>NC_092183.1:12855000-14220000 GCF_043641665.1 Enoplosus armatus
AGTGTGTGTGTGTGTGTGTGTGTGTGTGTGTGTGTGTGTGTGTGTGTGTGTGTGTGTGTATCACTAGGTGTCAACATTGGAGAGAGAGGAGAGAAAAGGGTGGGGGGACAGGGAGATGGTTCAGCATTACTGGAAGGGCCATATCAGTACAGGGTCAGGGGTGTTACATGTGTGTACTTGAGTGTGTATGTGTGGGTTGCATACAAGGTGACCAGGTTTTCCTCATAGTTCAGAAGAAAGGCTGCAAAGCTGAATAAGGTGACTGCCCTGTTTGGCTGGCTATCTTGCTGTCAGACTGGCTAGCTCACAGTTTGGCTGCTTTATTCAAAGGCTTAGATTACAGACCACATAAATATCCCAGTGAAGTGTGCCATAATACCGTCAACAATTGCTTAGCAAACTGCCAACATTATCTGCCAGGCAACCAGAAGGGAGAGAAAGACAGAGTAGACAGCAAAAGAGGATGCCTAAAGGAAAGGAAGGGATGAGGAGACAGGTATGGAGGTGAGGGGAGAGGGGAAAGGAGGTTTCAGGGACTAAATCAAAAGGTGACAGCCAGAAAAGAGAGAGTAAATAAAAGAAACTGTGGAGGAAAAAGGTGACAGAACGAATAGGATAGAGAGTAGACAAGAGGAGATTAGGAGGCCAGGGAAAAGAGGATGAGTAGGTGATGGGTTAGAGTAATGAAAGAAAAAGGTGAGAGACAGAGAGGGGGAAAGGAGGATAGAAAGGCGAGAGAGCTGGCACAGGAGAGGCAGCTGTAATTTACATATGCTAATTAAACTTCTGTTTGGGTCACTTGCTCTTCATGTCAGGGCTCCTTCCACACCTTCTGTCTGTGCTCACCCACATTTTCTTTGTCTATCTTTCCATCTATGTGTCTACCTCCTTCCTCTTATTCCCCCATATTATTTTCAGAGTAGGAATTTGTCTCTTTGATTCTTTTTTGTTTGAAAAAAAAAAAACCTCACCTCGCTCTCTCCCACTCTCCTTTTCCTATAATCACACATCGCCCCCACTGTGCACCTCATCCTAACGTTGCCCTTCTTTATGATCTGTCTTAACTTCCTCATCTCCCCCTCAATTTTCTAGTTTATCCCCAGTTGCCCTCTTGTTCTTTCCCTCTTCTTTTGTCCTTGATCCCAATACTTCCTTCTGTAATGATGTCAAATGTACTCAGCATCCTTGCATCCACCTCTGTTTTTTTCTTTCATTCCCTTTATCATCTTCATACTAAGCCCACATCTTTCTTTCCCCTTGCTTCATGTCTGTGCCCAGTTTCCTTGATCCCTGAAGTATGATCCATTCTTTTTGTTTTCTAAAATCATACTGACATCCTCTGTTTTTCTTGTCCCCATCTCCCCTCTCCTTTTTCATCACCTCAATGGATTACACCTATTTTCTTCTTATTTCTCTGCCTCCTTTCCACCTCCCACCTTAACACACCTGGAAACCTTTCATGTCATTTCACTACCCTCCTCTGCTTTTTCTTTCTATTATCCCCCAATATGCCCTTTTTTTCAGCTACAACTATGTCCCCAGAGTTGCTTTTTTTTCCCTTGTCTTGATCCCCTTTTTCATCCTCATCTTCGCTTCCCTCTTCTCTGCCAGACCTCACAGTCAAAAACTCAAAACGAAGCCAAGTACCAGGATGCCAAAACACCAACTGCACTGTCCTAAATGCAAACACACACAGCTTTATACACACAAAAATGCACACACTTGCAACATGCATGGGCACACATAAACACCATACACAGGTTCACAGAGTCTGATGCATGCGAGCGAGCAAACACACACACGCACACACACACACACTCACACACCTCTATCCTCCATGACCCATTGCTGGTTTGTGAGCCATCTGTTCATTTATTTCAGAGAACAAACACACCTGACAGTACTGAGGAGCTGCTAAGTCCATTTCACTGTTCACTGAACAGCACAATTGAGTCGACTAGATGGAGGGATAAGCTGGAACAAAAACTTAACGCACCCCGAGGGGAATTGGAGATCGAGAACCACTGTTCCTGTCCAAAGCCATTTCTCTGAGAATCAGAAAACTGTATCTCTCAGTCGCTGTCATCTAACAAGATTCAATGCTGTGCTACCATAAGGCCCAGAGTTAATAGGAATTTGGCTTTGGCGAGGCTCAAGATGTGAGGGACATGAAGTCCGGTTATATCACATAGTGCGATACATGGCACACAGTATATGTTCTGCCTCAACAGACTGTGGAATGACAATAAAAAGATGGAGATACTGTACATCAAATGTTTCTGTTTGTTAAAAGGTACATTTTATCATCAAACACGTCTCATTTGCATTATCAGATTTATTTATTAGGTTTTGTAGAACATTTTATGCGATGTAATGTTAGCTGTTAAAAGATTTCATTTGTTTTTCCAACAATATTCACTTCTGGTACATGAAGCTTGATTAACACTGTGGTTAGACAACTCAAAAACCTTGGTTAAGGGAAGGTTATCGTCTTAGTTAAATATTAAAAATGTAAAGAAAGTCAATTGCTTTAGTAGCTTATACCTTAAAAGTTACAGTCATGTGCTTTGGACGCCCAACCAACGGCCCTAAACTTTGACTTCTGCAGAGTATAAAAGGTGACATATGCCAGTAAAGCTTTTTCTTAAATTTATTTGGCATAGAAAATTAGTAGATGATAAACGCATTTCAGGCGGTTGCACATGCATATAGTACAAAGGCAACCTACACTGTATCTTTGTGCTGTATACATTTACAGCTTAGAGGTCCCTCTATGCTGCAATTCTATAGAGGTTTCTCAGCCTGGGACTACGCTGCAACAGCGCTGCCAGATTTCCAAATCAAATTCATCTCGGTTGTGGATTTGCAAAGCTGTACATGTGCAGCAAGAGGTCCAAAGTGGAACAGTGCAAAGTGAGATTTCTGTATTGCTATTTCTGCATCATACCAGACACATCAGCTTTTATTATAGGAAATGCTCTTACCTGAGGATGATTTCAGCAGGAGAGGGGCAGACACGGAGGAAAACAGGAACCAGTGCGGGGAAGAGGGAATAAAAGACAGAGAGAGACAAGACAGCATTTTGTTAGATTATTAAATACTGCACTCCCAAGCTCTCTGAAATAATTACAGCTGTTAGACCAGACTTCTATTTTCAGGACATTTCCCATCACCATATGACTTAAATAATTCAATGTGGAACCCAGACTCAACTGTGACAAGGCAATCCAATGTATTGTGATGTGTAATTTACATCACTACATCTCTCCAGACATTACCAAGGCAGGATTTGCCAAACACTGCAGTACACAACCAGGCAATAAATGGGTAAAAAAATGGAAATCTATGATGGCTACATTTACAGGCATCAGCTGGGAGCGAAAGGGCTAAATGTGCTCACTGCTTTATGTTCACTGTGATGGGGACAGACCCAATGAGGCAATGTCTTGTTTGAACCAATCAGGGGTGATGAGACACAGGGGCACTAGAATATATTGACCATAATTGCTCTGTCTGGCTTGTGTCAAAACCGAGACGCGTGTGTGTGTACATTTATTTCTGCTTGTCTGCGTGTGAGACAGGAGAGGAGGCTGTTTGTGAAGGACAGAGGAAGACTGGAAGTGTAAAATAAATAGAGAGAAATTATTTTCACCGTTAAAATGCAGAGCGACAGCAAGAGAAATGTGGAGAGAGCGATGCACACAAAGAGAATTTTTCAGTGTCTGAAGTGAGACAAATGGGCCGTATATCCAAACCAGACATTCACAGTGGACTGAGAAATTCACTTGCTTCTTCTCGTCCCTCTCCAGAATATTTACTTGCTTTTTTCATCTCCTCCAAATATTTCACACTTAATGTCATTGCGCGCTCCCTCACTCTGCATGCCTCTCTTTTGCTTAGGCTTATTCACCCTCGCTCACTCGAACTACTGCTCTCTCTTTCTCACTGTGCGTCACTCTCTGTGTCTCACTGGTACTCATTCAAATAGTAATCTACACTTCTAAAACTTTCGTGGTTGCTCTGTGTGTAGCGTAGCGTTATTTACATTTCCCCCAGGATACCACTGCTTATCGATTCTGGCCCTGCGCGCATCTGTTCTCAAAGTTTTGTAAGTGACGCCTTATCATTACCCTGTGCCTGTGTGTGCGCACGCGAGATGCCTTATCGTTACTCCAAGTGTGTTTGTGTGTGTGTTGTGGATGCTTTATCATTCTCCATCTCTCTCGGGCCTCTGCCGTCCAGAAATGTTAACAACCCTGTGCTTGTTTGAGCTGATCAAGAAATAGTGTGTGTGATGCACCCTGAGTTCTGTACGAGTATATACAAGATGTAGAGAACTGTACTAAACTGCATTCTTAGTTTAGTACAACCTACAACTCTGTTCTGTATCTGCACCAGAAACTGTACATGTATGTGCTACTAACCCTGTGCTTTCATTTGCATGTGAGTATCGGTGTGTGTGTGTGTGTGTGTGTGTGTGTGTGTGTGTGTGTGTGTGTACTGATGTCCATGTCGAGGTGTGACACACTATCAGAAACACTTGATCAACACTAGCCTCCGGGCTTAGCAGAGGAACTGATCACAACTGGATATTGCTGCATTCACAGACAGCCACAATGTCTGAGGTCCCAAAAACAGCAACAACAACAACAACAACAACAACAACAACAACTGCTGTCAGTCAGTCTGAACACATCTCACATTCAGACCTCTCCTGTTCTTTATAGGCGGCTGTTTTTGAAGACAAGAGGAGAGAAGAGGGAGGAAAGGAGACAACAACAACAACAACACTCCAAAGTACTTGTGAATAAAACTGGTTTCTATTTTGCTGTGATCATTTTCTTCCCATTTCTTTCCCACTTTTAATATTACTGTAATTATTTGGATTCACCTATCCCTAAAATGTAGAAGGACATTTCGAGTTTAAAAAGATATGTGTGGAAGTCTGTAAGCCATAAAAAGCTCACTTTCTCCTTTGCCAGAAGGACAATCAGTGGGTTAGAAAATAAAATTAAAAACACTATTAAACACCTCGTCTTTTCACCCAACACACTGCTTTAGATGTCCATTCATTCAGAGGCTCTAATTCACTCTTATGTCCTACAACAAGTGTACATGTACAAACTCTTGTGTGTATATCAGACACGAGTTGGCTTCATGTAGAAAAGTAAACAACTAAATCCAGAGCAGTTTCCAACTTCCAAAAGAGTTATTTTCAACTGTGATGCAAAGAGTTGAAAAGAAGTCATAGCAAGCAGCTCACTCTTAAACAGAACACAGTTTTGATTTTCATTGTTCAAAGCTCAGTTTCAAAAGCCAGACATGAAAAGTTTAAAACAGTTTTAAAGTTTCACATCAGCAACAGAAATGTATTACTTATCACGTGCAGCGTTCAAATTGTTGGCACAACTGCAAAAAAAGTATGGTACAATCACAAAACACAGCCAAAAAAAAAGCCTAATTGCACTTGGCATCATGTTGATAATCAGCACCTGATTACTTCCTGGTTTTGGGAACCTTTTCAGCTGCTGTTGACCTATCAGGATGGATTTTTGCCTTTAACGACTTCCTGTGGGAGTTAATGAGCAATGCAGAAAACGACGGCCAAACAAGAAAGCTGAAAGGCCTTTTGTTGTTCCTAAGGTCATTAAGCCCGATCACAAAGTGCCCTGGTATGCCCCATGTGTGTTCTTCTACGTGTGTGTGCAAGAGAGTGTGTGTGTGTGTGTGTGTGTGTGTGTGTGTGTATGAATGCATTCCTTTAACACAGACAGACACACAGGCACACACTTGCCTCTCTTTTCCACATAAGACACACACACACACACACACACACACACACATACAGAGGTAATTGATCAGTGAGGAATCTCGGGTGTTGCTGCCGCTGTGTGAAAGCATGTGTTTTCTGTGTGTAGCAGCCAGTGGGTCAGAGGCCTGTGTCAACATCTCCCGTCAGTAACGGCTGCCTAATGTATACCTACACTTATGGAACTACATGCCGCCAACGTTTCTCTCTCTTTACTCTCTGTTTAGGTTTGTCTGTCTCTCTTGTCTAAGCTAACTACATATCCATGAATCTCTCTTCAGTCTCTCTCTCACTAAGAATGACTCATACAAACCTTTTTAATACTTTAGTTGAAATATCTGTTCTTGAAAATTAAGTTGCAAGGGACGAGTTAAAAAAAAGAATGGTTCAAAGCAGCAGAGGCTGAGATATCCTGACTATTAGTCCTTAGTCAAGCTTCAAAAACGCTGGATCCTACACTTCCCATGATGCAACTCAACAGCATCTTACTTTAGACCCTGCCTGTTAAATGCCCTTATCTTTCAAAATCCATGCCACCAATTTAACACAGATTTTCTGTCAAATATATACATTTACATCATGACATTGAACCATATTACATATAAAAACTAGAGCCCCACCAATACTGGATTTTGAAGCCAAAACAGATATCGATATTTGAAAGTTAAATATACCTGCCAGTATTCATTTTATCAAAATAAACAGATAACATAAAATAAACAGTTTTGATCCCTTCTGCAATATCTTGTTACTCATCAGCTGATATATAGGCATCAAATGATCCACTCATCTGGAAGGAAAATATGAAATATTAAGAGGACATTTCACTTAAGTGTGTGTATGTGTTTGTCCACAAGTCTGTGACTGAAAGCAATGATCCCTAATTGAAGCTTTCTTTTAAGCCTGAACTAAAACGAAACCACTGCAGCTTGCTTCCCGGGTGTTTGAAAGCACTTCCCGTGGTGTGTGTGTGTGTGTGTGTGTGTGTGTGTGTGTGTGTGTGTGTGAGTGATGTACTTTAGTGGCATTAGAAAAGCTAAATTGCCCACTGTCACTCAACAAAGGGTTAAAGTGGTCTGTAATTTTATAAAGGCCTGGACTTAAGGCTCTGGCGGTGTGTGTATACTGTTTGAAGGGCTGTCTCTGTATGTGCGTGTGTGTGTGTCTCTCTCTCTCTGTGCATTTGAAAGTGCGGATGGGAAAGTGCTTCCATTATGGCGTCTGATGGCCTCCAACTGCACACTACACAGCATGATGGGCAGAGAGAGAGAGAGAGAGAGAGACCGTGTGATCGCGTGCAAACTAGTGTGTAATGGAAGCCAGGTGTGTGGCTTTGTAATAGTGAGGAAGACCTCCTGCTGCTGTAACTGTGTTCTGTCTCTAACAGGTCAGGACTCACACTCACTCTCTCTCTCACACACACACACACACACACACACACACACACACACACACACACACACACACACACACACACACACACACACACACACACACACACACACACACACACTTGGTGGCCTGTTTCTTTCATTATCACCGTTACCCGGCTGACCCTCACACTACATCAGTCAAAGACCTTTGACAAGAGACCACACAACCTCTCACCACACACACACACATTTCAACAAGATCTGAGTAAAATATGACATGCAGAAAGCCTTTATATCGCGCGTAACACACACACAGTAAAAATACCAAAAATGACTCTCACACACTCTCTCACACACACACACACACACACACTCACACACTCTCTCACTCTCTCACTCACACACACACACACACACACACTCCTTTCTCTAGTTTCATTCCTTAACAAAGCCCTCCTTTCTGGCCTCATAGACACACAATACAACAATTATTGTATTTATTTTATTTATTTATTTAATTACAATAAAGCACACACACACACACACACGCAGCTTGGACTACCAATTTCTTCCTTTATCATGACCAGAATTATATATTGTAGCTGTCATAACCCCCTATAGAAACACAGAGACAGAGGCGACCGTATTGTGAATATCTCCTCAACTTTCCAAGCGGAGCCTTAAAGAAGCTCTGTGAGGAAAAGAGGCGGCAAAAAGAGAGCACACAAATCACTCATCAATCATTCACTCATACAAGCTATTCCCAAAACAGCTGTCTACCAGCACATTTTCACAGTGACTGCATTTAAATGCTGGAAACTGGGGGGGGGGGCAAACACAAAGTGGAGTGGAAGGGAAAAAAAAGCTTAAAAAAAGGCTTGAAGCCATCAAGTCAAAAAAGTGATAGCTGTCATTATCTGCTGTGGAAGATGACTCATCAATCATCGGGACTTTCATCATTCATTATTGTTCCGTTGTCTGCTCCTCCCACAACTCTTTTCAACCAAGATCGTTCCGTCTCTCTGATAACGCTTTATGCTTCTTCCTTTTGTGTGTCATTTATTCTTTTCATTTCCCCCCCCTTTTCCTCTCTCTCTATATCACCATTTTCATCTGCGCCATCTAAGGACAGCATTGTAATCAGACATGGAGCCATCGCATAACAGGAAAGAGGCATTCCTAAGACTATACACTATTCTTTTGTTCAACAAAATTGTAAGCGGTCTACAAAATGGCCGGGTGTGAATGGATGTTAATAGAAAATGTGCATTATTCAGAAACAAATAACAGTGGGAGGTGAACAAGGTTGCTGTGGTCATTTCTGTGCAGCGAAAGTTCAAGAAGGAAGAGCAGCCTGTGCTCAGGTCTGCAGCTGAACTGCCTGTTTCCTTTGGCAGCGCGGAGAGTGTTTTAGAGTCTTATTAGCCATTAGAGTGCTGGACCTCGTCTGAGAGGGACGCTAACCAAGATGATTAACAGTTTAAACTCTCATTTAACACGCAGAGATAGCCCTGGTCATGGCACTCTTCACTTTGCTCTCTCTCTACCTCTTCCATTCCCTTTGAGGCTGAGTAATATTAAGTTCATAGCCCAGTGCCTTAATAGATGTATTAATATAACCAATGGGCTTCTGAGAGCATGAAATTATCTTTGAGCGATGAATTAAAGCCTTATTGATTGTCTGTGAGGTATTCACTACACAGCAGACAATTTGGAACATGCTTTGCTGACTGACTGATTGTCCTGAGGAAGGAGTGAATAAATGAATGGATCACAAGCTTGAATGGACGAGGGACTGAATTACCTATTCGACACAAAACACAGGAATTTCACAACCAACATGTTTTTGTTAATCATTCAAAGTGAACACCAACTACCTTATGAAAGCAAGTCACAGCTGAAAAATAACCACAATATATAATTCAAACACAGAGAGATTATTCGTCTTCTGTTCCCCACAGTGCCAAAGATTAAGTTTTCTTTAAGCCCACAAGACAAAACATTAAATGTCTCTGTTCTAAATTCTGCACACAAACACACACAGTATAAAGTTTTATTTTTTATTTTATAGAAACTAGTTTGTGTCCCTCCTTGATCACATAAAAGGTTTTTGGACACATATTGATGAATTCATAACGAGATTAAGATTATTACTACTGCCAAATCTAAAAGATTATACTTCATTGTTCTTTCATCAGTGACAAAGTGCTGATCTATTCTGAGTCAGGACAATGTTATTTTAAAGCCATAGGTACAGTATAGTCGAGCTTTCTTACTGTTGTTGTTCTTTATACAGATCAACATGCAACTATAATGCTGCGGTGCTGCCCAGGCATGCAGAATTAAATCTTTAAATGCAAACTCACACGGGCCATGATGCGTCAAATGCATCACTCTCTAACATGAGGAAATATACATAATAACTATACAAGAAGATTGCTTTTCTTTGGAAAAAAGAAACAACAAAAAAATGTTTTTCCCTTTCATGAAGTCTTTCAAATGTCGCGTTCCATTCAAGGCAATTTTAAGACCGTCTCTATAATAAATCCTCTACTGAAACACAACTGATAAGAGAGACAGACACAAAGAAAAATGGGAAGAACAGAGGAAATGAAGAGGAGAAAGAGACAAAGTGTGTAGGAGACCAATAAAAAGAAAGAAAACAAAACAGTTCTACAGCGTAAGTATCAACAAATTATACATTTTGTGGAAGAAAAGAGGCAGAAGCTTTCCTCTTCAGTGTTACCTGAAAAGTCAAAATGATCTGAAGAAATGACTTAGAAGGAAAATGAATCTAAAGCAGCAAAGTACCTCCCCTCATGTCATTGATATTATATTATTATAAGATATTGTTGAAATCTTTATAAGTCAAACGCAGAGGAAGGCATACAGAAATACATTTTTACTACAAAAACAGCGGCAGATAAAGCACGTTTCCAGCAATATCTATGAAATAATTTCACTGACATGCCGTCTTTCCGTACTTGCTTGTTTCATTAAAAATTCCTCCCTGATTTAGAATGAAGTCCCAGTGTGAACAGGCAACCTTGATCTACACTCTGCCTGCATATTGTTCTCTTAACAATAAAAGGCTAAATATAGATTTCAGCTTCCCCTTCCCTTTCATCCCTCAGATAAGAGAAACCCTCTCTTTCTCATTTTCTCTCATTCATCAAATTACCTTTTCCATTTTTTATTAGTTTCACAGGATAATCACCTGAGGAGAAGTTAGCTGGGTTGGAGGTAGGAGGATGTTATTAGTTTTCCTGTTCTCAGCTACACACTCACACACACAAATATGCATATTCAAAATGAATCGTTCACATGTATTTTACATACCTTACCCACACACACATAAATACCTATACATGAGTACTGACACACCTGGTAATACAGTAGATATAAACACCATATTCTGCACATACACGAAAGGAAACATGTTCAGACAAGATCTATCCTCAAATACACGTATATAGTCGCGCACACACTATAATTACCCAAGTCTACTGCAACTTTTCTCCCACCCAACTCTCTCTTTGCCATTGTTCCCATAGCAACAATATACAGTTTGATTATTGCCAATTTGCCCCTCTACATATTTCATTATTGTTCATGTCCATTCCTCCCATGACTCCCATTGGTGGCTCTCTCTCTCTCTCCGATACTTGTCTCTGTCTACTTATTTTACTCCCCGTTTCCTATAGAAGGGAGAGTGTTTAACTAAGGCTATCTGATTGTAAATCTCCTCTCCAAACACACATTCTCACCATGTTTACTCCCCTACTTCCCTGCCTTCCTGGCTGTCTGGATGTTTGACTGTTGCCTGCCTGTCTGTCTCTTGGCCTGACAGTCCACCTGTCTCCCTCCCGACTGTCACAGTGTCTCTCTGTAAGTCGTTGCGGCTCTATCTCGCTGCTGCTGGCTTTAGTTAAGCCTTTGTTTAACATTAGCACAGGAAGACAATCAAAAACCACTTTCTCTTTGTGTGTGTTTATGTTGGTTTCCTGACAAAGTCACACAAAAACATATATGCCAGCATGACACACACACACAGACACACACACACACATACATTTGCAGCAGCCAACAGTAAATTGACACAGTAACAAAGCCAGAGTTCATAAACAAAGAGCCCGTTTGTTTGGACTGGTCGGGGCGAAAAGATGGAAAGCCAATAAAATGACTTGGCTGAGGAGGAGGTGAGGTGAAAGGTCAAGTGTTTTAGTGGTTTGTCAGAGTGTGTGTGTGTGTGTGTGTGTGTGTGTGTGTGTGTTCATCAGCTGTGGTGGTGGTCTTTAAGTAGCCATTCACACCACACAATACCCTCCACCGCCCCCTATTCATTTGCATTTGACAGCCAAACACAGACACGCAATGTAAAAGTCTAAAAACACACACAGACACAATGACACTCCCCTCAAACCACACACATATAAATAATACACACTAATCTGCTGATTAACTGTCTTTTGTAAACCCTGAAATGATCATCAACACTCAATTAGTTAATGAAGTAGCAAAGTGAAAATAAGACAAATTGAATTTGTAAATGTGTTGTTTCAGGTAATTAACATTTGCAAACTTGCATGTAGATGCCGTCTGTTGTGACATAACTAACACCTAGAAAGGTGTTACTGCTCTATTCCCTGCAACTATTTGTATTTTACTTTGTTGTAGGTATGAATTCAAGCCTATACATGAAGTGGGAAATTATTCTTCCAATTTTCCAGGGAAAGAAAACAGCTCAAGAGTAAAATTACCTTTCCTCCTCGCAGTTGATTCAAAAACACTGTATAGATACGAATAAGTTGTGCCAATAGCCATTCAGTGAAAACTGTTGGCAGTATGCGTGTGTTTGAGAAAAGTGGAAAAAGAGATGGTACAATGAACAAGTATGAAATAGGACCATCAAAACACTCAAAAACAAAACAGTAGATGTTGCTTTTTCATTACAAATTCTGCTTTACTTTTGAATGAATACGTCACTATTGTTAAAGGTATGCAGACAATGTTTATTTAGTTATCATGCATTTTCTTTCTCTCCAACATTTCTCTGTTTGTCTTTCTGTCCACGTTACTCTCCAAACTCACTCTTTCCCTCTTTGAGTGTGAGAGTGACTGTGTGTGTCGACACAGAGTTTTTAGATTTATAGTTATCTTCCCTCTTCCCTGGTAGCCTTTAGGAAAGTGAGAGTTGACAAGTTCAGGTGAAAACACAAACAAAATGAGAACAAGAGAGTGAAGGGGTTGAAGGGTATCAGACATCTGAGTAAATATCCAGACAGAAGAAAAAATCATAAGTGTGTCAAATAGAGACCCATATATGAGGCTGGGTCTGTCTCGGTGACATTCCCAATAGTATTTTAGATTTCAAATAAGTTCAAATGCAGAAGAAAACAACACAGTGTTGATGAGTTTCGATTCAGACAAAAGAGGAAAAGAAAGTGGGGAGCACAAACCAAAAGTGACAAGTTGTCTTGCATCACTAGGGTTGTACGCTCTGTCTCTCAGTGTGAGGAAGACGAGGGAGGCGGGAGAAGTTAAAACGGAGACAAAACTGCGGGGAGGAGGAACGGAGCGAGCGGGGAGGAGAGAAGAAGTGAGGGCAAAGTAAAGAGACAAGGTGACGAGAGAGGGAAAAGGGAGGCATGAGTGCGATGTTTGAAGATGAGCAGTGTCCCTTGGTGACTCTCGCTCCCGCTCTCCTTCGCCTCCGCTGCCAGATTAAACGAGGATGGAACAGAGCGATGGGAGGGAGGAACAGGAGAGGAGGGGAGAGGGGAGAGGAGGGGTTGTAAGTAGGCCTGGCACCCTGCTGTGACCCCATCAATCAACACATATATAGACACACACACACACACACACACAGAGGTATGCCCCCCCACCGCTAATGAGCTATTTACACAGAGGGTTGTTTGTGTGCATTTTGGCAGAGCTCTATGGATGTGCACACACAAATTTACAGACACACACGAGGGAGCACGCACAGCAAGGTGCACTCAAAAACCAGAAGAAAAAAAAATTCAAATGCAAAAAATAAACCTACATCTAGACTACTACTTGTGTGAAATCTGTATGAGGGATGCAAATAAAATCAAATGATATGTATCTAGGCTGCAAATATCATCTTTAAAAAGTACAACCGGATGCATCCACCTGCAAACACAGGCACATAATCCTGCGTTTGCTGGGCGCTGTGTTTTGTTGATCCGTGTACATGAAGTATGTCCACTGGACGTACAGTTTGTCCGTATGTTTGTGACAGACATAGATGGTCGAGGAAAATCCTCCTCCATCGTCCACCTGTTCAGAGCTCCATTTGTATAATTGGGGAGCAGCTGGCTGATGGCTGTACTGTATACACACACACACACACACACACACACACACACACACTGTCCCCAATGCTCACGACTGACTCCAAAGTAAAAGCTGAAGAGCTGTTAGTGCAACAGTATGGTAATCTGCCTTCAGTATACATCTCTAACTCTTCATTCAATTCATTTAAAACTCATTTGCTTGATGAGTTGTAATGCAAATCTCTGAACTGTACTGACTGTTGAAACACTATCACTGATTGAAATAGAATATATATTGTCCCACAGAGCAACATGATTATCTATAGAAGTAATGCAATGTCTGTATTTGTTTATGTCTCCACTTTATTTTCTCTATATGAGAGCATCAGTCAAATTTGTTTTCAGTATCTGTCTTACTTCCTTCATACACGTGCCTCTTGCCCTTGTTTAATAGGATTCAAGACACACACACACACAGATCCGCCTTGCCTTTGCCGCTCAGGAGATGGTTCATAAAGTTAACAGTTTAATGGATACACATTAACTTACATTAGGATTATATTAATAAAGTACCCGTTTCCATGCTTCAAAGTCCACACACAGATAAACATTTATAATTTATGTAGGCATAGATATATATATCAAAAATTAAAAGCCACGCATGCAGACACATATTCATCCACACACATGCAGGTGAATACATTCACATACATGCCAAAATGTAGGAGTAAAAACAACACTTGTGTCTACGCACACACATGCTTGGCTGTGAGTAACAATGGCATTTAAATTACCTTGATTAAGAAGAGCTTTAATGATGCATGGCCAGTTAATAACAAACTTTATTGAGTATTATAGCGACATTTTATGATAAGGTCAGTTGGGCGACCAAAGGAGGTTTAACCACATTAAACAGGCACAAATCCACCCTCAAGCACAATGCATTGTTATACTTATAAAAATCATTTTTATGTTGTAGGCTGTTATTACAAGCTTCCTGATGAAAAGTCCGACATTTATCCCCAACAACGTCAGAACTACTGCAGAACATCATGTGTGTCAACCCACACAAACTGTAAATACACAACACAGAGGGGCCGGGAAAAACAGGGGTATGAAAAGGCACGTGAAAAGTGAGAGGCAGATATTAACACACACACACACACACACACACACACACACACACACAAAGAAAGAGACACGCAGAGAAAAAGAAAGCCCCACATAACTTTTCAACACATAAAGAGTGACTTTGACAAATGGCTATTCTGAAACCAGGACAGCAGTTTGAGCCAGCACAGACAGACTAACCCACTGTGTTTATGTGTGTGTGGCAGAGAAAAAGGCTTTGCCCTGGATAAAAACTGAAGCACCCAGTCAGCAACATGACAAACCAATCTACTGGCACTGCTTTGAAAAGCTGACAGGACCACGACCACACACACAGACACACAGACACAGACACACACACACACACACAGGATTCAATACATTTTACTTTCCATTGTTCTTGATCTGTTTTGTGTGGATGTGTATGCATATCCATGCTGTCCTGCAAAAGGCACAGCTCCCAAAACACTCAATTTCCCAGCAGCTGAGAGAAAAATCTCTTATTCACACTCTTGTGCTACTGATGCATAATGACACACGGCTATAAGACTCGGTCCCAGGGTCAAGAATCATTATTGGAGGATTTACATGTGGAACAAATGTTTTGAGAGCTATAGGAGATGAAGGACTTCCAATGGTAAATAAAAAAATGGTCGAGTCAACATTCAATCACAGGAAGTGGACGCAGACCAACCATTTAAATGACCCTTTGTGTTTTATACTCAATGATGTGACCCTTGTGTACGTGTTTGCTGAAGTTCTTTTTATGCTGAGATGAGAGCAGCCAGCCATGGGTGAAAATAATGTAAACCCAGAAAAGCTTTGAAAGCACTGTGCTTCAGAAAAGTTGAAAGCCTTAATGGACACTCAGAGTCTCAAGGTGACTAAGAGACAGACAAGGAGACGGAGCAGCAGAGCGAAATAGCAGAGAGAGAGAAGTCAACAACAAGACGGACATAAAGGAGTTAGAGAGGTTGAGTGATGGACGGAGAGAGAGAGAGATTAACAGTAGACACTAAACTGACTGACTGACTAACTGGCAAAGTGCATTTCCATCCCACAATTGTCATGTCAGCTTCCTTTGTTGTCGCGGTGCCTCACAGTGACACAGAACTTTTCCATAAGTGCATGATGTAGGACCATTATGTCTTTGCATTCCCACTCTGTTGAGTCTATAGATATTTCCACATGAATGACTGTGTGCTATGAACCAGAGAGTCACCAGTCCAAAGAGATGACATTAAAAATAATAATTTTATTCATATATCACCTTTCAAAACTACCGTTACAAAGTGCTTCACATGCAGGGAACATTCAAATACAAAATGACAGTCAGTAAATAAAAGAACTGTTAAACGTAAAGATAAAATAATAAAGTAACACATTAAAGAACATGTAAAATAAGTTCTGCAGGTAAGCTATTCCAACTGGTTGGAGCCCAAACAGCAAAAGCACCGTCACCCTTGGCCTTTAGCCTTGACCGTGGGCCTCATCAGAAGATCTCAAGCTACGGGCTGGTAGGTAATGATTTAGAAGCTCAGCCAGGTAGCTCTGTGCCATACCATGGAGGGCCTTTAAAAGTCAAGACTAAAATTTTAAAATCAATTCTAAATCAATTCTAAAATGGAAAGGCAATGAAGGGAAGCTAAAATAGGAGAGATATGGTCATGCTTTCGTAATTTGATTACAAGTCTGGCGACTGTGTTTAGGACACCCTGAAGCCGTGAAATCATGTTCTGGCCATGGCGTGTAAACATGACATTACAGTAATCCAGATGAGAAGTCGTAAAAGCATAAATAAATCTTGGAAGATCATTCAAAGTAATACTAGATCTAATTCTAGAGATATTTCTTGAGTGGAAAAAAGCTAGCCTTTCAAGATGGGACTCAAGAGTGAGGTTCTAAAATAACTCCAAGGTTCTTGTACAACATGTTGAGCTAGAGTCCCAAGAGCTGAGTGCTCAGGGCCTATAATAAGGATTTGCGTTATGGCCCTGCAGAACCCCATACATAGATAATGCTTGAAAGGAGGTAAAGACATCAACAGACACACCAAATCTTCTGTTAGGAAAGTATGAAGAGAACCATTGGAGGCCAGTAAGGGAGATACCAACCCATGTTCTCAAACTTTCAATAATAATGCTACGGTCCACTGTGTTAAAAACGCTAAGATCAAGCAGAACCAGCACCGAGCGTTCACCTGCATCAGCCTTCATCAAGATATCACTGATAACTCTTACAAGGGCAGTCTATGTGCTGTGTTGCTGTCGGAAACCTGATTAAAATTTCTCAAAAATATTATTACTGATCAAGACTTTCAACAATTGAATCCAACTGGTCCATTAATACTCCTGTTTCTTTGCTATGGACCATAGGACACAGAACATCTTACCAACTTATATACTATATATACTTATATACATACCAACTCTTATCCACTAGCATATTCACATGAATAAAATCACTGTATGTTATTTACATAGACTCCATCCTACTTAGACTATGACTGGTTTGTCAGTGTCCATGTAAAAGTAACCTATTTTTGTAACCTATTTTTGAAAGACTGCAGCGGTGACCTGAGTCAATGTTGTGACTCAACAGACAACTTTCCCAGAAATGATTATTCTAAATCCATTTTGACATGACATGATGTAAACTTGGCAGTTCTTTCTAAATGATTTAGGTCACTCGGAATAGCACCGTCTATGCACCACTTTTACATCACTTTTATTTTCTCTAACCTACTTTCTAGATTTTCACCCTCTTTGTGCAAGACGTCTGCAAAAGGAATTTCTAAAAATGGCTGTCGATTTCCACACATCACATCGGTAATTGCTGTTTGGGCCGACAGATCTTGTGAGATCTTCCATGTCAACGAGAGGGCATGTTGTCATTACAGCCACATTCACCTTATGTTTTGTTGAAAAGTAACAATGGTGTGACTAAGAGGCAAGATGGAGAGGAAAATACAGATAGGATTATGTCCTGGACACATGTGGCCTCAGCCAGTGGGACTTATTGTCCCTTGAGGCATTCAAACAGTCCTCTCTAATGCTGGAAATGAGTGAACCCAGTAAAGGCCATTTGTACTCTCAACACACTGCACAACAGGATTCCTCCTGAAGAATTGTAATTGCATTCAGAAATATAAGTGCCAAATCACACTATACAGTGTGTGCACTAACCATATATTACTGTAAAATCATTATAACTATAACACTGTCATAACATGCTTATAATGTGTTATAATTTCACATTATCAGCTGTCAATAAAGGATAGAGATCAGATAGAGACGTAATCTCAAAATCTGTCCTCACTATCTTACCATAGACGACGCTAGAGACGAGACAGGACACCTTCTCTCAGCTCATCCATTTAACATGAGATGTAAATATCACTGGAAGATTTTACAGGGGCCAGAGTGTGTGCACGGGTGTGAGAGCGTGAGCATGGCTGCGAGTGTGAAGGAGATCGTCCCAGAAAGAGAATATGTATGAGTGTGTATATGAATGAGAAGGAGAAAAAGCAGAGAGAAAGACAGAAGGGGAGAAGAGGTTAGAGAGATCAAAATATGAAGAGTCAGAGAGAGGGAAGCAAAGGATGCAGAAAAGGGTGGAAATGAGGGTGTATGGGCTGGGTAATTATAATTTCAGTGGAATAATGATAATGATGAATAGTAACTAGGTAAAAAATAAGAGACAAAAATAACAAAAGAAGAGGTCAAGAAAAGAAAGAGATTTAAGTCAGGCTGTGCAAATAAAGTCTTGAAATTAATTGCATTGACAGCTGAGGGAGCCGAGATTGGGAGAGAGAATTGAAGGAGAGACTGAGGGAGGAGAAAACACAGAAAAAAGGGTTAGAGACACAGAGATGTAGGTCTTTCCAGGGGCAGCCAGCATGCAGTCTAAACCCCAAGGTAGACGAAGGGCCAAGACCTTTATGAAAGGGCCTGTTGTCACGCCCCGGACACACACACACGCACACGCACACACACACACACACACACACACACACACACACACACAGGAGGAAGGCGCTGAAAGGTCCCACGGGCCAGGGGCTTGAAAGTTCATGTAATCTGTCTTGGAATATGTGTGTGTGTGTATTTGTCATACTCTATTTCAACTGCCATATCAATAATTCAAATAGTCTCATTGCACTGGAGTACAAACTGAACTTTATCAACGTGACCTCACACAGTAAGCTCTGCCTTACCTGGATTTTAGACTTTTAACAGCAGTGAACTTAATGGTTTGAAGTAATTTAACAAGAAGATGAAGATGAAGATGTTACAGAGTTTTAAGTTTGAATCAGAAGGCATGGACGTCAGACCTTTCCATAGCCTTTGCCTACGCAGGTAGCGTTTTAAACTTGAATTCAATACAAAGCACAACGCTAGATAAAGACATTTTTTGCAATTCATCCAGCAACTTTAACTGCAGAAACTGAAATATAACAAATATTTCTCACTTACATTACATAACCATCTTACAGTAGATATTTTTTTGCTCATGATTCAAGAGATGGGGAGAGCTTTGTTAGACTGTCTGGATTCAACCTCTCAAGTGCTGACTTCTTTCTCTCATTAACAATGAAACAGATCCGACACCTGACACAACTGCAAGCTGAGCATGCTTTTTAGTGCTTCTATAGACGTAGTTAAAAATGGCAAAAGCTCAAGCTATAAAGGAAGATGTTTAATCCATAATGTCACTGGTGCTATACTTCAAATGGGTTTTCTGTGTCGTGACAAACAACTGGCACTAAGCCCAAACATCAGCAAGACTGACTGAAAAAAATATACAGTGGTGTTAAATGGATCCAGGCCCATACATGCACATAATGGATTTAATTTAGACTTAATTTACATAATCTGGTATGAACAGCTTTTAAGTGAAACTATCAGTATTATGGAGAGTAAAGAGAGTTTGTTGTGTTGAACTGACTATTTTGCAGTGATGTAGTGTGAGCTGTGGAAGTTGACATCACGCTGAGTTGAAGAGGGAGAGAAGAGGCTTCATATTCGCGTAAATAGTCTAACCTATGCTTTGCTTTTGCTTGATGTCACATCACTTGTGTGAAGCCATTTTGCACCAGGGAGTTGGCAGAGTTTGACTGCTATTCAGAGAGGTCTAAAAGCTAGTGGAGGTGACACCACTGCCCCTTGTACCTTTAAATATTACATCAGCCTCGTCCCCAGTGGGAAACATCTCTGAGAGTCCTTTAGCACTGCTATTTGTGTCTTTCTTTCTCATCCCTCTTGCGTTGTCTATTTCCACCTCTGCACAAATCTCTCCCTCTGATGTTTTCTTCACCCCCTACAATCTCAGTCTTCCTCTTATTCCAACCACTGAACAGGCACCTATAAACTTGTATGTTCACTTAGTCAAAGCTTTAAAGTTTCTAGCACTTTATTATCTGCAAAAAAAAGTAAAATCACTGAGTGGAAAAGTTTTTGACTAAATGAAAACTCCCTGGAAAACAAATTGGTTTTGGTTCCTCTTTGAATTACCTGTAAACTCTCGCTAACTGTACATGTTGCCAATATCTTGTTTCTGTGAGCAGATCAAGACATTAACTATGTTCAAAGGTCTTTCAAGCTCCCTCAAAGAACTTCCATGAATGTTTCTTCACTTCAGAGCATCTTCCTCCTGAACAACCACCTTAACTGGGTGTCTTTTTTTTTTTATCCAACAACTCATTGAACTCTTCTAAGCCTTTCATCTTCTCGACTGCAAAAATATCAAATCTTCCTGGATTTTCAATGTTAATAATGAAATAAGTTATGTATCAAAATAAATCAGAAAACTACCGTCTACCTTCCTTGTTTTTCCGTTTCTCTGATAAAACCACAGTTGGATTATTTTGCCTTTTAACCGATATGTTAGGAGCCCACAAGCTTCTCTGTGAGAATAGATGTTTATTGTGTGACCACTGAAGATAATGACACCTGAAAGAAAGCCTACACACTGACTTAGAGGGCAACCACATGCAATCATTGCACTTTCTGTATGACCACATAAGTTACATATAATTACTGTAAGACCACACTTTTCATTATCAGGCTAATGAAGTCAGCAATGTTAGAGAGAGCGGGGGGAAAAAATGTGATATAAAATGTGGGCGAGACATCTCATCATCAGATGTGGTATTTTATGTCTCACTGTAATTAACAGTAGTTACTGCACTTTTTGTTGTTGCATGAGGAAATGTGCTAATGAGCCAAACACACCAACCATGGAAAATTGAAATGAGTAATTTGACTAATGTTAAGTTGACTTTTGTGAATATAATGTGATTACAAAAGGGCTGATAACATGGCAGATATAACTAATACAGCCTTCTGAGTTCATGTGACTTAAAGTGACGCTAACTCAACCTCATAATTGTGGAAACTCCATTATATTCCCTAAAATATATCCACAAAGTCCTTCAGTCCAACTAACAGCAGCTGTTGTGCAGTCACACACATAACCATTTACCACGACATAGCACCAATGAAACTGCACATACTGAAGGCTGTATTAACAGAAGTGAAAAAGTGTGTCCTTTCATTAGGTTTCAAAAAACAGCTCTGGCTTTAGCAAAGAGATGTTTATTTGAAGAAAAAAAAAAAAAAAAGGTGTTTTTGTAAAATAAACACACACCGACTTCAAACCCAGTTCTGGCCTGTTTCTAAGGCTGGAGGCCCAATTTTAAGAGAGATCCAGCCAGTTTGAAGTTGAAAAATACTCTGTTCAGCTACAACTCATTTCAATGCCAGCTGTGAATAGAACCCCAGTGCTCAGCCGCCCAGCCCCGAGTCTGCAACCCACGTTCCTCCAGCTCAGCTAGAATGAACGGTAATGACACCTACTGTATGACCACACGAGATAATGAGCACATTCATACGACTGACTGTGATAGCGTTAACCACAGTACTCTAATTGGGCTTTCAATGGGTTTCTGCAACACAAGTCAGAAATATAAAGAACCCAAAAAAACTTTCAGTTCAAGTAAAAAAAAAAATCAGTAAGAAAATGCTCAAATTGGAAGTAAAATGTCTCCAAGTTGCAGGAGCTTGATGTTATCATTTAAGACCACACTGTATTTGACCACACGAAATAATGACACCTCATGTGCCACCACAGAAAAATAAAGGCACCGGGTGTGCAAGCGGACATAATTGGCCTCAAAGCAATCAACCCCAATTACCTAGCACAGTAATTGGCTACAGAGCAATCAACAAGGCAGCTATCATTAAGTGTAAGCAGGCACCAGCATGCCCATGACACTGCTTATCTCTGCAGTTTATCTGCTGGGTTAGTTACAGGTCTGGCTGTGATGAATGGATAAGAACGGCTGTAATACGTAATAACGCAACACACCTAATGCACTGCTTTGTATTGTACATTCACATAACTTCACATAAATGCTACACCAGCTGCCACGGGGTTGTCGAAAGGTGAAGAAGTGGGAGAGAAAATGTCAGTGAATTTTTTCAAGTTGTCAGGTTGTTAGTGCTCAACAACAACATATTTACATATACAATATGTGCTGACAGAAAAAAAGCTTGGAGAACGTCTGAAGTGGAGCTACAAAAGGAGCACTACACAAAGGTAACTGTGGGTTCAACAGATATTGAACTCTCTCGCTCTCAAGTTCAAGTTCCAATATGCTTCATTTGCATCTCTCACACACTCTGCTAACTAATCAGAAAATGTCCTGTGGGAAACATCTTCCCCCTGGGGAAATGCATGGCAGCTTTGCTCTTTGTCTACCTACCGACCTACCAAAAAAAACTCAAACACAAAATCGTTAACACCTGTACAGTCCAGTGCAGTTTGTTGTTGGCTGTCAAAGAGGCGTTGGATCATTCTTAGGCCTTAGTTTGTGGGGTTATTGTAATGGATTGTACAAGTGTGTCCGCTCTGTATCTGCTTGCCTACAATTTTATCCGTCTGTGCCTTTTTTTTCTTTTTATTTCTCCTCGCATGTGAATTGCCTTTCTCGGTTTTCCCCATCTCTTCATTTCACAGTTTATAGCTGGTACCAACATGTCCAACATTTCCATCTGCCATGAAGTATTGATTTGCAGGCATAGATGGAAGGATGACATAACAAAATGTACAAAAACATTCACTAAAACTCTTGTCTGAGTGTATGATTATGTGTGAGTATCTGTCTGCCTGCCTTTTTTTTCTGCTAATCTGGCAGGATTTGTTTTTTTATGAAAAGTCGTACACATCCCTCTTCCTCATGTCCTTTTCATATATTACCATTTTCTGGGGGCCCTCGCTCTCTCGCTCGCTCTCTCATGAGGCAGAGGAGGAACTAGCATTGCCCTCTGCTAATGGCTAATCAATGTTTCACTGCCAATACTGAGACACACTAGAAATAAAATGTGGCACCAACGAGCCTCTCTCTTTATGAAGTGTAAGCGTTTAATCTACAATTATTCTAACTGTCTTTACTGTGTACAGGTCTGACTGCACTCTTCTTTTACCCCCTTGTGGGAGTTTATTTCTGTGTTTGTTTTGAACTCTAGCTTCTGACCTATCTTCCTGCCAGCTAACCTTTCAGTCTTCAGGCAATTTCAACAACCTCAAACACCCTGAATCTCTTTGAAAGTTCGAAACTAGAGCACCCAGATATAAAGCTTGTACCTTGTAACAGAGGGTGAACAACAGACCAATCAGGCCATCCCAATTCCCATCCAAATTAAATATTCAGGTAATCAGGCATATTATATAATTAACTTCTTTCCTCCTCAAAAATTAAAATGCCACAACTTTCAGACTCTCTAAACAACTTTCAGCTCCTCTGCCTCCATTTTTCGTTGAACACTCGGTCTTCAAAGTGGAATCATAGATCTTCCATTTTAAGCTTCTCCTCTCTAGTCTAATTGTAAAGTGGTTTGGAAGATCTTTGATGTTTGTCTCTGGGAGAATTTGCGGAAGCCTCAAACCACTAGACAAAAGAAAAGACAGAGACAGTAATTTACTGAGAATTATTTCTTTGCTGTCAGGAGAGAGGGAGTGAGAGGGAGGGGAAATTGGAGGGTAATTTAGCAGTTTTCAATCAACATTTTTATCAACAATCAATAAGCTAATAAAACTAAAAAGATTAATTTATTTTCAAGTCATTTTTTTTTATCATAGCTTTAATTCAGTGCACCAGTTATTTCCCATTGTTTTTTCAGTGGTGAGTGGCCATCATTGCTCAAGATGATGTGAGAAATATAAAAACTAAATAAGGAGTCATCGGTGGAAACGCTCTCCAAAGTGTTGACCTTTAGAGAAGCTAAGAGAACTGAAGCTAAAAATGTAGAAGAATCAGGTTTGCAGATTATTTCATAACACCAATGTTGTGGAAGTTTTTCATTCAAGAATAAAAACGTAATCTATCTACTAAACCATTAAAATCTTCAAAACAGCAGATGTTTTTTTTAACTGACTATGCTTTATGTTGTGCAAATATCTTGTAACAACTAAAACAGGGACAGCACATAGACTACCACTAATGAATCAATCTGAACGAAGGCGTCAACAGACCCTGTGTGTGTGTGTGTGTGTGTGTGTGTGTGTGTGTGTGTGTGTGTGTGTGTGTGTGTGTTGATGAAGATCTTACGGCTGATGTAAATCTCAGTAAGAGATGAAGGGAGAATTACTCTATTGTTGGATTCAAGCTAAAAAAAATAAAAAAAAACACACTTGATCTGCTGTAAAACTGGGATAAGAACCGATCTGTTGCATTTTCAGGTGGCATGGTAGGATTCAAATTTTCTTTTTTAAACAAACTCGACACAGCACTCCTCTCTTTGCTTTGCTTGTCCTCTTGTTCTATTATTCACTCTCTGGTTCGTTTGTTCTGCTGTACACTGTCTCCTGCTGTATCGCTCAGTCTGTATTCCCATGAGCGTGTTCACATTCAGTATGTCTCATTTAGTTTCTATTTCTCCTTTCCTCCTATTGTTGCACAAGTGCCTCAGTCATGTAGTACCAAACACTGAAACTGGAGAATACACTGAAGGAGTGAAAGAAGTAGCAAAGGACTGCTAAGATATTTTAGTGCGGTATTACATCTGTTGATATTGGCATGCTTTGGTGAATTCTTGAACAGCAACCAATGTGGGCTGTCATGCCAGACATTACGTGGCAAACTTATGACTATTCTACCAGTAAGCACCAGCATAAAGCAATTTCACTGTGTACTACTGCTGTCACTTTTTACTCATTAAATATTCAATCTATAATCATCTGTTCAAGTTTGAAAAACACATTGTTGTCGTTACCCTCAGAGTTCAATCTGATTTGCAAAACAAATGAGAAAGGGTCAATTTACGACTGGCAGCAAATACGTCTTACCCCATTGCTCTTGCAAATGAATGGGGAACGAAATCCAGTTTGATCACAGCCACAACATATTTTAGGCCAATTATTTTCTTGATTAATCGACTAGTCATTTTGTTTACAAAATGTCAGAAAATGGTGAAAAATCCCAATTTTCCAAGGGGACATTTTCAAATTATTAGTTTTTGTCAAACCGACAGTCTAAAATTCAGATATTTAGTTTACTATAATATAAGACAAACTAAAGCAGCAAATCCTCACAACATAAAAGGAAATGTTTGGCAACTTTGCTTGAAAAATGTAGTAATTGTTTCAGCTTTTTGTGCAAGCACCTATTACAAATCTGCAAAAAGACCAGACTAACAACAGCCAAGTTTGAGTTGGTAAGAAAACCATTAAAAACCACACCACAGGAAAACATTAGAAGCTACATTCATTCATTCATTCATTCATACTGAGCGATACAACAAGCATCTCTCCTCCATCTAAATGTTTGATGAAGCTTTCTGTACCTGTGCTGAGTCCAACCAAACACGTGGGACATCACACAGAAAAATAAGCAAGAGAAGAACTCCAAATATAATCAGGCTGAAGTTCGTTCCTTTAGGAAGTGGTGAATGCAGTAACAACTGAAGTTAAATGTTCAGTCATATTGGGATGCATTAAAATGAAAATTCTGTACAAAAAATTTAATTTAGAACGTCCCGGGAGTGGAGGATGTGCAGATTTTCCACACTGTGGAGGTCTGTGCTCTATCAAGGACCCAACACATTCCCCGTTGTGAGTGAACCGGGCTTGGACAGCCTAATTCTGAGCTACAAGAGAATTTCCATACTCTGTCCGACCATTTCAAATGATTCAGCAGTGTGGTAGACACAGTTCATCTGAGAGTTCACAGCGAAATTCAACTCACTTCTGACTGCAACGAGTGAGTTCACAGGAATATAAAAAAAGTGTTGGGATGGCGTGAAATGGTTGTCACATCCAAATGACGCAGAAATCACCAACTCTATTTTTATTGTGAATTGTTTAAGCAAAAAAGGGAACTGGCGCAAACACATCCTCACCCCTAACTTACTGTTTCAGATGATTCAGCAGCCATGTCATTAAACTTAAATTTAATCAACGTTTGTGTCACAGAGACATTTTCAAGATCAGTGGATTCTACCAAGAAAAACTCAGGATCCTCACTGGGGTCTTCTAAAATGGAACAAGGCACCTTAATTGGGGTCAAGACCAGTCAAAGTCCTCATTAGACCAGAATTAGCCTTCCTGCCTTGTATCTAGAGTGAATCCCCCACACACAGCTACACAGTCGGGGGACTCAAGTGTAGTTACAGTAAAAGCACCTTTAACAAAGACATCTGCAATCAGCTGTGTAATGGAGAATAAAGGATACAAATACAGATTAAAAGCATGAAGAAATAACAAAAGACACAAACCTCAGGATACGGCATCAAAGCCTGTGTCTCTCTTGCTTTTATATTTCATGTGGAAAGAACTGCTGGAGGGAAAGTTTGGTGAGATGGGAGCTCTGCTGAGCTGAGCATCATCATTCACAACGGTTTTATTTCTTCCCAAATTCTCACAGCGTAATTTGCCTCCGTGTTGATCTGCTAACCTGTTTCTATTTTAAACCCTACCTCTATAAACTCTCTCTTTGTGTGTCTGTGTCTGATGAATTGCCCCATCAGTTTGGCCAGCTGCTTTGGCGGTCTTCAGTCTGCAGGGGTATGTGTGTGTGTGTGTGTGTGTGTGTGTGTGTGTGTGTGTGTGTGTGTGTGTGTGTGTGTGTCTCAAGGTATAAATACGCACCTCTACAAACTGAGATGTGTACTTAAATATTCTGTAAACACTGCAACATGGTCATTTATAATTTTGGCATACTGCATACAAGCCATACTCAAATGGCTGATGCTACAAATAGACTACAGAGATCCTAGGCAGAGAAAAAAAAAAAACAGCATGAAATAAGATTATATCTGTAAATAACTGCAAAATAAAAGGCACAAAAAAAGCACACAAAGAGCAAGAAACAAGCAAAATTTGCTCATGCTAGAGACAAAATGAGTGCGTGAGACACAATATGGAGGCACAAAAACCATCCAATAAATACTTTTTCCACTGTAAATATGCCAGGAATGCCAATATCTGTAATACTTTTCAGTCAAAACAAATAGAAAATAACACCAGAAAGCTATATGATTCAGTCAATTACGCTACGGTTCAAATGCAACATATAGGAAGGTGGATGTGGGAGAGAAAAGTTTGCTGGACAGACTGAAAGAAAAAAACTGAAACTGACTGAAAGCTGGAGCAGCAGACAAAGAGAGAGATCACAAAACACTTACTGAGAGTGGAAATATTGAAATGTCCAAACTGTTTAAAGTGATGTGGAGTCAGTAAAGCAGTGAAGCAAAACACTGCTGAGGAGACAGAGCTCAACACAAGCAGCATGGATGACAGCCGGTTATTTAGTTTCCATGTGCTTGTGTGTGCGCGCGTATTTCAGTGCTGTGCCTCTATTGTGTGTGTGTGTGTGTGTGTGTGTGTGTGTGTGTGTGTGTGTGTGTGTGTGTGTGTTGTGTTCATAAATTGATAATCTGCATTTCTGCTCATTCAGGGATCATTTTCTCCCAGAGCCTGGAAAACAGGCTCAATCCAATTTAATTATAGTCAAGACCCTTCACACCAATGAAAAGCAAACATCCACCCTGACAAGGCAAAGAAACAATGTGGAAACACTATCAGATACACGATACATTAACTGAATGCCTGAGAGATAGGGGAGATATAAAATGTTTTAGGCAATTACAGCCGGCAGATTTCATAGTCCGGCGCCAAAATGGTTGAATGCATCATTGCACACAGCGAGATGGCATTTGCAATTTGACGAGAGGTTTTGAGAGGCAAAGGCAGAGTTTAGAAGTGGGGTAAAATTCAATAACAATCAGCTTTTCTCTTCTGTTTTGGTGGCTCTTTGTGCTACACTCTACAACTCTGGGAATTAACTTAAAATTAGGATTTAAGAGATTTGTGAGATGGAATATCTGCAGGTTTTCCTTAGTCAATAAAAAAGTTAACAACAAAAAACAGACATGAGGACATTTAAATAGCACATCAGAAGGGTAATATATATACAAGAATACACAAGAGCAAACAAAGTGCATGAATTGAATTTGCAAGTCACATCTCCATTGTTAGACAGGCAGTATCTCTGGTCTGCCGGCGTCCACTGAGTGCCTGGGCCCTGTGGTAATGTGGTATAAGAATTTCTCTGAGCGGAGAGAAAATTTCAAAGTTTTTTACCAAACAAAAACACATTTTTGGCAGATGATTCTTTTGAACGTATCAGGGTTGTATGTCAGCAGAGTAATTCATCCACTTTTTGCTGCAAGGCATCTCATCCAGTTTTATAAACAGATCGTGTTGGGAACTGCGATGCAACAAGTGAGCTGACTCAACAACACCATCTTGTTGTGTCCATGGGGCTAGACAGAACAGTGAACTCCCTCAGAGGCCTGATGAGGTCAGGCAGCCATGACGGCTCAGGAAGACTACACTTTCTGCCAAACCTATTTTACGATCAGCTTTTCTCATCTGCAAGATCAAAGTGTCAGTAATGAATTTTAACTTTTGTGATCAGTGCCTAATTGATGGGTGCATTTCTAATATTTCTAAAGAGACAACATTTTTCTTGAAAGCAGATGGACAATGCACCACTCCACTGCACAACTAACCTACTGTATTTATTTGGTGATTTTCTGACCATGGATGGAGTCCAGTGGAGTCAGACAGCAGTCATATCCGTAATAAACATATGAAGCAATATATGAAGGGTACTCACTGTGTTAGTACACACACACACACACACACAGTTTCACATACAGAGAAGCAAAAAAGGCAGCTGATTTTATATATATATTTATTTATTTCTCTTTCAATGTCAACGTTTGGAAGTGATCAAAGCTGTGTGTGTATGTGTGTGTTATCAAAGGCTTCCGCTCCCCCTCTGCAGCAGCAGTCTGTGGAGTCTGGCTTCTTCACATGCACAGGGTCAGCAGTTTTGAGAGAAACATGTAAGCGTGGGCACAAACACACATGGACATGTTCAATTTAAGCTGTTAGACAAGTTTTATTGACTTAATAACATCCCTAATACCTCCCCACCACACATGTAACGTTCTGTAATCTTAACCCTCACCTTACCCAACACACTGTACACTAAAGCACACGCAAAGCGGAAGAGTGTACCCATGGCAACAGTGCAAAACTGGATTATCCCTTCAGTAAAACAATATTCAACCCTGTTTTCAGGTTGCCGCAAGTAACATATTTTATATCTCCTACTCTTGAAGGTCCATATTGTGGATAGTCTATACTAACATGTATAACTGGCTCTGGAGTCTGGACTGGGGTCTTGACCTTGTTGTTACATCGCACATACAGTGATGGAGTCATGCCCTCAGACCTTAAAGTTAAAAGGAGAGAGGTACGCACATGAACAGGTGCTGGACCAAACATAAATAATTGAAACACTGCAAAGCAACAGTGAAGAAGAAATCATCGCATGGATTCTGCTATATTTTGGCCTCAGACCATAATGTCCAACTGAAATTAAGATTTTTGTGTCTGCACCACATTGCTAAACAGTTTAATTCACCTGATTTCAGTTGTTTTATTAGTAGCAACACAGTTTTTACTTCTTTATTATCAGAATAAGTGTATCTTCATTGAGACCTACTTTTGTTTTGATTTTTGTCTGCCCGTTTGCTTTCCCAGTGTCTCGGGGGTGATTCAGCTACCCGGCCGGCAGGCAAGAGGCATTGTTAAAATCTGAGAAACAATCTAAACTCTCACTCAGTGTCAAAATGAAGACAGATCATTGTACCACATAGCTGGTGTCAGTCAGACTAGCATTTGCACTCTAACACATTTGTAGCAAACAGCCCAAACACACAGCTGTAGCTGCACAGCAACGCAACGCAGGAATTCATTTTTGCATAACAAGTAAAAGAAATTGCTTTCTACCATCCTGTCCCTCTTTTTTCCTTTTTCTCTTTTCTTAAATTATCTTAAGGCAGTGATTACAGGTTTTATTGATCATGCATGGGGTGAGTGTGGAGGTGACATTAATAATCAACTCCCAAGACACGAAAGCTTCGCAATTTACTACTTTCTGCATACTGTATATCATCACCATGCTGGAAAAGAAGGGGACAATAAACCCATTCTCCTCTCTTAGTTAACTGCACATTCACTTTTATTCCCCCACATTCCAAGTAGGTGCATAAAACTTTAAATTGCTCAGCTCATAAAGAGACATGCGCACTCTTAATTCATGTATAAAACAACAAACACCCAGTGAGGTTTTAATTCAACACTGGAAAAAGCTAAACAACCTTATAAACTTTTGTAATTACCACAAAAATGCCAGTTTGTTCATTCCTATGCACACATTGGTACTTTCTTTTACCTGCATGTCAATTTATTGTTTAGCCTGAGGACTTCATTTCTTACTCAGAAAAAGGAAACTCTCATTTGGTGTGTCTTCCACTATGAAGACATTTTAAAGCCTGCTCTGTGTGTGTGTTTGAGAATGTGTGTGTGCATGTGTGTATTAAGAGGGCACTCCCCCATGTTCACATGTAACAGAGGTTTTATGGAAGGGTGGTAACAGTGGGGATGAATGTGCTTTCAGGGGGCTACCATGCCATAAGGCTTCATGGATATGGATGTGTGTGTGTGTGTGTGTGTGTGTGTGTGAGATATTTTGGCATCACTTAGAGACAGTAGTATAAGGTTTACTGAGGTCATAATGCATTTCTTGGTCACTAAATGCAAGAAGTCATTACCCTGTCAATTCCGATATGTGTCTATGGCTATGTTGTTGTGTATAAAAGTATGTGTGTATGTGTGCGTTTCCCTCTTCAGTATGATACATATTAAATTCCCACTACACTTTTATAGCCCTCTGTGCATTCCCACCATAGTTTGGTCTATTGCACTGGTAATCTCCTCGACCTGTAATGGGATCTGTGCGATAAATGTATATGTCATATTTAAGGCATGCAGTCATTGTCAATAAAACAGATAGAGTGAGGAGATAGACCAGCACAGAGTTACGTCTACGTGGAAGCGATTTAGATACTTATGGGTATGCGGCGAAAAATACACACATATTGCCCTCAACATATAATTTTGTGTCCCGCAGACATCACATAGCTCCAAAACTTCCTTCCTTTATTGTAAGCGACAAATGTCTCCCCCGAGCAGATAAATACTGCATGACCGTACCGATGAAAGTACTTTAGGAAATGTCAAAAATGCATGAGTAGAAATGATAAAAACCGTCCGGTTCTTCTTCAAATGTTGACAGGTTCGTTTCTTGGAAATATAATGTTTCGATGCGATGTTGAGTTTATGCTGTAGGATAATAGGGGACGTTTATGTTAGCAGTATGCATCTGCAAAATGCTTTTTTGCACTCTGCCTTTCTATATTGATGTCATAGCCGTGTTTACATCTGTGAACATCCATTACACATGGCTGTCTGATAAGCCTTTGAGGCAGCCCCTTAGCCTAAGGGAAATTTCTGTAAAGTTCTTCGAGTTATATAATTGCTTTATGATGCTTAAAAGTTGCTCTCACATGTCAAAAACATACAATGCAGAGGCATCGGATCTGTGTAGAAATGAATTCTCTTCAGTGTGATTTTCTTTGTCAGCGACAGTTCTGCTACTGCTGTCAGCCGCTTTTAGTACTTCCTCATCAAAAGAAGACTATGACAATATGAACCTGTCAGCTCTGGTTCAGAGACTAATTACCTAACGAAAGAAACAAAGAATCTGAGATACTAGTCCTACACAAAATCTACTTATTCTGCTGGACATTGCTGTATAGTTTATGAAGTATGAAGTTTTGATGAGATGCAACAACAGGGGGAGTAAGACAGATGTCAACATACCAAAAAAAACACACACAGGATAGAGGATAATGCGTTTACTTTTTGTATTCATTTTTTCTTTCTTTTCTCTCTTTCCTATAAGTAATGAAAAATACAGTCTGCTGTGCAGCACATTTTGTTTAGCATCACCATACAGGCGACCATCCGTTTAGACATCTGGTGCTCAGATACTAGAATCATTACCATATTGTATTCAGGATGCAGTTACCCATGCCACCTTCATTACATCATAAACAATACATATTAAGTCTTTATAGTGTATTTTTAAGAAAATAATGGAGAATTTGGTGACAGAAGAGGAAGAAAGGGCTTTTTATCTTTCAGAATGATTCTCCCCTCGTCTCTTTTCCTCTCAAACAATCCGTTTTGTTCAGTCAGTATAGAAGTGAAATCAGGTAGGCCTCTGGCTCTCTGTACCTCACTCCCAATCTCTTTCCATCTCCGTCTCTCCGTTGCTTCTAAACTGTAATGCTCGTGGCACAATGGGTGGTGGAGCAAGTGGTGTGAATGTGTATAAGAGAGATATTACAAAAGGAGACTATCAATTAAGCAGGAAAAAGAGACGCATATAGTAAAGTGTGCACACGTCTTGAAAGGGCCAATTGTGTAAGAACATAAAGACCTCACGTGTAACCCTCACCTCAATTACTTACTCCATAATGTTCTTTTTTTTCCTGATTTCCTTTTGAGTGTAGAGCAATAATTTTTGAAGTAGCTCACAGCGAAGACAGCAGGGGAGGAAACCAAGAGGTAAAAAGCCTTCAGACGAACTCATTTACTAGCATATGCCTTTGTGCTCAGCCAGCAGTGTCCATCAATAGTTAATAATTTTCTTTACTTTTTAGCATGTTATCACCAATGCTAAAAAAAGATGTTAAAGAAAGCATATTATTAAGTCCGACTGGTTTCAAAGGCTACATTTGCTTTTTTTTCAGTTTAAGAAAGAACAGGCTTTACAAAACAGGACGCAACATGGAAGCAAAGCCAAAATTATACCATTCATACAACACTGGATCTAGGTGGTGCTCAAAACAGCTCTAAGGAAGGAACAACTCTTTTATTATCCTATTTAGATACACTCCCCTCTCCTCCCTCCCTCTTTCCATCATCGCTCTCCATTTCTTTTCTCCTCCATTTTCTCCTGTTGAAATCCCTTTTAAGTGCTTAGAAGGAGAGCAAATGTCCAAAACCACTTTCCAAATCCCCATGTGTGTGCTTGTCCCCATTTTTAAGTGGCAGTGTGTGTGTGTGTGTGTGTGTGTGTGTGTGTGTGTGTGTGTGTGTGTGTGAGAGTGTGTGAGAGAGAGAGAGAGAGAGAGATAGAGGGAAAGAAGAGAGGGAGAGAGGAAGTGAAGAAGAGAGAGTAAGTAACCAATATATGTGAGAAAATGTCAAGGGTTTTTCCCGTTCTCTGTTGTTCCATAAGACACTCTGTAGCCGGAGGGAGAAAAAAAATTAAGTCAACAATATTTAGTAACTTGACAAACTCTGGGATTGGTTGGGAATTGTTAGTGCTGATTGGTAGACAGATTATCTGTCCCCTGAGCGGCTGGCCTGTGAGAACCAGGAAGAGGCATGCATATCTGAGGACAAAAAAAAAAATGCTGTTCAGCTACAGATTCTGACTGTGGTCTGTGTGTGTGTGTGTGTGTGTGTGTGTGTGTGTGTGTGTGTATATACATTTGTGGGAGTGAGTCTGAGTGAGAGCAAGAGAGAGAAAGTGTGGAAAGGTGAGCTCGAAAGGGGAAATCAAAAGGGAAGACATCCATTAGTTTCTCTGTCCGAGCCGCGTTTAATTTATGTGGGAGAAAATGTATAATTTCCCCAGACAAACACACAGAGGAGGAGTGTGCTCCATACCTTCACAGTAAAGGGTCCAGACTTACCACACAGACTGAAAAGTCATTTCTGTCGTGAATATATACAGTAGATATGTTCTATATATTGTAAATACACAAGGGTATGTGTGTGTTGGATAGTAAATTCTGCAGCAGGAACAAAAGCAGCCATTCATCAAGAAAGTTGGTACAGATGCTCCGTCTATCAAACTCTAAACTCCTATTTTAAAGTTGCTTCCTTTTCTTTTATTCCTGTACAACCATCCCTCACTCTTCCTCCTTTTACTCTCAATCCCCCTCTTTTTCACCCTCTTCCTCTTTTCTAGACCTCTTTACTCTCTCTTCTCTCTCTTTCCATTTTTTAAGTGTCCACTGCGGAGACGTTTACGAGGTCAGGGCATAAAACGAGAGCTCAGGGCGCTCGCACACTAAGGCATGAATAAAATTGGACATTTGTAGTGTTGCAGTCAAGTCCCCCCATCACCAACAAGTACGCACACTACGTGTACGTGTGAGATGATAGCACACACATACATACAATCAGCTGCCACATATTAAGGCGTATGTATGCACACAGACCAAAATGTTGAGTGTCCCCACACACACACACACACACACACACACACACACACACACACACACACACACACACACACACACACACACACACACACACACACACACACACACAGTGACTTTTATGTTTTGACTTACTGAAAGTGACAGCATTCACAAAGTGCTCCAGAGAAAATTATCTGTACAATATACAGCTGTCAACTTCTAACAGATACACTGTGATGACAAATGACAGCTCTAACCCTATATGTGAGTCTGTAGGGCTTCCATACCTAAATATTACAGTTTAACTAACAGATCATAGGGCTAAAATGATGTGTTGATTGAGCGATTAATCAATGAAGTGAAAGTGAATCTGTGGAAATTTTCAAAAATTTGAAAGGGATGGTTTTACTCATTTAATATATCAACTACAACTATCAAACAGGTTCTGTTTCCAGCTTCTACAGTGTGAGAATATGCAGATTTTTCAGCATATTGTAAATTGAATACCTGTTACATAAACGGGAACAAATGCATGGGTGTGGAGTACACAATAGCAAGGAAATAGAAGGCCAAGGAAAGACCGTGAGAAACGTTAGAGAAGGCAATCATATTTGCCGCATTGCCAGTGCCACAAGTGATGCACGAAATCCAGGAGAAAAGTGACAACGACAGAGACTAATAAAATACAGATAAGCCACCCACTCACTGTCTTTATCTCTCTGGCTGCATTAGAAAGTCACAGTTTAGACTACAGCAAAGTCAAAAAGACAGAATCCCCTGGAAACACAGCTAAAAGGCAGAGTTAGGCAGGGAAGCGACAGGGAGTGAGAGAGAGAGAAAATGGGGATCAGGCAGACTAAGAAATAATAAATCTATAAAGAAGGAGAGATCCTTTTTCCTTTCCTTTTCCTGGTATGATAGGATTATAAAGAAGCCTAATGACAATCCGTCACATTCCTGCCAACAGACTGAAGCCAGTGTTGCTCTACAGTTTGTATTTACATGAATCTTTTACCTTATTGACAAGACTCTTAAACAGAAATTATGTTGCAAAACCAATTAACAAACTGGGACATTTCAAACCAATCAAAACAAATATATAAAAAACAACAAAAAGAATTGATGTTGAATAAATTACTTAAATTGAATTACTTACATTTAGTTGTCGTACGCTATGTTTTTCTCTCAAAAGGTTTTTGTTGTATTTAGTTTGGTTTTTTTTTTTTAACCTAAACAGTTTGCTTTATTACTCTCAAACTGCATTTAGGAAAGTATTACTGAGTTTAAATGACCACTGTTGGCCTCCCTCCATCTATCCATCCATCCCCACTCCTCTAGGTGATTTGTTACATGCGATCAGGGAATATGTGAAATTAATGGAAAAAAAAGTTTTATATCATGATTTTTCTTTTGCAGCAACAGCCTGGGGTGTCCAAGAAGAGAATGCACACACACACACACACACACACACACACACACACACACACACACACACACACACACACACACACACACACACACACACACACACACACACACACACACACACACACACAGGGCTAAATGACTGACGGGATCTCAATGTAGCTATGGAGAAATGCTTGTATTAGCGCTGAACATTTTCTTTTTCAGAATGCATGTATTTGAACTAGTGATTTTCCAATTTTAAGAAAAAGTAGCCTCAGGGCTTCTGTTGCCCCAAATTAAGCAAGCTTGTGTCCTAGCACATGTGTGAGAGTGTGCGTTCAAGCCTGTCTGTGCCTGAGTCTTTGTCCCCTGTAAAGGTTGACCATGGATTATGTGGGTCTCAGACAGCAGTGTTTGTCCTTTTTAAAAGCACCTCAAGGGCAAAACCTTTTCATAAAATTGTTTAAAGTCCATTCTGTGTGGGCACTCAACTCTGGATTTGCCTTCAGGGTGGAGTTACACTTTCAAATGGGCAACCATCCCAACTAAGTGCTGCCATCTGAGCACTGGTGTGTGTCCTGGGTTCCATCTTTCAGTAGCCTGGGAAGCCGAGAGGTTCATGGGAGAGAGAGATAGACAGTGAATGTGAGAGAGAGAGAGAAAGGGTTTGCCATCCCTTTGGTCACCCTGTGGTTTGTGGCTCAGCGCTCCCAGGACGCCTCGCATTCCTACATCACATTCTTTCCCTTGCTTCAGCTCTCAGTTAACAGTGATCTGGACTTCGCCAGATACATCCTATCTTCAGAGCTCCGTTATAAATCACAGTTACAATTCCTCCAGCAAAACTGGAATGTAAAACCCTACATAATGTATTGCATTAAATCTAATTTTGTATAATTGCTCCATTTAATTACAACAAACCTAATAACTTATGAAAAAATACTAAAGTCCATTTTCCAAATGACACATGATGTGCAATTCACACTCATGTAATCATTTCACTGCAATTGAACTACCAATAGTTTTGTAATTTCTAAAAACAAATGCTTTTAAAAAGCAGCCGCAGAGTCGTGTTCTGTCAGGAAATTCAGAAAAACTGAGAGGAATCCTCAGAAGAACTTTGAAAGTAGATCTAATGTGACATTTTGGCATTGATTTTTGCCATGTGTCAGTGTCTGGCATTTTCTGTAAACACACACACACACACACACACACACCCACACCATTACCTGACACTTTCCACCAATATTGTCAGTCAGCCAATAACATGCAGCAACAAACAAACGTGAAACAGAATCCAAATCAAACCATAAGCCAGCTTTTGAATGTTTTATTCATAAAACACCACGAGCATCCTGCTGCTACATGTTTAGTTGATTTCCCTGCCTTATATAATTGGCTGTCTCACATGTCAATCATCTGACTGGAGCCAGCTGGATGTCAGAGATGTAGTAGCAGTTGATGAGGCGCATGTGCACTGGAAACACACAAGTGTGTGTTACTGTGTGTCTGTATGTATTTACTGCATGTTGAAAGACCTACTAACTTGTGTTTGGTGGTAAGCAACACAATACGGTCACGTACAATACGTGTGGATGCATAAATGCTCAAGTAAATGTTAAACTAAGTAAAAACACAGAAACACACACTCACACATTGAATGCTTTGACCTACCTCCTATTGCTAAACCAGACACTGCTGTGGCAATGTCATCTCAGCATGCATGCTGGTGAGCACGCACACGCACAAACACCTGTATGCATCTAGACATTTTGTCCCTCCTGAAGAAACCCTGCAGTGAAAGGAATATTGTTCTTATTTTACAAGGGTTACTGCTGGAGAATGGAGGAGGAGAGGACAGAATTAAGAGTGATTGCCAGAAAGTAAAGGTGAGCCTTGAAGTGAAGAGTCCACATCCACTCAAGAAAAAAAAATCAATACATGAAGTTCATCACTCAATATCTATAAAATATAGAGGAACTACTTTCAACAAGTGCTATCACCTAGTCAACTAAGGACTCAGGGGAGCGACTCTTCTTCAAAAGTACCATTTGTCTCCCCAGTGCTATGAATCATTTTAGAGAGAGTAGGTGTATTTTTTATTTTTTTTTCCAAATGGTGGATCTCATTTTGTCAAAATGACGAAAGGAAGAAGAAGAAAGTCTCTTCATGTCACGGTGTGGGGGCGAGAGAAAGGGAGAGATGGAGGGAGGCAGAGAAGGGCCAGGAGACAAGGGGAGGAAGAAATGAAGACGAGAAATGCCAAAGAGAGAAGGAAGGAAAGACAGAGAGTCAAACTAATTGGTTCAGTGCCGTCTGCCCATTTGAATGCTAACCACCTTCTGTCTCTCCGTCTCTCTCACACATACACATGCCAGATAAACAAGGACAAGTAGGCTACTGTAATAGCAATGACTGACAAATGGGGCAGACGGTTATCTACCTATACACCCAAACACACAGACGCTAATTAAGATGGACGAAAGACAGGCAGATTCACAAAAGGTACAGAGATAATCAAATGTGAGATAAAGCAGTGAGGAAATAGTTAGTGCTGAAGACAAAAGAGGAAGAGAGAGACTAGTGAGAAAAGACACAGTCAAATTCTACTTTTAAAGACCCGGTCACACCAGCATTTAAAAACAACCGCAAGATTTTGCTGCAAAATCAATTCATTCCATTGGAATCAAAAAGTTTATTGGATTTGCTGGTGGGGGTTAAGTAAATCTGAGCAAATATTGTGTCGAGTTCAACTTTGGCGAAAGTTGACCCACAATTTTGTGCCTGTTGACGAACAGCAAGCTGTCTTGACACTGCTGACCTTTGAGGGAATGAATAGACAGGATGTCAAAAAATGGAGGAAGCTATTATACTGTAGCCTAGAAGCTGTGTTGCTTTATCCACTGTTATCTAACCGTCCTCTGCCAGAGTATAAACTGCTCCAAGAAAGAGGAAAGGTTTGCAGACTGGAGCCGATGGTGCAAATACATCTGGTGTCATTTTTTCTTTATTTTTCTAAGCATCAGTGACAAAATCTGATCTAGTGAGAAGCTGATTTTTACGTGGCACAAAGCCACTGGAGGAAAGAAAAAAAAATAACAGAATGGAAAAAGTTGGCTTGAAAACATACAATATGGCATTAATTAGTGTTGACTCAGTCGCAAGTTACCACCCTGCCTCTGTGTTTGTGTGTGCGTGGGTGTATACCACCCTCTCAGCTTCCACAGTAGCCAACAGAGGAACAAAGAAATCATGTGTTTCAAATAGCCAACTCCAGCACTCAAGCACTGGAAATATACATGTAATCACTACAGCATGTCAACAGCTACGCAAAACACACACGGGCACGGAAACACGACATGTAAACTTGTACACACTAAAGTGCACAGGCAGGAACACACACAAGCAACTAATCAAACCAATGTGTGGACAACAAACACTTGCAGATACTTGTAAAATGCAGCTAAGAGCTTGAGGGTTATGTGGAATAAATCCTTGATTACTGCTGCTCTATATTACTTTATTGACATGCTTTGTGTGCGCTAGTGTGTGTGTGTGTGTGTGTGTGTATGTGTGTGTGGGTGGAGGGATGTATGTGCATCAGACGTTTCTAACAACATCCAACTGTTAGATTTACTGACTGCCTCACTCACTGACTAGCTGACCGACTGAAGAACTGGCTTCATGCGCAGAATTTTTAACAGCAGCTGCGAGATAGAAATCAACCCGTTTTCCTCCCGTCCTCCTCTATGCTTCCCAGGGAGGACATTACATCAGGCCAATGGTTCCCTATCTCCTTCTATGTGCGTCAAGATAATGAGAATAGCACTTGCGATTTCCCCTTTAATTTCTGCATCCATCACCCTCTCTTTGCACCCTGTACTGTCTCTCAATAACTGTATGTCTTTCAATAAAACATATTCCTTACCGGAAAGAACTTGGATTTTCCTTTAAAACTGAAAATAACTGTTACAAGTAGGCTTTTGGGGTTTGACAGTACTGCAGTTCATGTGAGACTTACTTATCCAAGGGGTATCTTATTACGTCCATTCATTCTGGAGCAAGAGCAGTGTAACCTTTTGACTGGGGAGCTAAATCATGGCCATTATCCACCGGCAGAGCTCGTTATTCTGCACTCCCTCTGCGGGACGAAGTGGTCCGATTGACTAACTGTTCCCTAAACTGTTTCCTTAACATGGAGGGAAGCAGAGAGGGGGAGGCGGAAAGGGAGCAGGATGGAGAAAAAGGAGAGACAAAGATGAAGGAAAGGCCGACACTGCAGATTGACTGTTTTACTAAACTGTTTTACTTTTCGAGGAGCAGACGAGGTACAAGAGCAGGAGGAAGTAAGCTTGAGAGGGGGAGACGTCAGATTGATTAATACTGCCAAAATTATTCCCCTCTCAGATGAGGTGTCATTTTCCCAAAGAATCCATTTCAGGCACACAAATGAATAGGACCTTTTGTTCTATGTGGAAAATAAATTATAAGTGGAGACTATGTTTAAAACTAAATACTAGGAACATAGGAACACATAAGCAATCTATTTCCAAACCCAGTAATTCTAACCAGTTAGGGGATTGACAGTAAGACTATGTGTGTGTGTGTGTGTGTGTGTGTGTGCGTGTTGAAACATCTGTGACTGTGTCTCCGGTAAGCTGATACCTCTCTCCCTGCTGCTGAATATATGACATATGCCCAGGAAACAAATTAGCCATTTTTGGTGAAACGCAAAACTAAATAAAATCCCAGTGCATCTCAAACCAAGCCTCTGTGTGTATGAAAGTGTGTGTATCTGTGTGTGTGTTCTGGCAGAAACGTCCTATTCATATTGATATTTTCTATACTTTAAGAGTGTCCCTTTACTAGCAAGATGGCAAGATGAGGGAAATCATCTGTATGTGTATGTATATGTAATGGGTTAGGGCACAGGTTTAAGATTACATATGGATAACTGAAAGATTAAGATAAGATTTAGTTGAATAGAGTCAGTGAAGGTCCTCACAAGTACAGTATTATAAATGTGTTGGAGTATGAGAGGAACACAGAAACACACATTCATGGACGTCAGCTTACACTGCGCACACACACAGTTTTCTGTGTGTAACAGTGGAAAGCTGATATCAGATGATGGTGGGGCATTACAGTCCAGCTGAAAGTTGAAATTCTTCCATCCATGCAGCCGAAGTTGTGTGGACCATTTGTCTGCTAACTGCTGGGTTGTTATTCTGCTGCTGACTGACACCAGCCTAATGGCGGATAATGGTTTCTAGTTTTATGATGCCTTCCTCTTCAAGTGAAAATGTAGAGTGCAATGAGCAGTTTTCTCTTTGCATGTTTTTCTGTCTGTTTTCTGTCTCACTGATGAGTTCTGCCTGTCTTCCTCACCGGCTGCCTTGGTCTTCCTGTCATTTGTATTTTCCTTCTCTTTTTCAAATCAGACAATGATTGCTTTCATACTAATTTTGTGGCTCACCACGCTTGACCAGCTTGCAGTTATCTAAGACACTTACAAAGAGCTTGTGTCAAAAGAAGAAGATCTCTGAATTTCTACTATAAATCAAAACTGGTGTGGAGATCAAGTCAGGTTTGCTCTCTAATCAGAATTTTCCATGACCTGGATTCAGAAGAAGCAAACTTTGCACAAATACAGTACTATGTGTAATGATACATATTGCACATGGTAACAGTGGGGAAAAAACAATGTGGTCTGTGGTTTAAAAAATAATAAAACCACAGAAGACACACGATAGGCCCGTGGCAAATGTCCAGCACTGCAGTCTCATAACTTTATATTTAGGAGATCAGCTTTTTAGCATCACATTTAAAATGACTGAGTGTCCCAGAATTTCTCAGACCACGTCCCATGTAGGAAACAGAGTATGTGGTAAATGAATAGTAACGGAACAAGCTGTGCTTGGCCTCAGGCAGACAGGTAGGCAGGAACAGTGGTAATACAAAGGCAGAGTACAACACATCAAATATTTGCAGAATATATAAAAGGAACTCTTACCTACAGCTTTCTCTACATCATTAAATCTACTTGAGATTGATTCTGATACATTAAAAAAAGTTACTCAAAACACCTATGAAAAATAAACAAAGTAGGACAGTAATGTAAAACATTAGATCATAAAGAGATGTGACTTGTGTGTTGACATTCAGGCTGGAGTGGTTAGGTTAAGAGTGTGTGTGTGTGTGTGTGTGTGTGTGTGTGTGTGTGTGTGTGTGTGTGTGTGTGCGCGCGTGCGCGCATGTGTTGGAGTCCAGGGATCCAATTTCTGATTTATAGCCCGCCCTCCCGCTGCAAGCCTGGCAATGGCGTATGATGTCTGTAAACTCTACAGCTCACTCACTCCAACTCCTCTACCAGCAATTATGTCAGAGTATTACTGTGTGTCACTGTGTTGCTTCTCTCCATCTGCTTAAGTTCAACTGTCAATAAACTAATAATAGTTTGGCAGAGCTGAAATACTCAGCTACTATACAACTAATTGACTGACTTTTTGTCCTTAGACAAAAACAGCAGGAATAGTGAATAAATTAGGGAAATGGTTTGAGATTTAGGGCAGTACACAGTCATGCAGTGCTGCTCCTCTGTGAAGAGCATCCTCCTTCACCCTTCGCTGCCCTTTTACTCTTTGTTTCCTAGAGCTACCCTTCCCCATCGCCCTTTACTCCCCGCTTCTCTAGGAACACACACACACACTTTGGGTGACAAGCATTCATTTCTTGCCTTCTGATTTTAACCTTTATTCTTTCCACCAAACGTCTTTTAGGCTGTTTTCTATATGGAATCATAATATACTAGTAACAACCTCTGGCAGTTGCAATTTAACACAGTCCCAAAAATCACACATTCACACCCACTCACCCACTAGCATACACGCATTATCGCACACAAACACACACAGAAAGTCACCCCTGGCGTGCCCATGTCTCTTCACTGCACATGCCACAGCAGCTCTGCACTACTGTTTGAAGCCTGATGATTCCCAGCCCTGTCACTCTGGGCAATGGAATGCCCCGTCACCAGGGGAAACGGAATGCCCTGCCACCGGAGGTAACGGAATGCCCTGTCCCCCCCGGTAACGGAATGCCTTGTCACTCGCGGTAACAGAATGAAGACATAAACGTCTCAGGCAGTCCAGACATGGGGGTATGACACATCTTCAGGACATGAGGTACATATGGAGAGAGAGAGAGAGGGAGAAAGAAAGTGACAGAGGAAGATAGAGGGGGGCATGTTGCTAGGGTAGATCAGAGCAGGAGTACCAGTTAGCCAATGGGCCAGAAGTAATGTGACCTACTGACTATCAGAAGGTCAGAGAAGCTCGGTTTATAAGCTCTCAAACAAAAATCCTTCCATTTCCTTTTATTCATGTCATTATTATAATTAGCCAAGTACTTCCAAGCGGATTAATTACTTTAAAACAGATGATACGCTTTGAGTACTGTGTATCAATAATGTCGATATGTGTAGTAAAAAAACAACATCCATCCTTCCTTCCCTTCTTGGATTACAGCAAGGATCGTAGCGTTGGGTTTGCTGCAGTGGCTCCCTCCACTAATCGCCTCCTTATGTTATAAGCTTCTTGGTATTGTTGATTTTACTTTTTGTTGACGTGGTCTAGTTGGCTGCTGGAGCTATCAGCCTATCCATCATGATGAAAAAAGGAGTGAACAGAGTAACACATAATCAGGGGTGCTGTTCACTACAGTTGCAGACTTCTGCTGTGTTCTTTTTCTTGTGCATCTCCCCCTATCCACAACAACACCTTGGTTATTGAAGAAAAGCTATATTCGCACTGCAACAAAAAAAAACACAGTCCTCTCATTCCTTACTTTCAGGGCACAGGTAAAAAAAAAAAACATATATATATATAAATATATGTAATTGAACCCAGTTCAGTTTTATCTACTCCAAGACCAAGAATAAAATTATAGTTGTCGAGTTAATTTTCCAGATAGCCAATTTCAATACCTAAACTTGAGGTATGTGCCGATGCAGAGAGCTGATCCAAAAACAGTCCTCTCTTTTTCCTCAAATTTAAAATCTATATACATCACGGTGTGGAACTAATTTAATTCATTACATTTTGGGCTGACTGAATGAATGGAAACAGTGAATTCTATAAGACATTGAAAAAGAAAGTTAATTTAATGTAGATTGGTCACATCATGGCTGTTACACGATCTTAAAAAGGTCCAGCGTTGATACCGATCCACCATATCAGATTGGTGCATCCGGCTTTGTAGTATTATACACTACTGTGCAGTGTTTTGGCATCTGATAAACCTTCAAAATCAGGGGTGTAATTACCCAAACTGGACTTCCTGCATTCTGCTTAAGCTATAGTATCTGCACCACCCCGCCCACACTGATGCACCTCTTTGCATTTTTCAACACATTATTATTTCTGGTGTGAATGTCCACAAAGGTGTGATTCAGCTTCTCAAGGACCTGCAGTTCATTGTGCTGACCCTACACCTTACTGTAACTTCACAGTGGGAATTTACAAACTAAGTAGTGTATTAATATAATTTAATTCCCCCTGCATACTACATGAAGGTATTTCAATTCAAATTCCAGTTTCTTAACGTGCGTTTCCTGCAGTGATAGAGGGAGACACCTCAACAACCAGGAGGCCAACAGAGAGAGTCAGAGAGCAGCAGACAGACCAGTAGAAAGGGAGAGAAACTGACTCAGACAGGGGGACAGAGCTGCAAGAAAAATGAGAGACAGACTCAGCAGAGATCACAGCAAGGCACCCTTTATTGAAAAAGTCGAAAGAAGAAAATCATTAAACAAGCCCCACTGGTGTCTCCCTTATTAGATTCCCCTGCTGGTGTCACGCCGATTAAATTCCCCCTTGTTTCCCCTAACAAACTCTAAACTCTCAGACAATTTGTTAAGGAGAGGGATTATAGAGAATTGCAAGAGGGCTGTGTGCTTGTGTGTATTTATCTGCATGTGTAAATGTGTGTCTGCTCCAGTGTTTTCTTCTTGCTCTTTCAACCCTTCCACGGATGCATACTGGGTCTCTGTGCAGTGAAATTAAACATATTTTATTACGAGTTTTGTTGACACTAATAAGGCATTCTTACGGCTATGCTTTTCAGCTGCTGTAATGAAATTTTACACTAACACTACAGTGCAGTCCTATTCTGCAGCCAGTGGTTATATCAATAATTAGAGGAAAGCAACATTCGACCGAGATTTAGTTTGACAGTCACGTGAAATATTGACTTGTTGAAAAGTCTCTTGAAGATACATCTAACTGATTGAGAAGGATACCGTCTTGCTGTTTTTCTTTCTCTGTTGTCAGTATTTCTCTTATTCATCCTCTTGTAGACTGTGTGTTTCACTCTTTTCCCTCTCCCTCATCATCAGCATCATAATATTTTCCATCTGCTCTGAGAGATGGAGACATAAAGTGAGCCTGAGCCAGCACGAACAGCTGCAGGCATCTATTCCCATATATTACAGTACGCCTAACCTCCACATATTCCCTTTATGTGGAGCCCATCACCGAGTACACGAGACCCCATTACTCTCATTAGCTTTTTACAGCACTTGGCTGGTACAACATTTGCATTTGCAGGGAGTCAAGAGGACGGACTGCTGATACAGTTTCAGCAAAAGAGTCTACATGCCATTTGAAATGCACTGCAAAATGTTTGTTTGTTTATATGGTTTCTGCAGACTTATGATGTGTATCTCACAATATTAAACCAAATTATGATGCTATGTTGGCAGATAATTTCCCTGGAGAGAGAAAAAAAATGTACCTGTCATGATGTGACGTGTTTCAAATCAACAACACAAAACAAATAAAAAAGACTAAGAAGCATGCTGTGCAGTAATTCCACTGCCTTAAAGTAAACGTGAGGAAAACATTTGCATCAACATCAAAGTGCTTTAATACAGTTTGACTTAAAATGTCTTGAAATGAGCTGAATTCAGACAGTTTGACTACATGCTGCAATGGCTTGACAAGCCAGTTGTTTGTGTGTTGATGAAAGGCAAAACTTGTCCACAAAACAAGTGACAGAATCAGCCAGGTGGATGGTATAATGTGACTCCTTTTCAGTGCAGATTAACTCGTTTCACCTTATTTCAAGGCAACATCACTTGTTTAGGAGTTTTGTGAAAACAGCACTGGACCCAATTCTTTCTCTTTTTTGTAAGAGCACTGACAACAGTTACTGCTATCGTGTTATTATGGACCAACTGTCTCCCAAAATGTACAAAACCACCATGCTGAGTTGGAAGGCAGAGGCTTCAAATAAAATTATGTCTCCTACTAGCCTCAATATGTCTGAAACCTGCTGAGGTGGTGCAACAATTTCAGTGCTTTCACTGTACAGATACAGCCGCTCAAACCAATCAAGACATGCTGTAATTTCCCTACGTCGCCCACTGCATATGCTGACAGGACGATACCTACTGCTGTGACACTTTTAACAAAAGAACACGTCTAACCGGCTCTATAGCATAGAGTACCGTGTCACTTTATATCTGACCATCACATCATTTGGCTGTGCATTTTAATTAGCTGCAGCTGAAGTACCTTCTCCCACCCCAAATATGTCTGCAATGTGCTGATGTATTACAAATTCAGCACTTTGATTTTGCATAAAGTTCTTATCTTTGAACTGAGCTTAATTTTGCATTTCTGTACGTGCAGTGTGTGTGTGTGTGTGTGTGTGTATAGATACATAGATCTATGCACACATCTCCCCACCGCTCTCTGAAATACAGTTATAGCAGGTAGTAAGCCGTCTTAAGTGCCCCAGAGGTCTGTCTGTGCTATTATAATGGCCAGAGTTTGGACTACAGTGTACAGTATATGCACATGTGGGTCTTTCCTACATTAATAAGCAGGGCTCACACCACTCTCTATTGTGTGTGTGTGTGTGTGTGTGTGTGTGTGTGTGTGTGTGTGTGTGTGTGCATGCACGCATGCACGCACGCACGCACACACACCCACACGCACTGCAGGCTGAAGTCCCAGACTGGCTCGACAAGCTTAATACCATTATCAAGATTTACAGCGATGCTCATGTGGGACTTACATCAAAATGGTTGGTGCACAGCACAGACAGAACCCATGTCCCAATTAGAGAGTCTGAGGAACGGCGGTACACAGACAAACACACACAAGCAGACACACAATCCCTTTCCCATACAATCTCTGTGTCTCACTATCTTTCTCTCTCAGACACTTCTGCATATTCACAATCTCTTGAACTCGCGCGCACACACACACACACACACACACAAACACACCCCACTCCCCCTGGGGACAGTGCCTCTGGCCTTTACGGCTAGAGGAGTGAAAACGCTGAAATGGTGGAAATGAAGAAAAAAGTGAGAACAAGACAGAGAAAGAGCAAGTGAGAAAGAGAGAGACTGGAGCAGCATCCCAAACAGCTCAAGATGAACAAGACACAGCTTCAAGCCAGAAGTCAGCTTTGGCTGCAGTTAGTTGTTTGTATCAGCGGCACATTTTCACTATGAGACCATTTCATGATTTAAAAACTGAAATTGTACTGAACTGCCAAAGTGCAGCTATTACAACATGTTATTCCTTTAGAGGAGCATTGTTAATTTCCAATATTTCAAATAAAAGCAACCATTGAATTCAAACAGATGCAGAGTTTTTTTCCTAGTTTAGAAAAAGCTATAAACCACTAATTTACATTTAAAAAGACAATACCCTGGACTTTCAGCAAGCAGTCGCTATGCTGTGAAGGTGTATGTCTGTTAACGTCAGTGTATACCAAAGCGTGTGTACGCTTGCAGCATACATTATTGCATATACCACCATCCATGTGCATTTCCAGAAAACCGGGAAGAGCTTTAATGGTAGGCCAGAAAATGCCGACCAAGCATCTCCCTCTGCAAGTCTCAGAGAGACCAATTCAACCACAGAGCCGGAGCGCTGAAACGTCTGAGTTGCTTCGGAGTCTCTGTTCATTATAATAAAACACACCTAATACTAGATGCTCTTAGTGTCAATTCAAAAACATCTTGATGATTCATTATTGGGTGCCAAAGCATTCTGTAATTCTCCTTTCACAGTGCTTTGGCGTGGAAACAAATGACCAATTTCAATATTAAACTCTCATGAATTATTCATGGATGCTTGTAGGGCTTTAGGCATGGAAATTTTAGACGGTATAACCTTGTGTAATATCAAAACAGCTTGTGATGATTGGAAGTGCACAGGGCTCAATGAATTCTTTTGAAGCCTACAGGATAGCACTTCTAAAGTTAATAACATGATAAGACTTAAGTATAAGCTTCATTCAGGTGCATTTATGAAGACTCATTCAACCTGTTCTTTAGCACTACATGATGCTCTGCAACAGGCCATGTCACTTATATAATAGCAGTAAAATAATATAATTTGTCCATGAAAACCTCAAACTTAAAGTTCTGATAGCAACTTTTACTTCAACTTTAAAAAGATTTGCCTCTGGGTTGATCTGTGAAAAAAGGAATAAAAGGGACATTTATTCAATAAAATGCTCAATTTGAAGTAGTTTGATATTCAAGGAATTGCTTGGGACTAATTAGTTCTGAAATGTATAGATCAGGACCAGACTTTACCCTGATGCGATAAGCATTCATTTGACTCCAACCGTAGCTCTAGGATATAGAAAAGCTCTATTTTCAGAATCAGTGATGCTGCAGTGATTTTTATAGATCTGTGGGTGCAGATATGAAATATAACTGAAATAAGGCTCCTGAAGTTGATGGAGGCCTTGAAATGTAACATGTAGCTCTCCCCTTTTCTCCTGAGTTAGCCTTTCCTTTTCATCTGCTCCTCTCCTCCTTTTAGCAACCCTCTCGCTCTTGTACTCTTTCTCAGTTATCCTTTGTCTCTCTCACTAAGTTCTGCATCTAGTCACACCTCAGTGTGATTTTCCTCTCACTAATTATTTCGTGCACCCTCACTGTCTTCTGTACTCCTTCCTCTCTCCATATTTCAGTCCAGCCTTCACTGAGCTTCACCCTCTGAACCACTAAGAAAAAAAAAGAGAGAAATTCGTGAAATAAGCTTAAGCAAGAAATCTTTCCTGCCTGCAATAGTTCCTCCGTGGCTTTCTCAAGGCTGGCTACAAACACACAACACAAAACACACACCTACACTCATCCACAAAGTCACAATCACACATAGGCACAAATGCATTCCCAAAGCAGAAGACAACAATCAATGTCGGCCAGTCACAGTTCAATAAGCAGACTAAACAATGTTGCTCCATTATTACTGTCTTGTTTAACCAACAGCACAAGAACAACACTGAGAATCAATACACTGCCACACGACAGGGTGTGTGTGTGTGTGTGTGTGTGTGTGTGTGTGTGTGCGTGTGCGTGTGTAACACCAAGGAACAGTTGGCATGTGTGTCTGACCCACTCGATGGAGCAGCCAGCAGGAAGAGGTCCTTGATGATTAAATGTCCACTTAAACAGACCTCAGAGACATCTGTATGTGTGTTTGTGCGCGCCTGTGTGTGTAGGTGGGTGTGTGTGTGTGTGTGTGTGTGTGTGTGTGTGTGTGTGTGTGTGTGTGTGTGTGTGTGTGTTAACCAATTCTATGTATCTGACATGGGGGAAACGGTAAATCTGCCTTGATTGATTTTCTACAGGCAAATTGGTTGTAACACTTGGTCTACAAAACCTGAATACAATCTGTTTTGTTTCCACAGATTAAAAGGGTCTTGTTTGGAGTATTGACTGGAGACAAAGCAGGGGAACCCTAACCTGGAATACTACTTTAAAGTTGAGACACCTTTTGAACTTCAGTCTTTTTTAGAAGTGGTTACTGTTCTTCATTAACCCTTCCATCCTATCGACCCAATACAATTGAAACTCTTTGACATTTCCTTGAGGCTATACTTCTGAAACCATTATTACGTCTACAACAACCAAGACTATAACTACTCCTGCTACTAGAACTGTAAATGAAAACATACTGTTATTTGTCAATTTCAAATGCATAAAGAGAATGTATCCAATGGACATCAAAAAACATCATTAAAGAGGGCATTAAGTACATTTCAAAACATTTTTAAAAAGGGTCAGTTGAACCAAATTCACAAATAAGTAAATAACATATTTTCTCACTTACCTCTAGTGGCATCTAGTGATGCAGATATAGTTATGGTTTAATTTGCTCAAGTTTGAGACGTCTGTTCCTGAAAATCCTGCAGCCTAACCAATACAGTGAAGGTAGAGATGAATATAATTTCGTTTGTGGTGCCTACAGCATTGAAAAAAGAAAATTCAACAGTAGCATCTCTTTGTCCCCCTTTATTCTGGATCATCCACGGACCCTATTGCGAAACGTTTTTATTGGGACGATGTCTTGGTGTACGTGGAGAAGTTGAAATTCACTCACCTCGATTGTATTGAGGTGAAAGCAGAATTCTTTGAGACACACATCTTAAAACCCAGAATAAATCTACAACTATCTGCATGGCTAGATACCACTTGAGAAAATGTGCTTTTCATAATTTGAATGAACAGCCCCTTTAAGATATAATTTATGATGTCAGGATTTTGACTTTTTCCTCTCCTAAGCTCTCTAATGCACACGTCACTACAAAGTCTGTATAACCCTGATGGCACCAGTCTGTCTGAAACTCTGGAGCATTTTGTTATCTTAACTCTGTGCTCTGTAAATAATTCATCGGACACACCTCCCCTCCTCAGCTCTAAAGACCAAAAGTGATGGAACTAAAAGCCTAAAGAACTTAAACTGAACTCTGTAACGGCACAGTGTGGAGGAAACTATTCTGGGAAGGTGATGACTGCTCTTTTCCCTTGAATCCTGCAACATATGGGTGCCTTTCAGCTGGAGATTAAATGATGAGTGACACAAGATTTGCTCTCAAACTCTTAAACATAACAGTCCTGCACACTCAATCACTTTTGCTCATTTACAGAAAATAAATATTCATGATCACCTCATTCATGATCACCTTCATAAAAAGGCAATATTGTGTGGAGTACTTCCATTAAGTCATGGTTAATACATCAAAAGTGGGTACCAAGCAAGGATCACATGCGTAACTGTCTACTACTGCTTTTGTATTTTCAGGATGAAAGTCAAGGTGAGTGACTGCCTGTTGAGTGCTTGTCTGTGTGTTTCTAGAGCATTGAAGGCAATGCTCTTAATACAGAACTAACTGACAAGTTTGTCATTGGCTGTGAATTTCAGTTTTTTTCACACTAAAAATAAACTTTTGCGAGTTACAAGTTGACCTGGGGCCAAAACAGCAGCCCTGTCCTCATTTTCTGACAAGACCTCAGCACTGAGCGGAGATAAACAAAAACCCTGGAGGGGACCAGAGGAAGAAGCAACACAAATAACCACAGCAACAATACAAGGATTTGGAGGAGCTGGAGGGAGCCGTGGGCATTGTCTGGCTGTAGTCAGCTACTTTCTGTTTCTTTTGAAACTGTTCCTTGGGTGTGGATGACATTTCTCAGAACAGAGAAGGGGGAAAAACACTTCAAATGTTTCTTGAAAGTTTTCCTTCTTGTGTCTTTTGTTCAAAGTTTAAATCTTCCCCTTCCCCCAGGAGGGAAGGAAATAAGGAAGGAAGGAAGGAAGGAGACATGGACCAAAGTGGAGAAAGATGAGAGGCAATGAAGAAGAGACGGACACAAGAGAGTGTCAAAGAGAAACAAAGATGGACACGGAGTGAGGAGAAAACGGAGGGAGGCTCACAGACACTTATTTCATGTTCTTTTGATGTGGTGAAATAACCCTGCTGTGACACGATGACATAAGTCCCGCACTCATTCATCTGCTCACAGAAAAAAGTAACCCCATACACATGATGTCATTGGCACAAGTGTAAAATATGTAGCTTACAGATGGCTACTTGCCACACAGTGCATACCATGAAGCATATTTCAACAAGTAGGCAACAACGCTGCAATTGTGTGCAGCTGGTACAGTTACTTTTTTACCATCTAATACTAAATGGCCTGGTCAACTCTAAATTCCACGTTATTGTCCTCAGTATATGAATATTAGTGTACATGTAAGCTTAACTTGCAGACAAAATCAAACATCACAATCATTTTGACCAAATATCTCAATATTAAAAATGTGATGGTATTTTAGGAATGATTTTTGGTGTTTTCAGAACACATAAAACCTTTAAAAAGGGGGCACTACACCAATTCTACATGCACGGTTCAGTTGACTTGTCACAAGGAGTACTACTCAGCCTGTGAAGACATGTATAATGTCTTCTGTGGCTCTGGAGGGAGCTTTCCAAAGTTTCACAAGCTCCAAAGTGTTTTTGGAGCTTGACCTATACTAGAGACTCAAAGTCAGAATAGCTGGCCTCTGCTGCTTCGAATCTGACCATTCTTTCTTAAATCTGTCTCTTCTAAGTCCCCCAAATCACTACAGTACCCCTTTAAAATCAGATAGTTTTATAACTTAACTATATACTTTAAGCCCAGGAAAATACTACATTTAAGTTATTTAAAAATATTATGATAACCAAAATGCCAAATGATGTCTAGCTTAATACCACAATATCAATATTCAATTGATATATGAAATTTGTAGGTATCTAGGTTTCCTGGAGATGAGATATAGGAGTTTGAACGAATTTGGTACAAACACGATTCATCTCTACAACTGTACAGGTGGCTTTTCCCGCTTTTCTGAAACTACAACTGCCAAAATATCAGACATTGTCCAAGACAGTGACACCAAACCTGCCAAGAACACAACAGCTACTGCATATGGAGACACGGTGTCTATCCACACTTCTACTTAACTGCCAAATTAACCATCCAGTGCCATTATGTGTGTGTGGTTGTGTGTGTGCGTTGGCTCCCCTGCCTGGAAACCCCCTTGTATGCAAGTGTACAACAGGGCAGATACACTTGTCCGTTAGTATATCTGTGCGTGTGTGTGTGTTTTGCCAGTATTGGCAGGCCAATTGAGCCGCATGTCATTGGACAGTGAGCCAGTTTGTGTGCTGAAAACCGTTACTGCACCACTACACCAGCTGTGCCTCGGGGAGATGATGATGATGGCAACAGAAAAAAAAAAAAAAGGAAAGCAAAAAAGAATATTTGTCTGAGGTGAATGGCTGAGTCCCAAACCCCTTTGAAATGTGCTGGAACACAGCCTCATACATGAAACACCTGTGTGTCATTCTGATCTTTCGATGTGCTAGTCGTTTAAAATGAACTTTACTCACTGCTGGGACAATCAGGAAGAAATGTTTTCTATGATTTCTGTGAAAAGACGGCTAATCCATGCCTTTGTTGCGAGCTGAGAATGAAGCAAAGTGTGTGTGGCCCTCAAAACTTGCACGAACACTCAAAAGCCACAGTAAGAGCATGCACCCACAAACAAGGAACAATTCCTCAAGGCAAAAACGTCCAAATACAAAACAGACCATTTTTCAGTTTAACAAGTAAAGAATGAAATCTTGAGCAGTAGAAAAGGTTTTCCGTATAAAATCAGCACAGCACTGAAATAGTAATTTTATATTTATGTAAAAATGAGCTCACATACAGCTTCTCGACAACAAGACTCTTCATTGGAACTTAATCATCTGCAGTGGGCGTTCCTTCCTTTCATTAGTGAAAGTGACACAGACAGGACTTCATCATCCAAACCAGCGCTCCCTTGATTAAAGAGGTGCAGCATATCTGTCATTACTTGATTCTGAAGATATACAAGTTAGTTTAACAAACAGATGAATGATCTGATGTTGTAACCAACCCAAAATAAAATACATTCAATAGAGCTGATTAAAAGCAGTGCTGCTGCAGACAGAATAAAACAGTGTTCCTCATTACAGATGAAGTTGTTTACAACAACAAAGTAGCACTGGAAATTATTTGGGAAAAGATCCGGACATGGTTCCAGTTGTTGCAGTCTTTCCTTGTGTTACCAACTAAAGAATAAAGGATTATAAACATATAAATATCAGTTGAAATAGGGAATTGTCCCTTTCGTACATATTTGCGGTGCAATTTAGCTCTTCCTTTGTTTCATGAACTTTTCCATGCTGTGCCATTATAACTTTTCTCAGATCAAGCATGTATGTGTGTGTGTGTGTGTGTGTGTGTGTGTGTGCGTGCGCGCCTGTGACTTTCATGTAAAATTGCATCTAGATTTCATCAGCTGTCAGATCACAGCAGGGAGCGCCAATCTCCATCCTCCCAAAACACAGATAATGATGCGATACCTCAACATTTCACAAACAATGTGTCAGATGTGGTCCGTCTTTGATTTAAACAAGTATTGATCCTTTTTAAGGAGGTGTAATGATCAAAATTGGAGTGGAGGAGTTTAAATCCCCTGACTGAATCAATGAGGCATTAGATGAGCTTTAAAATGCTGTATTTGATTTGACAGATATGCAATGGAGTACTGTAGTTAGAAGTCTGTCAAAAGAAAACAGTTAAATATTAGTCATTAGTGAGGAGTGCACTGGTGTCATTATGTCGTCCTTCATCTTGTCATGTTCATCTGCTGATTTAGTATCGCAAAACTGATCATTTCAAGACCATAAATGACAGCATAGTGGATTACTGTATTTTACCTCATATCACACATACACGTAAGATTAAATCCAATGCTTCGGTCCTTTGAGCAGAAATGGTCACCAAAATATTAGCACCAAAGTGGCACTTCATAATAAAGGACTATCAAATCAAAAACTGTATTGAATTCAACTGACCTCCAACAAAAAACTGCATAATGAGCCACAATGAACTGATAGCAGTGAAATTCAAGACTGCTGCTACTACTGTACCTGCCATGACCGTAAGCCTTACAGAAATCCAAAGTCAATCCAAAGGTTTTTTTTTTTAATAAACATCAATACACGTTGTAAGACAATACAGCCCAGAGAGCCAGGGGGCTCAAAGCAGTACAGCTAACAAGTTAGCACACATGTGCAAACACAAGTCATGTGTACTTGAACACACACAAAGTCTGTGTGGGAGAGAATCAATGAAAACAAAGCACAGCTGAAACATGCTATAAACAACTGCACAAAACAAGTCAGTAGGTCTGTACTTTTATAGCTGCACTGCTGAGTCACAGTGTTGAGCACCCATAATAAAAAACGGACTTTCACTCTGAGGTTGGTGAGACACTGTAGGGGAGAAGATCTTAAATTTCATTCAGATCATTCAAAACAACTTTAAAGCCTTAATCCATTGACCTCATCATCACCCCCATTTAATTTCAGCCTCTCTGGAAACCGTCTTTCCCAAAAAAGTAATATCTGATTATCTCCACAAGCAGCCGACTCGGTGCTTATTAGAGTGGGTAGCAAACAGTTGACCCTCTGGATTTTTTGAACAAAGGATTTTAGTGCCCTAACTGATATACTGAGAAATGCAAATGTGCCACAATAAAACATTAAATGATCTTAACACCGACTGACCAGACTGTCAACACAGAATAAATAAATATGAATAATATGATTTGCCAATTGCCACTGAATAAATCTGTTGTGCACATGAAGTAGGGTTGGCCTTCAAATGTCAAGTGTCCAAAGTCTGTGTCCATTTCTCTTCAATATGATACCAATACCATGTTTTTATTCATATTGCACCTTTCTTATTTCACTCAATATTAAAGTCAACTCCCTATAGGAAGGCCTGCAAAACAAGCTCTACACACCAAACAAAGACATTCAAAAACATGCAATAAAACACAAGGTATGAAATGCAGACCGTCATAAGTAGAAGCAGAACCTGCGGGAAAACAACAATGTCCAATCTGTTCTGTGCAGTCTGACATTGGCAACAAGTGATGAATAAATTCACTTCACAGAGGAGACAAAGGCAACCAAACCCACAGACAATAAGCTGATACATGTTTCATCAAGCAAAAAAAACAAACTGTGTACAACTTGTACGTTTCACTCTGTGTAGCAAGAGCCACACTTTCTTCAGACTTGTTAGCCGACTGACTCCTAGACCAACTTTTCTGTTTTGATATCAAGCCCGCTAACTCTGCTCCATGAGTAAAGCGAAGTCTGGACTAAAAACAAAGTGGACCTAGACTTTGCAGTGTCAAACGTTTTAGCACTTAGCCTTGGCCAGTGAACAAGGAAGGTAGATTGCCCTTTGGTATAAGACTGTAAAAAAAAGGGCTTCTGTTCTTCTTTCTCAATCACTGACTGAAATTGGACAGTTTTCAAAGTGAGGTTGACAAAATCACCACAGCCCGTGTGCGACTGTAAATTCAAGTGGAGTGAAATTATTCAGTCATCCCTTTTCCACTGTTTTGTTTCATCAAATCTCTTCCCTCCCTCTCTCTCTGAGAACTTTGATTCATTACTAACCCCGCAGTCTTTCCCTATCTCGCTGACGTGCTTGATGTCCCCACTGTATATCCAAGTCACCATATCTCTCTCTCCACCCACTCGCTCAATATTGCTCTGCCTGGCTTTTCTGATTCCCTGCCTCTTTCACCCCTGTACGATCACTTTTTTTTTTCAGGAGAACAAAAGATTTCAGGAAGCGAGGTTTTTACAGTGGAGAGTCATTATTCTCTCTCCTCTCTCCACCTACAGTGCCTTCCTACCTGAGCTCCTCTGGGGGAGTAAAAAAAAAAGCACAGTGTGCATGGATAATTCTGGAAAACAACAATGAGATATTTCATCCACACGTACACACACACACACACACACACACACACACACCACACAATGGACACGCAAAGGTGCCGTCTCAGCAAAGTACTGGCCATATTCATTAGCCACTTAGAAATGCTGTGTTCATATGAATCAAAGCAAACTGCTTACACGTAATCTTGTCACCCGCGGAGTAAAATATATCGGGTTCCTTATTACAGCCGGTGTGGAGCCAAAATAAGTGAATGGACTTGTTGTACAAAATGTGTGCCTATTGCAGAGAATGTGTTTGTGTGTGCGCGCCCTTGTACCGATCATACACAATAAAGTGTAACTGAATTGTACAACATTTCTGTTTTTGTACTTTCTTGCCTGCCTCTGTGTGTGTGTGTGTTAGTCCCTTGCTTTTCGTAAGCCTACGCGGGGTACAGTACAGTAAATTACATCATGTCTACAGCAGGAGAACAGGCAACCAGAAACCTTTTTACAACACATGCTAAATCCCCTTTTTTCACGGCAACCTACAGAATTACAATGTACTCTTTCAAAACAGGCAATACTGTTGTGTTCGTAGGTGTGTGTGCGTGTGTGCAAAGTGCAGACGTAAGCCTAGGAGGTAAAAAGTTACAGTGGTGATTATAGTAATTATGGTTTCAGGTTTTTGCATATTCCTTCAGATGGACCACTAGATTACCAGACAGTTTTGGCAGAGAGAGAGAGAGGGAAAAAGAAAAGAGTTACTGTTGGGGGCGAGGGAAGGAGGGAGGGAGGAGTTGCACTGAGGGAGCAAGAAAGAAAGACAGAGGGAGGAAAAATGGCTAAAAAGGGGGAGATGTGGAAAGGAGAGCAGGAGAGGAAAAGAGAGTTACAAAGGAAGAGAGAATGTAGTGGCGAAAGATACCAAGAAGAGAAAAACTAATCCTTCAGGCGGCTTCCCAGCGCTTCTCAGCCCGCTTGCTCGCTCCCTCCTCCTCCTCTCCCAAATCCTCTCTCCACACTCAACCAGGAGTTGAATGGGCTTTTACAGAGCAGGTTTGTTTCCTATCAAAAAAAGGAGCGTGAATGTCAAATTCTCCACAAAAAAAGAGAGGAAAAAAAAAACAAAACACTTTCGTTCTTTTCCTTCTCTTTCACTCTCTCCATTTCTGTTTCCCTTCTGTTTCTACTCTTAACCTTGTCCCCCCTTCCTCTTTTTCTCTCTCCGTCTCCTCTCTCACTCTCTCAATACAGGACAATGCCCCGAAACAAGCTTTCAGCGAAGACAAAAAGGACCCGGGTCCCAGACTCGTGGACCCCCTGTTGCGGCACGTCGTCTTTTCTCAATAGGAACTTAATTACATATTCATGGTGACACAAATAAGACTCCCTTGCTCCAACACACCACTCAGCCAAAGCACCCAGCACCCATCTGCTGGTCGTGTGTCTGAACTCAAGGAATTGTTCTTTTCCAAACAGAGCACACGCATGTAGAAATGTGTTGTCTTTGTGTGTCTTTGTATTTGTGTGTGTTTAAGGAGTGCCACCTATGCAATGCTGTGGCTCATAAAATTTAGCACTGCAGAAATCTGCGATAACGCTGTAAAAAAATAAAAATGATATGTACATCCCCAAATCTGCGTCGTTAATACAAGCGTCATGAGCAAAAAATCTGGAAACGCAGCAGATTGGTTCTTTGGCATGAATCCAAACAAAGTGTGAGAGACAGACACGGGGAGGGGAAGGGGGATTAAGCTGAAAAGGCAGGAGTTGGTTTCTTCATACACACAAAAAAAAGTGTCTCCGGTAATCGCTTGCCTCCAATAAGCACAGTGTGCCGCGCATTGTTCTTGAAGCAAGTAAACCAGCCCGGGCTATTTACTGGAGGTTTTACGGTATCAAATAAAAAGAATATATAGACCATGAACAGCCTAAGCTGCCGGCTGTGGATAGAGGCAAGGTCTTAAAACAAAGAGACACAGGGTGAGATTTCAATGGAGAGCAGCTGGCATGGTGTGGACCTCCATTTCTCTACCTGTCTCCTTCCTTCTTTACTTCCCTTTTCCCTTCCATCTATCTGTATAGGGCCTGTGTGTGTGTGTGTGTGTGTGTGTGTGTGTGTGTGTGTGTGTGTGTGTGTGTGTGTGTGTGTGAGTGTGAATGCGTAGGCAAACTCTCTCCCTCCCTCTGGCTGACTGATGAGTTTCCACCATGTTTCTGTGACAAAACACACACACACAAACACATAATGTCCCGCTGCTTGTGGGCCCCGTCCAGAAGCACAACAATATGTCCACTGTTTGGGCCACACTCTAATTAAACAGTGTAAATCTAACTAGAGAAAAGGGACCAAGTGGTGAGAGACAGTAGCAGAGGAAGAGAATAATAAAAAAGGGAGCTAAAAGTGAGAGAGGCAAACAAGAGTGTCAGAGGTAGCAGATGGGAATGAGAGAAAGCAGGACAGAGAATGAGAGATGGTGTCAGAGAGAGAAATGAGGACAAATGACAGGAAAGAGGAATTGAGACGATGGACAACAGTACCACAATCTGTGGCCTGGCACTCGTGGCATCGATTCACTGAGCCCAACTGTTTATTATGGGAATTAAAGACGCCCAGTTTCTACTTGCAGTATGCTGCAAAAAATGACATCAAGAGAATTCATCTCAGATTAAGCTTTACCAAAATAATTTGATGGCACTTTTCTGTGATCTGTAATGACAAAGACAAATAAGAACTTTTGGCTGTTATACTCTACTCTGTTTCTGGATGTGTTTTATCTGGAAGTGTCGTATAATAACATAACTTTAAAGACAATGAAATAAGTGTATGTCTGTATCCGTGATGAAAAACACTAAAATAGGGTTATCACTTTTTGCAGTGCAGGACTGCCTGGGACCAGTGGGAACTATATAGTAGGCCATTGATTGGGAACTCTCCGAACACCCGCCTCACACATAGACAGGCACACACACACACATACACACACACACACACACACACACACACAACTAACTAAAACAAAAAGCCTGGAAATGAGAGCCCCAAATGAGGCCTTAGGTTTCGCAGGCCATGAAAAATTCATAATTCCAGATCTTTACATGAAACTCTAGAAGGAATTAGGCCTAACAGCAGGAGACACGGGGAATCAGTTTCAAAACATTTAGCTTCTCCTTTCTCTTTTTCCTCTTTTCTCTCCAGCTCAGCCCGTCTCTCTAGTAAACACACACGCTCACACATAGTCAGACACACACACACACACACACACACACACACACACACACACAGGGAGGCATTCTTATGTTCCATCCTGGGTTTTCCCCTGCGGAGAGTGAGAGATAGTAAATGGTGCGAGCGGTGTGACGCAGTTTGTCGACACAGCCATTTGAAAAGCCACGAAAACCGAATCTCATCTCTGCTCTCCTCAAAGAACAGCATGCCTGCAAAGTTCTCCGTCGCTACACAAACAACCCACGTTCAGGCTCTTGATTCTTGAAATAGGCCAGAGCTGTAATTGCGATGTGTTCCAAGTAAACCATATATAAAATGCACAGAACTGTAGGTGGACAGACAAGGTCCAGCATTTTCACAGCCCAACATAAAATCTACTGAGTAAATGGATGAACACACAAGGCCACAGGCAAGGAGAAACAAAAGAAAAAAAAAAAAGGTCAGTAAAATCCATTCAGCAGCTAACAGAGGACGCAGACTGAAAGGATAGAGATAGAGAAAAGGTGGGTGGAAAAATGCCTCATCACTGGTCACACTTAAAGTAAGAGTCTATGAAATGTACGGATGAGTAAGCAAGGATAAAACATAAAAAAAAGAAGGCAAAGAGGTTGAAGGAAATCTGCCATCACTAGGCTGCTGCTAGCAGCAGGAGGGTCTTCTATACAAAACAACCCCAGACACAGTCAAAGACTTCCTTTCACACACTCCCGTGAACGCCTGTCCAAGCACACACACAAACGCACGTAATTGTACGCTCACATACACACACACAGAGAATGCAGACAGAATGCAGCATTGTTTGACCACAGAAATATCTCGCTGTGTGTGTGTGTGTGTGTGTGTGTGTGTGTGTGTGTGTGTGTATGTATGTGTGTGTGTGTCAGTCAGCTTGTCAAGTCCGAGTGGAGTGATCAAAGCTGGTACAAACCACCCAGAGAGATCTCTCCCTTCCTCATCCATTCATCCTTTCCCTCTCTCACACTTTCTATGTCCCTCTGATACAGAAAAAGCATCAAATTTACCACATAAAACCTGCTCGGCCAATCGCCTCGCGCTGGCTGGAGTAGCACAGCCAATCAAATTGGCCTATTTAGTTCCAATAATTCCCAGCTGTCCCCCTACAAGTACTGAACCCTGGATGGCTGCAGTGCACCATGGGACAGGATCAGAGCATAATGGGAGACAGCATGGGAGCTCTGGCAATATCATAATGCCAAGTGCGCACACACACATACACATACATGCAACAAAACACCATGTGAGCTCTGCTGGAGCACCGTTATGATGCCAAGCTGACACACATGTATAAAATCACACAGTCTCCCACGTATAGACATTCTGGCGCGTGCACACACACACACACACAGACCACAGGAGTTCTCTGAGAACATCCCTAAGCTGCCAAGTTCATGAGCACATACACTCACACACACACACACACACACACTCACCTCATGTGAGCACTTTCAGTACATCTTTACACCTCAGCACCACACATATACACCTACACACCTGCACAGACGCACAAACTTGAACACACACCCACATATTTATTTCAAACTGCATTGCTATCTAGTTTAAGAATATATATATATATATATATATATATATATATATATATACACACACATTCAAACAAAGAACCAAAAAAAAAGTATCCTAGAATAAATGTGTGTGAAATATGAACGTCTGTAACCAGAAGCCAGCAGCCAAACAGTGGAATCTAATATGACGGGGACTGCACACAGGCCGGGCCGTACACAGCAGAAACACACCAAATGTTTAACACCATATAGCAGCTGAATGGTAGAACCTGGCCACATCGCAGCTTAGTCATCATAATAAACAAGGGGACTTCTCAGACTTTGGAGAGTGATCTTGACACCTATTCATTCCAGATCAAATGTAAAGGGGGCTTAGCTAATGGCTTTTTAATAGGCCAAGAGGCTTGAGGGTGGGGCTCAATTTGAAGGCTGACACATGCACTCAAGCTGGCATGAGAAGATCTCAACTAACACTCTCCTCTCATTGTGTGTGCACATGTCTTTGTGCGCACAAGTGTGTGTGTCTGTGTGCAAGAGACTTTTCCATAGTGTAGCGCAGTTTCTATAGCTCTGCAAAGGAGAACGAGGACTACATGCCAGATTAAATAAAACTAAAAAAAGGTTCATAATTAAAAGCTCGGGAGAGACCTGGATATTTAAAGTGGAACGACCTGGATTGAGTTTGCTCTGTATGGGATGTTGTTTTCAAAATACATTTAAAAAAAAAAAAAAAAAAAAAAAAAGAACTGGAAATTTTGAATACTTGAGGGTTCTCATCATTCATCATTATTAGATTTGAATCCACAGCAGCTCCAACATCATTTCCACAAACAGCATCATCCTGACCATCATTAGTCATCACCTCAAAAACAAACTGAGCTATTAAACTGACCAAACCACATATTCCACCATGAGGAGTTAAACTGGAGGCAGCAACTGGCTGTAAGACACTCAATGCTGCATGAGCAGAACTAAATGGCTCAATCATTTGGTTGAAACAATTATTTGTATTTCGCCTTCAAAAGACAAAACGCACATAGAAACACAAGAGTTTGAATCCAAGGTCAACATGTTTGTGTGTTTTGCCCCATTCAACAGAACAACTAATGCAGTGGCTCCTCGCAGACAAAACCAACTTCAGAGACATGAGTCAAGTTGTTTGGAACAGAGAAACAACAGCCAGGGACATAACAGACAAGCCCAAACTAGGAGGGAGAGGAGAATCAGATAAGTCTAAACTTAAAAAAAAGGGGGGGGGGCAGAATGAGGGGGAAACTGCACTTTTCAGGAGTGTTCAAAGATTGAGGAGTTTCATCTGCCTGGAAAAACATCGACAGTTTTAGTTTCCAATTATCAGATTTCTCTACCAAAGTCAAACTGAGGCGCATGTTGTTGCGAGGTGCAATTTATCAAGAGGTGGTGTGAAAGCCTACTCAAATCGTGTCCCTAAATTGCAATGTATCGATTTAACAGTAAACCAATAGAGAACGGTCATAATGAATATTGGTGGGTGTTGCTGAAATGTTGTTCCCCAGGGCAACGAGAGAAAGGTGGCGGCAACATCATGTCCAATTACTGCCCAAATTCAACACAAAAAACCCAAGGCCAATCGGTAATGTCGATACCAATTTACTGACTACATGCTGGTGTAGACTGGGCAAGTTACTGTATCATTTCAAGTGGAGTATAAGTTGTATAATAGAGGGTAAAGATTAAGGTAATACAGAGTCCTGACGTTATATTAGAATATTCCACTTACAGACTATTACAGGGTATAAAACCCACCTTAAGTGGCCGTGATAAGGTCAACTTCCCAGGTTACTGAGGCCATACAGGAAATATGTGGTGAATTAAGCAGCTTGGGAGAACAACAGAAGGGTTGGACATTAATGCTTCTGGATGAACATTAACAAGAGAAGGTCACTGAGAGTGTGAAAGAGAGAAAGATGTTGCCCCCCTTTCCCCTCAGCAGTCCGCCACACTGTGAATCTCACAGAGCTCTTCAACGGAAATAAAAAATGTCTTAACGGCATAAAGTTAGGCGACTTATTCGGGCTTCGTTCAGCCTGTGACCTGCGATATCAGCCGCCGCGTGGCTGCACGTCGCTCCTCAGAAATATCACTTTAATATCGTTGCTATGCTTCACCAGGGGCTCACAGCGCCGCTGATACACAGCACCAAATCACCCGAACAGCCGAGGAGTTCATACACTCACATACGGCGAGCTCCCCTCGGGTTCTCTCATAAGATAATGATGATGGTGACTTGATGATATTGTGGCATTTCATGTTCTCGTGATGCGTGCAGCGCGTTTCTTCTGGTTCTCTCGAGGTTTTTGCTGTGAGATTTGTATAATTGCCTGGAAGCTTCAGGCGGCTGAGTGTTTGTGACTTCTGATCAATTTTCCAATCGGAGCAGCGAAGCGTCGCCTCCGTTTTATTGCGAAGTGCACTGCAATGAGACATTCAGTCGGCTAATCGTGGACCCCCAAGTCCTGCCCTTCACAGTTTTCACCTTCATTTAACTGCAACCTCGGAGTTGATCCAGACCTGAAACAGGTCCTGATGGAAAAATCACTGCAATAGTCTATTTAGCTCCGACAGGGACCTGAAGTCCCCCCCGTGTTCCTCGGGAGTTTTTTGCGGCCACATACGCATTTATCTGCTTCTCGATATCGAGTCTAGACCACATATTCGTCAGCCTTTTTTAATTATCAGTTTATTTTTCAGTCTTCGTAAATTAATTGGTCTATTAGTAGTTAACGTGGGCTTCGAGTTTCGCCTCTCAGTTTGTACAGCACACTTTAAAAAGGCAGGGAAATGCGCAGTTATACATGTTTGTTTACACCTTGAGACACTGACCGTAAAGGCATCCACTCATCAGCTCCATTTAAATGGAAATATGGCAAAAAACAAAAGAAAAGTACACCTCCCCGGCAGGAGCTACTTCTGCCTCCCCGCCTCCTAACAGCCGCCGCCGCCGCTTCCACACAGCCTCATCCCGGAGATGAAGGGAAGCTTTCATCGCTCGGAAACATTTAAGGTGTGATATTAAACAGGTCTGAGAGAAGACGCGCTCTCCAGCCTTACCTTGGCCGACTCCTCGCTGTACGAGCACCAGGAGAACCAGGATCCCCGGCGCGGCGCACATCCTCGCCAAGCTGCTACCCCGGTGTCCTATTCCACTTCTCTGTCCACTTTTCCCCATTACAAGCAACGCGCAAAACACATAAACACACAAAACTCCTCGGTCCACGGTGGGGGAAATGAGAGCCCCCCCCCCCCCCCCTCACTCCTCCACCACAGGGTCTGCTGGTGAATCAAACGAGTCCAAAAACCAAAAGGTGGGAGGGTGTACAGCCTCTAGTCCCGATGTCCAAGTCCGTCTGAGAAGGCGCAGGTTACGCGGTGAGCAGAGAGAGGTGGAGATATCCACGGGGTCCCTTCACTCGTGCCGGCTGCTCTGCTGCCTCGCCACGAAGCTCTGCTCTGCTCTCCGCGCGCTCTCTCCGTTTACGCAGAGAGAGAAATGCCACCGCCCTCCGGCTACCGCTCTCTCTCCTTCTCCCTCTCCCCCCTCTCTCCTACTTTACACTGTGTATTTGATGTACAACACAAATAAAAACATCTCTTAATAACATGTCTGACGAGGGATATTTTTGTTGTTTGATACAACACATATATCACATTTAAGACTTAAGAGTAACCTCGTCATATTTTCCTGAAGAGACTTTTAGAGACAGATTATTTTTACTTTTTGGATTTTTTTTTTTTTTTTAAATCTCCAGGTGCATTTCTATAATTCGGAGGTGTTTGTCTCTACTGTATCTGCCTAGTGGTTTGTTGTTGTTGTTGTTTTTAATCCATTGTATCTATCTATTGTTTGCGCGTGTGGGAGCGTGCGCGCGCCTATAATTGCTGCCGGTGTGGAACAAACCAGAGAGCCACGTTTTCTCCGCGAGCTCACCGACTGATGTCTGCCCCCTGACGGCCACGTCCGTTGGGCCTGCAAAAGAATGTACTGCACGTGTCCACTATATTGCAGCCAAAGTACACATATAAAATAACTGTAAAGGGTTATATGAAGAACATGATAGAACTTTAGAATTGATTTGCTTTATCTTGGTGAGTGTGTGCAGTAACTTACATGTAATGACCATCAAATGGAGGTCACTCACCCAGCTATTGTACATTTACCACTTGCTGGGAAAAGGTAAGAACACAACATCGACAAGAGCAAAGTAATTTCTTCAAATCTATCAAGAGTTGACAAAAGCAAATATGAAAGGCTTTTCATTTTACAAGGACAAGTCGCCATGCTACAAAATAATGATGTTTCCAGGAAAAATGAACAATCACGTAGTAGCTATACCCTCTTAACATGTTGACCACAGGTTTGTTTTACTGGCATGGTCCCATATTTCAAGAAAAAGACAAAAACATTTAAGTGACTGATGGATAAACTCAAAACAAGCTCAATACATGGTATGTGTGTTTGCAGCACACACATACACACACACACTCTTCCAGCTAACACAACTCTCAACAGTGTTGCTGCACAGTCATTTGAGCAGCACAGCCTGGATCATGCATTGTAAATGGCAATAGTAAAATATGTGCTTGGTGCCATTTGTCACCACAGCAGCCCCACAGCTCAGTGACTACCACTGGAAGTAGCTGCTACCCGCAGGGACCTGTAAAAGCCTTTTTATTCTGCCACTTTATTGGGAATGGGAAAGCAATAAGTTACACGAGAAACATATGGCACACTTGGATATGGATCAGCACTTACACTAGCAACAGTCAATGGCAATGGGACTTTCACAGTTCCATGTGGTAGTACAACACATATATACTTATTTATATACTATTTACACTGCCAAGGACTTAAAAGTAATATTTAAGTAGTGCATTACTTGACAGTTCAGGCAAATTATTTTAAAAGTTTGTTTAAGTTAGAAAATTCTTCGACTGCTTCAGGCCCCTACAAGTTCAACTCAAACCAAATGCACATTTATTTAAATTCATTTAGTGACATTTGCCTCTCCCTGAAGAGTTTTCATTGGAACTACTTTGGATAAGCGGTGGATTATCCAGAGAAAACGGGACATTGTCAACGTTGGTCTGTTGGTCAGTCCACCACTGGTCTAGACTAAAATATCTCAACAACTGCTGGATGTATTGCCATTAAATTGTGTACAGACATTCGTGTTCCCCAGAGGATGAGTGCTGCTGACTGTGGTGACTCCCCTGACTTTTCCTCTAGCGCCACCATGAGGTTGACATTTAAGCTTTTGAGTGAAATGCATCAATAACTATTGGATAGATTGTCATGACATTTGGTACACACATTCATGTCCCCCTCAGAATGAATTGTAATAACTTTGGTGATCCCATAACTGTTCATCTAGCGCCATCATCAGGCAAAATTTTTAATTTGTCCAAAACTTTGGTTTATGACCACATACCTTCGAAAATAATGATATTCCCATTAGTGTCAGCTGTACTTTGTGCTTGGTGCTAATTAACAAATATTAGGATGTTAATGTGCTAAACTAAGATGGTGACAATGGTAAACATTATACCTGCTTCGCATTGTCATCATGAGCGTGTTTGCATCCTGATGTTAGCATTTAGCTAGCATGGCTGCTTGTTACTCAACAATGGATGTGTAAAAGTAATCATATTGTATACATATTTGCCAAGCTGGAAGCAGAAGAAACATTGAACAGTGTCAAATGTTTATCTTTTACCCTGCTGCTCAGGTCAAGGCTTTTTGTAGGTCAGGCCCAGAGCACTTTCTGCATACAACCTCATATTCTTGGAAAAGCAAACCGGCCACTATAGCAGTAATTTCAAATGTTGAATGTGAATCTGGTTCCTCCTCCTCACTTTCCACAGATTGTTATTTCCACAACTGTGAATGGGAGATGTGCATGCTGAATAACTCCTCCACTTAAACTGACAGAATAAAGGTTGCGGTGAAAGTGTGTGTGTGTGTGTGTGTGTGTGTGTGCCTGTCTGCCCCAGAGCCCACCCACTCTACTTTTAACTAAACTCCCTGAGGACTTTGTCACGCTGTCTCCATCTCCCTTTTTCTTTGAATGTGAGGATCATCAAAGACACTCCAACATAACTTTATTTGTGTTCATCATCATTACAGAGATAAATACACAGTCTCTAGAAAGTTGAACATATTTTCCCATTGGTTGCCTGTGCCTGTAACCCATAGCATCAAAGACACATGAGAGGGCGAGATAGAAGACAGTGGATATCACCGTCTTGTTAACGCAGAGGGTGAAAGAAAGGTGTTTTATGATATACAGCCCTAATTACAAAAAAAGGTTCTTGTTCTGTTTTTATATCAATAGTCTACTGTTTGCAGTGTAACACTGATGCACATTGGTGTGCAACCTCCTCATTAATGCCATACCTTTATTTTCAGTATAGAAAAAAGTCCCTAAAGGAATAGTTCCACATTTTGGGAAATACGCTTAATCTCTTTCTTTCCAAGAGACCGGGCATTATGATGTCCAGGAGTCTTGTCGCCACCGTCAGGTTGCCAGGTGACCAGAGGAGACTACAGGACAGTCCCTGTAGCTGTAGCTTTTTAGCGTACGGACAATAGAGCGGTATTGATCTTCTTATCTAACTCTCATCAAGAAAGTGAATAAGTGTATATGCCAAAATGTCAAACCATTCCTTTAAATGGCTTCAAAGGTGCAAGTAGTTATTTGCTTCAAAATGGTTGAAGAATAATAAAAAGTATTGTTTCCATTAGATGAGGCTATATACAGTAAGTCATGGCTGAGACCCCTTACAGTTTAAGGGTTGAACAGCGTCTGAAACCTCCTTCATCCCAGTGGCTCCAAGGACCACTACAGACCCGTGGCACTGACCTCCCACATCATGAAGACCCTGGAGAGACTTGTCCTGGAGCAGCTCCAGCCCATGGTCAAGCCACACTTGGATCCGCTGATAGGCAACTTCAGTTCAGCCGACTTGGAGTTGAGCCATCATCTACCTGCTCAACCGCGTCTACGTCTACCTGGATAAGCCGGCGAGCACTGTGAGAGTCATGTTTTTTTACTTCTCCAGTGTGTTCAACACCATCCGTCCGGTTCTACTGGGTGAGAAGCTGACGGAGATGCAGGTGGATGCCCCCCTCGTGTCCTGGATTGTCAACTACCTGACTGGCAGACCACAGTATGTGCGCTTACAACACTGTGTGTCAGACAGAGTGGTCAGCAACACCGGGGCCCCGCAGGGGACTGTCCTCTCTCCCTTCCTCTTCACCATCTTCACCACAGACTTCAGCTACTGCACTGAGACCTGCCATCTTCAGAAGTTTTCTGATGACTCAGCAATAGTTGGATGTATCAGTAAGGGTGATGAGGATGAGTACAGGGCTGCTGTGGACAACTTTGTCACATGGTGCGAGCATAACCATCTACAGCTCAATGTGACAAAGACAAAGGAGCTGACTGTGGATCTGAGGAGGACCAAGGTGCCGATGACCCCTGTTTCCATCCAGGGGGTCAGTGTGGACATTGTAGAGGATTACAAGTACCTGGGAGTCCACATAGACAATAAACTGGACTGGGCGGTGAACACTAATGCCCTCTACAAGAAGGGCCAGAGCCGTTTCTATTTTCTGAGGCGGCTGAGGTCCTTCAACATCTGCCGGACTATGCTGAGGATGTTTCTGTGGTGGCCAGTGCTATCCTCTATGCTGTTGCATGCTGGGGCAGCAGGCTGAGGGTGGCGGACTCCAACAGACTCAATAAACTGATCCGCAAGGCCAGTGACGTTGTTGGGGTGGAGCTGGACTCTCTGACGGTGGTGTCAGAGAGGAGGATGCTGTCCAAGCAGCGGGTCATCTTGGACAATGCCTCACATCCTCTCCATGACGTACTGGTCAGGCAAAAGAGCACCTTCAGTGGGAGACTCATTCCTCCCAAATGTACAACTGAGCGCCACAGGAAATCATTCCTGCCTGTGGCCATCAAACTGTTCAACTACTCCCTCTGAGTGTCAGACACTCAGAAGAAAGAGACTGGAAATCTGGACCTGCCTCTACATATACTACCTCACTATTACTTACTTATTCTTAAATGTGCAATACATACATATATATATATATATATATATATATATATATATATATATATATATATGTAGACAAACATATACATTGCTGTTGTATATTTTTATTTTCTATTTCTTATTTTTATATTTTGTAATTTATGCTGCTTTCTACGCTTGAATGGGAGCACCGGTACGGTACGATTTCCCCCCGGGGATCAATAAAGTATTTCTGATTCTGATTCTGATTCTGATTCCACAACTTTCTGATATCGTAGTTGAGGAGGCTCCGTTTTTTGAGACTGACAATCCAACAAGCACGCCCACTTCACTCAACAGTTGGCCAGGAGATGAGAGACTAAGCAGGATTAGAATTTATCACTCAAGCTCTCCTTTTAATATCGTCCCTTTTTGTGTGTGCAACACCATGAATGCCTTTGAGGAAAAAAGTATGAAAGTGAGCGCCGCTATACCTATTTGAACGATTATTGCGTTTGTGACCGCAGGCTTTTTGCTTTACTGTCATGTGTCCAGAATAAGTACAGATTAAATCCGGTGGTTGATTTATGTGTCGCGCTCTGAAGCATCGCCTCCATTACTGCAGTGGCAGAGTTCAACTGAACACATTTCCAATGACAGTCAAAGCAGTGATGTTTGGGTTAATTACGGTCGGCAGTCTGTGTGAATGTGGAAGTTATTCAATCTTAAAACACAAGTTTGAAACTGGTTGTGACACAGGCTTTGGGAAAAAATAACAATAATGTACGTCTTCTGTCGGACCGCCACAGTTTGGATGTGAACGTGAAGCGTGGAGTAACTAATAATAAACCCAGCAGGATTTACCTACTAGCTTATTATTAAAATCATAAGCAATCAACTCCATTATTCCTTGCCCTGTAATCAGAAGAAATGCATAATTCAATAAAACATGACACAGTAAAAGTGGAATTTCGGCCTGGAGCTATACGCATATTTGACAAAATATGAAAAGAGTATTAGCATCGACTCCAACTTCATATACACACGTTTCTAGCTTTTGTATAGCACAAACACTGGAAGCAGGAGAAAACGGCTAACCTCGCCAGCAGATGAGTAAGTCAGTAAGTGCATGACGCATCTCAGACGTCGTGCCCTCACAGCAAAGTGGACAACTTTACACATTGTTGTAAATCTGAACAAAACTCAGATGCATTAATGATTTAAGTTAGCTAGCGAGATGAAACATGGTAAATCAGACCAATCATCTCATCTAACTTGGTAACATGGCAAACAAATACACATCCAAAAATACAGATACATTCATTTAATCTCACATTGACACTGTGTCATGAAGTGGAGGTCTACTGTACAGAAATTCACGCTCACACAAAAGATAAATGAGCGTAGTCATTTATCTTTTGATAATCTTTTTTCATTTGATTATGCTCTTTGAAAAGGCTGATGCTCTGCGCCTAGCAGCAACTGGCAGAGGGTTCACAATGAGCAGCCAACAACCAGCGTGTTGCTTATGAATGTTTCAGCCTGAGTGATAACATTGACTGTGGACTTTCATCATTCAGCCGGTCCAATTTGGCTTGGGTGGAGCATGGTGTTCACTTGTGTTCACTTGTCATAAGAGCAACAGAAATGCTGCTACAGACTCAAGCTAAAGACTAAAAACAAAATCAGCATCGTTCTGCCTTCCAAATACAATTATCTCCTGCTTCAGATTGCTAATCAATTTTATCTAACATGCTGCAGTTGTATGTTAAACACGTGTCCGGACAAACAAAGCAGAAGTTACACTTCTGTAAGTGTGTGGGGACGGTGTTCTTGTGAGAAGCCTTCTTCAAAAGAGGAGCCAATCACTTAGTTCCCTGCACTCACTAATTGAAGATATTGAAAGAGACACTCAATTCCTTGGAAAGTTAAACTTGCGACAAGCTCACATTACCCGTCTCCCGCCTCTTAACATCAGTCTTTTGTCACTCTTCTACTCTCCTATCTTACTACCTGTAGAGGTATAACTAACATGCCGTTATGTGTGCCATCTCCTGTGCTATCTCTATTGTATGTTACAACAGAGAGCGGCCCCCACGGGGGTGACTAGGTTTAATCTCTTTAAGCAGTTACATAATGGCCCCCAGTTCGCGTTTTAATCAGCGAATAGATGGCTGTGCCCAGGGACGAATAATCACATCTATAACTTTCTAATCTAATATCCAGCTACATTCAAGTGGATTAGAGAGGAGCGGCGAGGGAGAGGAGGGGCACAGGTGGTACACCTCGATGTGAGCGAGTGTTTGTGGGAGGATTTATTAATGTGTTATTTTCAGATGGAGAAAATGAGACTTAGGACTTGTGTGTTCCTGTCCAGAGTTTGCACGTGTGCGCACATTTATGCGCGTGCATGCCCTAACACACTGTCCATAATATCAATCCTTTCAGATCACTTTTGATTTTAGTCGTTTGGCAGGTTGTTTGGTGATGAGTACTGACAATCTCATTGCCTAGATGGCTCGGTGTGACCTGCGCTGTGTCCCGGACACTGGGTGCAACATCACCGTGGGAACAAAAGAGAATCAAGAAATGTATCCAGACAGACAGATGGACGGACAGACAGACAGATAGACAAGGAGAGAATGTATCAGAGTCATCAAATTGAATTGTTTCCTGACACACACACACACACACACACACACACACACACAGACAGACTCATATTGGAGGATTTAGCAGGAAATACAAAATGCTGTGGCTACAATAATGTAATTGAAAATCCCAGTCAGCATGTGACCTCATAGGCAGTAAAGAGTGTATTACACATTTATCATAACAATAATGTTGTTTGTAGTTTTATTTGTTTACGTAACTGCAATCTGTGTAATGGTCTAAAGATACAAGCATTACAGAACAAAGCATGAAGAAAATCAATGCACTGTTCATTTCTTGATGGTAAGTCGAACTCTTTTCATCTCCATCATGCCGTGACATAGTCCAATGCGTCTCATTTCTTTAGTGATAATTAAACATGAAGGCCAATAAAACTCCTCGAGCTCATTGTGAGCAGGTCATAGGGTCAAACCACTTTGAAGGCAGACTTTGTATGAGGGAAATTCTGTATAGGAAAAATGGTTTTATTAAGAAACATTTGAAAGAAGAAAATTAACAAAGCAAGGACATAGGGACAGGGCTCTGACAAGCTACCCAAATGAGAAACAAAGTGGATATGAAGACATGTAGTGATGGAAAAAGACAGACAAACACTAGCTGGCAAGCTACAAAGCAGACTTCATGAAAGGAATCTAACTCTTGTTATTCAAACACATCAAGTCAGTGATGCTGGAATTCAGACTGAAGAGATCAAGTGACTATCTGTGCTAATGTCAAGTGTCTTTATTTATTCTCAAAGACTATGAGACAGTGTGGCACACTTATTAGATATAATAGCTGACATGTGTGCACTGACGTGTGTGCACATGCGTATGCAAATGTTAGTGTTCATGTAGGTAAGAAAGTGTGAAAGTGCGTACGCTTGGCCATGTGCATTCTGTCTTCATGTTGATGAAGACGTCTCAGCAGGAATTCAGATGAGTAAAAATGGGTTTATACATTCCTGCCGTGCAAAGAAACTTAGTGAACATGGATGTAAACAATGCACAATTTAAAACGTTAAAAAAACTGGCTTTGCAAATGTTCTATGGGAGGAAACTGCACTCAACACATTTATCAGGCCCCAAGTATACACACGATGCATTCTGGTGAGAAACGCTGAATATAAATAAACAAACAAGTATGCTGTAATGGCTCTCATGGTTAAGTGATACTGCACCTAACCTTTCACTGATGCAGAATACAATGAGCTGAAGCAATTCATGTCTCTTTTTTTAAGTAACAAAAAGGCAAAGCAAGAGCCACCCTTCCTTGATCACATCTCCGTAGGGAGGGGAAGCCAACATGGAGAGGGACGAGACCACAACAGATTTCTTCTGTGGACGATCTGCCAGCTACTGCAAAAAAAGATGTTTTCCACCACATTTTGGGTCCAACGGAGTGTGTTGCTTAATATGTGCCTCTGCCAGAAAATGTTGTGTCCAGGATACGCTTCATCAGATATTGTCTGATGTAGAACACACCATCTCTAATAGTAGTGACGGACAATTTACTTAATTGTTTGCCATCTCCAAGGGAATCTTCAAGCATCAGTCAGGGTCCATATCTCCAGCCCTCAGCCCAGAACTAATACAGAAAACACCCCTCCATCACTGATCTACTGTTTTCTCAAATACAGACTGAATTTAAGGGATTAAGGAATTAAGTTTTGTTTCTCTGCTAACCTCTGTGTGGAGAAGTGAAACTTTGAGAAGCTATCCCGTTGAATGTACCCTCAGTCTCAACCATTCTCTTACAGATTTCTTAATAGCAGTGGAGACAGTGGCTTTCTACTAGACAGTAATTAAAACTTTGGGTGGATACTGACTTGTCTGTGCTGAATTAGCTTTTAAGAGGGCAGATACATGTCTAAATGCATGAGCATGCTTTTAATAATTCACTCATTTACAGTGGCTGATTATAAGTCAAGAACAAAGTCGCTGAGAGACTCACAGGAGAAGTCGTGCAGAAAGCAACAATTTCCCAGCGGGTCTGGAGCTACAAGCTGGCATGTCTGTGAATATGCTTCCCTCATGTCAAGACATGATCAGAAGGTTGTTCTTATTGAAAGCTATCATTTACAGCCTGCATTTTGTCATCATCAATACATGATCAAAAAGTTCCAAAAATGCTGAGAGTTTAAAAATGACTTTACATTTTCTGTGAGGACAGGCATGAACCAACACAGAAACCTGAAGCAGACCACCCTGTGACACGGGTTTAATATCAACAGTTCTTGGACCAGTAACACCAAACATTTAATCCTGTTAACCTTGTTAGACTCAAGAGGAAGAAATACATTTAAATCCAAAACAAGGATCCTCTTTGTACTGGAAGTCTACATCAGAAGACACAGCAGAGTCTTGGCCAAACAACATTCTCTGTCACACCACAGCCATTTGACGGATCCAGCTCTGTCATGCAAGAGGAGGCTAGATACCCACCATCTGCCTACCAGAATATGCCACCCTACCATGGGTCAGTGGGTGGTCCCACTTCATTGCAGCTTCCACACTATGAAGAATTATATCACTGAACTGCAAAGCTCCGACACAGTCAGTGAAGAAGCTCAAATAAAAATCTGTTTATGATGCTGTGATATGTGTGACGGCGTATTAGGGCCACAGTAGGTGGGAAAAAAATCTAAACTTTTGGAGCCGGGGGGGGGGGGGTAATATTTTCGAGAAAAAAACTCTTAATTTCTGAGATTGAAGTGGTAAATTTATGAGAAAAAAATCACAAATTACCAAGAAAAAAAACTTGGAAAAATAGTGGGGGGGGGGGGTTTTGTCAAGGAACCACATCGCTTCACTTTGCAAGTTTGGATTTATTTCCATATGACGAAAGCCTTGACGGCTCACACAGGTCCAGTAGCTTGGAAATTAGCGACATGGGGCACTGAATTTGATTAATTTACTGTGTCTGTTCAGATCAGATGCAGTATGAGGGAAGCAAAAGTACTCAGCAAAAGTCATTTCTGCCTGTGTTACTGCTGCACCCTCGGTCCAAATCAACCTTTGCCTGTTTGGAAGGGCTTGATGTATTCTCACCGCTACCTGTAAAAGGACGTAAGCATGTTTTCTGATCATGTGTTTCGACAGGTTGAAACACATGATCAACCTGTCACAGGTTGCTTGCAGTGACAAAATGGCATTTTTTAGAGAGATGGGACACCGTCACTTACTTTAGATCTCTCCTACCATATTTCCCCAGAGAAATACTCTTGTACCTTTACAAATGACACTTTAATTTAAGTGTGTGTGTGTGTGTGTGTGATTCCCATCTTTCTGCTTGTTGCTAATACACAGCAGATTTTTAACAGACTTCAAGAGCAGTACAGGGCCATGAAACCTACCACGTTAACTTCCATTAATGAGTTAATTGTAGGATTCAAGTTAAAACAATAAATCACTGGAGACCCTGACTGATGCAGATGTGCTGCATGAGCCAGAGACAGACAACAGTTAATCCCCTTCCTCTTTCTAGGTGTTAATGTCCTGGCAATCAGCCCAAGTGCTTTTTGATTAGCTCATTATTAATTCATGCACACTCCCGGAACCTCAAATCACACTTAATTACAACTGTGATTCCAGCAGTGACCAATATTCATGTAATTAAATAATTAGGAGTTTGCTGCTGCAGCATCCTCTTTTTGACTGCAAGGGACAGAGAGAAAATTATGTTTTTAGAATATAAATGAAAAAAAGCAAAGTGAACTGACGATAAGAGACAACAGAGAGAGAGAAAGAGACTGAGTGAGTATATTTGTGTATATGTGTAGAAAGGCTTTGTCCATCCATGTGTGAGGAGAATACTTTAATAAAGATTTGTCTAAATGAAGAACGTCAGATAATGTTCTTTTATGATCGATTGAGAACACTAACTGTTGTCTCCACAGAATACATTACAGCTGCTGACAGTCTGCTTGTGCTGTCTGCTGTGGACTAAGTGCTGATAAGCAAACTGCTGCATACGATGACCAGTTCTTTAACGACTTAAGAAGAGGTGCCACGTGCTTCAGTGAATAGCATTTACATATGAGTTGATTTTTGCCGTCAAGAAAAGTAATTCCCTCACTGGGCAAACATATATTTTATCTATATGTTTTCTGGCATCTGAGCAGTTGAGGTGAACTCTGAAGCAGAATAACTTTGTCAATGAGCTGAATGCTGATTTCTGCTGCTTCAGTTAGTAGCTGTTCAGGCGGATGCTAAGTCTTCATCTTCCTGTTTTCCTTCGAATTTACATCAGCACTCAAGTTCCTTCAGAAAACTTTAGAGACCGATTTTAAATCTTTTCACAACACTTGTTTGGTTTGTCGGGCATGGTCATTTGTTTCTTCAGTGGTCTAATAAACACAGAAATATTCAACTACTGTGCAAGTTAGGCTTATCCTGTTTCCTTGCCTCAAGACACAGTAAAACAAAATACATTTTTAATATTATTGCTGCAGTTTCCTTGATGTCAAAGTTGATATTGCTCTGAATATTCTGTATTTAATAGCACTTCACCTTCATGAAAACCCAGGGGTAAGTAGGCACGATAAATAAATAAATAAACAAATAGAAAAATCTGCTGTTCATCTGAAAACAAGGGAGTTCCTGAAAACCTGGCTTTTTGGAGATAAGAGTTGCTCATGTGATGATGTCTGGTTGCCTGATGATTTCCATCACCATCCTCCTATCTCCTCATCTATTCCCCTGAAGATGAAAGAAAACAGTTTGCAGCTACTTACTGGGACCCTGCAACACATTAGTGGCTACTGCCACGGCCTTCAAAGACTGCATGTGTGTGTGTGTGTGTGTGTGTGTGTGTGTGTGTGTGTGTGTGTGTGTGTGTGTGTGAGAGAGAGAGAGAGAGACAAAGTGAGACAGGGAGACAGAGAGCTTCAACTTGTGTGCGTGTGCACACACCTACATAACCTGAGTAACTGAGTTACTGGTCCCAGTGTGTGTGTGTATGTGTGTTAGCGTGTGTGCACATGTGCTGACATTCTAAAGAGGTGTAAGGTCAAGGTTCATGTCAGCTCGACTCAGCTGTCACCCCCTGAGCTCTTTATAAAATCCTTCACAGCTCTTTCAGCTGCTGTTTGAACATCATCAATCTGGCATAGCCTATAAACCTCAAGGCTGTGGAGGTTTTCATAGACAGCTGCGTATTTATTTGACTAAAAACATTTGGAAATGTTTGTCAAAAACATAACGTGTAAAATTCAAGGCAAATATAGTAACAGCATCTAAATAGCATGGTCCAGCCAACGTGGGAACATTCAACTGAGCTCAGCACGTTGGCAGATTTGTTGTTGTGATGGTAGTTAGGCCAAAACCTCTGTAGTTCTAGAGATATTGAGCTAAACTTTCTTTGTCTTAAGTGGATATATGATGTGAGAGAAAATGTTTCACTTTTAAGGCAAGCTTTTGAACAAATTCAATTAAACTATTAAAATCAATAGCAGACTTGTTGTATTGCTGCAATGCTACAGAATTTGTGTGATAGAGAGAAAGTTGTTGACAAAGCTTCAACCTTGTAGGAGCCATTCAAGCTGGCTCCTAAATGTGTTTGTTTTGTGTTGTGTGTTGAATGTTTAACCTCAAAATTTCACAAGGTGTTTTGACCATTTATGCTGTGCTGTGTTGTACTGGGTGCACAAAGACAGACATTTAATCAGAGGAATTGAAAAATACCAGAAGAATGATCCTTTCTATTGCTGTGCCAGAGGAACTGCAAAGGTGCATGTTTTCATTAAGCCTGCCAGAGAGGTCAAAACAAAAACTTGCAAAGAAAGAAAAGAAGACACGAATTTCTTTTAGAGAGACAAAAGAATAAAAAAGAAGACTACATGATAGGATTCTGCTCCTTTGATGCCTGTATGAGCACTTTCCCCCTGGATAGTTAAGCATGGTTCGGAGATTAACTTTGGGATTTAGAACTCAAGACAAAGCGCGACAATTACAACATAATAAAGTGCCTCCCAGGAATGGCTGGCGTAGGGGAAAAGGCTGGACTGCAGTTGTTTCTCCTCTCTTACATCGCGTTCATAAATCCCACAGGCCGCATGTATAAAGTATTTAGGAAGAAGGCTACTAATCCGAAATGGTTTTGCATCTGAAATCACAGCAAAGCTTATGCAGTCACATGACCTGATGAGTAATCTGAAATCTGAAATCATCATCCCAATCATGACATTGACGCATGTACATCCCAGATGAAAAGGCACACACAGTAGACACAATGCTTTACCAGGGACAATTCAAAACAACTCTATTCACCTTCACAGCACACAGAAATACAGTATCTTTGTAATATACTGAAATATAGTAAATAGTTTCCAGCTGTAAAATTATACAAGCATGACAACATGCCAAAACTCTATGGATGGGGCAGGATGAAGCAGGTAGCATAGCTAAAATACAGTATACAATGTGTATGTTATACCGGTATGTATTTCAACTTTAACTAAAATGAACTGTCACTGGACTGCCAGAAGTGCTTGACTTTGATGTAATAGAGAAATCTCCGACAAACACATTCTGAACTTATTTAGTTGCACAACAAAAGTACAACAGGTCAAACAGGGTTAATGGTTTTAGTAGGCAAAGGAAATATTTATGCTGAATAACAACAGCAACATGGGTTCAGTGTCACTGCTCTGTGTGGGGAAACAGAACAAGTTGCTGGATCTGAAACCGAAGTTCGTGCTGTTCTGTTCTGTAGTTAGTCACTTTGGACAAGGGATGAATTTGGTGTAACAGTGTTGATCTTACTCTGCAGTCATTCGCTTTAAGAACTTTCTGTTTAACGAATGGCAGTCATGCTTCTTCACGAAGAGTTTGTACAGCTGAAGAACAAAGCTTTGGTATGGTGGACAAGCTATCACAATGCTTTTGTACTTTCGGTGTAGGGATAGTCTTTAAGTCAGTTGTCACTGATCATGTCACTCCCTGTAACGTACAAACAATCTGTGTTTTTTTTGTTCTACGTTATTGTTTAATTTTGTATGATCTTCTTAACTATGTGGTTGTGTGTGTTTTGTGGTTTTTCTTCTATAGTGCCTCACATGCATAACCTCTCACTCACAACCTTTCCACTGATTGATTTACACCTGTGGAAAGAGTCCCTGTTAGCCTGTTTCATCCAGAATGAAGGGATGAGGGATACTTGGAAATGAGAGAAGAAAACAGCCTGAAAATGGGTTGGCCGACACTGCGATGCACTAGCCCAAGGGGGCGAAAAGACAAGTGCAAATCAGGCTGAATTGCAGTGATTGAAATCAAGTGCCATGCTCGCTCTAACTCTGCGGCTGCAGCTTCAGTTGGTGGCTGCATAAGAGGGAGCTCTGACTGCGGTGGTCTACCTGACAGCTTGTGGTCTGCAGAGCGACCTTTTCATCACTGACCTGACCAGTGTTAAAACATGCCGCTGGCTACAGGAGTCCAGGAGCAGGGAGCCACACACCGCGTGAGGGATTCCCAATTGAATGATGTCACATGCCCAAATGAGGACAATCTACCCTTGTGGAGAGCAGACTACCTATCTTAAAACAAAGAAAATCCTTTCTTTTTGAACTTGAACTAAAGAATATGAAAAGAGCAGCCCAGTGGCTCTTGGTTGTCATTCTTCATACAAACAGGCTAGTCAGGATGGGCTGTTTTCTGACACACGCTCAGCTAGACAGTGATAAATGAAATCCCATCATCCTACACTGACAACACCACATCTCTACCTCGCTGTTCCCTTTCACAATAGGATTGAACATCAATGCATGTTATCATAAAGAGCTGAGCGTGCAGCAGGGTTTTGGCTCATGGGTGGCATTCTTGGAACCCTTCAGCTATCATCTGACGACGGTTTAGCCTCTGGCGGCAAAGGCCAATGTTTCTGGGCTTCTGGTGTAGCCAGCAGATATCTGGATAATGGATAACGGATATCCGGGCCAAGACTTCCTCTTCCGTGTGCCGGCCATTGTTCACAGTCCAATTAGAAACTCGAGACACGATTACATTGGCAATTATAATGGCGATTACATTACACATTAGAGAAAGATATCTGCATCATGAATGCAGATAAATAAATAAAAAAGCTAATTAAAGGCAAAATCATCATCAGACGATAGCCAATGGGTTCAAGATTGCATTTCAGCCAATGCGGCCCGCCTTTTTTTTACCTCCACACGGACTGTTCACCTGCATGCAATCAAAGCCGCTGAAATGTGATTGGTACATATTACTCGCACTACAAACAGACTACAAACAGAAACCAGAGCGCTTCCGATACCAACATCTTGTCCTTTGCCTACAGATTCTGCATTCATAGACAGATATCTCTTTATAGAGATTACATGGGTGGTAACTGAAAAATCATCTGCACAAACGTGTAGTATGTTGGAAGCTCTGTGAATCCAAACAAATCCGCACAACCTAAATAAAGAGTGGCAAAGCACATGACCCCCTCCTTTCACACCAGCATGGATGTTTGGCCTTTTCAGTCTTAGCACATAATACCAGGGCAGTGCAAGCCAACAATAGGTATATATCTTTTCTCTTGTATGCCCATCATTTCCACATGGAAAGGGATGGTTCCAAATCGTGTGTGTAATCTTAAACTCCATGTTTACCGAAGTCAGATCACAAGTTGTTTCTCATAGTCTCAAAGTCTTCTGCATACTGGCCTGAATCTAGGCTATAATCAATATAACACTTCTTGTCCCCATCTTCACTGGCTCAGACTCATCTCTCATACTTACTCCTGCAATGGGACTCAAACAAAAGGTCGGTGTGACCCTCTCATGTGAAACAGAAAACAAGCCTTTCAACAGAAAGTGTTGCAGAATCTCACAAACCAGTTCTGGTATTGCTGAAGATAGGACTACCTCCCTACACTCGAGTTCTGCCTCGTGACATCCACCAAGGAGATCTTAGTTCTGTGTGGGAACATACAAGCAGCAGGAAAACCATCACAGAGGCTTCCAATACTTGTGATGGGCAGGTCTGCAAAATGCAAGCCAACGTGATGAAAGGATTGGGCAACAGTTACATGAAGTCTACCAGAGAGCTTCTTCCTCTCCTGTCTAGAGAAGATTAGGGATTCAATTTAGATGTGATACATGACTGATGTCAGGTTGAAAGCATTTCGTTCACTCGTTAATTTTGTGGCTGTTTTGATAACTTGGAAAGTGGCAGTTACATATGAAATAAGCCATTTCTTTCCATCTGAGCTGCATCCGCTACCATCCTCTCTTTCCATGAATGCTTATGATATTTCTAAGCTTTGATATATTATCTAATTTGCTTTGTCTGTATATCAGTCTTCATTATAGACCATTTACCTGCCTACTGAGAAAGATGCTGTGGAAGTGGCATTTGTGGCCAAGAAAAGGATCTATTGAAATACAAGAAATTATTACTGTTACCATTACTATTAAATAAGGAATTAAGTCCTTACTTACGTAATTAAGAAAAGCTATAGTAGTACGTTGCAGTTATCTATACATATGTGCAATATCAGTCATTTGTACGTGGGGATCATCATTGTGTTTCTTCACAGTTTCAGCCTGCACTGTCTGGAATCGTATTAAAGTGAAGACCTCGATGAATCGTGACTCCACGTCATTTATTAGGTGAGCTTTAGCTTGCTGTTAAATTGTGTTGCCGCAGCACAAGAATAGCATAATGACTTTGCTTCTATAAATACAGAAAATGTTCCAGATTTGCCTAACATCCACAATAAAAGCAGTGGAGCATTAAATGCAGTCCCACTTATCTTTAGTGTTGATTCCTTTTTTTTTACTGCGGCATTTTGAGGAAGCACGGCGTGGTTGCTGTGTCCGCAGATTGAAGTGTTCAGTCTGCTGAAGGAGACAAGCTGCTAGATGCAATTACAATGGTGCCCACCAACACTGCCATACGAACAGCCCCGCGCTTGCTAGAGGGGATAATGTTCCATTAGCTTGTTCACACATACTCTAAAACACACATTCAATACTTCTTGTGTCTCACAATCAAGGGAATCCGATTCAGATGACTAGACTGTTAGCCAAATAGCATGCCAGGTGGGTTTCTAGGGATTGCAGGGGATGTTAATTTTTACTGCAAAATTGATTCACTTTTTTTAAAATCTGAAATAAAACATTAAAATGGAAAAACAATATTGCAAAGAGAATTAGTTTTATTAGTCTTAATTAGTTCAACACAATCTATCACACTTGGTTAAAATCAGCTCCAAACACAACTAAAATCGCCCTGATTATGGGCCAAAAAGAAAGAAAGAAAGTGGGGATAAATGCTTTTCAAGTATAAAAAGCCTGGGCTTCACCTATTGTGGTATCTTATTTGTCAAATAGAACAGTTGTGTAAATTCTGAATGAGGAACAGATTATCCACAAAAGGAACTTTAGTTTTGTTTCAAGTAGAAATTAAGCTGGGAAATAGATGAAGATGTTGATGTACTTTCTCTAATTCAATTTAAACTACAAATTACTATATGTAACAGGCTCAATTAAGGACTTGTCTATGTAGCTGTGGTTGGTGTACATAAGAAAGGAAAAACAAATCCAGGCTCTTTTAGATACACATGGGTGCACACAGTATGTATCGCGTACGGTGGCTGACAATTGGTTTCCCATCTGTGTTCCACTGCGCGACGTTCTCAGTGGTGTACATCTTCACTGAAGTTAATGTAATGTACACACATACTGTGGGGAGCATTCAACCTCATCCCACTGTGCAACACCGTTCAGCAGGGTCCATGAAAGGACCTTTAGCTCAGTGAATGTTGCTTTCCTGTAGGTATGAAAGAAAGCACAGACATCATTGCAGAACGTCTCCACTTTCACTACTTTGGATCATCGACGGCGGTCAGGGGTTTCTTCACCTATAACAATAGCAAAATAACAAATTAATGAATCAACATTATATTGATAGCCTATAAAATAATAATAATAAAACATAGCTGATTGATTTCTTAATTGATTTCTGTCCTTTGCCTGTATAAACCAGTAGAAATTATAATTTAACTAAACTCACCTCCAGTCCCATGAAGATGGCCCTTCTCTCCACCACCTTCTCCTGAAGATAGCTGAGGTAGCAAGCAGATTGAACAGTTGTGCCCTTCTGTTTCTCCATCATCTTTATGGTGTCATTGAAGACTGTCAGTTGGTTGTGCATGACTACATCCAGGCATCACACACAGGGTCTTTGAGGAACTTCAGAATTGCAGTGGGGGCTTTCTCCTGGGAGCAGAAACAAGACTGTACAGCTGGATCAAGCTTCAGCACCCTCTCAACTGCAGGTCCAAGTGACAGCAAGCGGGTTTTGCTGATTCTCGGGATAGTGGTGTGCTCGAGGTCGACAAAGATACAGAATTCCTTTAGCTCTTCTAAGCAGACAGTGTTGATATGAAAGAATACAAAAAAATGTGTGGAGTATCGTCTGCATCTGTGTTGTGTTGTAAACTGTGTGCGCCGTGCAGCCAATTCCAACAAGGTCATTGGTGGTGGCCGTCTTTAATTTACAGAAGACGTTTTCCCCTCTCCTCGCCTTTCCTCTGCAATTAGTGTTGGTGTTGTCTGCACAAAAGCCAACAACTTTCTGTCTATCAGGTTAAACACATGGAGGCTATGGTGGACTTCATCGAAGAGAATTGTTGATGTCTCACTGACACCGATCGCCGAGGATCTTGACATTCACCCCCTCAGTTGGTTTGAAGTATTGCCATGCTTATGTTTGGCCGTCTTAATATGATCTTTTATATCGGCATTTCCACTGTGTGCGACCAAAAATGTACTTTTGCAGTGTGTGCAGAACACAGCATTTTCATTGCCGGATACCTTACAGAGGAAGGTGTAAGGCCCCTGGAGCTCTTTAGAAAAGACAGACTTTCTCTTCGGCATGACAGCTAACCGTTAGCATACTGACAGATTCTGTCAGAAAGAGCCACAAGCGTCATAGGCTAGCAACTGCCTTGACAATAACACATTGATATATTGACATACATAGAGACAAACCAGTGTTGAATTCAGACTCATGGTCTATTGCTTATGTGTTTATATTGGGTTGGGTAATAATGAGTTGGACAGAACATGATAAGTGTTAAAAACAAGTATAATAATATAATTATGGTGGTGGTGAAAATTGGGACAATTTGTTCATAATTGTTTGGAGTCGGGACACCCAGCTTGAAACCGAACATTCCTGGACAAACCAGGACGTGTGGTAACCGTATGTTAAAGAAGAAAACAAATACAAGAGGGAAGGAGGGTGAAGAGGAAGAGAAGAATGTAAGGAAACAGGAAAGGACGGATAGAAGGTGAAGAACATAGTGATCCAGAGTGAGTAACACCCAAGACAAACTGGTGCCAGAAATCTTCCTCTTTCTGTCCTCCATTAAAAAAGACCCAGGGCGAAACTGCGGCACTCCGGCCCCCATCTCGGTCTCTTTCTCCTCATCGTTTAATATGGGTGTTAAAAGTAATTTACAGCGACATACGTGGCGAGGCATCAAAAGTACATTTAGCAGATAAAGATGCCATTGCTGACAGAAATGTGGAGCCTGGAGCAAGGCTACAGTTCTGTATTCTCTCTCTCTCTCTCTCTCTCTCTCTCACGCACAGACTCAGAGACAGTTTTTCTCTCCACCACCTCCACTCTCTCCCTGTCATCTCTCTTTCCTCCTCTCCCCTCCACGACTTTCTTAGTGTTTTCTCCCCTGTCTTTTCTCTATCTTCCCACCTGCAACTCCTTCTCTCCCTCCCTCATCCCGCTCTTCTCCTCCTATCTGTCCTTACTTCCGCCCACTCATCTCCATCCCTATTTCCCCCTTGCCAACTCCTACTTGACTCCCTCATTCCTCCGTCATTCTGATTTCATGGCCATTTAAAGGAAACCATTCATCGCGAGTCTCTGCACACTGTTTTCTAAAATATGTATGTGCTTTATTCGAGCCGTGTTGCATCATGAGCCAGGATCTTATTTCTTGTTTGTGTGGCGTGAAGCAGCCCTCTGGACAGGACGCCAGTCTCTCATGGAGGCTTAACTCTCCTTTAACACCCCCTTTAACACTGTTTGCCGACCAGAGAGTCCAAGTTTTTAAGACTCTGAAATGACTCGACAGGGGATCAAATCCCAAACCTCTTACAACCAGTCCACTGATCTGTAGTCTTCCACTAAAATGCGAGCATCACATTTCCACATCCACATCAACCTTCCCTTCTTTCCTCTCTGGTGCTCTACCACCTTTTCTAACACACTCTCTTTCATCCATCTCTCTTTCTCCTCTACCTTCACTCCCCTCTGCCCTCTCTCATCCATCTCTCTCTCTGTAACTCCCCCACCCTCCTTCACTACACAGTTTTTTCCCCCAGATTTACAGTATTGCCTTTCGGCTTCTTCACCGTAAATACTTCCCACCATCCCTCCACCTTCTCTTTTTCTCCCCCTACTCCAGACAGTGTGATGCGGGTAATGTGCTATTGAGTTAATGGGTTCATTTTTCAACATCTTTCTTCTTCTTTTTCCATGTCTGACAGGAAAGGAAAGGAGCCTTTTGACGCCATTTTAAAGAGCTATGATGAGGATTACAGATTAGGATTTTCAGACATTACCTCAAAGTGAATAATGTTATTCCAACAAGTTCATTTGGGTGGTGAATATTCTTGTACTTTAACTAGCTTCTCCTTCGATTAGACAAAGCAGCTAATTCTTAAAGGACCAGTTTGACATTTTGGAAAATACTCTAATTCACTTTCTTGCAGAGTTAGATGAGAAGATTAATACCACTCTCATATTTGTCCGTATAAAGCTACAGCCAGCAGCTTGTTATCTTAGCTTAGCATAAAAACTAGAATCAGGGCGAAACATCTAGCTAAAGCTCAACAATTAACATATTATAGCTTGTTTAAATTGCAGGGAGTGCCCATCTATTTCTTGCCAGGCAACCAAAGGGGACTCCAGGAAGTAGTCCAACACACAACCCCCCTGGCAAAACCACAAATTGGGATTTGTACACAGTTTTTTGTTCAGATTAATCAAATAATGTGTGAATTTAGAGGCTTTAGAGGTGGTGGCAGTTGTTACCTTGAAACACAGCCAGGCAAGCTGTTTCCCCTGTTTTCCCCCTGCTAAGCTAAGCTAACTGGCTGCTTGTTGAGCTTCAAACATGAGAGAGGTATCAAGAAAGTGAATAAGCGTGTTTCCAAAAATATAATCTTATTCCTTTAAGGCCATGGTAACATTTTAGTATTTAGCATTAATAATTAAGTAAAGTCATACCCACCGAATTTCAAATATGTAATAAATGCAAATGTCCCATCTTTCAGGCCCACCAGGACACTTCATACTGTAAGAACACTTAACTCACTGTTGCAGCAAATCTCATCCCATCCAAGCATCGTTTGATTTCACATTCAGGGAACAATTAATTTTTTTTGTATAAGTGACCCTGAAAACAGACTCATGCTCTCTGTCTCTACTAGTCTCTGCTAGCTTCCATCTCTCTCCTTACATTTTTCCTCCAGTGTGCGGTAGTTGTTGGGTCCATCGACCGCCCCACACTCGTCTCCAACCCCAAAACATGCCGCTGTTGCTCAGTATGTTTGAAAGGCACCCCGCTGGTAGAAAAGGGATTTAGAGAAAGGAAAACAGATCGATCCAAAAAGAATAAACAGAGAAGAAGACAGGACAAGTCTTGCTGATAGTTCATACAGCCTTTTGACTATAACCACTGAGAAAAACCGAAAGGCAACTCAACATGAAAACAAAAACATTGCTTACTGCAAATCCTCCACCTTATCTCTCACAATGTGTTTTTGTTATTTACACAAAATGTCAGTGACTTTTTGCCAAAATTAGAGGAAAATGGGGTGCCCAAATAGAAAGATGAAATCCACTTCCACTGGAAGATTCTTAACCTGAAAGATAAGTGAGAGAAAAGGAAGAAGGTGGTGTAGGGGGATAAAAGGGAAAAGCAAGACAGGCGGCTTTTTGTTGGTGTCAACATCATTTGGAAAAGTGATAGAAATCAACATTGCCTCGCCTACTTATCTCTGCAGTCTGAGATGTTGTTTCTACTTTTGACAGCACTGAAAATGTCTCTGCTTCTCAATGCCTGTGTGTTTATGTGCTGGATTTATTTACATGCACATTTGTGTGTCCATGACATCCCAAGAAGAATGTGTGCATGTGTGAGTTTATGTGTGTACAAACAGATAAGGCTTTGAGCATCTGAGATATTTCATAAATCTAATACAGGCTTGATGCCCTTGCCGTGTGATCAAAGAAAACGGGGCTTCTTTCGTTACCTTTGACGGAGGAACGCATTTGGATGTTTGCCTGCCTCTCTCTCTCCCTGCCTGAAGGGAGAGGAGAGTGTTGGTTATCAGAGAAACGCTGCTCATCGGAGAACCCTTTTAACAAGGTGGAAAAGCAGCACTGCTTTGGAATTCAGGAATCATGAAGGCTGGATAGCTGCACTGCTGATTCACGCTAAATTAGGGAGAAGCCTGAATTCACCCTATAGGTTGCTTCTTAGGAAACTAGGTTATTTACGTGCTTTCCCTTGGAATATACCACGACGAATCATTCATGTACTGTAAAGCATAACATGTTCACTGACATGTACCAGAGCTGCGTGATGCATCTTTAGGACAAGAGTGTTGTGCAGAGAATATAGAGAGCCGGAGAACCCTGCATCCACTGGGCCGAAGTGTCCTGAATCCAGCTTCAGGGACGCTGCTCTCTGATTGACCCTATGATTTGGCCTCCCTGTGGAAGCGGGAAGTATTTCATAAAAAAGGATGTTTTCATTCCCATTTAGTAACATTTAATGGAAACTATGCTGAAATATCTATGAAACAAGCTTTTAACATAAGCTTGTTGCACTGTAACATGTGGAGGAGGAGCTTTATACTGTTTCTACTATCATATAGAGGCTCTTATCTCTAAAGAGAAATAAGCTTGGTCTATTCGTTATGCCTATTCATTATATCTTACATGACAAATAGCATTTTACATTTGAAAAGCGGCATCCTGGGAGACTCTGATGTTGATATTTACCATGTATCATTTTATGATAAAAAACACATTAGTTATGCATTATACACAACCATATGAAAAACAAAAAGCCTTGCTTATCTAGCAAACATAAACAAATGTGTACTAAAAGCAGCTTTAATGTATGCAATCTATAGTAAAAACCTCACGTGTCATATTGTATTGTGATGTTTTTAGTGTTCCTACGATATTAAAGTCTCTGATAAAGTAGACACAATGTACAGTGTAACTCATGCAGACACTTCAATTAAAGAGCTGCCTACATGCTGTAACAACCCTGTGCCTACAAAAACTAGTAAACCTAGTTAATTAGCCATCTGCACACTTTCTATAGAATCTTGTGTATGAAGAGGGCGAAAAAGATAGCACATAATGAGATTTTGAACCATGAAGTTGGCTGTGAAGTTTGCAGTTTATAAATCATGCAGTGCTTTAAGCCACAGCTGTAGCTTCTATTCTACTTGGATTTATATATTTATTATAAATCAAATAGTGTTCAAATGTGTCTGCAGAGAGAGAGGAGGGAAAAGAAAGAAGGGAAGGGGAATGAGGTGGAGGGAGGTGAAATTTAGTGGACTGGAGAAAAGGGGAAAGACTAAAAGGAGACTAATGAAGGTGAAGTTAATTAAGTCTCGTGTCAGCGAGGTGGTAGAAAGGTGGGGTTCGCTGCCAAAATCAGCAATATTGGCAGCTATTTTGAGATGGATTACACAACAAGAAGGGCAGCAAATAAAGTACCACAAGTAAGAAATCATCAAGGTTCATTACATCAAACTGCCTCCAGAATACATGTATCAAGAAACGCTGTCTGTTATAATTTAGTTTGCTTTAACTTTTGTCACATATAGCTTATGTAGATCTACATAAGGTCTTACTTTGTTTGATAGCATAAAGTGAAGAATGACAGAAAATGGTGGCATGAGGCAACGCTGAGACCAAGAACTGAATTGAAATAAGGATTTTGTAGGTACTTTTTACAGCTTACACTGCAGAACCAAACATGCGTCGAAAATCATCTTGCTGAAACCGCTCCTTCAATTTTTATCTCTAACATAACCCACATAACCCCAAGTACTTTTTGGGCTTATTGGGCAACACTGCAGGTTGACATACTTAATAACAAAGGCAGCAAAGGAAAAACATCTCAAAGTACATAGTAGAATTTGCATGGACACCAAGTACTTGCTTCGTAATTAATGCAACACATTGGCAATAACCCCTCGGGCTGTACTGCCTTGGAGCACTAAAGCTGTGATGCAACTGTCAAGTTTCTTGGGCAATGTGACGGCATATTTTTTCCTGGGAAAAGAAATTGAAATGGGAACAGATTGAATTAAACAGCAAAAACTTTCCAGGACAATACGTTTTTTTTGTTTGTTTTTGTTTGTTTTTTAAGTATGCAATGCAATGGCTCCTCAGGCAACAGCGCTCTACAATGCAACCCAAGATGTTTTGTAGCAGCTTTTTGTTTTGGAGAGTTAGAGGAGGGCACTACTGCCTTGAGTAAAGCTGATAGAAAAGTGAAGCTCCATATACAGATGCACATCAGACAGATCCTTTAAAGATAAAGATGATAATAGTTGTTATATTTGCATATTTCCGGCTAATCTGTCAACAAAATCTCCACTGCTCTCCAAAAAACATTTAGCACGTACATATGGATGATAGCCAATAACCATTCTACTGTCTGCTAACGTTAAGCCCACAGATCGTTCTGCTGATTATCTGATTGCCTTTTGACCACTGCCAGCCTGCCTGTCTGTGTCTGAGTTGCCACCAAAAAGCCCTGTGTTTAAAAAATGCAAGGGCCTGCATTGCTGCTGGCATGTTTGCTACAGGTTCAGATGAGAAGATAAAACACAGGGAAGTCCAGCTTGAAGGCTTATGAGGTGCCAAGACGCTGCATTTATCAGGGCAGCAATCATTTGATCTCCATCTAAAAGAGTTAAATCAGCACAACGCGGTACAAGAAGGTAGTCTTTCTGGTAGGGGGACTTGCATATATTTGTTTGACAATGCATTGCTGGATGATGCAGAGCCAGGATCAAGTTTTTGCTGGAGCACCCTGCTGATGTTTTTGGATGCAGTGCTATTGTTGGTCTGAAATGTGGCCAAAGCCTTTTGGATTTTTTTGTCTGGTCACACTGCCTTTTCTTTCATTCTTTCATAGTTTAACTATTACAGTTACATTATAAATACATGCTATTCATTCACTCACTCAGGCTTTTCTCAAACACGTACAATAACACAGGGCAACGAAAACTATACTACTGGTCAGTTCTTGTGGGGTTACTCCTTGTTTTTTTTGGTGGAAGCTTTGTTTCATACAATGCTCAGAAGTGAAGTCGTTTTCAGGCATATGGCCATCTTGAGAATGAATACCTACGTCAGCAGCTCCCACACAGGAAGCATGAACCAGCCATAGAGGTGAGTGCTTGATGCGATGAGAGGTACTCCGCCCCCAATTCTTGTGGGACTATGAGTTATTGTGCTCACCTCCAATGGTAAAGAGGGAGAGAGATGGACGAAAGAGACCAGGTTTCTGTTGGGTTGTCTGAAGTGGCAGATGAGACTTTTCCCAAGGGACTCACCTCCATTCCTCTGCTCCTCTCCACTGTCAGTCAGTGTCTCAATTCCTCCAGTTTTTTTTTCTTTTTCTCTTCACCTCCACTTGTCTCCCCAAATCCTTCTCTTATTCTCATGTTGTCTAGACACTCAGTGTACTCTAGGCAACATGGTGATTCTTACATTAAGGTCACACATTGGAGTGAGCAGAACCAGATTGACAGAGCTGGATTATTCAGGGTTTCTTTACAGGATAGCTGTAACATTGTTTGGGTACTCAAGCCCTGAATGTTTTCAGTGTAGTCCCAAATGCTTTTAGACCATCTACACTATAACCTGGCTGAATCTGTAAATGTATCAGTTTCTCTTAGTTTGGCCTCATGTCTGCCCTAAACCGATATTTTCCATACCCAAAAACTGAGCTTTTTGGAAATGATGAAATACACCTGGTCAGACACAGTCAGGGGCTGTGTAGCAGTAAAGTTAAAAAAGACAACTTTCTGTTGCCTCTAACCCTCTCTGTGAGCACACATTTTGCATATCAATATAACCATGTGTTTCAACTGCGTTTAAGACTATTTTTTCACACAGATTTGCGTCATAAAATCGTGATTTGATCGACACCGCGGTACAAAATGATTGTTCAGCTGTCTGGCAACAGAAACAGAATTAGACCTCAATCAGATCAACTAATTGTGATTTCACAGAGAGCAGGACAAGACAGAAGGTTTAACCAGCTGAGACTAACCGCAGTGTCAGTCCCACTCCTTAACAGATGTTGAATGTGAACCACAATTTTGTTGTGGTTCACATTCAAGTGGACAAAAATTTATACAAAAACAACCTGAAAATAAATGGATGGATTAATAATGTGGTGTTGGTTCAACAGATAAGGGATGGAAATATGTATGTAGAGGAGTAACGGGTAGAAGACGAGTAAGTTTCACAGTTTTCTAAGTCTCTGAACCCTTTGGGCCTTGCTGTTCCATATCATAGGCCTTACTGGGTTTGGTTGGTTGCTTGGTGATTTAGTTTTAGGCGGCTTGTGAGCAAAGAGACTTCATTTGGAAAGGGACTGTTGAAATGACGGGTAGTGTTGGGTGCAACACAACACACAAACACTTTTAAAGAAGACTTTTTCTCCATTTTCTGATTCTGTGTCACATTCTTCTCTCTCTCCATCATTTGCTACATCTTGATACTTTCTTCTTTCGCCTCAACTCATCGGTTTTCTCCCTCCATTCGTCTCCATCTCTGTGCATCACTCTGTTTGTTCTTCCTGTTCCACCTCTCTCTCTCTCTCTCTCTCACCACACAATATCTGATCCTGCGTGACAGAAGCCACTTTAAAGATTTCAGCTGCTCCTGTTTTATGTAGTAAAGCGCACACACACACTAAGACACTCAGACTAATGAATGTGTACAAGTCTCCCCCACACAGGCACACACACACTTTTAAAAGTGTCTTTTGTTTTGACTCTTTCCCCTCTATCCCTTGCTCAATCTCTACTGCTTCTGCACACATGAAGGACAACACAAAAATACACACACATGGACACACACATACACACACACACACACACACACACACACTTGCTCCTTGCTCCAGAGGCCCCAGAGCAAACGTTGTTATCAGCACTCCACAGGAACAGACCAGTGACTCAGCCTGTCTGGCTGTGTGTGTGTGTGTGTGTGTGTGTGTGTGTGTGTTTGTGTGTGTGTGTGTGTGTGTGTGTGTGTGTGCGTGCGTGTGTGTGCGTGCACAATGTCTCAACAGCCTAAAGACTCACAGTTTCAGTCAGATGTCCCCAGCTCTCTCTGCTCACACACCTGGTCTACACTCGGCGGGCTTTTTCTCACTTTCCTACCGGTGCGCTGAAACTACAGCACACACACATCTGCCACAATTAGGAGTTTTTGGTATTTGTCTGAAAAATCTCTGGTTCGTTTGAAAGTGTGTTCAGACTAAATACAAAGCCAATTTGTGCTATATTTACTAAAATTGAACCACTAGAGTCTTTTTGAGGTTGTGTTTCATGCACCAACAGTACAAATGTTTAGCTGTAGCTAAAACTAACAACATGCGCAGTGCTTGTGGAGTGTGCCTTTGTATGCATGTGCTGTTCTGACTCTAATTGAATGACCAGAAACTGCATTTGTTCCTGTTATTGTCTTCCAGGACAGGACTGTCAGTGAACCTGGTCAAGGTGAACAACTACCCCACAGTACCCAAAAAACAAACTATGCACAGAGACTGAATTTAGTGAGCCAACCCTTCTTGAAAATCATTTAAAGCATAAATGAATTTTATGTTTTAGCCGTTCACATCCTATTGTTTTTATATTGTAACCAACTAGCCACTGAACGGAGGATGGCCGCATAATAATCACCCTGCGGTGCCAAGTAATGTTTTTGGGAGGCACACCAGAATGGGTGCATGTGTCAGCACACTGCGGGTTGCCAGAACAAAGTGAAAAAAAACAACAACCAACAAACAAGAATGAGTCAAGAGAGTGGGAGGATGATAAAAAAAAATGAACACAAGAGCAATAGCATCAATTTAGAAAAAATCAGAAAATACCAGTTCCCTGAAGTGGACCCCAATGTCACATTATACTTCTATTAAAGATTAAAGCGTGGTGCAATTTATTGTATTTTTCTGATAAAAAAGATATTAAAGGCTGGGTGTTGCTTTTTGACTTGTCTGGATGCATGATGACTGTTTGACTTATGAAAATCAATTATGAAAAGTATTCCTCATCCTATCATTTATTTTGTAAAGAATCATCTCAAGATCCAGCGTGTGATTGACAACCATGAGCTCTTGCATAACGTTCATATTAAAGGTCGGAGGTTAAAGGACCACCTGCAGATTAGATGACTAAACACCTGAACACAGTAGATTGTGGTTAGCGAGGAACAATGGCAGGTCTGTTCTCGCTTAGACAACCCATTTCTCATTGACACATTCCACACACACTCACAGACACACACACACATGAAGAGCAGTGTCAAGAAACTACAAACACATAAAATACCCAAACTTTCTTTATTTTTTTCAATGTCAGTGTAATCAAATGTCAATTGGTAATCTAACATACTATGCTTGTTCACAGACAAACTCCTGACTGCGTAGAGACACACACGAACACACTCACAGATACACACACAGGCTTATACAAAGGAGCACTGGAAGAAAAGTTGAAGAGAATCTGTTCTCAGAGTCAGTAGCAGACAACACAGACAAACATAAATTTATGCATATTTCTGCTGCAACTTTCCAGAACAAATCCATTGTTTTCCAAGTTAAACTGAAGTCTTAAGTCTCACAATAAAGCTGTTCATTATGTTACAAGTGTTGCTGAAGCTTTGACCTCATCAGGTCATTTCTCTTCTCCATGCACCCTTGAAGTAGGTGATGTGCCAAAAACCCCTTCTCTGCTAAGTCTTAAATCTTGGCGCTAAGTTGCAAGTCAAGACTGACAAGTCCCAAGTCAAGTCCAAGTCCTAAACTGAAATGTTTTCACAACCATGTGCATTTCTTTTTGTCTTGAAATGGTTTGCATTATTTATGCACAGTAATGTTGCCATCCTACAATCATTTGCATATAAAAGCAATGTCCCTGCCACCCCAAAGTCTGGACTAAACAACAGTTTGGATTATACCATCACATCCCAGTACATACATACTATCCATCTATATCCATGTGTACCTACATTATAGATGATATCATAGAATACTAGCTTAATGTGACATATTTAAAGTGTGGTACAGTAAAGCTGTTGTTTATGTTTTAGGTTTACTTCTCAAGCATATCTGTATATTGTGGCCCAAAACTGTCAGTTAATCATAGCAAGACATAAGCAAGTAACAAACAGAATATTGTGGATCAGAGTGCTGAAGGACTCGCTCCGCTTTTGAGTGTGTACCTCGTATAACAACCCATTACTTTTTATTACTCTGTTTTGTCCATGGTAATTTGATTTGGGAGGCTGAATGGGTGATATAGTCAGGTCTGTTCTGGTGTGTGTTCGCCTGGGGGGACTGAGTGGAGAACATGTCAGCGGGAGAGGAGCAACAAGAGATGGGAAGGGAAAGGGGAAGAGTGAGCAGCGGGGCGGGGGGGGGGGGCAGCAGAAAATCAGATAGACAGCTTGAGGAACTGATGTAAAATACAATGAAAGAATGCAGCAGGATCAGACTGCAGAGTAAATGCAGTAAAAGAGACAAAGCTGATGGGTGTTGATGCGAAACAGACTGCTGACCTCTCTCCGTGACTTCTGACCTCCTCTGCCACTCTGACAGGAAGTGTGCCCCTCTCCTGACAGGAAATAGACTTATAACCTCTGGATTCATGGGAGTCAGTGGTATCTTTGTCCAATTACAATGTCTGGATTTATAGGCGTCAGTGTTAATTTCCCTAGAGAGAGAAAAAAAACCCTCAGGATATCGTTGACATTTCAGTTGTGATGGGTATATTGAAGGGCTTTGTTGTAATTGTGACAGTTAATTGCCACATTACAGTTAAGTATAGATGTCATTCATTTATCATACATTAAAAACAACTCTTGACATAAGAAATATTTTAAAGACATGTTGTTTTGAGAGAAGATGTGTATAAACCCCAATTATGTGTTACTGAACAGGATGCTGTAGCTAATTTACGGAAAAAAACTGGGCAAGAAATGTTTGTTAGCGAGGAGCTTCTACTGAAAAACCACAACTTTCCTTTAACTGAGTTGGCTAAGAGAGCAGGAAACGTGATGAAGCAAAGTGATCTTTTACATTTTTCTCCTTTGTTTATCTTCCTGAGTAACCACTATCGACTCACTCCACTTTATAATTGCAGCCCAGAACTTGTCTAGCTGGAACAAGTTAACTTTTTGTTTCCATTTTACAAATGTTTGCCAGGCATTTTTTGTTTTTGATTAGAGTGGTCTGAAAAAGGGTTTGGGCAGCGTTTACTGGGGACTTTGTAGTTCTACAAAGAAAGCTGTCTGGCAGCAGGGCGAGTCAGAGTCACAGAATAAAGGACGAGAGGGACAGAGAGAAAAGGGAGGGATGACACATGCACATACACGCAGTCAGTCAGCCCAGCAATAAACAGTAAAGTGGACCGCCTCATGGAGACACAACACAATGCTGTTCAATTAGATTTCAGCAGCATTTGCCTCAGACCCAATACAGAGGCGAAGGACCCTTGCTGATTGCAATCAGTCAGAGTGGCAGGCAAATTAGATTACCATTATACATAAAAACTATCAAATGTGTTTCCTTCCTTTCCTTCCCTTCCTCCTCGTTGCTTTTTTTTCATTATTTTATCGTCCCATTGACTGTCAAGGGGTAAATATAGGTATATAAAACATTACACTCAATTCAGTATGATGGTAATGGTATTCTGTGACCTTTCTTGACTCCTGGAGAATGGAGTTGGTTGTTTTAGAAGATGGGATTTGATTACTATGGGAAAGTGCATATTGTTCTTTTGAAGCAGACTATGTGACTTTGTTATTTCCTGAAAGCAGTTAAACTAAGTTACTGAGTTTGTGTTTGAAAAGCAAAGATCCCTCAATCATCCAAAGAGGCCTGTTACTTCCTTTCCCACAAGCTCCTATAAGGCTGTGGAGTATTAAAAAAATGAGACTTCTCATGAGATGGATCGTGCCTGACATGTTCACAGCCACCTATTTTGCAGAAAGACCTAATCATGCTTGTTGCTATGGATACCGTTCAAAGCTATTTCTGCTCCAAAGTCAGTTGATGACATATACAAGTTATTCAAGTAAAAATAAACAGGAAGTTACATTGACACGATGTGCATGTAATCTAACATTATCCAATGCCAGTTCAATAACTCCATATATGTTCAGGGAGACACAGGAACCTGCATGACTCCACATCTAACAACCGAACGTCACAGAAATCACTGTGGTTTTATTACTTTCTGCATTTAATAAAGAAGAAGAACATTCCTGTGAATAGCAAAGCCCATGCTATCCATTTATTTCTACGGTTTCCATCTTAAATGTCTGAAATACATGCTCTATATACAAATAAGGAGAAAAATACATTTTCTAGAACATTAAAAGGATTATGTGAAGAAGATTGAAATGGGCTGAGGTTTGCCGTGGAAAAATAGCACTGAATGAGCTGAGGGGAGCGTGTGTTACCTGAGTTGAGCCTCTCAGTGCTTCCTACCAGGTTGTGAATGTCCCCTGACAGGTTTCAGAGATTTTTCTTATTGACAAAAAAAGACCAAGTCCAAGACCTCATTGTTGCACTGGATGACATGTACCTTCATTCATCAACATGGGCACTGTAGCTTATCTTGAGTCGATCCAACATACACTGTCCTGCTGCCGTAAATACTAACTAGAGCACCAAATCTGTGGCTGAAAACGGTCCCCAACAACAGCAATTTTTACTCCTAGCACATTGTTGTCTTTTCATGAGATTTGTTGACAATAAAAACATTAATATCGCCTGCCTTATCCATTAAGGTTGAGGCTCTGGTCACTCTCTCTGAAGGATGCAGGATTTGTCCACAGCCTGAACAAAGGTACTCACAGCAAAGTCCACTGCTGTCTAATGTACAATACTGTTTATTTGTGATTTTGGATGGACTGACAGTTTTAAGAAATTAAGACAGCACAAGGAGAGTACCTGCTTGTTTGGCATATGAAGGAAACTGACAAGGCAAGATGTCTGCTAATGTTCATACTGCACCATCGTACTCGGCTGCTGGATGCTTCAGAGACTTCTATATTTCTCTCAGGTAAGTTACCTTGGAGGTGTTTGCGTATGTTGGCAGCTTTAAACTCTTAATAAATACTACTTTAGGATGTTTAACTTTAACTTTGAAAGTTATTTATTTAGTCATGAATATTTAACATTATACAATAGAGAAACACTTGATTTGAAACCAAGTTTCAGGTGCTTTCAAGAACCCCTTAAAACCAGACACACGTGAAAAATAGGGGAAAAAAAGGTCTTCTTTCTCATTCCATACTTTGTGGTCACTAACTTCTACCTCCCACTCTTTAATGGGAGTGTAAACGTTTGTCTCACATTGTGTGTTTAACCTTGAGAAACTCATTTCTCATCTCCACAATCAGTCTCCCTTCACCTCAGAGAGGGGAGCCGTTGGTATGGGCAGATAATGAGTGACTCTTCAGAGGACTCGCCTCCACGATTTATGATGTAACTGTCAAGTCAGCCAGTTAGTGGTGATTGACGGCACACAATGATAGCGTTGCAACACTGAGCATTTGGGTCAATGGTGTGATAGTAAGCGGCAGTTTTTTGTGGTTGCAAAGTTCTCAAACATCTCAACAGTGTTTGAGAACTTGTTTGTTTCCTGCTTCTCCTCCACCGATTTGTCTTCTTCATCTTCCTTTGCAAGTTTACAACATCATCACACAGATGAACGCATTCTCACGTTCTGTTAAAGTTAGGGTGGTATTTGGAGATGGTGTGCAACATGCCAGTATTTCTGTTAAATGTGAGCTAAAAGGACTCTGAAACAGCATACATTTGGCTACTGTTGCGTCTTTAGATTTTCGTAGTGTTTTTTCTTGTGTTCAGATTGTTCAAGTGACAGGTGATGGACAAACTATGACTGTTTGTTTATGTATGTATGAAACCCATGGAGTGTCCTCCACTGTGTCTTGAAAAGCCTGGAGCCTTAAATAGTAACAGGATGTGGAACATAACTATGAGTATTTACTCAAGTACTGTTCTTAAGTATAAATTAGAGGTACTTGTACTTAATTCTTTTCATGCTACTTCTACTACACTACATCTCAGAGGGAACTTTTTACTTCACTACATTTATCTGACAGCTTAAGTTACTAGTTACATTACAAATTAAGATTAGATTCTTGCATACAAAACATACAAAGAGCTTATATGGTAAAATATGGTGCTTTGACCCAACAGTATACACTAGTGAATCTGTCACTTTGGGCTCTGGGTAATTGTGTTGGCACTTTACTGTCAACGCTGTTTTTGTCATGTGAAAAGTACTGTATACGGAGACAGTACATTTTTTATAATGCACACTGTAGCTTTGTTAGGTTGGTAGCTGCTATTTTCTCCATCATGGCAGTTTAAAGGTGCGCAGTCAAGTGTGGCCTATCAAATCTGAGAGGCCGGATAAAATCAGAACATCCCACTAAAATAAATCTCCCTTGAAAGAGTGTTTTGTCGATAAAAGATTATTCAACTAAATAATAATACAGTGTCGCAAAACACGTTCTACATAACTGCTTGATTTCATCTTACATAAATGCATCTCTTTTGTGAGATTTGAAAGCCTCACTTAAATTCTGTCTGACTGGTGGGTGTGAATATTGCAACTGTGTCACAATAAATGGTGATAGACCACCACCTGTTGTGATAAACACACCTCCCCTTTAAGCCAATCTGGACCACAATGATGGACAAATACTGCGAATAGATGAATACATCAAAACAGACTTAAAATACAGAGAATAAGTGGACAGTGTGTGTGTGTGTGTGTGTGTGTGAATAGGAGGGACGTGGGGGAAGTATTTATGTGTGTGAGGGAAAGAAAAAAAGAAGATATGACAAGGTTGAACAACTACACGGGTAGTGAAGGAAGGAGACGCAGAGCAAGGGTGGAGAAGGAGTGAATAGCGTGATGGGTAGAAAAAAAAAGCGATAGGGAGGGAGAGGCAGGAAGTCCCCACTGAGACGGACATGTCACACACCAGTGAGCCTGACACACGGAGAGGGAATATCACATTTCTCTCACTTTCTCTTTCTGTCTCTCCCTTTTTCATAATATCTATTTCTCCTTTCCTAACTTAGTCGTCTTTTTCATTCTTTTTCTCAGCTGAAAACACAGTACAATAACTTTACTCAGGCACTCAAAGAAATATTTTTTGTGTCCTTTTGAATATCATTTCTCCACCTTTGAAAAGCTGCTGTTCAATAATGCATGGCTTTATGCATAACTTGCTTCTTGATTTCCCTGTCACTATGTGCATTTCAACTCTATTTCTCCATGCGCGCTTACATTATTGTTTATTGCAGTGCTTTATGCTGAGTTTGGCCTTTGCATTTGCCCGCCCATGTGCTCCTACTTGCACACAGAGGCTCTCACAAACACACATGCACACAGAACATTTGCTCGTGCTGGGAATTACCTGTTTACCTAATTAACAGCACTTGGCTGGAGGCTAAAGATATGCAAACCAGGAAGGGAAAAATAAACAGCAAGAAAATAAAATATTTCCCTTCCGACCTCCCCTGGAGAAAAAACATTTCCCTATGACTGGAAAAGCAAAGGAGAGGAGAGGAGAGGAGAGGAGAAAAAGGTTAGTCTCTTTAAATTATTTTGTTTAAAACACTGATCCCATTACATATGCCTTTATTCTGAGTAATTCTCTACATGACATAAGATTAAAAAATAACGCTATAGCCGAGTCTTGGCTTTGATATTTCTTGCTCTTTTTGTTGCCACATGAGGTGGTGTAGCATCTCTTTTGACAAGACGTGTTTTCTTTCCCCATATCTGAGGAACCAGGCCTTTCTTCATATTATTTTATTTTTGCTTCATGTTTTAGATCACACACCATGAAGTCTGTAAGAGGAATTTCTTTATAAAAAAAAATTAGGAGGCTGTATTCCACATAAAATGCAGTGAGGCAATCCAATATTACTTTGGAGGAATGTAGTCAATGTGTGTGGAAACTATATAGCTCCCTGTATCAGTCTCTCCTTCCTGTGAAACCTGCACCACCCCTGAGACTGATAACTTTTTCTGTTTATACTGCCCTAATCAATGTGTGTGTGTGTGTGTGTGTGTGTGTGTGTGTGTGAGTGCAGACATGTGTTCAGTCAAGCTGGAGTGTCAGTATTGGTCTGTCCCTCTACTTTTATCTGTTTTTGATCAACACTGGGGATATTAACCAGACTCAGGAAAACCCCCCCAAAATTACGCACACAAATGATTACACTATCTTGCACATACACCAAGGCCCCCAAACACACCAGAAAAAGTCCACACAAATATGCACTCAAGCACACCCCCTCACATCCACCCACACTGCTGCAGACACCCCATGGGAATGTATTGATGAAAAGACCATGAAACTGGCTTAACAGGACTAATTCACACATACGTACAATAGTCGTACTAACTCTTTCACACAATGTAAAGAGCTCTTTCACTCTCTAATACAAGGCAAGAGAATTAAACACGACCATATGCGCCTCAAAAACAAAAGAGGCCAGCTGAGGTTTTTGTTTCAGTCCTGTTACAGATGCCACTAATGTGCCACCCCATTACACACACATACAAGGGCATGTGCACACGCAAACACGCACAATCTTCGACTTCCACACACAAGCAATAAAGCAAGTATTTGAAGTCACATTGAAAAATTAGCACAAGGCTAATGGTCAGACATATATTTATGTTCGAGCATTTAACTAAACAAAGCAAACTAATGGAAGTCACTTCTTTTAAGCCTGAACATTAGCTTCCTATAGTTGTAGATTTGGCACAATCCAGGCAGCACATGTGATGTAAAGGCCGAAACATAATTAAAAGGGTAATGCAGTCAATATCAGCCCATTATCCAGCTATAAACTTGTACAAAGAGTGATCGTTTGTGTGCGTTTACTATTTAATTTATGTTGGTTTACTTGTTTAACAGGAAGTCATCGTTGACATTTGTATCACGTAACCGTGACTGCGATCTGTCTCCAACCTCAACCGAGTAGTTTCATTAGCACTCTGATGCAAGTAAAGTGTAAAACAACTTTTAATGAAGCAGTAATTGGATACCGTTGTAGGATACCAATGTGTCTTGACTCAAATTAATCTCCACTCATTGATTATGAGTCATTTCCAACATTTTAAAAACTGTCTGAAGACTTTCATTAGAGTTCCTCAGATTCAAAAAACTTGGCTGCTGCTTTCAATATAGTATTTTTTTTCCGCATTGCTGACCCAGTTCAGCACTACTTTCAGTCCCAGGTACTTTCTCCTGGAGAATGCTGATTTACTCCTCCCGGTAAAGGCTGTAAATGGCCGTCGTATCCTATCTGAGCACTGACTGTCTCTCAGTAACTGTAAGAGGAACACGGCATCCAATGTGAATTACAGTGACCCAGTATTCTTTTTAGATGGTCTTATTGCAGCATTGGATCCTCACTCCAACTGCTGATAAGTGGTCAGCCACTGGTTGACCCAATGGACACACCCTCATGTTGTGATGCAGGGGTTGAGGCACCTTTATGAGAGTAGTTGGTGACAGATCAGCTCCAGGATTACCACCAAATTAGCATGTGGTTCATATCCTTTAGTCTCTCTTTCATAAACCAGTTTCTGCAGTTCCCATGTATGTGACATGCTTTGTGCTCCTTCAATCCTCCCAGCCTCCGACTGATTAGCGACAGCTTTGGGTAGACAGGGTTGCAGTCTGTAAATGTCTCTCTGCTACTGAACAGTAGGCTGGATTTTACAGGTTGTCACTATCCCCAATTATTTCATGTTTTACACTTTTCACAGGATAGAGAGGTCTCGAGCGGTGAGAGAGATACAGAGTATGTGCTCTTCTGTAGCTTTCAGAATAGACCGCTGTAATAACCTTAGACTTTCTCAGAAGAGACCACTGGAATAACCCTCTTCATCTTCCTCAGAAGAAAGTTAGGCAGTTAGTTTATTCAGAATGATGCAGCCAAAGTTTCAACACGCACTAAGAAAAAGGAGCTTGTTGCTGCTTCTCTCAAATCACTCCATTGATTTCCAGTAAACAATAGAACTGACTTTGGATTGGATTCACTCTATAATAAATGTTGGCCATGCTTAGAAGCTATGAGTCAAGCAGACCTCTCAGGTCACCTGGCACTGGCCTTCTTGCTGTCCCGAGAGTAAATTCAAAGTCTGGTGAAGCTGCCTTTAGTTTTAAGGCTCCTTGTTGCTGGAATATCCAATGCTTCCCTCAGGATTTGAGATGTGCTCAGACTCTTTCTTTTGAAAGCAGCCTCTGAGCTTTTCTTTTTGGATAATACCTGTTGTGTTGTGTCTGTGCTGTTTGTGGAGTTAGTAGATCATTTTAACATTTTATATGCAATATTTGAATTATACAGAGGGATTTTAGCATTCAGAAAAGCATATTGAGTTCTGCCATGCCACATAAGACACTTGACATTTCATGCATGATTGGTAAGTCTCCACCTTCCTGATAGTCAGTCTGCTGTTGGAATTGACCATTCTGGGATTGTGACTCTGTCAGAAACCTAATGGACACCTGCACAAGTAAGTTAGAGGGGATAATGAATGGACCAGATTAAGCCCTAAAAAAGCCTATATTTTAGCTGCTGTCCCTCACCAGCATTAAAAACAACCTCATAAATCATAGAGCCTTTGTCACACAGTAGCTGTTGCTACACTGCAACTGTAGCTCAGTTACTAAAGGCAAAGGACTCTAAAACCTTGTCACTTTACCTCTGTAAATTAATGACTTTGCAAACACCAAAGTAGGATACAATCACAGTATTTATACAGCTTGTACAAGGAGGGGTTTGGTCTATCTTGACTGGGCAACACACTACCTGCAGATTTCAATGCACAGCTCCTCAGGAGTGAGTGAACGGCTTTGCATATCCAAGAACCAATCAATATACCTTTACTGGTTTACTTCATACTGGTGAAATGGAGGCTCATGGTGTCCATCATGATGCAAGAAAGACTGCATGCATTCAGAAAGAAAGCATTTTATAAATGGGATAACAACAGTTATTAACAATTATTGTGTCATCAGATTACAGTATGTTTTTAGTCCTGAATAAACCTTACTGCATAAGCAAAACAGTAACATGAATATGAAGCTGAAAGTTAAAGGTCTTCTGTTGCCTGTGCACTTAAAATGGCCCAAAACTACAAAAAACGACTCTGGTTGTGAGAAAAAAAAATTGTTTAGATTTAGTTAGTTTGGCTCTTTGATTTTAAAGTTCTTTTTTACACTGGAGAATTGGTGTGGAAAATGCGTATAAGATATATATAATTTCAACAATAACAAAAGCAGCAACTTTGATGCACAGTCACCGCTGGCGTGAAGCAAGATATTGATCCATGACTGTAACCACAGAGTCAGTGTACCAAGATAGTAAAACTGTGATCCGTAATAGCTGTCAGCCCGACACCAGCCTGAAGATAGTGACCCATGATGATAGCCTCAGAGCCAATTGTGTCACAGCCGAGGTGTCATCCAGCTGGGATCAGTAGTGATTAGCGCTGAGGCATCTCATGGTGTTCAATAGCAAGCAGATCGCCTCCTTAGAAAGAGTTGAGTGCAGAAAGTTTTTTTTACGAAAAGCACGAGCATCTGAGTGTGTGTGTGTGTGTGTGTGTGTGTGTGTGTGTGTGTGTGTGAATCACATTTGCAACCTCAACTTTCTCTGCTTGCTGTAACTAAAGTGAAGACAGGGATGTTGAGGTCAGCACTCTGATGGAGAGCAGCGCCCAGCGAAATACATCAGCCTCGTTACTTTGATCACAGGGAGTCAACTGTCAGGAAATTTGTGAATATATGTTTTTGTTTTTTTTACTTGTTCTTGTTGTTTCTTTGCAGGATTACCATTTATATTCCTCACCACACTGTGCAACGATTAGAGTACAAATTTAAACTGTAAATCTGGCAGTCCCAGTCAGTGTTGACCACTGCTCTTACATACACATACACTGCCAGTCGATTAGGTACACCTAGCTAAAACTGATGCAGTGTGCATACAACAGCACCTTCCGTCATGAAGGTTATGATGTTCAGGTTTTGTTGAAACTGTTTCAGAGAGGTGTTGATTCAACTTGATCATCATTTTGGAGACTGGAGTTTGTGGTGCTGTCGAATTGTACAGCGTTGTATATTATATCAAGAGGTGTTTGTGATATTAAGACTATTCATTGACTATTATTCATTGATATAAATGTGGTGGACAAAATATTAGAAACCTCTCCAAGAAAACCAAATGAAGAGTGAACACACTTCATGCATGGTTGGACATGTGCTGTATGTCCAACACTTCACACATGGTAGAGATGAGCTGAAAGTATTCAGAAACCGAGTGTGTTCTAACATATACAGAACGCAAGTGTGTTTCTTTGCCGTGCTTTGACAAGACTGCAAAAAATATGTGAAAAAATTAGAAATCTTTATAGCCTGTTCTTCTTTTTCACTGTACAGGTAAACAATTAACCCATTTGTGCCCAAATTTTTTTCGGAGTTGTAAGGCATATAATTTTATCAGTTGGGTCCCTCTGAATCATGTTATGTATTTATTTCTTCCATTTTGTACTTTGTTTTGAAGAAAATTGCATTTTTTATGACCGGCAACAATTGTTGCCAGTAGTCACACAGCTTGTCACCAGGTCAAATGTCACCTAATAATAATATAGAAATAATAATAATATAGTAATAACAAATTAATAATGTTGTAATAATAAATAATAACAAATAGGTGGAGGGGGGGTGGGGGGTGTAAAACAAAAGAAAAAAAGTAAAACTGTAAATGGATACCAATGGATATTATCATCCCAGGAAGGTAGCTAACGATCATGGTTCAAACCTTGGTTCCCCCTGTATAAAATTCAAAACTGGTTTCTTTATTCATAAATAACTTTTGTAACAGATTTACACCTCAGACCAAGTCTGTATAATATAAAAACAATGTCCAACAGGTTAAAACATAACAACAAAAGGTTTGAAACATTGAATTCACACTGCCAATCGAAAAACTGCCAAACAAGGGTGGGAACAAGTTGGTGGAAATAAAATCTCTAAAAACGTATTTCTTCCCATACATTCCGTTACCTTTCATTCATGTTCTACACAGTGTGGTACTTCTTGAAGCACTCCACATGTAGTGGCACATTACACTTTTCACATGCAAATGATGTGCGTCCGTCACATTGCTTGCATCGCTTGCACCTGCTGCCAGTGTTGCAGGGCCAGGACTTCTGTCCGCCACAGTTTGAGTCCTGCAGCATGGCCAGGACCTCTGCCATGTTGTACCTAAGGAAAGGACAACATACATGATTGATTTTTATTTTGACCTATGTTATTTTATGAAAATTGCTTACATACATAGTATACCAGAGGGAAAAGGGGGATTTGTGGCAGGGGTGTAGAGGTGGTGGGGGGGGGGGGGTTTAGGTGTGGGCATTGGCTATGGTAAGTACTTGTGTGTCAAGAAAAGTGCACCTCCAACTGCACATCAAAAAATGTTTTACCTCAGTGAAACACAACCTAATGTTAGCTAACAAAGAAAGATCGCTTAGCAGCTAGCAAGAAAATGATGTATGGTACGGTATCAAAATCCTATAGACACAGGCCTTGAATACCTGTGAATTTATTTAGCTAGGAAGAGTATTCTAAGAGGACTAAAAAGAGCCATTGTACATCATTCTACAATTTAAAATAAGTAAATTATGAGCAATCCTGCAGACAGTGTTTTCCTTTAGTTAGCGACAAGCTATGTGCCCACTGGCAACTTTTGTTGCCACTCACAGAAACAAGCCCATGAACAATTTTTTGGGGAGGGTTACTCTAGAGACTTCAATGATTAAATAATAATAAATATGTTTGGGGGGAAAATCATAAGAAATCTATGAAAATTCTCTTTTCTCTCTCTTTCCGGGAGGATTTGCATCCGCCATGTCTTCAGCCGGAAGGAGCAGGAAGCAGGTGATGTTATGTGACAGGAAGCACTTGGAAATTATTTTTTATAAATCAAAACCTTAGTCTAAGTTGTCTACTAGCATATAAGTGGAAAAAGATGCATTTGAACCTTTGAGATTTTTTATTGTGAATAGAAAATGACAGTGATATACTTCGGCAACAATTGTTGCCAGTGGGGCAAAATGGGTAGCCTTCTCCTTTTCTCCTTTCCTTTCCAGTATCCCACAGGTTGAAGGTAATTATCAGTATTTTTACCTGCTTTTACCTAAGAGGTAAATACCAAATTTCAAACTGAATAACAAAACAAACAAAGCTGCACCTGCTGAGCCAAACTACCCTCAATCCATTAGTCTTCATGTGTGTCAAGTATTTTCAGTTGAAGTCAAGGCTGGTCCAACTAATCATGATTCACAATTGAGAGACGGTGTAAAAAGCATTTAGTTTTGTAAAATATAAAAGTTCCCAACAGTGCTCCAACCCTCCGTGTACACACAGAAACACACACACACACACGCACACTTAGCAGTACCAAGGTCATGTCTCAGTAGACCTTCATCCTCTCTACAGTTTGTTATTCTTTTTCAGCTGTGCCCCTCTATCTTCTGTGGGCACTAAAGCTGCTTTTTTAAAATGTAATAACTGTCCCGATCATTTCTAAAACCCCCAGCAACATCTACCTGATTCCTGCAAGAACAACAAAAGCGTGGTTTTAACTTTTGGCCTTCGGGCTACAGAAAGGAGGAGATCACATGATATTCATACACGCAAACAGTCATACACACACAAACCCATTGCCTTGGTGCCTCACTAACACACATTTGGATGCTAACGTTTGGCCCAATAAGGCCTCTGAGTTATCCAGATTTCAGTTCCCCTGAAATGAGAACGATCAGACTGAAAATTCTTTGAGACTGAAAAACAGGCTCTGTGTCCACAACATATATTCAAAACTGAAGGTCTGATTGCAACTTGTCTTTGTTTAATGTCATTCATTTTCCTTCTTGTTTTTTACCTTTTTGCTGCACTGCAGGAGATAAATGTAAAAGGGCTGTGCGTTTGCCATTTGAATGGCTGCAGGGCACTTGCAGGTATGTTAATCTATTTCTGCATGCTATACATACTACACAGAATACAGCAGTCACATGGCAAGTTTTCCCAAGCTGAATTATACAGGAAGGACTTAAAGGACCTTGAATTTCAATATCTCAACAAAATCCAACAGTCTCTGTATCCAGGCAACAGTGACAATGTAATTTCCATGCAACTGAGCGACTTCATCTTGGACAGATACTGTACATGCAAAAGTAGGCATTTTGTTACTGCTGCCAATATTCTAACATACTTTCACATTGAGGCCAATAAATACCCCTAATTAGAAGCCAAAAAATGGGAAGCTGTCTGTTCTCGTTGACTCATTCATTATTCATGAAACTTGTATTACCCTGCAAATGAAGCTGCAAAAAAATCAGTGTGAACCCGGCTGTTAAAGAAGCAATCACATGTTGATAAAATTCTGAAAAGCTCTGTGATCACAAAACCCTCTATTCCGTCAGAAAGTCTGGTTGAGGAAGCGAAGGCTGGTCTTTAACTCTTTCACACGAGGAAACAAAGGCTACAGCAAGTTCTCAGCACCTTTCAAAACAAACCATTAACGAGTGCTGGACAATAATAAAACAGAGCGAGGAAAACAATGGGGAAGGGAGCAAAAGAGGTACACAATACACCAAGACATGCAATGCTCAATGCATTACAGTACCAAAGTATGACAAGAATTAAGATAATGCAAGTAAAAACGAACAAGTTTTTGAACAGGTTGTACAGATGTGGAGATTTTAAAGCTGCATTATTCAATTTTGGACTCATGTTTCTGGCCACCCAACGAATGTTTAGTCCAATGTTCACTCTCCTGCTAGCTCTGTTTTGGTCTCTATTACACCTGTGGGATATATTTGGCTTTTGAGGTGGTAAATACTCAGTTAGTCAGTTCTTTTGCATGTAGCACACAGGCATTTTAAAAGCAAAACAAAGCTTGATGAGTTTGTTGAGACTAAACCAAAACACCAAAGCTGTGGGCCATAAAATCAAAACAATTAACTGAAAATGTGTTAAAATGCTCTGCAGAGCTGAGGGGAAGTGTAGAAGCAGCGGATAATTTCCTGTGGGTTCATCACTGCAAGCAACACCTTTCACATGTGATCCATTATAAGTATAAAAATACTGAATAGTGCAGCTTTAAGTTGTGCATTGCTAAGAAGCATGGCCATGACAGTTAATGCTCTTAAATTTGCATTAAGCCACTACTTGTTTGCTTGCTTGGCTAGTATTTCAGTCAGTATTCAAGCTTTTCAGACATATAGACATAGACATATGTAAATCTGACTAAGGTTTCCAGTCAATCTGTCAGCAAATCATTTGTCATCATTTACAGGCAGTGTGTGTGCGTGTGTATAAGAGAGGTTGCATGCGTCTTTGAGTTGTTTGTGAATACATATTGTATTTAGTGTATTATAGAGGGTGTGTGTTCATGTTTGTGTGTGGAAGCGTCAGGTCTTCTTCCTTCTGGCATCTTCTGAACTGTGTGAAGGTCAGCCAGGCCTGAGAGACATGACACAGATACAGTAGAGGCTAAAGCAGGAGACGGCCTGACTCTCTCACTACTCAGCTGTGGTTGGCCCTCCATCTGTGGTTTTTAGTTTAGCAAGAGGGGGGTGGAGGAAGAGGAGACAAATAAAGATGAAGAGGAAGGAAATCAGACAAAAGAGCGATGAAGTAGTGGAGGAGGATGTGAATAGAGAAGAAGCAAAGGTAAGAAGAAAGAAAAAAAGAAGCAGTGAAGGGAGCCTGGTTTCTCCTATTTCATCAAATCAGCAGGATTTCTTAGAATTCAGTGCTGCTCAATTCATGAATAATTATTTTCCAAACCAAATTACATGGAAACTTGGCAGTAGGAAGCATAAACATTTCTCTTCCTCTTTGATTTATAAAGGCATTCATTTGTAATGAATGCATACAAGTTTTCTATAGTGTGTTATGTGAGAAACCTGTCAATAACCTTATAACAACATTGTTTTAATCATCTGATCTGAACTCTAATCAAACTGCTTCACTTCCCTAAGCTTAATGAGCACATGATAATGTTGCAACCGGCTGGTTCCATTAATGTATGAAGCTTTGTGAGACTATGACCAGTAACGGAAAAAAACAATGTGAAGAGAGAAGGAAGAATTAGGACTTGGTGGAGGTAAAATAAGTGAAATGAAGTGCAAAACAGGATATGCAGGAAGAAATACATCTTTTGACATTGAGACAAAATGTCAGAAGTCCTGACACTGAGTCCAGGCCAGATATCGACAGCCCTCACTGACTGAAGTGTTAATCATTGACTCTACAAGGACGCATGCCACCCCAGGGCTGCAAGACACATAAATCAATAGAGGTGCTCACAGGGTGATAGAGCATAATTTCAACTCTGCAATTCAAACGTTTTCTTCATGCATTAAATGCGTTTTCCAGAAATAAGATGATTAACGAGAAGAAGAAGAGAGACAGAAAGACAGAAGGACAAAGTGGACACAGGAAGAGGTGGAAAAGGGCAGAAATTAAGACCAAATTGAGATAGAGCGAAGAACACATGCAAATATGAAGTTAGCCAACGTTTTGACAGGCCATGTCGCCGATCAACTGATGTCCAGCTGATCGCAGACCTCCAGCTGAATGCTCAGCTGACTCTGCCACGCTACGCTGGCAGGTGATTTCTCTATGTCGGTCTAATTAAATGACCGTCCAACCCATCGAGCTCAGCCTCAGTGTTTACAGTACCCTTTATATCCTCATTCTCAGAAATGTCTTCTATTTGTCAGTAATGGTTTTGAAGTGCTGATATATCTATATCAAAATATCTCCCCTGTCATTGTAGCTGTATTCTAATAATTGTACTGTCCTCATGAAGAAGTGCCATAATACAAATTCAGCTGCAGTAGACAGACATAGAAGACACTATAGTAACCTAAGATTTGCTACTACTGTCCACATAAAAGACCACCACAATATTCAAGGCAGACTACTTTGTTTAAGTACTAACAGCATCGTGTCAATCACTGCCACACCCAAGTAATAGTTGTATATCCATTGTTTTTTTAGTTATGTAAGTTATTAAGTTATCAAGACAGGCTGGGTTGCCAAAGTACTGTATCATATCACAGCGACATTTTAATTTTAGTCACATATAGATATAATATATATATATATATATATAAAGACCAATAAGGGAATTATTATTTTGAAAAATGACCACATGTTCATGATAAAGCATATACATACAGTATGTATTTCATCTGTGTTACATGTAGGGCTGGGCGGTATGGTCAAAAATGTTATCACAAAAAACATGATTAGCTGTTTGTCTTCCTCTTCCTCTTTTGTTTAATGGCGAGTGGCAACTAGCGTTTAAGGTGCATTAGCCTCCCAGTGAATTGTTGGTTTAATTATATCGAACATTTATCGAGCATTTGTTATATTACTATCGAGATAATTATCGTTATCGCCCAGCCCGAGTAAAAGACGAAGAAGTGTGAACGGGGCCACAGAGATAATGTCAATTTTCCATTTCCAGTTTACACAGTTTACCGATTGCACACCAACCCCCCCCCCAAAACCCCCATCAGACAATAATCATGAAGGGAATACTAATTCAGCAGTGAGGGCCCCAAACACTCAGACATCAAAGCAAAGAGAGGGGGGGGGGGGGGGGGGGGGAGAGGTTAGAGAGTGAAAGAAGGGAAAACAAAGAGGGAGAGAGAGAGCAGGAGAGACAGTATCTCAGACCCAAACAAACCATAATTCAGGTTGGTAAATAAGGAAAAAGTTGCTAAATAAACTTGGAACATGATCTTTTTATTCTCCTGAGCTGCATATTGCGTTTGTTGATGAGATATTCTCAGCGATAGTACTTAGACGTTCACTGTGTAGGACTTGATGTTCTTCTTTACGCTCGGTGGATGCTCTTTCTATTCTACAATATTTATGTTTGATTATTATGCAGCAGCACTGCTTGTCCTGTACATAGTTGTCTGCCTGTCTCCCTGTCTGCCTGCTTGTATAACTGTATATCACCTGTCTGTCAATGACTTTCCATGTTTGTCCTTTATCTGTCTGCTCTTTTCCATATCTGTTCATGTCTTCTTGCCATCTCCTCTCCCTGCAACATGGCTATATTTCTGCAGTTATGGATAGGTTTTAATCAAGACTTTTTTTTTTTCAAGTTACAATTCTGAGTTTGTTTCCCTTCAAGATAAACATAAAACCTTGCAATTATGAGACCCATAAGCATGGATCAATATGTTTGAGGCAGAGGAGATTGTATAATTACTTATAGGTAATTTATTTATTTGAGCACCAGCCAACTATTCTGAAGCATCACTTTTAACTTTCACCACATATTCACAGGAGGAGAAAACATCTTCTCAAACAAGTCTCATATGCTGACCCATGTAGGCTGTCAACCAGTCAATCAAGAAACATGATGTTACCCTCCTGTTCGTGCAACCAATGGCTCATACCATTTGAAATAGAGAGACAGATCCTGGCCTGGATCTGCTCACCACAGATGAGGGATATTCTTTCCTTCTGGTCGTTGTAGCTATGATTGTTAAAAATTACCATTCCATTTGCCACAGACATTGAATTACTGGCGATAATTTGTTGCACACTGCATGAGAAAGAGATGCCCTCACCACCTCCTACACATATTCAAATTGCAGCACAACTGCCCATTGCTCATTGGCACCTACTGGCATAAGCAAGTGACTAACTAAAAATAGCTAAACATGGCAAGTTGATGCTGAAAATGCCACATTGTAAAGAGCAACTCGCCTATCCAATTTTCTCAAAGAGCAGTGCGGACTCAAGATGTATGAATAAATATGTGTGACCAAATACAACAGGAAGCAACAATGCTCAACTTCTCTCTTGACATACATTGATTTTTATTTCACATGCAAACACCAAGAGGGCCGTCAGCAGTAAACCCAAATACGGATTCTAAATCCACCTACATATCTTATACAGTACTGTGACCTTTTTGTTTTTTCATCTATGGTACAGTATGAACGGAAAACAGTAACATAGTGTAATGTAAACAGAGATCTGCTGGCATTGATGATGAAAATTAATTTAACAATTTAACAAATCCGGATTTACTGTATAACTGCAGTTCATTGAGGGCTGAGATGCTTACATGCAGGCGATCCAGCCATTTCATTTGTTTATGGATTTGTTCTAAGCAGCCTATATTTTTATTGTATGCAGCTTGATTTAAATTTGTCAATGTGAGTTTCACTGAGATTGATTTTGGCAGGGCTGGCCGATGCCCTGTGGCCTTGCCAGCCATTCTCCCTTTGCATGTGCCATCTGCATATGACTGAAGTCACTGATGCATATCTGTCAACTGTGTATTTCCCTTGAAAGCTCTCAATGGAAATGCCTGTGGAGAATAACCAAGAATGAATATAGCTGTCAACTGGCCCCATAGGAACACCTTCAAGCATCTTCCCCTCACTGTCAATCTCTCTGCTAGAAAACATATGGAAAGAATATTCCTATTTTTAATCAGACGGCAGGCTTAGACAGCAGCAGTGTGGCTCAGTGGACTAAGACAGCCCTATTTTGTTATGAGGATAAAGTTAATGACTGTTTCCCTCCACCTGTTCTTTTATGGGATGAGGATGAGATAAGAAACAACAACAGCACATATAAGTACAAACACACTCGTTTATTGTCACACAAACCTCCCACAATCCTCTCTCTCTGCATAAGTTGGGATATTCGGTTGGCTTATTATGTTCTTTCAGTGTGCTCCTCTGTTTTGTGGACTATTTTGCTCCTTAATGAGAAAATCAGAGGTCCTCTGCACCACAGTGAAATTCAGTCAAGTTCTGGTCAAACACAAAAGAATCAAAAATAAAGAAAGGACCTGCCGCACACCAAAGAAAAAAATCATCCCTTGACCACCTGAAAACTTAATGCCTTAAAACTGTTCAATTGTTAGGTCCAGGTACTGATGACTTATTGTTACATATTATCAGCAGTTAATAGTTGCTTATGAAATGTTGGCTTTTATGAATGAGGTTATGCAGGTTATACAGCAAAGGCCATCACAGTACTGAAAAGCCACCCCTGGAAATAATAAATGTTTTTATGTGTTGAGGCTGGGAATCCTTCAATTCTTGTTCTCCTGGATCTCTGTGCGACCCCTGGAAGGCAACAGGAGCACTATGTTGATATCAGCAGCACAGATCTCAACTAGTTCATGTCCTACCTCTCTGTTAAGATGGTTAGTGATGTAGACAGGCATCAATGACGTTTGATCATTCAGGGATATCCCTCAGGATTCAGTGCGTGGCCCACATTTATTCTCTATGTGCTGCCTCTAGTGCATCTTTACATGTACTCCAGTGCATTGTATAACCAAGACGAGTTGTCACTTATGCATCCTGTAAGCAGTTGTGGATCACAATCTTGGTACCAATCACCTATTACCTACAACAGCATAGACTCCCCTAAACGTCTTAATCACATTAAAACCTGTATATTAATGTGCTTTTAAATATTTAATAGAGAAAAATGTATGTAAATGTCAAAGTTTAGAGGCAAAACTCTATAAAGTGTTTACAGGATTTAAGTTGTGTGCATGTCTAGGCCAACAACAGCAATGAAAACTGCCCTTTGTGTCTATTTGTACATCATGGTGATCTTCCCTCAAATCCACGTGAGCATGTTACACAAGCCGACTACACTACAGCAACTTACAAACAAACTTAATTAGTTTTTATCTCCGTTCATGCTAATGTCCAACCCAAAATCCTGTTGACTGAACCAATAAGCTATTTTACTCACTAGGACATGCAACTGTATACTGTAATGTCTTTGAAAAATCTAGATTTGAAAGGATGATGCTGACCCTGGATACACAACACCAAGCTGGCAGGGTTTCAATGGAAATGCATCCTAGGAGGCTACCCGCAAAGTTGCCCTGTGTAACTCTTCTCATTGTTCACTACTGTTTGATTTTTTTTCTTCAAACTAGAAATAAAGTGTTTCTTTGTGAAAATACATATTTTTAATTTATTCAATCGAATGAGCTCTAAGCTGCAGTGTACCAAATGATTACAAATATATTATTAATTGTACACCATCTGTCCAACTTAAGTGTCTGAGAGGAATAGAGACACAGTCTCTTATATACTCCCAACTGGACATGGACAGTGGACGCGTACTACATTAGGTGTTTGTGTGTGCAGATAAGTTCATATGTACAGTCGAGGCTCATCGAGTACAGTCTGTGTGGTTATAAATGTTGGGCATCTGCATGGATCCTCGTGGACACGAGAAAATTAACAAAATTCATATCACATTGACCTTGGCAGACCCTCGCAGCTATGTGCGGCTCAGTATAATTTGGTCTAAAATAACCTGCATCAAACTATTTTGATCATGACCATGGCCCAGTTAAGATTAGGGAAATAAAACCATCTGGTTAAGGATAGACCATGTATCACTGCGATTGTATTCAGTGAACTTTGATGACTTGTCATGTTTATTATGTTCTTATGCACTACAAGGATGTTCAGAAAATGAAATGTTCAGATTCACTGTCAGTTCACACCTCTGAAAGATCAGAATCAACCTATTTAGATGGCTGCTGTGCCGTCTGTGATGAGCTCTCTGAGGTGTCAGGAAATCAAAGCTGACAGTGTTTGTAGGTGAATAAAGTTGGAAGTCAAAGCATTTACTGCAGCAAGGACACTGGATACAAAATAAACCACAGTTTCTTTCTGTTCTTATTTTCGTTGATTACTTCTTTTTGATCTGTTGGTCTGTCGAACAGAATATTTCACTTTCTTTCTTTTTCTTGCCCCTCATCTCCCACCAGCTCCTCTTCCTCCATCACTTTATTTTCATTCTTTCGGCTCACCCTCCTTCCCAGTGGAGCCATTCTCAGGATACGTACCGTTTGCCAGGAAGATTTGCTAAACATCATACACCAACATGTCTGCTCTTTAGCATTAATAAGATCGCCATCCTGCTCCTCTCTCCTGTCTGTCCGTGGGCTCCGGAAAGGAGAGACACACACACACACACACACACACACACACACACACACACACACACACACACACACACACACACACAAAGAGTGAGCTATATGTAGATACAAGAAGTGGGCCTGTGTGTGTGTGTGTGTGTCTATTGTACCTCAGGTCTTAAGAAAATCTTTGGTATCATATCTGAATGTGGTTGTGTGAGTGGGAGCACGGGTGAGTATGTATTGTGTCTCAGTTGTGAGTTTGTGTGACTCGTGCGTGTATGTGTGTGTGTGATGCAGCAGATTGCAGAGGGCGGGGGAGAGTGGGTTTTGCCTGCACACTAACAGATGGCAGGAGAGAGGGGGTTTAAGTTTCTTTTCTTGCTTCTTAAAGAGCAACCAGTTAAGAGCTTGTGTGCATGACTGTGTGTGTTTGTTGTGTGTTTGTCTATAAGCCTTCCAGCCGCCGTTTTTTTGTGAGAAGCAGGACTCTATGTTTCATTCTCAAGAGTGTTCACTTAACTAAATTTATACAGCGTAAGCAAGCTTGCTCTTCAGCTGAAGTACACACACTTTCACACACAGATGCAAACACACAAACTGACACACACAGGCAGGTGTTGCTGCCACTTCATCAGACTTCTCTCCTAAGAGGAGAGAAAAGTAAAGAGCTTGGAAATGAGAACACATTTCTCTTCTCTGCTTTTCAGCACCTCAGGCTGATGAACGCAGAGGGGAGGGGGAGGGAGGGAGGGAGGGGGGGAGAGAGAGAGAGAGAGAGAGAGAGAGAGAGAGAGAGAGAGGGAGGGATGGTGGGAGAGGTGAGAGGGTGTCGTGAAGCGGAGGACAGACAGGAAGAGAAACCTCAGAGGAGGCAAAAAGAAAGTAAGGTGCTGAGACGGAGTCTAACAGCACTTGAGAGAAAAGAAATGTATAAGCAAGCAATAGTTTCCATAGAAAAGAGACACCAAAATACATACTGCCCAAACTAAATGTAATGCATTTAGACCACATTTATAATGGCACTTACATTATCTGTGACTTGGCATACTTTAAATATCATCCACTGCATGTTAATAATTTCCATTTTAAAGGGTCAGTTGTTCAAAATCACTTCTCAGATTCCTGCCACCCCACCACACGGTGTAGGTGAGTTTACTTTTTCAGTTTTTCTGTTTATTTATTTATTTTTGCTGCTCAAAGCATTAGAAAATGACATGTCTTTCCAAAAATAATGCCTTTGCTCCTCTGGTCAATTGACAGACTATTGGGACTATGTATATTTGAAAACTATGCTGAGCTGTGTGGGTCAGTGATGACTTGCTATATATCTATTAATTATTATGCTGAATGACACCAGTTCTATAGAGAGAGTGACTGGTCTTGAACTAAGGCTTTTCTGACACAGTGTGGCTCACTCTCACATTGACTGATTGAATTCTGTGAAATGATGAAATGAAACCAGTTTCCAGTGTTGGGCAAGTTACTTGACAAATGTAAACAATTACCCTTTAAATATTACTCGTTGAAAAAGTAATTACATTTCTTTATAAATTTCTTATTGCCAAAGTAAGTAATCACATTCCTGTAACATCACTAAGCGATGCATTACTTTCAAACACTGATGACACATTTATACAAAAGCAAGGACAGACAAGCGAGTGAAAGACACTGACATTGAGTTTAACAGGAGATGCAACTATGTGTGCATGCATCACACACACGCACACACACGCACACACACACACACACACACACACACACACACACACACACCACAACCCTCGTGTGAGTGCATTTATTTACCAGATAAAGTTTAGGAGGACCAACAGCTCAACAGGTGGCTGTTTGAGGAAAAGCTGCACTCTTGAGAGAGAGAGAGAGAGAGAGGCAGACGCAGAGAGACAAATGGAGAGCTTTATTTTATTAAATTCACATTTAAGTTTATGATTTTTTTTCCCCGAGCAGTCAGCACAGCATCATAAGCTGCACATAGGAGAAAATCTTAACTTTAATGCTTTGTGACACAGAACAGGCTTAGTAGAGTGATTTGATTCCATCTGAGCTACCAGTATATCTGCATTCACCCATGAAGGGATCACACGCTGCCACGAGCAGAAAAAACAATCATTTGTTTGTGCTTTGGTAAATCCAGCCTTAGCTGAGTGAGTGTGAGTCTTCTAATAAAATATTCAATATAAGGGCGGGCTAACTTTACTAAACTCACCAACTTTATCAAGTATGTTATGTTGGTTATTGAATTATGTTGGTCATGTTAAATTAAGTCAGCTGCTGAGACAGATGTATGAACAAACACACAGACGCACAGAAAACATGCGCATTTCCACAGAGACGCCATCATCTCAAACGATGTCTGATCAGTGAAAAACAATTTCTGGTTTTCGTCTTTTGCTTTGTATTGTCTTCCATAGGTAAGCTGCTTAGTGTCCAGCTTTTACACAGTTAAGCATTCAGTAAAGCTAATTATTTTTGTTTTTCTCAAGCATTCTGAAGTCATAAGCTCTCTTTTTGCGTGGCTAATGTAATCCCAGAAACTTCAGCATTTAAACGGGAGCTTGAAGAAGAGATTCGACAAGCAGACTGAATGTTAATCGCTATCAATGAAATCAAAATTTAGATAAGGAGAGACTATACAGAATTTAAGCCAGATGCTGTTTTGCTGATTATCATCCTATACCTGTTGCTGTGCACACTTTGTGTCAGGTCTGTCAGTATAATGCATTGTATTGTTGTATTTGGATCTTTCAGGTAAAAGTGTATTTGGACTTAAATCCCTTGTCACACTTTGACACGCAGGTGATGTCTATTCAACGATTTCCAAAAACAACTGGCTGCATGAGTAACGGTTCAGGTATGAATGGTAACGAGGTGAATACCTGAATGACTTTGTCTTTTCTTCTTTTTCTGTTGATCTGTGTCATAAAAGACTAATTATTTCACTACGATTCAAAGTTCAAATGCGATGAATACTGTTTATCAGCACTGTGCAAATATGAAACATTTAAAATGCATTGAAAAGAATTTACTTCAACTACACTGCTATCAAAAAGAAAACTACAAACTGCGTGCACAGCTATAAGGAGGTTGTGAGTAAAAGAAAGCTGGTCTCTGCATGTGTGTCCTCAGGGAGAGTTCACAGCTGTCAGTGTGTGACCAGCTTAGCCCTGCGCTCTTACACTGTGTCACTGCTAAAAGACATAAGCACACATACACTTGCACACAAACTAAATGCAGCACCAGCAAGCATGACACACAAATGAAGGCATGGAAACACTGGCATGTTCAGCGGCGTACACAAGCACATGAACACGCAAGCAAAACACACACACACACACACAGGGCCAGAAGAGGGGTGAGGCTGGTGACAGTCGCTGTCCCTGTGTCAGTGTCAGTCTCTCCAGAGGAACGAGGCAGAGTGCCCAGTGGTGACACTCAGCCTGTCATCGCAAAGTGACATAAACGACCCACTTTCATTTCCAGCTAGCCCTTCCCCGTCGCCAGCGCTTCATCTTCTAAGTTTGTATATCTGGTTTTACCGTCCTCTAATTCTGTCTTGGTCTCCGTCTCTGAAACTCTACATTCAAACAAAATGCTAAATAAAATAAATGAATACAAAGTCAATAAAAGCAGTGAGGAGACATTTCCTTTGACCTGTAAAGTCGCATTAATACAGGATATAGTCTAGTTACGCCACACCTTTTTTCCAGAAGAACTTCAGAGCGTCACTTTTCAGTATTTAATCTTGTCGGCTCTAGTGTTAATCTTAGAAAGCTGCTGAGTGACACATCTTCCTCTTACTCTCTCTCTGTAGCCTTTTTTTAGTCGTCGGTATAGGACCGCTGTTTTCTGTACTCAACACTTCAAGTAAAGATAAACGAGCGCAGGACACAGAAGTGAAAAGACATATAGTCCAAACCTCCTCTCCCACCAAAATATCAGGGCTTGATTTGAATGCCGTGTCTGAGCTTGACATCAGGTCAGATGTTAATGGAAAAGACAGTGTTGACATAAGGAGATGGATTAATTGTGGAAAAAAAAGGAGATGGATGAAAAGAACTCGGTAAAAAGTATCATCTGAGCCAGAAACAGGGCATCAAAAAAAGTTTTGTGGTGTTGGATGGATGGAAGGAAATGGACTGACGGACAGCGTTAAATGCTTAGACAGACAGATGAAGGCGCAGCGTGGCTGTATAGATGAATGGTCACAAATGGAGACAGGCAGGTAGATATACAGTTTAAGAGACAGACAGCTACATGTTTAGACAGGTGGATATATACAGAGACAGATTTCTGACAGCCAGACAGGCAGGTCTTATTCGGTCTTACAAGTAGTCTTGTCATTTCTCAACTCAGCCCTGCAGTCTCCTGCAAATTATGTACACATGCAACTGTGCAAATATTTTTTATATATATAAATTTTGCTACCTGAGAAAATCCAAGACAAACTTGTATCAACCACATAACTTTGTATCCTATTTCCAATTTGTTTACATTATTCAGCAAAATGCCGGATAAAAAGTGCAGCACAAAGTGAAAGCGTGGAGGTCAGGAAAGCTTCACCATCACTGGCTTCCCAAGTTTATATCCCACATCTAATGCTGCCGTTTCTTCACCTGATCTGAACTTTAACCGTATCTGAGTTGCCATAAGTGGATTATATATATTATATACCCACAGAAACCAGGCTGCATTACATTTCTGCCTAACGTAATTGCAAATGCACAGTCTTAACATAATTAATGGGGGATATGGTACTTGCTAGATATGTTAGAGTTGATTCATATTTCAGCTAATTTGTGTTTTGTTGTTACAGTAATGTAATAATTAGTAGTACAGTTTATGAATAACTTGGGATTCTTAGGGCAACTGCATTAACTTCAATGGGCTGACAGACAAAAGTGTACAAAATACCTGACTAAAGTAAACAATTTAAAAAGTTGGGTGAAGGTACTGGATGACCTTTATATGTATAAATGAATAAAACCCACACATAAATGTTGTTATCATCACAGCAGCGTTGCTGAGCACCATAACTTCCTCCCACTGCAGCTTAATGAAAATAATGTTTTGCAGCAGCTCAGAGATGCTCTGACATCTGACTTCTGGTGTAGTTTCTGGTGTAGCTCACTGGCAGGCTTTCTCAGTATAATTAATTTCAAAATTGATTAAGTAAACAAACTTTTTCCTCATCGCCATTATGTTGAAAATGCCAAGACGTGCTGTTTTGCAGGTGCAAAGACAACAAAAAAAAAGAACTCTCCTGAAAACAGCAAAGCAAAAAGTATAGCATTGTCTGCCAGACCTGAACGGGGGGACAGGTAACAGAAACCGACTTCTCACATGTTTGCGATTCAATGTGGATTGAATTTGCTGTTGAAACTGTCATTTCTATGTACAGATTGTTGGCAAATGAAAGGACAACCCAACACCAACAAAAGAAAGATGGTGGGCCACCACGAGACGTCAGACATTTTCAAACTCTGTATGGAAGAATCTGCATTTGTTGTCTTCTCCACTCATTTATTCCGTTTTTCCCTTTGACCGCTCAATTGACTGTGTGCTAAAATGGTGGCCAACGTAACATTGAGCAAATCTCTGGGCTACTTGTTTTCCTTTATGTTAGATCAAACAAATCTGAAAAACGATTAAAACGTTACGTATTTTATTTACCATTTCATGACCTGAAACTCACTACACACCAAAACACATATTTGCATGGTGTTTTTACAAGTGGTCTTTGCTGAATCCTATAAAAACATTTAAATCGCACATATGCACAAGTGATGACAAATCAGTGCAGATGAATATTTCATGAAGGAGGTAACGTGTTAAAATACAACCTTTGGCTCTCTCTCTCTCTCTCTCTCTCTGTTACTCTTCAAAGCATTACTGCCAATTAATTTGCCTTGTTTTACATAAACATATTCCTTTTAACCAATGCTGTCATGTATTTTGTAAACCATCTGTGTTCTGCTTAAGTCTCAGATTCTGAATTGCATGATCCCGTTTCCTTTGATTTTACTTGTCTCATATGTCATATATTCTACATGTGCAGATGTGCACACAAAATCTCTCACCCACAGACACACACATACACAGGATGAGCGATTTTTAGCATGACATTGAAAATTCCCTTTGATCTTCATGTTAGCAGAAGTCTGAGCTGTTTACTAATCAGCGAGTGAGAATAGAAAAAAAATTATGCATGCACAGTATCTCAGTTGTACACATACAGATTAGTGAGTGGGTACAAAGACATGTTAGCGGGCTACATGAAAATCACCATGACACTATTCACTGTCATACTGAATCCGCTCTGATAACCCATGCGACGTCAAATGACTACAGTCATTAACGGGACTTAAATGCTTCTGGATTCCGGTTTCTGAAAGAGCAGGAGAAAAGTGAGTGTTGTGGGTGTGGTGGAGATTGCAGGGAAGAAGATGCAGGCAGACGAAAGAAGGAGGGAAAGAAGAAAAAGCAATCGCAAAAGAGGGAAAGAATGAAAAAGTTATGCTTAATAAGTTTTATTTGCTGCTGCTGGTCTCAGATCCAATTGAAGCTACTATTTTTGGTTTTCTCATTTCAAGAGCCAAATTGTTTGGCTGCTTTTCTTGTTATATGAGCTTATATGTTGTTGTTACTTCTGTTCTGTGGCCATAAAATCCCCAAAAATAGTTTATTGGCCATTTAGTCACTGTGGAAATCCATGGTTGTGAGTTTTAGATGATGGATGAGGATGAATAAATCAGGTAGCGACTGTGTCTCCTCAATCTCTGTTATCTACTTCCTCTTTCAGATTTCTTCCCAGATGGACTTCCTGTGTTGCCCTGGAGACCATTCATCACCGTGACAACCATGTACACCACCTGCAGTTATAGCTTGGGTCTATTATTATAGGAAGAAATCCTGCTCGATCTACAGCACACTGTAAAATGCATATAAGTTGTATGTGTGTGTGTGTGTGTGTGTGTGTGTGTGTATGTGAAGGGTAGAGAGAGTGAGAGAGACATGAGGAGTAAGTAACTGTATACACAAATATATCTGTACATCCTCTGCACACTCACTTTTTAACTTCAAGCCTTTGCGAGGGATTCACTCTATGGTGCCAAGCATAGCACTTTATATCACTTTAACCTACTTTACTGCTGTGTTAAACAGAGGACAGAGCAGTAATGAAAAAGAACTATCCTGATTGAAAATGCCACAGTTGTTACTGCTGGCTGGCTTGCACTGAGCATTCACAAAAATGGTAATTCAAAGCACAATTACAGCTTCATAAAAGGCTGAGAAGGGAAAAATGCAGGTATATGTCATGCATGCACACAGGTGTCAAAGGATACACATACTGCCCAGTACTTCTACTCATTAGAAACCGTCTCCATGACATTTAGAGCTGTGACTTCAGTTATGTTAAAGAAAAAATAGTCAATCAATTAGACCAAGAGGTTATCTGAAAGTTACTCTACTCCACTCCTTTAAAATGGCAGCTCTAATATATGTGTATGCTATGCTTTGTATTCAAAAAGAAGTTTGTATTTCTACAAGAAAATTGGCTTGTGAAACTTTAATGATCACCAATGGGAAATGTAATATTATTGTGTAGTCATAGAGGTTAATGGGACACATCATTGCTGTGGACTAAGGCAATGCATTCCATGCGAACATTAAAATCCCTTAATATACAAAGCAGTATGTACTGTAGTCTACGGTTGGGATCTACAGTGAATTGGACCAGTGGACCAACGACGTATTGCCATGAAAATCATGTGGTTTAATTCCTCAATGACACAACAACAGTTTTACAAATATAAAATCATTGCTATTGAAGGCAACTATAATGTCTAATGATTTAGAGCGGCCATATCACTATGCATGTTGCTATTACTTGTCTAATTTGGAATATATTCACAACATCATTAGCTTCTTACGGAAGAGAGAGATATGCCCTTCATTATATCATGTTGCGACAGAGAGAGAGAGATAATTAAAGATGAGTTGTATCCCACTGGGATTAAAACATAAAAAAAGTTCTGACACAGCGGGTGGCAACTCTAATTAAGAATTTCACAGCGAAAAAGGCCACAAGTGAACAAAAGCTTATGTTCAGTATAAGCAAAAAGTCCATTCAAGAGTTCATACAAAGGTGAAACATAAAAGATGGATCCAACATACATATGTTACGCCCCTGATAAATGGGGAGAAATAATCACAAGAGTGATAACGTGGTTTGCCCAGCAAGAACTTCACTGCAATCATCATTTAATAAAAATACAACAATTCAGCACAACATAGGAAACACTTCCTTCTGCAAGAAAGCGCATACACTTCTTTACAGTAATTACAACAATTACTACCCTTTCTCATTTACTGTCACTACAAAACAGGTTAAGCTCAGCAAACTCTCAAACAAGTTGCTCAAGTGCATGAAACATTATTATACAACAGTTTAGAACAGAGCTAACTATACAATATATGTATAAATAAATCCACAGCGGACACACAATGGTGGCGGCACTCGGCACAGCTGCAAGTTACTCTTTGCTAGCAAGCAAGGACTTAACACCAATTTACTCACAATATTACAAAAACACTCTTGACATGTTCGCGGGTTATCACAGTTATATTAACGTTGTTTAACACCTGACAACATATCTGATAAATGGGGAGAAATAATCACAAGAGTGATAACGATGTTTCCGCAGCGAGAACTTCACTGCAACGAGGAAAGTGCCGCCACTTCCCCAGGTATGTAGGTGGAGACAAAAGCGATCGATCTCAGGATCATAGATCAAGACTATCTAAAAGATCGCAGATCAACACTTTTAAAGTAAACAATGTAATATATATATTTTTTTAGCATTTTAACGATTTTAAACTGTTACTCATGGATGTATTATCTTTTTAACATTACAGATTTTAACGTTAAAGATTTTAACACCACAGACCGTGAACTTAATATGCTTTTAAGCCTATAAAACAGGATATAAGTACAGTATTTATTCGATTCTTTCAACTTGTCACACATACGCCATCTTCTGTCATGTCATTTGAAAGAGAGAGACTTGAATTGTGACTGTGAATCATGATCCTAAATATGACTCAGGACCTTTCTGAGAACAAAAAGGTGTCAGGAACTTCCCAGCGTTAGAGCTCATTATTTCAGGCTCAAAAAGTTAACTTCAGAGGGGTTTTTCCCTCTATTTTTCCCCACAGTTGTTTTCACCAGTTATCCAAAAAAAAAAGAAAATGCTTAGCAAAACCAAAGAACTAGGTGAGGATGTAACTGCCTCACAAATGCTAATATGGTCTGAATAACTAACAGTAGTATGCTCGTTTATTTAAATGTGCCTCTTAGAAACTTTTCACTTTAAAGTTTCATGAAGATTTGAGACGGTAATTTACTTTTATGGACTTTTCTTTTGTTTCTCCATGAAAACAAATGAATTCAGTTTATTTGAGCCAAGTATTCTATTGAAGAAAAGGATAAGACTCAGCTTCACAGGGACTTAAAGACAAAAGGACTGTACAATGGGCACCAATGGTGGCCTTTAAGGATCATTTTCCCTTCTCTCCATCACCCCAGAGGACTTAGAGGATGAAGAGGAGTTACATACGTGCTATCCAAAGACCGCAAAAACAAATCTAGTTTGATAATGTGTGAGCACATCAGTTACATTTGTACCCCATCTTCAGACCAAAAGGTGGCTCCTACCTTCAGAAAAGGTTTGTACCATCTCACAACTCTGTCGGTGTTGGTGGTCGAGCAGCTAGGAACCATGTACTTTGGGCTCAAGCTCATGGACGAAATATTTAAACCGAGACCCCTGCGAGATGTTAATTGGTCTCTTATCTTTGTGTCAATTTGTCTGTAATTGCCTTTTGGCAGGCAGCTGTGATTCCTTGGACTCTAGATCACCTAGCTTGCCACGGTGTTGCGTTATCAGGTGCGCCCTCAGGTTGCTTGTTGTTGAGTGATATTTCATTTGAACTTTGCATATTCTGCAGATTAATCTTGTAATTTTTCTGTTTCCTAATGAAAAGCCCAAAATGTTCCACAAGTGGCTTCTTAAACGGTCTGGTGATCCCGGAGGATGCATCGCTTTCTGCCATTTCTGATAGTGAGACTGTGATTCAGAAAACTTTATTGTTCAGCAGACGTGACCAAAGCCTTTCGTTTTCACATGTGGGAAGGGCGAGATTCGCTAATGTTAGCCAATACATTAATGTAAAAAAAAACTTTGAATAGCAGTTACAGAATTCAATTAGTAGTTGTTGTTTTTTTACTATTTGATTTATATTCAACTCCTGAAACTCATTCCGACAGCCCTACAAAGCACCGACCCTGAGAATGAGATTGTGGGCTGAGACTGATATTATGCTTCTCTGCATAATCTATTGCCCTCAATCGGAGAATCGGAGAACAAGCTCAGAAATCTCAGACATGTTAGTGTCAGTCCACTGCTCCTCCACAGTTGAGATGGTTTAAGCACTGTGTCACGAGGCCCACTGGGACTTTCTTGGGAGGTGTACTGGACACATTCAGCTGGAAGGAGGCCCTGGCAGACCAAGTACATACTGGAGTGAGTCCGTCTCGCCAACTGGAACACCTGGCAGTCTCACAGGAGCAAGTTGTCTGGCCTGATAATGCTTTCCCAGTTTTCAATGATACCTGACTGCAAGGACACATGTACTGCAACTGTGTGTGGGTGAAGTCCATATTTGAGCAGAAATTACATACCAGTATTGTGTGAACATACAAATAAACTATTATAGTATACTATTGTGCTGTGTATAGCAAAGAGCTAATTATGAACTACACACTGAATAACATACACATGAACACACATATGCACATTCTCTTATTACAGCATATAATCTTGTACTTGTGATAAGCTGCCTACCACAAGACACCTATACCTGTACCTATGGTGCCAATTACCAACCCTGTCTGCACAAAGGTCTGCCTTTGTGTGTGTGTGTGTGTGTGTGTAGGTGTGTGTGTGCATACGTTGGTATTGATAAATCAAAGTTACAGACAGAGTGCAAGAGCTATCTATTCAGTTGTTAAATAAGATGTTTTCCATTCTTATGCTGGTTACATTGAAACAGCGACCTGTTTCCTCTAACTACCAATTAGAAGTGTAGTTTTCTCTCTTCACACCCACAAACTGCTCTGTAAGGTGATGCTTAACTAACCAATCTAATGTGGAGGAAGAATATAATTGCATTTTCCAACATCTGTCTTGTTAAAGACTTAAGTAGCAGACACACCAGAGACCATCCAGCTGAAAATATTACTATAACTCCTACTCCTATTTTTGTCACTTAAAAATAAAGAAGAAAGAAAAAAACAAACAAACAAACAAAAAAAGAGCTTTAATAAATTACAAATTGAATTCTGGTTGTATTTGTCAGCTTTTTTGATTCCCTCATTGAATCCAAACAGACTGAGAGATTTTTCAGGAAGCCTCCCAAAAACACAGACGGCAGATCGCTGGACAGCAGGCCCCCAGACCCCCCTCACTAAAAAAATCGTTTAATTAGTTGTCTAAACCAAAACTCATTAAGAACACTGTATACCTGATAGAAAATAACAACTACATATCCACATTTTAGCATCAGAAATATGTCACACCATTCTCACTTCTCTTCAGCCTTTGCAAGTCTGTGAAAAGTTAAGTTTGAATTATTTTTGAAACAATTATTTGTGCTGTTAACTGGACGTTGCCATTTCATCAGTTTTCAATGTTTTGTTTTTCTTTGTTTTAAAGCCCCAATCCACAACTTCTTGACAACATAAATCCAAAGTAAAACTGAGTTTGACTTACAAGTTTAAAATCTATATTTGTTGTTTCTCAATTTATGACCATTGAAAATAAAGGCCAAGTGTCTCCACTTAAAGCTACATTAAATCTGAGACTATTGTAATAACAGATTCAAATTCTGTTATTCAAATTCAGATTTTTTAGTGGGGAGTCTCCTGCTGTGATGCTTTTGCCTTTAATCATTTCATTATAATTTGCTTATTTGGATTGACATTTCTTTTGTAGTACAGTATGAGATGCTGTCTGCTGAGGATTATGAGTCAAACTCCTAGTCCATCAGTCTCTTCTAGAGGGAAGTGATTGACAAGCCTGTTATTCCACCGCAGAGGAAGAGAGAGGCAGGCAGAGACACAGAAAGGCAAAATCTGTGAAAGACAGAAAAAGCACCAGAAAAAAAAAACTGAAAGAGACAGATGGGTACTTCCCACACAGTGTATGCCCAGGAAATGTAATGTGTGATTGTCTCACACAAGTGCCTAACCTTTCCTTGACTTTACCAGATGAAAAGAGACAAATGGAGGGTGAGACATACCATTACAAGATGGGTCTCATGAGTTGGTTTTAGTGCGAGAAGCATCTTGCTGTTGAACTCAGGCGTTGACCCCTTATATTCTTTATACCAATCACCAAAATGAGTCATATGACATAAATACACTGTGTTACATGGACGGCTGATGATGAGCACATATTCAGCCATTCATCATTGTTCATGAATCATAGAAACACACAACAGAATCAAAGTGACACACTTGGCACATTTTATACCAAAAATAATTTAGTACCAGGTAGATAACCAGTGTTTCACAATCTTCTTTGCACATCTGACTATTTTTAGCTGGTGTTAACTTGTTCGTTAATGAGCAACCAATGGCAACCGGCCTCTCCTTCTATTGCCTGACAAAATGAAACATATGAGCCTTTTCTGATCAGGGACTCCAATCAGCAGGACGAAGTCTGTGACTTCCAAAGCGTTTTCAGATCTCCCACCACTTTGGTTAAGGTTTAGTTTAGGCACAAAAACTACCTGGTTATGGTTAAAATACATTTGGGGAAAAGATTATGGTCATAGTTAAAAGAAAACATTCATGTTGGTAGGAGAAGCACTTTATATGGCCGATCACCCACCGCCCCTCCTCCTGAGTAGGTTTTGTGGCAATGTAATAACGTCACAGTACTTTGCTTCTGAAAGCCAACATAATTTGCATGGCCGCAAGGGTCCTTTCTCCGGTTAACATGACCACAACAACACAGTGAAGCAAGGAAGTAATACAATTTTTCTCCTCCACCATTTCTGGTTTGTTTCTACTGTGTCACATTAAGCTTTGGTTGAGTATCACCCTCCTCTCTGGAAAGGCAGACCAGAACGTTTTCACAATGTCATCAACTTGCAGGACTCATCACTGTGTGTTTCAAGAGACTAATCTTTGCTCCCTTTCACCTCTTTTAATTAACAGAGGTAGGGATGAGGTAAAAATGAGAGGGAACTGGAATAAAGACAGGAAACAGCAAGAAAGGAAAATGAGAGGTACAACACATCTCATGGCGACCACAGGCTGTGCTCCTGTTCAAGTCTTAAGATTAGAAAAATACCTCCTCCATCAACTGGATCACCATGGTGATGGAAAAATAAGGGCCTAGCTGGTGAGTAAGGCACAACTGTTGACGCACACAGACTCACAAAATCACACAGCCAGACACACACTCATGCTCAGTTGAAAAAAGGTTTTGTGTGGTTTCCTGTAATGAAACGGAATAATTGTATTTATAAGAGCTACATTAGCTACATTTACATTAGTGGTTAATAATTTTTGAGGCTTCGGTGAGACTGGGTCAGTTACGTAGAAACTAGGGGTGTGACGGTACACAAACTCACCGTTCGGTATGTTCCTTGGCTTTGGGGTCAGTTCTGTATGTTATACAGAGAAAACAGAATGCAGAAATGAACTGTTTTATCATTTATTTTGAAAAACATAATCATTAAACAGGTACAGTTATTGTCAATAAGAAAAAATTAAAAACAAAGATAAATGACACAAGTGTCAGTAAAGCTCCATTGTAAGACTCTGACCTGTATACTCTCAAGTACAAAATAAATAAAATAAAAATTGTCCGTTAAGACAAGTGCAGCATATAAATTTAACTGTATAAATAATTAATCATTAAAGCCAGCGGTGCAATTTCAGCTTTTAACACAAACATTTAGTTCAAGAGTCAGCCAAGACTTCTCAAGTTTTATTCCTCTATTTTCAGGTTAATTTGTTAAAATTAGTTTGTTAACATTGTCTGGAGAGAGGACAGAGGAAACGCAGTCCTTTATATGTAGGACGCCTCTTCATCATTCACGGGTTGCGGCAAAGCAGGCTTGTGAAGTGGAGATGATGATGATGATGATGGGAGTCTGCTACTCCTGTAGTTGAGGTGGCCTCTGCATTCTCTGTGGCTCCATCCAGCAGTATGAAATGACAACAAAGAGATGGAAGTTACCATTGTAGCAGCAATATTTATTTCATGTATATTTTAACAGAGAAAGCCTTTTAGCAATTTAATAAATAATAACCTTGAAATAAAATAAATGCAATACGTTACCTCCTCTGTGCTGGACACAGTCTCTGAGGTGAGGTGGTGTTTGTTTCTCTTACGGCACCCACTACCCTGCCTGGACCTTGATGTGCATTTTAAGTCTTGCAGTCCAGGGTCAGAGCATCTATTTTGCAGTTTCTCTCTAATAACATCCTTAGTTTCTCTCACGGTGGGACTTTCTCCATCATTTGGTTGCATGGATTTCAGGATCATGGTTTTGAGAGGTAGACTCGTTGAAACTGAAAGTGTAGTTTCAGAGATCATTACTGCTGTGAGAGTTTTCAGGGGTTTAAGGACCTTGATCACATCATCTGCCAACTCTCACATCCTGGACGGACAAATTACCAATGTCTCTCTGTCACTATCCAATGGAGGCAAAATGCCCCAAAAATGGCTCGACAAATTAGGAAAGGATGCCTCAGAGAAAGAAAAAACACAATGACACAGAGATTAATGCAAAGAGAGAAACAAGAAAGGCTCTTGGGGCTACATTTGTTTTTAAAAGCCCCTGGCTAACTGATCTAATTTGACGACACCTGTTTCACAATTTTGCTTTAGTCCACTATGTCAGCACCCAGGGAAGCTTAGTATACTAACAGCCTCTTCTCAACAAAGTCCCAGTGCATTTGTGAATGGACTTCCATTAATGTTTAAGCCCCTGGGGAGAAACCCCAACTACTTTTTTTAACATGCATTTGTACCATGTGAGCATAACTGCAAACCAGCTTTATTCATTAAACTGATGACTGTGTGCTGTGAGCTCAATGTGGCTTATCACATAATATAAATGGTCTAAAGGTATTCATCTTTTTCTTTCTTTTCATTAATCAGTTGTTTCTCTAAATGAAATATTTAAGGCAATCTTTCAAGTTTGTCCCACAGTTTACTTTTTTCCATTAATGAATACCAAACTTGCACAACAAAGTCCTGTATACCGAACACGTCAGGTATGAACCAGCTCTATCCAAGAGCAACTGTTGAGGCTATTACTCTCAAATGAGGTACAGTGTGGCCCTGAACTCTGAGACCTGTTGAAGTGAATTCTGACTGCAGTCTTTTTCTTTCAGACTGGCCAGCAATTCAGTCAGTTGAATACGAGCATTGAAAAGGAAAGTATTATGTCCATGTGCAGTCCTATTCACATGAGACACCCTGTGATAATAATAATTTTAATTGCATAGGTTGTTGGTGCTCTTATTCCTGCGCAAATCTGCCATCTTTGTGATCCGTTATGTAAAAAAGCTTTGAACACTTTTAACGCATTGCGCACATTTGCCCACTCTTGAGAAATGATTCACACATTTATTTTTTTCTTTAATAAGAGCACCCATTACAGTTAATCAAATCTATTCAACTATGAGGCAACATATAGTGTGTAGCTTACAATAAGAAAGTAACTCAGCATTTAGAATTCGACAGAATATGGGCTTAAACTGCTTACACCAGTCCCACTCTTCACCCAGCCCAATGCAAAGGTTCAGTGCAGCAAGGCAGAAAGTAAGGGTCTGGAGGATGGGGTGGTGGATGGGCGTGCAGCGTGTCACAGACCTGCTGCACTTTGCCCTTTTATGAACCACAACCTTTCCCTAACCTGTGTTCGTTGCCTAGCCCTAACAATACCTTAACCATCTTTTATTTGCCATAAACAATCTTTCCATAACATTAAACATACCGTAGTTGCCATGAGCAGCTATTGTAGAAAGCGAGAATTGTAAAAGTATTGGCAGTGGATGTTAAAAAAAACATTGTCATTGAATATATTCTGTTTTGTAATTGTTTGGTATTGTTCTTTTTAGGTGATAGGGTTGCCTCACTGGTTGATGGAGGATTTTAGTTTTTAGTTGTAGACTAGACTATTTAGTTCTTTACAGATTGAAAAGAGGAGGAGGAGGAGGAGGAGGAGGAGGAGGAGGAGGAAGAAGAAATTCAGCCACCCGGATGCAGGCCATTGTCTTATGTAAACAGTGTTTTCAGATTAATCTAACGAACAAATCTAATGAACAAATGTGGAAGTTCTTACATATGTGTGTGTGATTAACTTTTTCTTTCTGATTTCTTTTTTTTCACTAGACCGACTGTAGCTAGCGAACAAAAAATCAATTGAAGGCAGTTATTTCAGCTGAGGATGCCAAACTGCCTGTCAGCCGCTGGCCTTCAGAGGGATTATGCACTCTGTCCTCACTCAATGACAGAAGATGCAAATATACTATTACACTGTGCCAAGCCAGAGACCACCCTGGAGACACGCACAAACTCAGTGTGTGTGTGAGAGAGAGAGAGGGTGACAGCAAGAGCAAAAGTGGAGTGGAGTGAAAAGTTAAAAGTGAAAGACACACTGAGGTCAAAAAAGAAGAAAAAAGAGAAAGGAAGAAGAAATATTTATGACTGCCTTAAATGTGTTTTTACATATGTATGAATATGTACAACCTGACAAGACAACTGGTATTCAGCTAGTCAGAGATGTTGACTTTGCTCTGTTATAGTACCCATTGATGGCACTTTTTGTGTGTTTGTTGCTATATACACAGCTTGACATGGAGAACATAAGTTAAGGAACAAGCCTACGGGCGTATAGACGCCTGAGCCTTTTTAAAAACTGGATTTGTCAGCTCAATCAAAATCAAAAGGACTTCAAAGTATATTGTGGTGTGTCTCAAAAGTATGACTTCACATTGTTTATCTTTTCTTCAGTCTTCAGCAGACTTTAAAACATATCCCTGAATTATTTCTTAATTTGCGTTGTCAACTGCACAACAGCTCTCTTTTCAGTGTTTTCATTTTGTTTGTTTGTTTTTTCCCTATTTATGTATAATGGCAGATGCAGACTATTGCTTTTCCAACCAAATGACCAAGCAGGAAGGAGCGGAGCATCGAGGTTGTCGACCATTGTGACTAACTACCAAACTAACATCTGTTCTACTCGGCTAGGTCGTTTCTGTGTGCCTATCCTCGGCTGCATACCAAGCATTAAAAAGATTTTTTTCTAGGCTGACTAAGAACTGCTGTGAATAGGATACTTTGGCAGATGTTGGATTATCTGCTCTGCTCCATAACCCTTACTTTCTGTCCACCGATTATTCTCATAACCTCGAAAAAGCAATAATTATGATGGTGATGGCTGGATTTTTTCCTCCCTCTGCAAAATATTAGTCTTATTTTCAGAAAATAACTTATTTCAGTATTTATTTTACTTCATCTTGATGATTATTTTATTCATTTATACACCAACCTCTTTTTTTATTGATAAATAGGGATGGCCTTTGACCTACTAACCACTACTTTCCACTGGCTTCTTTAAAATTACTTTTCTTATTCTCCTGTTGGATGCTTCTGAAAGTGTTGAGAAAAGGTCCTTTGACTAAGGTGCAGCTGGGTATCCTCTGCATAAAACGGGTAGCAGATATTGTGCTGACTAATAATGCCACCAGAGTTACATAAAAAAAAAGATGGGCCCAAAGATGGATTCCTGGGGTACTCCACAAATCACAGCTCGTGACAGATGGTGGTAGTTGGACAAATAAGGAATAGCTACTACATATATAGTGAAAGTCCAATTACAGACGTAAGTGAAACAGCACTATGATTGAGCACCTGCCAGAATTTGTGTCTAAGACCTCAAGGGGCTGATTTTATAGTTTTTTTAATACTTTTGACAAAAGGGAAGTTTGGAGATGGGATAGTAACTGCTGTGAAGGTGTGAAGAAATAGAAGGAGTTATGTCCACTTTCATTACGCTATCATAAGTGCAAATGTCAGCCTATGTGGTGATTAACAATATCCAGGCTGCTAACAAGACCAGTGTATTTTCTTTTTGGCCAACGTTTTTATATCTTTCAGTGTTTTTTTCATTGGTCCATCTAATGTATTGTATTTGCCAGTGACCTAAAAGCAAACATTTGGTAAATCAAGACAGTGTGGTCATGTGATATTTCCTGATTTTGAAGCAGAGGTTTTGAGTATGGATTTCTGGCACAACTTGGAGAAAGGAAAAAGTCTTTAGATTTCAAATCTCCAGCAACACAACAGCTACGTTATTGTGAGACCAATGCATTTCAGTCTGTGGCTTTAATAAAGTCGTTTCTCTGCAGACCACATCAATCCCTGTAAGCAGGGGTAGTAGAGGGTTCGTGACACAGCGACCTACATATAAAGGTAGTAGTGAGGGACAGACATGCAACACAAGTGACAAAAAGGCACAAGAGGCATCTTCAGAGGGTAAGATAAAAAGAGAGTAGGGGGAGAAAAACAAATAATGGGGAGAAGGACAAGAATGGGGAGTGATGAGTGAAAATGGAAAATGTATCCGATCTTAAAGTGTATGGCTGATTAAACGTGCAGTCTAATTTTCCAAGCTCAAATTCATTCTTGTTCTTCCTATTCTTGTTATTATGTGCAAGGAGCATAACTGGTAAAAAAAAATCTAAAATGAACAGTTAGTACAGCTGAACAAAGACAGTACATAATTCTGGATATAGACGTCTGATTACAGAGAAAGGCCAGATTTGCCTCAAAGTGAAGTAGTGGTGGTAAGACTGCTGATTGGCCTGGAGTGTCAGATGTACAGATAACAAAATGAAATGTGAAAATCGAAGTGAAAACAACATGGGGCAGCTGCAGTCACTCAGAACTGTAGACCGTCAGCCCCGCCAAGCAAGGGGCGTGGTTAGTACTATGAAAATGCCCTCAGCACGATTCAAAAATTCATATCGACACAATCATGCTCTGTTGGAAAGCAGGAAAATAAAGACCTGTATACTCCGCTCTGTCAAGTGATCCAGTTCCTCAGAGCTACCAGAGCAACAAAACGGTACAGTATACATGGTCTGTTATCAATGCGTGGAGATTGGCCTGGGCTGACGTTAGATTCCCGGCATGAATTATTATCTCAGTCCGCACCTGCTTTTAACCAACAATTCATTCTCCGACTCATTTACTACTTGAACAAGGTGAACAAAAAAAGAGCAGTGCAAGGTGGCATTTTGACATGAATACACCTCAGGGAACGATGTCTTCACTGGCTCATTTTGTCCAAAAGTAGCAAGAAAGAATCTGTAGCTGATCTTATTCTACCACCATCTTCACCACCCAACAGATTGGGAATGTAAATATACAGTATTTTCACAATTCATCATACCAAGGTATATATAGTCCAGTAAAAATTACACTATATAGCCCAGTCCGTGGATACCTGACCATCACACCTATATGAGCTTGTTGGACTCCCATTCTAAAACCATGGGCATTAATATGGAGTTGGACTGGATATCAGCTGCCACTCATCTGGGAAGGCTTTCCAGAACATTTTGGAGTGTATCGGTGGGAATTTGTGCCCATTCAGCTGAAAGAGCATTTGTGAGGTCACTGATGTTGGACGAGCAGGCCTGGCTTTCAATCGACAATTCCTCCCAAAGGTGTTCAATGGGGTTGAGGTCAGGGCTCTGTACAGGCCAATCGAGTTCTAACCATGTCTTTGTGGACTTTGCTTTGTGCACAGGGGCACAGTATGCTGGAACAGCAAAGGGCCTTCCCCAAACAGTTGCCACAAAGTTGGAAGCCCCCCCAATTGGCTAAAATGTCTTTGTATCCTGCAGCATTAAGGAGACCCCTCACTGGAACAAAGGGGCCTAGCCGAACCCTGAAAAACAGCCCCAGACCATTATCCCTCCTCTACAACACTCCAAAGAACACGTTCCCATCTCTTCAGAGTCCAGATACAGCATGCTTTACACCACTACAGCTGACTTTCACTGAATGTGCAGACAAGGCAGGCAACATCTGCTTGTGTGTCCTCCTTTGCATGAAGACAATATGAATACCCAATAAATCTTAACAGCTTATGTCACAGATAGGTTCTGAACCACAATGATGTATGGTAACATTACTAACAAGAACAGGATATGTAGATCTCTGTGTCAGGAACACATCAGCGTAACTGCTGCAGCTACAGATTGTCTGCACCTTTAGTGAAAATAATTTTTCTCCCACAGCAAATTCACCTGTTGCCAATTTAATAGTGTGAAAGGAAGCTGTAAATTAAGCCAGGTACGAAGGTCTGCTCGACACTGGCAGCCTACAAGTGTTGTTGTTCAACCTTTGGTATTCACACTGTCAAACACTTGCACACACACATTCATTCATTCACGACACATATGAACTACATAACTAACACACAACCACAGCATATGTAATCACAAATGCAGCTCAGCTCAAAGGTCGTGTACACACACACATACACCCACCCAAACACACACACGCAAGGTTATTCAACACAGCATTTGGGGCAACAGTTGGTGGTAAAGCTCAAGCGCTCCAAAGTGCTAATCTGTTTTCACCTAGATACAGTCACTGTAAAAGACATTTCTTTGTGTGTGTGTGTGTGTGTGTGTGTGTGTGTGTGTGTGTCTATCTTTGTCACTATTCGTACTGGCCAAATGCCCTTCAGTCTGTTGGTTTCTTTAAACTCTGCAAGTGGTCTTGATAGCAATCAACAAGGTATAAAGCTTGGTGTGTGCATGTGTGTGTGTGCAAAATTGTGCATGTGTCTTTGTGTGCATCACATGGCATTTCTTGGTGCACCATCTAAGGGATGAATGTTTGCTACACGTTTGCCAAAATTGAAATAAAATCATTACGTTGCTCATATACTTATTATGAACTTAATTTTGGTTGATAAAAAGTTCAAATGACTTTTGATGCACCGCATGCGACCAGGAGCTCACAATCACACTCACACACACACACACACACACACACACACACACACAGAAATCTCTCTAAACACAGTAACAATGATTTATCACTAAGTGACTGCTTTGAAATACAGGCACATTGGTGCTATGCCAACAACAACTGTCACCCTTGTTAACATCTTCATTATCAGATGTCAGTTCACACATAGAAATGTACACAAACAAGTACAGATGTGCACACACAGACACAAACATACACTCACACATCAATCACAACATCCATATTTCATCAGGTTCCAGTGTTATTCTCATTTTGTAAACGAGTCAATAAACACAGAGACACTCTCTCAGGTGGACATACAATTCATGGGTTCACTTTAAGCGCTCATAGAAACACAAGCAAAACCTAAACACACACACACACACAAACACACACACAGAAAATGACAAATGTTCTTTTTGCTGGTGTTTGTTCACATCCATGCTCATGTGAGTGTGGTGCTTAAAATGTCAGTGTGATTACTTGCATGTCTGCATATGTGTGACAAATTCTTGCAAGAACACATTCTCGTGTGTTTTCTCGAGATCAAGCATGAGAGTGTGTGTGTGTGCGTGTGTGTGTGTGTGTGTGTGTGTGTGTGTGTGTGTGCGCGCGTGCTGTCTTTTTGGGATGAGACAGCAATTTATCGCACTGAATCGCACCCCCTGATGGTGTTCGACCTCGAGCAGAAAGAACAGAGAGAAAGGAGAGAGGCAGGCAGGCAGTTTGGGCCTCATGGGCACCTCTCCGCGGGCGGTCCCCATGCCTGCACCCTGGCTGATAACGAGGGATGGAAAGAAAGGAGGGACTTGAGGAGAGGCGGATGGGGCAGAGAGAGAAAGAGTGGTGGCAGTGGGGAACCACACACCACCGCCGCCTTTCAGCTGTTACTGCTCATTCTCACACTGCACTCTTTCACTCTTCCTTTATTTGACAACTGTTGTTATTTTTTTCTTCCTGTCTGCCACCTTGAGAGACAGTTTGACAAGTTCAAATAAATTCTCACTTTTCTTTTCTCACCATTCAATGAACTCTGTGGGACAATTTAGCACTGAAAGTATTGTTGAATGGCTAGCTGCCTCCAGCTGAAGGATTTCATTTTTCTTCCAGAACTTTAGACTCCTGACTTTATGAAAATGTTTGTCACCTATCTGTTTTATGAGGATTACTGTACTGAACATATTTAGGAGTTACATCTATTAATGATGGTTTGCTCCTTTAGGCAGTTATCAGTCGCATTTTGTGCAATTCTCATGAGCTTTGTGCACCTCACATCTAATGCCAATGCAAAAAGCAGCATGCTAAGTAGTGAGGTGAAATGTAAGGGTGTGGACGTCTGGGTAGTGGATGAGCGTGTAGCGCGTCTAAAAAGAAACTGAAGTTGGAACAGAGTTGCAAATGAAGTTTGCCTTTTAATTAACCATAACCACGTTCTCTCCCTAACCTTAGCCAAGAGTTTCAGTTGCCTAATCCTAACCACACGGTGCTTTAACCAGGGCCTCTAAATCAAAGGCTGCCGTTTTATGTCAAAAATATTGTGCCTTTTATCAACAACTGTTTTGATGACACAATCAAGGTAAGCGATGAATCATTCATGAGGAACAAATGTGTGTTTGTAATGAATGTTATGTTAGCTTAAGTAACAGAAGTAAATAAGACCGGATACCAAACCTCAGTAGCCTACTTCTTGAGCGCCGGTTCTTGACAGCTCGTTTTAGAAAGCATACATTCCCCTTCCATCTGTTTAACCAATCCACAATGTAATAAAGTGATACATTTTGATAACTGGCGATAACCAGCGCTAGAAATAAACACTGTCATTTGTCACAACCTTTGTTTTTCATCTTTTTGTTCCATCTTGATATAAAATTTGAATCCCTATGGACACCTCCGTCTGTCAAATTGTGATTTTTTCACAAAAGCCCACGGCACTCTAACATATTCTTTATACTGTGAACATTTGCACACTAATTTGTTCGAATACTGTAAATTTACAGCTCTCAATGCGATGCAACAGTAGCTGAAGTGCATTTCTTTGTCGATAGCACACACCGGCCTCAGAAGACGGCTGTACGGACAGACCATCTCCTCTTGCATCGGTTTTGTCATTTCAATAACCATAAGCAGATCAGCATAGAGGGGCTGTAGGGCAGCGTGCGTAGCCATGTTTGTTTTGTGATGTGTGATGTCCACTGGTGTTTCGGAGACGTACTGCTACAAACAACACATTGAGCATAAAAGCCATCTGCAGAGGCCCACGCCACAGTGTCTCGCGCAACTATAAACAAGGCCCAAAGGTGCGCCCACAAACTTTGCAGCCTTTATCACCTTTGTCTCAAAATCCAGGGAAAACCCTGTTTAACCATAGTTTATATGTCATAATCACAATCTTTCCCTAACCTTAACCATACTGTATACTGCTCAGATACTGTAGAAAGCAAGTATTGTAAAAATGTTGGCATTGGACGTAAAAACAAAAAAAGTTGTTGAAAGTAAACTGGGTTTCACGACAAAAACAAACAGAAAACATCAAGCTGGGAGGAACATTAGTGGAGTGCATAGAGTTTCAAGTTTCAAGTGTTTTGTACATTTGTTTCTTATTACTTGTTTTTGATTGCCTGAACACAGCTACTGTTGATAGCTATCATGTCTAATCTGTTAACGTGTTGTCTAGCAACACCACTGACTGCAAAAAGATTGTCAGTGTGATTGGAATCACTGTTGCAAAGGAAAAAAGCACTGAGGTGCCCTTTTTTTAGTCTGGATGGCCACCTTAATCTGCCAGCTTCTAGTCTCCCTCTTTGTTTCCTCACCACTCTCTCTTTCTCATACCTGCTCGCTCTTGCCTGTTTTCCCTCCACATAAAAGACTTCACTTCAGTGCTGTTTCACTTTCTGCACTTCTCTACTCATCCTCACTCTGACTGTCTTTTTTTGAATTATGAATCATCTCTGTTTGCTGTTGTCACGAGACAGTCCGTCAAGGAAAATACTCAGTTCTTTGTTCTTTTACTTTTTACTCCTTCTGCATGCGCTCTCTCCTTCTGCACTTCATCTAGAGTCATCATTTCCTGCTTTACATCTTCTTTTTGATTTCTTCTTTCTTATTTTTTGTCCTCCTACTCCTTCTCATCAGCCCTTTCATTGATTAATGAATGTTTTTGTTGTTGATTATATCAGCAATAAAAAGATGACCACCAAAGCATTAAAATGATAATGTGGGTAATCTCCATAGCAATACAACACTTACACTCTTAATTTCTAAAGCTTTTTGTCATAATGAGTGTTTTAAAGTTTCACCACTTACTTTAGCATAGAAGTTACTGTAGCTCCAGTTCAGCAATACATATGCAAAGACCCAGGCAGCAACAGCTGAGCCCAGAACGTTAAAATGTGTCTTTTCAACCTAATAATAGTCACAGTAACATTGGATTATCAAAGTTTTAATTGTTCACATGTTGGGGTTGGCATTGGCCCCTCTACTGTATAATATATATGCCCTCCACGAGTTAAAAGCTCTAAAGTCAAGGAATCTGTTACATTTTTAACTCAATCATCAGAACAGTGAAAAATATAAATTTGAAAATATCTGGAATCACACGTTAAGTGGTTAGTTCTTCTATAATCCCTCCTGCTTTTCCTTTGAGAAAATGTGTGTGTGTGAGTGTGTCTACCTCATATTAGTCAGGTCAACAGGAAGCCATTACATATTCATGAAATTACCAAATTATGAAAATGAAACATGAGTCAATGCTGGGATGAAAGCAAGCCAGCCTTCCGTGGCTTCAAAGCTCCCATCTGAAACTAGTTATAATCTGAACGCATGGTGTGTCTGTGTGTGTGTGTCTATGGTCACACTTGATGTGAGAATAGAGAGAGAGAGAGAGAGAGAGAGAGAGAGATAAGGGCTGACCTTCAGTGAATCACTTCCCTCTCTGGACAGACTTGTAGCGAAGCATCATGTTTGGCAACTGTTCTTACAGAAGAGAAAAGACAAAGAAGACAGAAAAAGAGCAGGAAAAGGCAGAGAACTGGAGGCAGAGTCTTAGGTACAGTAGAAGCAAGGAACAAAAGGCATGGAGTTAAAGGAAGATAAAAATAAAAGGACACAGAAATGTATTATACGTAGAAATAGAGTAAAGACCAGATAATATGGGGAGGGGGTCAACTATCCAAGAACATCCCCAGAATTGGCATGAACACCAAGACTGACTTGGCACAAACCCCAATGAGGGCACTTGGAAGTTGTGAGTATAACGTTTCTGTTTGAAGTTTCAAGATAGTTCAGCAAATAAGCATCATATTAGCTCTGTGTGTATATGTATGCATATACATTTTAACAACTTAAATGATTGCAAGAGGTTTCACATTACACTCACTCACAAACTACGAGCAGGATGCATCACAAAAGTCAGTTCTAAAAGGTTAAACTATAAATCTACCTGAAATCTGCTCTGTGAAAATGAATCATGTCAGGTACGGCAGCTTCTTTTGATTCTTAAATTAGATACGATTCTTAGAAAAGAAAGACTTTGTAAAGGTTATGTTTACATATTTATTTCTACAGTGATAGAGCCTTCATACACCTTCCACATTTCTCTGCAGTTTCTTTTCCATATTCTTACCCAGTTCAGAATGAAGGTGTTTCTGTCATTCAGAAGTGAATGCCACCCCTATACAGTCACCTCGCTGCACCTCTATGGTTATAAATCAAACATGACGCTCTTTAAATAGGGAAATTAATTATTTACACTTCAAGCCAAAATACCTTGAAGAGGAAGGGAAAAATACTGACACATAATAAGTCATTTCCAGGCCTGAGAGGCTGGCCACTCTATTACCATAGTCTAGATTTATAATGCTCTCATAAGAGTCAAGCCACCAATGGAGATGCTTTGGTCAGGCAGTGCTCTATTGCCCCTTTTCTAGAACAGAAAAACAAAAAAAAAGGCTGTCAGATCCAGTGATTGAGAGAATTTGGCCAGTTTATGCTGTGGGCGCCTTGCTGTTACCTCTTCTCTTGAACAGGAAGTGTTGCAAATATGTAACACTTCTCTCCCAAATATCACCATGCTGAGATGTTGAACAACATTGCAGCTGGCAAGAAAACTACACGTTACCTAGCAACGACGATGGAGCAGAACTGAGAAGAACACATTGCAGTGACTTTTTCTACTGATGGTGGTGATAACAATGTTTCACATGAACACTGAAAGCCAGTGGTTTGTCTAAATAAATACTGATGCTTTAAAATATAATTCTTTGCTTAAGCAACTGTGGGAGTTGCAGCACTGGTGAGGGGCGACAGTGCTGACTTTGCCAGAGATGGGCTTTTCAGTGATGCTTGGTACATCCCCACAGAGAACTGGAAAGTGGCTATCGAGTGGACGGAAGTGCAAGAAGCAGAAATAATGGTTCCCAGTAGTAATTATTATAAAACCCCCAAAAGTCAAGATGAGGAAACAGAGAATTCACTGTTCTGACGTGTTTAGAAGCATCTGGAAGGAGGAAAAAAGAGGAAGACATGTTCATGCTTAACTGAAAATGCAATGTGTTGAACTAACAATAATGGTCCATAGTATCTGTACAGCAGAAAACTTTATTCAGTACCTGACAAAATATGGAGCTTTACCTGGCTTGTTTGAGTAGTAACAGTAGGTTTGGGGCAAGTATAGCCTCTTTTTCAGGAACCAGGCAATTTACATCAAACACATGTAAGTGTAGGACATGAAATTCAAGTTTTATACTTTGTTTTAAGTGCAGTCCTCTATAAGTTATCTATTTTTTGTGCTCATTTGACCATAATTAGCTAATCTTGTCCATATGTCTTTTGAGTGGCAACACGCAGCTCTCCTTCACTCCAGGTCCTGTTGCTTTTAGTGCACACTGTAAAGGGCTGGATCGTCTGATGTTTTTATCCTGTTATCACTTGTAGATGCCATTCAGTGTGCTACATAGCTAGTTTAGTGGATTTGACTGCAGTGGTTACAAGAGCAGTGCACTGCACATTATGAACAGTGCGCAAATGGAGGTGGTCAAATCCATTTGCACGCAACATGTCAGTAACATGCTGAACTCCTCCACATAATATTCAACACTCATCACGGCTTGACACGTCTTTTACAAACAGTAATTGGGATTCACTGCGTTTTTCTCGGGCAATTTAGTGTTACTTTAGTGTAACTTTAAATTCATCAGGTTGTGAAAAGCATGTGTACCGTGACTGTATGAGCTTCTCTGCAGAGTTTGCCCTCTGCAGTATTTTCCACATTCTCAAGGCCATGTCTTACACACTTCTCTCCTGTAAATTTAGGATATTTTCAGCCCTAGTGAAGTGTGTTTTTTATTAAGTGGGCCAAGGAGGGAGAGCTGTCAATATAATGCTAAGCCATCTAGAGATAACATCCCAGTATGTGCTACAAGGGTTCTACTTCTAGATGTCTACCAGGGCTGGATTTATCCCTCCCTCACCTCTGGTTATCTGACACGTTCACACGCTCAGACAGGTTTGGTATTTGTCCCTGTCTCTTTTCATTAACATCATTCACACCTTGTCCTACAATTAGAGAATTGTGTAATGCTATTTCCAAGTCATTTATGTAAGTCAGTAATTTTCACAAAATAATGCTTGGGCTCACAAACCTCTTTCCAAACACATTGGATAATCTCAAGATGCACTGTCAAGGCAAAACACAGGTTCAGATCCTGCTGAAATCCCATTCATCAAAATGGCAAAATTACTGCATTTATATGGCGGTTTATTTAAAGCTTTACAATTTGCCTCTCTTTCACCAATTCACACACACACAATGGCTATGCAAGGAACCATAAGTAGCGATTTGGGGTTCAGTGTTCTGCCCGAGGACACTCCAACATGTGGGGCTGGGGATCGGACCACCCCCTCTACCTCCTGAGCCACAGCCACCCCAAGACAACAGTTTATTTCATTAAACTAATTATAAAGCTGGTTGTTTGACTTTTGTGAAAACTGCTTTTCAGTCAACAATATGTTATTACTATTCTGTGTTTTCCCAGATTTATTTTTCATCTATTGGCTTGGTTGGTCTAACTAGTTGAGTGTCTTATTATATCACACCAGTAATAGTATCTAGTTGTCAGAGCTTAAAGCTAGTAGAGTGCCTGGGGCACTGCATGAGATGAACAGTATGTATGACTCTATGATGCACTGTTTATGCAAATCAGGCCAGCTGGGACTTGAATGTGTCTCGAAGAGAACAGAAGTGATATCATTGACTGTGAGGGTGTTTTGTAAACATTATAGACAAATTAGACGGAACTACTTAAACTTATTTACACAATCCCATGGTAGGCAGCATTAAAATAAGATCAACATCTCTGACAAGGCCAGTAAAGTCTGACAGAAGTAAATTATGGAGATGTACATAATACACATTAGGTAATTTGCTTCTATAGACACAGCACAAAGTGTATAAGATGTAGTATAAGAATGAGAGTGCTGTTTCTATGGCAACAGGATGCATCACATCTCATCATGGAAACATTGAGAGGAGACATGAGACCAGTCTTTGCCACATTATCAGTGTAAACAGTATGGATGGAAATAGATGCATTAACTTCAAACTTCAGTGTCAGCACCAGCAGCACAGAGTGAGAGCATAAAACATGTTTAAAACAGCTGCATTAGCAACTGGGTTTACTGAACACACATTACTGAATACACAACTAAATCAAACAACAACCCAAAGCATGCAAGATTTTGCCTGCACACACTAGGCTTGTGCTGATTGGCGATCGGATTGTATAGCGACGATTGAAGGTATGATCGATGATTGTTTTTCCTACACCGATGTTAAGGCGATTTGAACTAACTTACTATCAGAACTAAAATGTTATAAAAATAATCTCGAGAATCTGCTGTGTATTTAGAGATGTTTCTGCTGGAGCGGCATGTCCGCCTGCTGAGCCCCGTTCATCAGCACAAGTGTCGAGTGAATTTTAAATCCTTAACTACAAACCAGTTTGCCTCTTTTCCATAGATCTGACACCCCGCATCCGCATTTCCCATATGCATGCTCACCAAAACTTTGCTCTGCTCTCCATAAGAGTAGTCAACGTTATGGATAGGATTATGATTGTGATATTAAAGATAATAATGTTCAACGGAACATGATGCTGTGATATTGTCGCACCAAGCACAGACACACAGACTTTTAAAAGCCATTGTTTGAATAGAGAAGACGTTGATATTAAATTGACTTTTTTTGTTCGATCAATATTTTAAATAAAATGTTCACACTCTTATAAATGTTTATTCACGTAACTTTAACTGTATTGCTTGCAGAAAGCTCAAAAGCTTAAAGTTTGATTATTTCTGAGCTCCGTCAGACGCTGAGCCACGCTCAAGACGATTATTCTAAATCTTTAATCCAAACCGAATTATAAAGTTAATAATAATTTCAAAAATGCAAAACATAGAATAAATTATTTAATAACTACTACTACTACTAAGAATGTTATTGTTATTAATGTTATTATGTGTTTATTTATCCATAAACAGTTCACAATAATCAAATTTGGATAACAAGTAAGTTTATTACTTCACTTCTCTTAGAAATCCAAAACATACTTAAATATGTGCCCTAACTCACACTGATACAAACAGCACACACACTAAAATCCACACACCCATTTATTACAATACACCATCTCACTTTCACTACCTGTTTTCTTTCTTTTTTTTTAAATAAGACACTGGCATAACAGAGGAGGAATTATCATTTCATTTCATTCTGTAGAAATGGTTGAGGTTAGTTATGTTTCAAGTTATTTGTGCAGGGAGAGAGTGAGGAAAGAGATTAGACAAGTGAGTCACCAGCTCAAAAAGATCAAAATGCTTGTTGACAGCAGGAGCGACCGCCTGAAGAAGATGAGTCCTTTTTCTAAAATTACATCTTCTTGGCAGGTTTAGGCGTCAGGTTGCAATATTCCCTGTTGTTCCATGTCCCAATGTACCACATTCTTGTTGTTTGTGTAAGAGGCAGTTCAGTTATTAGTAAACAGAGAAATCCCTGTAGTTTCTAGCTCCATAATACTCCATAATACTCCATAATACTGCACCAAAGTCACTCACCAAACTGGAAAGGAGCTGAGACACAAACATAAGCAGCACAGAAATCCTCTCTCCAGCAGTAAGCGTCCAGTGTAGCACTGACTGGAGTGCCAGAGTGAAGTCATCTACATTTATTCATACATTTTTCAGTACATTCTTCTTATTCAGCTTTAAAATATATATACATACACATACAAAAAATATCACACTTCTCACTTTACTTGAGAGCGGCTGTGGAATGTTTTTCATGGTTTAAAAACTTTAGTAGAAGAGATAAAATCATCACTGCAGACAGCAAAATATTTGATCAAGAAGACCGTAAAACGTCTTATAACAAAAAACTTTTTTAACAGTGTGTGATGGAAAAGTAATAAATTTGTTTATATTGTGAAATGAGTTCACAATATAAACATTTTGGACATTTAACACACACACACACACACACACACACACACACACACACACACACACGTCACACCCTCAAGACACCCCAACAACTAAAAAGTACATTTACCAAAATTGCACGGGTTTTTGCGACAGAACTGTTGTGCCAAAAGCCTTTTCAGTCCATTTGAAACTACAAACACATCAGCAGTCTCATGCTGTTATTTGTTTTTACATTTGATTTGACATTTAATGGCTCTAGGAAGCCTTCATCTCTGTTGCCAAGGGAAATCTCTGCTGTGTTTCTCTCTGTCTCCAAAGTCTTTGTCAAAATATGAAATTCTCTCTGGGTTACCACTTCAGCAAAGTCAGTGTGAAGCGTGCCTTCAACACATTTTAACAGAATGGCTATCAGACTGATTATAACCTACAGGTTAACTAGCCCACAATACATGTTTTAATCAGACTCTCTGCAGGGCCAACAGTATGACTTCTATGCTCACACTCTACAGTCTATCATTTCACCAGTTATTACGGGGGTGCTCACACAGAACATAAATCAGTAGTTTTTGTTAATTGAAAACTCCAATGGTCTAGTTTTATTCAAACAAGATGACTCTTTAATTCTTTACTAATTACTTGACTCTGATTCTTTAAAATGTTTACAAAAAAAGTGAAAGGCAATGTCACTTTGTGCAATTCTACTTTGAACGGACAGCAAGACAAAAAGAGCAGTAGAATAAAGTATGGACCTGCAGATGGCTGGACAGAAGTGGACAATATGGTCTGTTCTGCAGAGAAGTTCAGGTTTATTTATGTCACAGCACAGTCTCAGTCAATACTGCAGTTAGGCACAACATGTAAGTTAGTTACTCCAATAATATTAAAGCAAGCTCACTACAATGTATAAGTGTGAGAAATCAGATAGCAGGAACTGCTCACACTGCAAGACAGAAATCCATCTTATTGTCCAACAGCCGGATTGTTGATTGGTTGGGCAATTAATCAGGCGTCATGATACCCCTCAAACTGAAAGTCAAATGACTGCCAGTCTGGTGGAAATGTAACCTTTATTCTATAGTTCGTCAGGAGCGACCAATTAAGGGTTAAAACTGGGGCCTAATCCATGCAATGTCTGTGATAACAGCTGGCAAACTTTTATGGGAAATTGATCTCTGTGCACATACTGTGTAACGTATGCAAGATTGTCTTTGAAAGAAATTGCATTAAAATGATTAAATGCAAACCAAAGAATTTTTTTTTTTTTTTTAAGATTTATGTTTGAAAACTGATTTGCATAGCTGGAAGCAATCTTTAGACATCAAGAGAGAAGACACAAAGTCAAAGCAGATCTACTTGTAAACATAGAAAGTCTTGGAAACTTTCTAAACAACAAGTTATCCCTCAAAAATAAAATGAGACCAAGAAATAATCATGATAAGAAATAGGATATTAAAACTTACTTACACTTATTGAGGGTACAGAAAGGCCATTTTAACATTCTGAGAAAGAGCTGCTGATGACAGTGTGTGAATCTTGGCACTTTTGGTTGTTAAGTTGATTAATATGCACTGACCCTAATATATAATTAAATAAATACCAAACACATTTACAAAAATTTGCAGGGGACCTCAAAGGCTTTTGCATCTGTCTTATTTAGACTGTCAATCAATATAAAATGACAAAAATAATCCCATCCTTAGTTTGGGTCTCAGTGTTGAATCTATGTAAGTCATTGTTCACTTTTACACTCAGGCTTTTGGCCTTTGAGGCTGATTGCCTGTGCAACAAAGGGGGATTTGAATTGATAAGAAATGTAATTTGATAATGTACAAAATTCATCACACCGCTAAGAGCCTTTATTCTGTCTCCTTAGACAGACTCATCTATTATGTAGAGATCCATAAGTCTGAGGAGAGAGGGAGAGCGAGAGAGAGGGAGGAGAGAGAGAGGGGAGGCAGAGTGAGATAAGGGGAGAGAGAGGAGAAGAAATTGTATGAGATAGATCAGGACGAAGATATTTTGTGAAATCTATGGTAATTAGATGGATTAATGAATCAGAGACAATCCCTGAAATGGAGATTAATTCCTGTGACGTGGCCATCATGTTATGTATTTATCAATGTCAACTGAGTATTTTATTAATAAGCCATAGATCTGGCCCTGTCCCTGTAGCTAATAAAGGGGTAATACGTCTAATTCACAGAGTAACAGATAATCTGGTGAAAGAAGTGATGGGACTTAATAGAGAAACAGAGAGAACGAGAGAGGGAGAAAGAGAGAGGTTGCTAGAAAACATTCATTGGTCTTTGACAGGATTTAATTATAATCATCTTTAGCTAATGATTTATGATATAATGCCTTCACACATATGATTTATGATGCTAATTTGCTAATCTCTGTGTGTGCGTGCATGTTTTGACACACAAACGCTAGCAGAAACTTCCACTTGAATGATGAAAGAAGGTTGGACACTAAAAACTACAAGTGTGATCCAGATGTGGATGTCTCTCAAAATGAAAGTAATGTAGATGTGAATGACTGTTGTTGCAGGTTATACAAAAACATGGTATCCTCTATTGTGTAATGTTTAGGACATTATTTCCCCTAAGAGTGTATTTACTTGGTCCCAAACCAGTGTGATATGTATGCATTGTTTACTTTTTACTGCTTCTGTAAAACACACTTCACGAACAAAGCAATTAAGTGCAAATGTATTTTTTCATTGGTTAGGAATTTGGGTAAAAAGAAAAGTAAGCATTCTACCTAAGGAGTTTGCAAATACAATGTTTCAGATGAGATTACTTTAATATGTATTAAGCACTGGTACTATTGACAGGTATTTTTCTTAATGACCTCATTGCCAGTATTAGTTTGGTTATTGATGGCTCTATTAAACTGCTGTCCAAAGACAATATGTCAGCCACGTTATGTCAGTGTCAGCAAGAAGGGCTAAAAGTGACGCTACATTATCATGACCTGTTAAGATGAGTGAGTTGCACTGAAGGTTATAAGCAGTTTTATAGCTGAGCATATGAAGAATGTTTACGGTATAAGCGCAGCTGCTCCAGACAAAAAAATGACTGTAGCCTGCAGTGAAACCCTCAAATACAGCAATAAGCATTTAGTGCAAATGCTGACTTAATGCGACCAGCTGTGGGGTTTACTTGGCAAAGACCAGCTGTCTCGGGCTGGTCGCTACCTGAGTTTGAATGAAGCTGCCAAAGAGAGCTTTAGCCTGAGAAAAAGACAACATTTTATACTCAAATATTAAGTATATGACCTTCATAAGCTTCTGAAAAATAGTTTGTCTTTGCTGCATGTTGTACATTTGCGCTCCAGTTCCACTTTAAATCCTATAAATGTCAGTACAAAGTGCAGTCCTGGGAATCAACAGTTGATCTATGTCTGCAGGGAATATTTGTAAGATATAAAGATGGCAAAACATGCAGACAGTGTCCAAAATGAATTTTTTGACTCACCGGCCAAGGGGACAGGTAGATGAAAAAATAAATAATAATAATGAATTGTCAAACATTAAAAGTAAATGTGAAGGTTATCAGATGCTTAATCATTTTAATCAACTGAAACCTCCTTATCAGACTCCTCACTCTCCACCGCAATCACCCTCATGCTGCCCTATCCTGGCATGCAATGTCTACACCTAGTGGTGGCTGTATTATTACAATTTTGAGTTGGAGTTTTGACCCTTTGAGGTTGCTGTAGCTGGTCAGTGTGGCGTGTTGAAGCAGCAGAGTAGCAGATTGAGCTAGCAATGTGAAGTCAACAGCTATTAGTTTGTTTCCACAGAGCATAAATAAACTGCCTGAACCTGCAAGACTTTGTCTCTCATTTGGAGAACTGTTTACGTTTCTGCCAAACTAAACACCAACGTTCAGGGAGGTGCGGAATAACCCTCCTTGTAAATATCGCCACGTGATAGCTATTTAATTAGCGGTAGCATGCAGCAGACCAGCAGCAAGTGATAGTTTAGCAGAGTAGCTGATGTCCCGTATGGTTAACAGTGCCGCGAAACTAGGAGCGATCGAGACAGTTTCTCAGCACTGATTAGACATGCGTAAAAAACACATATGGCAGTGTGTCTGTGTGTATATGTGTCAAACTCCGACACAGACAGCAGAGGACAGAACTAGTGCGCCCGTAAATGACACCAAAACTCAGTAGAGACTCTGAGCATAGTTTATTACATGGATATTCTGGTACAAATATTAACCCGCCTGCGTGTAGGATAGCCTTCCGAGATTTACTCGCCAAATGGAAAATCTACCCACATTTGTGGGTGTTAATTTCGGACCCTGCTTGCAGACATACACACAAGAGTAGCATTTTGCTTCTCTTTCCTCTATCTAACCACAAAATCCATTAAGACAAACGTTCAAACTTCCCAGCACTCCAAGCATTCCCAGAACCCCATTACTATTTTTCCAGAAAAATATACAAAAAGGAAATAATCAAAACGTCACTACATGTCCTTGAAACCACTCACAGTTTTGTTCCTCTCTGCTGTCTGCCCTTCCATCAGTGCTAATTACTGTAAATGACTTTTAACTGGGGAAGCTGAAGCCTGCCTGATGTTGGAGATTTAGAGTCAATAGGCATGTAATGGCTCTCTGTCTTTGGCCGTCATTAATCAAGGTTATGTATGGAGTCGCAGACTGGAGGATCGGAAGAACACGTGTCAATTACCATCAAACAAGGGAACAGGGTGCTGATGAGGTTTAGAAACAATGCCATTCTTTGCTTGAATTTAACACAGCATTAAAGCAGTATAGACAGCGCACACACATGGCAGACAAACTGAAACAGGAAAAGAGATAGTCATATATAGCCTTTTAACCTCGTCTACTGATAATATATTCAGATAAAGTACTTTTAACCTTTACGGCTTTCCTTCTCTGGCCAAAAGCCTTTCTCGGACCTGTTGAAGAAGTCTCAGAGTTTTTGCCACCAGGCTCAGGCACCTACTTTTCCTCAGCGGGAGAGGGAACATCAGATTAAGATAGTGCCATCACAGATGTGAACACTGAACTGGACTGACAGCAATAGCATTAGTAATTTTATTTGGATTGGTCTTCTTTAAAGTTTAATGAAAAATCCCCTCTGAAACATAAACGTTTTATGGAGGGTCAGTTTAATCTGTAGGGTGAAATGCAAAAGCTCTTTCCCAAATGATGGAGAGGGAAGTTGTACTTACTCATTAGCTAAAGGTTGGTCTTTTCACAACATCCACGTCCTCTGAAATGTTTGAAAACAATGCATTCGGAATCTTTTCATATAAATATTTATCTAGTTGAGTCTGACTAAGCATGTTTACCTTGCTTTCCATATAGTTATACACATTCAAGCCTGTAACCAACCTACTACATACAGGTCAAATTCAGAGTGACGTAAAAACAACAAAACAAGCATGCCGATAGTCCTTGCAGAACTCATTGCCCTCACGCTGTTCTGCATCACTTATGCATCATGCCTCTTCTAATATGCTGAAGTACTGCAATAACAATGCTGCAAACATGTAAGAAACATAGTGGGGCCTGGCCAGTCGTTTCATGTCTTATTCTATTTTCCAAATTTCAAGTATTTGTGAGACAGTGTGGCTGCCATTGCATTTTTATCAAATGATGTATTTAACTTACTGTCAAAAAACACCTGCCATTTGCTGTGCTGGTTGTCATGTTCAAGTTACACTTAAAAAGAGTTACATTATCATCCCTGACTGGTTATCGGCAACAACATTCTTTTTTGATAATAGGGTTTCAAATAGTTTATCAATCATTGAAGTACAATAATGAAGTGCTTTAAGGGTTCTTGAATAAGACGTGGTAGGTGATAGATATTATCACCAGCACCCTGGTGACCCAGAGGTTAAGGCACTGACCATGAACCGCAAGATCCAGACATCAGTGGTTTTATCTATTGTTGAAGGCAGAGGACATTGACAACATTCTCCCTCTGGGTAACCATTACTGCTGATCCCACTGAGAACTAACAGCCCAGTCTGCAGTTCTATGCAGTTTTCAGATGATACACGTTTTGTCAGTGCAAAAGTGCAGAATGACACAGTTGGCTGGTGAACATTCAAACATCTAGTGAGTCAAAAAGGGCTTTATCTTATTTGGAGAATCCAACCACGTATAAAAATCATTGTTTCGTTTCTGCTGGATATTTAAAGGCAGAATGAGTAGGATTTTCCTAAAAATCAATGTATAGACTCATACAAAAATAACCTCTCCCAATCATCACTGATGACCCACTAGAAGTGTGTGGTGGTGTCTTATTCTGCTGTGTTCAGGATGTTTCTGGGCGTAAATCTTTAGGCAGTGGGTGTCTAGCCCCAGCAAATGACAGTGCACAGGGTGCATTATATGCTTTATATCTTCTTCTGAAGCCATGTAATAAACTTACTTGTGTATGGGCCTTTCCTGTTTCGTCTGTCATGAAACGTTCTCGTTATTATTGTGGTGTCAACTAGGGCTGCAACTAATGATTACTTTCATTATCGATTGATCTGATTATTTTCTCGATTCATTGATTCATCATTTTGTAAATTAATTTGTCAGAAAATTTGAAAAATGCCCATGATTATTTCCCACAGCCCAGGGTGACTTCTTTATAAATGTCTTATTTTGCCTGACCAACAGTCCAAAACCCAAATATGTTCAGTATACTATCATGTAAGACAAAGAAAAGCATCAAATCCTCACATTTGGAGGAGCTGGAACCAGCAAAGGTTTGGCAATTTTGCTTAAAAGAAAATACTAAAACAATCGATCGTCAAGATAGTTGCTGGTTCATTTTCTGGTGTTTGTCTAATTGATTAATAGACTATTCATTGCAGCTCTTGCTTTAACAAAATACAATGATAAATCATACCTTTTGTAGATTATTGCAACTATTATTTTACTTAATTATTACTTTGTACACCCTGAAATGAATACGATGCATATGCTGCACACGCAACTGCATGCACTAACTGGACAGGAGACATTATACCCTGACATAGAGTTACATTTTAATCTCCTTTAAGTCTGGCCCTCTAATTTACATTGTCTATTACCATGCAACTAACGACTCTGACCTTCTCCACTGTTAAACACCAAGCCAGCAGAGGAGAAGGGGTGGGGGAGATGAAGGGATGACGTGGTGAGGGGGGGGGGGGGGGGGGGGGGGGTGAAACCCCTTGAAAAAAGAGAGCGAGAGAGAGAAGGACAGGACGACAAAGACAAGAAGGAGACAAGATTTTTAGAGCCCTGGCATTCACTAAAGTCATAAATCTGTGGTTTATGGTGAAATGATGGCAGATGATGTAAGTAAAGGTCAGCACAGCATGTCAGCTAACAATAGATCAAGGGGACTGATGATTGTGGTCACACGCTGAGTTGAATCCTGTACACAGCTCGTTCCTTTCCTTGCTTGCATTTTTGTTCATTTTTTGTCTTTATGTCTGCTGTATTTTAGAGCTTGCAAAACTCACGTGTTGTAACGCAGCAACAGCCACCTGTGAAGTGTGCCGCAGTGATACTGACTGGATAAATTGTTATTGATAGCCACTAGACAGAATGTGTCAACATTGTGTTTCACAGTCAATATCATCTCGCCACTGTGGGAGCTCGGGCATGAAAATCTCATAAATTTGTTTTTCAATTGGCTGTTTATTCCTGTAAAGAAACGTGATGATTGGATAATAATTCAGTAATTACAGACCTTGACTCAACGTGTTTCTATTTCATCTACTATACCAAACAATGTAAAATTGTCATTCCTGTGGCGTATCCAAAATATAAATTGATTGTCACAGTTTTCTGTGTCTTTTAAAACACACCAACTCTTCCATCAACTTTTATCTCACATATCCTTCAGATGTCATCCTGTAATCCAAGTATGTGCGATGTGTCAACAAAAGCTTTTATTTGCTTTGTTAATACGATATATTAATGATATTCAAGATTTAAAGCTAATATTGTTTTTTGAACCGTCATGGACCATCACATCGACAACACACTCATGCCCATATTTATATTGTCCGATTTCACCTCGGATTCATGTCACAATGGGAAGAAACAGCGGACACATGAGGAATATTAAAATGCAAATGTGTGCTTTGTTGTATATCTAACCTTACATACCTGTAATCATCGTGGAAATCTGACAAATGTCGGCTGCTTTCACAAAGACAGTCAGACTTCAAATAGATGTCCAAGTGGTTCAGTGGTTGTACAAAGCTGTCCACCTCTCAACTATCTCAAGTGGGTCTATTTTGTTATCTATGTTGGCTAAATTAAGACTATTGTCAAACTAAAAGCAATGCGGCTGACAGAGGTACAGCTTCAGTTCATTTTCTCTCGTGCATTTTGTCAAACATGAAGCAATGACAAATAATAACTCTCTCCTTCCCCTCATTGCTCACTCGACGTCATTGTTTAGAAACCAACAATTAGCAGGTGGCATTGTCATTGTCAGCAGGTGTCACTGATTGTTACAGTGGAAACAACTCTGTGCAGGTGGTACAGTATTGCAGTGCTGCTTTGCTGCGGTCCAGCCAAAAATACGTATTAAATGTTGTGAATAGGTCATTGTTTAGTCCTTCAATATAATGTAATCCCTTCTTTTTCAAACGTAACTTCCAGAAAACGCAACTTTCTTTTATTCAAGCTAATGTGGTAGTTTATATTGTATGTGCTATTCCTAATGAGATGATAGATAAATATGGTTGTCCAAAAGTGTCCTATACCTAATTGCCAATTTTTTTAACTAACACCACTAGGAAACAAACAAACAGAGATTATTTAATGGTGGTTCTGTGGTTAAAGTAGTTTGATATACGACAGCTTTTTAATCCTCCTCTGGAGGCCCATATGGTTCTGTGTTGATCCACCGTAATGCACCTTTACTTCCTTGAGCATGGATAGTAGCAGAGGTCCCAACACAGCACAGAGTGAGGTGGTGTTTTTCTGCAGATTTACTATACTATTCGACTGAACAATCACTACCTTTACCTTTTAACACGGGCACGAGTCAGGATTAGCAGAGTCAAATGAAAATTTTAGCCCCAACACACACAATCCAATATTACCTGAGCGAGGGTGTAAAAGTGCTCTCATTACCCATTCACAGGCCTGTCTTATCATGTATAACCAGACAAGCTGCTTGTTGACTCAACCTTGCCTTCCTCAGAGGCAACATTTTGAAGGGAAAAATTATCATTTTGATGGGAATGATGTCTCGGTATGCTGCTGAAGCCACTCTGTCGTCTCCAGCTGATAAAAACTTTAAAACAGTCAGACGCCATCTCTCCTGAGATCGAATTGGGATGCGGTGATAAAAAACATGAAAAGGTTTTTTATTTATGTGTTCAATTATTTATTTATTTATTGAAAAACAGCAATTCCAAAGTGCTGATAGAAATTATGGATTTGACTTTTAAACTCAAATATCCTTGTTAATGTGAAATGTTGGTCCTTTGAGAAACTTTCTGTCTTTGCTCAAAACTTTGCTCAAAACTTTTCCATCTAAAGAATGGTGGTGTCTACGTGTGCTTCAAAATGTGGGCATATTACCACTGGACTATGAAAACCATTGACATTTTTTACCAAACACAGTAGACTTTAGTCATTACCATTAATGACCATGAATGCATTCACGACTGCCTCATCTGCAGTACCATAGAAAAGCAGCTCGTCATTTTTCATCAGAACATTTGTGCACTTACACTATTGATTGTTATTGGTTTTCTTTTTAAAAGTTGTTTAATCAAAGTTCTCAAACAGCAATAACTATTAAGTATACCATAATGATATTTCTAATGTTTGATGGCCACATTAGAGATTGTGCTGACATTTCAAATATCCTGGAAAACTAATTGGCAATCATTTCCTCTAATAATCGGCACTCAGTATGTTATTGATTAGACTCAAAAGAGAGACGGTATATTGATTTTGTGATCTGCTGATGGTAAGCAGCAACATTGTTATTTTCTTGTGTTGCCACCAACATGAACACTTGAGAATATCCATTACAGTTTTTCCTACTTTTCTGCTTTCTCTTTTGTTCCCTCCATTATTTTCTTACTCCCGTTCTCCATCTTTCCTATTGTTCCACTTTAAACGTCTCATCTGTCACTGAGTCGGTGGACTGAGATGGAACAAGCTCATATCTCAGTGAGTATTTCTCATACCCTCTGGGTTTCCCTTAGCCTCGCCTGTCTTATTGTGCTGCTCTGGTTACTTCTGCTCTATATGTGGTTTGTCTATGTGTGCACATCCTGTATGTGCATACTTTGAATGTAGCCGCATGCTTGTGTGTGTGTGTGTGTGTGTGTGTGTGTGTGTCACATAGCATGTGTATATACCTGAAATATGGTATGTTTACGTGGGTGGAAGCACAAGGGGTTGCTGTACCTGTGCAACTGTGTAAGTATTTGTGACGCATGGACATCTGTGCCAGTGTTTATTATCATGTGTTTGAGCATGTGATACTGTGTGTGTACTTGCACATACCAGCTGGGTATGTACTGTATCTGTACTGTAATGTGTGCATCAGTAGGTGTGCGTGTGTGTGTGTGTGTGTGTGTGTGTGTACACACACTATCTGGCATCAGCCTCTGTGTTGGAATCTCCCAGAGAGTATCTTCCCCCAGGTGTCACAGTATCATGATAAATGGGCTCCGCACCGCTGAGACAACCACAATACCCCATAGCAATATATTTCCATAACTCCTCACTGCTTTGGAGAAATATATGCCATTTCTTGATAACACGGGGGCACCATTATAACACATTATGGGATAGATCTTTGGCTCCAAAGGCTTATAAAGATAGTTGTCTAAGTTTGGAACTGGCTTTTAATATATAAAAAAGCAGCTGCTATATGAGGAGTTACCAAAGAATAGCCACGTTTTTACAACACATACCACATTAGCAATTTAAGACACTATATATGTATATATATATATATATATATACTTTATGAGTACATCATATGTGAATCAGACTTGTGTCCAAAAGCTAATCATCATTCATTACTCATGAATAAAATCAGATTGTGTTCAGTACTGGTGTGAAGCTCTTTACTTTAAAGTGTCGACTGCAGAACCACATTACATTCACAAACTATGTGTGCTATGCCCTGATCACCCAACCTGACGGCCAAACCACTTAGCTGACTGCGTCTGCCAAAACTGTCAGGCCCGATATTTATTCAACACTCTGCTAACCCGGCATGCTGTCAAAACTTAGGCTACAGTGGCACTTATTCACAATATGCCACTATTGCATATTGTATATTTTTTTAAAGCCAAATGACAGAAACATTAAAAGCAGGTGCAACAATAGTACAGTGCTGTACTATTACTAGTCTTTCACTTTGTTCTTAAAGAAGGGTAGTCAGCGTATCATTTCTATTTATCTATTCATTTGGTATAAGAGCAAATGTTTTGCTTTGAAAGGTTCAATGCAGTCAGTTTCATCTTCGTAGCTGACTCTAAAGACTTAAGACTTAGACATAATACTGTGCCTTCAACTGAATTACCATACAACCATAGCATAATTTATTAAGAGTTAAACCAGGGTGTTCACTGTGAGTTCCTGTTAGTTCATTTTCATACTGTACTGAAATGATTGGAAGAAAAAAACAATGCCTCTGTCAGATCACATTTTGTTTGTGTCAGCATCTCAGTAACATGAAACATTTACACACAGTCTCCTTGAATGTTATTTGCATGTAATTTATGCTGCACTCCTCTTCTCCTCCCTCTGTTCATCTCTTTATGTGTACAGTACAGATGTGGTCATTTGGAAGGCCAAGCATCAGCACACAACAAGATACGTCACAGAGGTAACATCACTGCTCCTGATAGAGAAAGAATGAAACACCTTCACCCGATAGGTCAATTCATCCTCTGCTGTCACAGTAAACAGACTTCTTTGAGTCCCTTGCAAGCGTTGATTACTTCATACTTCTTTATCTTGGCTGCGTTAGTAAAGCACCAGCAGCTGTAATCAATTGGCAGGTTGACGAAAATGTATAATGAGGGCACAGAGAAAGACGGTTAGCTGATGCAACCTCATTACCTCACAGCTTATGTTGATCTGCCAAGGCAGACCTGCCAAGTTTACTGGATTTTTTTCAAGTCTTTATCTAGGGAAGGTTGACTAATATGACTTTGTTCACACTCTACATCTGTACTTGAAATAAAATCATTAAGTGGTGCACATTCATACCTGGGAGCTGAGCAGTTCAGCCATATTTCTCTGTTAGCCACTGAACAGATCTATTGTGCTCAGCTGTGCTTTGACAGTCGGGGTTGAGAGATTGAATGTTCGCTTCCACTTTTTCAAACCAAAGACACATTTTGAATTTATGTTTGTTTTAGAAGATAAGGCATTGGCAGCCATCCCTTTCTGCCTGTGTCTATTCAACCATCGTCTTAATACATTTTAAATATAGCTTGAATCCGTGACATGTACAAAGTAAATGTCCAGGTGAGTGAGATTGATTCACATAACTGTGCTTACATTAAAACACAAATTACCCATGTTCAGTTGTAGATTGAAGTGGATCAGTCTTTCTTCATAGTACTCATCTTCCACATCGTGATCAATGCTGGTACCAATCAATGTTGATAACAGTGTTTTTTCCCCTTCCCTTGCACAAAATCGATAGAAAATAGACGGCACATTAAATCTTGCTCCAGTTCATCCATAACTGCCACGGAGAGCATTTATTCAAACGCAATAACACTCCGCCCCTATAGTAGTATCGAACAAGATGATTAATCTGCTTCAAATGCGCCTTAAAATGCCTCAATCGATAAAGGATTGACGGTCTGAGAAGTTACAATATTGCTCAAGCACTTATGGGATGAACATATTAGCTGAACAGATTTTTGCATTCACTGTCCGTGAGATTCAGGTTCAGTTTCATGGTTTTGTTCATGTTGTCATGGCTAGTTATATTTCTCTTCCAGCAGAGAATGAAACAATATGGCTACATCAAATAATGGCTTTAACAGCAAAAAAGTATTAAGTATAACTATTAAGAGCACAAATAAAACAGTAAAACAGTGCATGAAGTGCGCAAATACGTGCGTAATTACTTTCTCTATCAATTATTCTATAGGGGAAGGGTGTATTGCCTTTCATGGCACTAATTGAACTATACCTGCCTCCTACAGAAAGTTAATGGTTTTATGAAAAGCTTTTTCAAAGTAACTCTTATCGTGCAAAAAGCTATGAAGAATTTTCTCGATAATTGTTATGGAAAAACTGCAAATAATATGGATGATTGCTCACATAAATTTGTTTACAAGAACATGCCCAACAGATCACAGCATGCAAAGCATTTCAGTCTAGTTTAGAGTAAGATTAGAAAACACTTCAGTGAAAGTGAGAGACAAGGCTCTCAACAGGAGCGCAGACCTTTGCCTTTAGCTAACAATATTCCCACTTAGCCATCGCTGCCTCATAAAGGCTATAAAGTGACTATAAAGTAAATTTACTCAAGTACTTTACTGCAGTACAATATGTAGGCACTTGTACTTCAGTATTTCCATCTTATTTCATTTTAGAGGGAAATATTGTACCTTTCACTCTGCCACATTTCTACAGTTACTAGTTACATTTACATACAAAACTTGATCAATTCATAAAATATGATTCATTTTTATGTATTAAACTACCCAAAAGTACAAAAAGCAGTTCAAATTAGCTCCACTTCAACCAACTACAACATTAAAATACTGTTTACATGTTAACGCATCAATAATAATGATTCAATAGTGTAGTAATATAACGCTGACAGGTTCTGTACCATTAGTACTATTACTTTTGTCACTTTAAGTACATTTTGTTGCTAATAGTTTTGTACCTTTACTTCACTAAATGTTGTGGTTGTGGAATTACCAAAATCAAAATGTGCCGTAAACAAAAAGACAATGAATGTGTGTAGCATTTAGCTAGCCGAGGAGAGGTGTCCATTTGAATTAAAAGTTGCCATGTTTTGGCAGCATTAATATGCAAACCAAATTTTATGTCAGTATAAGTAGGAGTCAGCTGACAGTTTGGCTGGGAGGTGGCATACTTCCTCTCAAATGTTCTCACCAAATTTGAGAAATTCCCTGCCCATTTTAAGTGTGGACAAACAGTGATGAAGACGATCAAATAACCTTAAATGGGGTGTTCAGTCACGGTTAGGGTTAAGCCAATCGGTTAATTTGACTAATTTGACTCCTTATCCCAGGTAATAGACTCAGCCATGTAACCACCAACTATCCCCTGACAATTAACTAAATGTCATCTTTGACAGACTAAAGTGTCAATTAATCACAAGTATGTGGACGTTAACTGCTCCCGGTCTTGGTCACTTTAAAGTGAGTAGTGTCATCTATATGCTTCCAATCGGGCAACATTTTTCTTCCAACACTGCTTGACCTGAACAGGAATTAGAACAGCTCCTTCTGATTTCCTCTCACTTGAGGAGCAGCTGCTCTAATGACATTATCAGTCTTAGAACCATGAATACGTGGACTGTAAAATTGAGGAGAGTGCCGTCACATTCATTTCCCCCCCGGTTTCTTCTTCAGGCTTCAAGCGTCTGTGTCCCCCTGTAGTTAATTGCGGCTCTAAGCCGGCGCGATGCCCTCCCTGTCTATTACGTCGCGCCTGGCTATGTCTGAATTGTCTGTGTTGATGTGAGTCACTCTAGGAGAGAAATTCAATTACCTCCCCTCTCTACCCAGTCATGGCCCTGCCCAGCCGAGCTGAAGTATGACTGATATCTGAAGGAGAGGAGAGAGAGAAAGAAAGAGGGAGCAAAGTGAATGTGTGTGTATTTGAGAGAAAGAGAGAGAGGAATGAAGATAGCCAAAATACTGAGAGACTGGTTAACAGATGGAGACAGTAAGATGGAGAGACTGGTTGACAGAGTGAGAGACAGGCAGAGATGTATGGAGAGAAACAGCAGATGCGCAACATAAAGATGCATTCCCATGAAAACATAATCCGACATTCACCATCCAAGCAATTTGTCCTTGATGGAGGTCTGAACGATATGGGCGTCACATCCCAGAAACACGATTATTGGAAGCCGTTTGGTTTTATGAGACATCAAATAAAATTCCAAACAAATGCATCTCCTCAATGTGCTCTGGACTCAGGCCTTTTAAAAGAATCTCATCTCTTGGCATGTAAATTGTTTTATTTAATGATTTTTACACAATATTCTATTGCTAATTTTAATAGGTGTCTCAACATCAACAACAATCACTGTCAGCCATAATTTATAACATATGCCAAATTATTTTTGGTTATATAATCTCACACCTATTTCTTTTCCCAGTCAGACATATTTCTAAGTGATCCAACACTTTGTCACTGAATTGTTTGTATTCAGTGTACTGCAATAAGGGAAAGGTGCAAGATGCCTTTTTTCTTAATTGCACATTGTTTTCAAAAACTAAAAGAAGTAAGTAAGTAAATTAAGTAAAATAAATGCAATGAAAAACTGTTTAGTGCTTTTGTTAAAACACACACGTACTGTATGAGCATTTTAAGAACTCGTATAGAAAAAGGTCACAATGCTACAAACAATATCTTGTGTTTTCACAACAATTAGCTTGTTAGTTGCACATTGCCTCACATGTATACCATGATAACAGTAAGTAGACAGTAGAAAGAAAGGGGCATTATGAAGTGGAAGGATCACACAATACACATCATCCACCATGCTTTTGTTTCGCTTAACTCACATTAGATCCGCTTAGAAATGTCATGTCACTGCAAATGAGTCAAATGAGTCTTCTGCCAACATTGGGGCAAATAATACGACGTCAAGGAACTATTCAGTCATATGTTACTGAGTGACAGTGCTTGTTGTTGCCTTTGACAATAAACTGCGCCATTCTTCTGACGTACAACTGATGAGAGCATCTAGCAACCAAACAACATGCTTTCTAACACTAAGGAGAATGTGTAATAAAAGAAAGAGACTACTGTCTACTGTAAGTGAGCCTTTGACCAACCATGGAAAACAACCTGATGAAGATTAAGTGAGTCAAATAGTCAAAAGAGTCATTACACTTCATTCATTTGTATTGAAAACATTTACTGTGAGAAATGTACACCATACACATATGTAAACGTACTAAAATTATAGTTATCTCACATGAAACAGTCAGTGGTGGAGACATAACAAGACAAAGATGTAGCACATGCCAGCTCAGTATTTTCCAATTCCAGGAAAGTATGACTCAATGAGCAAAAGTCTTGACCTCATTTTTTTATGAAGATGTTCAAGAGGAACAAGAGAACATTAAGGAAGAAGAGATACCTGAAGATAAAGATGATGAAAACCAGCGGGGTGAAAAGGGGACAAATTTTGTCCAAGAATGAAAAGATAACCTGGTCCTCTTCACAGTGTGGCAGTCAGGGCCAATGACAGCACACAGTGAGATCAAGATAACCTTGCGGCCTGTTAGATTGGCAGTTTCCCATGGCCAGGGCATTGTCTCAGTGTTTCATCTTTCCAGCACACCAATGTAGGGGCAAGTCCACTCAAGTTATGAGAGCAGAATGCTGATAGGCCTCCACATGACCAGTGTTTTGAACAAAGGCTCCCCATGGTGTTGACTGAGAGCAGCACCCTACCTCAGCCTCCTGTATAACCAGACCAATGATCCTCATCATCTCCTCCGTGGCCCACGGACTAGTTCGGTCCAACTTCCTTTGATCTTCCAACCTCCTACAGTGAGCAGCTAGCCATTTAAAACAGCTCAATTCAGCTCGTTTTCCCTGCTGTGGGATGATTTCTCTGACATACTATAGACTCCTAGAGAGGTCCACACAAACCAGCTAGCTTGTTAGTCAGCCACTGTGCTAGCCAAATAGTAAATGTTATTTTTTTCTTCATCAGCCTCTGCCCCTGTATGTCCCTTGTGTGAGAAAAATACCTGCAGACGTCAGCCCATCAGAGAAGGGAAGGAGAGGAAAAATGGAGGCCACATACAACATAGTATATATATATATATATATATATATATATATATATATATATATATATATATATATATATATATAAATAAAAGAGGGGAAGAAAAAAATATAGTATACTGAGTAACTGCTGAGTCAATCATCTGTAAGACAGTATAGCAGTGAGCATTAGAAACAAGACACAAGCACAGCACAGTTATTTCTGTAAAATGTCTTTATTACTAAAGCACTGATGAATAGCAAAATTAGGATGGAAAAAGCAGAACGTGTTTTGCATCTAAAGTCAAATTAAGCGGTAGTTCTAAATTTTGTCTGGTGCGCATGAAATTTTTAGTGGGACGCACCAGTGCTTCTTATGGGAAAAGAAGTCTGTATGTGATACAATGGCTCAATTACAGGGAACCAATGTCTCAATGGAGTTTACAGTCTCACATCAGCAGCCAGCCTGAGCTCTCTTAAAAGACAAAGAAAACTCCCCAAAAACCTGAGCACTTAAGGAAAGTGTTGAAGAAAAAAACCACAGGAGAGGCTATTCAAAGAGAGATACCCCCTTCGTGGGGGTGCAATAGGAACAGGAAAAGCCAATATTGATATAAAGAGAAGTCAGAAAGGACAGCAATATGTTTTTCATTGTTTAGTCTCTACCCAAGCACATTGGATTTGAAATGAAAAAGTGGCTATGAGTTTAACCCATAAGAACCCAGACCCATTTCCCCTCAAAGGACAATTATGGGGAATACACCACAGACCAAGTGGACTACATTGAAGACATTTCTGATGTGTTTTTTTATACTACCTCTTAATGTCAAAGATCTGTGATGTTACATATACGTTACGTTGGGCGTTTATGGTAAATTTACTTGTTTTATTGTTTTATATTAATTTGTTCAAGAAACATGGTCAAAACAGGTTGACTGTATACAGCACACACTATTAAAGCATTAGAATTGTTAAATGGGTTTTAACTTACCTTCAGTATCAAAATACAGGCTTTTTGAAATTAGTCGCTTCCTTCACTTGTGTTTACATGTCACACCACCATTTTGAAAAGGTCCTGACCTGCCACAGTCACATGACTGTGACATGACCACCACACCAGGATGTTTCGTATATGTCTCTTAGGGACTTAATGAGTTAAGATCAAGCACAAAGCTGTATAAGGACGATTCTGGGGCCTTTGAAGTGTGTGTTACACTGGTGTCACCATGGGTTCTTATGGGTTAAAGTGCTGACCTTCAACTCTTGGTGTTGGAGAGTGTCCACATCTATGTTGTGGGAGCAATGTAGGACTTGTAGCCACTTTTATACATAGTCCCCCAAAGTTGGGACAATGCAGCACAGAACTCCAAAAAAACAAGCAAGGGCTGTCCTTAACGATAAATAGCAGAATATTCTTGGCCCTTCATGTTTTTCCAATTGGAAATTTGGTAACAAAGAACAATGACAGCCCAGTGAACGGCAAATTTGTCTAATTCAGGTATAGGAAGGGCATGTGTTGATCATCTATTAAATACTTGAGATGACGTCTGTAACCAAACATCTGGGAAAAATTGTCAGCCCACAATGGGAAAAAGTTGTAGGCTGTTTACAGGCCAATCCAAACCTCCCCCAAGGAAAAGGCAACAAGCAACATTGCTCAGGTTTCCTCAGTCGGCTAAGGTGCTAATCTATACATCCAGAGCACAAAGTTTGCTGAACTTGACACACACTTTGGTGATAAAGTTTAGATAAGGTCATATTGACAAGAGGGAGAGAAGTCATTACTGGACAAATACACAACAGTTACATCTCCCGTGGCTGCCAAAGAGATGTCGCTTGATAGTTTTCCTCATATTTCATAGCTCTTTAGCGGTGAATTTAGATAATCAAAATGGCAGACTGCCAGCTTGTCAAAAGCTTGTCTTAGAGCAGCCTGCCTTTTGCCTTGGTGTTTTTATTCATAAGTATTCCCACCACTAAGTGCTTTTTGTTGTATGACAAGGATAAGCTGAGGCCCATTTTCACCCTGCTGAGAGAGCAGTTACTGGAATCAAAGCTAGATCACAGTTGTCACAATGCCATTTCACTGTGTATTACCATAGCATGCCAGCAGCTCCAACAATCACTGCTCTGTCAATGAAAGGGGACAGCTGAAAGCTCAGAATGTACACAATGAAGTGATCCATTTATTCAAGTGGAACAATAGAAAGCGTGACCAGGTATGTTTCTATTTCCTTCAAATCACCTGTTACATAAAGGGATTCATGTTTTGTGTGTAAACACGATGAGGTGTCTGGTAGGATGTATTGATTCCACATTTCACCCCATTCAAATCAACATATCTATACTATCAGATGTGTTACAGCCAAAGCCTTTCACTCAATAGTCGAAGAGCATCTGTTCTATCCGTAATACATTTCATTATCACGGAAAATCCACCAGGGATATGAGTTTATATTATTACAAGCAAGCTGTGCACATCTGATTGTTGTTGCCATTACGACAAAGAATCCAATCATTTCTGATATGTCCAATGTTTGTTGTAATAGAAAGAGCACAGAGCAGAGAAATATTGCTTTGAATACAACCTCCCATTCTGGATGTGGCTGTCATAACCTGTGCTTCAGTAATTGTTGGATATACCAGAGACTAAACATTATGATGCATGTAGATTCAGCCCCGCCCATGTATTGTCACCATTATGAATATTAAATTGAGCATTTGTCTTTTGTGTGAGGGATGTGACAGGCGACCCAGCAATAAGCCTCAGAGAATATGTCTTGCTGGATTATTATAGTCTGTTGCCGTCTATATTGATTGGTCCTGATGCCCTTGAGGGAGTCAGGCTGTTTAGTGGTGTGACGGGCACAGTGAGTCATAAACACAGCGACAGGATGTCAATGAGCCATAAACACTTCTATAAAAACTATCTCTCCCTGGTGCTGCTGAAATTTGTTTCACATCACATAAACACAGAGGTGAATTGACGACGTGTTTCAGTGAATGTATTTTTCCATCTTCCCATTTGGTTCAAACAGTAACTCTGCTGTATATAAGGACAGAACAAATTAGAACTAGAGACCATCTTGCAATGGGATCACACCAGACATGACGCCCGTCAACATGTTGACGTTCCAACCCATGAATACTCATTATTGAGTACTCAGTACAATACAAATGTGTTGTGGAACTAAAACTGGAAGAAATACAATAAAAATAAAAAGTAATACATGACCGTATAACCTAAGACACTATGAAAGACGAAGCAGGACGCTACTACAGAATGTCAGATTGAGCAAAGTTGTCACAGGAAGTGGATGCAACACAAACAAAACTAAACTGATTGAGCCAGCCAATGTTAAAGGGCGAGAGTAAGAAAATGGTTTCTCGTGGCACAAAGTCTACTTCAGCAGCAAAGTAGAGAGGCCAGATGCCACAGCACCTGAGGAAACAGTTGGGGGCTGACATGAGAGCAACAACTTGAGTAAAAATCATCCAAGCCAAGCAGACATCAGTCCCAGCAGAGCTAACACCTTACCAGCTAGCGTTGGTCTGTTGCACCTTTTCAACCTCCTTGCTCCATTCCAACAGTTTCCACATGATTTTGGGACTGACAAACCAAACTAAGTGTATTTTTTGTGTAACCTTTGTTAATCTCTAAGGCAAAAGGAGCTCAGTTCTGAGTGTAAGAAAGGGAGACTGGTTAGGACAGGTGCTGTGTCATTGAGGGTAGACTAAATATGGGAAACAACATAACAACGTTGAATACAGTTCAACAATACCACAAACTGCAAATCAACACCTCTCTAAAACAGTTTCAACAAATACTCAACATTATAAACTTCATGAGTGTAGTAGTGTTGTTTTAGACTGCATCAGTTTTAGCTAGTTGTACCTGACAAACTGAAAACCGAGGGTAATTAGAGGAATATATGCATTTATCTATAGTTTACTACTGTACATAGGTTTTGTAAGGACAATAAACATCATAAGAAAATTGCCCTAGACTAGGATCAGACACCAAGTTGCTTACTCAACAGGAACTAGCATGTGAATGTATCTATCACAATGGGCTTTGACAAGCACTGTTTTGGAACTGCAACTTCTCTCAGCACCCTTTGATACATTCATTTGCATTTCAGTAACCTAGATATCTAAATTTAAGCAGGGCCATGCCATTTTGTCACTCTTTTGGGTCTTGGGTGTAGCTAGGGTTGTAGAGTTGCATGTCTCTTCTCATTATGTGATATTTTCTATTAATGCAGACAAACACCTCTGAAATTCAGAAATAAGACATATCCTTCATGTGCCCTAGCACAGTTCAGCCAGTTGTATTCATGAATACTCAGTGCAGAAGCATTAACTTAATAGGGTCATACTAGCGCAGCATGCTTGATATTGAACAAAAAATGAGAACAATTACGCCAAAGTACTTTGACATGATTATGAAAAACCTACATATCCACGTTTTTACGTTTTTAATGTCAGTTTTCTGCCACTTCACAATCCCAGATTCCCTGTGCACTGTGGTCCCTGTCAAACCTAACTCTACCGTCGGCTTGTGGAAGCTGTAGACAACCATGCGCTCCTACATGCCACATGACACATGGTGCCGGCTGCTTCTTTACAGTACACCTGCCAGCCCGAGTGTCACCAGTAAAACCTGAAGTCTGGCGCCCTCTCATGCAGATTCATCCCGCCCACTGACTTGATGGACCTGGGCTGAGCGAGACACCGCTGCTATACCTTTAGAGTTAAAACCCATAAAATCCATAAACCACAAAGCATACTTTGGTCATGTTGTGATTTTGATTCTTCAGTTGAGATGTGTCGGTTGTTGATCAATTTTACTGTTTACAGTCTCTACACAACGGTGACATTGGGAATCGTTACTAAATTGCTGTTATGTTTGAAATCAAAGCATGCCTTCAAAGAAAACTCAAACAAAAACTCAGTGCCCTTATTAGTGTAGAGGCAGCCCTGTGGAAATTCATACACAAAGAAGAATTAAAGATGTCAACAAGGACAACACTCTGGAAGAGAAAACACACACACACATGCACACACACACATGAACAAGGAGAACAGAACAAACAGTGTGTCTTCATTTGTAATCACTGTGGAGTCAGAAGTGGTGCCAAGCCTCATGCCAAGGGAGCTCCCATAAGGAGAAGGTCTTGGCAGACACAATATACTGGCAGAAGGTGTCCCAGACCTCTGTCTTCTTCTCTCTCTCTCCCCCATCTCAATGCCTCGACCTCTCTCTCTCCCCCATCTTTTTCTATCTCAGACACAAGCAGACAAGAGTCGAAAGACAATGTGTAATCTGCTCACCAGCGCACACAACTACTGGTGCGTCATGAATGAATATTGTGTGGGTGAAGATGGATTTTAGTTGAATTGTTTCTTTAGAATCAGACAGAAGAGGTCGATTAAAACTCGTAAACTGCAAACGTAATGGAGGGCTTAACTTTAACATCTCATACCATATCCTGTGTTCAGATGATTGATTTTTGAGGGTTCTATAATGATTCTAATGAGTATATATATATCACTTCCTTTCCCAGGAAATAAGGATTTCTCTCCACAACCTAAGTTTGATTTTAAATTGCAGAACTGCAGATAATTAGTGTATAACTTAGTAACATTAGTGCACTCTGACAGAGTAGCATCCAGGACTGCTCATATGCAGTGTGGGAATGCTACACAGAGCATATGACAGCCCTGAACAGGGCTTTTTCTGACGTCACCTGTGCAGTAAACCTACAAAATAGTTAGCCAGTGATGTGCCAAATCTCGGCTTTGCTAGTTTACTACTGTAGGCAGTAAACTAGTTACCCAGACATACATTTGCTAACGTATTAACCATTTGGGGGTTTAGTGAAAGGTCAGTTGTTAGCATGCTTAGCTACCCTACCAAAAAAAATTAAATACATAAAGAAAGAAAAGAAAAGAGTGGGTGTGCCAAATCAAAAAGTGAGCTCCCCTGTCCCCGCACAATGGCTGAATGCGAAAGGTGCTCGGACAACATTAAAATGGACACTGACAGAGACACAAAACAGAACAAAGCATAGGGAGACATAATGAGGCAAAAAGGTGGGAGTCCAGCCAGAGCACCTGTGTCCACGGCTGGGTGTAATCACTGCATGTGACGGAGTATAAAAGAGAAGACAAGCAAGCAGACAGTCCATAATTGTAATGATGCCACAACATATTGAAAGCCCAACACAGCTGCTTCTTATATGAAAACTGCCTCAGCATTCAGCTATCAGTCTAACGGCATTATAACATCCAGAAGGCAGGTCTATTTAACTCCTCAAAGAGTTTGACAGATTGTTAGCTCATCATATGTCTGCAGGATTTAACAGAAAGGTTAATAAACAATTTCCTATCTCCAAGTGAAAATGGCCACATAGCACATAGACCATAATATTGCAACTCAAAACCTATTATTTATTCACCCAGTGTGGCTGCAAGGGTTTTAATCTGTTTATTTTTCCACTATATCAAATTGTAGAGGTGACTCTTTCTTGTACTAAAATTTGAAAATACAATGCATTTTTATTGGTGCTATTGTAACAAGAGGATTTACAGTAGGAACAGAGGGAGGATGTATAACTTTCTACTGGGATGTAAACAAACAAACAAAAAACCCAAATGAGCATTTTCAACAGACATCCTATATATGGTAATAAGACTACATGCATTTAAAGGAATCTAAATACTTTGCGGTTGCATAAGTTAACAGCTACTCTATCACTTAAATGCTGCTAAGCTATAATCATCACCTCATTTATGTAAATGAAGTTGTTTCGCACGACTTGACACAGGTGAGAAATTTCTAAGGGAGTGATAATAATAAAACTCATTTAATGAGTGGTTAGATGAATACAATAAATACGATAGATACGATAAGTTCTCTCCTTTCTTACTGTATGTGTTTGTGTGTGTTTGCATACATACATGTTGTACACCCTGGGCCTCTTACTCAGGGAGACTGATGTGTGTGTGTGTGTGTGTGTGTGTGTGTGAATTACAATGATACATTCATGTGGTGGGAGAAATTTGTTTTCCCCACGCGAGTGTTGCACTTGCCCTGAGTGGAGGGAAAACAATTCCTATTTAATGGATCCCTATAATGTTCCAGTCACAGTCATTAGGGACTCCGACAGCCACCATATTTAGAGGAAATCTTCGAGTAATTAAGGGAACCGTTTGCCATTGTGAGCAGGGGGCTGGCTTTAATGGGAAGTTCTATTAGTCTGTCATGGTGATGCCTAATGGCTGACCACCATACTATCATTAGAAACTCTGCCTGTTTGTGTGTGTGTGTGTGTGTGTGTGTGTGTTGGCTAATCGTATAATTAAATGGACTATGATCCATCACAGACAAGTAATGGGAATACAAACCTTTTCTTCCTCCTTCTCCTCGTTATCTATCTCTGTCCTTTTGTGTTTTTATTTCAGCTGAGCTTAGCTTCTGTCTCTATTTGATTTACGCACTGGCCGTCTTTCTCTAAAGCCGGCTGTTGCTCTCGGCAGCACTGTTATTCCACATTTCTTCGTCCATCTGTTTCCATTTTAGTCTGCAATTCCTTGTTTCCATCACCCCTCTTTCATTCTGTCTGTCACTTTGCATCACTCTCACTCCCCTCTTAACCCTTCTTCTATCCTTCCTCTATCGTTACCCTAATGCTTTCATCTGCCCTCCTCTGCCTATTCATTCAATTTGTCTGTCTCTCCAGTGCTGTCAGCATTTTCTCTTTTCCCGTCGCTCCATCTCCCATTGCCCCCTCTCCTCATTATTTTCTTACAGCAATGCTCCTCCACCATATTTGCCAAGCATGGTGTTTTCATATTCTGTTAGCATATGGTGAACTATCTTTACTATACAGAAGTCATCAGTATTTTTATCGCGCCGTCAATCCTATAAGATGTAAGCAGATGGTTTCATTATGAACTGCTGATGAAGGTGTTCTTGCCCAAACAAAGGCCACAAGTGTGTTAGATAGTTTTAACTCTTTTCTTGATGAGGAACATTTTATTTTTAACTGCAGCTTTGAGGAGTTTTTCCTCAGGTCGAGTATAACATTCACAACTATACACTACAGGTTTATATTCTGCTAATTTGCTTTGGGAGGAAACATAATTGCAGCCTGGATTCTGTTCACTGGCATGTGTTTGTGTGACATCGTTACACAGCACACAAGTTGTGGATGGGTGTGAAGGAAAAGATTGTGTTTTTGGTTGGATATTGCTGACAGTCAGCACATCCTGTCTAACTATTTAACCAAGATCACGATCTTTCTCTAACATGCCTAAACATTACCGTAAATACGTCATTCTTGCTTAAGTTATCAGAAGCTGATATTGCAGAAAAATCAAATGAAATATGTCATATAATTTGTTCAGTATTATTTTGTATATTTTGTGTCGGAAATGGCAGCTCATTTGGACAAACTCTTCTTAACTCTCATAACTCTCTCATGAGCAAAAGCATATTGTCAAGTAAATAATCCATAGAAAAAGCTTTCAAAAACATCAGAGACATCAAGAGTTAGCATGATATTGTGTCAGCTAGTTGATGACAAAATATCAGCAAAATATTACCATTATGAGCCAGGAAATGTGATGTTTATTGCAGGGCGGTTGTACTGAATTGCTTACTATGTCCACACTTTGTATTTCTTATACCCTATCGTCAAACAATCAAATTAGGAACCAAGAAAAGCTCAGTGAAAGTTTCCCATTAACAGCCATCCATCTTGACATTACACAGTGTGCTTTTCTTTTTTAATGTTAAAGTTAGAAAACCATAAGGACAACATTTTAGGACCCACTGTTTTTACAGGATCCTGTCAGTTTGCCCCCCCCCCCCAGAGTGTTTGGTATCATCCCACAGCCATCTTGTAAGATCTGTCTGAGCAGATGGCCTCTCCTCATGAAGCTCTGATGACAGCACAGTAATCTGACTCAACAGAGAAAAGGCTACCGGATTAACAACTAACTCCATTCAAGTGGAATACCAACACAGGTGCTCGGCGCTGAGCTGGAATGTCCTGCCTGTGACAGTCCCTGCGTGAAATAAAGGGTCTGTCTCAAGCCTCCGTACTGTGTGATGGGCACAGTTTACACTTGATTTATTTGTTTCTGATGCAGACCACAAAGCAGTTTTCTGATGAAGAAACTAAAGTTACGGATAAAGAGGTTTGAAACAGCATTACTGACCAAGAACAATGTAGTCAGCATATGGAAACATACTCATTGGGCTGCAACGGCAGGCTGGTTGGCCAGCTGACAAATTGGTTGCCATGGCGGTTATGAGAACCCTGGGCAGAGGTGATTGGGTCGCAGTATCCGTAGCGACTGTGGTCGAGAGTTACACTGAGGGGCCAGATGGGGCAGCAGTGGGGGGTGAGAGTTGCCATCCTCAGTACTTCATCAGAGCAAAACCAGAACAGAGACATGATGCCGGTGTGAAAATGATGACTTCAGTAAACCATTTTTTAAGCAAATTCAACATGACATGTTGCGGAGATATCCAATTTAAAACATAATAGGGTATAAGAAATACAAAGTGTGGATATCGTAAGCAGTTCAGTACAACCGCCCTGCAATAAACATCATTTCCTGGCTTAATGGTAATATTTTGCTGATATTTTGTCATCAACTAGCTGACACAATAACATGTTAACTCTTGATGTCTCTGATGTGAGAGCAGACTGGGAAAAATAAGTACCTTGGAGGGAACACCAGACATTTTAAAAATGAGAGTGTGAGAAGTTTTTATGTTAGTCCATTATTCTTAAAATTGCATTGCTATGGTAACAATTCCTTGTCAATGGCCAAGAAATGTTGCATGTTAAAGTGAGTAATTGATGTTCTCTGCTCCCTTAAACTTGGCTGTTGAAGAGGCCTTGAGCATCAACTGTTCCTGTGGGGTTTCTCACTGGCCGACAACACACTCGGATGATGGGATGCCTTCGAGGGTTTGTAGTTCCGCTGAAGTAAAGGAACCCTAAAGGAAAGTGTGTTTTGGAGAAGAGAAATCTAAATGGGAATCTTTTTATTCTACTTATTTTTAGATTTTACCCTCATTTTGACCCAATTCTGAATTCCAAAGCAAGTGGTATGGAAACCATCGCTGGATTTCCCACCTGTGAACATGAAAGAAAAACCAACAGGGAGTGTACAGCTACTGGGGATTAAACCCTGCGTCTCTGCGGTAATAATCACATGTGTGGCCCCCTGGTTAATGTACTTTTAGCTTTTAGTTTGGTCCATGCTGAAAACCCTACTCGAGGTTCAAATATACATGAATGAAATAAATAAAGCACCTGATACACGAAGCACTTGATATTCTGTCCGATTCATAATTGTACTGGTGCCTTAACAATGAGTAGTGGGCTCCTTGTCACTATGGGAGCAAGATATTTTCATTAGCACAGAAGCTCAAGGCTAAATTTGTTATGTGAGTTGTACACTAACAAGTCTGAGGAAACCCTTGATCTGTGGCAGTTCCTTTGAGCTTTTTGAAATCTCATAAATAACTAGTTTTCAAAGATTTTATTCTCTTTTTTCTCACAACCTACACCTGAGTGGGATTTTTTAGGCAAACAAAATAACCATCTCTAGAAAAAACACAGAAAAAGTGAACAATTCCACAGTAATTAGTCTGCATACATTACACTCAAGAAGTATGAGGAAGCTTTGATAACATAACATGCCGTGTGTGTGTGTGTGTGTGAGAGAGAGAGAGAGAGAGAGAGAGAGAGAGAGAGAGAGAGAGAGAGAGAGAGAGAGAGAGAGAGAGAGAGAGAGAGAGCATGTGAGACTGGTGCTGTACTGGCCCAGTGTGTCCTCAGTAGGCCTGTCAGTCCCAGTCATCTTTACCTGAATGATGCCACCACGGCTCCATCTGTCACCAGAAACCCAGGCCAGAAGATGAAAAATGAAAAAACGATTGAGACTGAATAGAGAGAGAGAGAGAGAGAGAGCAAGAGAGAGAGAGAGAGAGAGAGAGAGAGAAAACAGGTGTGATGAGAGAGGTGGTAAAGTAAAGTAGCTTTTTCAGTAAAAAAAACTAAATTAATAGGATATAGACAGAAATATGGGCTAGTAACATACACAAATAAAAGGAAATGAGGTGAGAACATATTAAAGGAAAGATGGAAAAGACAAGATTAGAAATGTAAACAGACAAAACCACGGTCTTCTCATAGAGGGAGGAATATTACATTTTACTGCAAGAGCATCCATAGGTATGAGTTGCTTATTAACTGTCTATAAAGCGTCTTTGAACTCTATCTATTCTAACGTAGAGAGACAGCTTTCAAAGGATTTCATTTCAGATATCGGATCAGCTGTAAGCAAAGATCTCTGAATGCATTTGTGAAAAAAAGAAAAGAAATGCTTTTGGAAACTTCCCTGCTTTTCTCTGTGTTGCTGACTTCTTTCTTTGTCTTCATACCAGTGCAGAACAACATGCTCTTTGTAGCAGGGCAGCCTCACAATCTGAGGTTGTACTCAAGCAGGAGCATATCATAAAGTAATGGAAGGCATTGATTTCTCTGCATATCTTTAAAGTCAAAGAGTGATAATACATGAGCCACTTCTGAAATGACTCTAGGCAGCGTTCCTATGCAGGAGTGTGAACTGATCAGTGTGGTGCAATCACTGAGGAAGAAACATTGCTCTTAAAAAAACAAAAAGGTACTGAGAAAGTACAATATGTCATCACTTTGTGACATCTCTCCACCATGTTGCCTCAGAGTATCTCAGAAGTTCACATGGTAATGTGACCTCACTAGTGATCCTGAGTGAGCCCTTTAGTTCTTACAAGCTTTGCACGCACAGGCCCAGATTTTCTGTGCCGTCTAAATCTCGCCTGCGCTCTCAGGCTGAGAAGCTCAAAAGCTGAGCTTACTGATGTGAATCAGCACCATCTGGATAATGTGGGTCACAACATTTTCAGGAGAGACAAAGTGTCAAGTGTCAGTGTTTTACTATAAATGAGTAAGATATACTCATGTTACACATGCATGCTGTATGTACACAAACTGCCTGTCCTGCCCTCTCATAATGTGCACAAACACAAGAAGCACACTTCTGAAAATTATAATTATTGTAGCTAGGTTCAGTGACCTGGAAAGTTTAGCAGAACAAAGACCATTTTGCTCTCTTTTTGACACTCACACTCTCTCTCTACGCACGCACGCACGCACGCACGCACACACACACACACACACACACACACACACACACACACACACACACATTACTACGACTAAGATGTAATTCACTCTCAAATGTTAGCACCTTCGTGAAAGTAGAGGTCATGGTTGTTACTCTCAGTCTTTTTGGGAGCAGGGGAGAGTGAAATTGATTAAGCGGGTTTAAAGACAGGAAGAGGTAATTTCACGTCAACAGCTCTTTCCCTCTTTCTCAGCAACAATGACAATCAATACGAGAGGAAAAAGATACTACTGCTGCTACTACCTATACTTAATATTTATAATAATATTAAATATTAAAACACACATTCTATACACAGTCAAACCTGAAACATCACTATAGTAATTGAAGTGATGAGTAAAATAAAAACGCACAAAAATGACATGCATCTGTGTGCAGCACAGGAAAAGGGATGTGCCTCCCTCTCTCTGCCTATTTCTACATGGGTCATCCTTCAGTCTTGAAGACACAGAAAGTAAAAAAGAAGAGTTGGAAAAGTAAAGTAGAAGAAAAAAAGAACAAAACCTCAGCCTGAATGGAATTCTGTCAATCACTGACCTATTAACCCAATAGGAATATTACAGGGTCACAGTAATGACAACAATTATCAGAAACATGGGGTCATTAGCAGAGCAATCGTGTCAATCATTCCTGCGAGTCTCTCGCTCCATCTCCGAGCTGTAAAAGGTGCCATCTTCTTGATTACACCACTTACAAAGAAGGGGAACAGAAATGTCAACATCATTTTCTACGTCTCTATCAGCTGTCCATCTTTTCTGTTCTTGTTCTCTCAGAAACAAGTTGAAAATCTAAAAATCCAAGATAAAAGGACGACAGAATGCTGTCACGTCTCTACAGTGATGGTGATGGGCGGACCAACATTAAGAACTGATTGAATTCTTTCAGGCGATCCCACAGTGAATCAGGTCTGGATTGAGTCATTTGATAAACTTAAAGCAGCTTTGATCGATATAATAACGATGTATCGAAAGACAATGTCATAACAATGTGAAGTTCTGTAGTGAACATACAGAGAATTATCATCTGAATCAGCAGCTCGCCTTGGCTTTCTAGTTGTAGCTCACTGTTTAGCTGTCCGACCTGCAACTTTATTGTTTTGCTTCACTCTCAGATGCTAACATAGCGTTGTTTTTGGTGGCAGCAGTCAGCTGTTTTCAGCTCTAAAAACCCACTGTACCCATTGCTTAGCACTAATCAGCAAACAGTATATAGCAGAGTATATAGCAGCTGAAGAGCCAAATATTTCAGAATCAGAATCAGAAGAATCAGAATCAGAAACTGTTTATTGCCAAGTAACATACATTACAAGGAATTTGCTGTGGTCTGAAGGTGCTATTGTTTTGATAACAGATAAGTAGAATATAAAAGCTAAAATAAGAATAAGAATAAAAATAAAAATAAGATAAGATAAATAACAACAGTGCAGTGACCAGAATAAAGTAAAGTGTCCAGGTAAAGTGTCCAGTAGGGGGTGGGTGCGTTAATGTAACGCAGTGGGGACAGGGGTGATGTACGTTAAGTACAGTGCATCCGGAAAGTATTCACAGCGCTTCACTTTTTCCACATTTTGTTATGTTGCAGCCTTATACCAAAATGGATTAAATTCATTTTTTTCCTCAAAATTCTACACACAACACCCCATAATGACAACGTGAAAAAAGTTTATTTGAGATTTTTGCAAATTTATTAAAAATAAAAAACCTGAGAAATCACATGTACATAAGTATTCACAGCCTTTGCTCAATACTTTGTTGATGCACCTTTGGCAGCAATTACAGCCTCAAGTCTTTTTGAATATGATGCCACAAGCTTGGCACACCTATCTTTGGGCAGTTTCACCCATTCCTCTTTGCAGCACCTCTCAAGCTCCATCAGGTTGGATGGGAAGCGTCGGTGCACAGCCATTTTCAGATCTCTCCAGAGATGTTCAATCGGATTCAAGTCTGGGCTCTGGCTGGGCCACTCAAGGACATTCACAGAGTTGTCCTGAAGCCACTCCTTTGATATCTTGGCTGTGTGCTTAGGGTCTTTGTCCTGCTGAAAGATAAACCGTCGCCCCAGTCTGAGGTCAAGAGCGCTCTGGAGCAGGTTTTCATCCAGGATGTCTCTGTACTTTGCTGCATTCATCTTTCCCTCTATCCTGACTAGTCTCCCAGTTCCTGCCGCTGAAAAACATCCCCACAGCATGATGCTGCCACCACCATGCTTCACTGTAGGGATGGTATTGGCCTGGTGATGAGCGGTGCCTGGTTTCCTCCAAACGTGACGCCTGGCATTCACACCAAAGAGTTCAATCTTTGTCTCATCAGACCAGAGAATTTTGTTTCTCATGGTCTGAGAGTCCTTCAGGTGCCTTTTGGCAAACTCCAGGCGGGCTGCTATGTGCCTTTTACTAAGGAGTGGCTTCCGTCTGGCCACTCTACCATACAGGCCTGATTGGTGGATTGCTGCAGAGATGGTTGTCCTTCTGGAAGGTTCTCCTCTCTCCACAGAGGAACTCTGGAGCTCTGACAGAGTGACCATCGGGTTCTTGGTCACCTCCCTGACTAAGGCCCTTCTCCCCCGATTACTCAGTTTAGATGGCCGGCCAGCTCTAGGAAGAGTCCTGGTGGTTCCAAACTTCTTCCACTTACGGATGATGGAGGCCACTGTGCTCATTGGGACCTTCAAAGCAGCAGAAATTTTTCTGTAACCTTCCCCAGATTTGTGCCTCGAGACAATCCTGTCTTGGAGGTCTACAGACAATTCCTTTGACTTCATGCTTGGTTTGTGCTCTGACATGCACTGTCAACTGTGGGACCTTATATAGACAGGTGTGTGCCTTTCCAAATCATGTCCAATCAACTGAATTTACCACAGGTGGACTCCAATTAAGCTGCAGAAACATCTCAAGGATGATCAGTGGAAACAGGATGCACCTGAGCTCAATTTTGAGCTTCATGGCAAAGGCTGTGAATACTTATGTACATGTGATTTCTTAGTTTTTTATTTTTAATAAATTTGCAAAAATTTCAAAAAAACTTTTTTCACATTGTCATTATGGGGTGTTGTGTGTAGAATTTTGCGGAAAAAAAATTAATTTAATCCATTTTGGAATAAGGGTGTAACATAACAAAATGTGGAAAAAGTGAAGCGCCGTGAATACTTTCCGGATGCACTGTACGTATAAGTAGTGTTTGTGTTCGGGGGGGGGGGTCAATGTAAGTTTGTCAGGTTGACTGCAGAGGGGAAGAAACTGTTTTTGTGGCGGGAGGTTTTGGTCCTGATGGACCGCAGCCTCCTGCCAGAGGGGAGGGGGTCAAACAGATGGTGTCCGGGGTGGGAGGGGTCGGCAGCGATCTTCCCTGCTCTCCTCAGGGTCCTGGAGGAGTACAGGTCCTGAAGAGATGGGAGGTTGCAGCCGATCACCCTCTCTGCAGAGCGGATGATACGCTGCAGTCTGCGTCTGTCCTTGGTGGAGGCAGCAGCGTACCAGACGGTGATGGAGGAGGTGAGGATGGACTCTATGATTGCAGTGTAGAAGTGAACCAGCATTGTTTGTGGCAGGTTAAACTTCCTCAGCTGCCTCAGGAAGTACATCCTCTGTTGGGCTTTCTTGATGAGGGAGCTGATGTTCAGCTCCCACCGGAGGTCCTGGCTGATGATGGAGCCCAGGAAACGGAAGGACTCCACAGTGTCCACTGGAGAGTCACACAGGGTGATGGGGGTGGGTGGGGCTGCGCTCTTCCTGAAGTCTACAACCATCTCCACTGTCTTTGAAGCGTTAAGCTCCAGGTTGTTGTTGTTGCACCAGGTCACCAGATGGTCAATCTCCCACCTGTAGGCACACTCATCCTCACCAGAGATGAGTCCGATGAGGGTGGTGTCGTCCGCGAACTTCAGGAGCTTGACGGACTGGTGACTGGAGGTGCAGCTGTTGGTGTACAGGGAGAAGAGTAGAGGAGAAAGAACGCAGCCTTGAGGGGAGCCGGTGCTGATCGTCCACCAGTCTGAGACGCGTTTCCCCAGCTTCACGTGCTGCTTCCTGTCAGACAGGAAATCTGTGATCCACCTGCAGGTGGGGTCAGGCACGTTCAGCTGGGAGAGCTTGTCCTGAAGAAGAGCCGGGACGATCGTGTTGAAGGCAGAGCTGAAGTCCACAAACAGGATCCTGGCATAGGATCCTGTGGAGTCCAGGTGCTGGAGGATGAAGTGTAGAGCCAAGTTGACGGCGTCGTCTACAGACCTGTTGGCTCTGTAGGCGAACTGCAGGGGGTCCAGCAGAGAGTCTGCGATGGATTTGAGGTGGGACAGGACCAGGCGTTCAAATGATTTCATGACCACAGAGGTCAGGGCAACGGGTCTGTAGTCATTTAATCCTGTGGGCCCTGGTTTTTTGGGGACGGGGGTGATGGTGGAGGCCTTGAAGCAGGCTGGCACGTGGCATGTCTCCAGTGAGGTGTTGAAGATGTCCGTGAACACTGGAGACAGCTGATCGGCGCAGCGCTTCAGGCAGGATGGGGAGATGGAGTCTGGTCCAGCAGCTTTTCGCGGGTTTTGTCTCTTGAAGAGTCTGTTCACATCTCTTTCAAGGGCAGACAGAGGTGTCGATGCTGGAGGAGTGGGGGGCGCCCCAGGTGTGATGAGGGGGTTGGGGCTGTTGGGTGATGGTGTGGGGGATGGTGTCAGGACTGTCCCATTGTCTTTCAAAGCGACAGTAGAAGTTGTTGAGGCTGTTGGCGAGGCGTCGGTCGTTAGCAGAGTTGGGGGCTCTTGGCTTGTAGTTGGTGATCTGCCTGAGCCCCCTCCACACAGAAGCAGAGTCGTTGGAGGAGAACTGGTCTTGTAGTCTCTCTGAGTACAGTCGTTTAGCTTCCCTCACCGCCTTGCTACTTGGCTTCCTTAAACTCTGCTCTGTTACCACTCTTAAACGCCTCTTCCTTTTCCAACCTCAGCTGTCGCAGTCTTGCTGTGAACCAGGGTTTGTCGTTGTTGTAACTCACCCTGGTCCGAGTTGGTACGCAGCAGTCCTCACAGAAGCTGATATATGAAGTCACAGCCTCTGTGTACTCATCCAGACTGTTGGTAGCAGTCCTGAAAACATCCCAGTCAGTACAGTCCAAACACGCCTTCAGGTCCTCTGCAGCTTCACTGGTCCACTTCTTCGAAGTTCTCACAACAGGCTTAGAAAGTTTTAATTTCTGCCTGTATGCGGGAATCAGGTGGACCATGTCGTGGTCAGAGTGTCCCAGTGCAGCGCAGGTGACGGCGTGAAAAGCGTTACTGACTGTGGTGTAACAGTGATCCAGAGTGTTCCCCTCCCTGGTGGGGCATTTAATAAACTGTTTGTATTTTGGGAGTTCATGTCTGAGGTTACCTTTGTTAAAGTCACCGAGGACAATAACTAAGGAGTCCGGGTTGGTCCACTCCGTTTCCAGTATCTGGTCGGCGAGTGCGCGCTGTGCGTCCTGCACGTTGGCCTCCGGTGGAATGTAAACACCGACCAGAATGAATGAAGCGAACTCACGGGGGGAGTAGTAGGGTTTACAGTTTATGAAAAAGGTTTCCAGGGAAGGAGAGCAATGCCGTCGGATCACTGTCACGTCGTTACACCAGCTGCTGTTGATGTAGAAACAAATACCTCCACCCTTTGTTTTGCCGGAGAGGTGTGCGTCGCGGTCTGCTCGGAGTAGCTGGAATCGGTCCAGCTGCAGCGCCGCGTTGGGAGTTCTTTCCCCCAGCCATGTCTCCGTGAAGCACAAAACAGCAGATGAATAAAAGTCCTTGTTTCTCCTCATCAGCAGCTGGAGTTCGTCCATCTTATTCCGTTGTCCTCGCCGGCGAAGACGCACGAGCGCACCGGCACGTTTCCCTCAGGAGTTGGTAGCGACCGAAAACAGAGCTACAAGAAAGTGAATATTGGAGTTATATTCAGCGGTGGCCAAAAACATGACTCCAAATGAATGATAATGTTGCTTCGTAACTGCTGGATGTGTAAATAAGATGTGGTGATGTTGTGTTCACACCTTGTGTTAATGCCTCCAGGTGCTATCAGTTATTGCAGGTTTATTTAGCACTACAGGCCAAACTGGTGGGCAACCACCAAACTTCAACATCTGCAAATTAAATTCCATTCTTCATCTATGCAACTTAAATGAAAGAAAACAGATTTGCTATATATGATGGTCATTTTTTATAATCTAAAAGATTATTAATGAATAATAATATGGTAAATAATAATAAAAAAGAAAAAATAACCTGCACATTTATCAATAAGGAAAACAACAGTTGTACTTGCAGCCCTAAAAACCGTTTGACCAGAATTAAATAATCAGAATTTAATGCATCTACTTTCAATATGCGAGTGTCATGTTCTGAGCCTCTTTCTCTCTCTCACTTCCTCCTTCCCTCTCTCATTGCTACTGTATAGATCACAATAATGTTAGTGGTGACACTCCCTTCCATGGTCATTCATCTGAAACAGAATTACATAAGCCATTTACCACCCGGTCTCCATGATGGATGGCAGGGCCCCCAGCCAAAGCACCCGGGCCTGATCGCTCCGCTTTTCTCGGTGACAAATGTCACCAGAAAGACATACGACACCTTCCGATTTCCTACGGTTTCAAATGAGAATGTTTGTGAGAGGAAAAGTGAGACAGAAAAATACACAAGAATCACAACAGTGAGGCAACATTTTTGTTTTGTGTTGAAATATTTTTCCATTCCCTGACTGGTCTGGATGATTGTCAAATTCTGATTGATTGATTTATCTGTACAAGGAAATGATCGTCATGCTGGGATGATTTGTGTGTGTGTGTGTGTGAGTGAGAGAGGCGCACCAATTTTGTGAATCAAGGTGGAAAGCACAAATTGCAGTCAAGTGCACGATGCACAGTGAAAGTGACAGTAGCACTTCTTCTCTGGACTATGTACTCCCACGCATATGTAAATAAAGTGGAATTAGGATAATTCTGTTATACATTATTACACAATGAACTCATCCCTGTCTATATCAGCCATTACATGGCTGCACACACTGGCCATTCCTTATGATCGTGTCAAGGATTTCTTTTCTTCTTGTTTCTTGTTTTTGACTACACGACTCTGTAATTTACCAGACATCCATCACTCACTCTTCATATATGTGTCTGATTCAGATTGTTGTGTTTCAGTTTTTTAGTGCAGCCACAGGTCAACCTCTATCACAATTAAAAATGTGATGCTTCAGGCGTCATCGGGAGAACTGGTCAGAAGAAGTGGGCGTGAGGGGTTTTAAAAAAGAGAGACAAGTTTTAATCACATTATACTTACTTTTGGAAGTAAGTTGTCCAACGTGTCCTGAGGATGTCAGTGTCTTCACATGAACTGGAAGGCAGTGTAGAATACCAAATTACAGCCCAGTAGTTTGATGTGCACAAGAATACAAACATGTATTTGGTTGTTTTTGCAACAACCTGGTGATGTCTGTGTTAGATTTAATCAAGATAACCACATAATCGTGCTTTGATAATGCACGTCACTCAAATTACAGATGCTTGTCTGAGAGTTAATCAGATAAATGGGAAGGTCTTTGTACGTAGAGGCTGTTGTTGCTGAAAGAAGCTGGTAAAAATCTGACAGTCATTATTCTGCCTTCCAAGCATTACTGCCATTATCAGAATATAACTGAAGTATTTTCTTCTGTGCCGTTGAATGTGTCTACTGGGTGAAGAATGTGTAACATTTAAAAGTCAAAAGTATTGTGACGGGTCTGTGTGGTTTTGAAGAGGACTATGACGGTGTGCCCGAAACAATTAAAGTCCAAAAAAAAAGAACAGAAAATGCATGTGCAGCATGCTGTATGTAGACCAGGTCCAAGCAGGTTAGTGCCTCATGGTGCAAAACACAGTGAATCTTTATACACCCACTACTGTGCACGTCCTCCTACTGTGGTTCATGGAGAGTCACAAAAACGCTGAACAGGCACAGGTGAGGAAAGAAAACTCTCACGCCTCCGTGGGAAAACACCACTACACTGCAGCTTTGTGCCTGCCTGAAAATGGAGCCCAGAGTTTATGATGTTTATGAGAGCGAATTTCAGCGTAGTGAACCCAATATCACACAGATCCATCCAGGAATATGAGTGTGTGAGTGTGTGTGTGTGGCTATGGGGACAGATTTGACTGCATGTATGGCTGGCAGATAGAATTTAGACCAGTCTGACAAATGATTTATAGGTGTAATTTTACCCAGCTGTCATTGTGCTTTATTCAGCTTGGCATGATGCTTGTGTGGCTGTGTGTGTGCATGTGTGTCTGTGTGTGTGTGTGCATGTTTTTATGCACCTGTGCTTATCTGTATAAAAGTACGTAGGTGTACTGTATACGTGTGTGTAGGTTACCTGGGCCAACTGGAAGAAAACTGTGACATGACCACAGGCGCATTGACTAAAGTGATCGCTGCTTTACTTTAATGGACAGAAATGACTGGTGTCATGTACAGTAGATCTCCATTAACTCAGATGCATCCCACTTCATCCATTTTTCATCTTCCCTGTGTAACTCATTCTTATTGCCAGGAACATCTCATTCACTTCATTTAATGTGATGCTGTTATGTGCAATTTCCCTTCTCATCACCTATTATGGCTTCCTCTGTGACTATCAATAGAGCCATGAATAGACAGAGCCAGGAAACAACGAGGTCAATTAGTAGAATAACTTAAATAAAGGCCATTTATTAAATCTTAGAGAAACGTGTAGGCAGCAATGCCAACCAAAAGATGCATTTGTCCTCCAGTGGCCTAAATATATAGGGTAGAATCAAAACAAATCAGTTTGCAGCGTGGGAAGCGATGACGATTATTTAAATAAACCGCAGCTCACGAAGAAAAGCAGTGTTGGAGGAGCCATAGAAAACAGCTAATGTGACTGCCTGCCTCCTGAATATGCATGCATTGGAGAGACAGATTAAAGATATACGTGCCTTATTTAAAAAGATACAATGATTAACGAGTACATGGATAATCTAGATTGCACTAAACTCTCTCTTGGCAATGGTGAAGCAGGACCAGATAGCACCAGACAGCATGTTGGCCTCTGTCTTCCGTTACCAGCCAATGATTTCTTCCCTTCATTGACCTGATCATTTCTAAAACTGGACTCTTCACTCTCACAAAACTCCTCTTCATATACTTTTGCTGCATAATATCCCATCTCTTCAAGAAGTAGCTTGTGTCACCTTCCAAGTCTCTTGAATCATATCACGTTTCTCACATCTGCAACTTGTATTCACTTTCTCTAATTAGAAGGGAAACAGTCTTATATTTAGTAGCAAATATTTAGTTTAATTATTTATTTAGATTTTTTCCAGCTTGTGACTCAATGAGATCTTCCACTTCACCATTTTCCATTGTTAAATTATATCATATTCCATCTACTGTATGTTTCACTTTGCAGTCTCACTCAAGTCAGGATATGCAAGATGGATCTATCTCCCTCACATTTCTTAAACAGTTCGAACAGTGATCTAACTTTGCTGTGCCACTGCTGCAGTGCTCTTGGCTTTTAGTCACAGGTTAGAGCATTAATCAGCAGAGCAGCTAATAGCCGGAGCTGTAGTAATGTAATGCAGCTTGAGAAAAACCAAGTGCTCTTTATTGTTACAAAAGCCTGCGGAGGAGAGTGCACTATTCTTCGCTATAGTGAGACATGAGGTTATAATGAACGGAAACATTTTAGAGATGTGCTCACTTGGATTTGTTATTTTACAATGATAAAAAGTTACATATTAACCATGCAGACTGATTGAGAACAAACTGCACTATGGGAAAGGAGGGTGAGTATGAACATAATTCTCCTTTGAAGGGCAGTGTTGTGTTCCTGTGTGTACAGTGTGTTTCCGTTGATTGCGACTACACTTAGAGTCAGGAACAAAGCAGCATGGTATATCAGAAGAGTTATTTTTGTGCCGTTGCTACAGTACCTGATGGTCAGTCTTTATCCAAAAGTATTGTGAAGCTTTGGCAAAGAGTTAGGGCAAGAGCTTCCTCACAAGGGGTTTGACTGCCTTGAAAAACAGGTCTTTGTTTACTTGACTGTTTCTAGGCCTCTCCCTCTCTCTACAAACACAATGCACACAACACATACACAAACACACGACGGAATATTTCTGTAGGACTGTCATCTCTGTGAGGCTCAGCTGGTGAAAGTGATATCGCTGTAGGCAAGGACATAAACACAAGGCTAGCAAATGGTGGTGGCAAGAGGTCCCTATTGTGTGTGTGTGTGTGTGCGTGTCTGCACTTGCAAGTTTATATTAATATGAGGGTTTATGTGTATACCTTCATGTGACTTCCTGCACATAACATTAGCCTCTATATACGTCTTATGATAATCTTACAATTTATTTAATTTTTCTCTCTAATCTCATCTCACATGTTAAATTTTTGCAGTTTTATTTAGTTTCCGAAAGAATATTGTGAGGAGCAAGAATCCTAAATGGAGCTGATGTCTCTCTCAACGTATCCTGGAGGATGTGAGACACCATTGAGTGTGTGTGTGTGCATTAACTACGTCAATGATGCAGGGTCAATATCACTGAAAGATCTTTCCAGGAACATGCAAGTGAGATTGTGTGTGAGCATGTATACGTCCACTGTGGGTGTGTACTGTATTGACCAGAAGAATCGGACTCATCAAAGTTTGAGTAGGTGCCACATGAACAATCCTGCTACATGCAAAGTTCAACGCAAATGGATGCATTTCTTAACTATTCTTTAATTTAAAATCATACAAGAACGTAGAGTATATTATATTATGTGGAGTTTATTAGGGAAACTGTCCTTTTTTCCTTATCGCCATAATCAAAACAGTATTGCATCCCGAACACTACTGTTGATGTCTACAAGTAAATACATACACTTGTTTGACAGTATCTTGTACTTTGTGTGATGGTGTGAATTTGAGATTATGTCTGAGTGCTAAAAATGTGCTATTGGTGACAAACTATTGCTATGCACATACTAGTGCAACATAATCATGTTACAGGATCATAAAATGTATCAACTCATGTTTGAGTTTAAACAGAAAGTACAAATCCATATAGTCACACACACGTGTACATAAACTGTATTGATTTGAAGATTTGACCCCAGTAACAATATGACATTAAACATTCAGGGGCCTGTAAGATCTACTTCATTGCAGCTGAATTGAAAGCAGCTGATTTTAAAATGACCTGTGTGGGGAACTGTACTTTCAACATTAGTTCTTTCCATCGTAAGTGTTGCAGGCAAAATTAGGCAGCCAACCTCATGTGTCTTTACCAACTGTACGCGTTAGCCTGTGTGTGTGCATATAACCGTCATTTCATGTGTGTGTGTGTGTGTGTGTGTGTCTGTGCATTTGTGAGAATGGATCTGGCCTTTGTGCTCAGCTCTGCCGCTTGAGTGGACAGTGTCCAGGATGATGAATTGAAAGTTCAGAAAAATATCTGTTAGAATTTGAAAGCCATGGAAGGAGAAAATTGGCAGCGTTGTCTAAGGCAGGATCCTTCACACCCTCCATTCATCATCCGGAGATAAAAGGTTAGATGGGTAGCTTCAGCTCATGAGTCTGAGTGTGTGTGTGTGTGTGTGTGTGTGTGTGAGGCTGGTCACAGTGGGCATGGAGCATGGATGGATATTTGCTCTTTAATTATTAATCACTTCAGTTTATTTTGGGGTAATTTGTGTGCCATGGGATCAGTGTGCATTTGTGTGTGCTTGTGCATGTAGTAGTGTGTACAGCGCGATGTGTGTTTGTGTGTATCTGCAGAGAAATGAAAACCATGGATGTGTTGATCTGCATCGACAACAGAAACACTGTGTTACTACCTGTCACAGTGGGAACATTGACAAGTGTTTACTCTTTAGTCACCTCATGGTTTATTTTGGGGAAATATGTGTTCAGCTGGCTGTGTGTGTGTGTTTGTTTGTTCTGCTATCTGTGTGAGGACCATCGTGGGTAATTAACCTTTCGAGTGAGGACAATTTTGGGAAGTGAGGACATTTAGGCCGGTCCTCACAAGATTTTCACTGTAATGGCCTCCAGAGGCTATAAATATGCTTCTCTCAAAGTTTCAGAGATGTCCTCAGAGAGGTGCAAAACTGAGAAAAAATCCACACACATCGTGTTTGTACTCTTCTACACTTTTTGCTCTCTATCGCCCCCTCAAGACATTTTTTAATTATTGCACCAGAAGGTCTTGAACAAGAGAAATGGCAGTTCCAAGGTGGTTTTAGGTAAAATAAAAAGTATTATATGGCATTTCACTTATGTTTTTATTTTTATAATATTTAACAATGTAATAAGGTTTAATATTAAGGGATTTTTAGGTTATAATTTGTCACCACATTAAATTTACAGTGAAAATGATTCCTAGACCCTGCCTGAAATCTACTTAAATAATATATTTCTCTATTTTTTTAACTTTGAATTGACTCCCTCTTCATACAGCTGATTTGTGAGTTATATCTGTGATGCTTCAGCTTGTCAGAACAGATATTAATAATGTTTCAGTTTCCATTTTACTACTCTGCTTTTAATAGGTGTACAACAGAAGTGCAAAATTGTCTTCAGTCTGCAGTACACTGTGTTCATGTTAGCCACAGTTAATGTTTCAGGTCCTAGACTTAGGTGGGAGAACTGAAACCATGACCTCATGGTATCCACATCTCTTGACCATGATATCTAAGAAATGGTTAGAGGGAATTTCTTCAAATCTGGAAGAAATGTCCACTCAAACTCAAGGATGAACTGAACAGATTTGGGTAGTCACAGGTCAAAGGTCAAGGTCACTGTGTCTCGCAAAACACATTTTTGGCCATTACTCAGTCACTAATATGATGAGTCTGACAAAGAATGGTGAAGTGATGACATTTCATATTGTTTTGGACAATGGCACAATATTTGCTGATATCATGAAGTCTGCCACAGTATGATTTAAACTGTATTGTTATCAGGGGCCTTTGATCTATGAAAAATATAATCTACCCATATAACACACAGTAAACAGTTAGGTTTACTTTAAACTGACTTCATTAACATTCTATAAACATTGCTTAATAATAAGAACATTTAACACAAGTGTATAGCTGACAAAACAATTGTTTTTTGCTGCCCAACATGATTAGCTTAAGCCTATGACATTTCACATAGCAAAAATTAGCGTAGCAGCTAGCAGACTTTTCCTGCTACTCATAGCTTAATAAATTACACAGGTTAATCATAGTTTTTCTTACTCACCACTGGTTTATGTCAGAGTCTCCTGAAAGGACACCAAAACTGAAACTAGCTCCAAAATCTAAACTATTTCCACACGGTGGTAGAGACATTTCAGAGGAAGCTCAGGTAGCTAAGTTGTTAGTTGTGCTCACACAACAAAGCTTCTGTGTTTTTCTCCTCAGTTTAGGCCTGCTGCTTTTAATCAGGTTAGCTGTAGTGCTCTAAAGATGGAAGTGACAGTTTGTTGATCCACTGCTTTGGTTCAGTGTATCAACTATAGGATAGGCTATGAAGAAATATGGTTCAGACATTCATCTTCTCATTTTGCATTGTAAAAAATTGATGATCTAATACCTTTTCATCCCCATATGCCAGTCCTAATTTAAATGTGTCTAATACGTTGGTTTATGTCTAACAAAATTAAAATAAGTGCCCTTTCCATCATAATAATCTGTGGGTCAGGTCATGTTCAGTGATTATGACCAAATGTTGACACAAGAAAAACTGAGATGGTAAACATGTTAAACATTAAACTTGCTGAACATCAGTATGTTAGTAAGTCTTACATGATTTATATTCATTTTATAATTGTAAGACTGACAATGATAAGATACTAATAATGACAATGATCAACAACAAATTATAGCAAAACCTTTCCTTCCATACTTGGCTTTTCTTTTTTTTTTTATCACAACGCTATCCAGCACTTAGTCACAAATTTTATCCCTACTCTGTTCCCTACCACGTACTAATTCTTTTGTCAGATCCAACCACCTGGATCCCCATCCCCATCCCCATCACCTGACCTCCCCTGCCTGCCTGAACCCCTGTCTCCACATTCATAGATCCAGACTGCCTGAATTGTTTTTCACCCTTTGCTTTCCAGCGCTCTTCCTTTTTGCCTGCCTGATCATACCTGCATGATGTCCTGCCGGCCCAACTAACTTTTATCTCTCAGCTTGACCCACCTTTTAAATGAAGTTGCTCATTTGTATCAGCCTGTTTTTTTATTTTGACTTAAATTATTTTAGGCCACAAGTTTAACATGAACTTTCGTCTGTCTCTGAGTCATGCATCGGGGTTCAAACCTGTCCCTCTGTGGAATACTTTGTGTTATACCTCAGTTTCCTTCCAACTATTTGCTGGCTGTTCAGACACACGACAGAGGCCTGACTGAACATAAGAAATATTTTTACCTAACAGACATGCTTTTGGAGAACAGTTTTTGGCAGATATTGATTCTATGGTTAGTAAGTATAGTCAGCTATCTTCTGATAAGCTTTAATTCATTGAAATACATGAATAAATGCTGAACATTAAAGAAAATGTTTTACTTTTCTTATCAGCTACAGGGCAGGGCAACAGAATAACACCTCATTAGACCTGTTGTTCAGAGGGTCACTGGAAGTGGTGCTAACTCCACCTGTAAATGTACTGTAGCCACACTTTAGACAGTCAGTCACCAACCTGTTAATTTTTAGGAAGCTGAGTGTCCTGCTTGATGTTCCTGGCTGGGCTACTGACAGGCTAACAAGCCTCAGCCTCTCACAAACTGAGGTTAGTGGAGCCTCCTCCACAGCTTATGTTGCTGTATGTGGTTTGATTACATGGACATGGTGGTTGAACTTTAAAGTGTTGTCTGAATGTAGTGGAGAGGTTCTGGGCCCAGTGGTACCTGATCCTGGTTCTTGGGAGTCTCTGTGCTACACAATAACTCACCAAAGTATAATTACATCCATATTACTTTACTCTACATAGGCCTACAAGGAGCTCAAATAATGGACCTACAGTAAACCTGATTAATTTCTATACAGTTCAGAACTGACTTAGTAAAACAAGAACAGTAGAGAAGTGAATACACGTTTGGTTGACACTTACACACCTTGTCAACAGTAACATAAATCTAAGTAAAAAAATCTCAGACCAGTAGAATTGATGGTCATCGTGTATTTATGAATAATTTAATAATGGAAACAAATGAAAACAATCTTTAAGTTCAGTAAGGTAGCGAAAATAAGGTTAGGATGAAAAACACCATATTTTGTTCAAATTAGGCTGTTTATTCATTCTTCTTAAACACTAGAATCCTCGTCCATTTTCAGTCACATTTAATGATATATTCTGTCGTTATTTTTGACAGCCTAGCAGTGAACTAAACTGCCTTTTATTAAAAGATTCTAATGTTTGTCCCCTCATATATAATTCAAACATCAGTGGTGAGGAGTAACTTACTAAAGTTTTGTGGTACTTTAACTTCAGTATTTCATTTTCTGGAACTTTATATTATATTGTTCTACATTTCAGGGGCAAATATTGCACTTTCAAAACCCCTACATTTGTCTGACTGCTTAGTTGCTCTGGAAATCACAATTAATTATACAATATGTCAACAACAAGTGAATTTTGATGTATTTTTATCGGTTTAGATAAAACTTAATTCATCCCTGAATTTACATAAAACTTAATTTATCCCTGAGGAGGAATTCAGTCTAGTCAAGTATATAATTGGTCTTTACCATCTGAAATATTTATTTTTATTTTATTTTATTTTTTATTTTTATTTTTTTGCTTCAGTAAAAATATGATGCAGGATTTTCTAACTTGTATAAAAAATTTAAAAAACTGTAGTAGTCACTACTTGTGCAGATAAAGGTGTTTCTTTAACTTTATTTCCCAGTTTCCAGCCTGTAAAGAGGCCTGAGAGTCAGAGCTGAGAAGTGCTGATATTAAGGTGCACTCCGCACTCTGCAGCTCAGCGTTAATTAATGGCCCATCAAGGGGAGGGGCAACTCCCCCCTGCACCTGAACGTGCTGCTGCCTCTGAGTCTGTAGCTGCCCATCCCCCACCTCAACTTTCGCTCTGCGTGTCCTGCTGGTCTGCTCAGACAGCATCATGGCGGAGCGTGGCAGGAGTTTGGACAGGAGTTTGTTGTTTGTTATTTTTTCTTTGTGGAATTTAGAGATTTCACCATAAAATTGTGGAATAAGTAGTAAGTCAAATGTAGTGGTAAAGTTTAGCCTCAACTGTGAACTAGGCCTAAATAAAATTAAAATGCGGTTTTAAGACACTAATAAAGGCTCTAGAGGTTAGGTATACTTGAGACGAGTTCAAATCAGCTCTTACATCTTGTGTGAATAATAATTTATTAGCTCTGTTTAAACTGATTTTGTACTATGCCCTTTGATTGACTCACTCACACCTTGTGACTGTCAGTTCAGTTAATTTAATTGACAGGGTTTGTTAGGGTGAACTAAAATGTCACAGAGATGACAACTGCCATTGAACAAAATGTGGTCTTTTTGACCTGTACTAAAAGTAAATTATTTTCTTCAGATATAATAACATGGGGTTTCTGTAATGTACATCTTAAAATAGGCCTGCAAATGATTTCACAGAGTACCTAAATAAATCTACAAACTGTCAGTGATCACTTTATTAGGTACACTTATACAAGCTAATGCTTTACACAATTAATGCATTACAAGACAACTGTGCTGACAGCGCAGGCACATGTTGGGGTTGGGATGCTAGGGTGCCGCTGATGCTCAAAGTGCCCTTTTGCCAAGTAGGGCTGGGCGATATAATGACTGTTCAAGATACAGTATATCAGTATATTATTTAGTGAGGTACAGTACAACATTGTTTATACTGATTATGGTCAAGCTGTCCCACAAGCTGCCCTTTTTTCAGTAAAGCCTTGCAAGTGTGTTTCAGACATGCAGACATAGATGCAGACACAGTTGTTTGCTACAATACACCTTTCCAATAGATAGTCTGCAAGACTTAAAATTAGAATTGATAGTTTATGTGATGAATTTTTCTCTGACAATTATGCATTTTGCCTACAGATTGACATTATCCATGAGAAGGCAGAGAGTGATTCCCCTGAATTTGAATTCTACAGTCATTCAGGATCAGACCGAGATTACAATCCAGATCAAAGTGACTCATCATCCAGTGATGAGGAGGATGTGAAAATCCTGGATAAACCTTCATTGTATGAGGAATCATCCAGTAATGAAGCTCTCGAAGATCCAGATAGAGAAGATGAAGATCTACAACGAGGCAAGTGCACCATTGAAAAACATAAAAACCCCAGAACTTATCTGAAAAGAAAAAACAAAAGATCAACAAAGGTGAAAAGAAAACTATGACCATTAAAACCTGCACAAAAAGGGAAGATGGCAAACGATCATGGGAAAAAAAGCACTACTGTCTTTACTGTGGAAAGTCAAACTTGCAAGGCATTTGGAGAGAAAGCATATGGAGCTCAATGCCTTCAGCTTTCCAGTAGGTTCAAAAGACAGAAAGGTTCTTTTGGATCAACTTGGCAATAAGGGAGATTTCAAGCACAATGCCAAAGTCATGGAAAAAGGCAGGGGACAACTTGTAACCTGGAAGCAGCCCTCTCATAAGGCCTCGGTTGAGGATTATTTGCCTTGCACATATTGTTATGGGATGTCTGTTAAAAAGGAGTTGTGGAAACATCAGTCCACATGCGGAAGTAAAAAATTGTGTGAGAGATAATGATACAAATTAAAGAAGAAGAGTACAAAGTCGCGCTGCACGCCTGCTTCCAATCGCTTCTTCCTCCAACGGATGTCAGGAGATCATTAATCACCTGCGACAAGATGATGTGTCTTTTCACATCAGGAATGACTCTTTGATTTGCAGGTATGGTGACTCAATGTACGCAAAACACGGGCGTGTGAAGTCAAGACACCAGTACATGCCCAGAGAATGAGGGTGCTTTGCCAATTCGTGTTGGCTGCGAAAGACATGGACAAGACTGTGAAGGGTCTAGAGGACTTATGTACACCATCAAAGTTTCAGTTCATTGTCAATGTGGCTAAGAAGATTACAGAATTCAGTCCAGGCAAAAATGAATACGGAAAACCACCCACAGCTGTCAAAATTGGATTCTGTCTTAAAGGAGCAGTAGAGGTCCTGATTGGACAAACACTCATGAATGATGATGACCGGGCAGAGGGGTAGGCAAAAAAATTCCTGGAACGTTTGGAAAAAAACTGGAAGAACCATGTTTCTGTCAGTGCTCATCAAACAATACAAGAAAAAAGATGGAACAAACAAGATGACGTCCCCCTGACAAAAAATGTGATAACGCTGAGGGACCATCTGAGGATGGTGGAAGATAAAGCAAAGGAGGAACTGACACAGGAGCTAAGTTCAACAGCCTACAAGATGTTGAATGAGACGGTTCTGGCACAGGTCATTATCTTCAACAAGTGGCGTGAAGGGGAAGCATCACGCTTGACTCTTGACACCTACAAGACAGCAAGCACAAATCCCATAAACGAGGACATTTATGAAACCCTATCTCCTCTAGAGAAAGAGCTCAGCAAGCTACTAACTCGCATACAAGTCCGGGGAAAAAGAGGCAGAAAGGTACCTGTTTTCTTGACAAAGAGACTGAAGGAGTCGATCGACTTGCTGATTAAAAGGAGGGATGAAGCTGGCATACCTGCTGAAAACCCTTCTCTCTTTGCAAGACCTGGTGGAATCACAAACATTCGTGGATGTGACTGCCTACGAAAATATGCAGAGGAAAGCAAAGCAGAAAACCCTGAGCTCCTGAGATCAACTAAATTAAGAAAACAGGTGGCCACTCTCTGTCAACTCCTGGATCTAAGTGAACAAGAGTTGGAGCAAGTTACAAGGTTCATGGGACATGACATCAGAGTTCATCGAGACTTTTACCGGCAGACCGACAAAACCTTTCAAATCGCCAAGATAAGTAAACTTTTGTTTGCTATGGAGGAAGGCACTGGGTCCTTAAAGGGGAAGAACCTGAACACCATCAATTCCATCAGTTAGTGGTATGTGTGCACTGTAACTGACACGTTTGTCCTGCCATCTTATTGTCATCACACACAGTATTCTCATAAGACCACAGGAAGAATAGCTGACATTATTGTGTTAGCTAATGGAGATCCTAATAACAAAGAAGTGTATTTACAAATCTGAGAAATTCCAAGGAGAAGACTAGTGACTTATTTATTTGTACAGTCTAAACTAGCTAGACAATATCACTCATTTCACAGAAACATATTATCAGGCAAACCACAAAGACGCACAGTCACACCTTTTTATGAGAAGATGATATATAAATGCTGACAGGGAAATTTATGAGCAACAAAAGAAAAACAAGGAAATGAAAGAGGAATGTAAATGCTTGTGTGAGCAAGAATTGCTTAGATGTGTAATTCTGGTTTGGGAATGACTGATTACAGTAATACAGCAGTATTAGTGCAACCCATTACCAACATTAATTGAGCTAGTTTATTCTATTAACAGCAGTCTTTGTACTCAAGGAAGTTTTGGTTTTGCTGAGCACTGAATTTGACATTTTATCATCCTTCACAGGTGAAAGTGTCACTTCAACTTCTGACACGGAAGAAAAGGAACCCGGGCAGAGAGGAAGGTGATGGTACATGCCTAATAATAAGAATTCTTTCTATTTTAAATATGTCTGAATTAGAGCTGCGGTTATTAGTTAATCATTTCATCTGAAAGTATTTTGATTTCATTTATTCATCTTTTAATACATTTGCTGATTCCAGCTTCTCCAATATAAGAATCTAATGCCTCTCTCTGGTTTATATAAACAGATTATATTTGGGTTATAATGAACATATTCACTACTTTTCAGTCATTTTTATAAACAAATACACTTATTGAAACAATAATGGGAGGTTTTATCTATAGTAAACATGATTGTTACTTGTACACCTTGTCTATTTTCGTCTGTTGTAATTGAGTACAACATCACTGTTATAACATCAATCTATGACAAGCTGGCCATGTTCAGCTGTGTTGACATTATCAGAAATATTTATGTTCAGTTAGATATTATTTACAAAGTCATAGTTAGGGTCAAGGTGCAGTTGAACTGCATTGCAGTATGTTTAGGTGTTTCAAATATTTTGTCTTCCCTGTGTAGAGGACAGATTAAAAACATTTTTTGAATATAACGTAGTCCATTACAGGGTTTTTCCTGGGTCAAAATGAGGCTGAGTTGGTACCATCCCGATAATGTGCTTGTGCGTACCGTGCCTTCACCTGAGTCAAGCAAACATTTTTACAAGCAACATATTTTAAGTGTTCAAATAATTCTGATTGAAGTAAATGACGATTATCACATTATTAAGCATACTTTATTTGAAAAATAAAAGTGTCCTGTTTAACAATAAATTAAATGCAACATAAAAGCTAATGTTTATTTACACAGGTAAGATTTTTAAAATCAAATCAAATATAAGTGTATTAATTACCTTAATGATGAAACAGAAAACTGAACTGACTCCTCTGTGTGTTAACAAAATCTTTACAGTATAGGCACCATACTAGTCTTAATGATGACCTCATGGCTGAGCAGTTTTATAGAAATAGTGTATAAACACAGTAAATCTTTGCTTTGATTCTGTCTTCCTTTCCAAAACTGTCAGTATCATGCCTAACTTTGTTCTTGTTTTTCAGATGGATGTTCTGACCTCTTCTCCGCCACAAAGGGAGCTGACCACCGCTGTGAGGATGGGACTTCAGATATTGATGGTGAGTTAAAACTACATGAAAATTATTGGGTTAGGAGGGAGCGCTAATTCGTTTTATTACTAACCTATGTAGCCTCCACTGCATCTCAAAATAATGGACTAAATTTATTTTGGCAAATATTTATAGCCACCCTATTTCCATAGAAAACAGAAAAACAAAAATGTTTTGATAAATTGTTAAATATCCTCTAAATGGGTTTACTGAGCACAGACAGCAGTTTTGTGGCAGTTGATGGACTTGTCGATATTTCCACCCCACACTGTGATTACAAGTATGAAATCTAAATGTGAATTAGATCATATGATGTGATAAGTGGATAGAAAGACCTAATAGTTAAATATAAACACTTTATACTTTTACTGTCAGGGTATTATGAACAGTTGTTCGCACTATATCTGAAGGAGAGAAGTAGATTCCAGTTCTTTGGGCCTTTGTCAATACAACCTGGAAAAATAAAATTCCTTTAATCCACAGCAGTTTTTGTACTTGAGTATTGGAGCACCAATATTTGACCTTTGTTTTCCTTCACAGTTAAAAATCCCACATCGACCTCTGAGACTGTCTCACATAAAGGAGGAAAAAGGGCCAGAGAGATGGATGATGGTAGGTTTTTTTAACAAGGATGCTGTCCATTCTAAGCATTTCAACTTCTGTAGACTCCATGCTATCAATTTGTGGAAACAGTTACATGCTTTCAGTTTCCTTTCCCTAAAGGAGCATTTCACCACTGTAAAATGACCCTTGCATGAAATTGTTCTGTCTCAGCAGAAGAAAGACCCATGAGCAGCAAAAACAGAGAAAACTAGTTGATGCAACAGCCCTAAAATCCTCCAAAAATCTTCCAGATGATGCACAATGAATCATGTGGAGGATTTTTGTCAGAAAAAAAAATCAAAAAGCCAGAGAAGTTTTAATTCTTCTGTAATTCTTCATTTGCATATTCTACCAATATTATAATGATACAAAGCTAGTTGAAAATTGGCAAAGCTTCCTTTTAACTGCAGTGTGATGCGTTACATACATCACGCTTTGCTCTTGTTTTTTTAGATGGATGTTCTGACCTGTTCTCTCCCAGAAAGAGATTTGACCCCTGCAGTGTGGATGGTAGGTTGAAGGGCAGTTGTTTGTATACTTCTGCCTTCTCACCAAACGGATCCTGCTGTTTGTTTTTAAAAGTAGAATTTAGGTATAAAGGTATCAGTATTAAAAGACAAACGTTCTGTGGGTTACTACTTTACTCCTGAATGTATGTGTAATATTTCTCATCATTTCATCCTTTAGTTTGTGTAGATTTATAGCTCATTCTGTAATTTTTAAATGTTAGCACTTGAAAATTGATTGAGTTTTTATCTCATATATCTGATGTCTCGCAGAGTAACAGGATGTAATGTTTGTCTGTTGCAGATCAGAGCCCAGGAATAAGCCTAAGTCAGAGGCCTTCACACAAGAAGAAAAGAGGAAAACAGAAGAGGGCAGAGATGCGAAAGGGTAAATTCTTTCAGTATTTCTTCAAAACTACAATTTTGTGCTTCCTATGACTTGTTTGCCAGTTGTGACTAGGATTTCTAATATTAACTTCATTATGAAGTCAGGACATGTGCCATTCCAGTGCCAACTGGATGCTTTCGTGTCTTCCTATCCAACACGGTATTATACTCTGCTTGCTGTTGTTTTTCAGATTCTGACCTCCTCTGTCATGAAAAGACACTTGACCAGAGCAGTGACAATGGCAATTCAGATACAGATGGTAAGTTACAGTATGCAGCCTTAGTAACCAACAGTGCAACATTAAAATTTACAAAATCTCCTGCCCTCTGTTAAAGGGTCAACTGATAGGCAGTAAGTGATGGGTCTTGAAATAAATTTTCTGTCAACTGACATTTGCATTTCTTGAAGGTTTGCTGAAAATTATATGATATTCATTTGTATTACACTAAAGCAGAGCAGTATTTGTACAGCTTAAGTATAACTACATTATTAGTCTGATGGAGGAACACGGCGTTAATTTGAGGTATTCATTTAATAACCTAAAACAGTGTAATTCTATTAAAACACATCCAAAATGATTTCTTATTACAATATATATCAATAGTAAAACATAAAATAATAGAAAACAGTAACTACAAGCTAAAAACATACGTAGATTAAAATTGTCTAACCAGAAACGGACGCAACAGCGGCTCCATGAAAGTGGTGTAAAACTTTTATTGAGAATATTTTTCCTTTGTGTTTTTCAAAAAGCTACGGTGGAAATTGGCATTAGGGGGCCACCTAGTGTTAAAATGTAAAATTTCTTTGTCTCCAAGTATAGCAGAAAGGGTGGTCCTCACTGTCAATGGGAATGGATTTGGTCCTCACTTTCATGCCTAGACAGGAATGTGTGTGTGTGTGTGTGTGTGTGAATTTGTGGATGCTGGCCTATGTTTTCTGTGCTGTGGAGGTCTTAAAATTCTCACTGAGTGTAATTTATAGGGAACAGGAATTGTGTGCATGCTTTTGTGTGTGAGCGAGACTATGTTTGTGTGTGGGTACATACAATATGAGTGCACAGCGTTTCTGGCCCACTTCATAAACATTCTGCGACACAATCTCACAGCAGGTGGTTCATTACACGGCCTGTAATTAGGATGACTTGACTTTCTTCTGCTCCTGATTACCGATACATATTGGTTTCAGTGGAGTGTGGAAACAAGACATTCTTTTTTAATTATTCTTATTTCAATAAATTATTTGTTGCTTTAGTTCACTGTGGTGTGTTTATGAGTTGCTATTTTCCCAAAATGATCGGTTTCAGAGACAAACGGAAAGAGGAGGTGAAACGTGAATTTTGGCTTATTTTAGTGTCAGTCATGCTTCTTGTCCATTACACAACTGAATATATTTAAAAATCAGCTGACTTTGCAGCGTCCTATGTTGATTTACCATCAGTTATGCAAGTGTGGATGTGGCACTTTCTCTTTGATATCATTTCTGTCCAGGCTTTTGCATTAATCTCCAGTGTTCACTGTTCACTGGGGCAGAGAGGTGTCAAAATAACAATATTTCAAAGAATATCTGAAACTTTTATGCTAATGCCGGCAACAAGCAGCACATGTCCTTCCGCTCTAATACTTCCATGTCAAAGACCAAAGAAATATTATTCTATTATTATTAGCAGAAACTTTTTATATAGCTTACATAACAAAACATCACTGACCCTTATCACTACATGTTTACTGCTAACAGTGCTCCAGTGTTTGTGTTAGTTTTCCATTAACTATAAAAACATTAATTTAAAGTTTAAATGTTGTCTTTTAACATTAGCAAGCTGCACATGTTGGTTTGACATCACCTAGAAGATATAAGCAAGGTATAAAAGGTTTAACAGGACAGCAAATAATACAACAAAGGGATTTGCTCTATATTCCTTGGACACTATACATGCAACAAAATAAACATGCACTGCATATGATGCAATCATGTTGAGCATATGTGTATGCGTCCAACTAACAAAAAAAAAAGTTAATATTTGCCTGCTCTTGTGCAGGTCTTGCTGCCATCAGCTCTGATATTTCTATGTGATGGGTTGAAGGAAATGAGGATGGTGATCAGCTACCTTTTTCCTCTGGCAATCGCAGCCATGAGGTGACTCACTAAGTGCCACCTGACCTAGATACAGTTATAGGTAAGAGCAGTTGACGATGGAGTGGTGAAATGGATTGAAGGCTATTTACCGTAGAAGCTAGGCTGTGCAAACAGACTTTAGTGATGTTTGCAATTCTCAGATCATTCGAGGAATGAAGATGATGTCCAAAACATGACTAATTCAATATACGTGAGCATAATCACGTCATGTAAATGTGACCAGCTCAAGTAGGACCCTGCCTTTTAATTTACTGATGGAATTAATTTAAATCAACTGGTGGTAGAAAATGAACACAAGGCCTCTTCCCAATGAAACACAGGACTCGCACCATTTCCCAGGGCTCTATACCACCAGAGGTTCAACACCTTGGAGAGCGACGGCAGCCGCCAGCTCTGTCGGTGCAAATTCAGCACCAAGGCCAGCGACTGAAAATCCTCACACACCTGTGGACCTGGAGCACAGCGAGTGGCCTGAATAAGGAGTAGAGAGAACAGATGTGAAGAGCGCAGCCAGCACAGCCCTAGCTCACATGCTGACACCCCTCTCTAAAGACATTTAAGGCCACCAGCAACTGCCTGCCCTTATCCTTCTATGAAGCCTTACTTAGACTGGATCACCTTACCTGCCCCCTCACAGACACACTGCACACTACATACATCTCTGTGGCTCCCTGCTTTATTACTTTCTTCCACACTTCACCAGTCTGATAAGCTCTTTTGTTTGTATTTTCTTCAGCCCCCATCATCCTCAAGTCAGTGTGTGCATTTTGCCTTATCCACGTCTCCCAAAAGTCACACAATAATACACAAGTGTGGTGTGCACATGCACTTCGGGCAATTGATGGCTGTGCTCTGAGAACTAGAGCTTGGATCTTGGAGCTTGAATTCACTCTTAGTTTAGTTCCATTGCAGGCACAAGCACATGGCTTTTGGCGGATGACTTGAACACAATGAGCATATGGGTGGTGTGCAAAAATGTAGTTACTTAATACTGGAAGGAAAAACTGCTGTTGATCCTCGAAGGACTCTGATGGGATCATATATCAGTTTGATTGTCTATGAGCTGTCGAATTAGAAAGAGTTGTGTGTCATTTTGGCTCCAATCACTTCTACTTACAAAAAGGCTCACAGCCTTGGGATGAAGGAGATTAAGCAAGTGAGAGTTATAGCTTGATATTTAAAAACTCTACACAAAACACTGATGGGCACCAAAGATCTCACAGATCATACAAAAAAAAGAGAGGCCAAGTTGAAAAAAATCATCTCAAACCTGACGGATTGGCAAAACAGTGATGAAACATGGCATGGCAGCATGGAAATGATGTATTAGATGTATTTTTCTGATTTTTCCCCCAGGACTGTTGCATAACGTCCTGTGTCCCTTGAAGATGATGGGCAGTGGTGTATTTTAATCACATATAACTGGTCGTCCAAGCCCAACAGTAAACATTTCTATAAAAATGAAAATATTGTGATTGCCAGTATTCAGGGATGACTAATTTAATCTTTCTTTGAATTCTGCCTAATACTATTTCCCCTAGAGTTTAAGCAATTACATGGCATTAGAGTCTGCTATTAAATATTCACCACATTTAACACAAATACACTATCTTATTTATTGCTTTTGCTGTTGTCTTTGTGTCCCTATTTTCTCGCACAGCAGTTGTTCCACACTCTTGACATTTAAGACATTAGGCACAAAAGGCACTGGCTGATTATGTACTTGCTGCATTTTGCTTAAACTTTCAATGATTTTGTTTCCTCTTACTGGTCGATGAATCTCAGAAAAAGCAGACATATTGTGGCTTAGTGGGTAGACAGAGAGGGAAAAGGAGACGGGGAGAGAAATTGAGAAAATGAGAGAAAGAGAAAGAAAGAGAGGAAGATAATGAGGCAGAGCGAGAAGGATTGAGTGACAGTGAGGAGAGGGAGTGAGAAGACGTGCGTTCAGGAATTTGATGATACCAGATAATACATGAGATGAGATATTCCGGGAACAGTAGATACCCACAAGAAACATCCATTTATAACAGTAAGAACGAAGAACGCATGATTCAGCCAAAAAACTGCTCTCACAGAGTGACTGTTGAGACAAAACTGAATCCTTTTTTTAATCCATGAGGTGACACACTGAATACCTGAATGTTTCTGTCAAGTCTATAGTGAATAGCCTCATGTAATATGAGAATGGCATACTGTCTGTCTTTCTTTTGACTTAGAAACTTTGTTTCTAGTGTAGAAAAGTAGCACAGTGATCTTTATTAGATCACATGTTTAAAATGAGTCATCATTTTTCCACAACCACAGTTGACCAACTACACTTTCCAGCTTGGGTATCATTTGACTTTGCTGCATTCCTGTTCTTGATGCACATGTCATGTTACTGTTGATCTTCAACACACGTATATGTGTGCACTTTGAAGGTGATTGTCTTCAAGGGCTTTTTTTTGGATGTCCCACTTTACATGTATTTATAGGTGCTTTTCATTAGATAATCTGATACCCATGTTTCACTGAAATCATTGCAAAGAGAGATTCTCTGGCTTTTAGTTTTTGTGTTCACAGCCAAGCTTAAAGCTCTCTCTCCTGTTAAGAGTTGTTCATGGTTTGTCTCTCTCTTTTTCTCTCTGTTGCAAATGCACGCACACACACACACACACACACACACACACACACACACTCTGACAAAAGGAAACACCTCAGCACATGAATAACCTTCTTTCTGAAGGTGAGGACATGCAAATTTAACCCCCAAATTTAATGAGAAGGAAAGGAGTTGAGGCAAGACAGACAGCTACATTTCAGAAGGGCACACATGTGCGCACCAACACGCACGGATGTGGACACACACGTCCACGCACACACTTAGAGAAGGCAGGGGAAAGCAGAGAGAGCGTCTATAAATGTGTCTCCGAGCACAAAATGCCACTAAACACAACAGGCCGTGTCTAGGTGAGCAGTGCCAAAGGCTTTTCTCCACTGAATACAAAATGTACTGTGCATTCAAAGCATGAAACGATGCTCTTCACGGCGAGCGTTCAGGCATAATATCACTTAAGTTATCAAGACTTGTAGCACAATATGAAGTCTATACATCAGCACACCCCATTAAGCTGTCATAGGCGTGACATAAGTTATAACAGTGCAGCCAACATGACAGAGGTCATAAAGCTGTCTCCTAGTATGACTCTGTCATAAACTGTACTAGCCACTTAACTTGGCTGCTTTGATAGTAACATATGTCAGAGGAACTGTAGCACAAAGTGTCATGGTGGTGTGGGTAATGACCTCCCTTGCAGTATAAAGCTGGAATACTACAGAATTCAAGCTTTGAAAGATGTCAGAATCAACTGGGCGCAGAGGAGTACATTTCGGAGTCTTAACTGCTAATATCCAGATTCAACACCGAACATCAAGTGAAGTGATGATTTAGTTCCAAGCTAAACTGGTTTGGATATGTAACAGATATAGAAGTGACTTAGAAGTCATATCTCCTACTTAAAACTGTCACAACGACCTCCATCTGTAATCATTTGTGTTTTAAAAAGCTCAGAAAAGTGGGCTGCCTATTCTCCTTAAACGTGAATTCTACACGCTGTTTATGTGCTGTGTCTGCTGCCTCCATGGTTTGTCAAAGAGACCAGTAAAACTGAAAGCTTTTAATTTAATTTTCCTTCACTGAAATGACTCGGCAGATGTTTCTTTCCAGGTGAAATGGACTCGAGGGTTGTATAGAGCCGTTTTGCCTCAGAGAAATATTTTGACAGGCTAACTTGACAAGTGTTTGTTCAGTGAATGCAACTTTGTGGAGAAAATAACATTGCTTTTCACCCAGTGTTTGTCGAGTAAAAAGTGGATTCTCCTAAATCAACACCACAGATAACAAATTCTTTGAAATGTCATTTAAGGCATCAGGCTAAGATACATTTCTACAAATTCTAATTTAATCAAATGTAATTTGCAAACAATCAAGCATTTTTCCAGGCTGAAAAAAAGCATAAAATACAATTAAGTGGACTTGGGTTTGTGTTTGACCTTACACAGCTAATATACTTCAGACTACAAAATGTGTTCAAAATTATCATCATAATAAACTTTTAATCAAATCAAGCTGTCTGAATAGGGTTTAAAACACAATGCATGTGGGTGCAAGCTACAATTAAAGGCTATTCAGAGACCATTTTATTCATCGGTATCCTGCAAATTGCCCTGTCATTAGAAAGATGGTCGTGCTCTTAGACTGTACAACTTTTATATCGAAAGATGTTTGGGATTCATCTGAACAAAACCTTTCTGAATAATAATTACATGCTGTGAATTTCTTTGGAGACAGCCTCTGTGGTTTACCAACAACATTTTTAATCAAAAAAACTAATTATGGTTATAGAAACTGAGATGGCATGGTGGTGTAGCTCTCAGAAAAGACGCCTCACAACAGGAAGATCTTGGGATTACTGCCAGTTCAATATGGCGTTGGCTAAACATACATGGCTAGACAAAAGTGAATGAAAAATTTTACTAATGTGACTGTTGTAGAACTTTACTGAGTATAAACAATTTTAGAGCTTAACACTCAACAACTTTCAACGTGTGCAACTACGTGACATAAAAGTATTTTAGTATATTTCTTTTGTGCTGAAATTTGATGAATGCTCAAAACTGATTTCTGTATTAACAGGTAGATAATGTGCATTATGTAACTGGTGCAACTGTGTGTGTATTCAAGGCTTAATGGCATCGACTTGAAACCGTTTGGACATCAATCATTACATCACTTTATCCTCTCTTACTTCATTAAGTAACAATTGCAGTTCAAAACAATTGCTGTTTATTGGGTTCCAGCTGTTGCTAAGACACCATCGAAAGGCTGCAGGATTATGGTCTGTCTGCTCACCATTAACAGAGATATCCATATGCTTGCTCCAGATGCCCAGCGTCTCTACCACTCGCTCATTATCTGCTCTCCGTTTACGAGCTGGCAGAGTGGAAATCATATCTCATTCCAAGTGCAGCTGGAAACATTTGGATATTCAGCTGTCCATTTATTTTAAATTTCATTACAAACACTTCTGAATGTTTTATTGTAGGTAATCAGATACTGTCTGTGCAGAACACTCATATACTCAATTAATGGAAATAAATCTATCTGTTTCACGTAATATCAATAAAAAATATTTTATTGTCACTTGACAACAGCAGTTAAGAAAAGACTGGGTTTAAATATCTGCTGATACGGATTTCCCTTGCTTTTGTATAAATATGCCTTTGGTATTGTGAAACATATCTGAGTCAATCAAGATGTCCAACAGTATGTCACCGCTGACGAAACTGAGATATACATATGCCCAGAATGCCTCTGTGTCTGATTTTGCTCCAAGAATATATATCTTTACAAACAAATAACAGATTTAACATCATCATCCTTGCAAAGGGGTGAAAATCCTCTGCAGCCCCGATCAACCCACCTTATTTACTAGAGATGAAAAGCCTGTTGGTTGGTGTAATTAGGGTGCTGATCTGCTGTGCAGAGTGGCAGGGACACGCTTTAATAAGGAAGGCCGGTACACACACACGCACACACCAGTACAGACGGTGTCACCTCAAGGACAAATCAGGAGATTCGCTTTGAAAGTTGGGTAGAAGTGTGTTAACTCATATCACATTCCTGTAACGTAAAGACATTTTCTTAGAAAATTAAAACAGCACGGCCTCAATGCCTGAGTGTAACTGCTGGTTAATAAATTATATTACTTGGAAAAAAAACAAAGGCCTTGTGTCTTACAATAAACTGATGGCATTTTCACGTGAATACTTTGTCTCCTACACACCTCTCCTGTAAATGTTACACTGATTGCCATAATTTGTCCTGGTTTTCATTATGACTCCATTCTTCTCTTATCATGTAAAAAGCCTCCTGCTTGCAAAGACCATCATCAGTCTGTTACTTTTAAAGAATATGTGAACAATAACAACACTGTGCTCGATTAAGAAAGCTCTTTCTCAGAGAAAAGCTGATAACTCTGACCCCGCTGTGAGATTAATTAAAGGCCAGGACCGCTTTCTTCCCACTGCCTTGCTTCTTTCCTTATATCCTCTGTCCTTGCATCCTTGGATAGTCCCTTTCAACTCGTCTGCACTCTGTGTCGCCTTTTCTCTCTTCTTTTTATTTTTGTGCTCTTTTCTGTTTCCTTTCAGTCTCTTTCCTCCCTTCATCTCGCCTCTTTCCTTTTTTTCAACTGCATCTTGTTTTGTTTTGCCTTTGAAATTTGCGCTTTACAGTGTGATAATAAGCTGTCTGTCTAGGCTTGCAATCCCCCCCCCAAGAGACACTTTTTAGTGTTTATGCATGTGTGTGTGAATTTGTATGAGAGTGACACAACCCCTGTCTGTGTGTGTGTGTCTGTGTGCTAGTGCAGACATTTAATTGTGTGAAAGTGTGTGATGTTGTGTGTGGATGTGAGGGAAAGTGACAATGAGTTTGTGTGAGAGAGAGAGAGAGTGTGTGTGTGTGTGTGTGTGTGTGTGTGTGTGTGTGTTTGCGTGACATCCATCAGTTTCTCTCAGACTGTGAAGGCGACCCACCGAGCAGGAAGCAGGGATAAGGCGCCACACCCCCCGCTGGTGAAAGAGAGAATGAGCGGGGTAGATAATGCCTGCTTATCTACCCCACCACCCCCCTCACCTCCTTTTTCTCCCTCTAACCCGCCTCCTCTGACTCCCCAACACACACACACACACACACACACACACATACACACATACTCCACCATCCACTCCCACCCCACTCTCAGCAGGGGGGCAAAGCTTTAAGTTGGATTTGGTGGTGGTGGTGGTGGAGAAGGGTACTTGTGTTGCAGGATGCCAACCCTATAACTCACACAAACAAACACAAACACAATCTGCACAAAAAAACAAACGGTAGAACAGAAACACACAGACAGACCCACACTGTCTTTTTCACTTGTGGCAGAAGTGCCTGTGGGAATTTTTTATGCTCGATTTAAACAGGCAACTCAATTAAGTGTAAAATTTGTATTTACAATAATTGGCCTGGCAAGAGACTTCTTAATGTGTGTACATGCATGTGTGTGTGTATTTGTGTGTGCCAGTCAACACTGACAGAATCTGAGAAATGTACAGAAATCTGCCAGGATGACAACTGACATGGCATAGGTAGTATAGATAATGTCATGCAGTGTACAGAGGCAGTAAGAAGGCCTGTATCCTCCAACTTGTCCTGGAATGGATACACAATTTTTGGGAGACACCAAGTTTTTAAGTGGTTTTACATGTTGCCAAATACAGTTTTACTGACTGTATCTCCTACTAGACAGGACAGGCGGTGAGGCAGGGAAGCTCAGATGTGAGTGAAGGCCAGAGCAGAGAAAGTGGAGGAGAAGCAAGACAGGAGAACAGAGGAGAGGAGCACAGTGTTGCTCTACCAGGAGGAGCAGAGGAAGGAGGACCGGAGAGAGCAGGGCCAATAAGAGCAAGACTGGATGCTGCTATGGCACACCCAAATTCTCATAGGATGAAGGATGGAGAACCCAAGATTCATCCTTGGCTGTACTATACAGCTGACCATGGTGAATATGACATCAAACATATGCAGCAGTTTTGGGCTTAAGACAATCATAGCCACCACTTCTTAGAGAAAAAAAACAAACCATTAAAAATCTTGTCCCCGTCTGAATGTACTGCAGCTTGTGCTGACAACACAAAGCACTGAAGCGGGGGGTGTCCACACAGCCATTTATTGAGGTTGGGTGCCAGCTTTTCCAAAGTGACTACCTGGAGAAGCTGCTGCTACTCAACACCATCAAGACAGTGTGAAGGCACATGCCGCACTGATGTTCACTCACCAGCAGCTTGATGTGCACGTTAAGCATCATTTTTAAACAATTAAGACTTAAAATAATGTTGAATGATATGTCTTTATTATGTTTAATATGTCTCTTTGTTCATCAGATGGATGAGGAGGGGCTGCTTTTCAGCCAATTGGTGACAGACCTGGTTTACCGCAGTCAAAGCAATAAAGGGGGGTCCTCACAAAAAAGAACATTCCCACCCAGAAGATTTACAGAGCAGCTCTCATGACTAGTGCGAACTACCAACAAGAACAATATCTATATCTACATTTATCATATAAATATATCTTATAAATATAGATATTGGACACAATATCTTATTGTATGCAAAGTTTGCATCTCAAGCAGAGTCATGTCTGTTAAATCCTTTATAGGTCTAATTTGACTAATCCTCACGGCCCTTAAAATCTCAGGGGAAATCCAAACAAGAATGCAAAAAAAAAAAAAACTTCACAGCACTGATTCTGATTCAGTTCCTGAGTTCAGTTCCTGGGGCTATTTGGTCCAAAAGGGCCAGAAAACATACTACAGACTGGTTTGTAGTCCTTGTGAGGTCACAGTCATCCTCAGTTGCAGACAAAATGACAAAAGCTTTCAATAATATATCAGGCTAATATCAGGCTCAATACAATCTCTGAGACTTCAGACGCACACAGTGGAATTGTACGATATCAAATCAGGCAATCTCTTGATAAAATTAATCGCTTCAAGTCTGGTGATGCTAATAATCTCCTGATTGTATTATCTTCCCATGCCCCCAGTGGGAATCTGTGTGTATTATAACAATCATTATCATGTTTATATCTGTGGTTGGGAGGGTGAAGAAAGAGCTGATTTTTAGAGAGTGTTTGTGTGTGTGTGTGTGTGTGTGTGTGTGTGTGTGTGTGTGTGTGTGTGTGTCTGTATCCCATTATCTTTGTCATTAACGACAATAATGGCACTCATTGTGGGCACCTCAGGCTATGTTTTGAGGATCTCTTACACACACACACACACACACACACACACACACACACACACACACACACAGACTGAAGCTGTCTTCTGGCCTGCATCTCTGCCTAATTGGGAAGGGAACAGTTGTGGTGTGGGCGATCACACCAAAGCCCCTAGCTCATTGACACAAGGTTAAAGACCCATTAACTTGACCAGTAGGAAAATTGAAGAGAGGACAAAAGGGAGACTGAGTAAAGAGAGAGAGAGAGAGAGAGAGAGAGAGAGAGAGAGAGAGAGAGAGCGAGAGCAACAGACAGAGAAACAGAGGCAGGTGACTGTGGCCTCTTTAATGTCAGAACCTGCCTGCCCACCCAAAGCTTTGAAAATACTATAATGAAGTCAACTGCTAAAGATTAGTGCAATGAAATCAGTAGAGTGCCATTGATGTAGCCCAATGAAAAGTAACATGTTTAAACGTTGATGTCAGGGATTATATCCTTTCTGTGACCAATAAGCAGCATCTTTTTAAGATAAATAACCAAGACCTTTCCCTGACCTTAACCAAGTGCTTCACTTGCCTAAACTTCACCATACCATCACCGCTTCACTGCAAGAAACATTTTTATTCATTGTGTTTTTATTCATTTAAAAACCCTGGCAAAAAACTTTGGCATAATCTATGTTTTTACATAATCGTCCTAGAGTTGAAAATACACAATACGATATATCTCTGAAATCGCCACAGTGCCAATTTACAAACGCACATAGCTAACTTTGTTCACTTTCTGATACGGCTAACAATAACAGTGAGAACAAATTATATAAGAAGTTGCAAACAAGTGACAAGTTCACCTCCGATTTCCATGAAATAAAATGAAAAGAGTGAAGCTATGTGACCTTTTTCAGGTCTTATAATATCAGTACAAGTGAAACGTTAATCCCTTCTTCCACATGTATGTGTGTTTGTAAATCAGACTGCGTGAATGTGTGTCACTCAGAGCTCCACACCCATTTAAACTTGACATTCAGTCACCCCACAAAATGGGGTGTGGACTCTTATTGTGTCAAGAGGGGAAAATTTCAATGAGCACCCCATGCAGAGGAAGATCCTCTTTCCTTTTTTTAATCTTTTGGGTGAAACTGTGCTGAAAGCAAAGTGGTGAAGTCGAGAGGGTGAAGGGCTGGATAAATCAATTCTTTTTGAGCTGAGCTTTTGTGTGTTGTTTACTAACAACGCACACGTTGCTTTTGAAATCAAATAAGGAGGCTTATGAAAGGAATATTCATATAGAGAGAATAATTAAAAAATGTTTCTGAGAGAATCTTAATATGGTCTTGTGAGTGTGACGCCTTGACTGAATATGTTTACACACATCTCAACTCATATTCCTAGTCAGTTTCTTTTTTTCTTTCTACTTCTCGCCCCACAACTGTCCGTTTTTTACTCTTGAATCCACTATAACGTGGTTTCCATCCAAATGTATCACAAATCTTAACCAAATTTCGATTATTAGGAATTGGTTCATCGAGATACGCAGTAGTCGGCGCCAACTCTCGAGTCGGGTGCCATTAAACCATTGCAGAAGAAAAGGGCGCAACAAAATGACGTAATTAAAAGTGCGCCAGTCGAACCTCAAATGGAAAACAATGTAGAAAAAACGATGGAAATTAAGCATTTCTGTTTGTTTCACATATTAATTTGAGGAACATTACAGTCTCCTCATTGCTCCCCACAGATCTGATGTGTTATTCTGCTATTATTTTGCATCTCTCCTGTGGAGAGATTAAAAATTAGCAGGTGATCATAATAGAGCAGCTAAAGAACTAGATATTTTGCTCAGGAGTTGGTAGAGACCAAAAACAGAGCCAAAAGGACAGTGAATTTTGAACTTACATTCACCAGGTGGACACAAACACGCCTCCAAATGAATGCTTATGTTGCTCCGTAACTGCTGGATGTCTAAATAAGCAACTGTATGCTAACAAGGTGGTCAAATCAACTTAGAAGGCGATGATGTATGCAATGCTGTGTTCACAACTTGTTTCTGTACAGGCAGTTTGACATCCAGCTGAAGTAAGAATTAAAACATGAAAAGTTATTCATTAATTAATTAAATTATTAAAGAGGAGTCTTAACAGAAACAAGAGTGAACGTTTTTTGAATCTTCGTTAATTCTGTTGCCATTTACATCCCACCACACATTTATATCACTCTTTGTAGTTACCAGGTGTACTGCATCACCCCTGCGCTTGTGTATGTGTGTGTGTGTGCTGGTAGATGTTTGTACTTCTGAGGACCCTTATTGAAATAAAGCATTCCCAAGCTCAAACCCTTAATCCTAAAACTAAAACTTAAATAGCCCTTTAAAGAAGTGAGGACCAGCCAAAATGTCCTCACTTTCAAAAATGTCTTCATTTATCTCTACAAAGAAAGACATACAAGAGCGCACAAACGCATACACACACAGGAACAGCGCCTCTCCTGATCCTACAGTCCTTGTGCTGTCCTTGTACAACCTGACATGCGTTGGTGTTTCTTTCCCTGCAGTAAGCACACAGGTGCCAAACTCCCACTTAGCTCACAAACAAACAGGTGACAACTTTATTTTCAGCTCCTTTACATCATTTGAAGTGACAACATGCCATTGCAGCCATTCCTACTGGTGTCCCACACAGAAACCGCCTGTTAACACAGTATACACCTCCCCATATGCAATCACACACTCGCACATACTCTCAGAAGACGGAGTGCCAAGACGCAGCAAGTGTACGTGACGTGAATGTTCTTATGCCTGTAATCTCTTTCACAGGAAACAACTGTACCTCAACAGGAGAGGAGCTGTGACTCATAACACAAATGGCCTTCACATATTGTAAAGAAACAAAGAGAAAGCAGACAGAAAAAAGGTACAAACAGTACGAACATAAAAAGGCTAAGACGTTGCTAGAACGAAGACTTAAATTTGGCACCAACACACACTAAGTTAGTAATATTATTAGTATAATTAATAAGTCAACATAAGAAAAAGTGACATACAGATATAGACAGAGAAAAAGAGGGGGATACAGATAGTCGCGTAAATGTAATGCCAACCTTTAATCCATAAACACAGCCCTTATTTGCTTATGGCGAAATTACCACTCATCAAAATATTACACTTAAAAATGTTGTTCTTTGTATCTAACAAGGAACAAACAAACCTGACCCCCCCCAAGAGGCATTAGTAGCTCATAAGCTTTCATCTTTAATTTCAGATATAAGAAAGGTACTGAAAGTTATTTATGTAATTTTCTAGGTCACAAAATATGTTGCTTTATTTATCAGATGTCAAAATGGCTTTATCTGTTCAGAAAGAAGACCTGCACAGTCTTTCTGTAAGGGGTTGTTAAATTAATGAGATATAAAAAAATATATCCCATTTATTGAAAAATACACAAAGCCAAAAGATAATCATAAAATCTTTCACGTCTTCTGAAGTACGTTTCCTGAAGGGCATTCTGATGCATTTAAATGGATTCAGAGGAAGTGAAGGTAAGAGAAGAGCAGAGAGACAAGAAGAGAGGAGCTGGGTATGATACTCAAAGATTTAAGGCAAAGGAAGAGATGCATTGAGCAGATGGTGGTGTGCTCTCAGGTGTACAAAGACCTGCAGAGAAAGATCTGTTGCACAGAGGAAAGGAGGCAGGGATGGAGAGATAGGTGAATAGTGAGAGGGACTGAACAGGAAGGAAAGGTTGTGGGAACGCTACAAAACAGGAGTAAACAAAAAAAAAAAAAGCTTGAGAAAGAGGAGGACGGAGGCTGGCAGTGAAGGAGAACAGAGAGAACGGAAGCTGGCTGCAGTAAAGGGACGGATGGAGGCACGGTGAGCGGGTCAGAAGTTGAGGTGAGAGGCAGCGGGATGCAAGGTGACCAAAAGAGATGAAAGCCGGGGTTGGAGGGAGAGAAAGTTAGAGCTACTCAGATCTGCCCTAGAGGAGGAAGGAAGGGAGGATGGAGAGGAAGGAGGGAGATAGGAGATAAAAGATATAGTGAGTAAGATATAGTTTTGGAGAGCTGTGGAAGGATCTATCCTTCATCCTTTCATGAAGGATGAAGGATAGGGGTGGAAGGATGAAAGGAAGGGCATACTGATGCCACTTAGAAGGTGTAGGACAGAGAGAGAAGGGGAGGACAGATAGAGGGAGAGGGGAGTCGCTCAGATGTAGACAGACCAGTGATGGTGGAGTTGAGGATAACGGGGAAGAAATGACAAAAGCCGGGAAGGACGGAGAAATATGAAGCACACAAACACACACACAATGCCAAGATATCCAGCTGTTCCTCCTCTTATCCATCCATCGATTTCTAGTGTCTTTTAAGCCCAATAGAAAAAAAAGACTTTGAGCATTTTCTTTTTTTACTGCCTTCCTCCCTTATCTCTTTTATGTCCTTTCTCCTTGCTCACCTTTTTTGGCTATATTTTGTTCCATTTATCATTTTATGTTTCCTCCCCCAAACAGTTCCAGTTGCAACCCGTCTCCTATGAACAATGTTTATAGGCACCTAATAATAGATATTTACATTCACTGGCAACATTTCCTGCCAAGGGAGGAAGTAGTGTGATGTTCATATAATGCAGGGTAGAGTAAAAATGCATATGTCATCCCATTGCAGCTATACATACTGGTCTCCCACACGGCAACACAGTTTATTAACACAGTACACACCTTCCCATGTGCAATCTCACACAATTGTTAAAACAATTTCTGCAGATGGAGGAAGAAGTGTGACGTTCATATTCCATAGGGAAACGTACAAGTGCGTATGTCAGGGATTTGGGCAGGCGTGCAAAGCGTCTGACAATAAGAGACCGGTAATTGTGCCTCATCTCTCACTTGAACTCAGCGAAGTGTTTTGTAAGTGTAAAAATGACAAGGTGTGGTTTTACAGGGGATTATGTGCTGGACTACTTCTTGGCCAGGTGCAGTAACTTCCAGATGTCCCTGCTGGTTGCCTGGCAACCTCAAGGTGACAAAAAGATTTCAGGCTCACAACCAGCACTTGTCATTTTTACCAATGTTTTAATTAGCGAGCTTCAGAGCTGCTTGTTACCTTAGGACAGAGCGAGGCCAACTGTTCCACCCTGCTCCTAGCCTTTATGCTAAGTTAAGCTAACCGGCTGCAGCTTCATATATATATATACAGTGCTTAACAAATTTATTAGACCACCACCCAGTGTAAGGTGTTTGCCCCCACTGCCCTAAATTAACAGTATTGCTGATTATCAAAATATTTTATGTTTCTGTAATGGTTAATCCACCAGTATGTGCAAGTCAAGCTCTTTAATCAAAATTATATCTTTAATGCTAAAATATAATTATTGTTGTTATCCATGAATTCTCAAATTTACTGTTTTACAAAAAAGCAGAAAAAAATAGTAAAGCACATTATTATTTTTTGATTGAGATGCCAAATTACAGTTATTTACTTGCATTCCTGAACAGAAACATTTGTTTTGTGGTTGCAAGAATGCAAGCTGTTATCAGGGCCAAAGGAGGTCATACAAAATATTAAGATTTTTGGTTAATATATGTGAATAAGGACTATTTAGTTGTTCCAGTTTGTTATTTGCCTAATAAATAATAATACAATTTTTAGTTTGAAACAAGTTTTTGACAGATTTCTAAAATATTTGTGTTTTCTCATTTTTATGACAGGTGGCCTAATAAATGTGTTAAGCACCGTATATATACTATAACTATGTGTGTGTGTGTGTGTGTGTGTATATAAAAACATACAGAGATGAGAGTGGTATCAATCTTCTCATCTAATTCTCGGCAAGAAAGCAATTAAGCGCATTTCCCAAAATGTCAAACGTTTCCTTTAACCATGACCGTAATCTTTCCTTAACCTTACCCAAGTGCTATTCGTAGTCTCGAGGAAATAGTTCAACATTTTGTGAAATACGCTTGTGCAGTTTCTGGCCGGGAGTTACGTGAGGAGATTGATACCATTCTTGTATCTGTATGCAAAATATGAAACTAATCCCAGCAGCCTGTAGCTTAACACAAAGACTGGAAACATGGGGAACAGCTAGACTGGCCCTGTCCAAAAGTTACAAAATCCACCTACCAGCACCTCTAAATCTGACTAATTAACGTTACATCTGGTTTGTACAATATGTACAAAAACTGAAGTGTAAAAATGATACATCATGGGTTTATGGGGGGTTATGTGCCCGACTATTTCTTAGTCCAGTGCAATCACTTCATGAATCATACCATAACCCTCCATTTTTACACACATACACACACTGATGTACGTACGTAAACATACACACACACACACACACTTCACTTACGTGCACACCCTTTCAGTCACTCTCTTTTTTTCCTCTCTCTGTTAAGGTCATTTTATACACATGATGAACTTTTCAATATATATGTTCTGTGTGTCAATGAGACGAGGAAGAGCGGGAGGGTTAGAGACAGACTGACGGAGATAAATCCCATCCTGTGTTCAGCATGAATTTGCCTTTTGTGTTGTTCCATCTCATTTGTGAGGGTTTGATCAAAACAATTACCGACGAGGCTATTTGCACTCAAAGACTGTACTCACATCCACACGCAAACATCAGTCCTAAAACTGGACTTCACAGACTGACAAACACAAACACCAAGTCTGTCCCACATGAAGGCTGTCTTAGAGAGCGAGGACATGCTGATTGATTGGCGCCTGGGGGAGGCCGTCCCTTCCCATTAACATCTCCCTGTCAGTGGGAATGTGTGAATAGGTATTTTGCCCCCAGCAGTGTGTGGGTCTGTATGAGCACGTAGCATTTCGTTTTTCTTTTTTTCTGAGACTTTAGCACTTTCTCAATTAACAACAGTCACAATCAAAACACTCTCAATACAAGATCCATTGAATTGCTGTTCTCAGGGCTGGGTGATATCACCCAAAATCGATATCATGATTCATTGTCACATTTAACTCAGCAATGATTAACAAACTATATCTTACTAAGTACATTTGTGTACAAGATTGTCCGTCCTCACAGTGGAGCTCTTAATGATTCCTTGTGCTGAACAATAAACAGAAACTCTAAGTAATATTTACCATTGTATCCATCTGCTGGTGAATAAAACTCAGGAATTCTGCTCGGTTCTTGAGGAGCTGGAGCATCTATTTCCAGAAAGTCAGTGTTACATTTACGGTTTACTGCTAACTTGACTTTGCGACGTCCAGAACACCTGCCTGTCCTGAGTGCAGCTACACCGTCTCTCTCTCCCGCACACTCACTACACTGAGCACCTACTAAATGGACTTTGTGGTGAGGTTGTTTTGTTTCCAAGGTTTGGAATGAACTTTCAATCTTAAAATCATAATCGTGTAAAACCATCCAGATAAATTATTATCCACTAAAGTAGATTTTTGGCCTGAGTTCAAATTTGGTCCCTTTCACCCATGTTATTTATAAACAAAAAACTGCCAAGCACTAAAAGGATTTTTAGTAAACTCCTACAATCATAAATGTATTACACTTTTGACACCTAGAATTATTTGGAGCCCGGTCGGTATTAATAAATGACTTGTGCCCATGTATAAGTAATTTGTCCTCAAAGTGTTGCAGTGCAGATGCCTTTCAGTGTAGCTGTGCCTTCATATAATGAATGGATCCCCTAAAATAATAACATTATCTCATTCATTACTCATGTGTTCTTCTCCCCTCGACACTCTTTGTCAGACAGTTTGGATGCTGCATTGGATGTAGATTCAGCACTCCTTGTTTGATTATAAATTGAAGAGTACCCCCTGAAAACCTTGTTTTTGTTGATCCCCGGTGGTTTAACTTTGCTGCAGTGATGTACAGGTATACTCCTGGACCCTGTGATATCACAGCTGGGTGTGGTTTCGGGTGCAACGAAGCACACCTCATCAGTGAGGCTGGGTGGGGTCAGAGGTGAAACAGGCTTGAAACTTTCAACCATAGAAGGCAGAAAAACACTGCTTTCAGCCTAGTGTTAAGTTACTCATTAAGTTGGTAGGGCACAAATGACTAATTCATGCACACAAAGTGCTAATTACAAATGAATTTGTGTGTATTATGTATCACAGAGACTTTGTAAAGAGCTGTGAAGTTTGAATTGAGTACTCTGGATTAACATTTGTTCTGTACGTAGGGAGTAAACTATTGTTTTCTGCAACTTACAATACATCTGCAACTCATACTTTATGTGTAGTAAAATCAAACTAAAGTTGTAAGTTCACCAAGTAAGTATAGTTCAAAGTTAGTTTGTATGTAATGTATACCAATGAAAGATGCTGAACTTGTTGAATGAAATGTCATTAAACATGTAGCCAAAGTCTATGTACACGCACACAACATAAAACACAAATAAGCATAGGTTTATGCTTCAGAGGAAGAAAGAACATTTTGCACACAGCACACAGCTCTGTAATGTGCAAATATGTGGGACCAAACATCCACACCCCCAGAAGGTGAAAAAGCCCTTCCTATCTACATGTCAAATTTATATTGCTTTGACCTTTTCCCTCAGGTCCTCCTATTTCTCAGTGCATGCAGAGATTCACTAAACTGCTGATGTCTGCACCACCTTGCCTCTTTCTACACATTTGGATAAAGGGGTGGGGGTGATGTGGGAGGGGGTGGCAATATCTACACCAGCACTTTCAGGTCTTAATTCACACAGATAGGACATATGAATGGCAAACTGAACTCCCTGGAGCATTTTCCTTCACCGTTCAACTGTTAGTTCCACAATAAACTGATGGGAAAATATATTTGAAGCCTGAAAATTGGTTTGCTATTTTTCCTACGTGTGTGTGTGCATACAATGTGGTTTTGCTTCCATCAAGTGAGTCTGTGCGGATTCTCAAGGACTTCAAAAGGACAACTATAGAGAGTTATATGCTTGTTTATCGTCAGTTATTATTTGTAATGATAATGTTGTGGGTACAGAGTCAAAGTAAAATGGAGTCATGATGAATTGAAGTTGTCTAGATGTGACCTTAACCAACATCGTACAATTATTCAAAGGGGCGTTGGAGGCAAATAATTGGTTTCCAGGACAAAATGGGACAATTTTTATCAACCCACACACCCACAACTAAACAGCATCATTCTCTGCTGCACACCTGAAGGTCACAGGATGGGAATGTGGCGGAGGTACAGTAATTAAACATCACATTTTGACACACAGTCCAGCGAGAAGAGTGGGTCCAAATAAAGGAAATGATGAAATACAAACAAGTCATTTAAATTTGAAGCAATACAGATGGATTCTGGATACAGAAGTTGATGCCTGTGGGTATAGTCTATTTGTATTTTGAAAAATAGTTTTTCACAGCAATTAACTTTGTTTCCATGCTACTGCATGACTGACTACACGTACACATACTAACATCTGAAGCACTGCAATGTAAAGGTTATTCTCTGAGTTGTTAATCGAGTAGGAAGAACAGGGGTGTCTGAGTCAATCTGTGTCAGAGATGACTGTTTCTCAGCGTCCTTTGATTCACTGTCCTCTTGTCACACCCTCAGGGACAAGTTAGCGCATTTGTGCATTTGTGTGTGTGTCTACATGTGTGTTTATGTGTGACCCGACGCAAGTGCCAGCATCTATGACCAGATTTCACCACCTCCAAGCGTGACACATTAGCCAGTGGCAGCTGAGGGCAAGGACACGATCTAAGGGTTACATAAAGGTCTGTGTGTGTGCATATTCCTTAGCTTTACTGTATGTGTATTTTTACCACTGTGTGCACATATGTATTTGAGAGTGTACTTTATGTGTCTGCATGACACAAAATCAGTGTCAATCATTGTTTTAACTGCTGTAGTGACTGTTTAGTGTCTTCCCTGGGACTCAAAAAGGGATATTAGGGTGATAAACTTCAACTTCAGAAGATGTCACTTAAATGTGTCCAATACTTCAGTTACGATTGTCTCATATTATAAACATTTACTGGTCACCTCCCAGAATGATCAGCAAGACTGTTTGTTAAATAAGACATGGCCAAACCATGTTGTTATCTCATGCTGTCAAGCTACTTTTAACTGTTGTTACATCCATATCTAAAACTATATTAAAAGGGATTTTTGGCCTCTCGTTCACAGCAACGATTCGTTGTACTAACCAAATGTCTCATAATTGAATGGAACTGAGAGCGCACAACTGCATTCAGGAACAACGCAAGGGCTGCGACAGCAAAAGAGTTTGTGTCTTTGTTCCACTCAATCCTTGGAAACTCAACAAGGTAGCCTAAAGCTAAAATTTGAGAATCAATATGTGTCTGATTTTTCAACCGACAGCTAATTATTTCTGTCCATGTTAGGACCTTCAGTCTGTCAGTCTTCACAATGGAAAATAATGCATTATTTTACACAATGTGTATCGTTACTGCAGTGTAAATTCAGATTTACTTTCTAGACAAAAAAAAGGCCGAACAACATCACTGATGTAAAACATTCAGGGAATGCAGCAAATGTCAAAACACTTCAACCTGACAAGAATTTCTGGCAACACAATACTTTTTAGGGAAGCACCACATATTACATAAAGACTACATATTTTGACTTTGAACATTTTTGATTTAAGTCTTTGGTCACATATTGTGACTCACAAAATACAGGGAAGTTCTCAGTAAGGTCAAACTTGCAAAGAACTGTAGTCACATAAGCTGACCAGGTTAAATAGGAGTCAAGTGTTTGTCCTTTTTGGAGCACACTAAAGCCCACTCTACGTTATATTAGTAATCCTCATTCCACCTGTTAAAACCTGCCCATCTGAATTTAAAGAGCCCGTTAGCTGACATTGACCACTGAGGACAAATAGAACTACTCTACCAGCTTTATTCACCTTCAAATAAAGAGATCTCTCTGCCGCACACACTTCAAGTTTACCATGAGCCACAACACACACCCTGATAAAGATCCCCGGGCACCACATAAACACCACCTGATCTACACAACCACTCAGACTTTAAACAGCCAATAACACTCACCAGCACACACACACAAGAACGTAGATGTACAAGTACACACTCACACGTATACATGGGAAATATGTAGGCCACACACTCCTGAGCAAAGGAAAGAGATGAATACACACACAAAGGGATAACAGAATATGTACTCCTGCCAGGTTTGGCTCACACCAAGGTTATGGAGAAAGAGGGATGACTGTTGAGGGAGGATTAAGTAGCATAAATGCCTTGCTTGAACTGAATAGATCAAAGTAAGTGGGCCTGCAACACTACCTATTCTGATGTACCATTACAATGAAAAGACTCGTGAATACATGCTAAGGGCTGCTGCAAGAGAGGAGAAAAAAAGGAAACAAAAAGAAGGAAAAACCCACAACAAAAGCTGCAGAAAGGCAGAGAAGAGAGAAGAGGATAAGGAAGAGGATATGCTGGGCAGGTTAAATGTGGTGTGGGGATACACCGTAATAAAGACGTCTTTCCTTGGAAGCTTTAGTGCTCCTGTGAGAGCTGCAGACACAAACAGCAGGAGGATTAAATACAAACCTTAGACTTGTTGTCTGCTCTCCGTCCTCTCTGTCGCTGGTTTTATCGCTTTGTGGCTCTTCTCTTTCTTCATATCTTTCTTTTCACACTTGCTTGACTCATGTTTTCAAATGTCCCCTTCAAAATACAAACAGCTAAGCTGCTTTTTCTCTCTATCTAACTCGTGTTCGATGTACTTTTCCATATTCTTCTTTCTCCCTCTGTCTATTAACACAGCAATACTCATTCCCTTGAAGTTGAAGACCTTCTAAAATTCAAAGAAAGCTATGCAAAGTGATGCCAATACGTAATATCTGACCACCAACACCCTCATTGGCTATATCCTGCCATCAATGTTAACTATATTATCACCTCTACAGTCATTTTCATCATCATAAAAACAATCCTGTCCTCACCGACCTCTCTTTCATTTCATTATCAACATATTGTTGTTCATCTTCTATACTTATTAGCCACGCTAGCGCTAATGTGGGTCAGTCGATTTGTCCATCACTTTGGTCCAGACTCGACAACTATTTGATGGATTGAGATGAAAGTTTGTGCAGAAATGTATGGTGCGCAGAGGATGAATCCTATACATTGATTGATTGATCCCCTGACTTTTCCTCTAGAACGACAATGAGGTTCAAATTTCTGGTTTTGAGTGAAAACAACTGTTAGATGGATTGCCATGAAATTTGATTCAGACAGTTATGTTCCCCACAGGATGATTTGTAATAACTGTGGTGATTCTAACTTTTCATTTAGTGCTATCATCTGGTCAAAAATTACATTTGTCCAATACTTGGCTATTTGACCAAATACCTGCAAAACTAATGGCACTCCTATCAGCCTCAGCTGTGCTTTGTGTTAGCATAAGCAAATGTTAGCATGCTAACACTAATATGGTGAACGTAGTAAACATTATGTGAGCATGTTAGCATTAAGTGCTGTTGTGCATTAGTACAGGCTCACAGAGCCGCTAGCATAGCTGTAGTCTCTTAATCTTCTTTAAATTGGGTTACATGATCCATTGTACGTTATATCATTTCATACCACTTCTTACCAATTAAAAATACTCATTAGATTCTGTAATTTCATACAGGAAATAAAAGCTGAACAGCACCAACACAATGAGTGTTTCCTGCAACCATGAAACGATGACAAAATGGTTATTTCATTTCATTTGGAGGAAACACACTGAGAAATGTAATAATTCAATAATATATTGACTGAGGTGTAAAATTAACTGCTCCATAAAGACAAGATATATGTCATCGTAATTGAATTGCCTCATTTCTCGCTCATGGTTATGTGTGTGTGTGTGTGTTTAGAAAGCTTTCTACCTCATTAACTGTGGTGACAGCTGATAAAGATGATAGACACACTGTATTCATATCACACCAGCTTTCTCCTTCAGATAAACACACATGCAACTCACTTCAATTAAGTCTCTTTTACCACACACACATTCACCTGACTCTGCCCTCAGATTACTTCTAAAAACAGAGGCAACTTTTTCTTACTTTTCTTATCTACCTTTGAAATATATGTTATGTTGTACATATGTATGGGGTGTAATTATTGTTTGGTTGTTTTACCAAAGCAAAGATGCAGTTATGTGTGTACACAATCTATCTGTGAAGTTCTCTTGTTAAGTTTCTGAGAAAAAGTTTGAAGGTAGAGGAGAACAGCCTAATAGTGTTCCCCCTGGAGGCTTGACGCAAAACAGAAAGAGACACAGAAAACCAAACTTTGTGGAGACGCAAATGCACACGCACACACACACACAGACACATTTTTGATCAGAACAGCTTGTCTTAGTGACTAATACACAAGTCTTCACGGACCATTAACTTGCTCCAATTAAAACATGAAGCAATATGTTGTTTTCCTAGCAAGAGTTTTTGCATACTCCTTCATCAGCCCGCGGGGATGACACCTTGAGTCCATTTCTGCATCTTATCCCTCCAGTCATTCACATATGGTGGTTTGCGGCTTCTCGTCGTTTAAACATGCCAAAGGAAGATCTGGTTGTGTAATAGCGGCATTCACATACTAGGCATAGGAAGCACATCCATGAGCAAGACAGAGAAAATCTTGCTTTTAAATTTGAAGTAATTTGAAGTAATTTGGACCGTTTTCAGACTGCACACACTGTCTTTCATGACACCGACAGCCCCCTCCCTCTGCTGATGATCCCTCTGTTGTTTCACATATGGTTGGATGAAATTTGGCAACTCTCACAATATGTTCACGGGTGGAGAAGATTGTATTCACAATATGGTTTGAAATGGCATTTAAATTGCCCATGCAGCACATTATGGAGTCCTATTTCTTCGCCAACCCTATGAGACAACACTGTCTTCTCCCATTCGAGCTGTCTGGTGGCTCGTGTTGCTTATTGGTTGACTTGATGTTTCATTTAGACGCATTTGGGGAGTAAAGAAACGCATTTATGGGAAAATACATAAGTCTGATAATGAAAAAAGCATGAGCTACACTAGCTGAAAAAAAGTCATGTTGAGGATGCATTTCACATCTTGAAAAACAGCTGGTGGTTGTTGCAGTTACGTCAGACAGGTCCTTAAATTGATGTGAACTCATCGAACACCGATGGAGATTTGTGATTTCTTTCACATAGGTAAGGAAATGTTTGGCATATTTTAGATGTAGTCTAACTTCAACTCCTTATGACATTTCAGGTAATCAGTCTATATGACATCGCCTAGATCTCACTCAATCCATAGCCTTAACAAATTCTGCTAAACTTCTTCTAAAGCAAGTCATTACATAATATCACCTTACATGGCTGCCAACATTGGATGTTCTGGAGGCAAAGTATCACCACTTCTTGTCCTTTCACTATGAATCACGTTTCAGCTGCTGTAATCGACGCATACTGACATTTTAGAGTTCATGGTTTGAGAAAGGATTTTAAGTACCCATGCGCTACAGTAGGTCTTAGATGTTGTGACCAAACCTCTTAGACATCAGTGTGACCATTCATCCTCTCTCTCATTTGTTACTTGACCTTCAACCTGGAATGCTTCTTTCAAAGCAGGACTCACATTACATTTTAGTGTTAAAGACAGACTAAAAATATGTTACTATGGACACCATCCAGCAACTTCAAAATTTAACGTGACCCAATTTTGTGTCCAGGGTCTGATCATTATTCTAATCATTGGCTAGAACACCTCTTATCATGCCGTTCATTATCTGTTATAATCTCTATCATTCTCATTTTTCATTATGGTGTATCAAAAACATTTGATCCAGTAGGTGCAAATTACTTTTACAATGAGGTACACTAATCATCATGGGCAGAGCTTGGTGACTTGTGTCACTCCAGATTAAGTAATTTGATCTGCTGAATCACGTCCATAACTTCAGAGCCAATTTCACTTTTCATTTATAAAAAGGTTCTAGGTCTAGATTTCAAGCAAGGTTTCATTTGCTTCATTTCTGTGAGCTGAATTTTGTCAGATGGCAATGTCTTAATATTGTCATAAATTAAACTATCAATATCATTGATATTTCAGTGAAATGAAATATGCCATACGTACGACATAAGTAAGACTGTATTAGATCATCTGAAGATAATTGCAATAGTGGGACAGAACTAGTTACTGATCTAATAACATTTCATCCCACTTCCACATTTGACTCCCCTACAGCTGACTAAAAAAGGAAAATGTGAATTTAAAAACATGAAAAAGTAAATAAGATGCACAGGGAAGCAATAAGAAGTGATATATACGACTACAAAGCAGCGTTTGTGCCTATTGTGATGGATGTCTACTAGGCCAAAAACAGATATATCAATATTCAGTTGCAGAAAGTGTAAATTATTTTATCAAACTATGTGTCGGGAATCTTCAAGGTTGTGAGAGGAATATGGAACAGAGCACAGCATGCAGTCCAAAGCCATGTGTGTGTGTGTGTGTGTGAGTCTGAGAGAGAGAGAGAGAGAGAGAGAGAGAGAGAGAGAGAGAGAGAGAGAGATCAAGTGCAGTGTAATCTATCTGAGAGAGACAGGTTTGGGGATTTACTCCACACTGAGCTTAGCTCTGCAGGGGGTTTGAGGGGCCTACAGACACGCTCCCTGCAGCACCACTGGCCATGATGAAGGAGGCAATTTGAAGTTACAGCCTTATTTTTTTCTGTCTAGCGCAACACGCAAGACGGAGCTGTACAGAGGTGCAAATATATTTGTCCAAATATGCATCCCGTGGGCGGGGGAGGGAAAAAAAGATGAAGAGGAACAGAGAGAGATACAGACTTATGAATATTATACAAAATGTTTTCGAGAAATTAAAAGAACATCTTGCACTTCTGTAGTTTGCACAACTTTATTTTTCCAAGACGAAAAGCTCCACAAATTGTGAAATATTACCCAGCACGACTTCCACTAGCTACTTTATCATGCTAACCTTGTCTGGATGCTTTACTTCACATTATGGATTCAGCACTGCAGTGAAATGCAGCAAACCTATACTGGAGTCAGTGAGTGTCTGAGTGACTGTACAGTGAAGTATGTACAGGATGGTAGAAGGGGAAAATTAGAGAGTTCTGGAAGAAGAAAGAAAGAGAAAGAGACTACCGAGATCATAGGAAGATGTGACCGCGTAGAGAAAATCCGTCCACTAATTTTCTCTCTTCTCAAATAATATTTATGTGTATAAGGTAGACAAGCCAAACAGACAGGGTAACAAGCAGACACATATGTATTCAGTGTACTTCATGAATAAATCCCTTGCTCTGCTTCAATATTTAACCCTGTAAAGCCTGAACCATGAAATAATTGCCAGAAAATTAAATTTTTTTGAAACTGGAGTGTTTATTGAACCTTCTGACAAATAAAAAAAAAAAGAAATTAAATATCAATTTGCATATATGAGTTTTAATTTGTATAATTTTTGTACAAAAACATATAAAACACAACATTTTTAACCCATTAAACTTTGAGTTTCAACGCCATCCTTTCTCACATCAGGGGGCACATTAGAGGTTGGCCTTTTGCGGGGGGGGGGGTGCACTGCATGTGTCTGATTGTATACATCAGGTTTTTCAGGAAAGAAAATATCACATGATGATGTAGAGGTCTCAAAAACTCGTGTATCAAATATTATACACTTGGCGTTACAGGGTTAAAGACTCAGATGTATAGCTGTAACAATGTGGTACACAGGTTTAATTCTAAGTGTGTAACAGATATCCAGGGCCAGAGTTTTCTTTTTCTGCTCGTCTTTAAGCCTGAATTTAAACAATGTACATAAAGTGAGTGTCATTAGCAGAGGTGTTGCTAGTTGAGGAAAGGTAATGAAATTTCGAAAGCCAAAACTTTCAATAAGATGCAGGAAACTACACCTACACCTGATCAATGGCAGTGATAGCGAGTCATATTAATGCTTACAGTAAATCACGATCAACAGGCAAAGCTGAAAGTCTGTCGTAATTTACATGTTTAATCGGCTACAACAGTCGATGAATACTTGAAATAGTAGCACTTGGATTACTGGTACCAGTAGCAGTGGTATTTCTTTTAGAAGCAGTATAGCAACCGTAATGGTAGAGGTATTTATAGCAGCACAAGCAGCAGCACCGAACAAGATATCTTCATCTGCAGTCCCTATAGGACCAGTTACAGTAGGAATCCATATTTCATTTATCACATTTATCAACCGTCAACCAAAGCCATCTCTGGCTGGTTCAGCTGTTGGAATGTGGCTTATATACAGTAGGTAGTAAGAGAGCTGAAACAGACAACTGGTGAGAGTGTCAAAGGGTCGCTTCCCTGGTCAGGTCATTAAATTTCCAGGTGCCCAGGAACACCTGGCTGGGGGTGAACAATGGGTGGTCCCACATCAGCTATTATTATTGCAAATGCTGTGTTACAGCTGGTTGGGGTAGTAAAGGGCAGATCCCACATCAGATCATTAATTCCCCCTGCAGAGCTGAACCAGAGAGGGGGAGGAAGTGAGGAGGAGAAAGAGGGAGGGAGCGAGTGAGGCACGTAGACATGAAGAGGATGCCTCTAGAAACCTCTCCTCTCTCTCCTGTCCTCTCCTCTAACCTCCAGTATTGGCTGGTGCTCAGCATCCCTGCAAAAGACTCATGACCAATAAACCTGCCGCAGGATTGTCGACATATGGATGACTTGCTGGTTAGAGACGACCAAGGTTCACATGATTCCTCAAAATAATACATCCACCTGAACCTTTTGATGACAAAAGTACAGGACAAACGTGAAGCACATGTGCAGGTCAGCACAGTCAATCTGAGAAGAGCTAGAATGAGATCAGCCAGTCACACTTATCATCTCTTCGTTAAAATAATGAAGGGTGTGTTGTTTAAGGTGACACAACGAAATACAATCCACGAAGTCCAGTTTGGGCAACAGATCCTTAAATTTGAAGGCTTATTAGACAAAATCACTGCGAATGTGCGCTTGCATGTCTATGATTGACCAACTCAGCGTCTTGCTGGATGCTGCTGCATTGCGTTGAGTCAGGTTAACTTTTCTGCTGGATGGCCGACGATTTTCTTCGCCGGGACCCTCTTCATTGGCACTGGCCTCATTCAACTGAAACCTTAAACTCTGCCAATGTATGGGCTCAGCCATTATATATATCAATATTCAAATTAGGCTACATTCACTAGTCCTCATCTGTGTTTTCTGTGGTTGTATGCTTTCATTTGAAAATGATGAATGTACACGTTTCCCCAGCTGAGGAACTTATATTTACATGCAAGAAAGTAATTGTACCAAATAATTTACATGCCTGCCAGTGATTGGACAAGCACCAACTTCCAACTAACACATGTGTCCATGAGTGACAACAATTTACAGCTGACAGCTGAATTTACAATCGAAAAAATTGTGTTAGCTACAAATGCAATAAAAGCCCTTAAAGTGATCAGAGGGGGGTCAATGAGTGTGTGTGAGTGGAAGTGAGTAACTCACCATAAAGATGGAGAGAGAGAAAGAAAGAGGGGGGGCTGTGAAAGAGAGAGACATCAATCTTCTCTGTGCCCCCTGTGGTCTGGGGTACCTGTCCTGTTTCTGACATCAACAAAGCCAAGCCTTCTGGGTAGTAATCAATCAGTCACACTCCGACAAGCTGGCGGAACTGAACGGTCTGTGTGTGTGTGTGTGTTAGTTTGTGAGTGTGTGCGCGGAGTGGTGGGGGCACATTAGCCAGGCAAAGGATGAGTAGAAACAGAGATAATGGAGTGCGGAGGGAGGGGGGGGGGGTGAGGTCTGCGTGTGAAGGAAGAGAGATGAAAGAAATTTACAGTGCAGAAAAAAGTGAAGGATGAATTTAACAAAATGATAAAGAGAGTTAATGATTGAGAAATGTTAAAAAGAGAACAAGGAAAGCGTGTTTTTTCACATTTTTCTGTGTGCAGGTGAAGGAGGTTGCTTGTGTGGAAGAATAATCACATAGACAGAATGTGCCCAAAATAACATCACTTAAGATGGATGGTTAGAAATACGTTCTAATTAAAGTGACTGTCCTCGCCCCAACACAACCACGGTTCACCCACACAGGTGTTTTCACTTATCATGTCTGATTAGAGGAGTGTGTATGTATAGAGCATGCTGCACCTGTTAGCACAAAATAATTTCCTTATCACGGCAGATATTCAGAGGAAACTTCTTGGACCGGCATCTGATTTACCTGGGGGTAAATAAGTGTTCATTAATCATGAAAAACAATAATGGGAGATTATGGAAATGCTGTCGATATTTATATTTTATTTCATATATTTCATTGTTTTATATATTGTTAATTGATGGAATTCAGGAAATAGGCTAATTGATGGTTAATTTAATTTTGTGAGAGGCTGTTTCATCATGATCCTTATGCAAAATTCACAGTGCTTTTTCCAATGCGATTTGATTTTGTTAATTTATGCATTCATTTGCATCGATGCATTTGAGATTGAGCCAATGAAACCACAGCATTACAGCTAGACTTAATTACACTTTTGTGCAATAGACTTTCATATTGCCCTTACAACATTGTAAATCACATCTTGACAGAACCATATGGTGCTTTGTCAGCGAAACAATACGACAGTATGAAAACAGCATAATTAAGAGATGTAGACCGCTTTAGCTTCATAAGTATAACTACATTGACAGCACAGAGTTGTCACTCATAACAAAACTACAATTTGCATCTGATGATTGAACCGCACCCTAATTTAGTAAAAACTAACGTGACTACATAAGAAGTAGTTGTTTTCTAAATCTCTTGAAATACCTAATCCAAACAGAGAGCTTTTGGAAAAAAGCTCTCTGTTCTGCCTTTATCTCACTTTGTCTTTGATATGGTGTAGGAACAGCATTTTTACTGCACCATAACTTCATTTTATCCATGTTTTTCTTGGCTCCAATTCTTTTCTATTTTTTCTTGACTACAATTTTGTCTTTTAATAGAATGTGCTCTGAATGTGATCAATGGATCTCTAGGTTAAGAGACCAATAAAAGAAAGCTATAAACTGTGAATGTAAAAGTTTGTTTCAAGTTTAGAAGACTTTAGAAAATGTTGGTTGTAGATGTTTGTAGTGTTGTGTTCTGTTGAGAGATGTCAGTTTAGCCGTTTCCTGAGGTCTCCTTATAGACCCTTAGTCATCTCCCATTGGGACATCAGACCTCCCAACCTGGCACGACAATAAACTGGCCCTCGTAAATCACCAAGGATCTCTATTGAATTAGTTCTGCAGCCAGATCAGATCTAGCATAATTGGTTAAATGCATTAAGGTGATTAATCTGTTCCGCTAGCTGTAATAAAGTAACAAGCAGCACACGGAGAGCAGATCTTTGTTTTTCTGTTTCTTTCTTCGGTCTTTCGTACTGAGAAATCTTTACAAATGACCTGACAAATGAGAGCTGGTTTCCCCCTCCTTCTTTTCCTGTCAGTCTCTAACTCAGTCCTCATTTTTGATTGTTCTTCCATTCTGTATCTCAGGCTTCTGGTAAAAGCTCTTTCTACCACCACCCCTTCTATCTCATTATCTTCCTCTCTATCTCCTGATGCATAGGCTTTTAGGAATGAAAAACTTCGCAAAACAACAAAACTGTCCGTTCTAATGAAGAAAATCACATTCTTCTTCTCTCTAATCACAGCCCCTCCATCAGTGAATGCTACTCGCATGCCGCCTGTATTTAAAGGAATGCTTTTGTGCTCTGAATAATGCCATAATTACCAGGCACTTTTTAGAGAAACAGCCACCAAATCTTTTATTCCAAAGACGCTCAATGAATTGTGCCAAAGAGGAGGAAAACTATGTACAACTCAAGTCAAGTACCTCTTCAGCAAAAACCAAGAAATTGGCAAAATAAACTTTTCTCTTCTTCTCGTTTGGTACTGTGCCTTGATTATACCTATACTTAGATACTTACATAATGTAACAGGGACAAACACCGCCTGTGTTGTTATAGTAAACTGATTGGCTCAACATGTATCGTTATTCAGTGAAAAAGTTTTGTTTAGCCCGCAAAATCTTGTTCTTGTGTTCAGCTACAGATATTAGCATCAATGTTTTCTGATCCACTTATGTGTGCGGTGAAACGCTCTAATTAATTGCTGTGTTATTAAGCAGCTAATGCAAACCAGACTCTTCCTACTGCTGCTTCATGTTAAAAGATTTCCACCAGTGACCCACCGGAAGGTTTTTATTGTGAAACAGATACATGGAACTGCTAACTTAGTTTCTGAGGCTTTATAACAACTGCTTGTTATAAAAATCTATCTATAAGATGTGGATGCTTTTGGGCATTTTTGTTTGGGGGTCAGTTTTAAAAGTAGCAAGGAAGGAATGGTGAAAAAGAGGGGCAGACATAAATGAACAGGTTACGTAGAGAGCTGTAGGTGACAGACACTTATTTCAGTTTTGGCAACACATCATCAAGATACATGACATCGTTTATCCCGCCCTCCGGTTTTATGGTAAAACTACAGAATAAATGTGATACTTGTCGGAGGCAAAGTTGTAGCATTATGAGCATCTGTGACTTCAAGCATCCGGTGATCCAACTTTAGCTTCTTGGAATGAATGAAAATCAGTGTCAAATCTCAAATTAGTGTGTGTTGCCCGGCAACATTACTAATGGGAGCAGTTGGTATATCAGAAATTTGGATGCCAGATAGAACCAATTGGTTGGTTCATGAGCCAGCACCAAGGCGAATGCCATAAATCCTGTCTTACAGCTGCAGATTTTACAGCAGAATTGGCTAGATGGTCAGGATGATATGAAAACATACACTCTAAAAAACTACACATCCAGGTTGTGTTTGCTGAAACCATATAGTTCAGTGAGTTGAGTAGCACTACTACTGTCAGGTTTAGGGGATTTCATTCCCACTTCGGGCACCCATGCTTTAAATGTTCTGTATGCAGTACTGTAAGCCACTTTGGATAAGAGCATCCACTAAATGCTGTATGTTATATTAATGTGGAGCAGTTGAGTGTGCTGCAAAATTAATTGCAACACTTGTAGAAACATTTCTAAATATCTTTGAGGCATGAAACTTTAGGATATTATTAGAAGTCATTGTAAAAACGTGGCAATAACATGATAATATGCCAACATTGACAAAATGTACAAACCTCAAGGCAAACGTTTATATGCGTTACTTGTTATTTACTGTAGCTCTACTTATTCTAATGCAATGCATTCAAGTAATTTAATGATCTGTCAGGGGCTAGAAGCAAATCTGGCCTCATCTAATGCCTTAAAACCTTTGCTGTACGATTCACATCATGACACATTAGAATAAATATTTATCATGTATATGGAACATGTCCCTTGCCCACAGTGATATTACAGTCTGTTCCTCCAGCAATCGTTTAGCAGCCAAGCACCAGGGCCAGTAACCAACATTCATCCAAAATATCAATCTCCCAACTGACCCGGAGCTGCAGTGCTGTTATTGCAGTTCTCAGTGCAATGAGCACTGCTTTGGTTTGACACAAGCATAAGAAACAGGCCTATCTCTGCACCACCATCACACACACACCTATCTCTGTCTATGTGCTCACAAAGTAGTGATACTATTTGATAGATTATGCTTTTACCAGAGTTCATTGGCAAGATACCAGAAGCATCTATTCCCTGAATAACAGCTTTTAACAGAGTACACTTCTCCACTTTAGACCATATGCAGCTCCTCATTAACATCCCATCCCTGCTGTCCTCTTTGCTACTTTTTTACTTTTCTTTTAGTATTTTGCAGCAAAAGCACAGACAAATACGGACAATTCATTAGTTGCAATGGGACACATCTAGGCCTGGTGTGTTCCCAGTATGAAAGGCTTATCCCATCATGTAGAGACCATATTTGATTGCTTTGAAGACAAGATAGTCTGATACAATGGCGGAAAATACAGCAGCAAAAGTTGGCATGGAAATTGAAGGTACCTTTACAGATATGTAAAAAGCAACCGGTTGTGTTGCGTGCGCGTATGAAGCGTGTGGATGTGTCCGTGCTCGTCTGATGGGCGGGGCGTAGGAGAGAGGGGAGAGCTGCCTGCCCCAGCTTTAAGCAGAAAGTTTTATATGTGTGTGTTTTAGTGAGTGAGCATGTTATGTACACTGTATATACAGTACATCTGTGTGTATATATTTGTCAACAGTAGAAAGCAAACCAAATATGAGTACATGCACACATGAACCAACACTATGCTTTATACTACAGTGTGTGTGTTGTACCTTAAAACACAACATTAATGTGTGTACAGTTGGTATTGCATTTTGACACATCCTTTTTCTCAGAGAAAGAAACAGAAGAGCACACACACACACACACACACACACCTGTCCCTGATTCTTAGTCTTAGATGATATATGAGGTGTCAATACTCAGTCAATACCTTGTCTTGTTAGCTAAATAAATGTTGTAGTCAGCCAAATGATGACTGCAGTTGTAAATAAAAGTTGATATTTTCACATCCATTAAGTCTAAAACAAAGTTTTCCTTTAATCAAAACATATTTCTCACTTTTCAAAAAACACTGCTTCTGTGTTTCTGCAACACTCGAGCAAGTCGTGCCCACATTTTGATTGACATCCGATGTTTGTTTCTCTTTTAAGTCTTTTCTATTTTTGATGCCTCATTTTCCTTGATTCTGTCTCAATTTTTGCAACTGTTGGAGAATTGTTGTTGTTCTGCTAGATCAACTGATTACAACACAAGTACAAACCAGAAACAAACTTTGTCTAGTTTTATCATCTGTCATCTTTTGATTTTAAGAGTTAAGTTTAGGTTAATTAAGTTACATCCTGCGTATCTATTCTAACTGCAGATTAGCTTTGTATTCCCTATTAGGTGTTAAAATAATGGTATTTTGAATTTTACAACAGTTAAAACATAAACAAACCTTTCATGTGAGTAATTATATGTTATACCATTTGATAAATTAATCTGTGGTGAGTTGCAGATGAGTCAAACATCAAATTATGCACTACACACAACACTAACAATTTTTGGGAGGAAAAGCGAAGACTTTCTGAAATACTCTGCTGTTTCATGTCTCAATCAGACATGAAACATATACATATATATATTTATATACTCTAAGGCAGGCAGCTGTTTTCAGTGAAAAAGCTCTAAAAATCGGCCAAGCTGCTGACAAAGTTAGCGACTAGCTGGTGAACATTTAGCAGTTAAAGTCAGATATAGTCAGATATAGTCAGATATTTCCCAAACAAATTCAAGACATAACATTCCCTACTTCATTCAAGATACACACAGAGACATTTCATTATTAATGGAGCCTGTATACAGGATCACTGAGAAAGTATGTATTAAATTAGTTTCTTCTCCCATTGGTGATCGATCATGCAGCATGCTCATACTGTGTTCATCTGGCATTTCTCAACCTAATCAACTGTGAATCTTTGTACTGCTGAATGTATACTGGTGTTGCCACTGGCAGACAAGACAGGAGAAATACAGTACCTACTGATAAACATGCACACAATGCAAAGGTGAAGTCTATTTCATGGGACACTAGGTATCATGACCAAAAGTAATAATGTTTCTGCCTACAGATCATTACTGCAAAAAATTAAATACAATGTAGTATCACAAAATCTGCATGTAAGTTTATCCTAGCTGTTACAATTCAGTGCTTTCATTGTTTTATCAAATTTTACTAATTTCTTTATTTTTCTAAGATGAAAGCCAAAACTTGATCAGCATTCATCTCATCTCCGTCACAAGAGCAGCCAAAAATCACTGGGTGGCAGCACATCAATTTTGGATACAGAGTGAGGGAAATGAAAAACATTTCAAACAGAAACGCAATCTGCCAAAAATCAAGGTTTAGAGAGTGCATTGTTGTGACACTGATGTAAATTATGTAGCAGCTCATGTCAATACTTCTGGCTTCATAATTACGGTCACAAAGGCAGTGTTTATTTACAGTTAATCCTGAAATCAGCCTCATGTGTTTGTACATACAAACACATTAAAAAAAGATAAAAACCCAAGTGCAGCTGGATGAAAAAGAGTAATTCTGATTGCTGACAGCTAAATTAAATAATCAGGGAGGAAGAAAAGAAAATCACATCTTCCATATTGCCTGAATGTGAAATAATAAAATCCACTTGACCTTCAATCTGTTGGGTGCTTTGAAGCCCTTCATGCCATCTCTGTCCATCAATCTCACATGGAGAGGCAGAGAAATGGATTAACTTCACATTTCTTTTCAAGTGCATGTTGCTTTGTGTTTCCACAGAAACATTATTATCTGGCAATCTGCCTCAAGCTTCAGAAAATGACATTAAAGTCACTTTTGGACACAATTCCACGACGAGATGGCCATAGAATTGGAAATCAGATCAATTTTTGCTGGTGTCATGCAAGTCCACATATGACAAAATAAATATACTAGTTTTCTCTGTCTGTCCTTTTGTTTTCACAGTTCACAACTACAAAGAACACTGTTATCCACTGGTTCAGTCTCATTATTACAGAGGCTAAAAGCGATGCTTTTCCTGCTCTCCAGCTACAGATTCAGCTAACCCGACTTTGCAGATATTACATGGTTTTTATGGTCCTCTACCCTTGTGCAGCTGCCCTCGCTGATTCCTCTAACGCCTACTCACATTCTGTATTTTCCATAAAACTCTTTCTGCACCCTGCAATCTGAAATCAAACAATGTATCCACACTCTCACTGAGGCATCTGCGCCACGCTGACACACGCTCACCTCTCCGCTGTTTATTATTAATTAATATGATTTGTTCTCCCACCTGTTGTCATCATTTCTATTATTCAAACACTCTTCTGAGCATCCCTCAGCAAAGAGCACAACTGTTGTTTGTTGTTTTGACTCTTAGTGTGAACTAAAGTGAACTTGGTCTCTCACTGAAGACTTCCATCTGTCACCTTTATAACATGAAAGAGTCTAAAAGGGGCTTTTTATCTGACTGGCAGATGAAAGTCGTGTGGAAAAGGGAATCCACAAACACTAAACTTCAAAACACACATGCACGCAGTCATGTTCAAAAATTTTCCCAGCCCTTCCTAGAATAAGAAGGACATGTTTGCGCCAGTGAGGAGTGCACAGCAAAACTGTTTCTGCGGAGAATCAGGTAAAAGGTTTGCAGAATATTCAAAGCAAACACTAATCAGTATATGCTAATCAAGGCACTGTTTTTGTTATTCCACAAGCCCGGTACAATCTGTTTGACAAGACGCTGATAATGACATTGAGATGAACACAGAAGACTGTGCAAATGAAATCAGACCTCTATTCTTTAACAACAGTCTGCTGATGAGGAGAGACGGACAGAGAGAGAGGGGGAGACACAAACAGAGAAACAGACCACTGCTCACGATGTGCAGCATACGTCCAGAAAGAGTGAAATACAGCACAAAGCACATTATTACAGTTACAGTGCCTGAAAAACGTGACTGGTTCTATTAAGCCTTCCACTGTCTACAAGTCTGACTTATAGTAATGGTGATAATCGATTAACGTTTCTCAAGCAAAAATGTCAAACGTTCTCTGGTTCCGGCTGTTTGTGTTTTGGACTGTTGGTCGGACAAAACAAGCAAATCACAAATGCTAAAATTACTTATTGTTAAAGTAAAGAATAATTCCCTGAAAAATATTAAACCGGTCCTGAACAAACTCTACTATTCGGCCAATTGAACTGATGAATAGTAATGCCAGACCGTAGACTGTATATAAAGATGGACGACATGACAGCTCCCCAAAGGTGAAACCAAAACATCTTGATTGCCCCTGGTGGCTGGCTGCAGTATAGGTCAAAAGCCCCGCCTCCCCCATGTTAACAGATGGGACATGGGCCAAACTATGAAATTAAAGTACACGTCAAATACAGTTTTTCCCAAAGATGATGAAACGTCATTATTGACAGTCGAGATTGACTGTGGTGTGCTTGCGATTGGGTTGGGCGTGTGTATGGGCGGGTCCTCGCACTGCGGTTCTACTCAACAATCACCACTACGCAGACTCTGGCTCCAAATGACATCACCAGCACAAGATGGCTGCCCCTGTATATTTTGGCTTCATTTTTGTACAGAGGGAGGAAGTGGAGGCGTCCATCTTTATATACAGTCTATGTACCAGACATGTTTAAAGGAACTGAAATACTTGCATTGATAATTGACAAAATTGTTAAACCGCTTTTCTATCATATATTCTACAGAATAATATGAAAACGACTATTACATTATGGGGATGGGTCATGATTCATCAGCAACTTTTAATATATTACATTTTACAGTAATATTCTGAGCCCTGACTCATAATGATGAGAGAGACAGATCAGCAGTTTTCATAATCATGTAGATTGGTTTGCATGTTGTGATGTTTCTATCTCAACCTCACACCTACGAACAGAACGTCTCTCCAAAGATTCACTACTTTGCATGATTTGCCATGATACAACGCTACTGCTATCTGTGTGAGAATGAGCCCTGATAATTACACCGGGATGAACGCATCAAAAGGTGGCAATGAAATCAGACATCTATTCTTGAACTACAATGCCCTGATGGGGAAAGACAAGGGAAGGAAGACGGGCGGGGAGGGGAGGGCGTGGGGAGAGAGGAAGAGAGTGCACAGGTAAATTAGATTGAAAGGGAGAGAGAAGGCCAGGCAGGAGTATGTGGAAGAAACAGAAATAAATCAAAAGTGTGAAAAAGAAATGATATACCATGGTAAGATGGAAAAAAAGAGAGGGAAGCAGGGGGAGAGGGAGGGAGGGTGGTGAGGGAGCTCTGAAGAGGAAATCAGCTGCTTTCTAATGGGTGCTGATTACATCTCCTCCTAAATGTCAAGTACATTTCCATTTAAAGTGCCTTGCTGCTTAAAAAGGCATGAAGAGAGGCACACCCAGACCACACACACACACATATTCACAGACATATATGGGCTGATACATATAGCCACGCAGTCCACAGATGCACAGGCACATACGGGAATGCAAACAACACAAAACTAAATGCACAGTTGACTCAATATCTGAATGCAGGCTGTGTGCGCATGTGGTTGTAAGAACCCTCTTTGTATGTCCATGAATCATACCAAAGTGACACACTAGCCTGAGTACACCTTAGCCCCATCAATAAAATCCACACACGCACACACACTTCTTTATCCTTCATTTCAACCCGCCCTCAAATCTGCTCTGAACCAATGAGGCGTGTCCTCCCACCGGGGTTCGGTAATGACTGCCAATCAGGATCACCGTAGCTGTGCCCAACAGCGAAGACCAGGAAGATAGATGAGTGGCCTCGAGGCCCCCGCTGCACTGGAGCGAACAGAGCTTAGGGATAGATTCAATATGTCACAATAACATAGACATGTGCCGACACTTCCACACACACACATACACAGAGAAAAAGCCTGGTGTGTGTGGTTGCAAACACACAGGTGTCTGCCGCCATGCAAATACAGATGCTGCCATTCTTTCTCATCTTTTCTCTTACATATACACAACATGGGAAACTCACCGGCTTTCCTTTTTCACTCTACATACAACAGGGTTTAAATAAAACACATTCAGTGTTTGTGGGGCCAGCTGTTCTTTTAGAGGGCCCAGTTAAATTAACTCAAATTAACTGGATAGGTTCAGAAGCCAAGTCAGACAGGTCATCCAGAGAAATAAAGTATATAGTAGGACGTGTCATTAAATTATGGTGTAATATGGCAAACCACAGAACGTTAAATGAATAAACTTTATAAACAGATTTACCCTCAGTGGCCACTTTATTAGGCACACCTGTAAAATCTAATCTGTGACAGCCCTGGGCCGTATGACAGGACCTGTTGCTTTTGCCTGCCTCTGCTTCCCTCCCTCAGGTCCTCCCTGACTGACCAGCATTGAGGGATTGGCCTCCAAGATGGCTCTCACCCTCTCCCTCCTGGAAGGCTGCTGCCTTTCTGCCATCCAACTTGTTTGGTTGGATTGTGTCTGACTGCTGACTTCCAACATCATGTTTTACTTATTTTGAGTCATCCTTAGCAAATAACTTGCTTTAATTGAATTTGTTTTGTTGTTGGCCTGTACGAGCCAGGCATACCAAATCCAATGCCACTCAGCCATAAATTCTACCTTTACAAAGGTAATAATGGTCAGAGAGATATTCATTTAGTTATGTTTATTATTGCCGTTGTAGTTTACAGTGGAGTTGAACTGGATTGCATTATGTTATGTATATTGTCTTCCCCTCTCATGTTTGTAAACGTGGTGGGCAAAACATTAGAAACACCTCAATATAATGCTGTCCATGTATCAAATTACAATCATAACCATATGCCTATCATAGAAAAGAAAGTTTGCAGGGCCTGTATTCTGGTATATTGAAAACAAGAATGAAGAAATTCTCAAAAACAACAAGCAGACCTGCACAAGTCATTCACAAATGACACAGTCAACAGGTGACTGCACAACCAATAAATGCAAAATTGGAGAAACTCCAAATGTCTGTGTAGAGTCAGCAGCTACAACACAACAGCTCAGCAGCATGTACGGTACAGACAACAGAGTTACAGCCACACAGACCGTCAGCAAAGGAACCTGAGAAGACGAAGTTAGATACCGTTAGATATGGAGACAGAGGCTGTACCTAACTCACGTTATTTTAAGTCCAAGTTCATTCTCGTTTTCTTCATGGAGATGAAGTGGTCCCAATTCAAAATGTCCCCCTGCGATGATCCTTTTTTGTCCTCCTTTTTTCCTTTCTTTGCTAACTAAGTTTTACAAAATATGCTAGCCGTTATTATTAGCAACACTGGAAAACAAGCTAACTCTCGTTTTTTTTTTATTAAAATGTTCACTTTCTCTTGTCTGTTGTAAGTATAACTTGCTTCAAAACAAATTAAAAAATATATATAAAACATTTGAGGTTCGAAGCTGTGTGACACTGGCTCAGTCAAATGGTTTGATGTTGTTTTTTAATCAAAGCATGCCAACTCCACCTGTGGTCTCTTGGGTAGACGTCTGTAAGGCTGCAACGCCGTGTTTGACCACAAACACTAGATAACATAGACCAGTCGTTAGAACTCAGAGAGGCGCTGTTTCCTTCATTTGATGATACATGAGGAAAACTGTGAAAGAATATCTTTTTATTGAAATAATAGTGATAGCTATTTGGGATAGTGAGATAGTGAGTCTTGAACTTGGGCGCAAGAGCCTTCTTTGACTCAAATCAAATGTCAGACATTCTGATCATTTATAGAAAATATTAATCTTGAGATGAAAAGGTGTAATATGGTAACCGTCTCAGGGCATTACAGTATATCACTTACTAAAGGATAAGGATTAACATAATTAAACAAACATTTATTACATAAGGATGTGGACCATGTGCATAAAAGCTGTGCCACAATGAATCAATGCATCTCGAGTTACAACGTTTTGTGATACTGTTTTGATAATAATTAAGATAATTACCCCAGTGGAGACGTAGCTTATTGTTGTGGTGTCACATCAACAAAAGCTAACTTGACACATCTGTTAACCAATAACTCACACCTCGAAGCAAGAAGAAAAAAAACGAGGAAAAAGAAAAGCTTTTGCACACAGAAGGGGCACACACAGAAGGGGCACTTCCAGGACCATCACCTGAAAAAATGGCTTTTATTACAGGCTTTATTAAAAAACTCTACTGTCTTATATTCAGTGGTGTGATTTCCAGGGTGAGTTGTAAAAGTGTGAGCAGGTAAAATGAATGAATCTCCCCTTCTCTGAACAACTGCGGTGTCTTGTACAGTCCCCAAGCAGTCCAGTGAAGCTGCACTGTGGCCATCTGGGGTCAGAAGATGTTAGTTGTTCTTGTAGAGCAGCTCTAGTGAAATGTGTCCAACTGTGTGAATGTAAAGAACTGTGTGTCTGGGAGGGAGTAGCTAAACTTAGTTTTGGACAAAATAGAGGAAAAAACACACACAAGGGATATTGGTAATAGAAACTGACGACTGTAAACCTTTATTGCCACTATGTTTCAGAGTGCCGATGATGAATGTGTCACTACTGTAGTTACAGTATGCTATAGGTAACCTTTAGTGACGAGCCTCCAATTCTGAGGTCAGCAGAGAAAATTCACTGGACAGGTTTGTCTCAGACAAGAGTTTAATAATGTATCAGCAACGTAACTTGCAGCTATGGTGGAAAGTGAAGAGAGAGGGGAGAGGAGGGGGGAAGAGTATGTGTGAAAGAAAAGGAAAAAGACATGTTGATAATGATTCAGAGAGTGTGTGTGTGTGTGTGTGTGGTGTGTGTGTATTTGTGTTTGTGATAGGGATGGAGAAAGTTGAAATAGTGCAGCCAAGTGTATAAAATATATTTATTTTTTTAGTTGAGATTCTTGCCCGGCCAGTGTTTGGCAGTGTGTGAAATGTGTCTGCATTTTTAACTTTTTAATTAATCAGAAGATAGCTCCATGCACCTGCAACAACAACACTTTGAGAAAGCATAACAACATTTTGGTCTTACATAGATGATGGTGCAGAATGACAGGAAACACAAGAAGAAGCTAAAGCCATTGTTCTGAATCAAACCAGGACATTACAGTTACATCATTTACATATTAGGTCGCTGGTCTACCGGGATGCTCATATAGAAAAGCAGTCATCATGCATCTTAAATGAGTTTCATAGACAACAAGCTGAGTAATTGTTTGGTGAATCTCTGAAATCTGCAGAAGCCTCAAATAGCTGCCTGATAAGTTCCAAATCATGAAACCCATAATGCACTTGTGCACCATGTTAAGGAAAGAATGATCCACAGCAGCCCCCGGCCTAAAGGCGGACAGGTGCAGAGAGTTCAGCAGTGACTGCCACTGATTGTAAACCTGTCTTGTTCTTCTCACTGTGTCTAAATGAGGCCTCGCTGTCTCTTCTGCTCCTGTCAGCACTTGTTAACCTCTGCATTGATTCTTCTGCACTAATGTACATCTCCTTTAATTAAAGACGCCGGCTAATCTGGCTTTCACCAAGTTGTATTTGTGAGCATGAAGCTGTCATCTCAAAATGATTGTGGCTAAATATAGCACTTTGCATTTACATGTATTGACAAAATGAGTTATAAGGTCAGCAGAGGATTGATAAAACTGGTTTGACCTCTGGTGAGTTTCACCAATGACTTTCTCTACTTTCACATACATGTACCTGAGACATATTGCAGTTTCTAAAAACCTGGACTCATTCATAGTGGAACAAAAGTACCAAACCATCAATAGAAACTAGTCAAACCACTCCTGCAGCATAATCTGCATTTCCACTGTCCATCTACATGCTCAGTATGTTGCACAGATGCACCAAATCTGACTAAATGTACTTCCATCTAAATCTTAGATGTGGTTTGTACACATTAGAGTAACCGCCTCCTGCTCTCAAATTAAGCATGTGAGCCATCTTTAAGTCTGCTGCAATCAGTGGAAATGGACAAAATGTCACATCATACTTAAAAATACTTAAAAATCCACAGTTAAACATCTTAGTATTTTTGATTTTGAAGATTGGCTACAAGTTACTGGTATGAAACACAACCCTAACCAGAACAACACAATTTAATGTGAGACTTAATTGTTAACATCAGAAATAATACTGAAGAATTAAGAATCTATAAAGTTTTAATGAACGCTTGATTTTAATGGTAAACAGGGCCTACAGTGCTTACAATCAAAACAAGTTGAAATATAGACTTAAGACTACAGTCAATCTTCAAACTCACCAACTGTCTTTGTCATATCCTCTAAGTGCTGTCATGGGAACCACTGAAATCTTTGCTGTGAATAAAATCTTTTACAATGTGTTACCCTATCAGGAGGAAATAAAGAAGATTTTGTAAAAGAAAGAATCAAAGAAAACCATCACAATCATGGATTTATACAGTAATCTGTGTCATTGTATCTTTGAACGGTTGAAATGCCTTGTTTATCATGGAATATGAATATTAATTTCATGCTTGGGTTGGCCAAAAAATTATACATTTGCTAACAACATATTTGGACAACATATGCCCAAACAATTATCTTCCAGAAGCAGTTATTTCCTGGAAAAAAAACTGCAACTTTAGCAGCTGCTAGTTGTTTGCATGTGTTTCATGTATTAGAGTCCCACTGTAAACCAATAAGAAAGACTGATCAACTTACCTCTATTTTACAATTATCAAGAGATCTCTCAGGGACGGCTTCAAGCTTTGGCAGAGCTAATTAGATTTAATAATGGCACGACAGCAGAGACAGAGCGCTTTAGTGAATGAGGTAATAAAAATGCCTTCCTGATGCCTGGGCACGAAGACAATGAAAATAGCCATCACAAGGGGACAGTGTAAGGACACAATACAATATGTCTTCATCCACACAAGACATCTGTAAGTGACAGTGCTTGGTGCTGTGTGAGAGATGAGAACAGAACAGGAAAAAGGGCCCATTTGAGCATCGATCACTTTTATGCCCCTGGTCTGTTTGCATATTTTAGACCTATAAACAACATGAATGATGTGCCGTGTAATGCACCATAATCGAGATTTATTCAATCTTGGGCGGAGGGGGTAAGGGGAGGAGATGTTCACGATGCCAGAATCAGGAGGGGCTGTGTGTGTGTACTTGTGTGTGTGTGTGTGTGTGTGCACAGTGATTTATTTGATTTAATTAGATCGCCGATGTAAAACAGCTCGCGGGGAAAAAAAGGTAAAGACGAGTGCCGAGGGAGGCATAAATAACACCACGCTCTTTCCACTTCCTCTCTGCCTTTCTTTCCTCCTCTACCTCTCGTTTTCTTTCAACTCTCTGATCTTCCCTCTGCCCATGTACAATCTCTCATCTTCCACTAGCCTCTGTTTTTCTTCACCCCTTCTTTCTCTCAGCTTTCTTCCGTCTCCATTTTGCTTTATATCTTACCGCCCTCTCCCTACCCTCTCCCTACCCCCTCCTGCCCCCCCCCCCCCCCCCCCCCCCCCCCCTCTCCCTCTCTCTCCCTCTCTGTCTCCCTTTGCTTCGCTCCCAGCTGAATAATGATAGGGGGTAAACACCTCATTAGGTTAAAAGGCCCACAGGAACAATCAGAGACATGCTACTCCGTCGAACCTGTTACTCTGAGCGCTCACAGAGACATTTAGAACGCAGCAGGACAAGGAGGGGTCCTGCACAGGAAGTGGGGAGGGGGTCGGGCGAGTCATTCGACGGAAAGGTTATTTCAAATCAGATATGACCAAACTGCATCCTAACAACAAGATCTCCCTGCCCGCTGTCATCTCTGCAACACTTCTTGTTGCTTTCTGTCTTCCTTTCTTTGTCTTCAAGGACTGAGAACACACACATTCACACACAGCCATGAATAGCTGATTTATGGTGAGTGATCAGCAGAAAAGAGGAGCATAAATCTACACTCTCCACTGGTAACAGCCAGTAAAAGTGGTTTATCTGACACTTTGAACCGCCTGCATCTCCATGTCACAGCCAGCCATCTCTGCCTCTCTGATACCAGAAGTACAAGGTCAGGAACTTATTTCACTTCACTTTTCAGCTGTTTTCACATATACTTTCTTGTAGCAGTCTGTCCTCCTTCCTTTTTTCACTTTTCCTAAACTTTGCAAGCTCGATTTTCCAACACATATCTATGTCCTTGACGTTAAAACTGGTCAGTGGTAGAATTCAGTGATCTTTGAATCGCCTGAAAAACTAGGTGTGCCCTTGTGTTTAACCCTAGCTGTTTATATGTGATAATTAAAGGCATAATATAACATGTCACATGTTACAGTAAGGCAAAATAACTCACCAGATTTGAAGATATAGCCAGCAGATTGAGCTTAGCATAAAGACTGGAAACAGGGGGAAACAGCTAGCCTGGCTCTGTACAAAGGTAACAAAATACCAGCACCTCTAAAACTCACTAATTAACACATTATAGTCTGTTTGTCTAATCTGTACAAAAACAAGTTGTGGTTAGATGTGTCAGACAATTGTTTGGTCACTGTGAGGTTGCCAGCAACTCATCAGACTGCCTACAGTTTTCAGTCGTTATGTTAAGCATAATGGCTGCTGGCTGAAGCTTCACATTTAGGAGACACATGAGATATTAGAGTCGTATCGATCTTTTCGTCAAACTATCCTCCTATCCTTCCTCCCTCATTGATCCTCACAACTTTTCTCTCACCCCTCTTCTTGACTCTCCAGCCTCTCTCCTCTTACAGGTGTTTCAAAGCATCAGAGCTCAATATTTCATGCTGTAGTCACACATCAGATCTCTCCTCTGCATGCTGAGTTAATACCTAAAAGTCTAAAGCACGAAATAATGCCACTATAGATAGGCTATCGCACCTAAAGTTCATGTTTGTATTTATGAGCAGAATGCAGTTTCACATGCAGCTGCTTCTTTTGGTTTGGTTGTGTGTTCCTGTATGTTGTTCAGCATGTGAGTGTGTGTGTTTATGAAACAAAAGGTGAGGCTAATTTGATTAATGAGCAAAGCACATCAGTGTACAACAAAACTAAAACATAAGTTATGAGTCTTCCATATGACTTCCACACCTGTTTCTCTGGAAGTCAGCACAAATTATACATAATGAATGGCTTCATGATTTATGCATGCTAAGCAATAATGTAGGGCTACAAATCTTTAGGAATCCTAATAGAATTTTTTCTAATTGTCTCAAGCGCTGGTTCATTGTCATTGTATAAAACATGATTTCTGACAATCCTCAGGAGGTTAAGACGCAGATCATGTGAGATCAAATCAAGCTTCAGACATGTGATCCCACGCTACCAGTTACACAGCTTTCCTGTCACCAGCCAGTATGAGCAGTACAGTAAAATGTATATAGTAAAATCATAATTTTTAATGTTTGTCTTATTTATGTCAGATAGGATTTTTTTATTTTGATTGAAAAGAAAACAAAGTGCCCCATGGACGAGTAAGAGTAAGTATGCTTTCGAAAGGCCTTAGGCAATATTCATACTAATAGCTTTTTAATTGTTATTGATTAACAAAGTGGTTTATACAGAGAGACCTCATCCACAAAAACAGCTAAATCAGTGTGTCAAGCTTGTCATTACTGAGAGTAAAGAATGAGGGAACCATCCGCTGTAGATGCAGGGTCCATGCAGGGAATTTCCCTTTGCGACACTAAATAAAGAGCAGCCATCTTCCTCCAAACTGCTGCCTGAAACAAACAAAAAAATCAGTCAGCATTTTGCTCCGACAAATTTTGGGTTTAAAAAAATCAGAAGTTATTAGCTGCTCTAATTTGTAAATTAACTGTGAAATGAACTGTGAGGGCAATTTGTAACACTTGAAAAACTGAAGACTATTACCAAAACAACTGCTCTAGGGATGTACTGTGTGTTGCCATTTGATAGCGAATTTTGGGTTTAGACACACACACACACACACACACACACACTGCAAAACAAATTGTACAGACTGCTTAAGTAAGCTTAAAGAAGTGGCAAACAAGCACTAAAGTGCTTCAGTGATGATTGTCATTATGGCAAGTCATCTAAATCAGCTTGTTTAAAAAAAACTCCTCAGGCTTTATTTTGAAATGCACTACTTATTACTATATCTACATCTGGAACTACTTTTCTGTTCATTCAATTAATAAGCTAAAGTTACAATATTCAATAACTGAAAATAAGCTCACTCATTATCTATTATACATTCAACAGAAATTGATATAACCATAAATATTAATGAAAAATCAGCTTTCCCCAGAATATGAATTGAAATGGGATGACCTTAAGATTGACATTTGACACCACTCACCTTTCACCTCTAAACTTTGACCCACAAAGAGATCTAAGAAGCGCTGGTAGCGATGAAGGTGTTGGGTGAGACAGTGTTAATGGTCTTGTGCGCCATAGAAGGGCCAGGGGCCACACGAGGGGAACAGCAGGGACCCAGAGGGTTGTTGAGTGTCACATTGAAGGTGCCCTTCATCACTGTGTTCATGATACCTGGACTCAGCTTCAGAGACACGAGCAGAACAGAGATCAGGGATAATGAGGGAGATAAAATAAGAGAAATACAGTATGTCTATGTGAAATATGTGGATACACACACACAAAGCAGAAGAGAACAATTTACGTATAAACACAGATGTAAAATGTCTTAAATGCTGAAAATGCAGTCATCAAAATGTATACTACATCAGTTGCCTTTTGATACTTATGTGGCATTAAACAATACTCTATGGCAATGAAGACTTACACATATAAAAGGAAATGAATAAATGAATGAATGGATGGATGGAAGCCAGTATGATGAAGTGAGGAGTAGTGGGTGATTGTCCTTTTGACTTTAAAACAAGACTAATCAACAGTTCTCGGCGTTTTCCACCAATCACCCTGGTTTCTACTGCATTTAACAGTCTAATAAACCTTCACATAAGCTGTGTCCCTTGATAGTGTATGCACCTGCCTACTAAAGCCTCATGAGAAACAGCTTTACAGTGTCTTCCAAGAAATGAACAAGCCATAAAAACAAGCAACGTTTTTGAAGAATAAGGCCTCGCAGTAGTTCAGGGAGGCATGGAAGTCATGTTTTAGTCACATGTTTCATACACCATCCAATCATGTATGTCCACGATCTATCTCTCACAATAGGTGGTCCATGTAAGCATCTGGCGCTCTTTCAGTCAGCATACAACGCTGAGCTGTGAATCCTCGCTAATACACTGGAGACTTCTTTCAGAAATGTAACTCTCTCCATCTCAACAGTCATGTATCAGCATTTAGTTGAACATGAATTTTGAAGGGTTTTTTTTAATAATTGAACATAATTTGTTCCAGAGCATCACATGAGCAGAGCCACTAAAATGTGTATTCTTGCAGAAAATGGTTCAAACCCTGACTGAACTGAGGAGTTATCTCTTACTTTATATGTCTCAAAGTGTAGAGAGAAGAATATCATTTTTGACTAAGATATATCGCCAGTGATTTTCAGACTTTTTTTCTTGGCCTTCATTGTCTGGTCTCTGTTCTTCTCTGTACTCTTGATGCAGTTGGACGTTTGTAGTGTCAGTGGAAAAGGTCACTCAACTGTTATTTTAAAGGGTAACTACACCCTCAAATTCTGCTAGAACCCTCCCTCCCAGCATATTTAAAAAATGTAACAGAGAAGTGAGGGAACAACAGCTGTAGGAGGCGTGGCCTCGTGGCTACGGAGTGTGGGAGTCAGGGGATACGAGGGAGACTGACTTTTATCTATGACATTTCATTCTATGTCAGCATTGGCCTTGCAAGGTTCAGGGCTGATTTAAAATGGTAGATGGCGTGTTGAGCCTTTTTCAACCCATGAAATTCTGATTTTTATAAATTTGGTAAGAAATGTCAGGGTTACAGTCATATGATTTAGTTTACAGCTCAAAAAGCACGTTTAAGTGTGCAGTACCTCTTTAATTAAAATTACTATTACTAATAACAATTTATTGATTGCATTACACTACAGTGCACTTTACACATAACTCACACCCAAAAAGCAACACCTGCATTTAGAGAATTAAACACATGAACAGTGGGGCTCAATTCTTCCTGCTATGCTTCAAGAGGTGATTAAGGTTGAATTCACAAAGACACAGCAACACACACAAATGATTAGTCTGTCTGGGGGGTTGTTACCAAGGGGAACATGCCAAAAACAAAAAAAATTAAAATAACTTCAAAGCCTGACCTTAAAATCACCTCACCAAAAAAAAGTCAAAAAAAGAAAAGAAATTCTCTCTCACACACACGCAGGCAAAGATGCAGACATACATGCATATGTATGTTGTATGCACACCCACTTAATCTATCACCCGTCCCACCCAGGTACTGCTGCCTGAGGAATCTTTCTAACTCTTGTGTTATCAAAGCTCTCTCTCTTTCCCTGTCTTTCTCCCCCCCACCTCCTCCCCTACCCTCCCAGCGCACATACAAACATCAGTATGCCAGAGACGCCACAGTAGGATTTAGACACATTGGCGAAGCCGCTCAGATCTCAGTATTGATCCTAATGGGAGAAGGGTTGCGGGTTCAGCTCCAGGTCACCCTCAGGGTTGCCCAAGAGGTCGGGAAGATGGTGGAAGAGCCCTTGGAAGTGACGACACCACCGGCATGGCAATGATGAGGGAGATTATGAGATGTTTCACTAGGTCAAAGAGGGGAGAGGGAAAAGGGGCTCTATGCAGGCAGTTGGTGATGATGTTACTTGCTATGTCTGCAGACGTGTACAAGTGTGCACAAAAGAAAGAGTTTCCCACAACACACATACACTACATGACACATACAGAAAAGCAACACAAGCTTCATCCCATATATGCATATACACATGGCAGCAAAAAACAAAGGGAGCTAATTCTTTGTGGGAGCATGCAGGAATTTGCAAATTCACCACACACAAAAACAAATCCTTTATGTTGCTACACATACACACCCACACAAACACAAATCACTACACAGAGTCCTCATACCTAAACAACAAAATAGGTTGTTCGTCAGTACTGTTGCAATAACGATTCGTAAAAGTGCTGTCTGATCTGCCACCTCCATGGATCAAGTTTGGTTTAGTAAAGGCAATTAAGACTACTTGGTTGGGAAAAGATGTGGTCATGGTTAAAGAGATGTTGATTGTAGTCAGGAGATGGGATCCAAAACACGTTTCTCAACCATCAACCTCAACCTCAGTAACAGAAATAATGAGGAGAACATGAAGAGACGGTATCAGGTGGCAGGGCTTCCCACTTATAAGTAGAAGTATAAAAACTCTCACGTGGAGGACGCACATGTAGAGACATAAACAGCACACCCTGAGGAGGGTTTGATGAAATGTCAGCCGTGTTAAGGACACCTCCTGTTCTGACTCATAATGAAAATCAGCTTCCTTTTTTTTTTTTTTTGGCTCTGTATGTGCTTTGCACTCGGCAGGTTTATATATCAGCAAAGATCACAGCATTTAATTAATATTTGTTTGTGCTTGACGTCTGCTCCCTGTGTCTTTTTATATTCCTGTGTTCCATCCACACTCCGCTCTCTGTTAAATTAAGCTCAACCAATAAGAACAGTGTCATGCGTGAGGAAGGTAATGGAGTCTACTTTCCAGAAGTAGGTGCCTCACATGGTGCATTTAATGGAAACACTAAATGAGCCCTCACTGTGACCTAATGCTGCTCAAGAAGATAGCTTTGTGACATTACCAGCACATGTATGGATGGGTGCACATACGCACACACTGATGCTGAAATAGCTACTATTCCATTACGCGGCCGTCTGCTTCAGATTGCAGGCCCTCAGAACACATTTACAGCTGTTGAATTTAACTACCCTCTTCAGCTGCTCGATTTGCTGCTGTCTGTCTCTCTACTTCTCTTCCTCAACGCTTTTCCACCACCTTTTTGTCGCTGTCTCACCTCCGTCCCTGTCTCTACTTTCTCTCTCACCCCTCCCTGTCTCTCTCTCTCATCGCCATCACCCCACTCTCTCTGCCTGCTTGTCTTCAACAGTCTCTCTCTCTCTGCACCACTTCACACCATCTTTAAGTCTGTATGGCCGGTGGTGTCGTATAGATACACAGTCACACAGCTAATTACTGAGACGAGAGCTTAGACATGCATTCCACTGAAAGAAAAAAAGAACTGAACCTCCTAAAGCTAAATTGAGTCATGAGATGTCTCACTTACAATGCATGGCATCAGTCTCTATAAGGCATGAATCACAATATGTTTGTTTGTTAATCTATAGGGTCTTCATACATATGTAGGTGCATCTGGGCTTTAGTTAAGTCGCAAAAGAAAATAAAAAGCTAAAAGTGAAATTGTTTGTAGTGCTTCTGGTGGCAAGTGTCTCTGCCTGTACATGACGGATACCTCGCTGAACTGCTGCGGCGTGATGAGAACCGTGCGCGTCACATGGAAAAAATAGGTGAACACACACCAACTTTATGGAAGTGCAATACTTGCTACTCACTGGAGTATCCCTTTAATAGTAAAATTGTTGTGAACATTTGTTCTGCCATTTGTAGTTTAAGAACTTTCATCAGCTCTGCTCAGATGTGTGGTGGGTGTGCAGGAGACGTTTCTCCATCCAACCATTATCGACAGAATACACACTTATCCTGCTGAGGTTAGCCATCAAAGGGCTGACACATTGAAACAGACAACCATTCACTCCTACTAGCAATTTCCAATTCACCTTGCTATAGACTACGGGAGGAAACTGGAGCACCTAAATGAAGCCTAAGTGAATGTAAGGATGAGAGGAACATGCAAATATATCAAATGTATGCACTGCTACGAGGTTTACCAAAGCTAACCCATTTTTACCTTGAGCCAATTATCTCCCTACATCAAATCTCTGGTTTGACTAAAGTGGCTGCAGACAAACACTTGACAAGCCAAAATGGAGGATTACTTGTAATTTAATGCCTTAGTTGCTAACTTTTTGCAACTTTTTTTTTTACCTTCAGATATCCTGGGAGAGGAGAGGACAAGAGGAGAGGAGAGAAGAGAAGAGAGGAGGATCATATGAGATACTTCAACAGTTTTACTAGCTACTGTCAGTGGAAAAATTCCAGCAGCTACAATTTCCTCTTGTAACCGAGAGAAATGGAGCAGAAAGACAGAGTGAGAGGCAGAGAGGGACGGGGAAAGCAGATAAAGAAAGAACATCCACAAGCGTACATCTACATAGTAAGATTATTGTAATAAAGGTAATAAAAACCGCCCCATTTGACAAAATGTAATGGTCGTGTGTGTTTATTAAGGCTGGTTTTGTTCTCCAAGCAGAATCCTCATCGCTACAGAGCCTTTTCCATCAAATCTGACTGTGAAACAATTTCCTATACAATGTAAATTCCTTGACGTGTCATGATTTTACACCATTTTAGCAGTCTCACGTCCCCTTGTGAAAGTAAAAATGTTTAAAGTAATCTAAATTAGAACAATGGGCAGGAAATGGTAAGTCAATTGTCAACAGCAACTGACCAAGAACGGTTGTGATGCACAAACCATTTGCAATCCAAACAGCTGCAACTTTTTGCAAAATAAGCAAAAGGAATGAGGGAGACAGGCAAAGCGACAAGTGACAGAGACAGTAAACTGCAGAAGAGAGAAGGAGATAAATCCACACAGAGACAGCAGACAGACTGGGAGACAGGCAGACAGAGGAGAAGAGAAGAAAGAGCCCTGTGATAACATTACACCCATGGACATGAACATGATGATGAACTGTGTAGCAAGGTTTAAATCAAACTCAGTGGTTTTGTCTTTGATGTTCACCACTCAAAGTCAGCAGGGACTGGAAGCAACATTAGCTCTTTCAATCATCACACACACACACACACACATTCACCAGCAGCTGTAACCCAAAGCTGTAATTCCTATTAAAACACACTGAAATGGAGCAGAGAGATTAGGTTCTGGTTTCATTACAACTGTATTATGCTTCAACCATAAAGTGCATTTGTCTCTGTCAGTAGTCTAAGGTGGCTGCATGAAACAACATTACATTTCATAAAAATGCACTCACTTTTTCCCAGTTTGATTTCACCAGGCAGGTCAATTAAGAACAATTCTCCCACAAAGTGAAAAGCTGCCTTGAGCAGGAAGCCGCATCACTCTGCCTCGTGTTGCATCAGTGGAGATTGTTTGAAAACCACAGAAACTTATTGAATCAATTTCTTCCGCACAGCTCAAGGTCGGAGAGAGAAAGCTGATCTCACAACATGAGATAATGTCAGACATACAGTAGTGTGCAAAAGTTTTAGGCAGGTGTGAAAAAATGCTGTAAACTAAGAATGCTTTCAAAAGTGTTAATAGTTTATTTTCATCAATTAACAAAAATGCAGTGAAAGACTGGTAGGTTGTTCCAAACATCTTGGAGAACTAACCACAGATCTTCTGTGGATGTAGTCTTCCTCAAATCCTTCTGTCTCTTCATGTAATCCCACACAGACTCGATGATGTTGAGTTCAGGGCTCTGTGGGGGCCATACCATCACTTCCAGGACTTCTTGTTCTTCTTTACGCTGAAGATAGTTCTTAATGACATTGGTTGTATGTTTGGGGTCGTTGTCCTGCTGAAGAATAAATTTGGGGCCAATCATACGCCTCCCTGATGGTATTGCATGATGGATAAGTCTCTGCCTGTATTTCTCAGCATTGAGGACACCATTAATCCTGACCAAATCTCCAACTCCATTTGCAGAAATGCAGGCCCAAACTTGCAAGGAACCTCCACCATGCTTCACTGTTGCCTGCAGACACTCATTATTGTACCGCTCTCCAGCCCTTCGGCGAACAAACTGCCTTCTGCTACAGCCAAATATTTCAAATTTTGACTCATCAGTCCAGAGCACCTGCCACCATTTTTCTGCACCCCAGTTCATGTTTTTGTGCATAGTTGAGTCGCTTGGCCTTGTTTCCATGTCAGAGGTATGGCTTTTTGGCTGCAACTCCTCCATGATGACCACTTCTGGCCAGACTTCTACGGACAGTGGATAGGTGTACCTGGGTCCCACTGGTTTCTGCCAGTTCTGAGCTGATGGCACTGCTGGACATCTTCCAATTTCGAAGGGAAATAAGCTTGATGTGTTTCTCATCTGCCGCACTAAGTTTCCTTGGCCGACCACTGCGTCTACGATCCTCAACGTTGCCCGTTTCTTTGTGCTTCTTCAAAAGAGCTTGAACAGCACATCTTGAAACCCCAGTCTGCTTTGACATCTTTGTCTGGGAGAGACCTTGCTGCTGCAGTATAACTACCTTGTGTCTTGTTGCTGTGCTCAGTCTTGCCATGGTGTACGACCTGTGACATGAAACTGTCTTCCACAACCTCACCTTGGTTGCAGAGTTTGGCTGTTCCTCACCCAGTTTTAAGCCTCCTACACAGCTGTTTCTGTTTCAGTTAATGACTGTGTTTCAACCTACATGTGAAATTGATGATCATTAGCACCTGTTTGGTATAATTGGTTGATCATACACCTGACTATAATCCTACAAAATCCCTGACTTTGTGCAAGTATACCTATAAGAATTGATGCTGGTTTGAAGGCAAAGGGTAATAACACCAAATATTGATTTGATTTAGATTTTTCTTTTGTTCGCTCACATTGCATTTTGTAAACTGATAAAAATAAACAAAATAAACAATTATTATTTATATTATCTCATCAGACACACAGACACACACACAGTGTCTCACGTCTCATCACACTCTCACTCTTAGTTACACATTAAAATGACGGACACACAGATACATACGTACACTGATGTCAGTGCACTATTACTGAATGTTGCCTGCTCAGGGAGTCATGTAAAGGACTGGGAGTGTGTTGGAGAGTAAAAATGTTTAACAAGTGTTAAATGTAACTTTAACAGCATGTTTACCTGATAAGCGCCAGGTCCAGGGTTGGTGTTCATGGAGACTTTGAATCGATCTTCTCTGGAGGAGATCAGAGCCATTTGCGGGAAGGATTTCACACTGAGGTTGTATTGGCCAGGGCCTGATGAACACATACACACATAATCCACACCTAAATAGCTGCTTTAACAGAGGCAGCAAAGACTGGTGTATAGACACCCATGTACTACATACTGTGACCTTTAATGTATGCAAAAAAACAGAGCATCACATCCTACAAAAGTATATATTTGAAGATATTACTAATGATAATTCAAATCCTCCAGCAGTCTAAAAAAACATGCAGGTTAGGTGAATTGGTAACTCTAAAATTGCCCGTAGGTGTGAATATGAGTATGAAGAATTTCCGCCACAGCTATTTATTCAAGTTTTTAAGTGTTAAATTTTTCGGGGTTAAGGTAGGTTAAATAATTTTGGTTAAAGCTTAAATATTTAACTTTCTGAACATTCTGCCCCTGGTAATGGAGAGGCGCTGTTTGTTTGAATCAGCCATGGCATTAAGGTTAGGAGAGATTATTTAACTCAAGTTTAATATAAGGTTTTAATCATGTTTTTCTCTCTTGTGTATAAAGTTACAGTGCCCTGGCTGACTCATGTTTTGCTCCTTTTTTATACATATTGGCCAACAAAAGTCACAGCAGTATGGGTGCTTTGTACAGTATAAATCTGAACTGAATCACTGCTAGCTTTTTTTCATGGGCTGCAGTTTTATTTAACTGTGACTGCCTATACCATGATCAAAGCTCAGGGTACCAGACTAGTGAACCGCCCTGCTGTCCAACACTTAGATGTGGTATACACATGGCCCTGTATAGTTCAACCAAAAACTCTGCAGGGATTAGTGATTATTTTTTACTGTGGGGTGCTTTTGGAAAAATTGTCCATGAATATACTATGAGACAAACACACAAGCAGGTGTTCAGAGATGTACATATACACATTCAAACACTAACAAACAAATGCTGATATGATTACACACAAGCAAAGAGGCACTGACAATATAAAAAAACACCACACACACACAGACACACACACACACACACACACACACACACAAATACCATTTAATTTAAAGAAGAAACATTCACACTGAATTCTGAAAAATACAAACTGCTCTCAAAATGAAGAAGCTAAGCCTCAGGGATTTATCCATTACACAACATTGTTTCCATAAAGCTTTTTTATTTAAAAACTCAACTGGCAACTTTTCAGAAATTATAGAAACAACTTTCACAATTGATTTTGAAACGGTTTAATGGAGCCAAGGGCTATGGATCGTATTCAGTGCACTAAGAATCATGATGGAAAATAAGAAAAATAATCCATCACTGGTCCAACACGATTTTAGAGTAAAAAAGCAGCATGTGTTTGTCTGACCCAGAAGCTAACTGCAATCACTTTTAAATTTACACACAAACATATGCCAAAAAACAACATGCAAGCATAACAAACACCTTGAGCCATTGCTAATGCCAGAGACCATTATGTGAAACACTGTCATTCTGCAGGGACTTTGTGTGTGTGAGAGCGTGTATTACTCATGTTGTGGGGACATACATCTGTTTACACAGTCACACTGTGGGGACTCGCCTTCCTTTTGGGGACAAAACGCAAGTCCCCATAACGCAAATCATTACATTTTAGAGTGAAGACTTGGTTTAAGGTTAGGGTGAGGTTAGGTTTAGGTTAAGGTTAGGGTATGGGTTGAGGTTAGGCAAGTAGTGGTTATAGTCAGGGTTAGGGCAAGGAAATGAATGTAAGTCAATGTAATGTCCTCTGAAGTGATGGAAACTCGACTGTGTGTGTGTTGAATAGTTAAATGATCTCAACATTATCAGAAATGTGATCGCAGGGGACCCAGCATGATGAGGAATATAAAGTTCCCTAATGTTCCATATACTGTAGACCTATTCATAAATGCAAATTCAATAATTGGCAAAATGATTGTATGTGTGTGTCTCAATGTGAGTCTGTATGTGTGCACATGCTTGTGTCCGCATGCTTGTGTCCGCATATCTTCTTCAGTGTGAGTGTGGGTGTTTAAGTGCGTGTGTGTGGGTGGGTGTGTGTGTGTGTGTGCCTGTGTGTATGAAGAAGAAACACTATTGCAAACAGTCCAAATCTATTTATATGCAAATTGGATTTTGGTTAAACGGTTTGGGGTGCCTCATGGGTTGAGTCCCTTGGTAAAATGGGCCTAGTCATAAATTATCCAAGTAAGTCATGAATCCATCAATTTTGAAACAACATTTTTCAATGGGAGTGTAATTGAGGTAAATATTAGGTTAGAGGCCCACAGAGATGGAGCTAATTGGACTTCATGATGGTGAAAGGGTGAAGCTGTGCAGTTTCCTAATGTTCAGCACTGAAAATGATCACTAGATAGATAGACAGACAGACAGACAGACAGATATATCAGTTCCTCTTTATGTGATGCTGTTGAGTATGTGTTTGTGTGTGTGTGATACCTGGTACACTGGGGTCACACCGCAAGAAAAAATTGTCCCGTGGTGCAGCAGAGAGGAAGCAGCTCTGTCGTCTCTTAGCTCCTTCACTCCGGGGTTGTAAGTAAGAGCGGCCATTAGCCTTCTCAAATGTCTGACTCACATTGTAACTGTTGGGTGGAGGGGAATCCTACAGGGAGAGGAGAGCAGAATGTTTTAGTTTACATGGCTATATGTACATTATAAGACTAAGAGTCTACAGCCATGCTAGCGCCTCTGTGAGGTTAGCTAAATGCTCCTAATGACAATGCTAACATGCTGATGTTTAGCAGGTACAATGTTCACCATATTTAGTTTAGCGTGTTAGCATGCTAACATTTGCTAATTAGCACTAAACACAGAGTACACCTTAAACTGATGGGGATGTAATTCGTTTTGCAGATATTTCCACAAATGTCTGCACAAAATTTGCATACATTTTTTTCTTGTGGTAGATGTTGAGATATTTCACTGGATAAATGCAAACTTTGACCAGCTGGTGGCACTAGATGAAAATCAGAAGATCACCAATGGATATCTGTACCAAATTTCACAGAAATCAATTCAATAGCTGTCAAGACATTTCCAGAAAATGTGGCATTTGACGAAAAGTTGGGGGAACAGCAAAATCAGCAGGCTAAAAACAGACATCATTTCTATGTATTGGAAAGAACTGAATGATGGTGAAGAAAACAAAAGGTTGACCGAGTGTCGCCTGGCAGTGTTTTCTAACACTCTGGGAAATGTCGTACAATGTGACACACAATGAAACACACAAAAGTTGGCGTTTCAGGTGTCCGCTTATTAGATTACACAACTGACAGGTCCGCAGCATAACGGACACACACTCATTATAAATAACAAATGACCCACTCACCCATCTGTTATCAGAGAACACTGTCAGACTTGTCACAATATCACCCATGTACACACATTCATGCATGAATATCAGCGTACAAGGACACAAGGACATGCAGTACACGTCACATAATTTACATGCAAATGCAGACAAACACACACACACTCCTTTGTGGCACAAATGCGTGGTTGGCTCACACCTGTCATTATACGGCTTCTCCATAGAGGGAGGAAAAATGATAGGAACATGGGTGACATTTCCAACATATCACAGGTAATTTCAGATAAATAGCCTCCATAACAAGGCCATTACATTCCTAGACACTAATGAATTGCTAATAATTAAGAGCTAATTCACACTTGCTGATGTAATGGATCCCAGTTGTAGAAATTGGGATCTGAGAAGGGAACTGGGTGAATCATGTCACCTGGTTAGAAACTTGCACTACCAGAGCTGCACAGGAGTCTGAGTTACTGGGGATTTGTCTTGTCGGTGAGTCTTTGAATAATTGATGGCGAAGGCTGAATATAGCTGCACGATCCATTTATCCTAAACATAGCAGAGCTGTCATTTACCTCAAACTGTCATTTCCCGACTGCTGTTTTCTCCTTCTCCTCCTAGGTAGCCGTCCATCTTTAATCATTGCTAACCCAGGCTATTTAGCTTTTCATTATAGACACAGTGGGAGGAAAAGGCGCCAAGCACAACATGTGCACACTCTCACACACACACACACACTCAATCAGATACAAACAAGATTCTGTTTGATGTTGAAAGAAACAGGCTGAAGAATAAGATGTATTGAATGATGAGGAAAATACGAGTCACCTGTTACTGTATCCCATGGTTTAGTTTGGAGTACGTCTCATGATGGATTTGATTTGACACACACACACACACACACACACATGCACCTGTAAGCACACATCTGTCACAGATCTATCTAACAGTGCAGAGCAATCATCCTCCAACCTGTGCAACATAATGGGCACATACACACCTGTCAAGGGGCCCTATGGTCCATAATTACACCTGAATATGGAGCAAACCACAGTTCCCAGTAGTAGTCATCACCTATTGACAGCACTCAGGTTGTCTTTAATTACACACCCTCGACATTTAGACAGCTCAATACTTATCTTCCTACATACACACAGAGACAAACACTAACACCACTTTTCTTAACGACTCCGTCAGAATGCCCTTGATTGTCAGAAAAATATCTCAGAGTACATACAGTGTACTGCAGATGCCAGGCAGGCAGTGACACAAAATAACTGAAATTGAATATTGATGTGATGCTAGCGCCAAGACAGATTGTCAGACCTGACTGTATTTTTTAATGAAAATAATAAAAAAAAGATCACTTTATATTTTTTGATGCATGTAAAATGTTACATATAAACTTGAAGTTTAGTTCTAGTTAATCAAGACAGTATAGAACTACCAATCAAACATACTGTGGGAGGAATTCATTACATTTTGCAGTCATGGTAAATACTAAATAAATTAACAGGTAAATACTAAATTAGTGCACAATAGGAGGCAATGCAGCAAAAGTCCATCCATGAACTGTATACAACATGTCCTGAATTTGACACTGCAATGTGCAGTGCTGCCTTACACAAAATGTACTGCCAAGAGGCACACTATGTTGAGTTCAGCCAAAGATCCAAATCATCTGTCAAAGCACATGTTAAAACAGGAACATCAAACTTTCAAAATTTTATCCATCCACACAAAACAAACAAAACTGACCATAAAATCAAACTAAATTGTAAAGTGTAAGTGTGTATGTAATTCATATGACAGGACAATGACCTTCTCCTTGAAGGTTTACAAAAGCATAACTGGATGAACAGATGTGCTTCTGCGGTTCAGAATTCGTAGGTTGGATCTGACATTGTTGAAGGACTTTTCTAAAACTGATGAAACTGATTATCCCTGTCTTGTGTCAGATCACTGTTGGTGGTTGGAAAAAAGACACAAAACAAAAACATTTTATTCATGAAAAGTGTACACGACTCAGAGACGTTATTGACCAAGCACAATGTATTTTTAGGAAGGATTTTGCCAATTGCTGAAGTGTTTTTCAAAAACTGTTTTATGCTTAATATTAACTGAGTATTTCTTGGCTGCTGGAAAGCAGCCTTTGCATCTTGTAGGAATGAAAACACTGGTGTCCTTCAAAGTAACTATTAAAAAAACATTTAAATCAGATTTTCAGCCTGATAATTGTATTATCTTTATTGTATCTAACATTTCAATTCTAATATTCAAAATAAAAACCAAGAAATAGAAATATATTAATACAAAATAATTAGCCATATATGTAACTGACTGCATAAGCCACTGTTCTCAGCTTCCTGTACAATCAAGTAAAAAGAACATTTCTACAGGGATCAACAACATATATTGTAGCATCCAATACAAAATGCCAAGCATACTCTCAGTTTCATGGACAGCCTCAAAAGAGTTTAAACTAAATGCAAACACAAAGTCAGATGTTACTTGTTATATTCTTACAGCCTTTCTTCTGCACCATGTTCTCTCACACTAATGGCCACTCAAGTACACCTGACAACTGCCATGCTAACGATTTGGCTTACTATATACTGACAGCTTTGACTAATGGCCAGGCATAACACATGAGATGCATGTGTGTGTGTGTGTGTGTGTGTGTGTGTGTGTGTGCTTTCTTCCACCACATCCCATTCTTCATCCTCTCATTACTCTTAAAACCTTTCATTCTTCCTTGCAGAGCAAAATGCTATTTTCAGACTGTATTTTCATATTTCAGATAATTGTGTAGAGTTAATATATATTCTCAGTGTATGTGTGCTAATACATGTGCGTGTCTGTGTGTACGTGCATGTGTATGTGTGTGTGACACACTACACTATACAACCTTGACATATTCACATATCAAATTCAAAAATCACTATTGTGCTCAGTCAGTGAAGGCTCTGCTTTTTATCCAAGTTTTATCATTAATTTTATCTTATCAGGTTAAAAATTAATTTGGTAGTTTGTGTTATGTTGAGAAATAACTTACACAATCCTAATCAAGCTAAGTTTTGAAAGGTTGAAATTATTCTGAGGCTCAATTATGAATCTTGTTGGGAACTAATCTGTATAAGAAGTGTTTAAATTAAAATCTTTGTTGTATTTCCATAGTTGAGACAAAGGTTTCTGTTTTAAAAGCTGAACATCCGACTCTGCACTTTGTCCTCAGTCTTGCTGGCATATAATGCAGATAATGAACAGGTTTAGAGTCTAATAAATAATAATTGTTACTTAGGCTCTGCCTCTTAAATCCAGCGTCACATGAGGTTTATCTGTTCCTCTTAACTTATTTGGCAGGCACAAGGTGTGGCATATTAAAAAGTGCACACGAATACTGCCAAATGAACAGACTCTTAAACGTGTGGTTACAGTTACCATGCAACTAAACTTACACATGCTGGGATATCTGTCAGTTTATAATTTCAGCTTTTTTGGGGTACCTGTAAATATTTCCTCTTTGCAATCATTTGCCCTAAATTCAAATCAAAGCCACTAATCATATGCCAACATATGCCAACTGATGCAAAACAAATGGGGAAAAAAGAAGAGGGCCTTGTGCTCTATCAACACCATGTCACTATATTGGTTATTACATTACCTTTTTTAATTCTTAGGAAATCACTTTTTATTGCCGATACAAAAGCGTTTAAAATCAGATATTGTCCACTTAACCAGACAATGATTACCAAACCTAATACAAGCATGACACTGAATAAGTCTGCTGTGTGGCACCATTTTTGTTTTTTATTAAGCATTTTCTGTGTTGCTTTATCTTATGTAACAAAATAGATTGCTGTATTTAAATGAAAAGTGAACACAGCATTTGTTTGCCTGTTTTCCTCCCAGAATAGACGATCTATGTCATTCTATGTCATAAACACAGCTGGTGTCCCATCATAGAGCTTGATAACCATCTGTCTGATTTTACTAGTGGAGGTATGGCTGGTGTCATAAGGCCTTAATGAGGGTTCAGACAGGTCTTCAATATAGATGGAATGGCAGAAGGAAACCATATGGCTCCCATTCGCTTCCTATTCGCACTTTATAGGCAGCAGTTAGTCTAACAATTTGCTGACAGCTACAGTTTTCTGCTGTGTTTTGTGGTCTTGTATATCTTGCTTTCTCCATTTTATTTTATCATTGCCTTATTTGCTTATTATCGCCTTGTCTTCTCTTTTTATCTTCTTTCTCTGTCCGTCATCTTTTGATGCCTACTGCTCCACTATTTTCTCTCTATCTTTTTCCACCTCACTCTGCTTCCAACTGTTCAAAAACTCCATCCTCCCTCACATCTGTCATATTAACTGTATCTCTGCTTTTTTTTTTGCTTAACCTTTCTCTTTACCTGAGAAGTGCTCTATTTGTCTACTGTAATCGAAAAGCCTCAGTTCTCTCATTTCACCACATCACATGTGGCACTTACATGTAGACCTGAGCAGCTCATCTGATTTTGAGGAACATCAGTGTGGAAGGATTAAAACTCCAGTTTGGATCTGAACCACATTGTGTTTAAACCCAGAACCTGTTTAAACTCATTATAACTGTCTCCCTGTGAGTGATTTATATACAGTAGTAATCAGTAAGCTGTCTGTGAAGTCTGGCAGGTTTAGAGTCCTGTATAAACACTGACACCCACAGCTGGGTCCCTCCTGAACCACCAGCCATCCAACAGAGGTCCAGAAGGCCTGGTTGAGTAAACGCCCAGCTCTCCTTACATCTTATTGGGCTTAGCTCTCACCGTCGTCCCCCTGGCCGCCTGCCTAGCTGACTGCTTGGCTCCTAAAATCATCACCTGCTACTAAACAGCTGTCCGTAATCAAACACAAACAAAACACACAGCTGCTGCATAAAATGGGTACGTGCCCACACCTGCATATTGGTGCGCGCACACACACACACACACACACACACAATGCACTACACACACAGCTGCTGGCCACAGCTGGTGCCCATACTTTGGACAGAAAAGTACATGTAGACTTGCACATGCACACATGGGATACAGCTGCTTACCACATGTGCCTACTTTATCCACATGAGGGGTGGGGTGAAGACAGAGAAAGAAAGAGAAAGACAGAGAAAAACTGATTCACTAACAGAGAGAGGAAAAATACAGATACGGAGCAAGATGACAAGTAGAAAATATAGAGACAGAAAATCAGAAGAGAAAAGAGAAAAAAACTTTAATGAAGTTGAGAGAATTGGCAGCAGAAGTAAAATTCAAGCCTGATAATAAACATAGGCAGTATCAAATTAAAGGGCCAGGCCTGGTCACATTTCACTTCCTCTAATCCAATCTAAAAGTGGGAAATAAGTTTTTAATTTGTTTAAATACCGACATCTATTCTGGGCAGTGCCACAAGTCCACAGGTATCTGCTGACGACTCCATTATTCTCAGATAAATAAATACAAATGGGATCTCTCACCCGCTACTGAAGATTTTCAAAAGCAGGTCGATACAAATGAAATTTGACAGACGGCGCATGTGGCTGACTCTGACACTAGACAGAAAAGGTGCATCTGAAAGGCTTCATTTATCAAAATTATCTTATTTTACAAGTACTCATATAAAAACTGCTACCTGACTGTATTCCTTAATTTGAGTCTGTTTGTGCTACTCTGTTTCCTTGAACATGACATTGGATTTAAGACAGAGAGAGAGACAGATAACACATGAAAGAAGACATTATCTCCTGTGTGCATGTGCCAGCTTTTTCAAAGACAGAGAGAAAAAGGAACTAACAAATCAGTTTAGCTCAAAACAATAAACACAGTTTGCACTGACCCAGATGTGGATTTATTTCTATGTGCTGCTTTTGTAAGACTTTCCTCACCAGAAACAGAGCAGCAGTAGGTGGTTGTTTGTTCAAATAAAACAACTTATGTTTAATGCTGAAGTTTCTTCTTGATTTTGGAAACAGTAGTTTGACACAAAAAAAAACTTAATTCAAGCTAGCTAGCTTTTTCTTGAGCTTTCAACCACATCCAATTACCATTTATCTGCATCAACAACAATCAGCAACTGATTGATCAGCAACCTTCACAAAGTAGTTATTACAACCATAACCACGACTGTTCTCTAACCATATCCAATTATTTTTATTTCCGAAATTTAAAGGTGCCCTGTGGATTTATTTTGTGAACAAGGAAAGGTTATGTTTACATTCAATGTAACTGACCAAGAGGAATTGTGTGTATCCTTGGGGTCTAACAAATGTGTTGAGTGCATGTCCTTCCTCATTAAACATTTGCAAGGCCAATTAAAAAAATATTTGAAATCCTGCATTGCTTACATCCATGCTCGCTAGTTTGTAGTCGTCTTTTTCACTGACTTTGTTGGCGCAATGCCGCGTTTCTTGCCGTGTTAGTGCCACTAACTGACGATCAGCAAAATAGCTTGAAAACAAAATAGCAGGAATGAAGAACGTGTCGCTGTGTGCTGCACATAATACAAACAAAACAAGGATCCACTTGTAACAACACTTCACTCTACACTCCATAGTGCGACTAGTGGTCAAAAACTCCACAGGGTACCTTTAACCAAGTCCTATCCACATAATACTCATAATATGGGTCTTTTTGGAAGTCATACACACATTTTGTATCCTTGCCTGTCGCACTGTGGTATACAAAAATATACATACAGTATGGGTCGTTTTGGAAGGCAATGACAAAGGACTTATTTTGGCTATTTTTTACACAATGCTTTTATTTACATGCAGGTATGAGGGCTTGTTGCCTTTCGAGTTTATGATGATCTCTTTCCTCCCCTTGCATTTTACTTTCAATACAATTAGTATTTCAGTCACAAAGCATTTGCTTTCATTTTGGCTTGAAAGGTTAACACAAACCCTGGTTGCACTGAGTATGCATGATAGGTGTGTGATGGGTGCAACACTGAATACAGCAAACTAATGAAGCATACAGTAGGTATGGACTCTACAAAGGCTTGCTCTGGAGTTGTGTGAATGTGCTAGAAATCATGTAGTGTTTATCCACCTTCCCTTGTAAGATGTCTTTTATTTTGAGTCACAGGCTGTTTTTGAGGAAGGGCTGTTTTTCAGTTGACTTGTTTTATAACAGCAAGACAGCAGGGAGGTAACAATAACCAGGACTTCACAGCAAGAGAGGAAGAAAAAGAAAGAGAGAAAAAGAATTTCACCGAGCGTATGTGATCTTTTCCTCCAAGCAATAACTTAGAGCGCGTCCACACATCATAAAACCTGAAAGTGCTACACAGACAAGTTCTCCATCTGTGCCCCATCACACATTTTAAGACTCACTTGTTCTGCTCTCTCTTTTCTCTGTCTTTTCCTCCGTTGCTCATGCATGCAGCCTCATTTTCCACATTTATTCCAGTTGCTGAAGCTCTCCTTTTACTGTCTACATGGTCTCTTTTACTTTACCGCCCCTCTCCCTCCCATGGTGTCTTTGTAAATCAAGACAGATTTGAAACAATGCACTAGTGCTATTAAAAGATGTCAACATCAAATTTTCATTAAATATGAATCACTGTATCTTTCCCACTCAAGGCAGGAAATTAAGCTTACCACAACTTAATTAGACAGGTGAAGTCAGGAGTGAGCATCAGTCTATTTAGCAAGTGGCAAATTAAAAATCTTGTTAAAGATTAATACTCAAACCACATATTAGGTTAGCGTTAGGGTCACTTTTTACCTGTACTGACGTTTCACAATTAGATATTGTAGGTGAGCTCAGAATTATGGGACATCTAAGTCAGCTGCTAAACAACTGACAGCTAATATTGTTGTTGACTCTGTGCTGACTTTAGTTTTTCTCCTCATCTAATTTACAATGTCCTGACATTATGACATTAGAGTTATTAACGTGTCTTATCATTCTCTCCCAGCTTCCTAAATCTACATTTTTGCTTTACCTGCAAATAATGAAACCTGCCAAAAACCTGCATTATTGGGAAAACTATTTTACATTGTCCACAGAACAATTTTTTGGGGACTCTGGCACCAGCAACAGGTCGGTAGTAAACAGGAAACAAACAGCGGTCTCCTGTGTTAAATTACGATGTTTTGTCGACCCATCCATCTCTACGCACTTTGCGTGACACCACACTACTTCCTCCTTCACTCGTGATGGAAAAGAGAAATTAGCATGACTGCAAGATGCCTTTCTCACTTGGATGTAAACAAATCTCGTTTTTGGGGCATTTTCTAAAACAACTGATGCTGTCGTTTTTCTTGGGAGGACGGTCTTCTTGCTGTATAATTTGTTGAGTACATTCATGCTCCTAGGGGGTTATATTGCTTTGATTTGGCCTTTGACATGGACAAGAACAAAGATTTGTTAACAGCAGAAAAATTATTTGTATGTTATCCATTGTGTGCAATTCTTTAATATTGTGAGGATTCATGAACATTGCAGCCTCTTACTTAGGGGTTACTGGCAGAACTCCAAACTTTTAGTCTTGCCCTTTTATCTCTCTGTCGATCATTATCTATCACGCAGCCTTTTTTCTCTATCTCGATTTACTGATCAGGCCATTATATGATCTGAGCAACAGACTTCACTTGGATCCAGCAAACTGTTTGAATAGGAGACTTTTTTTCACTCATCTTTTAATGGACAGCAATTTAACAACAATTTAACTGAAAAGTAAAGCAGGAAACGTGAGTAGAAGTCCAGACACAGGCACTTAAGAGGCCAGACAGTGGCCTAAAATTGTCTGTAAATAATACGTCTGCAAGTAAAAGGGAGACATACTGTAGGTCTGGCTAAAGCATCGTGCCTGCAGCTTTCACTTCAGACACTTCTATACTCACAATGAAGGGTCAATGCATTCTGAGACACCAACTGGAGACACATAGGAAAGAATCAACAGAACAGGTTTTTTAATTAATATAATGTATTTTATGCATACCATATTTCACAGGCTTCTTTGTTCATGAATTTTCTAATCCTGTGGAATTTTTGGAGTCTAAAAACTGGACACATGGAGTGAAAGACATAGGTTGAGAGAGCATTGACATGCAGGGGCACTACCGAGCTCTGCCATGAGTCAGCAAGCACTTGTTGGCTCAAGTCTTTAACATTAAGAACATCTTGCTGGCTTTCCCTCACAGTTTCACAAGTTGTTTCTGAGCAAAATTTCTGGGCAGGCTTATGACGATGTTGATGGTGTCAGTGTCACGTGAGAGAATGGATTTATTGGGTTTTGTTCCCCCACGCCCATAGATTATAGAGTGACGGTTACTAATTGTAACTCTAGCGGTACAATGCTCCAGCACTGCATGACAAGTGTAGCCATCATTCATTTCAATGAGGCCACTGCTCTATCAAAAAAACAAAACAAAAAACAAAGGGTCGTCCACCAATAGTCAATGCAACAATTTGGCTAATCAAATACACAAAAGCGCATTCCTGTTAAATTAAGTTACTACTGTTTACCTTGCAGTCGTCATAATGGAGGATAAAACAATTTGCCATGATAACTCTCCAGAGTTGTAAAATCCTTTCTCATTGTATTATAAACAGCGGTACAGTGTTGTGGCTTCTGATAAGCCTTCAAACTCATGGATCTATTATTCAAATCAGCCTTCCTAATTCCTATTTCATTGTCTCTCACTTCCTAAAACAACACTCCCACACCAACGCAGCCCCCTTGTGGTTTTTTAACACAGTGCTGTTTTCAGTCTAAATGCCAAGTTAGCAGATACGGAGCAGTCTTGCTTGTGGCTTTTAATTGTTTAAATGATTTCCTAACATTCAAACAGAGTTAAACTCATCAAAATACAGTTTCAGTGAGACTTTGCGTTTAGAGGAAAGTGGTGAGGCAGAAGCATCTAGGTAGCGAAGACAGGTAGGTGGGTAAATCAGCTGACAGTTTGGCACACGGCCATATTTCCACATGTGCGAACTGACTGACTCGATCGCACAAAATCAATATCATTGCTTGTCCTTTTTTATTTTGTTTATAGCTGAGAGCAAATGAAAGAGAGTGGGCAGGGTGAAGGAGAAACAAAAAGAAAGACAAAGGGAGTAAAAAGCTCTTGTCAGAACACCACTACTCTGCCCCCCACCCTCCCTCCCTTCTTCAAATCTTTCTATCCATCACGTTTATGAATTGTTCAGGAGAATATTGAGCAGAGCATGATGGGAGTGTTACTGTCTGAAGCCTCGGGGTGGAAGTGTCACTAAGCCCTTCTTCTCATTCAGTCACTTAATCGTGCATGTGTGTGTCTCCTGTGTATGTGGTACTACAATATATGTGTATGCATTCATAAGCACATGCAAATGGACACGTGCAGATATGTATACTATAAGTACATTCTGCATTAATATATAGAATTTATGTGTGTATGCGCACATTGTGAGTGAGTCACTTTCTCTGTATGTGAATTCTCACAGGGACTCACATCATCATCATTACCCTGACAGCTGACAGTAAAATCCATATCAAATCTATAACTCAATTTTCCTGTTTTTGTCCCTTTCTTTCATCACCCGACTCCCTTGTCTCCCATAAATAGAGGCTGTACCCTGACATGTCATTAGCTGTCCACGGATATATCATAAAAATGCAATGAAACACAGAGACAAAAAGTCAATAAGTGACAAACCCTGGGCCACTGCATATTCTCCTACTCCAGATACTTCAAGAATATCTTGCCCATGGCATTACCTTCCTTGCAGCTGTCACACTCTTTGTCTGACTCAAATGGTTTTTATTTATTTATCATCTTTATCTGTCTAGAGACACAGACAGCAACGTCTCACTTCTTATCGCTTCTGTCTTTCCATCTTTCTTTCTTTGTCTACATTATGTTTTTCTCTCTCTGTTGTCAGCCTCTCTTTTTCTCTATCTGCCCCTCTTTCTCGCTCATTCCTTCATCCCTCTCTCAATCTCAGTATAATTTCACCTGCTGGATTTTTGTGGTTCTGTTCATTCAGCAGAGCAGGGGGGTGATGCTGCTCTTCAGTTTGATAAATGTATGTTTAGCAAACACTCTAATTATCTCAACCAGAGCTAATAGGATAGATAATTACACATTATACACAGAGTCTCTCTCTCTTACTCTTTGTCTTTCCTTCCTTCCCTCCCACTGCTTCTTCCATTCAGTTTCATCACTCCTCTCTTTCTAAAGCCCATTGTGTGTGGTATCTTTTTCTGAGAGCAATGTGGTGTTTTTCCACTTGTAATTGACATTAATGAGGTTTTCCTTGAATGCGTCAGGCCTTGTGAATGATGTCTGTCTGTGATGCTGGACCAGTAATACAATTCAGCAGCTACCGAATATGACTTTTATGTTGTATATGACATTTATGAGGACAACTGGCACCAGAAACAGGTAGGAGGGAAAACACAGCAGTCCAGTCTCCACATAGCCCACTCCGCTCCTACTGAAGTTACATTTTTGAGAGGGTGCACATTAGCAGTAGCTGGACCGTCTATGTACCTTTAGAGCTGCCTCACATACAGCAACGCATAATTCAGCCTTCTAATAACTAGTTTTAGCACCAAAAGTACTAAGTATAGGTAAGTGTACAATAAGTAACTATAAAAAAGTAATTTCTATTTGTTGCCATGGCATTGGAAGTCAGTATATTACCTCCACAAGCAACAGAGTTGCCAACTGACGGATGGAAATGTTTCCAGTTGGGCTTTCTCTATTTGTTTGCATTATCATTTTCACACGTTGGTGTATTATGAATGCTGTTTCCAATCTGTCAGTGGTAAATGTAATAAAAGCCATGTTTTAATATTGTCTGTCTGATTCCATCAAGCCAGTTACACACTGAGGAAGGAGAATTATGCAGTGTTGTTCATTGTCAGCATAACAGATATTAGTGCAGATAAACTGAAATTTGTTTGACTGGCAGACACATTATTGCTTGGTTACATCAGTTTAAAATGACTAACATGGAGCCAACAGACCTGCTTGAACAACAGCTTTATATTGTCAAATATTTGGCTTTCCTATCAGAATAAAACTTAAACTTTTATTTATTGATATTATTGAGGGTTATATGAAATAGTTTAAGTATTACTTATTGAACTTATATGAGTATATTACTATTATATAGTATGTTCTGAGTTTGTCAGAACATGTAATTAGAAGGTTTGAAGCCAATCTTAGTTAAGCAATGCACAGTAAGAAACTATGAAGGCAATCATGTATGAGTAGATCACTTAGTTACTTTGGACACTCTTACACTATTATACTGTATATTGTGATGTAGTGTTGTTTTAGTGCACCCACTTTACCTCTATCTATCACACGTAAACTGTGGGTATGTGGGTATGTAAATATACATTAACTTGAAAGCAAACCAGTTTATGAACATGAGGCATTTATGTATGTGATTGTGGACATGCCCTTTACTCAAAATATAACACGTTTTGTGCACTAATGCACTTTCAGACGCTAAGTTGTAACCACTGCCTCTGCTGCCGTGTAAATGCTGCTGCCCTGCTTTGTTTTTCGCAACTTTGCCAACATGACTACCGCAATCTGCGTGCAACGCTACAAGTTGCCACTCATCACATAGCTCAAAATAGCTAACTGCATAATATGTGAATTTTGTATACGTGAGAAATACCCAGATGTAAACTAGATTAGCAACAATATGCGCCGTGAGCTTACTGGACACATTCAAATGTTCCAAAATGCATTGCATCTCTTCAGACTGTGCAATGGTAAAATATTTACAAATGCTGGGGAGTGAATGTGAAACAGAAGCTACTCAGGACCCAGGATGTTAAGGTACAGTTAAGAGGAACACCACGGGAGCTCACATATTGTACTGTATAAAAAATATACAGAGGTTAAATTGATTACATTTGTGATAAACAATTTTCGTTCAACGATAGCTGGATCTGGTCATGTGATCGACACAGTCACGTGATGTCATATGACTGTATCGATGTCTTGCTTGTGTATACTTCAGTGTTAACAGTCTGCTGGTAATGGCATGCTTAATCGTTCATTTAATAGGCAGTAAAATAAACCAAACAATACACCAAACAACCCCACTTATCAGCAATTCCCTCTTTTTAGAGTGAAATTCAGCCAGTAGGTGTCCTCAAATCCTCACCATTTCACTCGGGCAGCTTCTTCTTCGATTGATTTCTTTAACTGTCTTAGCGGTGCAACAGGGTGAGCCTGAGGCATTGGTTGAATTTATTAATATTCTCTTCTTGCGTTCTGTATTTTTATTCCTATATATGTTTAATTTATGGATAATCTTGAGATTGCCAAATTTAACCCACAGCCCACAATTCACTGATGGTGCACTTATAAGTGAAAGTGCACTTCTTATTAAAGCTTTTGGTAACACCTCATTATTGAACCAATGCCATTAGCATTGACAATCCCTCAATCTCACTGAGTATAACAATAACCATCCATCAGGACCTCTATTAATCTTGACATCACTGGCAACAGAACAGAATCGGCCGAGGTGACGAAAGGCAGAAATTGACAGACAGACAAAACGGCCCGTCAAACCTCTCTCCTGTTGCTTCAAGGGACAGGGCAATACTTCACTGATCTATAGAGGAGAGAGGAATTCCACTGCCTCGGGGTAAAACATAGGTCCAAATTAAATTCCACACTGCTGCCTGAGGGTATCCCACGACCTCTGCAACAAAAAGGTCATTATCAGGAAGGAGGAAGGAAGAAGGAGGAGAAGGCAAGGCATGGGAGGAGGGGTTGGAGGAGGAAGGTAAAAGGGATGAAAGGAAAAGAGAAGAAGGAGGAGAGAGCAGAACAAGAGAAAGAAAGATGGGGATCAGGAGAAATAATACCGGAAAAGAGCATTAGATTAGACGTGACGAGAAAAGCAAACTCTCATTTCAGATATGCTCTACTCATAATCATCTCTTTTTTTCAGATCTGTCATTTCTCAACAACATGTCTGATTCTTTCTTCTCCACAGACAGGTAATCAGCTGCTATCAGATCCAGACCTGAAGCTAAAGTACAGATACGACGTAGCTACAAATATTTGAACTAGTTGAGGTGTGTTTGATTTAGACTGTCAGAAATGTAAGCGTCCTTTGAATGAGGGCACGCCACAAGATAAGAAAAATCAACCTAAATAAATCATGCCATGCCTGATATTCAATATGTATTTAACTACTGTTTGGCAATCTAATCCTTGTAGACTGGATTTGGGAACAGACAGATTTGTAATTCACAGTTTCAAAAGAATAAATAAACTAAATAAACTGTACTTTGCCTCAAAACAAAACAAACACTTAAAATAAAAGATCTGGAAAATAAAAAACAGAGCAGCTAATGGCAAAGACAGAAGAAAGAATGTAATAAATATCCTCTGGAAGTCAGATAACAGGTCTCCCTGTTGTGTTTAATGGACCCCACAAGACAGCTACTATCATTTCAACTGACGTGATACGTCATTTATATTTCTGATTTCAAAAGCCATGCAGTGTGAATAATTTCTCCAACAAAATGTCGACCTCTGCCGCTAGATGAAGCTTTTAAGTCAAAGTACAGAAGACATAAACTACCAAACATGAAACAAATGATAAAGACGTACTATCTGCCTTCATTCTTCTTCTTCTTCTTTCTTGTCTTACTCCCTTCACATGATCTGGATTGCTTCCTGATTAGACACTTTTAATATCCGTCCCAGTGGGGGATCGTTACCAGGGATACAGCTTAGGCTGCAGCGCGGCATGTGGCTAACTGTTAGAGCTAAGACGTCCCCGGGTGATTTTTCATTAACTGGTCATAAAGGAGGCTCTGTGTGGAGCCATTACAAGTGGCCTCAGATCTTCTCCACAGAGCACTCAGAGGTAGTACCCAGAAAGGAAAAAAGAGCGAGACAGGGAGGAAAATATGGAGGTAATATGGCATCTCTAAAGAACAGTTGGATAAGCTGTTGGGGTTGTTATTCTTCATTTTTCTTTTGCATTTTCTCCCTGCTTTTGTCCCAATTTAGCAAGTCCAAACCGAGTGCAATAAAGTCCTTGTCACTGCTAACCCTGCTGTATGCCCAAGGAGGGCTGCAGACAGACATGTGCTACCTCCATGACACATGGTGCCACCAGACGCTTCTTTTCACCTCGACCTTGCCAGCTCCCCACCTGCAATTGCAGCCAATTGTGTTTGTGGGAACACAAAACCAAGCTGGAGGTACTGCTACTGGGAATTGAACCTAGTTAAAGCCATTGTTAAATATTTAATCACCCTGTGCATCTGGCAAGTAATGACAGTCTACCACTGATCATTTGAACTTGTAGACCTCCAATATTCAGATCCGTACTGTAGCTACACTGTATCAGTGCGTGACAATGTGAAACACAGACATTACGTGGACTGTGTGTCGTATGGTTGTCAAGTTTTCTGCTGTCTATGTTAGGATCTAGCACACCAAGGATTCTGAGTGAGCCAGATCATCCATCAGCACAATATACTGCAGCCTGACAGAAAACTACACACAGCCATTGTCATGAAAAATGGCAAACAGTGCAGACAGATATATGAGGTAGAGACTATTACAGAGGCGATCAGCAGCAGAATTCTTAATGGATTATTCTCTGTTTTCTAATGAGTCTCATCACACTCACTCAGGTTCATTTGTGATATTCACAAAAAGTCAGTGATCCACATTATCTGAATGCATCAACATTTTAACACTATAACAATAATGTATAATAACATATGTATAATGATAAATGTTGGTGACTAAGTTTGTCCAAACAGCTGTACAAAAAACAACCAGTGTAAAAACCGAAACTGTAACAGATGCCATGTTCCGCCCAGCAAAAATGATATTCCTTACTTATTTTTCTACTATGCCAGGCACAGCAGGGTGGCACAGGGAATAAAGTGACTGTCCTTCCCCCAGATGAAGCTGACCCTAACCTCTGCCCTCACTACATAGGAAGGCAAGAGAATGTCCCATTGGCGATTGCTGATAACATTAGTATGCTCACTTGCTAATGCAGGTGTATTTGGTGATATTTTCATGTGCAACACCAGTGTATTTCTCAGGCTCCGTTCCTCATTCACTGGGGCAGTAGTTCTCAATCCTGCTGCTCAGTACCCAGAGTCCTGCTGGTTTTATGTCCTACCAGGTAGTTAATTGCATTCACTTGGTGTCCGAGGTGTAAATCACTCCCTGATTAGACAGCAGGAATGAAAACCAGCAGGACTCTGTGTCCTGATGGTGAGGACGGAGAAATACTGGGCCTGGCTGAGCCCTAAGCATGGCTCTTTTCTAACTTGTGAAACATCATTTCAAATAACTTTCTGTGAAAAAACACCATTTCTCATGGATGTAAGAGTTTTACATCAGTTTTAAATTATCCTCTAGAACTAAAAATAGGTTTGTTTCCACCCCTGACTATTTGAAAAATTCAGACACATTCCCGTTGTGAGGAAAAGCTGTGCTCTCTGCTAGTCTGTCTGTCCTCTCACCGTGCCGTCGATCTGCTCTGACACACACACACACACTGGCCAAGAAAAAGTCAGACAGTAGCATCTTCTATCACTGATACAGTTAAAAAAGGCAAGCCATGCTTCCAAAATAAGGTGCATAAGTGAGTGAGAGATATGTATGAAAGCTACAAAATGACAAACTAAACCCAGCGATGTGGAGCACTACACCTACAATTTTCTGCCCTCTGTGATGAGTGCCAAATTACCCTTTAAACTTTGTCTTTCTAGTGAGCAGCATAGTTTGCAGTGTTAAGATCAGTTCTGGAGACCTTTGCCTCAGATTTAGATAACACTTCTAACCTTTGGAGTAAACACCAGCTGGTACCCAGAAGGGTACTTGAAGATACAAATTGTGTATCTTGAATATTAAAATGCTGTAGCATACAATTTAGCAGGAAATTTACATAATTTTCTCCTAGAACATTTTTTCAATACTAGAGTCAGTAAGATTCAATCGCTAACCCTCATATCCAGCTGCTTCTCTGTTTCTTCATTTGCACATTATTTATATGCAAGTAAACACCATCCTGTGTCATACAGGGCACGGTAATCCAGCTTTCACAAACCAAACATTGTCACTTTTTGAAATGTAGCACCATTGCTGCTGTCATTAATTCGTTGTCATTACCATCAAGTATTGCATTCATAATGCTAGAGTGTTAATTAATGTTAAAGTGTAAAGACAATGGTTTTAGCAATGTTTCCAATAAGTTCACATTTAAAACTAGATGAAACAATGTTGAAACAATTCTAATTCCACTTTTACAAATGTTGATGATATTCAGATCAGTGATGGAAAGTTACCCTGAAGGAGTCAGTAGACTTTTAAATGACAAACCTGATCTGAGGTTTAGATAAATGAGTCTCTGTGAGGCACTCTTGTGTGTCATTGCCTTAGGATTGATTTCCAGAGGTTTCAGATTTTTACTTAAATAAATACCAGAATATCTTAATAGAATATATCTCTAAAATAAATGGCTTATTCCCTTCAATAACACTTCAGTATTCAATATTAAACGTACTTAAAATAATAATCAGTCCTACTGTTTTAGTTTTAGGCAATACTCTACTACTACTTAAAGTTTGATCATGAATAAAAAAGGATTGTTTTCAAATACAATTAAATAAAGTTATACTTTAAAGTGGAAAGAGTCAGGTGTGTAAATATATTACATTAGGTTTATATTGAAAGCAGTTTGAGAGGAATAAAGCCAGGAAAGTGGGCAAGAGACAGGAACAAGGAACATTGCAGCAAAAGGGAAAGGAACATGAGGAGGAACAAGAAACTAATTATCATGAACTGTGACCTGTTTTCTTCAGCATAAATGAGCATTAGGAGGAAGACGAAAAGACGAATAGAAGCCGTCAAAGAAAATTAACTGCTGGAAAACAGGACCCTTTGCATAGTGGGTCAGATGCTACCGCTGTGATGGCCCATTTATGAAAGTAAAATCTTGGCATGTAATGCTGTTTTACTCCATCTTAGATTCTTATGTTAAGAAGGTTTCAACGGCCTTACAACAGAAATATGGTGTGAGGATAAGACAACTGTAAGGGAAACTGGGAAAGAGACTTACTTTAGCCAGTTGTGACAATGCCAGACGTTTTGTGGCTGACTTGAAAACTGCTGTGTGTTGCTTTTTGTAGCGTTCCTCTGTCTTCTTTTCTGTCTGAACGCAAACACACAGCATTCGCACACATGTACACACACTTGTCAATGGGGATATGAAAGCTTTCTATCAAGTAACAACAGAGCTTTATATTTAGGACATAAGTGTCTAAAGAAAGAAAGAAAAATGACGAACAATAAATGAATGGCTATATTAATGGATCTTCTTACCTCATACTGTCCTGGACTTGGGGCCTCTATCGATTCCTTGTTGTGGAAGATGAAGTTGCGTTGAGCAGTGGAGCCAAAGCCTCCCTTCCTGGTTCTCTCTAAAAATGCCTTTTTAAAACTCTCCCGGGCTAAACCATGCTCAAACACATTATAAGACCCTGGACCTGCATAGAGCACAGAAAGGTGGGATTGATAAAATGGTCCAAGACAACATCAGACGAGTGCTTACTTTCTCTCAAACCTGTTATGATACATCTACAATGATGCAAAGCAATTTACAGATTTACAGTGAAGCTGTAAAGGCTTACAGTTCTTTCTTAGAGTTTTGGCAGTGTATGTGTAGCATTCATGTAGTGTTGGCTTGCACTGAGAATGAAACATGCATCACACCTGTGCTACACTAAATTTCATATGGAGAGACTAATGTGTTGCTGCAATTTTAATAGTTGACTCCTCAACAGTACAGTACCATGTCTGCATATGTGAATGCCTGCTTTGGGGTGACAGCTTGAGAAGAAAATGCTCCAAAATGTAGAAGAATGATTCTCCATTTCTAATAATATCGTGGTTGAGAAAGCCCTGTGTACTACAACTTTTAGAGGTTTAGAGACCCAAGCAAATGGAGAAAAAATTGTCATCAATTTGACGACATATACATACTGTACATGCAGAATTTATAAACATAATGCAAATACAGAAAACACAAGTAAACACAGAAATGCAACAATATGCAAGGCAACACAAATGAGTAACACTTCTGGCAAAAACAGAAATAAGAAGTCTGGTTTGGATTTTTACATTTCACTGATCAGAATAAAATAATAATAATAATACATATATACATAAAACAACAACAATAAAGCAACAAAATACAAGTACACCTTCTGTACAAAGTCTAATGAGATAACAATGAAAAAAGTGGAAGGAAGGCCCTTAAAGCAGCCATGTGGTACAACAATGACATTTTAGGAATAAAGTGCAGTCTCACCTGTCAATTCTGCTCCACAACCTATACATCAAAAACTCCTTCAGACCTGCACATTAACACCACAGTAACATTTAATCTTTCCAGACAAATCAGGCAATTCCCCTCAAATTCAGTCATACTTGGATATGTTTTCAGAAGAGACTGCAAAAACAGGTCTAAATTTGTGTGTGGTGTTTTGACATAAATGGCTGCTGCTAATAACAGAGAATAATGAAAAGCTACATAATTTTAAACCTATTTTAGACTCTCACAATGTAATTTCAAAGGCTAAAATGCAAAACCGGACTTTGGAAATGACTCATACCTCTACAACATAATGGTTCACTCTTGGGACAATACGAGCACACACACACACACACACAAACACACACACACACACACACACACACACACACACACACTTCACACAATAATCACAGTGGAAGTCTATTTTCTTTCAGTTCATTTCAAAATGTTAATACAAGCTACAAAGTAGTACTTATTCTTAATTATTACTTGTTAGATTGAATACAATGGCCATGCCAAGATAAAATCTGATCTTTTAAAGAACAAGGGTTAGGGTAACCTCTAAGAGCGAGATCCATTTATGAAATTTAAGAAATTTAAGAAATCTGTGCAAAGCAACAACATTTTCTGTCTTTTGCACAGAGAAATGCTTGATCTCTCTAAAATAGAAAACTGGGTTGCATCTGTAAAATATAACTGCATATATCAAAGAGGAATATCACTTTGAACAGCATCCAAATTGAACACAGCATACAGTAGATTGGCACACACACATACTGACCTGGTGTGGAGCATGTTTTGTGGTTACGAGTGAAGCGCACTGCGGTGACGCCAAATGGGCTTTTCTTCACTCCTGTGGTCTTCTTCAGCAGCTCAAGGGCACAGCGCGGGTCATTATATACACCGACAGGGGGCGACACTTCTTTCACAGGGCCAAACCTCTAATAGAGGGAGTTACAAGGGAATGAGACAGATAAAGGTTAGAATAAGATATGAAAGAGAACATGAAGGCAAGAAAGAGAATTGGAATTGAATGAATGAAACTGAGATCTATACTGTTTTAAAATGACAAATAATCTATTTATTGTCTGTAACCAGTGCCCATCTGGAATACAAAAACAAATCCAACAATGAGTATTTGCTTTATCCGCAGGAACAAAAAATGACAGAGCAGTTCATCTCTCAGACATAACTGCCCACAGCCCACAGAGGGTGTTGTATGCAGTGTTACTAATAAAGGCTGTGTTTTGTGGAGAATGAACAATAATCTACTGCTGAGAAATGTTAATTGATAGGCAGAGTTGCATCAAAACAGACTAAACTGAACTGAGAGTAAGCAGAAAAGAAGAAGAGAAAAGAAAGAAAAAAAAAGAAGAGAAAAGAAAAAGACAGAAATTCATAAAGAGATTGATAAAGAGTAAGAGAGAGTGAAATGCATACACACCGAACAAAGGGTTGAGATGAGGAGAGAGAAAATGAGATGGGAACAGTATCTGCGACTCAAAAATAATGATGTACACAATCAGGTATGTAATGTTCTTTGACCATTTTGCTGATATCCGAGCTGATTCAGCGCTGCTTGGCAGCTTCACTTCCAGGGTATAAATGTGTTTATCTGATAGCCTGTTATAACAACACAGGCAATCAAGGGACCGAGGCAGATAAGTTGCCTTTTCAGTCAAAATTACTGAAGGTGAACTGTGTTTCAATGTAACTCTAAGTTTCTCTTCAGCCTCTCACAACTGAACAATTCAGCTGGTTGCTATCGAACACAACAGAGGAATTAAAAGAACTTGATTCCTCCAAATACCAGCATGTCAACATTATCAACGCCATGTACACACACACACACACACACACACACACACACACACACACACATACACACATACACATATATACACTAATTTCCCCGAATGATGTTCAAACTAAGAATGATCTCAAATACGACCCATTTGCTGGAAGCATGCCAGTCACTGATTTGCACTTTCAGCCTATGGAAAATTAGTTGTGGGCTAATAAAAACTGTGTTAGTAATGCACAGTTATTGAGCTTTTAGTCAAAAAGGAGAAATGAGAGGATAAGAAGTAAAGAGTTGTAGCTGGAGGAGGAAATGGCGAGACGAGAGGAAAATGACGGGAGTTAGAAGACGTGCTGTTTTCAAGGCCAAAGCAAACTGTGATCATTCAAAGTCAGTTGCAGAAGTGGCGTTTGTGGCCATCTGTCAATCCATTTGATAAAGTCTTATTCATGGGCACATTTTTTTCTCCCTCGCACTGACCAACTGAGCTTTGTTGGCACTTCACATTGATGCTTCATCTATTTCTAAAAGGTGGATTATTTAATAAGCTTCCTGTTGTTCCATTTCCAAACACATATGATGGGAAATGCCAAAGGAATACTTTTGAAAATCATGCCCGGAGCCAACATGTTCTCCATGCAAGTTGCCTCTGTGGGAGCCTCAGTGACAGAACATCTCAACGTCTGTCAATGTGGATTAACGAGGCCACAGAGTGATGGAACAATAGAAGTAGTGCAAGTGCCCTCATGTCGCTATGATGTTCCAAGATAAATAAACAGAGACTAAAGAAACAATCCACCAGTCCAATTTGCGTGAATAAAGTGAGGCATAAATTCACATTCAGTCTGAACATACCTTTCGGTCTATACGTTTTTGTAAAATCTATAAAAATACGCAATTATTTCTGGCAAGATCTCATACATAATATATACTGTAATAATCCATTTGCCCAACATTGCACTCAAGCCTTCAGTTTTTGCAGCCAGCATCCTTGATATGTATAAGAGAGCTAAGGGTCACCATTACTGGAATCAGCTGTAACAGAACTTTGCCTGATGTTTTGACAGCTCATGAGATAAAAGATAAGTAATAGTGGGACAACTCTCAATCACAAAAAGCTAAATGCTGTCATAGACAACATTATCACACTATTTTGTTTGACATTATATTGTTGTTTTTTCGTAACTATTCCGGCATCGGATACAAATCTGATATTTAAATAATGTGGTAGTAGTGTGGTACTTTATTGAAGCCTGTTAGGAAAGCTTAGTTTGTTTTGCATTCTCAGGAGGGCAGAGCATAGAGTCAGCTACAGAAAAGAGTGTCTTTTTTTTTTTTTTAATGGGTTTCAATTGTTTTTTTGCTTTTGCTTTTTTTTTTACATATAAAAGGTTGTGAAGGACCAAGAGAGAAGATGGTCTCCAGGTACACAAGGGACTCAAGGATGAAACAACATGTGAAAGGATAAAGTGGAGAAAAAAATAACATAAATGAGGAGAAAGAAGAAGGAAAAAGACACGAGTAGAGGGAAGAGAAATAGAATGATAAATAAGAGAAACAGAAGAGTCTAGAAAATAGAATAGCAAGAATAAAAGTAAAAGGGAGCTAATGGAGAAGGAACAAAAAGGGAAATGGGGGATGAATGGGGGAGCAGGGGCAAGGGGAAACGAGGAAAAGGCATGTTTTCACAAAGTGTCGGATTGATGCTTTGATATCGGGAAATTGGGAAGTCAAAGGGAGGAGAAGAGGCGAGAACTGGAAGATTCCAGCTGTTCCTCTTATCTTCCCCTCCCTCCCTCCTTCCTTCACTCCCTCCTTCCCTCGTTTCCTCTCCATCCCTCCGCAGGGTAACAGTGTCAGATGGAACCGGACTCACAGGGAGACGAAGATCTAAGAAAACTGTCGCTCTTAGTTCTGCATTGGAGATGACTTGTGACACGTGCGACACACATATATACACACTCACAGACCGAGTTCCTCGGTGGGTGTCAGTGACGACATCACAGGGTAGACGCACTAACACAGCATGTGGCCAGGGAAATTAGGTCAGAGCCAACTATGACACACACACACACACACAGATCAAATGAACCCCAGAATCTTGCATCAGTTGTTCTCAACAGGAAACTAGCAAAATGTTTTATGTTTCAGATGTTATTAAGGTAATTTCAGAGAACCGGTATGTGTATGCATGTGTGTGTAAACGTGAAAATGTGGGTTTGTTCATTTGCATGTATGTCAGTAGTACTTGCGAACCTGTCTGTCTCGTGTCTATATCTGTCTGCAGATAAAATTCGCTCAGTGTGTGTCTGAATTTTCAATGTGTGTGTGTGAGCGTACACCGTCACATTGTGTCTGTGTGTCAGAGTGATAATTAAAACATCAGTCAGAGAGTTTCACAGGAGTGAATCTGTGGGGCAGTGCCACAGAGGAGTTCAGCTATTCCTGAGACGTAAAACTACACATTTTCACATCCTTCATCTCCGCTCCTCTGAGTCTCTTAATAAACTCATCTTCACCCCCATCTGAAGAAACCCTCCACTCCCAGCACATCAATTAAACAAGCAAAGCCCGGCTCAGTGTCTTGGATCTGTAACTTAATCTTAAATATTCCACATTAAAATCCAGTCTCCTTTGAGAAATTGTAAATTGAATATATTTGCCTCCCATAGATTATGTCTGAGAAGTCTTTTCAATATGGTCTGATTGTTTTCTCTGTGTAAAGCGCATTATGTAGAGTAATACCACTAAATTCATGAATCTTAGCCGGTTAAATCCATATTTGTGCATAATGATCTCCATCCCAGAATCAAGCCTGATCTGTATTATTATAGCAAATGTAGAGTAAGCTAAAGATGTTGAATTAGTTTTATCTTTTAGCTTCATGAGATTACAAAGCTACTTGTTACAGACTGTGCAAGTTACTTCTGTCTCTTAAAGCTGCACTAATCAATATTTTTATATTAACAATGGATCAAATGACTATGTGCAATGTGGCACGTGACGCTAATAGTGACAAACCTAAAGAGAATAATCACCTGACTCTGACACAGCGTTTTAATGTTTTACAGCTCATTGTTTTGGTTTTATGGAACACATCTTTACTGTTTGGTTCAGTGTCAGCGTTCTCATCAAACAACTTTTCAGCCACAGCGAAAAAACTCTGATAAACCCATGTTAAACACGCTCAGCACCAAACGACAGACAGACAAAGTCAGTGACTTGCTGGTGAACAGTGGAGTATTTAGCAGCTAAAAAGCCAGATATTTCAGGAGATGGTGGAAGCCAAAACAAAAACAGAAGGAGAGTGAATATTAGATTTACATTTGTCAGGTAGCCAGAAACAGGACTGCTTCATAACAAGTTTATTAATTACAGATAATATGTCAGTGTTGTGTTTACAGTTTCTTACTCTGCCCCCAAGAGGTCAAAAAATCAATTAATGCCAGTTTCAACAAAAAGCTTTGCCACATAAGTTACAGCGTACTTTTTAATCAGTAATGAGAACTTAACCCTGACAGACACTGTACAAATTAAGCTAAATTTAAACTCCAAATTGGTGTTCCCTGACTAATTTTAGAATTTTTCATTTGGTATGCAGTTTCAGGGGAGGTTGCGATGCCTGATTAATTGCCTGAACAGTCAATGATCTGGCTCTCGGACAATCGGTTGGATTTCTGGCATGTCAGCAATTTTGGTCGGCTGTTTGCAGTTTGAGCAGTTTCACGGTCCAATTTCCCACATGGCTGCTGTCAACGGATCCGTTACAAACTGTAGAGAGCTTGTTTTAATATTATTGAGACTACTGTGATATAAACTGAACTTTGCTGCAGAACAGACACCATATTGTCTCTCCAGCCGTCTGTGGCTCTATCATTTTTTTTCCTTTCTGTTCGCAGTAGAATTGCACAAAGAAGCCTTTCCCTATTTTTGTCAACAGTATTGAGGATGCTGTTGTCTTGTTTGAATAAACTTTATTTGAATTGTCAATGGACAAAACCAACTGGTGGTCCCCACTTAAGTTCAGTCAATTGATCTGTACATTCTGAGCATAAAAGTTGCAGGTTCTGGCCATGCAGACCGGCCAATTAAAACGTGTAGTGTGTGAGTGTGAGTTTAAAGTGCCATTCTTAAAGTGTCCACACAACTTAGAAGAAAAAATATGAATTTTAAATAAATATATAAGAAATATTTATACAAGTTTTCTTAATTTATAGGTGATTTCATTTTGTCAGATTTTGATGTATCTGTTCTACTGTCATGTTGGGCAAATCTTTTTTTGTATTAATGAACTCTGGATATCATCACACCATAATGTGGAACCTCAGATCTCATACTTCCTAGAAAGAGATCACTGAATACACATTGAATGAATGCAATAGGAAAGTGAACAAAAAAACCACAAAAAATGTAGTAGACCCTGGTGGACGAAAGCAGTGCTAAAGTTGCTAGAGAAAGAACCTGCTCTATACAGTACAACCTGATTCACCTGAAAATGCACCCACAAGCCTGCACACAAAGCACTGAATGGCTTTACTGTGAACTATGTCTACTTCTGTTTGCATTGTACCTCAGTCTGAGAGAGGAAGGGGCAAGTGAACTTCGGCAAGTTTCCACTGGACTTCACAGGCTTCTCAAACTGACTTCTGATGTGGTACTGGCCCGGACCAGGAACTCCCTGATCGGAAGCAGAAATCAAGAAGAGTACAGTAAATATAAGGTTTGTAGTTACATGCTTCGGTGATCACTTTTAATGTAGTTCTGTTAATTAGAAGATAAGGATAGAACCTGAGGAAGTCAAAGACACACTGAGACAGAAAAGAAAAGGACAGAGAGTTACTTTGATGTCTTTCTGTTTCTGAGGTAAATGGTCATAGGAAACAATCATGTCATGTGCCGACTCAAGACTACTGCACCATTTCAGCGCAGTAATTACTGTAACTAGCAAACCAGCTAACAACAGTCACAGAGATGCTGACAGTGAGAGGTAAGGAAACACACACACACATTTCCACATTCCCTATTGCAGAGCCAGGACATTTTTGTATTTGTGATTAACCCACAAGGTTGCTTTGCCAGAGGTGATTTAACTAGGTCTGCAGTAAAACAGCATGGATTTCTGTGGAGATTGTTAGCAGTTACACCCGAATCTTGAGGGGGAACAGTGGTGACTTTCAGCACAATATGTCTTCCCCATGCCTTAGGACAGCTCAATCTTTATTCATGAACATTGACTACAATGTCTCTTTGCCAGAAACAAGTTTCTTGTCCTCAGAATATATACACATGCAGACATAAAGTATGTTGATGTACAGTAAAGCTGTCACTGACAATGCTTTTCTTTGGATAAAATGTATAGTCTTCTGGAATAAAGACACAGAGAGTAAGACCATTTTTCCACTCGCCATTTTCAGCTCAGTGCCAGCCCTGCTCGGAGCCAACTGCATTCAAATATTTTTTTTTCTTCTGTAGTTTGAATAATTTCTTTATGACACTAGGTTGAACCTGTACACCTTGTCTCTGCCATTCATAACAGCCTGTGCTACAGTTTCTCTCTATGGACCTTGACTAGAAAAGTAAACTCTTGGGAACCCTAGACACAAGTCTTAGATGCAGAAGAAATTCCTGAAGAGGTCCGCTATTTCCTTTTCATCCACCACGAGGATACATAAGCAAATCTCCAGCTCCAGAGAAATTCAGTGCTCAAAGTTCCCACATTGTGTGACACTTAGACATGCTTTTGGTCATAAAAAATATTTAGAAACTTTTTTTCTACAACTACAAATCTTTTTTTTCACAGGTTCACTGAGGTTGATATGCAACCACAGGCTTTGATATTATTTCTGAATGCATTTTACAAGCTCAAAAACAATACAATATACGAAACAAAATACAATCACCCATACAAATACAGTATAATCATAATAACTGAACATACTGTACAACCAAAATATTTGACTTGTTTGTTCAGTTTTAAGGTAGATAATCCTAGATCCAGTGTTATCTAGTGTTAGACAGTTGTGCTATTTCTTTTTTCCCCTGTGGGAGCAGTACTGCTTGGCTGTTTCTAAAAATAACAAGTGATGCGAACATCATCCATGATAATGATAACATGGAATTCACAACATTTTAAAGATGAACTGACAGTAAACTTCATATTAACAGGGTAATATCAGGTATTGCATTTGTACAACTCCATTTGTTTTGCTTTTGTCTGCAGAGATACACACGATAATGGTTTGTTAAAGTGGTTTGCTCAGTCGTTGCCCTTGCCATGTCAAAATGTCTATTTAATGGGAAAATCCTACACACAGACTCTTAAACTCTATGGGACACCAGTAGCCCCGAGCCATTAGAGGCAGACTGTCTGCTGATCTCTAGGAAGTAAAGGTGTTTGTCCTGAGTGTCTACACTGTGGGTAATGACCCATCTGGTCAGTATGTGTGTGTGTGGGAGTACATGTGAGTTGAGGTGTCAGGTACTAATGATGACGGACGGTGGTGCAGCCATCACGGTAGGGGGTCCAAATACAGCATGGTGCACACATACAAGCATACACAAAAGGCAAAGTTGTTGATTCAAAGTCACGGCTAGTATGTTGTTCATTTCAGTAGCCATATATTACATAAATAGAGGGAGAACAAATGCAATAAAATATCATGTATAATGAACTATGCACAATTAAATAAACTAAAAACTAAAAGAGAGGAGAGGCAGCAGAGCAAAATATTCAAGGAAAGAGAGGACGAGAAGAGAGAAAGGCGTAGGTGCGAGTCCTTGACAGAAAGGATACGTTCATCTCTCGCTCCACAAATCCAGTCCCACATTTTTCAGCCTCTGCTTCACCAACTCTACTCCACCGACCGGAGAAATAAGGCATCACAAAGCATTACTGTGCCAGCACACTCAAGTTCATATGCAGGTGAGTAACCCCCCTCTACTAAACCGGCTCCAATGTATCAATGTGTGTTTGTGTGTGTGTGTGTGTGTGTGTGTGTGTGTGTGTGTGTGTGTGGTTGTCAGTCTATGATTAAAGCTTATCTTCTACTGCCCTCTGTGGGTGAAGAGAAAAACTGATGAATTATAATAAGAGGGAGGAGGGGTCGACTCACATCATCTTTAATCGACTGTACTTGAATAAATCCAGAATAAATCCAAAGCACCTTGACTCTGCTCTCACTGTAAATCACAGTGCTCTATTATGACTCATTCTCAATCTGCAGTTTTCGAATCCTGTTGTGTTAAGAATTTATCTGAGTCAAAATGCAGTGAAGAAAGAGGACAAGATGTGCATTTACTGCCAAAGAAAACTGATGTCTGCTTAAGCATTAAAATACTCCCGAAACATGTCAAAGCATCAAAATTGAATTATGAGCGTTTTAGTGTAATTAAACTTCATATAACATGCTAAAATAGGAAGAAATCCAAGGTTTCAGTAACTGCGGGGGAATGCAAGCAAATGTTCGCTAGCTACAATAATACTGATTCATAATGTGGTTATGATAACTCTCAATGTACTCTAAATTAAGTTTTATTGAAAAAGAAAAGGTCAAAAAACATCCTGAAGTGAACGTTTTTTTTTTTTTACAGTCAGCCAGTATAGCTTTACTCTAGAGATCATCATTATTATCATTCAGTGCTTCAGACAGGTTGAGATGAGACATCAAAAACAAAAATTAGCTGTTCAAATAAATTGCATGAACGTGAAATTACACTGATGGCTGCCATGTTTATTGACTTGTATTAAAGCAAGACTATTTAAAATTTCAATTGTGTAATATAAAAGGGGTCACTCGTAGTAACGAACCCACAAAGAATCATCGCCAACACTGCAATTCTCCTCAGCTCTGCAGAGAATTCTAGCTCATTGTTTTGGTATTAAGGCTGGCAACTATACTGTTTTGGATCTTACTCACCTTTCCATCATCCTTATTTCCAGCAGCATCAGGCAGCTGTTTTCAGCAAAAAAGCTCAGATAAACCCACTGTACACTACGTGTAGCTTCCAGCAGCTAAGGAGCCAGATATTTACCTCAGGAGTTGATGGAGAGCAAACGGAGCCATTAGGAGAGTGAATATTGGACTTACATTCTTCAGGTGGACAAAACATGACTCCAAACGATTACTATTGTTGTTGTTTAAATAAGCAACTGTTTGCTAACATGTTTGCCATATCAACTTTAATAAGCTTGTCGCACTTCCCCCAAGTCCCAAAAAATCCAATAATGCAGGTTTAATTTCTGCAAGTTACTTAGGCTCACTTTCCAGGACTGTGTCCCCCACAGGGGCAGAGTTTGACATTGATCCCAGTCCTCTAAAGCTTTTATCTCTTGCACTTCTCATTCATCTAAGCTTAGCATGTATAGCACAACATAGACACAAACACCCACCAACACACACACACATACTTGCCTTCTTTTCCTCTTGCCTGGGCACTAGTTCATGGTAGCGGGGGATGATAAGCTCAGCTCTGCCTTTCTGCTCCTTTTGAAGGTTCACATTCTCATAGTGCGTTTCCACATTTCTGAGACAAACAGAGACAATGATAATGTCTTTGAGAATAGAAAACACAAACAAACCCACAGAGGAGATCAAAATAAAGAGAGAGAGAGAGAGAGAGTAGTGTTTAAAAAAATACAAAATAGTTGGAGGAATGGGGAGATACAATATATTGAAGGACTGTGGAAGAGAGATGTGTAAAGAATAAAAGATAAACAAAGCAAAGACATATGAGAGTAGAGGACAAGAGAACGAAGGAATGAACTAGAGACGGGGAAGTGAAGGGGAGAAAAGAAAAAAAGACTTAAACAACTGCTCTGTCAACGGTAACAGGACTGAAGCCAGCATTTTCAATAATTTTAAATGATTCCAATAATCACATGTGTATCACAGACATGTTTGTGTGGGTGTGTAAATGTCTGCCTACACCTGTGTGTATACAGTATGACTGCTCACATGTAAACTCTCCCTCCTATTACTCAGTCGATTCCTTTATGAATAGCTGAGATGGGTGTGTGCCCACTGATGTAAAAGTGCTTAGTAAGGCCCATCTCCATGGCCATCAATAGAAATGCTATGTGAGAAATGTCAAACATAATGTCCTGGCTGTAGGATCAAAGCAATATTTCACTTTGGAGGAAGTTTCTCTGTTCAGCACACATCTCTGTGAGAGCTCAAGAACAGTGAACTTCTGAGACTGGAAGCCCTGGAGCATTTCATCTAACCAACCGTGTGTCTCTTCATCCATGCTTGAAAATGTGAATTTAGGAAGGTTTTTATTCCAAATACATGCATTGGTGGTTATCTTCAATATCTGAGAGTCACAGATGATGCTACATACTTGTTTAGTCAGCAAAGTTCCTAAGGTACTACTAACTTCAGCAGTTACTGTAGCAAACTTAAATACCAACCTTTAGTTAGTTTGATAATAACATAATACCTTACTACATCAGCCTTTAAAGGAGTTGTCTCCAAATGGTTTGAATGAACTCAAACTTAAAACAGAAAGTGACAGTTCACAGCAATAGTTTGACATTTTGGGCACGGTACCACTATCATGTCTGTGTGGTAAATATAAGGCTACAGCCAGCAGCTGGTTAGCTTAGCGAGCCTGGCTCGCTGCGCCCACACAAGAAATGGGCATAACCCCCCCTTAAAACCAATCCAGTCTTTCAAGCTACGTACCGGTCTTCTCATCTCACTCTCAGCAAAAAAGGGAAGTGTATTTCACAAAATGGTCGAACTATTGCTTTAACATGTTGCCAGCTCAGTGTTACAACATGACGATCAACATTGTTGGTACTAAATATTCATTTAAAACCGTATCATGACGTGTGATACTTACATCTCAGGGTCATACTGTCCTGGACCTGGTCCCTCCTCCACTGTCACCTCACCTCTCCTCCCTGTCATGTTGCCAAAGTGGACTCCTTTATACTTCTGTGCAGAACTCATCTCTGACTACAGAAAGAGAAAGAGAAAGAGAGACAACAGACAGACACCAAGAGAGAGGAGGTGAAGAAAGGATGAAAGAAAGGATTGGTTGGGGAGAGAGAATTAGAAAAAGAAGATGGTAGGTGGAGGGAGAGAACGAGATAACAAAAGGATAAATGGACGAACAAAGAAGGAGAAAATAGAATTGACTCATTCACACTTATCTGGTTACTCTTCCAGCCAGAGCTCATGAAGTTGGGGCTGAATGAAATGTGAAGTTCAGCCAAATGCCAGAATATGTCAGAGATCAAGGGGAGAGCCTCCATCCTTTCTTATCTCTCTGAGTTTTACAGCCTGCTTCCTCTGCCTCCGGCCTTTCAGATAGAACCAGTTCACTCTGCAGCTTAACAACTGAGAGAGCCTACATCTGGAAATGAGCCGGCCAGCTGTCGCCAAACACATTTTAGAGATACTATGTGTGAGATTTTCTGAAAAATATATTGCAATGATGCTGCAAAAAAATAAACACGACTACTGGGTTTTCATCAAGTCTTCAGCCATGCTAATGACTCTGTGAGGCGTTGACACAGTGGTGCCTTGAGGTAAATGCTTAAGTCAGCATGCTAACATGCTCACAATGACAATGCTAACATAATGATGTTTTGCAGGTATAATGTTTACTATATATATGCTACAATTTGCTAAACACAAAGTACAGCTCCCAATCAATCTATCAATCAAGTCTGTTTGTGACATGTAATCATATGAGGTATAATCACAGTGAAATATAATCCCCCCAGTTCCTTCAATTTGTAAAAATAGTTTAGAAAGAATAAGAATAGTAATAAATTTATGTGCGTATGATTGGGGGGGGCAGTCTTCATTTAGGATCCTAGTGGCCTGAGGGTAGAAGCTCTTCACGAGTCTCTCAGTGTTGGCTTGCTGTCCAGTACCTTCTTCCCGATCGCAGGTATCTCCAGCATTAGTTTTGCAGGTAATTGGCCATTACCTAAATAGTTGGACAAATTTAGTTAAAGTTAAACCTGATGATGGAAGAAGACATTTTAATGGACCACCAAAGTTACTACAATCCATTCTCTTGGGGACATGAATGTCTGAACTAAATTTAATGGCAATCCATCCAAATTTGAACCTCATTGTGCCACTAGAGGAAAAGCCAGAGGATCAAAGTCTACACAAAGTCTAACACATAAAGAAAGCCTAGAGTTTTTAAAGACCAGACCTAACTATTGGATGTTAATTTATGAGCAATGAGATAATACAACCTAAATTTAATGTTATTCCATAATTTTCATAGTGAAAAGTAGGATAAGTAAGTGGTTTTTCTTTGGGGGCTTGACACTGAAAGAAGTCTGCTGCTGGTTCCTCAAAAATGAAAACACATGTACTAAAATGAAACTTTTATGAAAACAAAAATCTAAAACCTTATTGAATCAAAAATCAAAGCATCCAAAATTCTTCCCTTTCTTTTCTAGCTTTTCCACGACCCAACTGTCTGTGTCTATTCTGTGAGGCAGGTTATAGGAGGACTGGCAGGGAGTCTTAAAAAGTTTCTGACTCCATGTGGTGCCTGTCTCCTTATTTCAACTTCAACAGTGACTGGAGGACGAGATCTGAGGTTCTGTCCCCTGTGATCTTCCAATCCAGTTTTGAGGAGGGGAGATAGGAAACAAGGATGTTCAGATGCTTAAAGTTAAAATCACACGCAGACACATACAAGCACCGTGATGGTATCACAGCTGGCATTGAGTTCAGAGGCACAAATTGCCTATTTATGTCAAGGAGAGCCTTTAAAAGCAAAACAAAAACACAGCTAGTGGGTATAAACATATTCATTCAGCTTTGATGAAATGGAATGGCAGGCTATTTATTATTTAAATGAGAATAAAAAATTCGACCAGAAATAAAAGTTTTTTTTCAGTAGGGCCGTGTGTGGGCAGGAGCCCGCAGGCTGAAATTGTTAGTGTTCTTCCTACAAACATACACACAACACAGTATGGGTTTGAAACTGATTCAGGTTCTATTGAGAGGACAATCTTGCCCTGTCTCCATTTCCATCTTACATCTTCACACCAAATACTGATTCTGTGTAGAGACTGACAAATACTTGATTTCTGGAGCAGGGTATGTACAGGTTAACAATGAAAGTAGACTCCACAGCAAAGTCTTTTAGTAAATTAGACGCTTCCATACAGGATATAATGGGTCATTGAATGGTTTGATGAATGTGAAAATTGAGAGACCTCAAACCAAGTGAACATGTATTGGAGATTTTGAACCAATATCTTAGACATCGCTCCCCACTACCATCATCACAACACTAAATTAGGGAATATATTTTGGAAGAATTGTGATCATCCCTCCAATAGAGTTCAGGGATTTGGAGAATCTATGCAAAGCAGTATAAAGCTGTTCTGGTGGCCAAACATCTGACTAAAACACTTTATGCTGGTTTTTCCTTTAATCTGACACCCATCAGTACCTCCTAGATATTATAATTGAAATGATCTAGCATGCCTATTATCACTTACATATCATATTTTCAACAGGTGAACTGTTTTCTCTCCTTGTTGATGCCAACCCCAGCCTCACAAAACAGTGAGATTGTAACATTCAATACACAGATTTACAGCAGTCCTGAACACTGTGAACACTCAACATGCAGTGCACAGCAGAAAGGTGGTGGTAAGAAAGGGCTGCAATCTTTACCTTTCAAATGTTCCCTTTCTAAACTTATTCAGCTACTCTGTCTCCTTTATACTAAGACAGTCTGGGCTCCATATCCCCATCTGGCCAGCTGTGTTATGATTATCTGCCAAAACTAATATTACACAGTCTGGACTAACAACATATCTTGTGGTGATACTGTTTCTAATTCAGCCCAAGTCACAGTCAGGCATCATATGTGCCTGTACAAATATATCTATGATAAACCTCAATCGGCCATTAACTACTCACTATTCCAGCATATTAGTCCGTCTCTAATTCTGTGTACTAAGTTGTAAGTATCAGTCGATGCAGTAAAATAATTGTTCTGTCAATACAGACGTGAACCAGGGTCAGTGGATAAAACCGATTAAGATGTTTCTGTTTTTCTCAATAACATTCAGCCAAAAAACAAGGTTTTGCTCTTTTGATTTCTGTCTAATGTCTTATCATTCAAAGGTTGCCTCGGCCACTTTGAAGTTACGTCCTCAGACATCGACTTAATTCCGTCTCTCCAAACTTTTGAACTCAGTCGGAACATGGGGCGGGGGAAGTGTTTGAGTTTAAAGAAATGAGCGTGTCAGAGGGAGAGACAGAGGGGAGAAGACAGACGGAGACGGAGGTTGAACTTTCAAAGGGAGAGCAACAGAAGTTGAGACGGGAAAAAAAGAGCTGTGGTTGGATGCACTGCTGATAGCCCTAAATCACAGCACGCCTCTGTGCCTGTGCCGGTGTGTTGACACAACCTCGGCCAACACTCAAGGACGCTGTTGACTTCCTCTGGTCATTAACCGATGAAAAATGACTTAATTGAGAGCCAGACCAGCAGGCGTGTGCATTATTTTAAGTGAATATTGTAATATAGCTTGAAGAATAATTACTAATGGCTGCCTTTGTTGGCATGTAAAATGGATGAGCATTGGGGCGCTGTGGCTTTTTTTAAGTGGAGCTGCATTCATTAGCTATGGAAATGGGTTTTGGGCCAACTGAAAGGGGTGGGGTGGGGGTTCAGTGGTGCATTAGATCTGCCTAACACTAATGGACCTCGCCTCGCAGGCAGAGTAAGTACACTCAGACACACACTCGTACAGACTAATGAAAGCACACATGCATGCACAAATGAACACTTCACATTCTCTGATGGATGTACAGTCAAACTTCAACATGAGTGTGTGTGTGTGTGTGTGTGTGTGTGTGTGTGTGTGTGTGTGTGTGTGTGTGTGTGTGTGTGTGTATCTGTCCTTACCAGCAGTGGATTGTAGTAGGCTGGCCCCAGGGTTGTGTCCCTAGGAGGGGGCTTCTGTTTGCTGAGAACACCCAGGGCGTCCTCCTCGTAGCCATGGGCCTGGCCCGGGGAAGGAATGGATGGGATATCTGACTGACGAACCAGTCGGAGACTTTTAGCCTGCAGCCACTGTGCCGAGAGAAAAATCAGGAGAAAGACAGGGCAAGTGGGGAGAGAAGTCAGGGTTTGCGATGGAAAGGATGCCCTGGCTTACAAAGCAGCTGAGCACTGCCTGGGGCCGATATAGTGTGAGACTGAGGGAGGGACAGAGACTGAGAGAGAAGGAGCAAAGGAAGGCAGAAGTGAAGTGTAGGAATAGACACAAGATCTGCTGAGGGAACAGGCAATGAAGGCCATCTCAGAATGCATGAAAGCTATTCTACTGTGAGGGGTGTGTGTGTGTGTGTGTGTGTGTGTGCTATTCAGGTTATTACAGTTTGCATAGAAGGAGAGTGCGAGCATTATCTCTATAGGGAGTCTTTCATGGTTGGTCAGGTCTGGAGGTGAAAGTTTCAAATGCTATCAAATGTTCGCTGTATGAAGTGAGCTAATCATTGATATCAGTCTAGATCAGATAAAGGCCCTGAGCTCAGCGCTAACTCACAGCTTATTTATAATCTGTGTATACTCTGAACATGCATTTAAAATAGCAGGCGAATAGAAAGAGCAACTTAATATCATGTCAGTTCACTGCATGGCTGAACTTAATATGTTTCACTTTACAGTATCTCTGCTGATGAAGCAGGATGCTACTGGAGAGGCCACATTATCCAAAATTCAACATCTTTTCTCAGTTCATATATCACGTAAGGTATTCAGTGAGCTAAATGATAAAATATTTTGCTTTTTTTGTAAGTGATTTGTATTAAATTTTCAAATCACCTGAGACATTACCTTACAAAGCAAACAGGAGGGAGGGTTTGATGTGACAAATGTGGACTTACAAAGCTACAAGGCTCTTCTATTTGTTGGATTTGATGAATGGCAATGATAAAAAAGGGGTGCTTGCCAAAACCCCCTTGTGTCGGGACACCAAACACAAAAGCGTGAGCAAAGTTTCCGGGGCTTACAAAAAACAGGTAAAATGGGCACACCGTTGTCGTCAGGCTTTAGTCCAACTGTTTACTAAATGACAGAATGAGGTCTGACTCTGTCACTGTTACTGTTACTGAGGATATTATACAAAAATGGCATATTCAACCTAATAAGCATTTAGTTACACCTTACTATGGCATAAAGAAAAACAATACATGTCAGTAAAACTAGCTCAGCAGTAACAGCTCTCTACAAAACTCTCTCGGTCTGGAGTCTTAACAGTTTAGGTCCTCATGATCTCCATCATAATCATAATATTGTAAATGACTGCTACACATATAAGAGGCTTTACATTGCAAGATCTAATAGAATGTCTGACTTATTGAGGACAAAAGATGTCATCTTCTATCTTTCCTTTGTTTCAGTATGTATGTAAGTATGCCTTACTGAATGTGATAAGTTTTGAAATGTTACAACAAATACAACAGGTGGTGTTCTTTTTATAACAACAATAGAGAAGTGATTGTTCAAACAGAAATCCTCAGGTTTAAAAATAGCAGCCTCTAATTCCCATAGATTGATGTTGGGAAAGCCAAACATACTTGGTACTAGCAAGGCACTGTCTGCAAGTACAGGCAGTACAACACTTTTGTAGGAGGTGGTGCTATTCATATCTTTTGATTGACAAATGGCACAGATATAGCACATCACGGTACACAGTGCTGAAAAGAGTTTTACGTGTTATTGTATCTGTGTGTGAGACATTACCCTGGTTAGATGGGGACCAGAGGGAAATCTCACCAGCACAGAGGGATATTTGGGTTAAATATGAAGCTGATAATACATGGGACAAAAGCATTTGATTGTTGTGAGTAGAGATACGGACACCAACAGTACAAAGGTGAAAAGCCTGCCCACCTAAACTTTATGCCTGTCTTTTGTACAGGTTTTAGATTACTTTTTGGTGGATCTTGACCAAAGTAAGAGAGCAGTTTTCTACATATATTCCTCATATATACAGAAGACATACTGTAGATGAATAACATAATAGGCTGGAAGGAGAAAATCTATAATAAATTGTTTTCTGTAACTTGACTGCTTATTTACTTTGCCCTCATAACTTCACCCATATGCCTACCCTTTTCCTGCCAAGCTTCTCAGCTTGTCCTGCATCAGCCGTCACGGCTCGGAGTGTGTTTCCTGAGGCAGGCAGCACATTGTACGCCCCTGGGCCTGGAACCTTCGACACTATGTCCTCAAAACGCTTGGAGCGGTTCTGGAGACTGCGGCCACCATGGATGTTTAGCTGAAGAGACATGGGTTCAACAGAGAGACAAGCAGACACACAGACAGAATGAGACTGCAACAGAGAAAGATTTCCTCAACAGTATATTTTCCTCAACAAATTCTCCCCCTTGCTCTCATCCAGTATTAAAAGCTTCATCTCCTGCTTTCCAAAATTAATCGTTTTATAGGTTTCAACAGGAAAAGACAGAGATATTGGGAAGTCAAATTAGTTCTAATTCAAACAATTTTACCACAATACTCATTACTTCTCCTCTATTGGCATCTTCTGTGTTACATTAGTGAACCAGTAACACCACCATCATTCTTTTTGAAAATATTCTGACATAAATGAAAAGTATGTTCCTATGTACTTGACAATGACTTGTACAGCCAGATCTGCTTCTTTTATGGCCCCCTGGTCTGACCAAGCCAAAGCATTTTACTAAGACCTTCAGCCTCACCTAACCCAGTATATGGCTCTCAGGTACACCCAGGTCTTGGCTTTAATTGTATGTAAATGATTGTCCCTAACCTTCAGTACCTTGACAGGTGTGGAGTCATACTGTCCAGGTCCTGGCATCCTCTCACTGGACTCATTGCATATTGACTGTCTGTTGGTCAAGGATAGGAATGGAGCATGGCCATCTGCAATAAAGAAAAACATACAACAATGGGTTATGCAAGTTGTTGATCTGTGATTAGGCTATATTATATTAGATGTTATGTGTTTATTAAATTGTATTGATACAATTGTGCTTTAAGTACTATAGCCAATGGTCAGAATAACAGTAAAATGAAAAATGTAAACTTATATAGCCTATATATCTCACGGCTAACGTATTGAGTTAGCTGGACTGCCAGATGTATTATTTAGTCTTTCACCTGTAGGCTACATACCTACATAGGTTAACTTAAAATTATGGAGTTTGAATGTTGTGTATTCTTTCAAATAAATGAATAATAGATTAAATTTGGACTCTGTCAATGTAAAGTACAAAATAAGCTAGCTTACTGTTTTCTTTCAGGTACATACAGCAAGCTAGTTTCATTTCAATAGTGTACATTTTGGCCTACATTTTCTCTGGAGAAAAAAAACGAGACTCGAGTAACGTTAGCCTACAGCTTTTCACCCAAGTTTTGTTTGAAGCTAACAAGCTAATTCCTACCTGATAGTTTAGAGTTGCACTGGGTGACATCGTACGATCCGGGGCCAACTGTAGATGGAGTGCCGCTTGGTGTCATGAAGGTCACTCTTGGAGCTCGTCCATACATTTTAACTTTCCCTGCCTAAAACAGGCTGCTAGCTTAACTAAACTTCATGTGCACAGCACAGACACCTGCTAGAGCCGGCCCAAAGTCGAAATATCGCTATATTATATTTAAGTCGCAAGGTTAAAACATCCCTTCACTGCTCTCCTTACAGTACTGTCTTATCGGCATTCTGCGTTACTTGCGTCGTTGCTTGGATACCACATGCCGTTACACACAGCAGTTACACAGCGACCGGTGTCAGAAAACACATGCAGAAAGAAGGAAACAAAGTAGGGTGAGGTAACAAAATTAGGCCTACAGTATTATCTCCCTTGATATTTTCTACCACCTGTATCACCTGAACATTTTTATAACTCTAATACATTGTGTTGCTATTATTACCATTATAGGTTTGTGAAATCATCCTTTTCACTTGCTGCAAAATGTCTTACAATTAGGCTATTACAAATTTTTGGTTAGAGTTGTCAAGGTGCAACCATAGTCCAATCCTACCATCTAGTGGGTGACTCCAACCAGCCATTTATCTTTCTCTAAAGTGAGCCAGTTACTGCTCATTTAAAGAGGAAAATCTACTGAATACTCAAGTTCTTGTGATTGAACAAATTTGAGCAACAGGGCTGGCTTGTTTCCGTAGTAATAACAACTATTCCTGCATTTGGCCTCATTGTGACACGCCACAATGCAGTTAAGATGTGTATAATGAGAACTCAGGGGAAAGCCATCCAAGTAACAAGTGCCTGTCTGAAATAGCAGTGAACTGCATCTTTATTTGAACTTCCTGTCATGTTTCATAAGCAAGAGGTTTGGTCTGCTCGCTAGTATTTGTTTTGACAAATGTTATTAATTCCCTAGAGGAAAACTTAGACAGACACCAGGGCATCCAATAAACACAGTAACAGTGATCATATATACAGTGGTGACAAATATTGCATTTTATTAATGACATGATTACTGTGACTGTAGTAGGCAACTCTTCACTGGTGCACTAAACTGCAATCATTGGTGTTACGGACACAATATCAAACGTCTATCAATTTGTTACAGGCTAAAACATTAATCCGTCATTCATATGCTCAAAGTGATATCCTATTTTCCTAAAGCACGCATTAAAATGTATTCACTTCTATACCAAGTCAGCAAGACCAGAACAGAAGACGTGTACTGAAAAGTGCAAACCATGCTGAAAAACAAGGCATGTAAACATGTTTTGCGTCGAATAAGGTAATTTGCTTGTGAAAATGTTCAATATTCTCTTTCCTTATGAACAACACACAAGCAGCAGATACTTAGAAAAAGCAGTATTTACATGAAAAGTCAATAGCATACAGTTTAGGCCGACACAACCAACTGATAACTAGACAAAAAAATTTGACAAAATCAGGTATGATTGCAGAGGGTAATTTCGTTTTTCTAACCGTTCATTTTTATGACTATCACAAGTTGCTCACTAAGACTTGGGGTGTATTAAACTACAATTTCAGCTAAATCGATTTGATTATTTTGGTTAGCAGTTCAACTGTGTAGTTGCAGGCACATATATAGGGAGACTGAACAATGCTGGAACACATGTCTTTGTCCAAGCATGACAGAGTTGCTATGACCTAAAAGTTATCTTGATGTGCAGGAAACCAGATAAACCAGATTCATGGAGCATACTTTATGATAAAGCTGATCTTGATGCTTTCATTAGTAAGAAGAAATGCTGGACTGAGACAAAAAATCAGGGAGACCAGTGAGACTACTTCACCACTGGAGGGCAGCAGCAAGCTTCAGATGAGTCTCTCTTGCCTCAAAGTGATGCCTTTAGTGGTCATCGCAAATATCAAAACCACAGAAGCATTATATGTTTCAAAAGGCGAATCGAATGGAAAAGACATTAATAAATGTGTTTATTAATTAGGTACTCCATACATTAATTAATTGATCTTATTCGCAACTGACAGTCATTTTTGTCTGCTTCAAGGAAACACACACGGGCTTTGTCTTTTGCAAACAAACCAGTTCAAACACCAATTAGGATTCTTACCGATATCGTGTTCACAATGCCTAGGAGAGTAGCTACTTGTCGTTTGACCGATAAGATTGAAGCTGCAACCAACAATCGACTGGTTTTCTCACACGATCCATTATTAATTATGTCCGAAAGCACGACAAGAGGAAGAAGGAGTTTACGATGCGCCCTGAAGGCAACACAGGTCCCATACATCACCACCATCACACAGTCAGTCTGTCATCCACCAGCAAGGTGTCACCCTTAGGCAGCTAACTACCCGTTTTACCTTGCGTTTTCTTGAACCATTTTGATACACATTTCTGCTTGACAACTCCGGGCCTTTGGTGCCATGAAGGGAATCAAGTTTTTCGTGGTTTTCTTGGTGCTTTCCGCGTCTCTGCTGTGCACAACCGAAGCGGGCAGGAGCAGGACCAGCAACCATAACAGCTTCCGACGGGCAGCTAACGGCATCTACCAGACTCTGAGCAGTGTTTTCGGAGAGGACAACATTAGAGGGTTATACAAGGTGAGTGTGGGACGAGTATTGTCAAGATAACATGTCGGCTTTGGCTTGTAGGAGCTAGCAGCCAAGGCGGGTTTGAGGTCGGAGAATGGCGAACAGGAAACAAACGCGCCCGGGCCTGGCCAACAATTTTACGGATGCCATTTTGAAAAATTAGCCTTTATCCCATGTTTTATCCATCCATAGATGATGTCAGGTGATGCCGTAAGCAATACAATTAGGTATGTTTTCATGCAGAAACACTTAAATCCTTTCATTTATTGTGTAATCCATATTGTCATTCATTGTACTGTCCATCAGTAAGTGCATCTAATGTCACCGCACAAATGGCATGTAGCCCCATTGGTCCAGGCCATAACAGCTGCTTCTTTATGTCGACTTCGTCTCCAAGTTATTATTACGCTGCACTTGCTAAGGAAACACATCAACTTGTATCCACTCCTTGGTCCAACATCTGCACTTCCTGCATTTCGAAATATATGTTATTTCCTGCTTGTAGCCGCCAAAGCAAACCGAAGTGACATATTAGGCCACAACACACGTGATTCTCGAGCGAAAAAATGTAAACGGCCGCATTTACGTATGGCCTTGTGGACTTGGACGATGTATAAAAAGCCTTGTGTCTCAGTTTGTCTGCTGTACTGATAACAACACACACATTGAATGACTGATAAAAGTTATAGACGAGAAACAGTGATGACAAGTTGAATACAGTTACTTCACCAGGCTCCTTGCTATGTGACAACCTAGAAGAGAACCTAGTTCAGCATATTCTTTAATTAGTCTGCCTTTTAACTGGTGTTGGCTTTTAAGTGACATTGAATGGACCTTTGTCGTGATGGATATTGTGAATTGTCAAATCCAGATGTAACTAATATCAAAGGTTGTAATCCATTTAGATGTCCCAAAGGCACAGACCTAATATTGTGGTTTACTGGCACACCTCAATACAATGGACCATCATTAGTCATTACACATGTGCCTTTTCGAGTCAGAGAGATATAAATGGCTTGATGTTGTACATGTCGATTGTTCAAAAGTCTGTAATGTCGAAAAGCTGTTGTGTCAGGTTTTAATGCAGTCCGTTCCATGTTGTAGGCTTCACAAGGCGACCCAACATAGGTAGCAGCTAGAGCAAGAAGCTAGCAAAGCATTGTTCAGATTAATAGTTGCGGAACAAATACTAAATGTGTATAATGCGAACCAAACACTGACAGGCTACTGTGAGCAGAGAGTGGCTCTCTTGTTGACAGTAGATTGGAGATCTGGTCATCATATTGCACAACTGTGTTGACTTAAACTACTACACTGCAGTCCTGCTCTGTACCTTCTGTTTTTACACAGTCATATGCATTTTCTTTCCTTTTACTATTGGTTTTCACTGGATGTTTGTTTCCATTACAATGTTCTGAATGATTTTTCTGTATGTACAGACTAAAGATTAAATGACCTCTACATTTTTTGGTTCTATAGTTTTTCTCCAAAACGACGGAGCGGTTTGTCCATGGAGTGGACTCCTTTCTCGACACCATCTGGAAGATCTGGTCAGATTTGCTGGATGTTATGGGCATCGACTGTAAGTTTTAAAATGTATTATGACCTTGCCAACAAAGAAAAAATTGGCACAAAGAGAGGGATGTATTGTAGGAGGCACACGTTGAAAGATTTACTCTTCTACTTCCTCTTCTCTCTGCCCCTGTAGCCTCAAACCTCAGCCACTACTTCAGCCCCACATCTCTCACCAACTCTCCAGCGCGTGCCCTGCTCCTGGTTGCCGCTGTACTCTTGGCCTACTGGTTCCTCTCCATGTTCCTGGGGGGTTTCTTTTACCTGCTGCACGCTGTGTTCGGCCGCTTCTTCTGGCTAGCGCGTGTCACGCTCTTCGCCCTGTCCTGCCTCTACATCCTGCAGAAGTTTGAGGGTGATCCTGAGCGCGCAGTGCTGCCGCTGTGCTTCATCATGGCGGTGTACTTCATGACGGGGCCTGTGGGAGCGTACTGGCGTCGGGGAGGTGGGGCAGGTTCTCTGGAAGAGAAAATCGACCACCTGGACACTCAGATCAGGTTGCTCAACATCAGGCTGAGCCGCGTCATAGACAGCCTGGAACGCACCGGGGAGCAGTAGGTGGCAGCAGGGATGAGGGGGAGGGAGGGGAAAATGTAGAACCAGCTGCAGCTGATTGCTGTTTCCTGTACACACCTTCAGCAACACAGCTACTGGGTATTTACAACTCTATTGTCAGATGGGGGACAAAACTAGATTGGAAAACAGTATTTTAACATCTTGAGTTGATTTTAGTTGCAGAATACCTAAAAATCCTCAGAGGTGTGGACAGTTGACTTGGAGCTTACGCAAATCAACCAAACAACAATTCTTTTATTTTTGTCTCAAGGCTTTATAAAATGTTTTTGCTACATCTGTGAGGAAGTTATCAGAGAGATATCCATGGTTTTCTAAATGCTGGCCTAATTCGACACCTCAGCTACTTTTGAGAAACTCCCAAGTTGGGGCTTGAATTTCTGGTGTTTGGATAAGCAGTGTCAATGCTTGTGCTAAATGGATAAGCATATTTTATGTGTCTTTGTTTGTTTCTATCCCTGTGAATAACCTGGGGGGTTATTCACAGGTTTGTCCACAAACATTTTTCCCCTTTTTGAAACTATTAAAGTAAGGAAAGGGGTTGGGTGTATGATGCAGGGGACCGATACAAACATTGTATTTCTAATATGTAAAAATCCTCAAGATGTTGGATAGTTGTTCATAGTAAGATTTATTTATTCAGTTTTCCATCCAAAATGTTGAAATCATGTCAATCTAGTTTGTTTCATTGAGTCATTGTTCCATAGTGGCAATAGTTTGACATCAGGACCTCTTTTTCATTGTGTGTATGGGTGCATGAGCAAATGCATCTGGGTGACTTACTCAAGTGTGTGTGTGTGTGTGTGTGTGTGTGTGTGTGTGTGTCAAGCTTGTGAAATGGAAAAGCACTGTATCAAAAAGTCACCACCAGACTAGGAGAAAAAGCAAAGGCAGCAATATCTCAGGGACTCAACCAACACATAAAGATTTGGAAAAGAGATATCAAGTATATTAAAATCATGTCTTGGTCTCTTTGAGTCACTTCACAGTTTTTCAGATATGGTTTGAAATCTGTCTCAGTAACTTACAATACTTATTGACAAATGGGTGCACAGTTTCTGTTTGATTAATGTCGGATGTGGTCAAGACCAAATCCAGCTTTTCATTCATCATTTTGAAAGCAGCATGGAATTATTGTAGGGATTTGAACTGCATCTTGTGGTTCTAAAGCTTAAATTGGGAAATAGCATTTTTAACATTTTAAATGTATGAATGCACAAGCAAATTATCCACAAAACTGTTTTAGATAAAATGACGTGGGTCATTTTGAGTCACATCACACTGGTTTGAAGTAAACGGCATCAATTTCTCAACATGATTACAGATTAAATTAGGTCTAGTGCCTTTGATTCTGGAAAATATAAACTTTTACTGTACAACTGCATTTGACCCTGCATTGGAAAAAGGGGCTCGAAGCTGTTGTATATTGTAGTAAATTATTTCCTGTTAGTATGTGATAATACTTAACAGTAACTTAATGAGAGATTTATAACCAGCCTGATTGATATGTACATTAACATTATGTGCTTTATACACATGCTTAGTATGAATTGCTGTAGCCAACTTTAGTTTGTTAGTTTGATAGGGCTTTTTATGTCTATTATTTCTGCCTTTTTGCCTTTTTTATATTTCTCATCATGTACTGTCATAACAGACTCCTTTTATGTTTAGCACATCTTCATCTATTCATATTCCCCTTGGCACAGTTTTTTGTAATTTAAATTTATAGAATCTGGACTCTGTAAATGCATGTTTTTATACAAATGACCCTAATGCTGTGCAAATTGTGGGGGAAAAATGTTGCTTTCAGGGTCTCATGAGAAAGATTGACATAAGTAAGTAATGTTGCTGGATGGTTGAATTGATCAGAGGGCTCTTGCAGCTCTTACACTACTGAGGCCAAAGAACCAACCAGTATTTATACCCTTGACACTCAGACTAACAAACTCCTCAGCAACTATTAGTACTGTATGTTTGAGATGCTTTGGGATGCATTTTTTACCCCACGCCTAATGTTTCTCGTTGTAGTAAGAGTGCAGTGTTTAATGTTCTTGGAGAAGGAAGGTGTTGCATCACCGTAATACCAGGTACAGACACATGGGCTCTGACTATTTCTCAGCACATTCAGGTAATTACCATTACATTCAGTACATTGGCTGGATTCACATGTTCTTATTAGACCAGTTGTCTTGCTTTTTTCATCTCTGTCTTGGAATTAAGGTTTGGTGCCAGATAAATGCAACAAAGGTTGCATTAAGGTTGACTTAATGTGTATCAATTGTTTGAAAATCTTTGGATTTTAAAAGGTTTCCCCAAACACACCCTGCAGTAGACCCCCACCCCCAGGTAGTCCATATAGCCAAAGTAATCTGGGATTTTCTTGCATGCTTTGTTTTTATGCCTATAATGTTCTGTTACATTATATACATGTTGTTGACTGCCTAGGTAGAGAACCCTTCCAAAATGTGATGTGTGATGTGATGAATTTTTAATTAATTTGCAGAAGTAAAGCTGATTTGAACGAGGGGCTTGATCCTGGTGTCCTGTAGTGTGTGGTTACAGTCTGTAGCCAGTGACCTTGTGTATGTTTTACGACAGCATGTGTGATTTATAAAGGTGTTAATTGAATAGTAATAATCATTATATACGTTATTGAAGGAAGGGTTGACTGTTTTCCAATGAGTCGTGGCACTAATGTTGTCACAGACGTGTGACACTACTACAGTTGCTTCAAAAGATTCAGGATTTTGAGGGGTGCTTATCAGGTGTTATATTTTAGACACTGGAAACAGAAGGAGGATTGAAATAGTTTCTCTTCAAAGGTCTCTCGCGCTGTTTTTATTGATTATTTCTAACCCCCCAAAAATGTCAGTTTCTGAGACAAAAACCAGCTTGAAAACACTCCTATCATGGAAGAGACGCTGTATACGTATAAGTTGCCACTAGCTGTAGGCCTACTCATGTACCACTTTCTATTGGCATCTCTCAGAACTGGACTGAATGCTACATTCAGATTATATTTATTCTCTGTCGGTAAACTGCCTGTTGAATGGCTAGTGGTAATTCCATTTATTTAATGTACTGTATTCTACTTATTCCTATTATTCCATGTAGCCTGCTTTTTATAACATGCCGTGCCAATAATGTATGTTGTCTTTAATTTAAGGCAATTGTTTGTATGTTGAATTTTAGTAGATGTAGTTTATTTTTTTAATTTCATCAATTAATTTTTTAATCAGAATATGTGTACTTCACTGATGTGGCAAGCACCAAACTGTTCTGCCTGCTGTTGCCTACTTTGTGTGTGTGAGTGTGTGTCTTGATCAAAACCTGTGGATGGCTAAATGATTTTTTTTTTTGTCAAAAGTGAAAATGAGGTCCAGATTTGATTAAACACCACAGTCTGACAAAGTCCTCTACTTTCTGATTCATTAATAATTTCATGCAGATATAAATATGTATGAGCAAATGTGTGTGTTTGTTTTTTTATGTCATAATAATCAGAACTATTTCAGGATTTAAAAAAAGTGAAGAAACGAGTCAAATGTGTCACCAAGTATACTCGAGTCACAGGAATCAATTGAAACTAATAAGTCTGGTTTGAGATTAAATGACCATTAGCATATAATTTTACCTTTTATTGGATGAATCACTTTAAATGCATTATCTTATTTTGTAGTACTTTCAGTATTTGGTGGTAACTTTCTAACTTTCTAAGGACATGTCTGGCACTAGATAGCACTGATGAATCTAGGGTGCCCATGGTGGTTTTGGGATAGATGCTCATATTTACTGTTTATTTGACAAAGAAAAAATCCAACAAAAGTGTTTATCTTCAAAAAAAAAAGGAATTAAATGAATATCAGCTGTGCCATATGTATAGTATAGTACATATAGTCTCTTGTTAATATTATCTGATCCTCTTATTGTAAGAAAGTATGCTCAAAAACAACACTTTATACTTTTTTTTATACTCTGTTATGGCTCACACAGCAGGAACATTGTTATTACAGTGAGTTAAATATTAGCAACACTTGGTTAAACACTGGGCAGAGGAAGCCCATTCACAATGTGCATACGATTGGTTTGTATTGGGATCTTTCTCAGAGTGAGCTGGTATACCATGAATGGTTTAATTTACCTGTAGTACTAGACATGAACAAAGCATTCATATTTAATGACATGTATGTAAGTGGCACATTAAATCTGCGAATAAATTAAAAATCTCATCTGACACAAAGAGCTACAACCAAGATTTACTCCTCAGACATTATAAAATGCTTTATTTATTGCTAAATCAAAATGTATCAAACACAGTTGGGTTAAATCAAATCAACTGGTGATGTTTAGAGTGGCAAATACCCAAACAGTAAATTCCCACAAAATGAAATGTCTGAAAACCTTTGGTTCCCCACTGCTTGTAGTGTTCCCTAAATTCTAGAAAAATAGTTAATTGTTGAAGCACCATATGACGAAGCCACGCATCACAGCTGAGTGAGTTTTCTTATTGCAACTCTCAAGTTTTCACTGTAACCTGCGATCTTTCATCTGCCTGCAACAAACCAGTGTTCAGTAGGTACGAAACCAACTGCTATCCATATAAGTGCATTTGGAATCACCTGAGAGTACATTACCGTTAAACTGGTTACTTTGATCCACCTCCTGACCTGTCCATTTTGTTCCTCTAGTAGTAGATAAATATTATCCTCTAAAATGGAATTGGATGATATAGCAACCCCACAGTCTTTGGGAGAGATGGCCACCTGGATATCTACAAACAAAAGGTAAATGATGTAATTTCTAAACTGCTGTTCAGTTATTAAACTGACACTTCAAATACAAGAGTGGTCCTGACATTAATCAGTTCAGGTAGGAAGCGAGTCTGGATTGCTAATTCAAACAGAGTAGTTCAGTATCTGTTGTTAATAGCGCAGTAGCCATGCCATATTTAAAAAATCCTGAAACCTCAATCAATATCTTAGTAACTTGTGCTTAGTTGCATTTGCAATATTTTTTTATTACCATTTGTTTATTCAAACAATACTTTATTAAAAAAGGGAATTAGTCTGGTATTTTACATAGTAGTTTTCAAATTTAGATATATTGGATATCGGCACCAAACATCAGCTAATGGCAGCTTCAGTTGAAAAATATCAGAATCTGTATCTTTAAAAACCATTATTGATTGAATTCTACCTAAAAACAAAGCTTGTTATACAGCCTTGTGTCATAGGTATTCATTTGGTCTAACACTTGACAGGTTAAAGCTACAGTACAAACTAATCAACAGTTACATTATTATCAACATACACATGTTCCGCTTTACGGTTTTGGTGATAAAACCTTTCCACAAAGTGACAAACAAGACTGTAAGTCTGACTGCCCCTACTAAATTTTATCTTACTCTTAGTACGAAATTCTATTTGGCTTCCAATTCTCTGTCAGACATCTCGTCAACTCCTCCAAGCTGAAGTAGTGTATAAAACTGCGAGTAATCTCCAGTTCTTCTGGCTTGGTCCAAGAAGGCAGCAATCCAAGCAGGATCATTTTGGTGTTTATAGTCTCATCATTTAATGGATATTGTGACTTGCAGTCTCCCAGAAGAGCAGCTTTGATGGGCGTCCAGGTGGCTCTGCTGGACAAAAGGTGCTTCCTCCATACACGTTATTATCATCCCCTCCTTTTCTCACTGATCTCTTCCATCCTTCTTCACCGTATGGAAGTATAGTAAAGCAAAAATGTCTATAGAAATATGTACAATTATAAAAAACAAAAAATAACTGATATCACATCCATATCCAGCGATACTGCTTGCTGAGTCACTAGCTGTTCACAGGTAAACGAGTTGTGTTACGAGTCACACCTGGCTCTTCTGTGCTGTCAGAAGCGTGCCAAAACTTTTATGTCTAGGCCACCAGCACCACCTGAACCTGCCCCGGAACCCTGAGCCTGGTTGGATCCCTGGCCCACCTGGATATGGTGGAGGCCAGAGTTGAAGCTGGCACACAACAGATTGTTGGAGTCACTGGGAGCCAGAGAAACCAGTGGACCAGCACCATCCAGAGACAACGTCCCTAAACAGACTGAGCAGAGGATGGCAGAGGGAAGGTTGGAGGAGAGTTAGTGAAAAGAGACTAAACACCCAAACAGTGTCTGCATGTGTTTGTATTTGTCTTTCTGTATACAAATGTTTCCTGCCATGAGTGGGTGTTACCTGCTGTGTTCTGATCCCAGATTTTGACAGAGCTGTCATGGGAGGATGTTGCTACCCAAGCTGTGCCACTAGGCGGCACAGGCAGAAACATACAGCAGGCTGTGGTCTGGAGATGGCCTCTGTACTCCACGACTTTACATCCGGGCTGCCGCAGGTCCCAGAGCTAATAACACAGACACAACTCCACTGAGAACAAATGACAATGTCAGAAGTTTCAAAACTATCTGCATAAGACAGTGGACAAATTACAGATTGTGCAATAAGAACTGTCGACAGCTGACTTCCATCCACCTTAAAATGGCCGAAGCAATCATGACATAAAATAAGATATTAATTAAATGCAAGATGATAAAAGTACATTTTCAAGGCACTGTTGGAAACAAGGTGTTCCCACATGAGGAGCAACATAGTTTTATAGCCAGGCGGAAAAAATGAAATCTGAACAATGACAGCTGCACTGTACTACAGAACCACTGGTAATTAGTCAAATAGGTGCTCCTGCACAGGATTAACTTCTTCATATTTGACTCTAGTCTCTTGCTACTTTAAGAAGATACAGATTAGACGGGAAACTGGTCTAGCTGGGGGTGTCAAACCCACAAGGGAAACATTCACAGACCATCTGCACAAGGGTAATGTTGAATTATTGTTTTGTTTGAGAAAAAATGGAAAAGAACTGGTATTAACTGAGTAGCCACTGGCCTCACATCACATCGGTTAAGGCACAAAACGTATTGTTTATTCCAGTTGGTGTTTGTCTAGTATCTACAAATACAAACCCAAACAGGTAACCTGCTGACAGCCTCTATACAGCCAACAACCACACAAACACCTCCAGTGGTCTCACCGTGGCTTCACAGCCCTGGCCTCCAAAGCCGTTGCTGCTGGACACCAAGTAGTTTCCATTTGGAGAAATGTCACAGTGGGTCTGGATGTATTGCTTGGCTGGAAAAGTATTGGTCACCTGCCATGCACGGCTGTCCCACACCCTGTACACATAAACAAAAACAATATTGTAGAAATGCAAATCTCACTGACTGGCAATAAAAGCTCTGAGCTCTGAAAGCTGACATCAAGTACTCAGTCTCAGTGTTGCCTTTATGTAGTTCTTAGTTCTGACCCTGCATTGTTACCAAATGAGGAACATCCCATGATTGAACACCTTTTTTGCTATACATTTTCCTAAGAAGTAGAAACAAGTCAGCATATTTCACATTACCAACTGCAAACTGGATTTCAATTTCCTTGCTATGCTGCAGATAGCACACATGCATCTACAGTAATATAGTTGCAGTAGCAAGTTTTTCTGTACCTTACGGTCTTATCCTCAGAGGTCTGCACTACAGAGGAGCTGCCTGGCACCCAACACACATGAGTAACCTGGACAGAGTAGAGAGGAAAGGGGAAAAGTTTACAGCCTGCAGGGTATGAACTCTGAACGGCTTATTGATGTGATTCTTTTTCTTACACGCTCAGGTAGGCACCTAAGGCGATCCAGCATGCCTGAAACAATTCTTAGTACAAGGTTTTGTGCACACAAAAGCACATACTATCATTCTCACCAGGTTTCTAGAAATGTTGTGTCTCTGTTCACATTTAGCAGACTCTATATCCCACAGGCACATCCAGTTGTCACGAGAACCGGTGCACAGCTTTCTCCCATCTACAAACCACAATAAAAACAGGTCCATAGATTCAGTGAAGATCAATAATGTGAAATAAATGTGCACAGAGGTATAACAGAATACATTTGGTATTGGATAACTTTGAGTTGTATCATGCATTCTGACATACTATAAATCTTTAATACTTTATCTTAAGCAATAAAAAAGGCTTTCAGACAACAATTAAAATATGTACTCATGAGTGCGGAGACTCAGTGTGTGTGTGCCTGTGTGTGTGTACCAGGGCTGATAGCTACTCCATTGACCACCAACTCATGCCCACAAAATTCCTGAATAGGTTCGTCCCCCTGGTTTAGGTCCCACATCAGCACAGTCTTGTCCCGTGAGGCACTAAAGATCCATGTACTGCCTGGATAACACACCGCCTGGCAGATGAAGAGGAGATGAGACCAGAGGATACGTATACGTGAAATGTGTAACAGCGTCACACCTTTATCAGTTTGCGCACACACAGTATTGATGTTACCTTGGTAACCTCTCGGTTGTGACCCTGGAAGGACTGACACATCCGGCCTTGTTTCCAGTCATACACCACCACAGCCTGCAGGGGTGGACACATGCACACAAACATATACACATACACAAACACATGCACATACAACAATGTGTGAGAACGGGTGAATGTGACCTGGTCTGTAAAGCGCTTTGGGAACCGTTAAGGTTGAAAATATAAGTGATATATATGTGATGACCATTTATTCCGGGATTGTCCTGTCTTACATGGCCCATAACACTTTTAAATGAAAATGTGTATAGACTTATTCTTGCATTTGGCATTCCAATAAATAATCTTAAAACTATTACACTGGTTAATTTATCACTTGAACTTGAACTCTTAAAAGCCAGAGAAAAACATCAGCAAATAAATACTGTGGTTACAATTCTATTATATATATAAGTGATCTACTACTAGTGCATAGATGAATTTACCTGATCAGTCCCACCAGAAACACACAGATCTGGACTGAGATTGGTGACAGTGTTGATGGACCCTTGATGAGCAGGTTCATACTGCACCACCTGACTGTCAAAGGTATTATCTCCCTTCTCTCCTGGAGATGCCCTGAACACAAAAAACACCAATGGTAGAAATAATAATTCACAAATAAAACAAATTCAGCCACTATTTTCATTAAGATTAATGTTGATGAGGATAACTGACTGTTTATTCTACCTCTATATTATTCTCATATTATGTTCCTTTACAGGCCCCACTGCTAAAACTCTTCTGCTGTCACATTTGTTGATGACACTTCCCATGTAGACATACAACATAATAAATACACTAATACTACACAAGTTTTTTTTAAATTTGAGTCAGTGAGTAGCTCCTCCATTTCCATTGTGTACTGTATTGTGGACAATGATCATCAACACCTGACATCTTTGATAATAGTTCTATTTTTGTCTAGTGTATACTGAAGTCCTGGTTATATTTAGTATGTAGTACATGGAAGGACACAAAAACTATTTCAGGAGTGCACATGTCTCACCTGTAGAGGTCAGACCTCTTGCGAAACTTGCTCTGTAGTTTGCCCATGTCTGCTAGGAACCTGCAGCCACACTGACACACAGAGAGAAATGCTATCACACTTGGTTGCATCCATAAATGTCTATCCTTCCCTTTAATGAGCAGTGGTTCATTTCAGTTCAGTTCAAAAGCTCAGTAAAGAAAATTCTATCTCATCATAGCAATAATCACATTAAACACAAAGAAAGCAACCCCACACTGAATGTTCTATATCATTTGCCATTAAATACACTCAGGTCATTGACTGAAATCCTTAATATTTCAGATTGAAACTTGAATTCTTTGACTTGAGAAACTAAAAGGCTTGTAAAGGTATTATTGTAAAGTGTATTCTAATGTTCTTATTATTTTCCATTCCCTTACGATTACATTCTGTATAATAATATTTAAGGCTCACCTACATATACCACACATCCCAACTTCAGTAGATGTCTCTTCCTGCGAAATATCTTGCATAAGGATAAGACAGAGAAGTCTACAAGATGAGATTAAACCACACGTTCACACGCAAGGACTACTTTCTCACACACACGCACAGCTAAGCTCCTCCCTCGTTATCCCGGCGTACTCCTCAAACAAAAGACAGGAAGGAGAGGGCTAAAATCCTATTAGAGCCGCATCATTACTGTCACAAGGAATTAGTCACTCGAAAACACCTGCTGAAAACTGTGATGCCAATCACAACGTAACAACACCAGGGGATTTTAACGGTAGTTACTAATAGAGATAATGGTTCATGACTCGTGGTCCTGGAGATATGAAAGCAAGATTTCTTACCTGTCACTGGCAGGTGTGGTCGCTGTGTGATGCTGAGGCAGTGTGGCTAGCTCGCTAGCATGCTAACTAATCTTTATCTGTCATGCCAAGATAAATCAATGCATTAGTAGCACCAAAAGGTGGATTTACAAACGTTAAAACTTGATGTAGTCGTTGTCGAGGCGACAAAGAAGCGTTTCCCGCAGACTGCCATGATAGTAAGTTGTCCTAACTGCATGGGAAAGTGCACATAAGTGTTTTTTAACTACGCGGACCCATCCCTCTCTCCGTAGCGACCACGAAGCGACGCTTTCTCGTATCTAGGCGAGGGGGGGGGGGTCACGTGACACGGGGCAGGAAGTAATCGACAGCTTGTTCGCCTACAAACTAAAGGTCAGAAGTACAATCTGATGTGCAATGTATTGTTGCATTTCTGATCGTGTAATTTTCTTCCATCTACAATTCATTGAATTCAATACATGTGCACAGTTTTCTGGGCATGAGTCCCAGGCGAATTATCAAAGTTTATGGGGGACTATTGTAACCTTGAAAATGAAAATGTAATTCCACAATAGCATTATAATTTCCGTTATCTGAGTAAAAATGAAAATGAAAATGGAATAATCCAGTTTGCATTTTTATTTTCACATACTCATATGGGTGCTTTTTGACCATATTAAAATGAAAATGGAAAAAATATTTGGCATTTAATTTTCAAGTTATACCCGCTGCACAGTGGATAATATTCAAATATTAATTCGAATTTGAAAATTAAAATGCAATATAAACAATGTAACCCCATTTCCATTTATGCACACAATTAAAATGAAATTTTCTAACAGTTTGAAAATGAAAATGGCATTTGACATTTTATTTTCAAAGACTTAACCTGCTGTACAGTTGACAATATTCAAATGCAATAAGAAAAACAGCGCCCCCAGTCTATTGCATTTACATTTATGTCACCCCGCTCTTTTGGTGTCAAAATGAAAATGCAATCTGTCAGTCCTCTCATCAAGGCGAGTCTTCAGTTAGGACATCAATCATCCTCTGTAGGCGGGACACCATAGGCTACCTATATGGAAGCAAAATTAGGGTTATTAATATTTTGAGCTTGTGAAATTATGTTCACAAATAATTTCACAATTCACAAATTCAGATACATGCATGCAATTTTATTTCACATGCACCCAAAATGTGATATAACTGCTGGCTGTAAAATTGAACATATTTCAATAAACATTTTACTCAAATAACACATACATATGTGGAAAAATAAAACAATATTGTGGAATTATATTTTCATTTTCAAGTCTACATTATCATTTTAATATAGTCCCCTATAAGCTTCCATACTATACACTGTACTTTCTGTATACTGCATATACAGTATATCTAATAGGCCTATTAAATATACTTTATATGCAGAAAGTACAGTATACAGCATATTTAATAGGCCTAGCCTCATCTGACACAGTGTGGCTAATGACACTGACATCCATCCATTGTATATGCTGTTATTCAAATTTCATATTTATGCATGTTTTCCCTCAGTGTGCTACTAATAAATCTCTGAAAGCCTTAACATTGTCTGGAGAAGAACCAACAACCAAAAGCTCAAACTTTTCTTTGCAGATATCATCATTATCTCGGTACTCTATCTTCACTCTGTCCGATGTCATAGAAGGATGCAAGAAAGTTGTGTGTTCAAAGTAAAGACTATACAGTATGTGCATAATACATTTGACTGGGGACATGTGAAGCTCATTTAAAATCTGCATTTCTAGTTGATGAAAAATAAACTGGTATAATTTGGTTTTCAGTCAACAACATGATGCAATTGTTTAAAGGGTAATTTCAACTTTAAACCCGACAATGCTGAACCCATGACAGGTTGAAATGTTACCGACCTGTGGCTGGATGCCTCTCTGGAGAGCTGGTTGGTTGACCTTCATTACAGGCACAGGTTGACTGGCTCCCCAAGCTGGAAATCTGGGACGAATCAGACAGGTCCCTGGACAGCTAACATTAATTCTACTAGAACCATTTTACAGTTTTTCTTTTCATGTCATGTTTTCCATGCTTCATTCTACTCAGATTTTTTTCATGCTTGTTAGATAAAGGAAAGATAAGAATGGCTTTGACTTCATGAGCTGGATTTAAACGAATGCATTACGTGCAATTAAGCACTGAGTCACTGGGATGTTCCCATTTAAATGGTCTAAATAGGCCACTTAGTTAGGATACAATCAACACTGCTCAATACCTATGTGAGATGACCTCAATTCTGTTTGCAGCAAATGGTTTAAGTGAATATGAATACAGTTAAAATCTCAAACTAGTTTGTCAGACATTTTACAGAAAAATAAGGTTGATTATAATCTTATGATGGTATTACAAACAAACATGCTATTTCAATGCTTAGCAGATTCCAAATTTGATTATGTATGACTACTATACTATTTTCTTTTTACGTACAAAAGGAGTTAGTTTGTCTGTTGTTTGATTAAAGTTTGTCTGCTGTAGGATCTATTATAATAAAATGTTTGAGATCCCCTGGTGTAATGTGCCTTGACTTACATGTACAGTACTTCACTCACTTTCAGTGAAGTAAGGCAAAACAAAAGCAGCTCATGTAAACAAGCGTTCTCACTTCACTAATCCTTATCTCTGACTTGATGGTGCAAGATCCACTTGGCTCACTCACACCGTCACGAGGACTGGTGTGGAGACTTATAGTACTGTAGATATTTTATGATGCAGTTAAAAACTCCTGAACTTTGCCCTGCGAATGCCCATCTGCTAATTTCACTAGACTTATGTTTCCATTTGAAGGTTAGTGGAGAGTGTGGCTATTTCTCAAAGTAAGAGGCGAAGCAGAGAAGTGAAATGATTTGTAATTGAGTCAGCATTACAGTGTGTGACCCACCAAGAAACAAAGCTGGCAAGTTTTCAGGCAGGCTTTAAACACAAAAAGCCTTTAAACCAAAACTGGCCAATAAAGCAGGTCTGCAACTCATTCTACAGCCACGGCTCTGGTCCTTAATCTGACAGGGATTCAAATGAGAAATTCAGTGTGTTGCTTGGGACCCAAGCTCATTACTTTTAGGGCAGGTCTTGAGAAGTCCACTGTAGCCCCAATCCCAAAACAAGAATGTGTTGACTGATAATATTGATTGACTATCTTTCCAATAATGAGCGGGTAATGACAGCCAATTGTTTGGTAGTGGAAAAGGCAGGTAGTTCAAAGCTAAATTCACTGATAACTTGGCACAGGCAAGAGCAGTGGGGGTTATCATAATGGAACAACTGTGGATACATGATATGGCCTCTAACATCCATCTATCTACTTATCATTACATCAATGTGTAAGTGTGTGGGCCTATTGTTAGAATAATGTGACCAACAGCTGCTGTATAGCTCTCCAGTTTGTTAAAGGCATATGGAAAAGATGATCTAGCAATTACACAGGGTAAACACAATTCAAAGGACACCTGTACAATATAACACAATTCAATCCAACTAATGTAATAAATAGTAGTTTAATATTGTGATTTTATTGAGACAGAGATTTGATTCTATATTTTGAGGATTTCTTCACAATATCAAGCAATCCAAAACAATAGCACTGCAATCTGCACACTTTATAGTCTCAACAAAAGTCTAACTTATTCTCAAAGGGAATATTTACAAGACAGCATACAGGTGTCCATGTTATTGTGTCCACACTCAGACTGTGCTAGATGATGGTGGTTATCATGCAGTCACAAACATGCACCAAAAATGAGTTGTATTTGCAGAAAATCATATACTGTCATAAATTGTTTTCCATTAAAATACATCATATTTACTGTCACGGCCTGTAATGTGACTTTCTCCCACAAAGTCAGCGCAAAAACTGAATTTAAGCGGAATCTATCACACACATGGCCGCAGAGACACGAGTTCAGCTCCTCCATTCATACACATTTTCTATTCCACAGGTTGGGGTATAAATACTTGTGTGGCGTTTGTTTGACGTGACACTCCCCCCTAGTCGATGGGAGGCCGACGTCACCCTGCCAGCGGAGGAGTGGATGGCCTCTGTAATAAAAATACATGAAGAGAATTGAGGAAAAGGAGAAGATTGGCTGTGGGGAGAAAGAGCAACAACACGGCGTTGGAGCCTTTCTTGTCATCCCGCTACTGAGCCATGGACGCCTTTTAACTCAGACTGGGATATATTTCCGTTGCGGGCATCGAGAGCTCCTGGCTGAAATGCTATGTTATGTGTGGCTTTCTTGGGTTTTTTTTTGAGCAGACAGAGAGCGATAACTGTACTGTGTCCCAGCCTAGCGGATTGGAGTGAAAGTCCGCCATATTCTGCTTTACCACGCCCGGGAGCCGAGCCATTGGAAAATAAACGGACAGCTTTATTCATGTGTTTTTCCGGTTGCCCCCATCCACGTACGATACCTTGAACACAGGCGATTTTGTTGATTGAAAAATATCAACATTGAAGACTTTGAGGAGAGGGAGAGAGAGAGAGAGAGAGAGGGGTGGCCGGGCACGGATGGCAACGCTTAACGAGATCACACAGAGCAGCACGGAGGATGTGTCTTAAAAGGATCTGTTGATCATATTGAGAAGGAAAAGCAGATTACACCAATTAAGATTGGACAGATATGCAACTCAAACCGCTGTGGACACTGTTTTGAAGCTGTCGGGAGGCCCAGAAAAGCGAACCGAAACGGGGGTGGGGAGGGGGGGTCAATAATTTCTCAAATATCTAATTTTCCTTTCCACCACAATCTGTGCGCTGTTCAGGCTCATTAAAAGGGCGTCCACGCGTTATTTCGCCACAAGTAGGCCTGTATGAGGACGTTATTTGGCATTCACAAGCCTCCGTTTTGTTTGTTTGTTTGTTTTTTATTTTTTACTCCGACGAATCTGAAATCTGAATGACTCAGTAAGAGGAAAAAGCGGAAAAGTGCGTGTTTAAAAAAAGAAAAATAGAAATAAAAGGAGAGAGAATGACCCTGGAATCCATAATGGCGTGTTGCCTCAGCGAGGAGGCGAAAGAAGCCAGGCGGATCAACGACGAGATCGAAAGGCAGCTCCGCCGGGATAAGAGGGACGCACGCCGGGAACTGAAACTGTTGCTTCTCGGTAAGCTCGGGAGGGAGAAACACAGGGGGGGGGGGGGGGTGCAAAGCCCAAATTCCTCTCACCAGAAATACCTTTGTCGGACGGGGGGGGGGGGTAGGCGAAGGTGGGGGTCTATTAATGGGACTTCCCACCTGAGTGAAGTTGGGGAGTGTGTGTTTGAGGCATGTCGGTGCTGTGTGAGTTCAGTGCACAGATTGGCAGGTCAGCAGAGGGAGGAGATGCTGCCCAGCAGGCCTGTAGGGCTCCCGGTGTAAAAACCACCTGATTTGAATAACTGCGAAAGGTTAGTGTTCCAGGAAACGTATGCTTACCAGTTACTTAACTCTTACCTGTTCACCTCTCCGTGCTGGCCTGACAGCAACCTGTATAGCCAGGCCCGGAGGCCCCATCCAGGTGGTGTGCTTGTGAGTGTGTCAAATATCGACTGGGCCAAAGTCTAACGTTTTATTGGGAGTAATCAAGACAGTATTGCAGCTTCACACCGAACCCTGGCAATGATTATATCACAGGTGTCAGTCTGTGGAGCAAGGCTGGAAGCATGCTGTCCTATCATATGTAGAAGCTTGTGTGATGGTATGCCCACGTGCCCATCTTTTTATATATATATTCATTCATTTTAATCATTCTCAAACCAACTGCAGCAGTAGGAGAGACACAGTGGGTTGAAGTAGATGCTCCTTCTTTTTATCTAGTGCTTCTTTTTCAGCCACCTGTGATTTAACGCATAATCATAAAATAATGGTGCCATAAAATCTTTAATAACCTTTAGTTATCTTATGCTACCTGTGTATTTTTACAGTGTGGGGTTGAGAAATCAGGGGGGCGGGTGGTGCCAATCCCGTCGAGAAGTATTAGTCATACTGGAGAAATTTAAGGAAAAACAAGTCATCTACTCACCATCCCGTTTTTTAATTAGATTTTCAACGAAAAGCCCATTAGTTGTGATGACCGCGGTTGTGGAGAGTGGTGCCAGAAACCTCTCTTCCTGCCCTCCTCTTCTCAGTCCCTTTTAGAAAAGAGGAGAAGGTGGTGCAGCAGGCTGGGACTTAAGATCACATCAGCCAGACTACTTTCTGAAGACGGCACGTAGGGTTTCTGCTTCTGAGAGTTTGAAGGAGAACAGTTTCCACTTTGCCCTCCTGTTTAATACAAAATGATGAAATGAATCTCCCGTAACAGGATTTGAAGGAGCTGACTGCCACCTCCCTTGTTAACTATGGACAAATAATTGTGTTGTTGTTGCCCACTAATCTCTTTTAATACCCAACAATTCGCCCGTTATGCAAACACATAAACAGCCAGTGACCCAATACAAAAAGTGAGTAAGTTTGAGGATGTAACTGTATTTCTCATAAGAGTATACAGCATTTAATCAATGATTAGCCACTGTTCCTATGTGATATAAAACATTTGATGTCCCAAACCAAAGAGTTAATGATTATGATTCATATGCAATATTTATTTTTTTGTGCAGTAGCTGCTTATCAGTTGGCCCTATCAATACAGGCTATTACATTTCAGAGTGGTTTAGTAGCACGCCTCTAATGACAGGATGCTTACAATTAATGTCTTTGAATATTGAGTTGTAGGGAAGATGCGATCCATTAAGTAGCAGAGTAAGAAGTTTCCTGTAATGATTAACTGTATGTGTGACTGTATGTTTTTTTTTTTATATAATGATAAAGTTACATTGTACGTAATTTGCAGAAAGAAGGTACTGCTCTGTCCAGCTAAGTATAGTTTTTTGACCGATAGATAGTTGTGGAGTAGTGGAATAGTGGAGTTGTCATGAGGTGTTGTAGGGACAATGTAAGGGGTAGCATATAGAGGCTGACTGGAGAATAGACAGGAAATGTGAAGAATATGGCTAAACCAGGAGAACAGACTGACCATCGTGGACAGAAGAGACACACACACATACACCAACATGCGCATGTCTGAGCTCACAAAACAGTTATGGCTAAATCAGTCTCATTAATAAATATCTGCTTATACACAAGGCTCTGAATTCACAGTGAAAGTGTTTGTGTGTCCATTTCTCCCACTGCTAGCGGGAGAGTTAACCGGAGGAAGATGTGCATGCTCTACATGGCTCCATTAACCCATATGCTATCAGTGTATTGTGGGGTTTCAAACTCACTAATTGCTTAATGTCCCGTGGGATCCAGCACAAAACTCTCCAGTCAAGTTTAGAATTTTCTCGATTCTTCAAAATGTCCACCGCTTGGGTTTATCACAGATCATCTTGGCTTTGCACTTATAGTCTTTTAAACCCATTAACTGCTTTGTATCCACAGGGACGGTGTACATTGAAGCCCACACAACACAACAAATGAGCAAGTTAAAAAAAACATTGCAAACATTTAATCCATCATCTTTGTGCATCTAATATCCATTAAGGCGTTTTAAACTAATAAGGGAGATGTACTGAAATTAACGCTCATTTAACCTGGGCAGATGACCAGTGGAGGAGTTGTGGCAGTGTGGGGAGGATGAGGAGGGGGTTGATAGTCTAACACTTTGGAGCTGTGTGGCACACGCGTAGTTTAAAGCCAGCTAATGAGTCAGAGATACTAAAGGCTTCACTAAGATAGGTGACTCAGGAAAAGTCCTGTAAAAATCGATGTCCGCCAAAGCAGAAGAAGAATGAGGCGGGGCATCTCGGCAAGAACTAACTGAAACTGATCTCCTCCAGCAATACATAACATAACATAAACACATTAATTGAAAATCAAATCACTGTCATCATCCATTTTGTTATTGATGCGCACAGCTTCATTTTAACCAACCAAGTTCAACAACTTTTCCACACAATGTGCTAAAATGTAGCTGTATCTCAGCAACAACTTTAGATAACTTATGCCACAATATAACAACAATGTGAAGTTAGTGAAATAAAATAACTCAGTGATTCAAAAACTGCTGCACATGAAGTTTCTCAAGGACCTTTTTTCAGTGGACATCAGACAACACAGGTGTAACTATTTGGACAAATTGTATTTTGAAGCTTTGGCAACATTGTTTTTGAAACTTTCATGCCAATAAAGCTGTTTGAATTGAATTGAATTGAATTGTAACTGATACGTTTTGGAACCACTGACATTACTGATGAACACATGCTAGCCAGGGTAGGACATATGCAGTTTATTAAGTTAGAGTAAGATGCTAACAGCTGAAGTGTACCTCAACAGCAACCAGAACATAAGCCAAAATGGACACACCTCCAAACAAAGTACAATTTTGTCAGATTAAAGTGGTGCATTATAATAATATTAAGAGGTGAATAAGACCTTTGACATGTTTCTGTTAGAGAAATGAGACGGCTGTGAGGACAGAGAGTTAATCCGAGGCCCTCCCATTGACAACCCAGCAAAAATTGAGTAGGTGAAGTCTGCATATTTAGAATTTTCTGTGGGCCATGAGTGAACTCTTGTTGTCAAATCAAGGCTCATTGACTGGGCTGCTCCTCTGGAGGAGTAGTGGACAGTGCTTGGAGTGCACTTGACTAGTTGTTGAGATAAATAAGAGCACTTATCCTTCACTTGCCAAACTTTCTGAAATGTGCAGGACACACAAATCAATCAATTCTGAATGGAAACCTACACTTTCAACCTTTTTATGAGACTATCGTCACTGTGACTGTAGATGGCATGGGATTTAGCTTTATTTGAGCAGTAAAACCTTATTTGAGGGGAATTACATGTTACATGTTGGTAAAAAAAAAATGATGAATACCACTAGACTTAGGTTGTTCTCTTGTCTTTATTTTTGAGGAAAGTGAACTTCTGCTCTTTAAGCACGATATTAAGTCTGGAGAAATGTAAAGTGACAGGGGAAAGAAGGTAGAAACTGTGGCTCCGTGACATTAGCAGAGATTCCAAACCTGTGCAGTCATGGGAAGTTCAAAACGAATGAGGAAGAGTGGAAAGCAGCAACTTAGACTGGGAATGGTGACATAGAGACTGGAGACCGGAAAGAAATGGAGAATGTGTGTTCTTGAAGAAAGGGAATGGGAAACCAAATTGGTTTGTGTTAGACAGTTAGGATATTACTGAATTGGGAATGCAGCTGTGAGCACAGATGTTTTGAAAACTAAAGGATGCTCTGACATCTAAGACCCGAAAGTCAGCTGCAGAACAGGAACTTTTTAAAACTAACTTAATTCCCATAATCCTTAGCATGACATCCATGTTTGCACAATGTTTGTGTGGATCATTAATACAATACTTGTAACTAGAGACGCTTTGCCTCATTGGAACATGTTTACTGTACATACACGACACACTAAACTGAAACTACTGAAAGAACACATGCACAGTGTGGGGTGACCTAGGATGATGGTGTATTTTAGTAGCTCATTATTTTATATTACGCCTATAATTTGTTCAAAGTTTACCTCACAAAGTGGTTCAATATTGTTTTATGCCCATTGAGGCCACACCTGTTTAGATACCTGTTTTAGATGTTGCTATTGTCACCTGTACTGAAATAACCAGAAAATTCTTTTTCTACTAGGGCTACTATTTCAGCATAGTATGAAAAATTTAAATAGTCAAATTTTACCCTTGTGGGAAACAGTAAAATTCAGAGAAAGAGATATATAATTGCTGCATAGTACATTTCTACATGTATTGCATACATCTGACCTCTGTTTATTTAGCATTGAGATGTCAAACATCTGTCAAAAGGGTTAAAGATGAATAATTATCTGTCTCCATCTGCTAAATTGATTCAAAATTGCTCAATTACAAAAGTGGCACAGCCCAGCTCGAATCCTCAAGAGAGCATTGGACCTAGTTTGTGATGCCTGTCCCCCTTTATACACTTGCACATACACACAGATAAAATCATAGTGTCATAAGTGGGATGACAGGATTTGAAGGTAAATCAGACAGTTATGAACAACTTAGATTATGTCTATAGTCAGAGAAAATATCTGCTTAACTGTCTTCAACCTTTGCACAGCTGAGCAGCTTTTTAAAATCATTGCAGCATTACAACATGTTCTGATCATGATCTGCACGTTTGCACTCAAATTTTGCATATCATCTGTCAAAAACATTTGCAAAAGTGTTGATCTACCCAATCACTGTCAGCTGCTTTTATCAGACAAATGAAAGCTGTGGGAACTTTGTCAAGGCTGCAACTGAACAAAGTCAACCGCAAACTTTTAACAAGCTTTTAACAAACACATGGTTGTAATTGTGAGAGGAAGCACTAAAGATGTCATATGATTCTTGTATGAATGCAGCCAAGTTAACAGTGCAGCAATAGAAAGTGCAGAATTAGCAAGAACAACTTAAAACTTATAAACTATTTTTATAATTTTACAATATGATTCAATTACATTACAACAGGTTCATTTTCTCCAGTATAACCAAGGTCTTGCATGGCATTGACAGGATATGAACAGCATCTTTTTCACACTTATGACTGTGCATTATTGACATCTAGTTGTCCTAAACTAAAATAACTCACACTAACATGTAGATATTCACACTGTGAACGCTGGTGGAGAACACCAGACTGCTGTCTGGTAAGGTACGTGGGTACACCGCAGTATTTTTATTGGATTCATGTCTCTGCCTCGCATTCTGTCTAGAGATTTGCTGGTGCTGGCTAAAGGCTGCCTGCCATTAACACTGAATCGATTTGACACCCACAGGAGTGAGTTTCTTTATGAAAGTGAAAAACAAAAACTCCTGAGATCATTTCTACAACAGTTTCAACTGCTCAATAAAAGATCAAGTTCAATTTCATTTTATAGGATTTCCCATAGTTTAATTGAGACTGTTAAACATGGGTTAATTCCTGGTCTGCAACACACACATCACTGCTTAACCAGTGAAAGTGCTTACTGCAGCATGTACACTGACAGTGAGGGGGAAGTGCGTTCTTTATTTGGTCACATAATTCATATTTTCTTTTTAAAGTTTTGGGGTAGTTTGAGAAACAGTTATTTCAAACTTAGCAAACTTAGCGAGAAGACTGTTGTTGCTCAGCATGGCGTCATAGCCGGACGTTTTCCTCTTTCTTATCCTGTCACCCGATTAAAATCTAATGCAAACACTCAAAATCATGTTCAAGTAACTGAGATGGAGAAGAGCAAATTTGCCAAACCTGCAAAAGTGACCCCATAATGTAGACGAAGGGTTAATCTGAATTAAGTAAGTATTATTTGGTCTGACTACTGCTCAGATACTACAGACTGTAGATAGAGACACTGCAATTTAGACTAATGCATTTGTAAACGTGAGTATGAAACCACAGTATGCCCCCCTCTGCTCTGTGTGTAAACTCTCTTCTTGAGGTGCTGCTAAGCTCTTGGCGGTGAATTATCTTCACTCATGCATTTTTTATGTTCGAGCATCATATCAGTGTTTTTGCATCCTTTATACCTTTCGGTTTAAGAAGACAGCTGCAGGTGTCTCTGTGCATAGCTGACACTAATGCCGTGGTGCATTCAGGGGCAGTGGAAACACAAATTCCAAGACTTGTCTTGCGGCCAATGAACAACAGCCTTTTCAGTGTCTTTCAGGTCCTTTTGTTTCTTTTAGCAGTTAAGTTTGGGACAGCAGGTTGTGAATATCTGTTAGCTCACAGTCAAGTTTCGAATGTCCAGAGTATCTCATGAGTAAGTGAATGCACCACAGAGACACAGAGTCTGTCTTTTCTTTTCTCCCTCGACTGTGTTCACGAGTCCTGGGGCTTGGCTTCCAGACAAGGAGCCGGATCAGACGTACTCACCTCGGATGTAATGTCAATCCATTCAAACACCAGGTTAATCCTGGGTCACTGCATTGGTTTGAAAGGTGACTCAGCAGCCTCTAACGGCCAGCACACTCAAACCTAGCATACTCACTGTCTGATCCGCCAGGACCCAGATGTGGTCAAGCGATCCTGAATTATTTTGGAGAAATTGTTTTCTTCAATATTTTAAGGCTTTTGAATCATTTTCTTATTATTCACACAGCTGCTGTTTGTTCAATACTGTACAACCTTCTCATTGTTTCTAACCTAAGGTAACCTGTATAAAATACTGTACTAAATTAAGTTTATTCTGTGGGGAACATTTTCTTGAATGGGTGGATCCCCAGAGGAAACATTTACTCCACACATTCAACTTTTTAAAAGTAGACTCAGCCGTCTTGAAATTCATGGCATTCCAATTTTGTATAAAACTGATATGCAGCATCTCTGCTCCAATTTATCAGGTCAGACTTGAGGAATCAAAGCCAAAGTTTCAAAAAGGTTTCTGTCTATGGATGACTTTATCAACCACTCATATTCCTCTTCTTGTTTGAGGACATCAGGTCCTCTCCCGTTGTCTGTGTTTGAAAAGCCGTGAGGGGATCAGAACTGTGCCACGCAAGAGCACCTGAGATCATTTGTGCCTGTACAAATCCAAAACCCACTGGCACAGTTAATTGAAGTTTTTGAGATTACTCACTGTTCCACTTTGCCTGTTTAAAAAATAGAATGTGTCTATTTTTAGGGTGGATGCCGTGAGGCATTAACTCTTGTGGTCTGCAACAACTGCTGCTTGTCGCTGAGGTTAATGTAATAGTTAATTATGGGTGGACAGAGTGCGTGGGTGAAAAGCAGGTTGTGACAAGTCCCACCCACCCTTTTGTGCTACAAGGTATTTCAAAGTGCACCAAAGGATAAACCAACAGTATTTGTGTAGCAATAGCATGCAGCACTAACAAGCAATTCAAAATCAAATAGCGGGAGCATGTGTGAACAACCCGTCTGTTGAATGTGTGTAGAATTTAGTACATTTAGTTTTAATGTATTTTATTATGTTAGAATAACAACATAAGTGGCTAAAATTAGCGTAGCCATACTTTCATATTTCAAGACCACCTCATCCAACCTAATAGGTGGGTGGAAAAAAAGTTGTGTAGGACAATAACTACAGTATATGCTGATGCTTCTGTGTACATGGTAGCATTTCCTCATTGCATCATGCACTTTAGAAAATGAGTTTGTAAATAGGATTTTAAGGGTTAAGCGCTTGGCTCAAGTGCACTTTTAAGGGTAACTGTGCTAACTCCAGTTTTGTCATTACTTCCCTGCTCATTACAGGCGTCTAAATTGGAACCCTACAATAGAAAGCTGTTGAGGTTATAGTATTTCAGCACTAGTCTGTAGCTTGTAAAGTGCTCAGTCTGTGTTGTGGGCCCACAGTAGAGAGGCTAATTTGGCTAAAATAGAGTTTATGTTATGCAGTACAAAGGAGTGAAACATATCCAGACTTTTATAACAGACTGTAGGTTACACTAGAATGCAGCACACGTCTCTTGGCCGCTGACATGCAAAACACACACATACACTCCTTCCTGCCAAAGTTATTCAAGAGTTAGCGGTGAGGTAAAGTTAGACTGTTGTGTTGGTCTGCCAAGATTCTCAATGAACCAAAGAGAAACTACACCCCCAGCTCTTCACACCCAAATAGTCTCTGTCACCACTGAGAGGAGAGAGATGTTGTTCTTGGTCTGCCACCAGACCAAGCAAACAGGCTGAGAGGAAAGTAGCCAGCACACATATTATATGTGTGACTGACTGAGTGCATGAGTGAGTGAGTACATACTGTGTGTCCACACAGTTGGCATGAATGAAAAGTGAAAGAATAAGTTGTTGGTCAGACTATTACTGTGGTTTTATAGACTGCTCTGATCTGAGAAGACTGATCTCCTCAACAACTTAAAGCTTGTTCTTTCACAGTATTTCCTGATTTGGTAAACTAATTCTGAGAGATGATGATTAAGATGATCGATTTATTCCAGTGATTTTATGTTGAATGTGATACGAAGTGTTACTAGGCCTGACCTCGTAAGATTACTGTTGTGGCTTTTATGTGAAAGTGACCAAGATGCTTATTCAGACGTGAGACTAGTCTGACATAGGTTACATAGAAAGGAGAAAACTCATCCCTATATTCTGTATTTGGGCTGGTGACTGACCAAGCAGCCATCCCAACTGTGGGACTACAGCTCTGATTGGACTCTTATCTGCAAGAATACCAGCATGTATACAAATATTCACCATATGTGAATATTTGTATGGCTGTCCTGTAGTTGCTCAACTCTAATGAACTAATTAATTGTTTTATTGTGAGAACATGACTTTTGTTATGTTGTTGCAGTTCCTTTTTTGCCCACAGAGGTCCAGGAAGGTCATAAATGACTAAATGTCCATTTAAGGAGTGTAGATGTTGACACAGTGTGTGTGTGTGTGTGTGTGTGTGTGTGTGTGTGTGTGTGTTGTCTGGTCAAATGAAACCTTGCTACAAAATAAATAAACTGTTCATTTGTCCCCTTTCCCTGTCTATTTTCTCAGGCACTGGGGAAAGTGGGAAGAGCACATTCATCAAACAGATGAGGATTATCCACGGCACCGGCTACTCTGACGAGGACAAAAGGGGTTTCATCAAACTGGTCTACCAGAACATCTTCACAGCCATGCAGGCCATGATCCGAGCCATGGAGACGCTCAAGATCCCCTACAAATATGAGCACAACAAGGTAAATTAGATCCTTTCACTCAAGCCATTTTGAATTCCTCAGTTGAAATGACATCTGTAGTGAAGGGTGACTAATAGTTTGCGTAAAAGGGAGACTGGACGCTACAAAGCTTCCCCAGCGTCCTTGTTTATTTTTAGAGTGCCGTCTATCTTGTGTGGAACAGCCATCCATAATCGTTTCCTGTCCTTTTTGACACTTCCTGTGTCCTTAAAGCACTCCAGTCCTCCATCACACTGTTGTGTGTATTTGTGTTTGCTTGTGTGTTTCCATGCGCTCAAATCAATGTGTGCATATACACACACACAGATACACAAGAGAGACCTGCCCTACACGACTCACCCAACGTTACTTTCTGTAACATCACTTCATGAGGTCCTTTCTCATTTGTATGAGAGAGAGTATGAGTTGTAGTCAGAGCTTTGGGAGCTGTCATAATGACCTCTTGCTCACAGTTTGTTCCCTGTGAGACTGACAAAAGAAAGTAAGTGGAGCGTAGTAGTCATCACCTCAGCAACGCTTTTATTAATAAATCAGACCATTTCAGGTGACCACGCTGCTTCAGCCACACTCCAGTCAGACATTGTTTGCTCAAAGGCTTTGTAGAGATTTGGTTAGGACAGATTGATAAATGATTTAGTAGATTTTAGTGTGATATGAGATCATAATCTTGGGATGTTAAGGTTAGGACCAAGTATTTTACTGATAATGCACTGAAAAAAGGGGGTTAAAATGTACTATTCACTTTGATAATTGTAATAGAAATGGCACCTCCTAACATGTTGCTAAATAAATTCTTTAAGTGCTCATAGCTGCTTTAGGTATTGTTTAAGTGTTGCTTATTTGACAGTGGTCTGGACAGCGCAGAACATTTGGTTGATGCAGTCAGTGATAATTTACACGAGAAGTTGTTGTGTGTTGTGTTGTGTTTTTCTGAATAATCATGGCAGACCTTTATAGGCAGATTTCTGAAGGCTGTGTTGCCACATAACAGATGTCGCCACATGCTGGTTGCATTACTACCACTGTATATCTGACTTTATATTGACAGTTTACAAACAGTTTTTAGTCACAGCAGCTTTTTCTTTTAAACTTTTGAGATTTTGTGAAAGAAAGGGTTAAATTGCAGACACAACATTTAGGTTATGGACCTTTGTCTTGCATCAAATTCATAATGTAAAAACAACTTGATGCTGAAGACACAGACAGGGGAGCCAAATCTCAAACACCTGTCTGCCAGGTGTGCGTTAGATAACGCTGAGTATAAACTGCGAGATTTAAAATGGCACCACAACTTGGATTTAACTTGAGCAGCTTTCTGAATCTCTGCTGTTGTGGTGGAGCATCATTCCCCATGTGTGCTTTCGCTTCCCTCACGCCCATGAAGAATGAAACTGAATGTGCTGTTTCAGTCCAGCAATTTCACCATCGTTTTAGCCACTTTGAACACCATAAGAACCAAGTACATCCCTCAATAATGCTGCTGTAATCCCTTTTTATTAAAAAAACAAACAAAAAAAAAACACATGACAGTTTGTGATTAAAAGTGTTAAATTCCAGTTTACCATCAGCTCCTTCATACTGCATCCAGTATCTGGACTATCAATGGCTGTTGTGTGTGTTTACATATTAAGGTTTGGTATGAGACATTTAGAACGCAGTAGAAGTATGTGTACTGTGTAGAGTAGTGTACAATTGTACTATGAAAGTACTTAAGAACAGCAAACAACAAAATTAAGTGTATGATGAAATGGAAGTTATGTGTACAGTGTAGACAAAAAGTACAACAAAAGTACTGAATGCCTGTCTTACTTTGTGTCCAACATCCCTGTGCTCTCATATACATAATGAGGCTAAAACAGGAACTTTTGACAAAGGAGTTCACTGACATCACAAAGGAAGTGAAAATGAAACCTGTCCATCGTGTTTACACCCGCTTTCTGGGCATTTATAGTAAATGTCATGATTGTTGGCTGGGAGGCTAATCAAGCCCACCCATTAAAATAATTACTGGATACCTGTTTTCTCTTCTATGACATGACTTCCTTGCTAATGTTATATTTTTGTAGTTCTTACGATGAAGACCACTGAAAAATAATAAAAGTTGCATCATAATTTGTAAGAATAAAGAAACAAGTTGCTGATATGAGACAAGGCAATACATTAGAAAATAAAACTACTTTATTTCAGAAGGTGTAACATCATATAATTTTTTGCTGCTATGATTCTCTGTTTACTGCAGTCTGCCAGTTCCACATCCATGACAGCACGTTAGATAAGAATAACATTGATTGTTTTGTTTGAGTTCAGTCATACTGTATGACTACTCACTGGAGGTGTCCTTTGTAAAGATAAGGTTTACATGACGATGACTATCATCATGCTAATGCATTGTTATCATAATAGCTGTCTTTTTTATGATAATAGCCAGTGAAATTAAGTATACATTGTAATATATTACTAATGCAGTATGTGAAAGAGGAACTGTTTCAACGTTCAGGCACATGTTGATCTCTTATCATGGGACACAGGAGAGTTTTAACTGGAATCTGGGGCGGCGAAACTTTTCCCTTAATAGGCCCAGCGGGATTTGAGCTTCAGATATTAGGTCCACACTGAGCCTAGGGGTGTAAAGACATTTCTGGATATAGAATATGTGAGTGAAAAAATAAACTAGCGATAATTAGGACTGCATAACCTGTATGTTGATTGTCTTTCATAGTTACTGTTTTTAGATGATCAAAAAACTTGAGGAAGTTTTAATAAATTAAGTATTACTTTTGGTGTTGTTAAATAAAGATGTGCGTCTCAGTAAATGGTTGCAGTTTTTCTCTTTTGTTTCTTCCCTCCAGGGCAACGCCAACATTGTGAGAGAGGTGGACGTAGAAAAGATCTCCATGTTCGAGAATGCTTACGTAGATGCAATCAAGAGCTTATGGAATGACCCGGGCATCCAGGAGTGCTACGATCGAAGGAGGGAATACCAACTCTCAGACTCGACTAAATAGTGAGTAGAGCGGAATACAACACAATGGACACAGATGTAAAAATCAGACTCATAAACTCAGTGTGAAGTGAACTATAAGAAATGTCAGGGAAGACTTTTCTAAATGCGTTTAAGGTGAAATACAAGACTTTGACAAATATACATCCTCTGTGTCTGTAGTTACCTGAATGCGTTGGACCGGATCGCCGAGCCGGTCTACCTTCCCACCCAGCAGGATGTGTTGAGGGTTCGAGTCCCCACCACGGGCATCATTGAATACCCATTTGACCTGCAGAGTGTCATATTCAGGTGAGTAAAGAAATATATACACAAGTCCCACTTACTACTTTGTGTGTTTTTCTTTGGCCTGTACAGCCGTGGAAGTTAGTAAAAACACAGAAAATAAACAAGGAAGTGTCAAAATAAATACCCTCGTTTAGACTCCATAACCATTCATATAATAACAGACAACTACAACTACTGACTTGACCTAAAGGAGTCCAACAAGTCTAACATTCCCACACTTTTTTGGCTACAACAAGTCTATTTATATCATAGATTTAAAGTCATCATGTTTGATTCCCTTTGGCCTTTCTCTTTTTGTTTTTATATATATGTTGAAGAGATTCAAATAGACGTGCAAACAATGTAAGTGCTTGCAGTGACTCTCTTCTCTCTCCTGGATGCTGCTGCCATGACAGGATGGTGGATGTTGGAGGTCAGAGGTCGGAGAGGAGGAAGTGGATCCACTGCTTTGAGAACGTCACGTCCATCATGTTTCTGGTAGCGCTCAGCGAGTACGACCAGGTTTTGGTGGAATCAGACAACGAGGTGAATGATAAACCCACATACACACACACACACACACACACACACACACACACACACACACACACACACACACACACAAAATGTGATTCGTTTTATTTGTGACAAACAACAGCAAGTCAATTTAATAACTACACTAAAGTGACCTATTAAAATGCTTTCTTATTTTATGTGATGTGGAAGATGAGTTCAGGCTCTGAAGATGAAAAGCTATTTCTTATTTAAAACAAGGGAAATCAGATTCTCCTCCTGCCTGCCAGTGCTCCACCTTTTTTTCCCTTGGAAAGCATTTGTAAATAATCAGGCAGCTGTTTTGAATCGTGCCGTGGGCCACATCTCCTTCTTAAGAGGATGTGTGTCAGTTTGTTTAAGTGTATTAATGAGCAGGTGTGTGTTGTCTTGTTTTTGTGCCCGTGCGTTTTCCTTCCTTTGTTACTACGAGCCTGCAAACTGCAGGAAGAGAAGACTGACCAGCTACAGGTCCTCTGTACTTGTAGTACTTGTAGTTTTTATCATATACAGGAGATATTCCGTTTAGCACTCTTAATACAGTGCAGTAGTGGCTGTGTGATATTTAAGACTTGCTTTCAGAATGGTTGTTTTGTTCAATTAAACACTGAAATGAAGTGCAAGTGGAGAAATTAAACACTTGAAGGCGACGTGGCCGCCCTTCTCTCTCATCTTTAGTGCTCTCCCTCTGGTGCGGTAAAACGTTTATTAAAATCTGTACTTAATGAGTATGAGAGACTGTGGTTTAATTAAGTGATTAACTCTCTCTCTCTCTCTCTCTCTCTCTCTCTCTCCTCACACACATCCACACACTCTCTCTGTAGAACCGGATGGAGGAGAGCAAAGCTCTGTTTAGGACAATAATCACATACCCCTGGTTCCAAAACTCCTCCGTCATCCTCTTCCTCAACAAGAAGGACCTGTTGGAGGAGAAGATCATGTACTCTCACCTGGTCGACTACTTTCCAGAGTATGATGGTGAGTAACAGCAGCGTCGTCTCAGCTCAGTCCACCCCAACATTCAAACATCTGAACCAAGCACAAAGCTCTCCTTCGCTGCTAGTTTGCACACTATGACAGGTCTTCTTGCCAAGTTTAACAGATGTCAGTGATGACCACCTGTGTTGCTCCACAGTGATGCAGAGTGCATTTCTGTTTTGAGACTTAGTTCAAACGCAAGCGCAAAACTGCCTGTTTTTGATGTAATAAGTTACATAAAAATGCCAATTCATCCCGATATCAGCCATAAGAATAGTATTGGGCCAATATTGATACTTAATAGTGATAGTGTGTCCATATATTGGCATGTCTTGGTCAGTAATAGATTGTAGACTGTATTATGCTGACAAACATAACACCTAAATACCAACAGTATAATATGACATTGGTCTGATAATCAGTTTAAAAATGTCTGCCTGATACATTTTACAGTATTTGATATGTCAGTGATATATTGGTTAATTGTGTGCCTAAGTTTGAGATTTCATTTATTTCAGCCATGACATAACATTCCCCTTCAAATGTGACAATTATTGCACAATCTGAAATGGATCAAAGTAATACATAACAGGAAAGCTTTCAATAATAATACAAGTATTTATAAACATCTGCATCTTCAGAATAGAAAGTTTGTCCCACACTGATTTTTGTTTTCATTGCAGTGAGTATTGAAATTATTTTATTATTTTGTATTTATTTGTATTTAAAAATTAATCTTTTTGTTTTTGGTCAAGTGAATACAGACAGTGTAAACAGTAGAGAGAACTTGCAGTTTGTAATGAGAAACAGCTCATTGTATCTTCTGGCAACTGTATTCATGGAGCATCATCTTCCCCTCTCCAGGTCCGCAGAGGGACGCCCAAGCAGGGCGAGAGTTTATCCTCAAGATGTTCGTGGACCTGAATCCAGACAGCGATAAGATCATCTACTCTCACTTCACCTGTGCCACTGACACCGAGAACATCCGTTTCGTCTTTGCTGCCGTCAAAGACACCATCCTGCAGCTCAACCTAAAGGAGTACAACCTGGTGTAGAGCGGAGAGCAGGGCGGCCAACAGGAAGGCCCTCAACACACACTGACTGACACAATCTGTGAAAATATATACATCATATACACACACATGAAAAGAAAATCAGAGAAAAAAATCTAATGGTTGCATAATACTAATTTATTTGCCATTTGTTGATCTCTTGGTCCCCAAGGGGTGAGCAAAGTAAATGTTATCTTGCTATTTAAGGAGTTGATGAAATATAGGGGGGGGGGTGCTATCTACAGCAATGATGCTCATTTCTAGGCTTTGCGCATTGTGAACTTTTTGGAGGTTGTTTTTTGAAAGAAAGAAACTACTTTGAGCACTTGAGGTTAGGTCTGTTTTGTCTGTCACTCTGATACATCAGAGCTGGAATGAATGCAATGTGCTCCCTCCCTCCTGCCTTTTTATGAACAAGAAGAATTCCTTATTTTTACCCTCCCTTATTTTTTACCCTCCCTCCTTACCTGTCGGTTCATTCTGAAGCTTCGTCCTGGGCGTTTACCCAAAACAATGTAACAAATCTCTAATTGACAGCTGATTGGCAAGTTTCTTGATAAAATGTGATTTTTAAATTATTTCATATAGATTTGGTATTGATTGATTTGAGTCATTATTATTATCATTACACTGACTTTGGTACCGTCTGATGAGTAGAGCATTCCCCACATTTTGGGGGAAATAGCCAGCACAACACACAATGTGTTGAGTGACTTCTGCATCGACAAAACCATGAATTTCAAAAGTGTGAGAGAAATTTGGCTTAAAAATGCGCTCTGAGCTTCGAGCGAGCAGGTGAGGAGGCTCTGTCATGTCATGAAGATCATGACGGTGCTGGTTGCTTTACACAGACTGAAGGGATGTAATCATTTATGAGACAATGTTGTTAAATGATCATGTTCAACTGTGCCACATTAACGCTTTTTATTATGGTAATAGTATATTTATTGCCAATGCCAAAACAACTCAAGCACCGGACTCCACTTTGCTCTGTTTACTACTTTAATGAAATGAAAAGTGTTGCCGACTGACTGACTTTACTGACTGACTTATTGATCGACCAACTGATTCCTGGTGTTTTTTGAAGTATTCAACTCAATCGACGTAATCCACAGTTTGTTAGCAGGCTGTCAGAGAGGAGGATGCCACCCAGTGCGCTGAACTGTCCAATCACAATCTTGTGTGTGGCTACAAACCCCTCCCCCTGGCCTGCAGACTATCCAGTCACATTTTAGCTGTGTCTGTTGTCCAATCACAGCCCGGCTGTCTTGACTGTTGTACTTCAGTAGCGGTGGAGAATAAATTTGGCTTATTCCTGTGTAAAAAGGCAGAGTGTTGATGTTCAGTTTGTACCAAAGTAAGCCCTTCTAGTTTCTGATTGGCACCTCTGATTTGCAATTCCTCATTCACAAGTTACTTTAAGTATGTTTTATTTTTTTTAAACAATTCCCTAGAACATAAGCCTGTAATTTACATTTATTGAGGCATAGTGCAATTATGAATGCTATAATCATTGTACATACATCTCTCTATATATATGGCAGCATCTTTGTTGGCTTTGTAATCATTACTTTTTTGGCAGATTGAATGTGCAGTATTGAAAATATGTATCTATGTAATTGTATTGTATGTCTAATGGCTAATTCATTTTTGGAAGAAAAAAAATGTTATTTACATGTTTGTTTTTGTTTCCTTTTTTTTTAAGAGGAGAATGTAAATTTGTGTTTTTCCTGTTTTATTTCTCAGCAAAGAAACATTGTTCAGCTTCAGAACTGCATAAAGAGTAATATTATTATTATTATTATCCAACAACAGATTGATTGGTATGCCAGTACTTATAGTAGCCGGTTTGTTAAATTGACTTTTATATGGAAAACTGCAGACTGAATCCAATCTACAGGGCTAATTGTAATAGTTTAGTTCTTAACTGGCTTCAGGAACAGAGCACTTTTCATGTAGGTGTAATCACATCATTCATTTATTCTTTTATATTTCATTGCATTTCATAGCTCAATAAGTATTGAATAACTTTGAGATTTCTTAGTCTACCACACCTTGTGATCCTGAGCACTCAAGATGTTATATTTAACAAGGAGTGCTAGAACAAAGTGGATGGCAGGCAGGTAACGTGTTGCTTTGGCTCAGAGCCCGTATACAAATCTTGTTAAGGAGGACAAGTAATTATCTGATTGTTTGTGCTTATAGATGGTAATGCCACCACCCTTTACATCCCCTCAAATGAACCTCCGCCCAGATAGAAACTCAGTATTGTAGGGTCTGTCAGAGTTAGTGACTGACCAGTGTACACAAACCTGCAAAAAGTGACTCAACCATTCGGCCTAATTAGGATAGTACATTTACAGGTGCTTTATTTCTTTTTTTTTTTCTTGATTGCCATCATTTCATCAGAATGTACAGTATTATTTTATTTATGAAATAATAACACAGGAGAAAATACACAACAGTTCACGTGTACATATTGCCTTATTGAATAAGCTGTGCCTCTGAAGTCCCATGCAAGGCACCTGTGTTTTTATGAGAAGTGAAGCTAGTGCAGCCAATAATGTCCCGTTGTGCAGCTGGAGGATTGTTTGGCATCTCTTTGTTACTCTGTGCTATAAGAAGACCTGGGAACAGCTTTGAAGTGTAGCTCATATAGCTTATATGACATCATTACAGGACATTATAAGCACATCATGAGTGAATTGTAATCAGAACACACTTTCTATTGATTTCATAATGTTGTCGCATCAGATTCATGTCTTAAAATTCATGCCACAGTGCATTATAATGCATTAAACTGCCTGATATGACTTTGATTGAACAACAGTGCTCCTACACGTCAGTATGTGTAGTATGCGCCTGCAAGGTGTCACAATCTGGACTCCAAATCACCACCAGCCACCTGCGGAGTGTTTTTCTCGACATTTGGCTGTGGTTTGGCGTCTACCAGCCACTTTGGAGGTCCTGTTGTTTTCAGATATTTCAGCTGGCTGCTGAAACTGCTTACAAGAATGGTTGATTTTGGCAGGCAACAACCACTTCAACAAGTTAATTCCCAGTCCAATTCACAGTGTACTTGAAGTAAAGAAAGATCTTACAATAACCACTTGTCAACAGTAGGGCCTAATAGGAAAAAAGTGGAGGCCGACTCGTCACACATTTTTACTGAATGTTAAAATGGTGTTAATGTGATTCTGCTTGTTGCCAGAGATGTTTTGAAGCTGGACTATAGTTTCAACTTATCAGTGTTGATCTACTTGTTGTAGAGTTGCAGTAATCAGTAACTTGTGTCCCTGCTGTTGTAAAGTGGCTATTTACACTGTCCCTGTTACTTAAAGGGAAAATCCTTGTTCAAACAATTCACATACTGCATTCAAACCCACTGAGCAGAGACCATCCATGTTTGTGAGCCTCAAAAAGCTAAAGTGATATATCAAAGTGACAAAAGCTGGAGTGTTTCAACTGATTAAACTGAAGGTTAATGCGTTTTTACACAATGAAGGTAGATTATAAAAAACTATATTGTACTGGAACAAAACAAATTATAATTGGATTTTGTCAGATAAATATGAGCCACAAAGGACTGTTTCCAAGATGTGTGAGTGACTTGTTCATGTTCACATCATTACTCTGAGGGAGCACATGTGAGTTATATTCAGGCTGGATTTTCCCTTTAAGAGAGCAGAGACTCCAGCTGGTGTTGGAAACCTCTGCTGCTGGTGTGTTCCAGAGCAGCACAGTGTTACTTACAGTATATTGAGGACTACGTCATGTAGAGCCGCAGGGTCGAGTGTGGGGGGAAAAAACTTTCCATAAACTGCTCTTTTACTCAAGTCTTGGCCTACGTTTGGGTTCCTTTGCCTCCAAATCATGATGATATGAAGTTTAATAACTGATTTTGAAATAGTGCTATTATGATGATCTTCAATCATAATGTGTGTAAAATGTTTCCTGTATCCATAAACTCGCACTCCTTCGACATGTTTCTGAATGAAGCAACATGTTTCTTTTCAAAAGTACGTCGACTCTGATTTTTCTTTTCTGTAATTTGAGTGATACAGCTGTCATTTCTACAAAGTGGATAATTCAGTGTCTTTAAATGTATATCATTACTCCTCATCATAGTTCAGGTCTGATGTATCACAGCGTGAGCGTGATGCTTTACCAGACGCCCTTGCCAATTGTATTTGAACTCCAATTTGTATCGCAAACCTCTGTCAAGCTCTGAACATTTAGTGAAAGTGAACACAGATGTGATTCTTGTTACTCTATAAAGTTTAATAGAATGTGCCCCAAGCATGTTGCCAAGCAACATCTTGAGTGAAGTTGTCCCTTGCAGGTTATTTTAGCTCTTTTCCCCCTGTTATCTTAGGTCATTTATAATACAGCAAAAGATATGAAAACTTGGCTGGCAGGGAGCTGTCTTTTTTTACTTCCTGGTTTAAAACTAACACCACCATAAATATAGTTTATTTAGATGCAAGACAAACGTTTGGTTGTAAATCAAAAACTCCAAGATAATTCATTACATTTCATAAATGCACTGCTTTTTATATCCTTGAAGGATTGATGTTCACATTTTAAATGACCTCTCCACGATCACAGGAAAGAAAACAAATTGTCATAAGCCAGATTCTCCTTTGGAAGAGGCTCAACTCGACTCAGTAGTATAACACGTTCAGTCTTTCTGTTTTTGTAAATGTTCTTGTTGCAAAGCAATCAGGATGATGATGATACAGAGTAGACTGGACTGTGTTGAAAAAACAGGACAAAAGTGTGGATAAACGGAAAGTAAATTGCACACAAAAAAGCCTGAAGACGACCTGTGGTTATTTTGTCATGGTTAGCTAATACCCAGTATAGCCCAACCTCAACAGACTCAATTAATTTATATATTTTTATGTGTGAGTGACAAAGACTTAAAGACCTTAAAATCAGGGCACTTTTACTGTTTATCATTCTCACATTCTCTGTGAGTAATGTTTTATGTATATTACTGATACTGACTTTAATGATTCCCTTAAAAGCACCATTTCACATCAGTAGAGTGACTGCTAGTTTTTTCAGTTGCTATGACCCAAAACTATGAAGACCTTACTTTCATTCTCCTCAAAATACTTTGTCCTCCTGCAAGAATACAAGTGTTGAAAATGCAAAGTTTCTCATGGATCCAGGATATGATTCAAATGTTCATTCTTTCACTCACAGTTGGCCTTCCTGACCCCTAGTGGCCGTTGGGAGACACGACAGGGTCAGAGGAAGCACTGTAGCCGGATCCCTCGCCCCCCCACCCCCGTGGGTTATGGTTACAATGGTTACACCTTGTAACACATGTCTAAGGTATATAAACTTGCCAAGAAAGCTACTTGCAGCTGGATACCATGTTACCAGTTTAAACATGCTTATCGAAGACAGGCCCATGTCTCCTACTTTTTTTCTTTGATTAAAGCCCACCCAGCACCCTACCAGTCTTAGCTGTCAGTATGTATCAGCCATCTCTGAGGGGTGAGGACAGCACAGTGTGCTTGTCGTGGTTGTGAACTTCCCATTTTATCCCTTTCTATTTGCAACACGTGCCACGCCCTCCCCAGCCGGCTGGATAAAGTTCAGCAAGTGTCCTCCTGCTACAGACCAACCGCAGCACCTTGTCAAAGAGCTTTCTAGTCCCACAATAGATCTCTGGACTTTTCCCTTTAATCGAGGGTTCCTTTTTCTTAGCCGCGGAATATTTAAACTATTACAAACCTCCTTATCTTTCCTCATCCGGCCTTGAGAGGAGGAGGAAGAAGGCAGGCATCACTTTTGAAGATGCTCGGCGCCCTTTTCCCTCTGAATTTGTGAAGTGAGAGAGGAGCGAGTGACTTAACTTAGTGCGGACGTCTCCAAACGCCTTCAGCATTTTCTCGTCGACAGCAGAGGGCTCATCGGGGAGCGAGCCGGTCGGTTTGAGTGATGGCTGGATGCTGCGTGTCGGCGGAGGACAGAGAGAACCAGAGGATCAACGAGGAGATTGAGAAGCAGCTGCGGAGGGACAAGAAGGACTCTCGGAGGGAGCTGAAGCTGCTGCTGTTGGGTGAGCATCTCTGAGCCTGCAGGGTGACTGAGTTTAAACAGCCTCCTCACACATTCATATTGGCCGCCACCCCAGAGGAGTGAGTGGCACTCTGGGGGAAATCATACACTGTGAAAATATGGTCTTAATGGGATGAAACGCCCCATCATCATCTTTTCTGTGCCTTTCCGGCCAAAATGCCATACAAATAATCTTCCAAAGCTCTTAAAAAGTGTTCCTCTGATGGAATAATTCCTACTTTGTGTATATGCCTGGTGGTAATAACTTTCACTTCACCGCTTCCTGACCACACCTGGGCATGCAGGTATCATGGCAGCAGCCTGTCCACCAAACTGTGTTTTAATTATGATAGATTTTATAATGTAGGTATAAACAGACACTATATTTGTTTGATAGGTCGGATAGATGAGAATGTGCGTCAAGGATTCAAGTCATGAATAGTTTGAGAAGGTATATGTTTCATATATAAGTCTACCCTTCTTATCTCGTCATTCCTCGTGCTGCTCTCCGGATGTGCTGCAGTGCGCACTGGCTTTCCCCGAACATCCAGGGTGTGAGCAGCCGCGCGCCAGAGTCCCATTGATTTTACGCACTATGGAGAGTTTTCAACCTTGATTCATTTGTCTGCTGGACTCATTTAGTTCCCAGCTGTTACAGACTTACTGAAAGCACATGCAGAGACAGATTTCACGGTTTTAAGATGATAGTGAATTTTGACGTTAGGCTCGTTTCCAGTCTAAATGTGTATGGAAACCGAAACTCTCTGCTGACAGCACATTCATGTCCAGTTAAATCCTGCCAGAGAGCTGCACGTTGGAGGATTTCTCTGTTCGCTCCATGGTGGACTGGATGCACTTGGGATAAACTCCGTAAAAGTAAAGGGAGAAAGAAAGAAGAAAGAAATAGTGAGGGGAAGATAGGAATGAGATGGTGTCAATTATCATCAGCTGCTTCGTGGTTGTGGTGTTTAAACATTGTGGCATTATGTCTTTAATGGAGATGTTGATCATTTGGAGCTTCTTATGCTCATAGAAACATTAGGTTTTCACTTGTCACAGTGAAGGAGGAGCGTGCACAACGTACTTCCTGGTTTGAGTTTCCTGACTTGCTCAAGGACACTTCAGCAGGTCTGAGGCCGGCTGCGAAAAGAGCTTGAGGCACTACGATACTGGGTTCTGTGTAGCTTTGGGGAGATTTGACAGCTCTAATGAATGTGGAAACAGGGTGTTACACCCAAAGAGCATCCATGACTATCAGTGCTCTGGACACAACCCATTTTACTGCAGCTGTGTGGGAGCAGGTGTCAGGGGTGTGTTTGAAAGCCAGAACTAGCTGCTGCGGGCGCACCTCATGCAAATGGCATGCAAATCCAGTATATGAGCAGTACGTTTGCCTCCATTGCTGTCTTAGAAACTTTTGAAACCATTTTTGTCATTGAAACCACATTATTTTACAGAACTTTAAATGATGTGATATCATGGTTAGCAATAATACTGTCCAAATGACACAGTATGTGTTGTGTCTCTCTGTATTGTACCCTTCAGATTTTCCAGGTAACTCAAAGTATTATCGGCAATTAGATGACATAAGTAATCTGTATATCTGGGAAGTACTTTAGCAATAACATGTCTTTACCTGATCAGAGTGACTCTCAGTGGGTTGCATTAGGATGGTCACAGTCAGGTCCCCAGAGAGGACGAGTGGGAGTGAAGCACAATGAAAGATCAACACGAACACATTCTGCCTCTTGTGTCCATTCATTGTCCGGACTTGAAAAGCTGTAGGACAATGCACACATGTCAACGCGGCTCTGTACAGTGCAGTATACAAGTATCGGTCATTTCATTCAGCTGCAATTTCACCGCAAGTACCAGGCGTCATTGAGAAAAACATGAATTAAAGAACAAACAGCAAAGAAAGCAGGAATCATGCATTTTTATGGACCATCAATCATGCAGACATGTACATTTCAATAGATGTAGTATCAGTATTAAATATTAACAAAGTAAAACTAATGCCAGCAAACACACAGAGAAGAGAACGGATAACAATAACGTTCTTGTTCATGAAGAGGAAAACAGAATGAGTCACTTAAGTTTACAACCCCTCTAGTTTAGTGTTGTTATTATGCAGCTGCTTTCATGTTTTGCAGTGTTTATTGTGACTCAAAAGTAATATACTGAAACATAGTTTATTTATTTTTGGTAGAACGTAAATGTCCATGCCGAACGAGTACACTGACAAAATGTGTGCATGTAAATGGTATATATTTGTGTGATGGCTGCCATACAGTTCATACTGTAGTCATAGTGACTTGTTCTTTTGTGCCTTACATTTTCATACAAAGCCTCACCTGCCATTATAGTTTCAGTTGCAAAAATAAAAAAGAGGGCACAACAGAGTGTGACGCATGATAGTTCTGATATTAACACCACATTCATGGAGGGAAAAAAAAATAAAATACAAAATGAATGTACTCATATTCAATACTTTATGGTCCATATCAGAAAAGTGTAGTTTTAGCTAACAGAGCTGAAGTCAATTAATTAGTAGATTAACAGAACATGACAGAATTGATTGTCAGTCATTTTTATTAATTTATCAGGTAAAAAACAGTAGCAAGTTACAGCTTAACAAATGCAAAGAGTTGCTTACAACTGTAAAATGAGCACTTAGTTTGTACACATAACTGGTTGAGTTGATTGATCAATTATTATTCATCAAATTATGGAATAATCAATAATGATATTAACATACAGAGGATTTTTAGAGTCCATGTGGATCCAATCTGTTTGGATACTAATGAACAGCGAAGATCTGCTCCAAAAGAAATAATGATCCGAACTCATTATCTGGACTCTGAGCAACATGAATAACGTATGTCGTCTGATCAGTGTCTCCATGTGATGAATGTGTCGCAGCACTGCGAGAATGGAAAGTTCACTCTGCCTCCAACAGGACTGTGATTTGTTAAAGGTCAAGGTTACTTTTATTGTTTCCTGTAAGAAAAAAAAAACGTTGGATTAAAGGAATTGAACATTCAAGACAGACATGTCCCATTAAAAAAGTAAATAATCTCACATGAATCCGACCAGAGACTCATAAACCAGGATCCACACAGTGATAAAAGAGTGAGGCCTCTGAGCTCATTAAAGGCCGACTCTCTCTCTGAACAAGTAGAACACAGCAGACGTGCAGGATCATGATTTGCCTCCATCTCAGAGTTGACCTGCCGTCTTGCCCAAACCCCCCTCATCTCCAAGAAACTTGACTTGTAAACAAGGTGCAGTCAAATGCAGACGATTTGTCTAAGCTTTGTTTGCTAAAATGTAAAGACTCAAGGTCTTATGATGTGATGCAAAACAGCCAGGAAAGCAGAAAACGGCTGGCAGCGCTCATCACAGAGCTTTAACACACTCTGCTGAGAGAAGCAGGGATACAGATGCAGGTGTGTACTCACACACACACACACATACACTCGCTCAGGCATGGAACAAGCAACCACACGGCATCTCCCAATATTCAGGTCTGTTAACAAACACACATTTGTTAAACAAATAGATTCAGCATCATGTGGTCAGTGGGAAGCCAGTATGTGTCCAAACGCAGACCAGTATATGGCCAAACACACACACACACACACTGATATGAACCTGTACCTGTCCTGAGTGAAAAATGCACTACTTTTGTTAAATGCAATCTCGGTGGGTGATAAAATGCTTCTTCAAAACATAAACATATCCTTCCTCTTTATCGGTAAAACACGGACAAACTGACCACTGACAGATGAGTGTCTTAATTTAGCTTTTTAGCCTTCTATATTTCTTTCACTAGCTAGATTGCAGATTAAGATTATTCATATAAATCAATAACATGTTATAAAATACGATCTATTGTACTACTCAACAGCATAGTATATGAATTAGCTCCATCTGACCTGCACTGAAGTGATGCTCACACATTAACATTTCAGTAATAATACGCTAATAATATAATGCTAATACTTAAGTAGTTTCACTTGAGCTAAACTTTGAATGCTGGACTTCTACTAGTATTTTTAAATTGTAACCATAATCATATATGATAGCCTGTTATCTGGCTGCACAATCATGGCAGTCAAAAAATATAAAGCTGTCAGCATGATCCTCTTTCAAAACCAAAAACATGAGAGCTAAAACAATCAAAATTCTGCACTGACCAACGCTGCTGAACAGTAACACGATTACTTACAATCAACAGTCAAAATATAACATTGATCAGTAACCCCACAACCTTCACCCGTCATTAAAGTATATAAAAATATAAGATAAAGTTAACCCTTGCTGTGTCCAACAGGTACCGGAGAGAGTGGAAAAAGTACCTTCATCAAACAAATGAGGATTATCCATGGAGGAGGATACACAGATGAGGACAAGAGGAGCTACGCCAAACTGGTCTTCCAGAATATCTACACCTCCATGCAGGCCATGATCCGAGCCATGGAGGCACTCAGTATATCTTTCTCTGATCCCCAGAACCAGGTACAAACCGAGTCTGATCCTTTTGACTCTGGAGTCCAGGTTAATTTTAAGCTTTCATTTTTGTCTTTGTTTAGCGCCTTTTAAACTGCCCTCACCCCACATGCATGGCATGGCAAATTTAATATTATATGGGCGGCTATAAAAATGAACAGATCTTTAGTGAATATTATCATAGGTTGTAAAAAATATTGTTTCACTATTTATACACATAAATACAGAGGAAATTTGTAGGGAATAAAGCTGTAATACAGTCTATTTACACGTAAAGTGATTTTATCCCAACTCATTTTTTTACCTTTTTCATTGAAAGTCTATGTATGCCATTTGAAAATCCCTTAGATTATTAATAATTCACAGTTTTAAACATTTCTATAAGTACATCTTTTATGGTATACAGACATAAAGATACTGTGTGAAAGCACCACATCAGCAAGTTCGACTGGTTCTCTCAGCTTGTCTCTACATGATATATAAATAAAGTTACTATAAATAAATCTGTAAACTTAACATTCCCTTTGCATTAAAGCTCCTGTGATCAATATTCTTTTACATCATCATTGAATTAAAATTACTTATGGCATGCTTTGGATCAACAGGCATGGTTTCTTGCAGATCATTAGAAACAAATCATTTGATAGGTTCCTGGACAGAGACAGAAATAGATTTCCATAGCTTTTATATTTGTTTTTACTATATTCTCATAACACAATAAAATATCAGGATATGTTATTGAATGTAATTTCTATAAAACAGGGGTGAATGCATGTTGTTCAAGGAAAGTGTCTTATTTAAAGATAAAATAACAAAGTTGTTTCCTGCTCTTTTTCCTCTCCTTGATCTGTTTCCTCAAAGTAAGAGAAGTAGGGGACATGCGGGATGGACCGCTCTCTAATTGTCTCCGTGTCCGTCTGTGTGTCCATAGAGCCACGCAAACTCAGTCCTGGAGGTGGAAGTGGACAAGGTGGAGGTGTTCGATCAAAGCCTTGCGGTGGCCGTCAGCAGTCTGTGGAACGATGCAGGAATACAGGAGTGCTACGACCGACGCAGGGAATACCAGCTGTCCGACTCCACCAAATAGTGAGCATTAGACATGCAAGTTATATAATAATATGCACACTGAGATTGTACTGTATTCAGCTCTGCCGAATAGTTACCACAGATATCACAGAGGGTAGACTAAATAACTGCAAGGCATTGCCTCGCCACCACAGAATAAGGGCTAAAAATATCAACAGTCAGTTCAACACCTGGCACAGTCTCAATGAATTTACCTCAGTATCGTTTCCTGTAACATTGGGGATTTTAGCAATCTGCGGGGATTTTACCTTCCACTATTAAAAACATACATACCTGGTGGGTATTTTTTATGCAAATTCCTAGATTTACAATATTCAAATCTGTTTACTTGTAGCCCAAAACAAATATGTAAGGAAAGGAAAGTACTTACTTAAGTGATGATGCACAGATAACTGCATGAGTCAGTGTTTCCATTATATTTACTCTTCTTCTGCTTATTTTCTCCTCCTTTTTTCAGCTATCTCACCGACTTGGATCGAATTTCACAACCCTCCTATCTGCCTGACCTGCAGGATATCCTCAGAGTCCGAGTGCCAACCACAGGTATCATTGAATACCCCTTTGACATGGAGAATGTCATCTTCAGGTGAGATACAACATACCAATATATAGCTTAAGTATGTTGCATTGGATCTGACCATACAATAGCATGGGGGACTTTTGACGTTGAACTACTTTTCTGTTGTCTGCCTTTGTGGCAGGATGGTGGATGTGGGGGGTCAGAGGTCAGAGAGGAGGAAGTGGATCCACTGCTTTGAGAACGTCACCTCCATCATCTTCCTGGTGGCGCTCAGCGAGTACGACCAGGTCCTGGCTGAGTGCGACAACGAGGTGAGAATTCTGTTCCCTTATAATGTGTCTTCCTCGTTGCCTCTTTTCATGCTGTAATTTTATTTCAGAACCGTATGGAGGAGAGCAAGGCCTTGTTCAAAACCATCATAACCTATCCCTGGTTCCAGCGCTCCTCTGTCATACTGTTCCTCAACAAGACCGACATCCTCCAGGAGAAGATCCTGTACTCTCATGTAGCCACCTACTTCCCTGAATTCACAGGTTAGTCAGCTAGTTTGAATCATCATCTCATATAGTAATTTGGAGGTAGGTCCAGTAGGTCTTAACTCGTACGATTAGTTGTGCAACACAAGTTTATCGCAATATCACGCCTAGTTAAAACTAATGCGGTCTAATATAGCAGTCCTGCATACTGACAGGCATTTCTATTATTTTGTTCACCCCGTTTCTATAACAGCAACATCAGGATTGTTGTTTTATACTGCATTAGTTTTAGCTAGCTGTACCTAATAAACTGGCAACTGTGAAGTAGAAAATGTACAAAACACTTTAAAATGTGTATTCAAAGATCAGCCAGCCTCCAACACACTGGGGAAAAACATTTTTGAACTTTGAATTTGGTCTCTTATATTTGTAAATCTTTCAAAGAACAGGCTTGACTAATATTCTATCTTAAACATATAATACAAATCATTTCAATGTTGAATTTACCGAAAACATATTGAAACAATGACACACCTGAATTGCAGGTCCTCAGCAGGATCCTACAGCAGCTCAAGAATTCATCCTGAAAATGTACCAAGAACAAAACCCGGACAAGGACAAGACGCTGTACGCTCACTTCACCTGCGCCACAGACACAGAAAACATCCGCTTCGTCTTCGTGGCCGTCAAAGACACCATCCTCAGACACAACCTGAAGGAGTTCAATCTGGTGTAAAGAGGAGCAGGAGAGGAGTCAAAGAGACCAAAGATAGGAGAATTTCATAAAACAAAACATAACAGTGCTTTTTCTTGGCTGTCTCAACAGAGAACAGCGAGATTTGACATAGTTCCTCCCTGTTTACAAAACCACTGAAAAGATTCTGTTTCGGTTTAACATATTTTGAGTCCATAAAAATCCAGCCAGAGAGACAAACCAAACTACTGTTTCTGTAGGTTGCTGCTGAAATGCGATTTTTGTGTTTTGTGTACTTTGTAGTTTCCATTCCCGCCTTTATCCTTTATAGAGCTGTACTGTAAGATACATTGCAGTAGAAGTGAGGTTGTGAAAATGAGTGTTAGGTTATATCATTGACATATTGTGTGGGCTACTTATTTTATTACTTCTTAAAATACAGACTTCCCCTTAGTCCTGAGTTTTGTGATGTGATATTTAAATGTGTATAATTTGTCTTTTATAAGACAGTTGGCTCACCTGTGTCTGCTTTTGCCTGCAAGTGCCTTATTTACTCAGGACAGTCAGCGCAGCCGCTGAGCTTGTTTTAGATGTAAATAGTCCAAGTTGTGCTTTGAAAAACGCTACTCAACTGTCTCTTCTCAGGAGAAATGGAAATTACATTTATGGTAGTTTTCAATAAACAATTATAGTTAATTAATGAACAGTGCAGTTTGTGTGCTTGGGATTTTCTGGGTACAAGAAATAAAGGAAAAGAACACTGGCATTTGAAACACATATTTTATTTTTTTGAAAACAGCGGGGAGAAAAACTTAAGCCACTGCAGTGAGCGTTTTGCTCCCCAAAAACATAAATGACAAACATTACTGGCAACAGACATATTTAGTCGTATTAAACTGCGATGCACCCCAAACCAACAGCAAACCTTTAAAATATACGTCAGAGTAAACAGCAGCTGATAATAATTAGCATTCATTTCTTTTAAATATACTTTCTCTGCATAATTCATCAACATCGTTGGCATTGCATATGTGTGGTATAAAAACATAAAAATCACAAAATTACAATCTGTAACGCCATAATACAGACTATTGTATGGGGATGGATATATACAGATAGGACACTATATTAGATCAATATACAGCAGACGGATACATGTGAGTACAGTATAAAAATAGCATGCGTCTCTAAATTACACACTGAACAGTCTGCATCTCAGCAGAAATGTATAAAAAAAGAGGAAAAGTAGTGAGAGAGTAAAAGAAAACAGGAGGTTTGAAAGACAGTACATTTTGAATTAAATGTGTTATAAAGCCATACTCAAAATTTAATTAGTTTCCCTTTTATATAATCCAGTGAAATAAACTGTGTACAATATTAAATGTGCTACAACAATTATGGTTAATTTGGCATCAATGTTATTATAGCTGTTAGCTGTTTTCTACCATGTCTCTCTTACTAGTTCTTCTACAGCAAAACACAGCTTGAAATATATTTAAAAAAGAAAAAAAGAATTAAATTAGAGACTTAATGTGTGTTTTGAGTATGGCAAACTAAAGGCCTAGCTAACCAAGGAGACAATGATAAGATGTATTTGTAAACTCAAGACTTAGCATTAGTTTCCATAAAAGACTTAATTAAAAATCAGTTATATGTGTGTAAAAGGGTGAGTGCAGTCAGAGCGAAGAGAGTGAAACAAGGTTTGGTTCAAGGCATTCTGAGCCTCTGTGGTAAATGAACGTCCATTTATATCACTGCTGTAGGCATGCACACGTTCAAACTCAGTCTTTCACCCCCGACACACACTAACAGTCAACATACAGCATTGTTGTGTGTTTTCACCACTACTCACACATGGAGGTAAACAGAAGTAGCATGCAGTAAAGAACAAAGGCACTGACACACACAGACTGTGTGTGTGTTTTCTTTTTTTCTTCCTCTATTGGATAAGTCAGAAGTCAGTATTTGGGCAAACTCTCTCTCGCATCCTCCAATTTGGCAAGAACCCACTGAAAACAAATAAGAGCCAAAGTTAGGACTAGTTTTAGTACAATCATTTACTGTGACTGCAGGTTGGAGACATAACGATAACACAAGGAAACATGAGCTTCAGAAAAACAAGTGTGCTCATTTCAATTATAAATATAGACAGCAGATAGAAGTCAGGCATTTCTTATTTCTACAAATTAACAATAAAAATGTATATATAAAACGTATAAATAGCAGCATCTTGTAGTCCAAATTGTCAACTTACTTTGGCTATCTCAGGGGTTTTGAAGTTTATGATCTTCCCAAACTCCTTGGCATGAAAGACGGACTTTACTCTCTCCTGCAGTACACAAGACAAGGCATTCAGTGCAATAATCTGCTAAATAATTGTTGATTTCGGATTTCAATTGTAAGAGTTAGCTTTTGTACCTTGGCCTCAATGCGAAGTCGGCGGTTCTCTACAATCATTGGATCCTTGGTGAACTCTTCAAACAGATACTGCCATTCACATGTCAGCTGGCCAAATGTGCCTTTGGTCACAAAAAAGATTCCCCTGGAAAAGAAACCACATAAGAAAAGTTAAAAAAACAACAACAAATCTTTCTTATCTCTGAGGAAACAATACTGTTCAGAGAGGTTAAATGCACACAGTTCATTACTGGTGTGGATACTGTAGCTTACTGATTTGAGCAGTAAGCTTTGCATCTGATTAAAAACATACAGTAAAGATGATCTGGGATGTAATGATTTCAAATATTCACCGGTGTCTGTTAACATGATAGGAAAACAAGATGTAATGCTCATCTCCAACACAACTCTATCTGGAATATGGGAAAGCAGAAAGGCTGTTTTCTTACTCAATCAGATGCCAAACACACTCACCTCTTGGTGATCATGAGGAAGTCAGACTCATTGACCTTGGCATGAGCAAAGTATCTGTACTTGGCAAAACGTCCGTTCTCAATTTTCTGAAGGAGAGAAAGAAAGTGAGTGAATATTTAAACAAACAGCGAGACTAAAAAACAACTCAGTCTCTGGATTAAACTAAAGTATGAATGTCAAGACGTCTACATTCCATAACAATTTATATACAAGTGAGTTCAAACACGTTTCAAACAACGGCCTACTGTAAATAAGCATAAGCTTCCATGGTCCACTGCGAACAGAATGAATGAATATCTGCACAAAGCTTTACTCTAATGAAACTGGAGAATGTTGTGGGGTGGTGAGGAAAAGATGGGATGACACAAAGACGATGGCAGGTAGAAGTTTAAAATGTGAAGATTTTATTGAGGACAAGAGGGCAGTGAATAGTGGCAGTGAATGAACAACAACATTATTAAAGAAAATAGACACTTATTAGACATAGATTCTCTATGATTATGAGGATTTTCTTTGACAATTAATGAATATCTAAACAATGAGAAGAGAGGTTTATTTTGGGGCTTGTGAGAAAATGATGAAGAAAAAGAAAAAGAAGAAGTGATGGAGTTAAATAATGAAAGACAAAGACACATCTAGCTGAAAATATAAAACACACAACACACACATTTCTCAAATTATTCAAATGCCTTTCTTTGGTTTTTCTTTGGTTGGTTTAAATCTTCTAAAAGAGAACTTCTAACTGACAGACAGACTACAGACAGAGCACCAACGTTACACTACAGCTGTCACTTCTAGCTTCTAGCTGTTTCCCCATCACCCTCATCCTCTGAGCCAGCTCTACGCCATTCACTGTAGGCCAACCTCCTCTGTGGACATGACAAGAGAGAAGAGTCAAGGTCAGAGCAGAGACAACTAAAAGAACTGGTTTCTACCCAGAGAGCTACCGTACTGTCTGGATCAACCGAGGTGTGTGGAGTGAGCTCAGAGATGGTTTGTTTTTTAAGTCAAGTAAAACAAATATAATAAATAAATGTTTATTTTCATCTCATATGACTATATCAGCCAGTGATCGTTCTTTTATTTTCCTCAAAGTTACTACAACTTCAAATCTCTAAACGCACTGCTAGCTGTTATACATATATAGGTTTTTAGGTTTTACATGACATTTGCAAACAATAAGCAAATATGATATATCTGATCTGGAATTACTCCATGTAACAAACTATACCAAAGTGTTACAAGCTCGTGGAAACACTCCAATGCATTGTAAAAATGTAAATGCCTGTAAAAGGGATGAAGCCCAACACCCTAATCTTTGAATTATCTTATGTGAAGAGCACCGGTGGAACTAAAGATGTCTTTTATTCTGTTGTAAATTTTATTTTTGCTTCTGTCCATCTGCTTTGCTCTCAAGAGTTTCCCGCCCAAATATTAAGTCAATTAAATTCAGCCTATTTAACCAACTACAACAGAAGCAGAAAACACACGCATGAAATGTGGCGCCCACTGTGATTTGTACTTCTATTATTCTTGTGATTAGTCCTAATTTAGCACAAGGAGAATAATCTAACAAAAGTCACTAATGCATCAATATACACATGAACCTCGCCTAGGTCTAAAGCTGGTGATATAGACGGGTGACACATTAAAAGGAAAAACCTGAATGAGAGGTCACTGAATGGTTTCATGAGAATGAAAATGATGCAGTCACCAGATCTCAACCTGAACTGAACACCTGGGACGATTTTGGTTCTCCACCACCATCGTTAAAACACCACATGAGGGAATATCTTTTGGAAGAATGGTGTTCATCCCTCCAGTAGATTTCAGAGATTTACAAAGAAGCACTGAAGCTGTTCAGGACGCTCACTGTGGCCCAACACCTCACTTTAATTTGTCACCCGTCTGTAACTTGTAAGGGAAATCCTACACGTTATCTTTACTATCTAAATACTATCATTTAAATAGTGTAGCTCTGACCTGAGACTCGTAAGCGCAAACTTCAACCCACTCCATCCAGCCCGACTGCTGGATAATGTCAGCACAAAAAAAAGGGACTCACAGTTGAAAGCTCAGAACTGAAACACTTGGAAGCTACACTAAAATCTACAACTTTGAGAAACCCATGCTACTGACACAACGGCTCTGAGCCACATTCAGGTTAATGTGCTCATCAACAACATGTTTAGCCAAATGGCTGCTAGGATTAGTTCAGCTAAATCCTCGAGGACAACACTTGCATCCAGGTGGAGCATAATTTACCAAACAAAATCAATGGAACACATCACAACGAACTAAACCAATCATATTAATATGGAGGAGAAAAAAAGTGAGCTAGGCACACTGCACATAAGCTCTGCAGTAGTAAAATACACAACATTTTTTCACCAAGAGGTGAATAAATCACTGAGAATTGAGCTGAATTGCTTTCTAATGATCTATAAAAAGGAAAGGCCAATACGATTGCTAAAATAAGTAAAGCGTTTAAAGATAATTAAAGCAAAGTAAACTGAGGGGAGGATGGTTTAAAAATGGTTTTCCTGTAAGAAATTAATGTCTGTGTGCATGTACGCTGGCATACAAATGAACACACAACCTCACTAGCAAACCTGGGCAAATTGTTTAGACTACATGACGGATGCATCTGTAAAGTCAAAAAAAGGACAATATTCAACTGCATTAAAGTAAATGTTGAATAGAGTGTTCCTTATCTCAGTTAAATGAAGAATATTAACCAACTGTTATTTGCCCAGATCTGACTATGGAGAGTTGATGATGAAGAGATTTTTGTCCTACCTGGAGCATCTGACTGCCGATGCCCTCCCTCTGCTTATATGGTCGTATCACACCGTCCTCATGGATGAAGCGAGGAGGGCGCAGAGATTCGATATCTTGTGAAGTCTCTGCTGCCCTAAAAACATCAGACATGTAAAAGCACTTCGAGACACACTTTAATTGTTACCTTATAACTGCTCGCACACACAAAACAGGGGTATACTCTGCATAAACACAAACACACAGTGTGGCTGTGGCAAACATTCACATGTACATGTTTTTTGTTGGTGCACACTGCCACAAATAATTCTCTTCTTACTTATACTATGCATTTAATATATTATACAATGTTTTTGTATGTTCTTTTGGTGTTAAACATTAATTGTATGTTCTAAAACTGTAGAGGCCAGACATTGATTGTGCATACACTTTCAAACACATACACCACCTATCTGTATATATACTGGTGTTGTAAACACACTGTAGCTCATCCATGGGAATACATTCACACAGAAATGAACATACCTCTTGATCCCTTGGAAAGTACTGCTGGCCATGTCAATAATGCCTCCTGTAGGTCTGGCTACTGCACCAACAAGACCTTTCCCAACACCTTTAAAAAAGCCTGCTGCACCCTCCTTCTGGGCTCCTGCAAAATAACACATCATCACAAAGTTGGACACACAATTATACAGTATATAGTATTATATTATTTTAATGTGCTAAATGTTATCACTAAAATCTGTAAAAAGGTCAAATTCAACAAACCTTTAATAGGTTTGGTAACAATCCCTGTGATCCCACTGACAAAACCCTGAAAAGAAAAAACAACATTATTACCAAGGAGCAGCAATTCATTTATTATGGCAGAATTCCTGGTGGCAGACCCTCTTTTAGCCCTGGTGCAAATTTGCATTATTATTCTCATTAAATGATTGACTGATTTAATCGAAGTGTGAGTACGTACAGACACTAATCCCTTTCCACCCCTGGTCAGCCCCTCTCTCAGGCCACTGGGTTGTTTGTTCATAGTCTCTCGCCTCTTCTGCTGGTATTCCTCGTCCATCGTTATGGCAGCAACACCCTTTGCCATGGCCCCTGTGATCCTGGAGGCCGCACCTGCGATACCGCCTGAAAGGCAGACATGAGTGTTTACAGTTACAACATTCTTTAATATGTCTATTTATTCTTTAAGTCTTTTGTGGGAGAAACTTTAATTTATAAAAGCGCATTTAATTACAGTTAAAGCTAAAATAAAACCCAACAAAAGGAAGAATAAAGTGTTTATGTATCTTTTCTCCTAAAGGGGTAAGATACCTCTTTACAGATATAATTTCTATATGAGCCCCGTGCTTACCGACAGCTCCTCCCACCAGAGCCTTCACCCCAAGAGCCATTCCTTCAACAAACTCCTCAGGCCCCTGGATTGCTCCCTGGAAAACCACATATAACAGTTAAACATAAGGAAGACATGAACATATTTTCCCACATTACACATCTTAAATATTCAATGGGGTTTAATTACTAATATTTGTTCACAATCTCTGGAGTTGAATATATTCAAATATTGTGTATCATGTAAATGTTGACCCTAAATAATGAGCACTAAACTGCTACAACATTGATACGTTATTTTAGCACTCATCAGTACTCATACAACATTCCTACCTGATAAGGCTCATAGAAGAAGGCCTCCACTCCCTCAGACAGTCCTCTGATCAGTCCAAAAGGATTTCCGAGTACATCCAGGCCCAGCACCAGGACATACATCTGTTTAATAGCCTGAAAGATGCATACATAGAAACTGGTAAGCTGACCCATAGCCAGCCTCTCGTCGTCATTCAGCACAATGTTGTTTATACTTAATGCCTTGAGGGGTACATAAATGAATGACACATGAAAAATACTCCACTAGCCACGTCTGCAGTTGCTCAGTTACTATGGCTTTGTCGTGTGAACATGTGTGTTACCTGCTTGGAATAATGTCTGATGACCTCCCATTGTAGCTGCTGGGTGGTACAAAACTGGAAGGTCAACTCAAAGAAGGCCAGCCTGAAATAAATTACATAATCAGTCAAGTAGCAACAAATCACACAACAATAAATACTGTGCTGCTGTGTGTGGATTTATGTGTTTATTTATGTGTCTATTTAGTCCTTCACATGCGTCCGTACTTGAAGACAACGTCCTGCACATCAGTGAGTGTGGCGCCGATGCTCTTCAGCAGCAGGTTGAGGGACTGGACAGGAATGAGTTCTGTATCTCTCTTCTCCTTCAGGCCGTCCTCTCCTCCCGTGCTCAGAGAGAAACTCAGGTGCAGCTGCAAAAACAAAAACGTGGCTAAGCATGGCTGTTTCTGGTCGTCAACTCACAACAGAAATGTGCGATGTAGCCGTGTGAATAGATTTTAGTTTTACTTTCTTTTTTAAATCACTTGGTGTTGGTGTTGTTGCAAAGATGAAGACAATTAAGACATTTGCTGCTTAATATTTGTTAATAATTTCATAATTATAGCATTACAATACATACACACAAACTGTACAAACCTTGATGGGGGAAATGTGGAAGTACTCATAGAGGCTGATAGGAGAGGTGTCAGCAGCAGAGACGTGGTTTAGTTCTGTCTTTATGTACTCTATGTCCTTCTCAAACAGTTCCACCTAGAGGAATGAGACAAGCACAAATACACAGCAATGTGAATTTAAAAAGTTACAGAAACGTAAAGAGGGATCTAAGTGACTCTTTAAGTCGATAAAGATGGTATTAATGTATCAATACATATATAGTCATACACTTCAGTGCAACACATACATACATATACATTGTTATTGTATATATTTTTTTTAACCTCATTTCACTTAAATACTGTAAATGTGTATATTTTTTATTTTCTATTTCTTATTTTTATATTTTGTACATACTTTTAGTTCTAAATTATGCTACTTTTCTACTCTTGAATGGGAGCACCGGTACTGTACAATTTCCCCCCGGGGATCAATAAAGTATTTCTGATTCTGATTCTGATTCTGATCACAGGCTCTGAACAAAACACAGGGTATGCTAAATGTGTAGTATCTGACCTCCTGATCTGAGCTCATGATGCTGGCATTCTCAGGTGTGAACATGTCCAGGATGGCATACAGGAAACCCAGGTCGAGCTTCAGATCCATCTCTTGAATCAACACCTTGAAGTACCTGATGTACACAGAGAATCCCCCATCACCATCAATAAGCAGATGGAAAACAGAGCAAAAATACAGCATGTGGGAGAAACTAGAAGAAGTGACAGTAAAGTGAGAGAAGAATCCAAGGAAAACAATTACTTGATGCGAGAGATATCAGAGTGCCCTGCTGCTCTGGTAACAATGCTGATATCAGTTAGAGGTTTGGGTTCTGTAAGAAAAAGAAAAATCATATTACAGACTGAAACATTGCATATAAGCAGCACATAATGCAAAATTAAACAGGACATACAAGGTGGATTAACAGACCTGAGTCCATGGTGATAGATTTTGGCAGTTTTACAGGGTAAAAAACGTAAGGGAAGATGGCTCCTGGCAGCTGATTCTGGATCTGTAGGAGGAAAGGATGTATACTTAAAGCTAGTGAATATAAAAAAGCAACTAAGGACTCAAGATGCATTAATGAACACATGCTGAAGAAGGTTGTACTACTGTAATGGATATATTGCATCTTAGAGGAACTGAAGATTCATTTTTGCCTCTAAAAGGAAGATTATTTGTTTATTTTTGACTTCTTTTCACCTGAATGCGGTGGATTTGGACACGGTAGGCTCTCTGTCGTGGTGAGACACTGTACTCCACCTTCACCCCAGGCAGGAAGTGCCTCCTCAGAGGAGCATCACACGGCTGCAGCATCCGCATATCCATGCCATTGGGAGTAAAGGACACCTGGAAGACAATCATACCACACAACTAAACAAATAGGCCTGCAACTAATTATTATTTTCATTATCTATTAACCACCTGAAGCTTTCATTTGTACCATTTTCTGATTTTATCGGTCACTTGTCACTAGTTCAGATCAGGAAAGCTGAATATACAGTGTTTAGTCTCTAACCTGGTAGCTGTTTTCCAGGTCGACGATGGCGTTGTCCACGGGTCCAGATTCAATGTACTCTTTGAAGCTGTTCTCCAGCATCTCGGCTTCTTTGGTGCTCATTGTCTTCCACCGACTCTTCTTCTTAGGCTTTATTTCCCACACCACATCAGAGCTATGACAAGAAACGGGAAAAAAAGAGAGTGTAAAATCATGATGTGGTATATAGCTGCTGGATTAACCAGGAGTCACCAGACATCATGCAAATACATCTTACTGCAGTGTTACGTTTGCAAGATCACATGATTTACAGGTGAAACGTTCTGTTGTTAATATGTTATTCCACAGTAACAAACATTTATCACAGCAGCACCCTCTTCTGATATAAGTGGATCTTCAATATATCTGACCTTGAGTGAATGTTATGAATTCTAATTTTGTTACACCTGCATATTGTATGTTTTGCCTGGGCACAAGAGAGACAACACATTCAGCGGCAAAATAACTGCATCTAGGTTGTAAAAGGACAAAGGATCATCCAGCAAGTTTATATGGAACAAAACACAAAAAAGATCATTGATGTGTCTATGATTTCAATCAAAACTTGTTTGTTTAAAAATGTAATTTCACTTGAGCCTGTAAGTTCTGAGGCTGGATGTTTTCAGTCATGACAACACACACAATAGCACAACATCACTCTATGCATCTATGCAATAAGACATACACATTTTGATATGTTGAATTGGCAGTGAGCCATGGTCGTAACATGAACACGTGCCCTGGGCTTAGGTTTTGTGCTTATTATTGTATGTACGCCTGTGTATGTTGTTGGTTATCTACCTTGTGATCCCAATAAAGGAGACCTCCTGGCTGCTGCTGTTGTTGATCAGAGACACGCCCATGTTCTGTAGCGACAAGATGATTTCCTGTTCAGCCAGCTGCGCCTTCTCGCTCTCACAGAGCAGCTTGTAGATACGTAGCTCCTCAGTGAACAGCACAACGCGCTGGAGGCCTTTGGATCAACAATAAACCCAAACCATACTGATTTAACACTTTATTTATCCCCACAGGAAAATTCTTGTTATCCCTTTCCCCCTTCAGAGAGATCGGAGGTCAGGATCAGTTACAGAACTGTGTCCCTAAACCTGATAGGAATTCATTATTTAATTCATCAAGGATGAACAGGAGCTTAGGCCTGAATCCTGTGATCAATACGCCACCTCATTGTCTATTTGTTTTTTAAACTGTTCTAGCAACTGTGTTCTTAGTACATGGCAACGTTCATGCCCTGACAATAAACTGGCAATTGTTGAAGATCATTTAAAGTGAATATAAGACTGTGTGAGGCAAAATCACAGAATGCATTCAAGCGGTCTTCATGTCAAGCTCCTTGTACTTTACCTTCATAAAAGGAGATCACAAACAGTTTTCCCTCATTGTTCATGTCCTCGCGCAGGTCCTAAAGATGCAAGAGCAGACATGAAGTTTAAACAAACATCACAGCATCTCATCTAACAATGGTGTCCACATCTAAAATACACCAAAGGTTAAACTGTGTTGACATAAATATTATATGCAAAAGACTATTATTCAATCTTATAAGAGGCAGAAAAATGTAAGTACACATTGTCACACAACATATATGGTTGGGCATTTAGTCTATAATACTGGTCTCACCTAAAAATATGTAAAACTACACTTTACTCTTTATTTGGTACAGATAAGATGCAACACAGTGAATTAAATCAGTAATGATAAATATTAGCACAGAGCCATTCAGGTAGATATTAGGACTGTATTTACTACATGAGCTTTTTACTATCACAGGCTTTAGTTAAAACACAGAGTTCTTTGTTTGTTTACTTTAGGGCTTGATTCATGAAGAGCACCTATGTAAATATGTGAATGTGATTTCTACAAGGTCTCTGTGTAAGGTAACAAATTTTGATTTAATATTGCTTTAATGCAGAAATCTGATTCTTGCTATTAGCTGGAAAGGCAAATTCAGGAGCACCTTTACTTTTGACAAGGTGAGAAGTTCAGGTGTCTGTTGAGTAAACTAATAAATTGATAAATACTGTGTTATTCCTCAACCTCAAACATTATCGTGTCTCAGGTACAGTGCAGTGCAGTACCTCCTCACTCTTCAGCTTCCCGCTGTAAGTACCACACTTCCAGCAAAGCTCTCTGGACCCCGTGGGTTCAGTCCAGGTGTAGTGCACAGCTTTCCCAGCCTGCAGCTCTTCCTTCTCCGCCTCCTTCTGAGAGCTGCACACACATGAAACCCACCCAGACACACACATGCAATATGTATTAGTAACATTTCTTATAACTACTAAAAATCAAATAATATAGTGAAATAATATTCCACTGTTTTGAGATGACAGGAAGCAAATAATGACAGACGGCGGTACAGAGTAACAGTAAAACAGAGGACAATATAACGGAGCCCAGCCACCAAGAATCTACTGCCATGACAACCATCCAATCCAAAGTACCTGTCTGACAGAATACACAAACAATTTACATGAACAGACAGAAATATGACAGCATTTGACAGCCAAACACCGAAAGGTCCCTTATACCTCTCCTGGACGAGACAAAGCAGACACAAGAGAATGAAATAAGCCATGATCTACAGATGGAGATGAAAAACAAGAGAATACGAGTCGACGCAACAGAACTACTGGAAGAAGCAGGAGGTTTGATTCCACTGGCAGAATCCCATCCAGTCAGCAGCATTCAAAACTAGTATTTCTACAAGTAAAGATGATTTAACACTTTAACACACAAGAGATCAAAAGAACATAGTAATAAATGAGTAAATGGGTTTAGATGTCTAACCTGCTCCTTTTACTCCACCCCAATCGTCCTGATACATTTTAGATCAGTGTAAATCAGCAGATCAATGAAAAAAGATAGGTGGCTAATACATTAGGTCCTTTATAAATAAATAATTTAGGAAATAGTGTGACAAACTGGATGTCATAGTTTTAATGTTTGAAATGTACAGTATAAAATATTTACAAGAAATCTAAAAAGTACAATGACTACAACACAGTAATGCCATGTGATATAGTTTCTGATAAGGCCTACACAGTATTTATTTCTCATTGGTAAGCATGAGGAGCAGATTACACAGACAAACCAGAATCAGAGCTGATGCAGTCGTCTTCTACTTATCTTTACCGGCACTCTTGATCTGATCACACTCTGCACTCAAGTGCGCCGTCACACTGAAGTTACTGTGACATGAGCCTTTTAATGTTACACCAATTCATATTTACGTGATGCACCATTTGATTTTTGCAAATGTTTTCATGCTATACTTATTTCTTACACCTGATGTCATCCTCGGCTCCCTCCCTCATTTTGCATAAACTAGCCATTAAACTAGCTCTCTGAGGCTGATGTGTTGCCCATACAATATCCTTAGTAACTGTTCATTTTCTGTTTTGTATTTTAATCTTTTCACTTTTACTCTTGTGGACTTTATGTATATGTTCACTAGATACATTATTGCGCTGTACTTCCTATGGGGGGGATTAATGTTCCTAAGGAGAATCTAACCAAACTGACAGTTAAGTTAATTTGTGAAACCACGTTTCAGGTTATTGTACTCTTTTTACTGTAATTTTTACAACACCGTAGGTTTTGGTGACCTTACAGCATGTAATTTTGTTTTTTGTTGTCCAATACCTCAGAGGCTAACAGCTGTCTTCAACCTTTATTGGAAGTGTGTTTAGCCTGCACCTACACACTCAGTGAGGGCTGAAGACTACGATCCCACATTGATGTAAATTGTTGTAACTCTCTACATTTTCATGTATAGATCATATAAAAATCTGGCAACTCAACTTCTTGGTTTTCTTTTCTCAACATGTATAAATCATTTGGCACCTACAGTAAGAGCAACAGCAATATACAACTCAGTGCAGCACTTTCAGATTCCTTTTGTACCTTTACTCTTATTCTCCCCTCCCATTCTTAATTCTCGAGTTCAGAGTGTGTCAGAAGAGTTTCCCCTTTTTATTTTTTTCTACCTGTCCTCCTCCTCTGAGAAGGAGAGGTCGAGCAGCTCGTCAGCCACCCACGTGGTTTCTGTCCGGGCGCTGCATGACCCACAACACACAAACATAAATTGCTATCAGCAAAAACAAACACCGTTAGTTATCATTAACATTTTAAGGCTCCTGCAATAAGAGAAAAGAGTATTGTCATTCGACAAATATGCAATGTACATATCAATGGAATGCAAATGGGAATGCTGTGCGTGAAGAAATCTTACTTTGTTGATAAAATTAAAACTTTCTGTTTACAAAGTGAAAAGCTGAGATAGAAAAAAACAGAAAACCTAGAATGAAAATAAAATAAGAAGCTGAATGAATAAGCATGGCACCACTGGCAAAACATCCTACTTTGATTTTTGAGAGACTTGTACATGTCTTCATATTAAGGCGAGTGTGGCACATCCACAACATTATTCAAATGACACTTGGATCACTTTGAAAGCACATTCACAGACCACACTTTAACCAAAGAAGCACTGCAATATTATGAAAAACAGCAGAAGGAAATGTTTTCAATTAAAACTTTAACAGAACTGAAGATAACCAATCTGGATAACCAATACCAGTTAGTTAGTCCTTCCTCTCTCCTGTGTCTCAATATGTTAACCAAACTTTAATGTTCCCTTTTTGTGGTAGTTTAACAACCCAGATCTCTGTGTTACCTGTCTGACATGATGAACAATGGTGACATGCTTCACCCCCATCATGTTTAATACCTAACTTCTATCCTGCATTGTTTTAAATGGTCTATTTGTTTCCTTCTAACTGTGCTTCAGTTCCCTCACCTCTGATGGAACTGCAGCATCTGGTCTTTTGTGTGGTTGATCATGAGGAAAGGGGCCGCGCCATCGTGGTACTCAGAGAATCTGATCGTGGCCGAGTGCTCTGACAGGTTCACATCTACAATGATCCCACCCACCTGCAGAAAAGATGTTTTACAGTAACATTTTATTTGGACTAGACATACCTCAACATCAGCTACCAGAGATGTAAACAAGGTCTTTATCCAATACATGTTGCATTAAATTACTTAACATGAAGGGACAACACTTATCTTTGTGTGTGTGTGTGTGTGTGTGTATGTGTGTGTGTGTGTGTGTGTGTGTGTGTCTACTTACGGAGTTGTCCAGATGCAGCAATAGGCAGTTTTCTGGTCGTGTGAAGTCAATAGTCCGAGGAGGCAATAAACAACCGTCTACTTTGATCTTTAGCCGCTTGGTGTCGTTCTCAGGCCAGAAGGGAATGGCTGACTAAATGTGGAGTAAAACAAAACCTTCAATAACACTGTACAGTAAGGACGTCATCTGAAAATGTTACACAGCAAATAAGTCAGTATTTGAAAAACCCAACCCCCAAATGGTTAGAGAGGATGTTATTTTCCAACCAAAGGACTTATATTGCTAATTCTGGCAAATCTTGGCAGCATAAAAATCAGATTCTACTTTAATCACATTTAAATAATTTCAGAATTTTAAAGCCGTGAATACCCAATATCCTCAAAATCCTGTACATCATCTATCTACTGTACATCTATAATCAGTGACATATCTTCCTGATGCAGACAAGTCCAAAAGAATTGAAATGTTTAATTAATAATACATGATATAATTGAACTTGACATTAGAGAGAGTCAAAACTATATGACTAATAACTATATGTCCAACTGTCGGGTAAATCTACTGCATGGTATTTATTTGTTGCTGCCGTGATAATGAATGTATACAGAATTTAAGTAGAGTATAATTCACTGGTTGTAAAAACAGCAGCATTCGACAAATCCATGTGCAAGGGAAAACAGATGCAAACAATAATGTCTGGCTCTGACCTGTTCTGGCTGAGCCTCGGTCCAGTTTTCCTGCCCCTCTTCACATATGAAGACGCTGTGCTTGGTTCTGTTGACCAGCATGTAAAACGGCACGAAGCTCACGATGCGGGTCAGACTGAAACTGCTCGCATCGATCTTCACACCAACCTGAGATCCGACAGATGTCACACAAATACACGAATGACGATTATATACTTTCTCAATAACAAAACCTGCCTCACTTACATATAAAAATCATTAAAAATTCCATCCAATACATCTGTCTCCTTAAATAAAGCGTATGTGACAGTAAGTTTAAATGAATTTTGAATATCTGCCTCTGTGGCAAAATCTTACCAGGTAATCTTTGTATCTGCCTTTACATTTGACATCTCCATGGCTACCAACTGTGTCCAGGGAGAAATCATCAGAGAGTTCACTGTCTGAGATCATGAGACGGACCTGAGAGGTGAAAAGAATGACAATCACACTAAGAAATGACAGCAAGGTTATGGATATGGATCTTTGGAAATGCCTATCGAATTCTGTGCAAACCTCAATGTTTCAGAGGACAAGCAAAGAAACAATGACTTCAAATTGGCCTCAAAGCTACAGTATCACACAAAGGGTTGTTCCTGACTAAACTATTAGTTTAATAATAGTGATTCAATTCAAATTCAAAACTTCACCAATAAAAAGGCAATAAATACATAAATAAAATGTTTTTAGTAAGCGACTAATTAACCATGAGAGCAAAACATGCACTTAAAGCTGTATAATACAAGTAATTGCAGATTAATGGTCCTTACATAAAAACTGAGATATTTCAAATAGAAAGAATGCTAGTGCCCTAATACATGCGAGAAAAAATATGAAACTCTTGTCTTTCAATTAACTTTAAAACCCTCTTACCTTATTGTTCTTCAGGAAGTAACGGGGCTTGAAGGAGAAGAGCAGCGGCATGTCATAGTCCAGGGGGTGTTTACGGTGGATATCATCAGCCTTGTACTGCAGCAACCTGCCTGTCTTGTTCACCATCCAATATGGTGAGTGGATAGCAACCACTGTTTGTCCCTGGTCATATTTAACATGCACTGCTATATCCAACTCAGCCCTCTTCCTCTCCAACCCTTCACCATCGTCTTCATCAACCTCTCTTAGAGACTGGAACACGGTGAAGGTGATCTCTTCCTGGTCACTCTGGAGACTGTATGACAGGATAATTTGTTTATTTGGATGAGAAATGTTATTGCAGAAGGCAAGTTATTTTATATTTGCCCTTTATATAATGAAGACAGTGATTAATATATATATCTCTTCCTGTGTTGTAGGCTTACAAACATATCATCTGGGCACTATAAACTACATCTGTCCTATAAACAGAATGATAAAGTCAAACCTGTACTCAGAAGACCAGTCCTGAGCCAAGTAGTCCAGTAGGCAGAGATCGAGACTCGATTGGTTGATGACTGCATTGTGAAGCTGGGCAGAGTGGCCTGGGTTCAGAGTGGCCTCAGGGGCAGAGACTCCACTGTTCTGTTGAGCAGAAGGCAGACTTCAGAGATTCACTCTGGAGTATCAGAGTTTAGCAAATTCATTGGCTTGCCAAAAAAGCACAGCATTAATTCTGACAAATTCTGTAAAAAAAAAAGTTTAAAAAAAAGTAATTCCCTCATTTAATTTTAGAGCTTGTAATACACGATGGTATGCTGACAAATCTATGAGTAATACTGTACTTATATTAATCATATGTAATCATGTTTCACCCTTTGTATTACAAGGACCATGACGGTGAATTTGCACATCTTACCTTCAAGGTGTTTACACATTATTACTGACCATTTCCCAAAGCATAGCATACTTTACATACATTTTTAGATGTTTCTAGGCAGCAACGCAGCTGGAAGCAGAGACTGTTTTTTAGAATTTCCTTGTTTGTGCATTCATTGATGCTTAAACATCCATGATCTGACAGATATCTAATAAAAAGCAATGCATTCACAAGCTGTGGTGTTCCAAATATAATCTAGAAGATAAACAATTAGCTAACATGGCAGCTGTGAAATTAATTTGGTTATTTCTCGAGTAGTGATTACCAGGCACATCCTACCTTTAGCTTGTAGGAGATGGGATAAGGCAGCAGGTTGCGTAGCAGGATGGAAGGCCACAGGTGAAGCACAAAGGGCACATCAAAGTTCTCCCCAACACCTCCAGTGTGTTTGAATGTCACAGCATCTTTTACTGGCACAATGTTCACCATCAGCACACCACCCTGATCTCCACGGCGACGGCAGGTCTGCTGGAGGCGTGTCTCGGGCTGCTGGTTGCTGACATCTTCGTAACTGAAGCCCTCTGAGCACTCAAACTGCTCATCCTGATTGTCAGCGTCATCCTCTGTTATAGGCTGAAGGCTCAGCTCAGACCTGAGGGAGGCAGCAGAGAGTAGGGACAGAGAGTGTGATTAAGAGAGACAGAGAGAAAGGGAGACTGTATGAAGATGTGAGTGTAGATGTGCAGGCTTGTTTATGTGTGTGCCCTCACCTATATGAGTCCAGAGGTACACAGAACTCCTCAGTAGGGAGAGCTGTACCCAGACATGTTGATCCTTCAAAAACTTTGAATGGGATTGAGAAATGATTGATGATCTGCATAAAAGGAGAGAAAAAATAATTAAAACTTGATTTCTTGTATTTCCATTTGATCTGTAATGACTGATTGTTGTAATCTGGAAGGAACCGCATGTCTTGATATAAAGTAATAGCAGCCTTTTATCAGAACTGCCTGGCTAACTGACATTAATATATATTTAATTTGCTTAAAGGATGAAGTTAGCAAGAGATCCAGTAGGGGATTTATATATCTTGAAGGGAGAGCCATAACCATAAAATATTTTTACAGATCAGATATACATATGTGTAAAAATTAGTAAACATGTATAAGATAATCAGTGAAGTACCTGGAAAGGAGACCGGATCTTGATGTACTTGCTGCCCTCCACAGAGTAAATCTGACAGACCAGGAAACGAGTGACTCCTGAGTCTTTGTGCATTACACTGTACATTCCCCTGCCGACCTTGATCAGGGGGATCACACTGGCTGAGGTGTGGCCCATCGGAGCTGGAGAGGGCAGAGGAAACGAGAGCAATTTGAAAGTAATATTTTTTGACCTATGATTGACTTGCATGTGCAGATACAGTATAAATGTGTATACAGGTTAACTTACTAGGCTGTATGTAGTAGTCCTTTCCACTCAAGGAGATCATGGCTGAGAACTGGTCGGAGTCTGTTGTGGTTGAATAGTCCATCCCGAGGGTTTCCCCATCCTGTAGCTTCACAGTGTTGTTGGTGCTCTGCTGGCCGATGGGGCTAAACATCTCACTGTGGTGGACGGACACTGGCAGACCCAGGCGGTTTTTCACTACAAACGGAGCTTCATCCTTCTGGAAGCTGTCAGCTGTCTGTTTGGTAGCCTCTGCAAATGCCTGGGGAAAGGCAAGAACATGAACATTATAGATGACCACCCATCCTTAGACTTCCTGTTAAAATGATTACAGCCCTACTCTTACCGTGCCCAGGTTACTCAGCATGGCCAGTCCACATTTGGAGAGGGTGATGTTGAGCTGGTCTTTACTGCTGATGACGATGACCGTCTTATAGTCTGGGACATTGTAATCCACTTCATCTGACAAACCTGTGTACTTCACTGGCTTCTTCTTCATCTGGTTATAGGATAGTAAAAAGTTAGAAACACTGTGTTTGTGTGTGTGCATGTGTAAGTTTATGTGTGTGTGTGTTTATGTATATCAGTGCCTTCAGGTCCAGTCTCCATGGTCTGAAACCGTCTCTTGTCTCATCTTCTAAGGGCTCCAGCAGCGGCTCCCACACTCCCATCATCTCATTGTAATAGTGAACCTAAAGTTAAAACACAAGATAACCAATAACCTTCACAAACACACGAGTTCTGGTCATAACAAGCTGGAATATGTTTGAAATATTGTGGTAGGTCTATGTAAAGTATAAAAACATATATAAACATATCTTAAAGTATATGTGCATTCCTCACAAAAAACAACTGCAAAAGTCAAACTTTGTTCTAGGGCAATACAGTGAAAGTTTAATTTTGGAATTAGGATAAGCTTCTAGGATCAAGGTTACGAAATAAATGTAGTGCTTGTGTTACCTCCAGGTTGAGCTCGCTGTGCAAGTTAATGAGTGTAGCCCAGTTTGTGACATCTCCATGGAAGGAGGACTTGGCCAGAAGCATGGGCATGGTGCGGTGTCCTACTCCAGCCTCCAGAGTCAGACAGATCGATTTGATGGTCACCTGCAGGGATGGATAGGCAATGAAATGACACCACCTGTTCTTTTGCATCAAACTGGAATACCTTCTATTCTGTGTATAGAATAAAATACCACTGCAAAAGAAATCAAGGGTTTGTGATATAAAAGTGACCAGAGTTAGTAAATAAAACCTGCCAAAAAATCATAACTGACTACTGCATACAATCAGCCATAGAATATTATCAGTTGAGCCACAACGTAGCTAAATACCTGTAATGACTCTCCCTGTGGTATCAATGGGGCCAGTGACGCTGTGTCTTCATCCCCGTCCTCTTCTAGGAACCAAAGTTTGAGCTCCTTCCAGCCTCGTTTCTCCCACAAGTCCACAGGAACAGGACTATCCAGCTGCTCGGGGGTCTCCGCTGTGGGAGTCAGTGCCGACTGGATGGTGATCACTGTGTTGATGATGATTGGAGATACCTGGGCAGAGAGACATGCAACTGTTTTATACCAATTTCATAGTTCAAAAGATACATTTCATCTAATCATACAAATAGTGAACTTTCTTTGCCTCAACATTTGCTTTCACTTGATGCCACAATTTCCATCAACGGTAGCTGACACAAACCTATATGAGGTAAGATGATATGAGTTGCCAAGCCGTATTAATCATTAGAAAATATGCCACTCTGAACAGCTCTATGCTTCTCATAAAACAATACTGACCAGTGAGAAAACTACTGCATGACACTTGAGGGGAATCCTGATCATCATTTCTTGTATATGTAAGATGGTGTAACCAGACATACTGACTGACTTTCTGTCTCTTAATTAAATGGATGCATACAGTTGTCACATTAAGGATGGAATTACTTAAACTACAGTCAGTTCAAAATGTAAAAGAAGCTAACATTTGCTAACAACTATGTATTTATTATCGTCCACTTCTGGACGAAACAACTTAATCCTTGCAAAACAACCTTTTAATATTTGTATAATAATGTAAAGAAATGCCTTTCATTGATTTCATTGCTGGAATGTGTAATAATATTAATACAACAACTACCTTCAGTGTGAGAGCATTGATGGAGACCTCCATAGCCTGAGGAGAGGTTGGGGACTGAGTACTCTGGAAGAACACCTGACACGGCTGCAGCACTGTGGTCACATTGTTTCTCCTCTTCTCTGTCAAGAAGGGACACGCCACTACCTACAATAACAACCGTAATCAAAACAAACTTTTTTATATTGGTTATTGTTGCATACAAGATCTGCTTCTTCAGGGTCACTTTCCTACAATACAAACCTTGAGGTCTTTGATAACTGCAGTCATCTGTGATCCCTCTGCACCACTTTTCATCGCTAGCTCACACTGCGTCGTCATCACCAGGGCCGGGGCGTCAGCACGCGTCAGATCAGCCACAAACACAATCTCCGGGTTACGCACCAGAACGTTAATCTCCGTCTTTGACACCACGGCTGTAGCTGCAGCTGAAAGTGGCAGAGAGTATCAGAGGAAAATATCAGTTCAGGCCGTAAGACAACAAGGTACAAATGATGAAGATGAACTAAATTCTTCTTTAACTTTATTCACATTTATAACAGTTATAACGCACAGTACATGATCCATTATGTTACAATAGACACAAAAAAAGATCCACAGGAAAAACAAAGACATAACAAACAAAGACATGAACTCACTGGACTCTTTAGATGTGACAGAGGAGTTAATGTTCTTTTTATCTCCCGCTCCAGTACTGCTCTTGGGTTGTGGCACCTGAGCAAAGCCCTGCTGGGTGGCCTTGAGAAAGATATCTGCCACAGTGAGCAGGAACTCCATGCTGGCACACAGGTACACATCCTGCACCACTGTGTCCAAAGTGGTGCCCTCGCGGCCCTGACGGTAGTTCACCTCCACCATCATGTTCTGTTCTGCACCAGGACGCATTGCCATCATCCTGGAGAAGACGTAGGTTAAAGTGTGCATCTATATAAATGTGCAATAAAAATGTGCATGTGTCTGTGTGTGTCCCTGGTACCTCGGAGTAACCATCTTGATTCTTGGTCTCTTGTCATCTAGAAGGCAGGCAGCCAGTCGGACTGAGGCCTTCATGGAGCTGTCTGAGAACATATGGACGGAGGTGGAGATGGTTCCCAGAGTAAACTCTGCCAGCTTCAGCTGCTCATCATGTGAATCCAACAGCTGTATCTAGATAGTGACATATACACTGTGTTAGCTACACAAGCCTCATTTCACATGTTCACACATCACCTGTGCCTGGCTTACTGTGTGTATGTGTGTGTGTGTGTGTGTGTGTGTGCGTGTGTGTGTGTGTGCGCGCATTACCTCATTCCCATTAGGGCTATATAAGATCAGCGTCATTGAGTCAAACTTGAAGTCTAGTTTGAGTGTGCTCTTCAGCTTGCTGTTTTTCTGGGTCTCCACAACAGCAGCCGTCACTACTGTGTTACCTACAGAGTTATCACAGCATAAACCACAGGTTAAAAACATTTATTAGTTTTTGGTTACAATGGTTTAGAATATCTTCGTTTAAAGAAAACACGTTTTCAGATTGCACATGCTTTCTAGGAACCATGTAGATGCAGACAAAAACATACTCATCTGCCCATTATGTTTTTATGTCTTAATTAGAACCAGTATGCACACATGAATCCAAACAAGCAGACCAAAACTCCTTACTGCTGGCTGGTCCAGTGGTTCCAGAGCCCTGGGACTCTTTGTTAGATACAGAGTCAGAGGAGGGGTCCGTGGTGGGCGGACGAGCTGGAGGTGGAACGGCATCAGACTTCTCTGACAGGTTTTCACTCAGAGTCCTCAGGACCACTGTCATGTCATCCTGGCTGAGGATCAGCTGTTGGGAAGGGACACAGGATTTGACAATACTACACATGGGAAAACAGTTTTAGTTTCAGATATTCACCATAAGCCTTTACCTAATCTTGGGATCAAATATCAGAACAGACACAAAGGCACACAGAGAGACAAATGGAAGCACAAAAAGTAGTCTATCACTAATAAAAATCATAATATAGCCTAATCTGTAGGCCTGTTAATTAGGAATCCAATAGGAGTAATTTAACAAACTTCAAATGAAGACATGGAATTACATAAAATATGCAAATAAAAATACGTAGTTTATAAAAACCTCTTCATTCTTTCTTATACCATTATACAGCACTACTTACATTCATGGGCTTAAGATGAGCAGTGATCTCTATGTCAGGTATGCTGTGGTACCAGTTGGATGAAAGATTTCTCTGGATTTCCAAGTCTAGGCTGACCGGCTTTAACAGCTGGGTCTCTCCCTGAAAACCTTCATTTATGTATGTGGTTCTAGAAATAGCAACAACACACAAGTAATGAGAGAAGTTATCTAGAGAATACCGTATGCGATTATTGTAATTCTAAATCAATCACATTTTTATTGCTTTGCAATGGCTGGTCTCTGACCTGTACATCTTGAGGTCAGTCAGTCTCACAGTCATTATATCCACAACAGGCGGGATCTTAGCATCACTTTTAAAGGGCTGCTTGGCAAAACGGTTCTTGACAGACAGCAGACCAAGGTCAGCTACAATGACATTGGAGGAAGAGGAGGACTGGGGCAGGAAGATGACGGGTGCATTGAAGTGGACGTTCAGAGCGATCCGAGTGCTGCGCTCTGCCAGCTCCTTCACACCCGACGCTGCCTTTTCTGCAGCCTGGACTGTCACCTCAGCCAGGGCCTCTTTGGCCTCCTGGAAGTTATTGATGAATGCCTGGGAGGAAGAAAGAATGGAAAACAACAGAGTAGGAGAGAAATTAATAGGAGGTGGGGTTGGATGGATGGGACAAGACCAACTGTTAAATATGATTATAACATGATATGTGACTCGTACCAGTATGGAGGAGACAAACTTGTTGAGGAAGATGACCTGGATGCATCCCACAGTCAGTGTGACAGAGGTGTCAACTTTAGACATGTCCAGATAGGCGTCTCCTTCTGTTGCATCTGTATAGTTTACCATGTGGAAGGCAAACACTTCCTTATCTGCTATAGACACAGCCTAAGAAATCAATGACAGACAGAATTAAAATGAACAGAGTAATACGGTAAACAGATATCAGAATCATCAGTCAGCTACTATTCTTATCCAGAGCAACTTAGGCTTAGTGGTCAACATTTATGGATGCCAGGAACACAAGAAGAGACAAAATATAAATATAGACTGAAATAGATATAGATAAAGATAAAAGAGACAAGTTAAGAGGACATTAAGTGCATTGCTACGAGCTAGATTAGCATAGAGTCTTCACATTTTTGAAGAAGGCCATTTGCTGATTGTACCTTCTTGTAAAACGCATCTTTGTCGCAGTCTAGGATCACAATGCTCTTCAGGTTGGCCAGAATCTCCATCTCCTTCTTCCTCATCAGAACTTCAGAAACCAGACCTGGATGGTTGAGAAAGTGAGACAGTGAGAAAGCATTTCTTTGCATTTCCCACTTAATGACGTACTTGCCAAGTGCAATGTATGGAGGAACAAATCAGAAAGATTGCGTCATAAGACCACTGTAAATAAAGAACTTTAGGTGGCAACAACTTGTTGTGGGGGGCACCGGTAGGACACAGTGGATACGTAACACAATTATGATTGATGAAACAGTGACAACAGAAGCAATATCCAAAAAGATGCAATGAAGAGGGACTGAATTTAATATCCTCTGGGACATGGAGCAGGAGATGTCACAACACTCCCATACCTTCAATACTAATCTCAGAGATCCTGGCTTTCTGTCCTCGAATGAAAACCTTCAGACAGCGGAGATCAGCTCTGATATGCAGATTCACCACATCTGCAAACTTTGAACTCTTTGAGCCTGAGGGAAAAAAGTGACGATAAAGAAAAGATGAATAATTAAAGACATACAGAGAAGACAACCAGAAGAAGAATTAAAGAGTTTATTAGCAGCAGTTACTTTTTTTCTTGGTTATAGTAGTTTCCTCCTTCTTCTCTCCCTCCTTCTCTACCTCTGCCTCTTCCTCCTCAGGGATGGTGGGGAGCTCCTCCTGCCCTCCCTCCTTCTTAGTGGATGGAGGAAGGAGGTTGTTGAGGAAGTTCATGGCGTTGAGTAGAGCCTCTGTATGGAGGTGGACATCCAGGGATGAGAAGGTCACCTGATGGGGAATGCAATGTTAAAATGTTTTTGTTCTTATACTTACTTGTTATTATACTGTCAAGAACATAAAGATAAGTTTGGTTTTAAGTATGTAATTTCAACACAGCAGGGATAGAACAACATAGGAGCATCTACATTTTAATTACTAGTTGATTAACATTTCCCTCACCTTGATGAGCTGCTCTGTATTGTTGTGTTGAGACTTGAACTCAGGGCCAGTCTTATCAGCCTAGAAAAGACATAAAATCCTCAATGACAAAGCCATTTACCACCATTTAGAAAATAATCATTGAGGATACTGACAACATGTGGAACTACAGTAAACTAATGGATCTGAAAGAGGTCTGTTTTAATGTATAGTATCATACGTACTTTAATGTACTCAAGGGTGAGCAGGTCAACCTCTGTGTTGTCTAGAGTGGTGATCAGCTGAACCTGCATCTCTTCAGAATCTATACAAGCAGGAAACAAAGAAAACATGACAGATAAAAACTACAGCCAAGACCATGTTAGCCAACATTTCAGTTATGAATTATGTCTCCTGAACAGGCTTAAGTAAAAGTGAGGAGACACACAGTTCTGCAAGCATCTACTGACCCATGTATTCAGGGCACTTGAGGCAGATCTCTCGTAGGTAGGTGTTAGATGTCATGTCAAAGGTGCGTAGTTTCAGTTCAGTGCCCAGACCCTCTATGTCCAAGTGGAGCACTGTGATCTCCTGACCCCCAGACAGACGACACAACTGAACAGAAAACTAGATGAACCAAGAGGACATAGAGGAAGAGAATGTAGAGGGACACAGGAAAAATAGATTAGAATAATGGGAAAGACAATGAGAGAATTAAAAAGACTGTGTGTCACCTAGTTCAACAAGACTTCACTGTACCTCACTGATTTCAAATGTCATGATAAAGTCAGTCATGTTCTTCTGAGTGTCCTCCTTGATCAGACTTTTTCTTTTGTTTAAGTCTGCATAGCGCAGCGGCATGGGGTTATCTGAGAAGAAGGCTCGATCACTGATGGGAGAGCTGGGAGCATCGTAGAACAAATCTTCCTCTGACCCTGAGGGGTGACAAAAACACACACAATGACCCATCTGTTTTACTGTAGGTACACACACAGGAAGTGTTACAAGGTATTTAGCATGAGGGGTGCAGAGCGAGGAGGACATGGCTGTAGAATGTGCAGCGTGTCTTACCCAATGAGGTGATGCTGATGGTCTCACATGACTCGAACATGAGAGAGGAGCGCTGGTCAGCTAAGTTCAATGGTCTTCTGGGAGTGAGCTGTGGGGTGAACGACTTTGGCTGAGGAGGAAAGAACACCAAAACATAAGCCACACCAGTAAAAAACTCACTGAATTTATTAAAATATGACAGTGTTACTATGAAAGTACACTGTATTCATCAATTGACTAATCTCATTTTATTTCTCCATTCTCTAAGAACAGCAACAACAATTTATTTATTTACAGGTATGAGGACTGCAGGAAACTATAGAAGAAACCGCAGAAACAATTTACTTCTCTTCCTGGATTTTGCCCAAAACTGACTGTTATTCCCTCTAGGTAATTGATCTCATCCACACAAACGGTGGACAGGGACCACATTTTGGACCATCCTGCTGTTCTTACCTTTGAAGTGGAGGATGGAGCAGTGCCTTGTGCAGCAGGTCTGCTCTCAGGCAATGGGATGCTTTCTACTAGCTCCAGGACACTTCGAAATTTATCATCAGAAATACGAAGAGACAACAGAGGAAGCTCTCCAAACATCTTATACCTGGAACACATATGCAAACATGGAAACACAAAGACGCACACACACACAAACATATGACCTTTAATTTAAGTCTGCCCAGCATCTTTAATCCTTACGATATCAGAAACAAAATAACTGGATGTGTGGGAAAAAACTACAAACTTACTTTGCCATGCGGGAATCTTTGACGACCATCGCCCTGCTGAAAACAACTTTCAGATCCACTGGCTCTAGGATGTGGAGCGGTGACTGTTTCTGCTGACGGGCCTTTTTCCAGTCGCCATCTATCACACACAGAACATTTTTTATGTTTCTTTTTATTCCACACACACACACACACAAGCACATAAAGACACAAAGCTCTATCTTCTGATGACTGTATTATTTTCTTGGCTAAGACAAAGTACAGCCAACAGGGATGCAAAAGTTAACTCTTGCCTTAAAGGGATTTTCTCTGTATAAATTGTGTTATACTGTAAAACTGATCAACAATATAAAGATATAATATAAAGTTTGAGCTTCCTGACTTTCAAACAGTAGCTTGGATAAACCTTAAACTCATATGTGCCCTCTCAGTTTCTAATGAGTCCCAGTAAAGTAAGTAATCTTGAACATGTAACAGGTGCACGCTCTCGTGTATGTACCTGGTTTGCTATAAAGAAACTGCAGGTTGCTAAGCTGTACGTCAAAGCTGTCGTATGCTCTGGACATGATGTCTTCAATGTTGCTGGAGTACGCTGACAGCTGAGGCAGATGCTTCTTGCTTTGACTAGACATCTGCAAAGACAACAAAATAATGTGTCTTTACAAATAAAAAATGTTAAACGTTGTAACTCTAAGGCCTGCAAATTAAGCCTTCAGAAAACAACTCAAAAGCCTCATTCTCTTGTTTTGCACTGTCTGACCTTGAAATGCCCAAGATCCAACAGTAGGATGTTCTGAGTGCCATTGTAAAAGCCAGTCTGTGGGATGATGACGTAGGAGGCCATCAGGTTCACCTTCAGGTCGAGAACTTTCTGTGTTTCGATCACATACATTAGACCTGAAAAACAAAATGTCATTCACTTATCAATCGCAGAACTGTAAATAAGCTTTGTGCTTAAATACAGTAGACTTTCAATTCTTATTTATAAATCAAAGTTCAACATCAAACACTACGGTCACCATCATGTTTGTAATATGCAAGAAAATATTATCAGCAAAATACAAAATATAACATTTTCGATGAGGGTCCAGTGCACACTGACATTGTTAACCAGTGATGAAAAGTCTTTAAAATGTTCATCCCTAAATTGCATTATGGTATATTATCAATATCATAGAGCCTTGTTGAATCTACTCAAATGTGCCCAAACGAGCTACAGTGAATCATGCCATTGTCAACAGTCTCATGAAAATAAACAGGAACACCAAAATCCAACTGACTCAGTGGCTGAGACATGCAGGCTGTGTGTAAGCACATGGAAAAAGGAAAATGACCCAGTAAAAACAAGGACTGAGGAATGTAAACAACAACTACAACAACAAAGAGTTGAGACCAGGCTTGAAGTCAACCCCTGACATACAGCAGCTGCTGGTACATGTGACTGACCAGTGGCTGTGCGGTCTCTAAACTGCTCCAGTTTCATGAGGGTCACGTTGGTGAGTTCATCTAGCTGTAGGTCGTCAGGAGGCATGAAGAACACTGACATTCTGTTCACTGTTATCTACAAGGACACACAAACAAAGAATGCACTTAATATGTACACCTTACATGTTTTTTCATGTTCATACATACACACTCACAGACACCACTCACAGCATCATAGATGATTTCTAAGGGTTGTGATTCCACATGAAGACGCTGGTTAGCACTCTCATCCAGTGGGTTGGTCTCAAACAGGATGCAAAGCAGCGGGGTTCCTGCTCCTGTGGCTGCCTTCCTTGATGACAGCAGGGTTGGCGCAGGCCGGTTACTGGCCAAGCCTGTGACTTCGAACAAACTGAGCTGCGCTGTGAGTCTGAGAAAAAGAGGAATAAAGTAAATGTCAGCGCCACCCATGCTGGGATCCTGAGGAGGAGATATACTGTCAAGTATTGGGAGCGAAAGGGATGATTCTATGTTGTCCAGTATCCACCCTGCTGAATAAATAAAAGACCAGCTACAAGGTTTCTAAGTCATAATAGACTTTGCAGTCTGACATGAAACTCTTTAAAACATACAGGACTAATATCATTAAGCCATGGAGGACCCCCCAAAAAACAAAAAGTTAGGACAAACTTGATGGCTTGTGCTCCAGGTCTCTGTGTGAGTGTGGACTGCAGCTCTCCCACAGTCAGCCTGATGATCTCATTTTTGTCCTTGTTGTCTTTGATGGACACAGAAAGCCTCTCCATGTGGAAATTGACCTTCATGTCCTCAAACTATAAAGAAATGACAACGGAGTACAAAATCAAAGTATCTGACACAGTATTTGGATTTTCATGTTGGCAATATATAGTGGGGTGGAGAGTATACTATTGGTTGACGGGTGGATTTCGGGGAGGGAAGTGACTCACGTTCTTTGGCAGGTTGGGATTAGCAGCGGTGTCACTGTATCCAATGGCAGTGTAGAGTTTGGCTTTCTCAGCAGGGGTTAACAGCTCATCAAAACCTGAGACAGAGAGACAGGGCAAGAGGGAATAAATGGAATACAAAGAATATGAGGAGTAAGAAAAGCATGAACTAACACCACAAACTGTTACTACAAAAACACACTTTGCTTTGGTCCTGTTTGTCACATGTGCATATTATCTTTTGTTTACATGTCTTGCTGTTATTCTATATCATTGTGTCTATTTTCTACATCTTACCTCCAGACTTGACCTCTTTTATTTGTGCATCAGGTTCTCCTCCCCAATTCCACATCCAGCTGAGCCAACCCTGAGACTCCTCTTCCTCCATCTTCACCCCGGGACGGTAAATACACACGCCTGCCTTGCTCGCCTGGGGAAGTAAAAAAAACGTTAAAAGCTTAACCCTAACTTTTTTACAATTTTAGACGGATTCAAACATGTAAACTAATTGTATATAAATTATATAAAATGTTTCCTATATGTTGGCAGTCTACTTAAAGGCATTTTAATTAAACTGTTTTCTCTGCTCGGTTTGTCAAAGAAACACATTCTCATTATGTGACACCTGAAATTAATCCAAAACAACATATTACTTTGCTGGCCACCAGTATTTATTAGCAATATATTGTATGAGAAATTCTGTGTAAAATTTAGGTTTATGGCAAAGTGCTGCCTTGGAAAGCCAAGATTATGTAAGAATTTCTAAACTGCTGTGAATAAAAGGACTTTAGTAAAGTGAGACACAGCGCATACTGTATGACACTTCAGCCAACACCTCAACCACTAGATGCAGCTACTGATAACTGTTGCAACCGCTGTCTGTTTTGTGTGAGTCTTGTATCACTTTGGTCATGTGGGGTATGTTGGTGGAGACACACAGTACATTCCTTTAAAGGAAAACCATGTATAATTTCTGTGTGTATGGTTTCATAAATCCATTGGCATGAATGGTGTTAGCTTGTTTATTTCTAAATCTATGGAAAGTAGAATTCTGGAGATTTAAGGATTGAAAGGACAGGAAACAGTTGAGCATATCATTTGTTAGATACAATACTACAGTCATTACACTACATGCTGCAGATACAGTACAGAGTAAGTAGTAGTTGGTGCATACCTCCACCTCAGCCTGTTGTCTGGCCAACGTGATGTTAAAAATATCCAAGATCTTCTCAGGCTCCTGAGAATAGATACAAGACAAACTGATTAGAGCTTTTCCATGCAGCAATGCATCAATTACTAAATGTACATTATTAATCACATCAGGAAAAGATGATGCTTACAGAGCAGAGGAGAGACAGAGGAAAAGACCTTTAGATCTAATGTTGTATTTCTCGGAAATATATCATCAATCTCAAATGCACTTCAATCAACCCTTTCATAGGTTTGAACACTGGATAAGTGGCTATGTAATTATGGCTAGAGCAAAGAGTAAATGCATCACTGAAAAGGATATGGAGAAGGTAATGTCTCTGTAATTAACTACTTGCATATTATATTATGTTTATATTTCATATAGGCAATGAATTATTTAACCAGAAACACTGTTGTCTTCCTGCAACAACTCAAACCTCTTGTGAGACTTCAGAGCGAGACTTCTCCCTGAGAGAGACTTCTGTTTCTGGTTAAACAAAAAGGTTCTTATTCTTTAACAAAAAGGTCTATCTCTGTGGGGTCCTTTCCATAATGTTGTCAGACACTTAGAATAACAATCTGAGCCTGTCGGTGGCAAAAACAAGCACTTTTAGTGGACATACTTTTCACGGGTGCAATTGCCCATGAGAATTAGGTTTAAGGTGATCTACTGGACCAATACCAAAACCTTTGGTAACTATTACTCATTTAGACACCAATATTTGTGAAAAAAATAGGTTGTATGTGTAAAAATACTGGAATTTCCCATTAAATCTCTCCAAAACTTGGCGACATTGAAAGACAGATCTTAAGGATCTTGACAGATAAAAGAGGGAAACTAGACATCTCCCTGTTAAATTCAGCCCTGTCCCACCTCTAGTGCCTTGAGCAGCTCCTCGCTGGGTTTCTTGCTGGTGATTTTGGCCTTGTAGAGCTCTCTGTAGCGTTTTACCGTCTGCCGGTGACACCGAATGTGCTGCCATGACCACATGTGGAGACGAGGCTTCACATCCACCTCCAGGATGCCTGTGATCACATACTTCCACCTGCAAAGTGGGAACATACGTAAGTATACAGTCAACTTCAAAATCTGCAATATTGAGTATCAACACATGCAAGGGTGGTAAAATGTCACACAGCATCATCTGGCATTCAAAAATCTACGTCAAACTGTATTGTGTTTTCTGACCATATGCAGGCATTCTTGTGAACATGGACCACGGGTCTGTACTTCCTGTACGGCAGGTTTCGTGACATCATATCCACTGAGCCCAGCAGCTCCAAGATGCTAATGTACTGGAAAGAGAGGAAGTCAGCAATTACTCATTGGCACAGAGTACTGACAGAAGTGCATTTATCATCACTGAACTGTTTTCCCTTTTAAATTTTGAATTCATTTTCTTGTTTGTCTTCAACTTATCTCTGTTTCTCTCCTTCTCTCTCTCTCAGTTTTAACCAGGCTTTTACATAGACAGGTGTATACACAACACACACACCTACCTGGGGTCTGTTGAGTTCAATGGCCACCTCACTGAGATTGACCATTAGGTCCACTTTGGGAGAGGAGAAGTCCACATCCGACCTGGGATTCATCCGCAGTTTAGCATCCGCTGAGATAGGACGAAAAACTGTGGACCAGCAACAAAGAATAGATTATTTAGAATTGTCAACCTTGGCATAATGATGTTTTTATAAACTTTGAAGCTGTACATGGCTTTACATTTGTATGGGCAAAAAACTGTATTTTTGTGGGATATGAAAATTGTGAATATGTTTTTCTTTAGCACGGTTAGCTCTTTGAAAATCTGTGAGCTTGTGCCTACAATTGAAACTCAAAACAAAATCTGTTGAAATGTGTCGATGGTAGTGATTCAAGCTGTGTGATTCACACATATTTTCAGGCACTGCATTGTCAGTGCAAAACATCACATACCAAGTGCCAATTCACGTCGTTTTTCTATGCAAAATACTGACTCATGCATGTCAAGGAACATATGGCTTTAAGTGGGTTTCATTTGGTGTTCTAGAACAAAAGTGAGCATATTACATAACAAAAATATGAATGGTGGATGACAGTGAGACACTCACTGAAGTCATGGCTGAAAATAAGAGCGGTGTGGACTTCCATGCTGTTCTGCAGACATTGCTATAAAAACAGAGGAGACAAGGAGAGGAGTTTCATTAACATTTTACCTGTTTTCTTTACTCAATATTTTCTTAACCTCTTCACATATTTCATCTCTTTTTGTTACGGCTTTAACAACATGCGGAAGTAAACCATCATAATGCCACATTTATAAACATTCTACGCATTGGGCCTATTCTAGAAAGAGCCTTTGTGGATGAAATGAATGGTTAACAAAATCTGCATTGATCTCAGAAGCATTTGCAGAAGCCTTTTTCCAACATTCACTAAGAGAATTATTGCAAAGGCTTTAAAAGCATTTGAGAAAAAGGCCTTTCATATTGTGACTCTGTAACTTTAAAACTGTTCTGCTGTCCGAAAGAAAAAAAAGGAGAGAAGATTGTTCTGTGTGCCCACACTAATGAGGTTGTGTCTTCAGCCTCAATAAAGCAAATAAGACAGACAACGGCATGGCTAAACCCAGGCTGGTGGAGACAAAATGCAACACAGGGTGACTTACCAACGCCTCATCTGCGTTGTGATTGGAGAAGAGTACTGAGTTGACATTCCAGTATGCAAACAAGTTGTCGAGTTGAACCAACTGGGAAGAAGGAAAACACATAGAAATTAGGGTACTGCAGATGTTTACCATGAAGATGAAACAGAGCTGACAGTGTACAGTGATTTCTAAAGTTTGGATTAAAATTCGTTACAACTGCTGACCCATGTCCTAGAACCAAAGCAACTGATTCAAATTGGCAAAAAAGTTTTCAAAAAGTTAGTTTCAGTTTACTTGAACGGGACAAAGTAATCACATGCAATGTCAAAAAACACACGGGACACCATTTGATATTTCTGATAAAATATAAATGTATAGGATATAAAGCGCAGGCGTAGTTGACGGATTAAGTGGTTGAATTTCTTACCTTGAAGAAAAGCCTGGAATTCTCATCCAAAAGACTGGGATTCCAGTTCTCATCAGCTGTCTATATGGTCAAATAAGCAGTGAGGTAAGGGGGCCTTGGTGAGATTACTTTACATTTTTACATATATGTAATCATGTTAAAGTTTGATGTATTCATTAATGATTAAAAACACCTTAACTGCTGAATGTAATATAGGATATAATCTGACTGGAAGGACATTGCAACACATTACCTGAAGGCTGAGGTTTTTAAGTGACACTCCAAATGACAAAGGACAGTTTGGATTAGTGACCTGTGGAAAACACATGAGAGGAATAAGAGCTAAGCCTGTTTATAAGCACAACTTTGAGTTAATTTGAATTTGAGTTGTGCTATTACTACATAGGTAAATCAGCTTGAATACTCACATCATCTTCATAGCGTACGTGGATGTTAGAGATCTTAACCTGCAGGTTTTTGATGACCTGAGTGACAAGCTTCTCCACAAAGGTGTCTTGCTTTTCCAGATTAGGGTTCTCTGTCAAACACAAACACACACAAACAAATATGATGAATATGAAACCTCATCTGGCCTTGCAGCTTTCCTGAAGCTTTGTTTTAGGAACAAGGATTTAACCACTGGCTCCCTGATAACAAAGGACATTCCACATACCCCTACTATAATTTCCTTACAGATTATTTATATTAAATTATATTAATTATAATATTACTTACAAATATGTAAGTAATATATACAACATTTGATTATAATGGTTGGCCTTAGCTCTCATTACTGCTGTTGAAATATAATCTTATTATAAATCTTTCCATCATTGCTTTTAAAAACAACCATCTCACCATAAGTTGGCATCATCTTTTAATTTTGACTGTTTATCACTCTTCCTCACTTATTTTAAGGTTACCACAGAACATATGCAACACTTGGTTTTTCATTCCAACAAAAGCTCATAGCTGATAATAATTGTAAATGGTCATTAAGTGACAATGAATAAGAGTAAGAGTAATAATTAGACTCAATTACATATTTGTTTTTGATTAACGACACCATTCTTAATCAAGATTTGTCATGTAACATTCAAACCTTGCTTATTTTAAGATGTTATTAATCAGTGCATACAGTTTAGCCTAAAAGGACTATTGGACTTCAATAGTCTTACAATGCAGCGTGAGCACTGCACCTACAGGCTACTGCAATGCTGATGCTGAAATATCATTCAGTCCTACCGGACAGACTAATTTGAATTTCTTCTCTCCAAATTTGAATGCTTTGACGGAAGATATAGTCTTTATACTTGTATACTTATTGCAAATATCTATAGTTCTAGTGAAATTAGCTGTTCTGATAAAATAAAGACACAGCACTAGCGGACCTAAAGACTGTTAGCTGGTGGTGTATTCATAGTTCTCTTAGTATTCAGTGCAACAGGCTCACACAACACAGCTCAGCAGTGCTAAACCACAGAAACGTGTAAAAACTGGTGGCTACTCCAAAAACACAGGAACTTACAACCAGACAAACCACAAGCACATGGCTTCAAATCTCTGCTCCTGCTGCTTTGCAGTATCTACTTCACACCACCATGTTTTTTTCTGCTTTTTAGTCTCTGCTACGACTCTTCTGGCTACCCAACCCAACAGTGACACCTCTTGCTACTGCCCACTTTCTCTTACAGCTTGGCTAAGAATGTCTCTGACCTGTTCAAAACTTACTGAAAAGCAAAAACACCTGACTTTATGCAGTTACACAGAATATTTGCTAGACTCACACATTTTTACACACAAACACACACACACAGTCCCCTCAAAATCAAAGCTGAACCCTGACCTTGCTCAGCAGCTTTCAACTTTGTCTCCTCTATCCGCTGTAGCTCCCTCTGACGAGCCTCCTGTAGCTGCTTCTCCTCCTTTTCTGCATCATACTTTATACCTGGAAAGAATGGGGTCAATAAAATGATTATTTGTCTGCACATTGTCATTATAAACAATTAAATATACAGAAGGTAAGCTTGAGTTTCCTACTTTCATGAATAAGTAAGAGACATCCTTTGTCTGAGTACTGTGCTACACTGTGTTGTGTCTGCTATTCATTTGTTGGTTATTCATTAGACAGAACTTGATATTACTGATATTTCAAATTCTTTTGGATTTTTTCCCCGACTACAATACATGTAATTAAAATGCAAAGATGTTTTGATGTGGTTTTGTATTTTCAAAACATTTAACGTGTAAAATAAGCAGCCTAAACATCTTAACATTGATATGCAGCCGATTAATATCCTTCAAGAATTGTATGTGGCTACTGAAACGGTGGGTGTAAACTATATTGTCTATGATGAGTACTTAAGTCTCATAAATATTTATGTGTTTAGCTGGACATAGATGGTGATCTTACTTGCTGTGGGGACTATGAGCAGATAGACACCCTCCAGTGTCGCCTCTACTGATTGGGTATAGAGGTTCTTCCATGGAATCTTCAGCTCCAGCCGTCCTATTAACAGAAACACAAAGTGAGAAAATATTCTGTACCAAAGGAAAGGTGGCAGATGGGGACAGTAACTAATATCTCACCTATATGACCGGCTCTCACTTTAAAAGGAATGTCAAGTTGACTCTGCAACAAAAGAACAGTAAATCATTGTAACACACATCCATCATGAAGGCCAGAATGTAATGGCTACTTTTGCTTACAACTTACCAAGGCATTTTCCTTTATTTCAAGATTTGTAAGAACAGCATCCCCTGTGATGACAGGAATATTTGTTTATGGATTGTCACTATGTACCTTCTGATAAGCCAAATAGATTAGTGTTGTGTTACGAGGCTCATAAAAACACAGTCCAAAGTAAAGAGGTCTTTGGCCTTTGGCTATTGAAACCGAGGGAACGAAGTTATTCACACTGTGATTCAGTTAGTTGTTACACGTTGGTACTTGTTTAGCAGTGGCTCTGAAACATCTCTTCTAATCTTCTCATTTGCCCGGAAAGTGTACAGAGCAGTGAGGTTCAGACTTTCTGGTAGAACTAGTAAAAAGGACCCAGTATAAACACAGTTGCGAGTCATAACCTGGTTGTATGAAAGGGTGTGACCCCGAACTGCTCGCTTCTCTGAAACTCCCATAAATGCACTGAGCAAACAGCCTTGCAGTAACGTTAGCAAATGAGGTTTGTTAACACAACGTAATTCTAGCAGTCAGAAACAATGCTGACTGCTCTATCCATAAACTAGCATTTGGCTGCACTATCTTGCTCACACTAGACATTTACACTAGATTCGGAGACAGATAAACTGACACTGACGCTGAGGGAGCCTCTCACACACGACTGGAGGCTAACGTCTGTTAGCATGAGCTAGCTAGCTTGGCGAGCGAGCTAGTCCACTAAAATGACAAACACAAGTTCAGTTACCTCCCCATATGCCAAGCTTTAGCTGTGAGCTGTCAAGGTTGACAACGTAGTCCCCTAAAAATCGGTTGAGGACATCTACCACCAAGCTTTCGAAGACCATTTTAAGTTAGCGTTTCTTTCATCTATCTGTCACCATGTTTACATTCTGAGGACTCTCTTGCCTCAACGTCAGATTAGGACGTCCTGCGTTGGGCGGTGCTTTGACGTCATGCCGTACCTGTAACATGATTGGTTTCTTCAGGCACCCACTGATGCAACGCTGTGAAAAATGGGTACTGAAGGTAAGTAAATATTAAGACCCTCAAGCCCTTATGCGGGCTTTTAACTGATAACATAGTTGCTCTCTTTAATAATTAAATTGGCAACATAGATGTCCTCAAATTCAAAACCTTTATTTTTATGACTCAATGATAAAATCAAACAGAGCATTGACACAATTTACAAACACTATGAAAGCTGTTAAATTCAATGAAATGTTCTCTTTTTTCATCTTTCTATGTGACGACATTCTTCTTCTTAAGTTTCAAGTAAGTCATGTAAGTAAACTGTAGCCTATTTGTAAAACACTTTTCAAATCAGTAGGCCTACTTACTGTTAAACATGCTTTACAGAAGGGAGAAAAGAAATACAGGAAATAAAAAAAGGCTTATAGTGTATTAAACAGGGGCACAAAGTGTACAAAGCACAAATTAGAAAATTATGAGATCACTTTATCAAGAAAAAAGCCAAACAAACAAGTTTTACAATGTTTTTCTCTGTTTCTCTGTGTTCTCTGATGCATTGCAGGAGGCAGGGCCCAATAACAGCAGAGTTCAGGGCCAGTTAAGGCAAGAGCACAGCTGCCGTTATAGAAGTCGGGACATGACATTGTAAAAGCACAGATAACTAACTGTGAAAGAAGGATCTGAATTTTGCAATGCGCCTAAGCAGGACAGAACCAATAATTTCACATACATCCAAGCTCAAAATTAAGATTGAGATCTTTACAATTGTTTGCATTGGATTTAACATTTCTAGCAAGCAAGCCAATTAAGTTTGACAATTAAAACAATTATTACAAATGGTTACAAGGTACTGAAGAAAGCATGACTTCATGATAAACAGAATTACACTAATGAAAATCCATCTTTCATCATTGTAAACCTGCATCATTGAAGCAGAAGAGGCTGATATTGTAGAGTTGTTATGGTGAAGCGGTTCATTATTAATATAAGAATACTAATCAGCTTTAAGTACTAGCAGGTTGTACACCAATAATTTTATATATATATACAGTATATACACACATATACATAAAATCTGGTCTTGATTTAGATTCTTTATGTTCAAAAATTGTTGTTCATGAGATATTAGTAGTCAAAATGAAAATAGATTGTAAAAATTGAGTGCAACCAGTAGGAAAGATAATTATAATTTTAACTTAGCGGGTGACTGTAAATTCTGTAAATGTTATACACAATTAATCTGAATTATGCCCTGTGAAATAAGTTAATGTAATGCCATTTTATCATTTTACTTTTACTGAGTCATTCTTCTACCCGTTTTTAAGAAGGAGTAACTGAGACAGTGGTTTGCTGATGGCTCCAATCACTGTCCCTCTCCTCAGTGTTCCAGCTGCAGGTTTACCCACCACTTTTAACCTGAGCTGCAGCTCCAGCAGATCCTCTCTACTGAGTTCTGTAAAGAAGAAATCTTCATTAAACACAGGGCTGCTGCAGTTCCTGATGGTGGCGCTCTCCTGTTGCTGCAGCTTCCCAGGGGTCAGACACAGGCTCACTGCACTGTTCGGGGTTCGTCGGTCAGTATCATCCAATAGGCCTTCCACAGACACCACACGGACTCTCACAGTGGAAAGGGGTGAGAACGTGTTGGTGGAGAATGTGGTGTGCTCAGCGAAGAGCCGCACTTTACCACGGCCCTGCAAAGGGAGGACATGCTCACGCTGATGTCTCTCCTGGTGCTGCAGAAGATCCAGTGGGAAGAGGACAGGTGGAGCTAAGGTGAGTGAGCTTCCCCCTAAACTTGGAGGACTACTGGGAGAGGATGTTAAACTTAAACCCTTCTTCCACCTCCCTCTGTCCTCCCTGTTGTCAATTAACGAAGGACAAGATGTTGCTCCTTTAAGACAACCACTGCCTGATGACATGTACAGGGAGGATTTAGCACTATAAGGGGAACTGAGGGGAGAGGAGTCACTGGAAGAAGGTGTTTCAGATTCTGTGCTTCCTGTCTCTGACAGGGTCTTGCATAAAAGCAGAGGGAGAAACCCAGATACAGTTTTCTTGGGCACTTTTGTCGCCTTTGCCAGCCTGGGTGCTGCAGTAGGAATGCTTCTATCAAACATGTAAGTAGGGCGCTTCGAGTGGAACAAAGACTCTTTCCTTCGAGTGTTGGGGCTCTCATATATCCCAGCCAGGCCATACCCCTCTGCAGAGAATGGCAATGGTTTCTTTGTAGCCTTACAAGCTACTGATGCATCACCATTCTTCGTCTTCACATCCTTCGCCTTTACATGTGTAGTGTTTGAAGTAGTGCTGCTCTTGGGTATCTGGTTTTGACGGTGCATGTAAGATGCCGTTTTCTCAGATTCCAGCAGCAGGCTTGTCTTGCAAAGCCGCGGGGGCAGGCAAAACTCTGGGATCTTGTCTGGGGTGAGAATGTTGTTGTGCAGGTTTTTAGAGAGACTGGCCTTAGAAGAGAGAAATATATCCTCCTCACTCTTCCCTATGTAGCGGCTCAGCTCCAGAGGAATGCTCTCCATGCTCTCCCTGATCTTCCCGAGGACCCACATAGTTATTTTCTGATGATTTAACACGGTGTGAGTGTAAAGTCTTTGCACACAAAACTTTTTTCCCCCTGCAGCAAGGAAAAAAATATAATTTAGGTGGATCAAACAAACAAGGCATGAAACAGAAAACATTTTTCAGAATTAGAAAAAGAGGAAAGAGTTTATTTCAAAAGATGAAATGACAAATATTTTCTTCTCACCTGCTGAGGTCTTGATGTATCCCCCTCTGAAGAAAGATCTGTATGAGTGCGACGGATGTGCCAATGATTTTAAAGGTGAGTGCGAGGCTCTGCGTCACTGGTCTGCCACCCCCACCTGCGTCAGAAAACCGGCTGTACACGTACATACACACAACAAGGACACACATGGCAGGCTCAGTGTATCGAGTCACTCAGTGTTGGAGACTGGGTGGGTGGGTGGCAATCAGAATCAAGTGCATTGGTGTGCATTTAGTTATGCTACGAGGGTGTGACGTTAGCTTTTCAGTCTATTGTACTGTAAATAATGGAAGCCATAGTCACAAAGTATTAAATGTAATGCTCTAAATTCCGCTTTAACATACTGCATACAAATTTAAAATACAATTTCAATATATATGAATGATAACTTGGATTAATAATTGCATTTTGATGTCTTAGGTAAATTAAAGATAGATAGATGAGATATCTTGAGTTTTGATATTCATAATAGACCACTATTAGATGATGTATGACCCTGCACTCCCTGCACTATACTCAACCCAAGTAAGGACAACTTTATTTCTAAGGCTAAAACTGAACTGAACAATAGTAAAGTGTTCAATAGACTGAAATTCAGATTAAAACACAAAAGAAAACATTGACGTGCGTGTTGTTGTGGTCATGATGACATAAGTATAACCTGCTTTTGAGAGAGCTGACCTCTCGTTCAAAGGCGATTCAAAGACAGGAGCACCCCAGGCCTACAGAGAGCACCCACCACCTCAAAGACCCACTAACCTTTAAACAGCTGGCAGTCCAGACACACAACTGACCTGATGTGTACTAGGCAGCTCCGAGTCACTATGTACTCTTGAACTCTATTAACAGCTGTTTTAAAGCAGTGAAATAATGGTAATAATAGTCAAAATGTTAATGGATGCTGATAACAATTTTACACTTATTTTCAAATAATTAACCGAACATTTTGTGATTTTGGGAAAGATAACTTCACATCACAACTTTTTTTTTATAATTTCAGATATGACAGATGTTGTGGTCACTGTACTTTCTGCCATTAGTTTGACTAATAGATGGTGTTAGATAGTAGAAGTTACTATAACTAATTCATCCTGCTCAGTTATTCAATCTCAGACATTTCCAGGGTGCAAATGATCCAGTTTCTGCCTTTTTATTGGTACTGATGGATCATAGAATCCCACATATTAAAATCAAAGATTTTTACATTGAACAACGCACATTTATCTTGTTTCCTCAGCCTCTCTGCTGTGATATAACTTTCCTCTCCTTGGTCAATGGCCAAAGTTTGAATGGAATTGAATTATGTTGAATGTTCTAATAATAAGTTGCACATTCATTCTGTGGTTTCCATTCTGTCCAAGCTTTTGTCTAGATCATTTTCACTTTTTGGACTCTTCATGCCCCTCTGGACATACATCAGCTATTCCATAAGGCAGTGTCATTTCTATCTACGGATGCCTGTCATCCAAAGTTGTTGGTATGATTTTTCATGTTATCAAACACTGGCATCTTGTGCTCGTTATACAGATGAGGACAAGTCCTGGACTGGAAGAGCCTTTAAAAATGTGAGTTCAACCACAAGAGGGCGTACATTGATCAGATTTACTGTAGGCAGCCTCAAACCTCTGTTTGTCTTGGTTAAAACATCAGTGGGGTAGTTAATATTTTTGGATAGCATTATTAGCATTATAACTTCTATAAAAATTACAAAAAAAATAGAAATCCAAGGGTTAGCCACATTTGTTTAAAGTCCTCACAGACAAGCACACACTCAAAAACACATTCACACTCAGGACACCTGTCCCTTGCTTCATTAAAATGATCCTCTCTTATTGCTCTAATTAAACAGTAAGTAAGTGAGAAACGACATGCATGGCTGTGTGTGTGTGTGTGTGTGTGTGTGTGACAGAGAATGAATATGAAGATGATGAATACATTCAGGAGGGGTCAGGGGCCTCCGGAGCACCCTGGGGTCAGGAGGCTTTTTGTGGTAGTGAAGATTGACTTTATTACACCAATAAAAACCCGGAGTGCTCTCTGTAATGGAGAGATAAATGATTGGGAGTCAGAGGAGGACCTTGCCTTCAACTGCCATCACAGCTGCAATTAACGCTAACGAGAGAACAGTGCATTGTTGCCAAATGCTCTACTGCGTCGAGTGCATTAGTGTTGAAACCTTTTTGTTCTGGAGCTCTACATTTTTAAAATAATAAGTCACTATATTATTTATCGAATATACCCATTGTATTTTATTCAGCATAATTTGCATTGTGAAGACTTTTGTAGGACTCAGAACCTTATAACAGTGGTTTGTTCTTCACAATAATTTCTTGTATTGAAATGTATGTTTAAAAGCTATTTAAAAAACATTAATATACTGGTCAAATAGCAGCCGTCTTTTGTGCTACTCATACAAAGCTGTACTTCACAGTGGCTTACCCAGAACAAGTTTAAAGGCCTTGCACGAACACTTTGATGCATCATGAAAACATTAATTCAAACTTGTGACTGTTGCTTAATGCTGGCTGCTGCAGGGATGAACCAGCAGCTTTTGATTATCATCTGAGAGTTAAACCAATAAGGACCCACAGCAAAGCATTTGCGTACATTATAAGTGATGTATTACATCTCTCTCCCCACTGGAGGCTGTAACTTCATCCCACTAACCACCTGCCCAGAGCTAAAAGTGACCTTTTAGCCTTCCTTCATCACAAAGAAGGCACAATGGAAACTTCAACTCTGTTTTCATGGAAGTTGACTCTTTCAAACCTGCTCAGTAAGAGGAATTGCTCCTAAGTGTTCGTGGTGATTCAGTTCAGTGTAGTGAATGGGACAGGAAATACCTGATCAGTCAAACAAGTCAATTCTATGCAGTTAGTCTTTGTTTAAAGCATCTCTAGCTCCAATTTCAGAGGATAAATCAGTTTCATGGTTTGTGTGTATGTTGCTAAAATGTCAGTTTGCCATTTGAAACCTCCTAATGATTTATTCAAAAATCTTTTTGCAAGTTGATGGGTGAAACTTACACCCACACTGTGAAACCATATACCTACAGTAAGGAAAGCACAATAAAATAATCATGTATCGTGTACAATTAGCATAACATTAGCATACATTCTGTAGTGTAATGTCTCTCAAAGATATGGTTTATAATTAAAACAGATAACAGTACAATTTGGTGAGTTTTCAAATTAATTTTAAGAAATGAGTTTGATGAAAGCCTCCTCATATCCTCACAGAGTGACATATGTGGAATAAAAACTTGTGAGTTAGTAGCTAAAACAGACAAGAAACACACAACAAAACTGAAACAAATCAACTTTGTGTCACACACCAAAATAAACATTTTTTTAATGTCTCCCCAGAGAAATGTTGTTACCCACTGCAATACAGAAGAGGGACAAGAGGATACAATAGATACAATTTAAGACCTGCAATAGATTATAGATAAATAGATACATAGATAAAAAGTCTTTAGATCCCTAGATTACACAAAGGCTAACAGAAATGTCAGAATCATTTTCTTTGTTGATTGATTTTGTTTGCCTGATTTGAGCAGTTTGCTTGGGGCTCTAATGGAAAAAGTCTGATTAGGTTTTGCACACATTTTCACTCTGCACCTTTGTGTAACCAAACAGGTCCTGCCTAGATCCAAGGCAGTTTTAGTAAGCCAAACCTTTGTTATACGGTTTTCTCTGTAACACTGCCAATTATCATGTTTTGACATTGTGTGATGACATTTAAAATTCCAAGTACAAACTCTGAGCAGGGGAAGAGTTGATGGTACACTTTGTTAATTTCCATTTCACTTTAATCTCTATTATTGAGGAGCCAAATGAGTCTATATGGGCACATAGCACTTAACCTCTTTTAAAACTGCTGAAGTTTTTTGGCCTGAGAACTTCTTTGTCTGAGAAAGTGGGGAAGTCGGAGAGGAGAAACAGTGGGAGGGAGGCCAGCAAGGCTGAACCATTGACCTGTTTTGAATCAATGATAAAATGCAATAATGGCTAATAAGGTGTAATAATTTGGGCCAATAAAGATAGATGGCAGATTGAAGATTATATGAGCTGCGTCAGAAGACCTTACTTTGAGGACGACGCAGGGACAATACACTTCAGCTGGATGGGGCAGATCAAATTTGACCCCAGATCAGTGAATCATTGTCTAATTATTAAGGAGAAAGAGAGAGACAGAGAGAGGGAGGGAGACTGCCAAAGAGAAATGGATGAAGGAAGGTAAGGGGAGAGGGGAAACTGTTTGGGAGAAGAGGTGGAAAAGAGTGGAACAGAACAGGAATGAATGGTGAAAAAGAATGAGATTCAAAGAGTTAACATCCTCTGTAACTGGGAGGATCAGGTGAGCTGCCTTTGAAGACGCAACAGAGGGTCAGAGAAGACTGAAAGAAGACGCAGAGTAATAGAAAGTGAGAGAGGGGGAAAGAGAATGGGATACCTTATGGAGAAAAGACAGAGAAGAAGAATTATAGTAATGTGCAGTGGTCCAGCGTGACCTGTCGTTAGGACTCTATCCCCTGACAGCTTCTCTCTGTCTCCAGGCCTGATGCCAATATGCTAATTCCCCTCAGATGGCCTTTTCATTCGCTGATGCTGACTCCCGTCGACACGTGCCAGATGACTGTCCCCTCATCCCACTATAATAGACCACGGCAGTGAATATGGCAAGGCGACCATTACCAAGATAAGAGCAGAGGTAGCCGTATGCCAGCTGCCTGCTTGCAGTGAATCACATATACTGTTAAAGTAAGTTATCTCATGTACCACAATTGTACCATAGCAGGCATTACAGTAAAACACCACATGTACTGTACGGCACATGTGGTGGAGAAAGAAAAAAAAGCAGCTGTTGCCCCTCCCTCATTACCATTGCTGAGATGCCGTTGAGCAAGGCCCTAAACCCACAACTGCTCCATTGGAGCTGCTCAGTGGCCAGCTGATCGTCCTGGGCAGCTTCCAGGTGTCAGTGTGTGTGACTGTGTGAGTGGGATTAGGGTGTTCCTTGAAAAGAGCATTGGTTAGAAAAAAAATGATACGGTGGGTAATCAATCTAATTGATCAAATAGTGTTAGAAATTCCAATTGTAGGTTTTGGGATTGATGGACTAAACATATAGGGAAACTTAATATGGCACGTCTTAAGAAGAACATACATTTGAGTTCAGGTGTATTCGTCACCCTAAATGATGACAGTAGTACACTGGAATTCCATATTTTATAGTAGATTTAAGCAATAATTAAAGTTAACTTAGAGCATTCAGAACTTTCATCGACCAGCCATAATTTCTCTTTAGCTGACCAGTGAAGCTCCCATTACAGCAATGTTAATATTCAGTGGGGCACATTACACGTCTTTAAATTAAACATACTGTAAGTATCTTGATTAAACTGTGGATGAAACTGAATATGGTATTTGTTAATGCAAAAAACAAATTATTTGTGAGATGGAATGTTTAGCAAATGTATTAACAAAGGATAACATTTCAAAATACAAAGCTACTCAAAAATTGAGAAATTATGGATCTACGATTATTTTACCTGTAAACTTAAACACGAGATATGTACATTAATGTAATAGACAAATAGACAACTTAATTTTAGTTCTTCCTATCCCAAAACTTGAGTTCTTTGGTTCATATTTTATTATATTGTAATCTAAAATATAGTGTGTTTATTCTTGTAGGTATTTTACTTAAGAACACTACAGTGTATTCTTCTTGAAGCGTATTGTAAAAGAAAAGGAAGAAAGAAAAGACACCCATGTGTTCGGAGCTTGTGTCATTACAATTACAAATTAAAACAAAATGAGGCAGCCAGTCCATGAAAACATGAATCGCCGGACTGAATGGAATTTCATGTTGTATTTATTGTCATTGTCTCTTTCAATTCAGTTCAATTCAATTTACGTAATTTGGTTATGATTTATTTTTGTATAATTAGGTGGTTTAGCCATTGTCCCTCTGAAGACTCTGTCTGTCTGTTTCAAGGTCCTCATGTACGGATCTCCTCAGACTGCATTAGCAGGTCAGCAGTCATGCTGTAATCTGGGACAAATTTGGAGGAGGAAGAAACCTCTTAAGAATATTACAGTTTCATTAGTTCTGTAAGAGGGTAGGAAGCCCTAATGACCTAGCTGTACATCTCTCTCTCTCACACACACACTGTCCTTTCTTTCTTTCTTGCCTCATTTGTATTCTCTTTCTTTGTCACACTCTTACTTTCTTTTTTTCTCCCCCATCGTTGTTATTTCTCATGATTGTGGTGAGAAAAGTGAGGAATCCTGAGCCAATTTGCAGTAGTGAGAGTTTTTCTAATGTGCTCCCTTCACTGTATTGTGATTCTGCAAATTATGAAACAATTTGATGCACTTAAACTTTTAATAATGAGAGTTTGCTAAGTCCATTTGATAGATTTCTGCTCTCTGGTGAAATTGTTTAACAAAGTTAATAGTTGCTGTAATGTAGTTTCATGCCTCCATTTATTGTTGAAATGGCTCCACTGATATTTTTAATTATCATTCAAGCTGTGACTGAACAAGGAATCCTTGTATGGCAATTATAGGTTTAAAGAAATTAGAACAAATTTCTGTTATCTGATCTTGCCAATACATTGAATAAAACACTGCTGTCTGGAACAAAGAATAATATTTAAGGTTGTTCGTGCTCTTGTGTGTGTGTGTGAATGTGTATGTATGCCAGCGTGCTTGAGATCAGATCAATGAATTAAGCTGCTCATTATGATGGCCTGCTCTTGCTGGTCATTAAGAAAAACGCATGTAGAATTTGCCACCCTGGCCCCTATGAAGTGTGGGTAATTACCACTAATGTATCATCGTCTATTCAAGACCATAACATTTCGTTTATGGGGGCTGACAGTGAAACACCTCTGACCTAAATGTTTTATTCATTCATAAGACTCCTATTAATCATTTTAAACTCATTTCACATGATGAACAGTTTTTACATGAATAAAGAGCTCTCTCATATTAACGTCTCGTACTTTTATCAGTTTTTCATATCGTGTAATATTATATTTGTGTTGTTTAAATGAAATACCATCTTATCGCTGTTGGCCCGCCTAATCCGAGGGTTGTTGTAATTGATGCACAAGTTGGGGTCAAACTAAAACCAACTTACTGACTGTGTTTTTACCCAAAAACTAGTTTTACAGGCTGGTGCACAGATTACTAAGTTACTGAACTTTGTCCTCAAGTCATCAATGTTTTAAGTATTATTTTTTAGGTTTTGTATGTTGTATGCTTGGAAAGTCTTCCAATCAAACATGAGTACTGATAAAACTGATTTTAAATGGCCTTCTGACTCAATCTTTGGGAGCATTGTGTTACATTACAGCAAATTATAATATGAGCTGCTGTGTTGATGTCAAGACTCTAAAAGTAAGTCTGCGGACTTCAATTGTAACATAAACAGGTTTTACATATTTGAAGGCGAGACACCAGCAAATAATCTGATAGAAAATTATCTTTCTACATTGTCTAATTAGCCCACGTTATTTTAAATTAAACCTCACTATTTTGTGTAATTTCCCCCCCGGGATCAATAAAGTATTTCTGATTCTGATTCTGATTCTGATTCTGAAATCTGTTGAGTAAGTAGACAACAGTGTAACACAGAAGACAGTTTTCTGTGGATTTAATTTTGGAGTGAGACGTGACACTGAAACGACCCTCTGTACTTTCATTTATTTACCGTAATTACTCATAAATGTTTTACATCTGTTTGATGTCATTCAGCTCCTAATTCAAACTCATATCTGTGAAAAAGGCGCCTCCCAACCAAGTTCCTGATTGCTTTTATCTCAAAGTGATTAGACGCATGCAGTGAGCTGGCTTATATCTTCTGAGTATAGAAAGAAATGTGATTATTTTGTAAATGAATTAATCAATAACATCTGATGATTCTTTGAGTTGGATATTTTTTGTTAAAAAAACAAAAAAACAAAAAGTGGTTGTCCAGAATGTGCACGTCTGGGTGATGGTACAAATAACTTTCAAGTGCAGCTGTTTCTCCATGGAATCACATTCAATGCAACTATTTTGACACCTAGATTATGTTTCTTTTCAACATATCAAACAAGACGTTTATATGGACGCACCACAGAAACACACAATTGGGCATAGAATGAGATCTAACGCGGTAATGGAATCTGCATACCGACAAAAATAAGAGCATCTAAGACTTATGTCTCACTTGTACTGAAAATAACAATAAACATAAATAACATATGCTGTTAAATGCTTTGACACAACCAGCACAGGGTCTCCCCATATAAAAATAAACTGCACATATACGTCCTATTAGCCTGTGCATAAACACATGTGCACATTAGGAGACCTCATGTGATATTAGGATTCCAGAGGCATCTAACTACGGTGTTGTGAGGACAGAGGATCATGGAGGGTAATAATGGCTGCATTATTACTCCCCTTATTGTGTCTTAATTAGTGCCATTTAATTATACACTAATGCAGTGAGGGCTATTAAAGACATCGAGGCCTGCTGATCAGGGAATTAAAGCAATACACACACACCTACAGGCAGAGGCACACACTTATCACATAGACACTTTTGTCACCACTGAAATTTCAGTTCCCTTTAACTAGGAATCACAGACACCCTGCAGTGAAAGTGTGTGTGAAAATGTGTGTTTGTAGATGAGAGAAAGTAATAGATAAGAGGAGATAACCCTGAGAAATCTGTGTACAACAGAGAAAAACCTGCAAAAAAATCAGCTAAACTGTGTCTCAAAAAAAGGGAGAAAATAATAAAGATATAGAAAACAGGATAAAATAAGATTAGGATGAGGAAGAAGAAAATAAAGGTGATCACTATTATATGTATTCTGCTCGTTAGCAATGACACCCAAATAGGTTTTAATTCTTCACTCCCACGCCTCTCCTCCGCTGGTGCATCTCAATTATTTGTTCAGAGGCTGGTGTGACAATAGTGTCGGCTTGGGGAGCCTTTGGGATGCTAAACAGAGGACAGGAGCTTGAATATAAGTCATTTTCAGTGGGCTGAACCTGGCGCTTTGTGCTGCTGGAGAGGAGTAGCTTCAAAGCTACGTTTAAAGAGAGGAAACAAAAGAGCAAAACTTGATCCCATCGCCCTGCCTGCTTTTGAAGTTGTGAAGCTGCAGCCCATAAAGTGTCGGCTGCTCATATCCATCTTATGAAGATCATACACACCTCTCCTGCATGGACACAACGTGCATCAGCGCACGTGTCCGTCCCAGATGTGATCCATGTCATGATGCCCACACTGGCATGAATGTGTGCACATAATGATGATTTATGGGAGATGATAGCATGACTTAAACCTAAACATCTCTCTGAATAAAGTTTGCCTCGGGCAAAGTTTGTTTTTAAAAGTTGTTTACAATTATTTTTTTTCTCCATATGTGTCTCTTGAATTTGGGGAACTCACATTTCATTTTGAGTTTCAACATTGACACCATCCTCCTACTGAATTGTTTGATATTCAACATATACACACCTGTGATCAATCAGATTAGGTGATCAAGTCAAGAGTTCTAAAAGATCAAATGACTCTCATGTCATGTTTTGTCTCAGTACAAATGGCCAAATCACTGGATGGTCACAGGTTTCACTCTTATCATTATTACTGTATGTTCCCTATACAGATACAGCCAAAATAGTAGTTTAAATTGAAGGTCTTTCATGGGGTCTCAAATAAATGTTGTTTGAAACAAGGGAAATAACTTAATAATAACTTAGTAGTAGATATAACTTCATGATTTATGAAATGTCATAGAGCAACTGGTGGTGACTATGTACAGTAACCTGCGCTGTTATTATTTCCTGATGAAGACGGTGATATGAGCCCTACTTGCAACAATTTTCAATAATTGTGTGTGAAGAAGTAATTATTACACATGCTAAAATCAGCATAGTTGAATCGTAAAAATCAGAATGCACTTGAAATGGTATTATCAGCTTAATTTCACGGTAATTTAATATAAAGGACAACCGGAGTCTAAAGGAATGTGTCTTTTTTGTCTCCCTTCAGTTGTGGTGTGCAAACAGTGATCCCCGAACAACGTGTGGAAATTAAAACGAGCAAATAACTACAACACCAAAAAAGATGCGGTTTTAAGTTCTTTATAAATATCCTCAGATAAATAGTGTTATAATACAAGCATAACATTTTCAATGCACCGCTAAGTAACACACAGAAAAAAGTGCAACAGGCCTAATTAAAAAAAGGCCTATTTGTCTTTAGCCGATAGGCCTGCCATAGATTAAAATAGAATAAATAGAATAAGAGCAAAAAATATAAACAGAGTTGTTGGTTTGCATTTGGAAAGAATTGTTTGTCTCCTAAATCAAAGCTTTCTTTGGGTTTAGCGTATCTACTTGTCTGATTGTATTTATCAGTGCCACATTACAGTATGTGGTAAATGCCCTCACAAATTGTGCAAATAAATTATGATTTCAATCAACATGGGTCTAATGAAAAATTCATTACACAGCACAATGTTAACCTCGGTTTTTACAACTCTCCTACAGCTGCGCTTAACTTGAACTATGATGTTGCTGATTGGCCTGTTATGTCTTATTTTATGCAATTACAATGTCCTTCTTGTTTGCGTTACTTTTCAAAAATGACCCGAAATTTACCCGGTTAGGACAGCAGAAGAGCCGGGTGTAGAGGGTTGCCTTTCACCTCTAGCAGATCGCTTTTCTCCATCACTGAGGCCGGTGAGCAGAGCTGGGCCGGGCCGGACTGCAGCCCCGTCAAACCGGGCACGGGGCCCAGGGATGGGGTGGGTTTTATCGGCACGGGAACGGCGGGCAGGGTTTGCCCGTTGGCATTGTGGTACAGGCCCTTTGCTGACATGCTGAAGGGCGCGTACTCGGATGATGCGGGCACGGGCACCCCACCCATGGACTCAGACAGCATCCCGACGTGCGGCCACATGGAGTTGACCACGCTGCTGAGCTGCGGGGGCACCGGGTAACCAAGGTGGTGCATGACCGAGGTGAGGGGGAGCCCGCTGGCCATCACACCCTTATAGTCCCGTCCTATAATGTTCTCGATGGCGAATGGGTGTTTAAACCCACCGGGCTGCGCGCAAGTGATGCCCCCGTAACCCTGAAAGTGAGGGAGCCGACCCACGGCGCTTGCCGGGCCGGGCGAGTGGTCGTGGTGGGCGGATGCTGTGCCCAGCTTGCTGCCCGGGTGATGGTGGTGATGGTGAAAGTAATGCATCATCGGGGAACTCTTGCAGGCCATATGCTCAGCGCGCAGCACCTTGAAGCGTTTCCGTCTCCTCAGAAAGCTGCCGTTCTCAAACATGTCACCGCAGTCCGGGTGCAGAGCCCAGAAGCTGCCTTTCCCTGGCTGATCAGGCCGCCGAGGGATCTTGATGAAGCAGTCGTTGAAGGAGAGATTGTGTCGCAGGGAATTCTGCCACCGTTGGGTATTCTCTCGATAATACGGAAACCGGTCCATGATGAACTTATAAATGTCACTCAGAGGCAGCATCTTCTCGGTTGAGTTCTGGATAGCCATCGCTGTCAGTGATATGTAGGAGTATGGGGGCTTCTGGTCACTGTAAGAGCTCTTCCCAGGACGAGGCATGACTGGTTACTACTTTCTTGAAGTTTGAATTGTTGAATTAAACAGCCTTTAAAGTTATATTTTAAGCGTTGTATTTTAAGTAGCTAACTTGCAAGTCTTCATATCAGTCTCCATCTGACGGATCTGTTCCAAAGTTCTGAGCCATCAGCTTAGAAGCTGGTAAATTGTCGTTATATCGCTTAATACAGTGCAGCTTAAAGGCCCGCTGCTGTCAGGTGAGATCCCCGAGAGGCTCCTGCATCCCAAGAAAGTTTTTTCCGAAGACTTTCTGTCAAATTATGCTCTCGGCTTTGTGCGTAAAAGTCAGTCTCTGCGCGTAAAAGTTGAGAGCTCCTCTCAGTTTCCCCTCTGCTGTTTCCGCGGCGGTTGAAGGATGTGAGGGGCCAGCTTGCTCCGCTGTCTGTGTGTGGCGCGTCCTCCTCCCCTCTTGTGCGATGCTCCCACTCGCCGAGTGCCGTTTTTGTAAGACCCCCGCAGGTCGCTGGCTCTATTATCTATTATCCAGACACTTGGGGGACACGTCAGGGGAGAGCAGAGGGTTGTGTGTGTGTGTGTGTGTGTGTGTGTGTGTGTGTGTGTGTGTGTGTGAGAGAGAGAGAGAAAGAGAGAGAGAGAGAGAGAGAGAGAGAGAGAGAGAGAGAGATGGGCTAAAGAAATGAGAAGATAAAAGTGAGGGGTGGGTGGTGCGTTTAACACACGCGTTCGCTTCTAATCTCCTGTTTGCCAATCAAAGCGTCCTGCGTAAAGTACACAGGGACAGAAAATAACCGGGGTGATTGGTTTTAACCACTAAACTGTGTTTAAATGGACCATTTACTCTAAATGTCTTTAAGCTAAATCCCCAGTACCTCCATAACTGCTCCTCTGTAGCCGACCCTGACCTTTGACCTCTCTGGTAAAAAAGAAAAAGCAGTCAGTCAGTTTGAAATGGATGTACTACATACTGTAATGATATGTTGGAAGGCTTCATTGATTGGCATATAAAGATTGCTGTCTCGCACACATTTCTGAAAGCATATTCCCCATCTTTAAAATCAAGATGTTGTGCTGAGATAACATGATTGAAATATCCATGAGAGAAAACGTGGATTTAAACTTCCACTCTGGCAAATTTCACTTGAGGAAACAAATAGTAAAGAATAGAATATATAAATACAACCTCTCTGCTAAATTTGCTCGACTGCACTTTCAGACTTTGCAAACAATAAATCATGTCTTCCTTTGCGCACAATCATCAGTGCGCTACTCTTCTGCTCTCAATTACACAAGCACACACACACACACACACACACACACACACACACACACAGAGAGAGAGAGAGAGAGAGAGAGAGAGAGAGAGAGAGAGAGAGAGGCGCTGTTGATTAATTGCTGAGAGGGGAGTCCGGCGGCTGTCTGTCTGTTCAAACACTCTCCGGTGAATCCTACAACGATGTAAACAAACTTCATCCCCTGCTCGGAATTCTGTTCAGCGGAGAACAACAAAGCTGCCCCCCTTGCCGTATATTTTCTTTCTCCAGCCAGGTGTCATGACTGGGTCCTTGACGGCTCCTGTCTTCCCCGGTGCCCCGGTGGGCCCCCGAATACATTACAATAATTAAGCCTTCCGTGATTTAGCCTCCTAGGAGAGAAGTCCAACAATGTAATTAAGGGCGAGCTCGCTGTATTAGGTATGAATATTCAAAACTGTGTCAATTAATTAGCCGGTGTATCTCTCCCGTTATGTCTCAGTCCTTCAAGCCACTCAAAAGGTCAACTGTATCGACCGAGAGCATATTTTAAAGACATCATGTAATTGCAAGGAAAATCACTTCTTAGTGCCACTTGGCTTGAAAAAGAGTTAACATTTATATATTCACTGCTAAATAAAGATAGTCGTTGTTGTGCTTATGTTTTTTTGTTGTTGTTGTTTTTGTGTTTTTTTTGCATAATTGTTTTCCTGGCGCCTGAAAAATGAGTTTTGAAACTCTGAGGCCCTCAGAGGCCAACGCGGGTAAAAGCATCCTCTTTAAACGCCCGGGAAAGATCAATATTAAATCTGTTTTCACAAAGGGGGCCGTTAAATAGACACCGTGGCTGATCTGCATAACAAAATTAATTAGGTAGTCTACGGCAGTCTTCGCTTGCACCCAACTCCTGGACAAATAACTAGTTGTAAAGCACACCTTCTGGGCATACGGAACATATGCTGGAATTATCCTTAATTGACTAATTACATAAATTACTCATTAAGTTTACAGCACATCAATTATAAAAGATGTATCAATTAATTTTGCATAAATTACAAGCGGCACGCTGCACGAAGAGGGCGTCGGAGGGAATGAGGGTCGCCAGGAGGGGGTCTACTCTAAGGTGGAGCGTTTGTGTGCGTGTGTGTGTGTGTGTGTGTGCGTGCGTGTGTGTGTGTGCGTGTGTGTGCGTGCGTGCGTGTGTGTGTGTGTGTGTGTGTGGGTGTGTGGGTGTTTGCGTGTGAGTGACGGTCGTCTGTTTCCTGTCTCTAATAATTATTTGTTCAGCTTAAGGGCAAGATATTCTCTATCTGTCTCCCATTCGCAAAGGCAAAGTGTGGGGGTGATGGCAATTATACTAATAATAATAATCTTAAAGACCTCTCTCCAAATCATAAGGGGCGCATCGTCGCGGAGAGAGCCATTAAAATCAATTAGCGAGGCCTATTGTTTTCAATGGAAAATTAAACCAGTTTGGGACGGTTGTGCAGACGCTGTAAACCTTACTTGTGTAATGGGAAATTATTCAGAGGCAAAACACGACAGAGCTTTCCGTTTCCCCATAAAAGAGCGAGCAGGCGTTAATGGATCAAAGCTGCAGTGTGTCTGCCTGTTGCCTTCAAGACGTATCTCAGTCAGCTCAGGTAAAACTTTATCATCATCATTCATCACAGTGGCAAACTTAGTAGGCTGCATATAAAGCATTGAGTCTTCCCAAACTCTCTGACCTCAAACTTCCAGAACAATAATAAGAAAACCAGAACAAAATGAATAGTTGTTGTCCATGAGCTTTGTCATTGTTTCTTTCTTTTGCACAAACTTAATTTCACATTGCACACCAGTGTCTGCATGACATACCAATGAATATTTGAATATAGTATGTCTGATAACATATTGTAAATGGGAATGTCACAGAGGTGGACAAAATAACAGGAATACCTGTAATATGGGATCCAAAACAATAGACTTGCAATAAGTAATGCTAATTTGAGATTTCATTTTAACTGTGTCAGAAGTGTTAATATATCCACTATATGCTGTACTATACAGATTTTAAGACTGTAGTTTGTGGCGCATTGCAGGTTGTGTCTGCAGTTGACAATGATAAAAAAAAAAAGAAACCTGGCATTAAAACAGTGCATTATGAAAAGCACATTCAAAATCCTGCCTTGTTGGTGATAAAGAAAAGACTTGAAAAGTAATTGTGGCATTTCTAATTATCTTATTTAAATTGACAGGTATTGTGGTCATTAAGGCACTCATTGACTGGTGCCTGTGCAGATGGATTATTCAGGCAAGACCTGACCTGAGCAGCTACTTCCAGCTATCTATTTGATTCTCTGTGGCTTAACTTAGAGGGACTTCAAGGGAGACTCTAAAGCTTCCACTTCTGGCCCACTAACTTGTGTATATATCTTTCACATTGCCTGTGTTTTCACTGAATACAGTCCTAACACATTTGAATGATTTGTTAGGGTTATATTTATAACATGCCCATAGACTGTCTAAGAGCTCTCACCGAACCAACCACCCACTAACCTGAACTTCACTAAAGTGACCTCCTCTCATATGAATCTGATGATATTCACACTGAGGCCCTCTTATCTTTTGTTAGCCTCAAGAACAAACCTGAAGCAGAGTTCCTTGTGTAGTTTCCCTAAACTGTGTTTCAGTCATCAGTCTGCTTTCACAGACGGAGGGTATTCTCCCTATCTCGTATGTATTAAAGGAGTATCCATTTGACGAATCGAGCCCTGATAATGCTGCAATAGACTGCAACTACGCAGTAACCATACTGAGGTCTATTCCTTCCCATCAGCTGTCATTAGATGCTGTCAGTTGCTGTCAGCTGCTCTATTCACAGCAGTCATTCATCAAGATGAGAATCCATTCAGAAGCTTACTTCAGATCTCAAAGGAAAACCCTGAACCATATTTTGCTATAACAATTGAAAATCATTTTATTTACTTCTAGATGTGTTATAATCAGCAGTTGCTATTGTTAGGCTGAACATTGTTCAACAGTTTAACTCAAAACATCAGCAGCAAAACAGCTTTATAGTCCATTAGAGGGGCTTTCTACATGACTCACTACTTTGCGTCAACACTGAAGAATCACACAGGAAGAGAAAGAGAAAGAGAAAGAAATGTCTCATTAATTCATATTTAGGACATTATGATAAAGGACACATTGTGTTTTGCATCAGAAACATGACTCACTTTATCTGAAATTAAAAATGTCTCGCTCTGCAATAAGGATCAATGTCACTAATGCTTTCTCAGCTCGGCTTAACATCTTTAATTTAACAAACTCCGGCTTATTCTTTAAGGGGTTTATGAAATGCATCAAGAGAAATATGTCTGGATTAACCTTTTGGCTCCCCTCATTGACAGAGCACGAACACAGCCTCCATTACTATCTCTATACTAGACTTACTAATATCACTGTCTTCACCACAAATGGGAAACCACAACATCTTTTAGAGATTCTCATATTGCCTACTGCAGAGTTAGGCTACGTGGATTCCAACGAATGTGGTACTGAACTAAAAGCCATATACACCCACACACACACATATGAATGTGCTTGAGTATTACTGTATGTGTAATGCATTAACGTGTGTTCCAGTTAAAAGATTTTGTCTTTTTATGACTACTTACAAGAAAATAATCTTTATTTATTCTTAATATATTTTGTGATTACAGTTTTTTTACAAACAGTAACATGCATTTCTCAATACTTACTTCACTTTTTCAAAGCACAACAGCAATCACTGTGGACTAAACTGTGGATCACTTTTCATTGCATTGACACAAAATGTATTCAATGACCACATCTTTCAACTTTCATGAGCTGTTTTCTCACTCCAACTCAACCACTGCCAAAACTCTGTGTATTCACGCTCCATTTCGCAAATGTTCACATACTATTGCCAAAGAAATATTTTTATTTCTTGATGACCTCTATGAAAGGTGACGAAAGCTGACAGGTGAGGCAGAATCCATCTCTTCCAGCCACAGAGTGGTTTACAGCCCATCCCAGGATGGCGTCACCTTTCCTTCCACCGTACTCTCCATTCTTCAACCCCGTAGTGGAAAGTTTATGACCACCAGCCACATGATCAGATGTCCCTGCTGGACGTAATGAGTTCTGGATGTCTGGACATATCTGCAGAAGATTGACAGGGATGCAGAAAGACCCTTTCCCAGGTGCAAAGAGAGTGCGATGTGTGGATGAGGTCAAATGCAGAAGACACGGTTGACCAGCACTGTTGTTTTACCTTCTTATGGTATATATAGTGAATATGTATAGTTTTGTATTGCATTACTGGAATTACTTTAATTTTGTGCCCTTTTTGCAAAAATGACAAACAAATAAAGCCTATTGAAGCATATTGCAGCATTTCTGATTAATCAGAATCAGAAATACTTTATTGATCCCCGGGGGGAAATTGTACTGTAGCTCCCATTCAAGAGTAGAAATCTGTATGACATTTACTGTGCGGTAGCAATAAAGAACTGATCTTCTTTTTGTTGTCATGTAATCTTGGTTAATGCCAAATAAATAAATGAATGATACTTCAAAGACTACAGTGATACATATTGTAAAGCTACCTGTTGTTAGTGTTCATCTTTTAGGTCATTGTGTAATGAGTGACAAAGTGTTACTATTGGCAGACAAATGTTATTGTTCTGGTTGACCCTGAGATGTGTATAGTTTAATATAGATGAGTATAAAGTGTGTTGGTTGCATTAGTGCCTTTTGGATGTGAGATTAACTGTTGTGCCGAGCTGCATGTCAGTAAAGAGGACTGTCTGAACTGTTTTGAAAACCTGAACTCAACACAATTGTAAAGAATTGGAGCATCCCATTTCGGTTACTCTTTTCAGGGCCACTATGTAGTGTTGTGGTTAGGCCAAACCTTGCATAATTTCATTTTGGTAGTCGAGGTCTATACATGACAAGGCTGGATTGCCAACATGACAAAGCAGGCAGCTACCCAGGTGCTCCAGACCTCCAGATGCCCGTAAAGCTCCTGATTCATCACGTCAGTGGCTTTTGTTAATTTGCAAATTTGTCAATCAAAAAAGGCATTGAATGTTCTGACCCTGTCTTGTAGAGCGAACCTGTGTCAAAATCTAAATGTAAGGGTTTTATTATTTTTTGTTTATATTTTGCTTGCATGGTGCAGTTCCTACAATAATTTGTGTTTAATCCAATCATCACTAAATGACTCATGGAAACCTTGGGACCAGGTAGGGTTACTCCAGTATATAGTACTGTTTGGTACATTTGCACAGAGGGGGTTGGTGGGGCCCAACAAATGTTTGCAGGTATTTGATCTTTTGACCATGTGACCATCTGGCCAGAATGCACCCAATCCAATCTCTAGGTCATTTATAAGGGATAGATAGATAGAGAGAGACAGGGAGAGAGAGAGAGAGAGAGAGAGAGAGAGAGAGAGAGAGGGAGGGAGGGGGGGGGCAAGGGAGAGAGAGAGAGACAGAGGGAGAGAGAGGGGGGGGCAAAGGGAGAGAGAGAGAGAGAGAGACAGAGAGAGAGAGAGAGAGACTCATATATAAAAAGAAAAACCCAGTGGCATCCTGACCCAGTGACAAATGCCTTGTCCATTTTGAATATTAACGTTTAGGGCTGGCTGGCTTTCCATTGTGTGTGTGTGTGTGTGTGTGTGAGAGAGAGAGAGAGAGAGAGAGTGAGTTGCTGTCTTGGGCTCTGTTTTCTCTGCTTGTTACTCACACGGTCACCTTTCAGATTAATTAAAGTGCTTCCTGTCACACAAACCGGAAAGACATTGCAGTGCACTTTGATTCTGGCTGCGGTGTTGATCATATTGCGGCAAAACAGAAAAATGTGCGAAAACAGCGGCATAGCAATATGTTTAGTCTTTTCTCCTGTGCACCAGAAGTGTGAATGTGCTGAAATCAACACTCAAAGCTACTGTCGATGAAAGGTTGCTGTCCGTGGTGCTGGTGCACTACTACAGTATTTATCAGTCACTACATTCACTACGTTTTTTCATTGGTGGACGCTAGGTTATGCATGGGATAGGATAGGTGTGTGTGTGTGTGTGTGTGGGTGGGTGTTTGGGGGATGGGGGGTAGTCCCGACCGCAGGGAGCGCGGTTGAATCACCGAGCGCGCCTCCGTAGGATCTCCTCTTCCTGCCGTCACACCCACTGCTCGGTGTTGTGGGTTCACCCCGTAGAGAAGGGGAGGACCGACGGCACACACAAGCAGCAGAGATTGCTGCAGTGCGAGCGCAGCGGGAGACTCGGAAGCGGAGAGAAAAACACACACACACACACACACACAGACACACACACAGACACACACACACACACCAGCAGCCTTATTCTCGAAACTTGGTCTATGGAGAGATCTGCAGCGACACCGTAGCGACGCAGGCCGACATGGAAGAGTATTTGCGGAGGGTCCAGAGCAGACTCGGGGTGAGTTGAGAGCCTTCAGCGGCGTTAAAAGCAGGTTGTGGGTGTAATGAATGAGACCATGACGGAAAGGCTGGTGCTGCTGTGCTACAGGCTGCGTTCCTGTTGCTGAAAAAGCTCACGGCAAAAGCCTCTCACGTCCCTTCGGTCCCCCAAGCACCTGTAGATCGACAAATATGACAGCACAGGGGAAAGGAAAGGCGTGTTTGGCCCCATACAATAAGCTCGTTGTGTTTACAGGAACATCAGTGTGTGAATTTGAATGAGGAGCTGATTCCTAATGAGGGGCAGGCGTGACATCAACAAGTTTAGCCAGAGGCTGTCCTTCCCTGCTATCTGGTTGCTCTGCAGATACTGACTCATAATTTGCATTTGATCCAGAGCTGAATATCTGTTCACACATAAAAAAAAAAAAAGCCTCATGCAAATACTGAACAACCTAATATATATAGACTTAATGACTTTGGAGCCTTTGGGGCACACATACCTGCATATTGTTCTAGTTTATATACATGTGGTTCTATTCATTTTACATTTCTGTATACAGTCTTGGCCTGTATACATCTGGTCTGTCAGGAGTGCACTGCAACACTTGCACAGATGTTCACATCAGGGAGCTTTTCATGGATGATGCACATGCCTTGAGGCTATGGGCTACAGGGCCCCTAAAACTGCTCTTTCTACATGTGCTTGTTTAAGTGGCATGACCATGTTATCAGTTGCAGTGCATGGCCATGACCGTATCTTTCAAAGGTTTTGAGCTATGAACACTATACTGTATATTCTCACCCCCCTCCAAAGATCCAAATTTGTGATGACTAGCACTGCTGCATCTTTGCATTTATATGAGCTGAGTTTAATAACTTGTGTTTTTTATTTAATGTCTCTGATGAGAACATGTCCAGGCAGCTGTCAATGTCAGGGATTGATCAGAAATAACTCTGCCTCCTTCTGTCGGCCACTGAAGAGCACAGACGCTATTATTCAGTGACTAGAAATGAGTTTGCTGTTTTGATTATTCAAACTTCAACTTTAAAACACACACATACACCCACAGTCAGATGCAACATATTTATTCACTTGTGTTTTTACATTCACACATGTACTGATGTTTTTCTATAATTTGATTTAAATCAATCAATTTCCTAGAATGTAATTATCAGTCACATGTAATTTATCCCATTTACCAATTCCCACACAATATTGCCCCTTTTAACCCCAAAGTTAACAGGGAAAATGCCATCCTAAACGTAATCCATGTGGCCTCAACAATCTCACCTTAAGGTCCATGTAATTTCTGGGAGACAGGGTTGCTTCTGGAGCTTTTGATCATATCACATCTTTATCAGCAGATGGAGTTTGCCCAGTTGTCATAGAATTGTAAATGTTCAAATTTCCTTTTTCTTTTTGGAGCACCTTAAAGACTTAGCTTCAGCATTCATTCTTGACCTGGCAAACGGCAGTTTACAAAACAATCTCACCTTAAAGTCCATTTGATAGCTTTAGTAGTGACTTTCGATCACAACACCTATTCTTCGTTAGCAGATAAAGATTGTGTATCTGCAATCTCTATGTACCTTGTACTGTTAGTCAGCCACAGGGTAAGGCACATATATTGTCTGAGCATGTCAAAGGTCAGAAAGTCCTAACTGTACACTTCCTTTTCATTTAGGCAATAACATATAGGTGATGGTGTTCATGTGTACAAAAGCTGATTTAGTAGTAAATAATAGTAAAACATGCTTTTGATGTTTGGAAATTCTGAAGTAGAACATAATGAACATGAACAAAATTATTTTCAGTTAAAGGGATACTGGAGAAAATGTGTTTATGTACACCAATATGCTGTTACATGTCATACATTACTCAACATACATGCTCGTATTTGCTTTATTAATCTTAATTAATTACATTTTCAGCCATGCTACTGAATTCTGAATATTCAGTTTATTCATGTAAACAGGTGTCTGTCAGCACAATAAAAACATGCGTATGAACAGTCCATCTGGAATGAAATTTAAAGAGGATAAGAGCGTTTTATCTTGCATGTACTTCACATAAACGTAGGGAGAGCCGAGGCGAAGAAAAGATCAAAGAAGCAAATCCGCAGATCAGAGCACAGCGGGGTAATTGAGTGATAAGGAGGGCAACTGATGAGTGTCATGGAGGTTGCAGATAAAGTGTAACACATGTCATGATTATCAACCATTTCTCTCTCACACAGACACACTTTATCTCTCTCTCCTGTATACTTTTATGGGTCACTCTTTTGCTGACCACTCTCTACACTCTGTCATTCTCTCTCTCTCTCTGTACTCTCTGGATGGCCACCGTCCAGAACATCCATACCCCTAATTGGCCTGGCTCTTAGTGCTTACTGAACCTGTCTTTCTTTCTCTCTCAGTTTTTCTCTGTATAGCTCCACAGCTCTCCCTCCTTCACTCTCCCATCATTTGGCATAGAGCTGAAGCAATGTGCTGAGTGGACTTCAACCATCTGTCCTTCTCAGTCTGCACACACACACACACACACACACACACACACACACACACACCCCTAAAAAGGGTTTTTAGGCCTACTTTGATTCTGGCTTTGGCTTTGTGCTTAGTACCAAAATGTTATCATTCCAGTCTTAAAAAGAATAGGTAATTTTCCAAACCATGTGTGTGTCTGGGGCGCATTGGCACGAGTTACTATTCATCCAAATAGATGTTTACTTCAGCACATAATAGCTGAGAGGTAAAACGGGTTGCTAGATAAAAGAAGTCCAATTTGTCTTCACTGATAGGCACTCCTGCTCTGAAAAGGAAGGTTGGCTATGGGAAGTGCAATCATTTAAAAGCATTTATTAGCATGACTGAACCAAAAGGTAATATAAATAAAAAAAACAGCGACATTTGTGGACTGACATATTCTTCATCAGAATATTGATATCGTCTTTCGTAAGTTAATGTAGTCTTCTTTTAGATGTTCTTTCTTTTATTGTGTTTCTTTTCTTCTTTTTCTCTTTTACAAATGGTGTAAATTATACTGCAAGACATGCATTAGATGTGATGAACATGAAAAATTCCCCAAACAGTGTAAATCTATGGATGTATATTATGTAAATGGTGGTGCTGAGGCTCAGTGGCTGACACAGTCACTGCACAGCAAGAAGAACTCGCCTCTCATTCTCAGCCCAGGTCCTTCCTGTGTGGAGTTTTTGTATTCTTTGTTTCCTCTGAGTGCTTCACATTTGTCTCACAGTCTAGAGACATGCAGTTCCCATAGATATGATGAGTAGAAATGTCTGTGTATGACGGACTGGTGACTTGCTCAAAGTGTTTCCTTGACTTCAATTTAATGAGCTTGGACAGGCTCCAGTTGCTCCAATGCTCCAAACACCTCAGATGTAAACATTTATTGTTTCACAGTGCGTTTAAAGGTTGTATTTAACTGCCACACAGCTTTTATACAAGGAGTGATTACTGTAAGAGAGTAAATCTCCTCATTTCAGGATGGCTGAAAATATAAATTGAGGCAGCTGGGTATCTAAAGGAGATTCATAATATATTCCAAACTGAGCCTGCAATGACCAAAAGGAGAGAGGAGAGGAGAGGAGAGGAGAGAGGAGCTGAATGTGGTGAGACAGGGAGATAGAGCTCAGAGGGAGAGCACTCAGATTGAAGGATATCAGATGGCCAATGCAGGCTCATGCACACATACCACACACACACACACACACACACACACACACACACACACACACACACACTGATGTTCTCCCGCTGCAATATAACACACACTGAGTGGCCTTTTCTCCTGCTAATGCATCGCTTCCTTTCTATCTAGTATTGATCCCCCCCCCCCCCTCCCTCCTATGAAGGAACTGGCTGCAGACCTCTTCCCCCTCTTCTTCTCTCTCTCTCTCTCTCTCTCTCTCTCTCCTCTCTCTCTCTCTCTCTCTCTCTCTCTCTCTCTCTCTCTCTCTCTCTCTCTCTCTCTCTCACACACACACACACATCCTCTTTCTGTTCCTCCTTTCATTTCCCTCTTCATAATGTTCTCCTCCTCCCTTTCCAAATCTTTGCCTCACATTTTCACTCCCTCTTATCTAATTTCTTCCTCCTCATTTCTCTTTCTTTTCCCTATCACATTTTTTCACCTGCCTATCCGCTGACCATACTCCCTATATTTCAGCCCCCTTTTTTCCTAAGCCTCTTTGAACTCATTGCCCTCCTACCTCCAATCTCACTGCATTCCTTCCTTTCTCATTCTCAGTCTAATCAACAGCCTCTAACCTTTCTCCTCCCCTCCCTCTCTGTGTTTTGGCCTCTCATTTCTTCTCCCCTCATTTCATTTATCCACCTGGCCTCGAAGCTGGGGCCCTATGAACAGAAACCAGACACCAACTCCTTCCCATATATATTACTACCGGTACTTTATTCATCTATCCCTGGCATTAAGCTCCCTTAAATCACGGACTCCATTATATATTTGACATGTCAACAAATGTGCTTAGTGTTAGCTAAGCTTCCAGGTTGATATTTGAGAGAGCGGAATTACCCAATTAAATACAAGTTAAAAAGTAATTGTAGTCTGTGAGGGTTTAACCCATTAACTACACAGTTACATTACTGCTGACTGATTTCCTGTTTTCAAGACAGCCATTGACTTCCATTAATTTCTGTATAGTATGAAACTGACTGGCAGAGACTTGAAGTCAGCTTAAAAATAGTCAGCCTATCACAGTTTAGTCTCCTTTTGTTTTTAGATGAAAAGCACCTCATGGAACTGGCTTGTAACTGACTTACAATTCATTGTCATTCAATAATGTCTAGCTAGCTGCAGATTGTCCACAAGGTAAAGTTGTTCTGTCACTGGCAAACCAACTGCACACATACTAATCTGCATCACCTATAGGACAGGAAAGTTACAGCAGCGGACTAGACCTGCAGATGTGACAGTATCACCACTCACAGACACGGAAAGTAACGGCAGACAATGCGTGTTTTTTGCACTTTTTGTAATTCCTCTTATTATTCACATTATCTTTTTCATGACATATGTGTTTGCTAATTGTTTGATATCATATTCAACAACATTGCTTGAATATGAACAAAGCTCTACTGCTCTGCAGGAGCTGCCTGTTGTGTAAATGCAGAAGCTGTCAAGATTATACCCGCTTGGACAGCCCTGATGGACTTCTTTCAAAGTTATTTTGTCAAGGCCCCAAAGCCAGTGTGTCTGCGCTAGCTAAGGTTGGAAGATGCTTAAAGGATAAACAACTGAGCTTGTGACCTTAAGGTTGCCAAGTTGGGCTACTTGCGAGAATCTAGCCAGGGATCATGAATAGTTAAGGTGTCCTACCTGTCTTTGTCTTTGTAAACGTGCTTCTTCCCATCCACTACTCCATCCTCTCCCATGACAGCATCCTACAAGCCCATTAAGATCAGCTACAGATAGACAGGATATTCATTGTATCCACATTTTGCTTCTTGATTAATGGCACAGGCTTCAGGGCAGTGAGTCAGCTTATCTGTTAGATAAAACATTACAGATTGACACAGAACACCCAATGCACGCTGGGGAAGGTTGAGGATGAATCAGAATCAGAAATACTTTATTGATCCCTGGGGCAGAAATTATACTATATATATATAGCATATATACTATATACTATATACTATATATTTTGTTCCCAATTACCAAAAATGGTTGCACTGTTTCCTTTTACTTTCAGTAAGTGTAATTCACGACGATTCCTTTCATTTCGTAATATCTGTTATGATGTTTTCAATTTCTAAAACATTTTATGAGAGTTTTTTTCTCACAAAGACAAATGTTGAATGACCAGAGACCTGAGCTTTGGATGTGTGCCCCCATGTAAGTCTGTGTAAATATGTGTTTTTAAATACCAATGCTAGAATCAGGCCATGAAAGTCAGGATTGGCTTCATAAAATATCTGCTTTATCTAATACCAATACTCCCAGTCAATAAATGAAGGGAGAAACTTAATTTTCTGCCTTTTTCACTCAGAGATGAACGTTTAATCTCTGTAATGGAGCTGTCATTAATGTCCACTTAACCTAAATGAGGAGCGTTTGTATGCATTGTTTAGTGAAATTAATGAAACTCATCACTTCTCCGATAAAGCGTGTTACTCTGAGTTAGCGGTGAAAAAGTTTCTCTTGCTAATTTAGACAGTTGCTGCACTGTTACTACTGATTTTGCCTCTAGTGTAGTGCATACTGAATAGTATTCTCTTTCAAGCATGAGCTAAGCCTTGCAGCACCATGATTTCATTATTAATGCATACTGTTGGTTTTCAAAAAGCTGCAGTCATCTAACACAGTCATGCTGGCTCAAGGAGTTTCAAGTGATACAGTTATATCCGCTATCAAATCAAACAATGATGTACGGCACTGCCACCTGCTTCCTTTGTTGGATGTTGGAAAACAGAGAGATTAAATATCACTGAGTGATGTCATGTCAAGCATGTTTAGAAATGAAAAGGGCACCAAGCCATAACCTTTTGTGTTGTGTTTGTGTGTGAGTGTTTCCAGGCAGATGAATTAGAGGATCCCATCCATGCTGTTTTAGGGGGACCAGTGCCAGATGTTGACACTGTGGCCGCAACACTGTGCTTAGCACTACACCTCAGCCAGGTAACATGAATTCTGTCTTTTTTGTGTGCATGTGTTTTCTACTTAAAAACATGTGAAAAACCAAACTTTTTTCAGATGGTTGAACGATGAAGTCAACAGTTCAGGTCAAGTCAGTTTTATCTATATAGGCAGTGATCCTACCAGTGCTTGGCAGCACCTTGAAGTTGAGCCAACTCTTATGAAGTGAATGTATATTGTCAGTCCTCACTATATGCATACTATATTCTAATTTTATACAGTATAGGCTACATACTAAATGCCATAGTATACTGTTTTAGCACTTAGTATCCAAAAACTCAACCTACTTAACCATATTATATTAACATGAAGTCATACAATACATAAACACAATATTTTTCCTAAAATGTAATACTAATTTCTTTGTTTTCAGTTTCACCACCATCCATAATATTATTTATTTATTTCTAGCTGTGAGCACCTCCTCCATTTCCATGTGCATTGCATTGTGGGAGAATAGTATCGATGGCAAACTCAAAAATATTAACCATATTTAGTATGGATACTGTGTTGTTTTAGTATACTTTTATGGCTATCAAGTGAGCAAACAAATCTATACTTACACATTGTTGTTTGATTTATGTTAATGTGTCATGCACAGGGGTAGCAATTGTGCAAATCTCCTTTTCTTGCACTATTTTCCCAAAACCTTTCATTCATTTCACACCAATCATTTGAGAACTGAGAACATTGTTATGGCTTCATCTGGCTGTTTGTCCAATGAACCACTACTATTTATGGAAATACACAAAAAATAAAAAGCAGCTGGCATTCAGTACAAGCTTACATTTGCTAAATGGTGGAGTGGCAGTAGGGCAGAAAAACAAAATGCACCAAAGAAGGTTAAATGTGGTCCACTATGAAAATTCCTTTCAGTTCACTGTAGAGCTTCATCTGTACCACTGAGATGCTCCTTTGATGAACCACAGTTTGAACCACATCCCCTTTCACTATAGTGGTTATACTTAAATATATTCTATATATTGTATACTTTTTGGTGCACTTGTATATGCATCAACCTCATACCTTACTGCATTTATATTTTACATTTTTATTCCATTTAAATAAAACCTAATTGCTTAACTTTGTGGGAACATCTGATTCCAAGTCTGTTGTCGTTTTCAAATGCGTCTGGTTTCATGTGCTGTGTGTGTCTGTGTGCTCCAGAAGGAATCGTCAGGTGGAGTGTGTGTGCCGGTGCTGTGTGGCCGGCGATGTGACGCTGTGTTGCCTGGGGAGACGGTGAGGTATCTGCGGAGGGCGAAAATTTGTGAGAGCTCGCTGCTGTGGAGGAAGGATGTAGACCTCGTGAAGCTTCATCACACCGGAAAACTCTCACTCACTCTGCTGAGAGATGGACTGCTAGATAGGTAAACACACTCACATATGCAAATCATGTCAAAGCACACAGACCAGGTCTGTTTGTAGATAACTTTAGCTAATCCCTAACTGCTTTACAGTTGAGACACCAGGGAAATCATTAAAGTCTTACCTGAAAGCCAGTTCTGTTTTTAGGATGTTAAATATTTCACAGGACCAACACTGATTAATGTGTTTACAGATGATACAGAAGCACACACACACACACACACACACACACACACACACACACACACACACGTAGACCACAAACATATGAGGACACAGTGGGTTCTGGCTGAGAAGACTGTATTTGTTGATGCAAAAATGAGATTGAGAGTATGTTTGGATGTGTATGTCAGGCCTGCGTTTGTTCATCACTCATGACCCAAAGGGGAGTTGTATTCATGCAAATGCCTCACAATCATCGCTCCTTGCCCTGCAGCCATCCATATCTCCTTCACCCCTGTCTTCTCACCCTCCCAGCTCTGAGTACCACACTTTGGAGTCCAGCATCCTGCGAGTGGTCCATCACAACGGGCAGCAGGACGCAGGGGATGATGGGGCATCGTCTGTGGTGACAACAGTCGCCAGGGAGATTCTTCAAGAGGCAGCAGAGCACATCGGAGCTGTGCTGGGGGAGACTCTCGGAGGTGAGGGAGGCGCAGGCGCCCCCCCCCCAAGGGGGAGTAATGGGGCGATGAAGGAGGACACACACAAATCCCCTGACATGACTCGCTTAACACCCACCAGGAGAGATGGAGAAAGAGAGAGATGAGGGGTGGTGAGTGTGAGTAAGGAAGAAAGACGCACAGAGTCCCATAGTGTGTCTCTTTTTTTATTTAAGTTAGTTTAGTCTGTTAAGTTGTTTCTGTTTTGTCAGGTAGACCCACTAAAGTAAGAAAAGTTGCAAGAAATCAAAGAGAAATCAGTAAATGTTTGAAAGGAGCAGAAGGAAAGCAGAGAAAACAGTAAAAAAGTAGAGAGGGGCAGAGAACCAAACTGTGGTAAAAAAAACTCCCTAATCTGTGTCAGCTTGGGTGAAACAATATAATGATTAATAACATACATTTTACACTAAAGGGTTTATTGTATTGTCCATATTATTTATTAATTCAAATGACATCAGTTAAACTCTACTTAGGGTGGCTTTCTAATACTTGTTTATGTGATCAGACGCCTAAGAGAACAGAGATGGAGTAATAAATTTGCAGCGTGTGTGTGTGTGTGTGTGTGTGTGTGTGTGTGTGTGTGTGTGTGTGTGTCGTTAAGTCAGCCTGCCAAACAGGTACTCCAGTTGTCAATGTTAAGCAGTTGTGTAAAGGTTGGGCAGCAGACATGACTGATCTCTGTTCAATAACGCTCTGCTGTCTCTCACTGTGATGTACAGAAAGTGAATTAAGGTGGATAGACTGAGAGGAAACGAGCAAAGTAAAGTCCAGAGACACGGACTGAAAAAGAGGGATGATTAGAGCAGGAGAGCGATGTGCTGTGTGTAGTCCAGTCTCGTATTTCTTTGTGAGAGTTCTTTGGATAGTGCATTTTCAGGTTCATTGATTCCTAAAGAGGCCAATAGCTCAACTCAATTTCTGATCCTCATAAGCACTGTCTGAAGAAAAATGTTACCAGAGGACACAGAACTTTTCATGGGTTTATATACAGAACTGGCCATTGGCTATTTATGGCTCTTTTAACAAAATTTCATCTCAAGTATATGTATGTGCAGTTGTACTGTACATTTTCTGCATTTTTTGTGTTGTCTTGATTAAAGTGAGACCAATGGGATGAATAGCACAACATTTTAAACATGTGAACCAGAAGTAGCTCACATGATCATAGTCAGATGTTGCTGTTGCCTTTCATTAAATGTGGGTGACTTACTGATGAACTACTGTGGTACCCCAGTGGTGGCACTATACATACAGTAAGAGGCCTAAACTTTCCCTACACAGTTTCACCAAAAGGACACAATGTTTTTCGTGTTCTTCCCGGGTCACTGATGGCAACTTTACATTCAATAACTTAATTAAAAGTGTGGCAGAAGAGGACAGTGTGAACCTACATCATTATTTATTGTGTCCAGCTCAACACAAGAGGTTAAAAGGGCATTCAATCATTATTGATTATTATTATTGATTGGTCATAGCTTACAGTGGCCTGAAATGTACATAAATATAAAGGACATGTTTTACGGTAAAAAAGTAAACTATCTAAATAAAGCAGAGACTCAGGAAAAATATCTAATGAAGAGATAATATGTCATTGGGTAATACAATACTCAATGTAAGTGGCTCTTCTTGGCTTGAGACAAAACTGTTGCAGTGCTGGTTACTTGCCCAACACCAGAAGTTCAGGCTTGTAGATGAGCAGAAATTCATCAATGACCTGACCAAATATACCGTCATGATATGCTTAATTATTGAGCCAAACTTCTGAACAAGAGTGTGCATGCTGGAGGCACCCATATGTGTTTATGTGTATGCGTGTCTACAGAGGCCTTGCGGCTGCAAAGGGAAGCCTTCTGGATCAAACATGGCCGTCGGTCAGCACAACTGGAGGAGCTCGCGAGATCCTTGGAGCAATGGAGTGATGTCACTGCGGTTCAACATGATGAGACGAAGCTACAAGGTGTGTATTTGAACATGCAGAGCAATTGGACTGTAGTAACTGTAACAGCATTACAACAGCTGTATGAACTTTAAAACACAAAGCAGACACATGTATCATAGTTGGAGGCTCTCTCTGTTCTGCAGTTGACAGAATTATCAGGTCACATGATTTCTAAAAGTTCAGTGTAATCTCTTAGGTAGAAAGGGCATTCATGCTCGTGTTTTCTCCTGTCTGTTGTGAAATTGTTTGGTATCCTTTGGTGTGTGTTTTATATAACTGTTAGCTTGTTTGTGTGTGCTGACTGGATGTAGACTTGGAGCAGCTGCTGACTAAGGGGCTGAAGGAGTTTTCTGATGGAGAGATCACCATAGCGCTCTCCTCAGTGACTACAGATAAGGAGGTACGTTTTTATCATAAAAAAGCTTAAAATGCCTGATTCCATTTAGGTTCTGTTCGGTGAATTAAAACATAAGTATAAACTAATTTACCAAAGAAATGTAGTGATTTTTTTTCTTCTTGAAATAACCTCGTTTAATTAAGGGTAAATTGAACCCAGCTATGTGAGGCAGAAAACCCAAAAAAGATTAAGTTAATTTATCTGAAGCTCAGTTGATGACTCATGTTAACTGGGAGAGAGTTTCAGGTTTAAAGACCCTTTTCATGTCAATAACATTTAAAGACAATTTACAACTTCATTAAATGCGTTTTAAATGCGTCCATTTCACGCCACGATTAAATGGAAACTATGTATGTATTTTATTACATTTTTCAAACTACATGACAACAATTAAAACTATGTAAATGTAGATTCTTACTTAAAGATTAATAATCCACAGTGTGCATTAATTCTAAAAATACGTGTGATGACATAGAAATATTGGCTAATTAATACACTTTATTACTTCAATTAATGGCCTCATCAGCCTGACTGGTTCTTTTTAATACATCATGTTGGCATATAATACAGTCTACTTCCCCTTGTCAGTTGTTTTCAAAGAAACTTATGATAACTTGCACAGTCTTTTAAAAGAGAGATGGAGGAGAAAAACTTGTTCCTGACAAAAACAGAATAAAACACTTTCTTTTTTTTAAAAATTACTTGATGGCTTCGATGTTTCGGATACATCACACCTGCGCTGTGTCATTTTGTGGGGGGGGGTGTTGTTATGCAAGTAGAGGAGCCCCTCTGATGTTGTGAATTTGGATGAGATGCAGATGGAGGCCTGAGAGCCTCACACACAACCAGGTATCACCTCCCTCCCCACTGATATCTTAAAATCCAACACACATATACACACAAATGTGTAAATCGTGGAATGTTTATATCTCTGTCGCTCTCCTGTTCTTCCTCTTCACATTTGCAATCACACACGCACACACAGAGGGTGCTTAAAGCCTTTAAGCCTACCCCTTGCTTTTCTCCCTGCTGCAACTTCTAATGTGTTCACCCCCCTCCCAACACCACCACTACCCCCCTAAAAAAATCATTCATTATTTCTTTTATATCTCCTTCTCACTTCCAAAGCCCATTTTTCTCAGCGGCTGCCTAGTGTGCGGTATTAGGCTATGTGTAAAATAAATGATGTCTGTAGCCGTAGGGGTATGGCTCTGCCTCCCCCAGAAAACTACCTAACGTCCAAGGAACATTAAACACCCAGATCCTCGTTTAGCGAATAAATAACCATTCATTTGAATGGCTTTGTCTGTGTGTGCGCACCGGACTTTCTGTGCATATTTTACCAGCGCTGTGCCTACATGCTGTGTGTCAGGAGAGGGAGAGAGAGAGAGGGAGAGAGAGAGAGAGAGGGAGAGAGAGAGAGAGAGAGAGAGAGAGAGAGAGGGCCCATTAGAGACTTAATATAGAATAAATGGCCAGGGGCCTCTGTGTCGCCAGCGGACCCTCCAACTCCACAGCGTCATGGTGGGTTACTAATGACCTGAGATCGGGCTCCAAAATGAACTCCTTATATGCATGTCATTTGCAGTGTGTATATATTTATATATTATTTTTTAATTGTGTTTGAAAAGAGAGTAAAACGGTATGAGAGTGTCATTTATTGAGGGGGCTTAGGGAAGTTCTGCCTTAAATGATTTTTTCCAGAAAACTAAATAAATTAGATTCAATTAGTCTTTAATGGTTTATGTGTTATGTGTTTGTCAAAGTGTGTTTTTTTTGTCTGTGTGTGTGTGTGTGTGTGTTTGATAGTTAAAGAGGACAGAGTTAGATTTTGGGGTAAAAAAAATCTGGCTGTGATTGCCTAGTTAGCAGAAGAAAAAGCTTCAGTGTGTTTGGTGTAACGATATGGACACATCGTATAGACTGACTAATGTATTTTTGTATACTATACAAACATACATTAGTCAGTCTGTGTGCTCCTCTATTATGGAAGAGAAAAGTGGAAATGAATGGAGTTTCATTCTTTCAAAATCACTGCGCCTGTCTGTATGTTTCTGTGCATCATTTGTATCTGCTCATCAATGTGAGCTACATTTGAAACCGAAAAGGCAAATATTTCTAACACTTCCTCAAAAAATAATTCCATGTTTGGATCTACAATGGCACAAAATACTGCTCAAGAACTATCATGAAAAAAGTTTCCCATGATGCTGCATATGAGAAATAATTATATGCTTTTTTGTAATTTGACAAACAAACAGCTGAATTGAAGGTGTCACACTGCATATAATTAGCACAGTGGAGATAAATCTGTGACAGCAGTGACATAGCTACATATTTGCCATCCAACCTTGTGCTTTGCTTCATTGCATGTTGTAGCTATTGTTGCATTCAGTGTGCCAATTCTCTGTCTGTACCATGAGAATGAGAGACTGCCTGTCAGCTAAAGCAATTGTTTGTTGTTTAGTTCATACAGCACATACTTCAAATTATTGGTATTTTTCAGTTGTTTTCAGTCTGCCCCTGCTACAACTGCAACTGTACTGGGCGTGTTCCTGCAGTCCTTGCATGTTGTACTTGTTAAGGATTTGTGTGCAGTCCATCCATCCATCCATTTCCTATAAAAACACTTATCCTTTGCAGGGTCGCGGTGGGCTGGAGTCAATCCCACCTGACATTGGGTGAGAGGCGGGGTACACTCTGGACAGGTCACCAGTTTATCACAGGGCTGACACATAGAGACAGACAAACCATTCACACACACACTCACACCTACGGGCAATATGGAGTCATCAGTTAACCTAACCTGTCTAACCTGTATGTCTTTGGTTTGTGTGCAGTATTTATGTATATATGTCTTACAATTACCAGCTAAAGTTACTGAATCTTAGTGAGTGACACAAAGTAAACCATTCATCAGCTCCAAATATTTCCGCATTCAAAGCACAAGCTTTTTTATTGTTGTTTTGAATACTTAAATCCCAGACCTGTAATTTCTGCTGTAGCCTCACGAACAAGTTTGGTAGTTTGTCAGAGTCCCCTGCAAGCTATGAGCTTGAGCTGACTTTTGGTAACTAAGTAAACAAATAGCACGAGCAATACTATAATTGACGTAAGAAGTCTTTATGAGTGCAGTGGTCATACTTGCACGTTCTGTATAAAGGGGAGCTTTAGGGAAGAATAAATGTAAATATATATTCCTTTTAAATCAATCCACATTGATATCATTGTGAACAATATATTGTTAGATTTTTAGGAAACTGAAATACAAAAAATAAAAAAAACTTAGACTATATCTAGATATATATTTTTTGAAGTCACCAATGTGTTCTTGTGTGCACAGCACAGAGGAACACTACATTGTCTAACGGACTGGTAGCTGCACTGTGTCAGCCAGTGATTGAGGCACCACAGGAGCCAATAGGGGTCAAGTGCCTTGCTCAAGGGCACATAGTTTTTGTGCAGCATCACCTGTAGATGTGAAAGACATGACAGCTCGTAGCTAAGTTGGCACAAGGTAATAGAGAAGTTGGAAGGGTTTGCTTGCTCCTATGAATTGTTTACTTCACTTACATGAAGCTCAAATTGATAAACACACAAACACACTAAAAACACATTATTCACATATTCATGCCAGTGAGTGTGTGTTTGTGTATCAGAGGTTTTCATGGCTCACTAATTAGCGCTGGCAGACGAAGCAATGGTCGGATAAAGACTTGTCATGCTGTGGAGTTGATGAACTGTGGGAAGGACAGGAGCCCACAGCCACACACACACACACTATGCACATGAATATGTGAATAATGTGTTTTTTGGGTGTTTTAATATGGATATCTAAATAATACAACATATTTTAGAATTCTTTGTTTGCTTTCTTTTTCAAGCTATTTCCACTCATGTAGAGAGGGGAATGGCAGGAACGAGATAAAAGTTGGCATTTTGGTTTTAGCTTGAAATCTCATATGAACACAAGCTAATCCAGTGTTTCCACCAGGATATCCAAATAATTGTAATGTAGTTTGTTTTCTCTGTGTGGTAAACAAAATCTATCATCTTTTGTTCTGTGTGAGTGTGGCTCTTGTAACTGTGTGTGTTTGTGGATGTGTACGCATACGACTTAACATTATTTTGGACATTGTTTACTATTTTTCTATTCTATTATTACAATGTTTTATGTAGTTGATTTGTTTGTTTTACTCTTTCTGTGTATGTGTCCATCTCTCCATCTGAGGTATGCTTTAGGTTTCATTTTGACGACGTTGATTGTCTCTAATGTGTTGTTTGTTCACAGTCCTCCGGCCCTTCTGTTTGTTTATGCGGGGCCAGTTTTGCCCTACGCCACTTGCACAAATAATTATGTTCGCTAATGAAGGGGCCCGCAGCCACGGCTCTCAAATGCCTTTCTGATGAGAGGCACTAGGAGACAGCAGGTGCAGGGTGGGCCTCCCAGGGACTAAGATTGAAGACCAGGAAGTCAGGGTGCCCCGCCCCTCCATCCCTCTATCCTTCTATTCCTCTCTGACTTCTTTCTTTCTTGCTCCTCAGTGATTTTCTTGGCGAGAGTATCCATAAAGTACATACTGCTATGTAGACTGCAGTTTTGGGGAGATTCAAATCTTCTGATTTATAAATCTACATGCATAAACAAAACATCCTATTTACAGTAGCCTGAGATCTGCTGATGCCATCAGGACACCAAAGCACATCTACCCTTTTCCTAATTCTGTTTAGTGTTGTTTTTGTTGTAGCTCTTTATATGGGAATACATTCAGAATAATATACACCCATGACGATTATACAAAGATGCATCATTTTCATCTGCTCTGTGAAAATATTTTGCTATAACTTTGTTTGGCTGTAACACACATAATATGAAGTGTTTCATATACAAGAAGATGGTGTTTATTTAAACAAGTTTGGAAAACTGCTGCACAAGACAGTCATCATACTGTATCTTAACTTGCACTGATGTTTCTTCATCATCATCTCCTCTGGAACTCTCATTGTTTCTCTTCCTCCATTTTCATTCTCCCCCTGTGGCTTGCTTGGGCTTTGAGGGCAAACAAATAAACAAAACAAAACATTTATAGACTCAGTGCTTGCATCTTGGCCCCCAAATCCCTGCACTTAGAGCTGAGTGAATGAAGCATGCGGAGAAGGCCCATATGAGAAAGACAGACAGAAAGACATTTGGGCTTCTTTCTCTGCAAACTTTTACCCCCCTCCCTTTTTCCCTCTGTCTCTCCAAAAACTTCATAAACAGTAATACTCTTGTGTACACGTGTGGGCGCACATGAGCGTGAACGAGAGCGTATGGCTGTTGGTTTGTGAGCACATGCATGTGTGAGTTTGGCTGTGCATGTGTGTGTGTTAAGTGGTATATGATGCGCATGTGTGCGTGCATTTGCATGTGTGTGTTTGAGCAGGGTGGTGTCAGCTCGCTCCTTGCCACCCCATTTGCTGTAGCTGTACCGCTGTGATCACAGACAGATGTATAAATCAAACCTCGCTTGATGGATTCATCAGGGTGGCGAAACGATCGCCTGAGAAGAACTCGCAACTCTCTTAGCGTTCTGTGTTCTGACAGAAAGGGTATGCAAAGAGCCTAAATGGATGAACGCTTGATTAATTCTTTGCCGGAGATGTTGGCGACAGCAGGAAATGTGTTTTTGCTTTGACTGTGTTTGCACGGGAATTTACGCGCGCGGGGCGTGAGTTATGAGGCCTGAGTTTTGTACCTAAGGCTATTGTGCATAATGATGGCAGGTTGGGAGAACTGCAAGCAGCCGCTAAAGACTTGCTACCTGTGGAGCAAAGACAACCAAAGCGAGAGGGAGGGTGTGTGTGTGTGTGTGTGTGTGTGTGTGTGGGAGAAGGATAAAGCTGCAAAGTGTGTGAGAGCAGGAGATGAAGAAGCAATGTGTTACAGGGAAAAGAGACACAGGTGAGGGAGGGGAAAACAGGAAACAGAAGATATGGGTAAAGGAAACATAAAGGAATGGATGGCATTAGATAAAAACAAGACACACAAAGTTAGTTTAAAGGTAATGCACAATGTTCTGTATGACATGAGATACTGAACATGGCTTCAACCTGCATGTGACCATTCACACCATCGGTCACTGGTAAATATCTGACCCTCAAAGCCTCCAACAACAGTGATTCCGCAAAGTTCTGTTAGATTTTTCTGTCATTAAAAGTGGTCAGGGAAGTCGTCTTACACTGGGATGCTTCACAAACAGGGGCGTCTTCGACGATTTCAATCTGTATTCCATTACTTTGAAGTTAATGCAGATACTTGTGAAGCATCTTGGCAATCAAGAGGATCAGAAATCATGTCTGAGAGGGTTAGAAGGATGTCTACAGAAGAGAGAAGCTTTTCTTTTCACGGTAGTTCTGCTACTGTCGTAGTTGTCATATTACCACACCCTAGGACCAACAGGGTTTCTTAATCGAAACCCACAACTCCAAAAAACTTTAATACCAAAACGAAACCAGGTCAGACAGTTTATATTACCACTATCCCCATTACAAGGAGTTAACAGATTATTTTTCCTTCAGCCGCAGGAGTAAAAGTTGGTTTAAAAGCTTGATTTGTATTGTATTGTTAAAGGTTTTTAGTGTTTCAAGTGTTACTTTCCCCATACTTGTATTACTATCTTTGTATTGTGTTGCATATTTTTCTTTTTATTATTTTAATATTTCTTTCATTTTGTTTTTGTTGCTTTTTCTGGCAACAGAGCACAGATGAAATGAACGTGTGCATCAGTGAAACATCGCTACGCACAAATATCAGTTAATCCAAGTGCCTACTCTTGACGACTACTTACCTTTTACATACTCAATCATTTCTAAATGCCATTTCACAACTGAAAACAAGTGTACTGATACTGAGTGATAGCAGTCCTCACTTTTTGATTTGCTGTAGCTCATCTGTAGCACTTTCATGACAAAACTGCCATGTTGTTAACCCAGCATGATTTTCTCTGATGAAGTTCAAAGAGTTAGTACATGAAATATCTGCAGTAGAAAAAAAAGACGGTTAATAAAAAGTAAGTACAGTGAAGGGTTTAAAGGGGAAACCCTTTATTTGTGATATCTCAGTTTACCAAAAGCTCAACAAATGAGAAACAGGTCTCTGTATCTGGATCCTAAGGTTCTTGGAGACTGTTAGCAAGTGGATTTTTATAGCTAATATGTTGGTAATTTATAAGAAAAGGCAATCTGTGTATCTGGGGGTGGCAGAAAGAGGGAGAAAGAGGAGGGGCAAGCAATATGAGTAGTAATTTACTCAGTTAAGAGCCAAATGGCAGACAGACTGTCGCCCTGCGTGTCATCTCGGAGATTTGCACTCTGCTCGTTTTCTGACTGTGTGTGTGTGTGAATATGTGTGTGTGCAGTTTTGTATGCATATGCACGCAGTTGGGAAGTAGCTTTAGAGTATCAGTATCATTTGAGCATTTCTCTGTATATTGTACTGTAAATCATGACTTTATTGCTTTACCAGAGCTCATATGTGTACATACTGTTACATATTTGTTCACTGAGATTACAGTAGACGACTGAAGGCGGATTTATGTGTGTATCTGCGTGTGTTAGGGTTACACGTGCCTTTTACTAGTGTGTTTGCACTTATGTGAGTGAATATGTGTGTTTTAACGAATCTTGGGAGGCTTCATTGCACTCATCAGGATATCAGTGTTGAAAAATGGTAGTGTCAGTGAAGTGACAGTTGGGTGTGTGTGTGTGTGAGGATTGATGGGCCTGAGTCTGACAGTAGCCATATTGTGGAGAGAAAAAGGATGGGATAGAGGGAGGAACAGGCGGAGGAGTATTGTAGCCCCCTCATCCTCACAGGTTAATATTGACACGGACTGGGCAGATACAGCGCCTGCAGCGTTCATCAATCACTTTCACTGGACCCATACAAATACACACACACACACACAGGCTCAAGGAGCAAGAAGGACCACACACACTGTAAGACACAGCACACAGAAAAAAATACAAACACACTTTCAAGGTCAGCCAGAAACACTGACTATTTTGACAACATGAACAGAAATATGTTTTCAAGAATACCAGACACACACATGAATGTCAATCTTGGAATTCATCTGTTAGCTTTACTAAAAACTACAGTATCTCTTTTGTTTAAAAGTTCTACTTAAATAAGCACAGTAATAATTTGAGAACTTCACAAAACAAACAGTTATACAACAAATCTAGATTAATCAAGCAAATATGTTTTCAAAAATATCATTTTGCACACTTTATGTGTAACCCTGCGTTGCAAATTATGGTTGCCATAACATTGTTGTTAATCATTTCAGAAAGAAAGAAAAAGCAAGTTCCCTTGACAAACAAAACAATTAATTAATGTAACTTTCCATCTATCAATCATTGTGCGTGTCACTGAATTACCATAATCTGTGCATGGTGGCTGTTTTAAGAGCAAACAGTTAATTTCCAAACAATAAATCACAAAGTGTCTCTCTACCCCTCTGTGCGCTTTGACAGCTTCGTCTCTCATTGCTACAGATGAAGGCTTACTTGAAGCCACTTCAGTTTTACAAAAAATATTAAATCATATGCGCAATAAAAGGCAGGGCTCTAACAAAGTTTCCCATACAGCTGTAACCAAAATGTTAGGAAATGTTGGAACTGTGGGTATCTGTCAAGCAGCTTACCTTGATCTTGATTCCTTCCCCATTTTCTTTCTTTTTGTTTGTTTGTCTTTTTTTTTTATCTCTCTTCCAGGACTGGCATGGTTATGTGGATGGGCTGAAATCATTCAGTCATCGCCATGGCTATGATGGTCTGGTGGTTCTCTTATCTGTCAATGATACACTTCATCATCCCCACCAGCAGGTGGCTGTCTACTCAAACAACACAGATATCCTAAACCAGGTAAGTAAAATGTAAGACCACCAACAAAGCCACCTATAACATGTCAAGAGTGAAACTCAAGTGCTTCTTTGATAGACACAAGTCTATATGCCAAAATGTCAAACTACTGCTGTAAAAACTCAAAGTAGAAAAACTAAATATTACAACATGGTGGGTTTCATTGCAGATTTGCCATGAGTTGGAAGAGTCTTCCAGCTGGTCTCTTTCTGGTGAACTGGAGGCCAGGGAGAATCTCCAGATATACCACATCCCTATAAACACCCCCTTGTCTTCTGGCACTCCTCCTTTGCTGGTAGAAGAAATACAGGGCATCCTCAAGGACTTTGTTGACAGGCGGAGCTCTGTGTTAGCCTGCCACCCCAGCAGTAGGACCTCTTCCACAGAGGGAGTGGCAGGCAGCGTGGAGTTCTCCCAGGGATCATCTGGTATCAATGACATGGATGGTTCTGACCTAGAGAGAGCCGAGGGAGGCAGTGGAGATGTGGTGGAAATAGCAAGGTAATTAGATGCACCCCTTTGATAGTTTTAGTTCCAGTTTCAGTGAAAGTCATAAAAACATGAAATCTGAGATTGCATATTATTTATTCATGGACTTTAGGCAAACATTTCAATGGCAGTGTTGTTTTATTTCTGTATATAGGGTGATGGCAGATGGTGAAGAGGACACAGGAGGTGTAGGAGTTGGTGCTGGCGGGGAGCTTGTGAGCCCTGACAGCGGTATGACCACCATCCGCAGCAGCCGCTCCTCCAAGGAGAGTTCAGTGTTCCTCAGTGATGACAGCCCAGTTGGTGAGGTTATAGCAGGAGGAGGGCCAGCAGCAGGGCCAGGAGGACTCTTCCTAAGAAATCCCTCTCCACTGGGGTTGTCATCCCTCTCCCCTCCTGTCCCACCTGAGAGGAGGAGGCACCGCCCTAGCAGGAATAAGAGTGATAACTTTGACTTGTTTAGTTTTGACCCACTACATAGCAGTGACTCTATGCCAATGGAAGGGGAATTGGCAAATTCTGGACTAAGAGAAGATGAAGGAGAAAGAAGAGCAGGGAGCTCCAGCCTTTCAGAACTTGATGAGTTGAGCTTGCTGGATTTTTCTGCTCCCAATTCATTCCCAATCCATGGGAATGACATGATCGACACTGTGGTTCCTCCAACCCCAGTCAACAGCATGGTAGGTAGCCGTCCACCCAGCAGTTGTGGGGTCAGGTTCTTTCCAGAAGATGTAGTTGAAAGGATCAATGGCCTGCAGCACAAAGACAGTGTGTCATCATCGTTGTCAGAGACCTGGGATGAACTCGGCTTTGACACACAAGGAGCATTGTCTTCAAGTGACAATAATGTCTGGAATAGGACCAAGGAACCTGAGAGCCCACAGAGTATTATTGTGGAGCAAGTTAGAGGGAGAGAGTCAGTTGATGATATGACAGAACAAGAAAGCAGAGGCGACATCTTAAAGTCAGAGAATGGCCACCAGAGAGGAAAGAGCCTTGAACCCCAGCTTAGTCTGATCACTGAGCAGACTGAATCGCACGACAACTGGAACCCAGATACTGTACTTAAGGATCAATGGAACCCTGTTTCTTTGGCTTATCTGCAATTGACACCACCAGAGGAGGAAGTAACTGGAAAATGCAGGGCTGGTATCATTGGAGTGAAAGAAAAAACATCCTCATTGTCGAAAAAGAAAGCACTCCTAAACACTTTAACACCAGACACATCTAAAGAAGAGGACGAAGGGGCACAAGGAAAAAAAGGAGACGGACAGATGGAGCTCCTAGACTTCTGGACATACTCAGCTCAGAAGGGATTTCTCAAATCAGATAGCGGAACCACCACATCATACCCTGAATCACTAGATATGTGGAATAGGACAATCCGGGATGACAGTCTATCACCTCTCACAACCCCTGACAACTTGTCTGAAAACTCAGGTTCTTTCTGTGGGGTGAACTCCAATATTGGGGCTGGCGCATCTGTGGAAAGTCCACTAGGATTATCTGATGGTGGAATGGTGATGTGGAACACCACCATACAGGAAGACAGCTCTTCCACAATAACAAGCCCTGAAGGAGCTGAAAATGGAAAGGACCTTTCACACATGGGATCATTGGACACCAGTGATTCTCCAGAGACACATGTAAGCAAACAGGTGGAAGAAGAAAAAGCTATAGAGGAGGAGAGCGGTATAAATAAAGTACTTAGTCAGACTCCTGAAGTGGCATGGAGAGGTAATGAACACAATGTGAAAATAGTCATAGAGGCGGCAGAAAGTAGAACACAGAGAGAAGAAACAGGTGATGATGACATTGACACTGTTCAGAGCCAACAGTCTGTCTTGCAGAACTTGGCATCTGAACATTCGGAAAATGGGACTTCCCCCTACCAAGGTACTGACATGTGGGACCTACCTGTCCCTGGCATGGTCACCTCCACTTCAGAATATGACAATGTAGGAGCTGGATCTTGGAGCCTGACATCCTCCCCTGAGACCTATGCTAGCCCTGTAGTTGACATGATACAGCTAGAGGGGCAGTCTAGCCCTTTTGTAGCTGTGACAAAACCTATTCAGATAGATGAGAGGCACGATGAATACCAGGCGGTTGATCCTCAGGGAAAGAATGAATACAGAGCAGTAATTTCAGACAAAGAACAGCCAACCAACCACGTGTTCCTATTTGAGGGAACTAGTGAGTTGGGTCACATGATCAGGGGTGGGGAAAGTTCAATTGAGAGTAAGTACAACAACAAATGTGGAGAAGGATCAGAGGAAGCTGATTGGATAGAGCAACCCAGTGATCATTCCCCATTTGTTGTGGTGGACTGCTCCTCTGTCACTCAGGCCACTTCAACCAATCATCATTCAAGTCCAGGAGAAGCTACTGAGACTCAAATCCATACTGACCAATCATTGTCCCCAAGCCTTGTTAATTGGGAGAATCTTGTTTCCAAGAAATACGATGGCTCTGAATCACCCTCATCATCACATGGTCTGCCAATAACAATGGCCTACAATGAAGATTGGTCTGCCACTAAAAGCCAAGGTGGTCCTAACAGTGAGATAATTGGAAATGTGGAGGGTAAAGCAACAGAAACCTTGTCTCTGAGCTCCAGCTCTGGAGGGGAGAGAGACACACTTAAGTATAGTCCCGACAGCCTTCACCCAGGTAGTCGAGACGAACTCAGGTCCAATTCTGATGGAGATTCATCATCAGGCCTAGAAATGGACTATATCATTGTATCTGGCACAGTAAAAGAAGCTGAGAGAGAGTGGTATGACAGGCCTAAACAGGGTGACAGGAAATCAAAAGGAACAAGAAAGTCCATGGAGACATTTAGTATGCTTTCCTATGCTGCCACAGTACTGCAAACCCAGGCCCAAGCCCAAGCTGCACATAGAGAACACCATGAGAACACAGACCAAAATAGGCAAAACCAAATGATCAAAAGTACTGACAGTGCACGTAGTGCAGATACAGAGCAAAATCAAGCTGTCTTATCCTCTCATTACCAAGAAAGTCTTGATAATGCCACTGAGCATTACATGGTGCCAGAAATGATCAGTCCCAGCCAATCAAAAAATAACCCTGAAGCTTTTCATCAATCAGATTCAAGACCAACAGGTCACAGTCAAACACAGGTAGAAGAAGGAAACTATGACGATAAATCAAGCATTGTTGCCAGAAGTGTGTCTCCATCATTAAGATATCCATCAGATCACTTCCTGAAAACCAGAGAGGAAGTTTATGTCCATTCACAGATCTCAATGGAAGATTCAGATGAGGGTGGGCAGTCACCCTCTGCACCTCCACCATGTCCTACTTCTTTGGGTGATTTTCAAGTCTGGAGTGGACAGTTAGCAAGACAGGACACATCTCAAACCACATCTGAACCACAGTCCCCTGTATTTACCAACAGTTCGGTCTCCCACACCAGCTCTTTGGTTGGCACCCCATTAAGTGAATCAGGTATTTCTACTGACAGAGGACTTGGATTACCATTTTCTGGCGATTTAATGGAGGAGGAGAATGATGAGGAAGAGCAAGAGGAGGAAACTCATATAGAGCATACTTCCCTGCCAGAATGGACTTCAGAAGTACAATGTGAGAGGGAAGAAAGACAACAGTTAGGATCTTCTGATCTGCTGAGTTTCACTGAGGAGCTGATTGGAGGTTCTTCATTTAAACAAACAGATTTGCATTTGATAACATTCGAGCCAAAGAGGGACAGATTCCCGCAGAATATAGAGGATTACTATGATGAACAACCAAGGACTGCTGATCGCGATAAATGGTCGCCTGAACAACAGATTGGAGACCATGAAGCTTCTCAAGATAGCTATTCACCTATTTTAAGGTAAGAAAGGTTATTATTCCATATTTATAATATAATATATACCATATATACATTATTATACCATATGCTCATCTTACAGTAAAAGGTTGGTTAACCCAAAAAATTGCAAAAAACAACATATTTTCTCGTGTACATCCAATATATATCAAGCCATGCAGATAGTTTGATTTGGTTGGTTTGATCTTCCAAGGTGTTGAGATATCCATCTCTGAGATTTCTGCCTTCATCCCAATACAGTGGAAGTGAAGGAAATTTCATTTGTGTTGGTAGGCTATCAGTGAAAGATGTAATAGCATCTTTCCAGCATTCTTGCTTTATACACTATTCTCAGGCTGCCAACAGCCAGTGAATGAACATATGCGCCTGTCCTGCACACACACTTACACACATATACAAGTGCAAACCACACCTCTCCTCACTCCTTTAGTTCTCTGCTGGGTTTTTGAGTCTCTACAGCTTTCTCAATGGAGTCTGTACGTAAGAGGAATATTAGCAACACTGAACAGACTGTCAAAATCGAGCTAGAAGGCCCTCCTGAGGAATTGAGTCTGATGGTGTGTGTGTGTGTGTGTGTGTGTGTGTGTGTGTGTTGTATGGGTGAGAGACAGACTAAGACTGACAGAGAGGATGTGAGAATGAATATTAGTGGTGTGACAGAAACAGATTATGTGTGTGTGTGTGTGTGTGTGTGTGTGTGTGTGTGTGTGTGTGTGTGTGTGTGTGTTTGTGTGTGTGTGTGAGTAAGAAACGAACTGTGCATGTGTATGAGGGTGTATTTCATGAGTTCGGCACCAAGCTTTGATCTGCAGCTCTGTGTGTGTTTATAAATCTGTTTACGCCTCATTAAATATGCATTACCTGCCTCATTACAGCTGGAGCCCCACCACAGCTAATGGAAACAGCTCCCCTAGCGCTCTTACAAGGTGTAGGTGTGAGTGTATGCATGTGAGCCTGTGTGTGAGTGTGTGCATAGGTAATACCCAATGTGTCAGTCACAAAAGTTTGTTCATGTAGCTTTACATTAGCGAAGAGTACATAACATATTTATGTCTGTGTTGTTTGTTTGTTTTTGTGTAATTGTTTTAAATATACTGTATGTGAAGCAGACTGTTTGCTACTCTTTTTATTATTGCAGATAAGTATTACAAGGTATGCTTTTATATGAATGAATTTGATGGTTGAGTTGTACTGAAGAATCTTATTTCTTTCAGTTTTTTTGTGGATTTAAACATTGTTAAAAGTAAGCCTAACAAAGGTGTTGAATGCATTTCCTTCCTCAAAAAACATTTGCAAAGCAGAGTTGTTTGTAACTTTTGAAACCTGCATTGTTTACATTGATGTTTTCCTTGCTAGCAGTCCTCTTCTTCCCTGCTTTTGCCGGGGCAATGCTTGTTTCCTGCCGCATTACCGTCCCCTGTCAATCAGTATAATACTGGCAGGAATGTATATCACAACACTTGGATGCTTATGTGCAAGCGTGTGTGTCCTCATGCGCGTTCACGAGAACAAATGAAACAGGGATCCAATGGTCCAAAACTTCACAGGGTGCCTTTAATATGAACCTCAGATATTCAAACTCACCAGTCTGTTGAACAAGCTGAATATAAACTGCCCAACGTAAATTTAATCTTACAAGCCACTAAATTGTCGTAATAAGAGTAGAGTGGGGAGTTTTAGTGTGTGTTTGATATATTGATTTAACTACAACCCTAAAATGTTATACATTTTAAAAATACATAGCCTGCAGATGGATGAGGTTCACTGCATACAATTTGTATTTACAATTCTTTCTGAATTTCTCCTTCTCTCTGCACTGACCCCCCATCCTCTATTCCCCCTAAAAGAAGACACCAAGATGTGACATCACAACTTTCCTCCCAGTCAACCAACGAGAATGCTGCATACCAGTGGACAGGAAGTCAGAATGTAACTCAGGGTCAAACCCAATATGGCTACAACTACCACCACACTGACCAAAGAACTGAAAACCAGAGCGCCCACCCAGCCTGTGTAGATACTAAATCCAACAGCAGGCAACACACCATAGATGTCTATGCTGAGTTTACAACTAGTGCCACAGCTATACAGTATGGATCTGAGCAGGCTGAGAGCTATTATGAACATGGAGTTAATGCCGAGTGCAGTTTGGATGATCCAAGTTCCAAGTTTCAATATATGGCTGAAAGCCAGTATGAAGATGGCTCCAACTCAAATTGTGCTTCTGAACTCCAGTGCTCTCAGTATCAAGCTGACGGCCAGAGTCAGTATGGGTCAGACCACGCTCATTACCAGTTTGATGGACAGCCATTCTACCAATCAGATGTCCACCCTGAGAGTGAAGATCATGCGCGGTATGTGCCAGAGGAATATGTTCACTTTCTCCTGGAAAGGTGAGCTTTCAATTTTACCCCTCAACAGGCTCAGCACTTTAATTCTTTGTGCTCACTGGAATCTAATAATATGTACAACTGGTAGGCCCATCCCCTTTGCAAGTAATGTAGATTTCAGATAGAGGTTTCCTTTCATTGGTCTTTCCTAACAGCTGAAACTCAATTATAGGGGTTTTCTGTCCATTTTAAGTGTGTGAATGAGAGAGAGACCAACAATGGCCTAAGCCTGAGAGCTGCACTACTGTCTTTTACCACAGAGTGGCAGCACAGATCAATTTAAAACTGTCATCAATCCTTTATCTTTCAGCATTTTTTTCTTTGCACCAAAGCAGCCATTTTTCACATAATGTCCTACCCAAGATGTATTTTGTCATGTTATGGAATCAATATTCAGTGTGTGTACATGAATACAAGAACACTGTACATATGTGTGTGTGTGTGTGTGTGTGTGTGTGTGTGTGTGTACTCTGCAGTTTAATTGTTCCTCATTAGCAGTTGCATGGTGGCACTTGTTTTGCCCCACTTTGTAATTCTGATAACCCACCCCCTCTTTGGGATACACGAGCCTCCCCTGTCTTTTACTCTGTGTGTATGTATGTGTGTTTGTTTGCATACATACACGGCAGACCTTCCATAATCAAGTGGTCATGTGACTTGATTGTGGAAAGAGTTGTTCAGTCACTCATGTTGGGGGAAGACAGAGTGAGGGAAAGGTAGGTGTCCTGTGACAGAGATGTGTATGTGTGTGTCTTTATGTCTATAATCATGTGTACTGGTTTCTCTGTACTGCTTCTCTCTATTGTTAGGCCTTATGTTAATCAGAGTCTGTTAGAGGGGCTTTGGTTGGGGGAGGTACAAACAGTGCTCAGTATTGTTTCCTCAGCCCACACGTGCAGCCTGAGAATGAAGCAGTGAGTCGCTTTCTCTCCGTCTGCTTTGTCACTTCTGTAATCTTTTATTTCCGGAGACAAATGAACAGATTTTAAACTCTTCCTCATTCAGTGTCATGGGAAAAGTTCTTTGTAGATGATTGTCTTTGGCTTGTTTGGCCCGATACTGTGTGTAGTTGTGCCTATGGTGGCAGTGTTGATAGCAATGATAGTTTATGTTGTGGCTCATTATTGTATTTCTGTGCCTCTGAGCAGACACTCCCAACAGGGAGACGGGGCAGCAGGGATGATGATGAAGATGGCCTCCAGTGAGGAAGCTGCTGAGGAGATGGACAACAGAGAAGGTAAATAAACAGCAAGATGAACTAAACTTATATTGCTCCTGTTATTTAAAATATTTGGATGTTGGATGATGAAGATCAGTGTCAATATTTAATGTTTAATGTTTGTTGTTTTGATGGTGTCTTCTGTTGCCATAAAATCAACTTTTAACACCTTAGAAATTAGCGGTGATGATGATGATAAGGGAGATTATCATCATCTTTATTCTTTCCAGACTTGCCCTTCTTAGTCAGGGGGGTCCAACTTTTTTTAAGGACATGACCTAAATGTACCTTAATCTACAGCAATAAGACCAAGGCTTCTTAAAACATGTCACATGAAGGGAACTTACAGTGGATCTACAACCTTTCTCTAAAAAAAACAAAAACAAAAACAAATTAAGAAGCTAAGAAAATAATTCAACCATCTCTCTTTGACCAGATCCACCCTCTTCTGCAGATCTGTCAGGCGGGTCCAATCAAAGGAGGAAGTTGGCAGCTCCACCAATGAATGTGTCACTGGACCGCAGTGAGGGGTCTCTTCTCTCAGAAGACGCCGTGGACACAGAGGACGATACTGGTGATGACCTGGATGTCAACATAGATGAGCTGGACACACCTGATGAGGCCGACTTATTGGAGTTCAACCAATACGGTCAGACACACACTTTATTATGAATATTTAATACAAACATGTCTAAATGTGCACAAAGGGTATGCAGAGAGACAGACACACAAACACAGTCACATTGTATACTGTATGTTGTACAGTACAGTAAAAATAATAATTTGTTGTTATGTCATCTTGTAAAACTTAATTTTCATATCAGCTGTCTTTATGTCACAAACAGCTGACTCAGAAGAGTCTAATCTGGGAGCAGGAGCAGCATCAAGTGATGCTACCGCAGGACACAGAGCAGCTGAGGAGAGCAGAGAAAGCAGGCTGTGGCGGAGTGTGGTGATTGGCGAGCAGGAGCATCGTATTGATATGAAGTGCATTGAGCCATACAAAAGAGTCATTTCTCATGGAGGTACTACCAGTTTCTCCTGTATGTTTCATAGCTTTTGATCATTTTTGATTCTTTGAACCTTATTCTTTAAAGGCAAGCACTCTATTAGTGTTGTAAAATACTCAATTGTGGCTATCTGGTTTGAGTTATGAGTATTTCTTAGTAATCTAACTATATATCGCTGAACCATGGCTGCCAGACTCCAACTGTGCCCTGTCAAATTCAGATTCTGCTTATGGGATTTGAATGCCCATCAACTCTGTTGATGACCTGTAATACTATAGAAGTAACTACACAGTGAAAGGGGGAAGAGTGGTTTACAGAGGTACGATCAGAACCGTTCTCATCTTAATATGGACTTGAATCACTGAATTTACAGTAAATCAATTCCAGCTAAATATTAGAAACTACTACAATGAAAGGTTTAGTGTTTTATCTCAAAACGTTCTTGTTTGTTGTTGTTAATGGGCCAGCCAAAACAGTTTCATACAGGATGAAAGCACATACTGTAAGTGAGAGTGTTTTTGTGTTTTCGTTTTCAGGTTATTACGCTGAACAGAATGCCATCATCGTGTTTGCAGCATGCTTCCTGCCAGACAGCAACTGTGACAATTACAATTATGTAATGGAAAACCTTTTTCTGTGAGTAAAGCTACACTACATGATCAAAAATATGTGGAAACCTGAACATTACATCCATTTGTGAGAGTCAAACTTCTCATTCCAAAGCCATGGGCATTCATATACTGCAATAATAACCTTCACTCTTCTTCGCTTTAAACAAGATTTTGTTTGATAGTTTGTATTTTTTCAACTTTACAAAGGACGTCGGTCGTATTTTTGCACACCTTGAAACAGGAAAGGGCCTTCCCCAAACTGTTGCCACAAAGTTGGAAGTGTAAAATATCACGATGAGCTGCATTAAGATTTTCCTTAATTGGAAGTCCAACTAAGGTCTAGCCCAAACTATGAAAACAGCCACAGCCCAAAACTAAACAATTAAAGTGGACTTAATTATTAAATTAATTATCTATATTATACCCTTCATTTAACAAGAAAATTGCTTGTGTTGCCTTTGTCACAGTCCTTATGTGTTAACATGTGCCCGTCTTACACACTGTTTTCTATTGTCTGTGTATGTAGGTATGTAATAAGTACCTTGGAACTAATGGTGGCAGAAGATTACATGATTGTTTACCTGAATGGTGCCACACCTCGCAGGAGGATGCCTGGCTTTACCTGGATGAAAAAGTGCTACCAAATGATAGACAGAAGGTAATATTCACACAAACTGCACAGTGCACAGCAACTGTAATGTATAATATTGTATACTGTAACAGTAATATTTAACACACACAAATATTCATGTCATCTCACACACACCTTTTTTTCACAAAACACCTTTGACCCTTGACTTGACAGTGTATAAAAAAGTAATTTGTCTCCAATAATCATATTAGTGTTCTTTTATTCTATTTTTTGTTTAGTTTTTTGTCTGGAATCTTATTACATGGGTACATCTATATCACATAGATATTAAGTTTAAATGATATATTACACTGTCATATCATGCAGAATGTGTAAAGCAAACTGTAATGAAGAATTTGAAATACATTGGTTTGATTAAAAAGAAAGAAAAACCAAAAGCAACCTTGAATCTGTAAAGTGAAAAAGAAATCATCTTCCCCTTCGCAGCACTTTCTATTGAAGTGCTCCTTAGAAAAGAGAGACTTCAGAAAGATTAATTACTTAAAATGTAAATTTTAAAAAGGGTTTATATGAATAAAATCATGCATGCTCAGCCAAACTTGTGCATACATAAGTATTTTAACTTACTGATTTGCTTGTATCAGTAGGGTTTCATTGTGATGCAAGAAATAACTATAACTGAGCCCGTGACTGATAATTGTTTTTCTAATTTGGAAATTTGTCTCATCAATACTCAACAATTTCATAGGTAGGCCAGTAGGTGGCATACCTATCATACCTATTGTTTCTATTGTGACTGTAATGATGTCACTGATTTTAAACTGTGTCAGAAATCACTCCCTCATTCACTCATTCACTACTCCCTACATAATAGACAGTCAGTAGTTCACTACATAGTGAGCAGTAAATTTAGACACTAAGACACACACATCACTGGTGACAAAATGCAATGCATTGTGGGAACAGAAACTAGTGTACATACCATGGCACTTTATGTAGTGTAGTGTATAAACTTCACACTCAAATTTCAAATAGTCAATAATGTCAGTGATACAATAGAATCATTGGATCATGTCATTGCCAAGAACAGCACCTAATTTTTGCTGTTTTTATTTTCTAAAGAATGAATAACTTCACTGTGAAAAACCATGAGCTCTGCCTATCATTGTCATTCTACTCCTATTCTAAAATGTACTATATATACCTGCCAGCAGGAATAGTTAATACTTAACACTTAACAATAAGTTATATTTGAAGCTCTTACTAATCTTTTTACAACACTCCTGCCTTTCCTTTTGTTCCACAGACTGAAGAAAAACCTTAAGATGTTCATCATTGTCCATCCTTCCTGGTTCATACGGACTCTGTTGGGAATCACCAGACCCTTCATAAGGTCTCATTGTTGTACTTTACATTTAGATGACACTCTCAACTGTCGATCACACATCACACAGGTCTCAGATAACTACATCCATGCTACCAGAACATGTTGGAAAGACATTCTCACAGTTTCCGGGATACATTATTTTACTATCCCCATCTATGGGCATACTTAGTGAACACCACCACAAATTAAAATACAACACCATTTCTGGCCCTAGCTATTTCCAAGAAGACAATTTGATTACACTGGAAATCCAGGAGCCAACTTACCCTGTCACAGTACTCGAATCATTTCACTTGAATGCACAATACTGAGAAAAACCTTTATGATTTCTGTTTTCTGCAGCTCCAAGTTCAGCAGTAAGATAAAGTATGTGAGTAGTCTGCATGAGCTTGAAGAAATCATCCCAATGGAGTATGTCCACATTCCACCCAGCATCGTCAAGTAAGTCTGCCTGAATCAATATGTAATATATGAATGTTCACTTTTTGGTGGCCACACAAGGTGGAAACAATACTATCTTCACAGTGACATTTTACCCTCATTAAGCTGCCATTAAGTGGTATTTTAAGCTTTCAAAATAATCTAATAAATACAGTCTATCAGGAAACCTTGCCCTTTTTATTTATTCTAGGTCACAGCCTGCCATCATGGTCTGCATAGAGTAGTCTCGCATAGCCAGACCTCCAGCCAGCACTGGAGGAAGTTCTGGCTGAACCCATCATCATTCTGGTATAGGGGAAAAAAATGCTCGGGCTTGTTTGTGGTATTTTAAACCAATCACAATCGTCTTGGCCGGCATTAAGCCCAGGATGCAGTGACGGTGCCCTTGCAAAATGGTAACACGCAGGTAGCTGAAGGGGAGGAGAATTCCAACTGAAGTAGTCGGCCTGTGAGTCAGACTAGCATAGAGCGACGGGTTGACAATGCTACATATGAACTACCTTGCCTCCCCTCCTCCACTCCACTGCAATACATACATACATACATATATATATATATATATATATATACACATACATATATATACATACATATACATTATCATTGTATATATTTTTTACTTTTATTTTTCACTTAAATATTTTAAATGTAAAATTGTAAATTTTCTATTTTTATTTCTTATTTTTTATATCTTATTTTTGTACATACTCTAATTTCTAAATTTATGCTACTTTCTACTCTTGAATGGGAGCACCGGCACTGTATAATTTCCCCCCGGGGATCAATGAAGATTACACTCCAGTTTTGCCAGTGACAATTAAAACCTGTTCATCAAGTCTGGAAGCTAAGACGAATAATCTTCCAGCGGCTTTTCATGGACTAAAAAACTCTCAACATATACCTAATATATACAGCATATGTATGTCATGTAGCTGCAGGATTGATTGATGTTGTATCTCGATCTTTAGATATTTTTGTGTTTGTAGCCTTTCCTAGTTGTTAAAGGCCATGGGCAGTGACAAATAATCCAATTTCTGCTGTAATCACGTCACAGAGCCAAATACTTCTTTATAGCAGACTTACTCAAGAAATACATTTTCTTTGAAAAAGGGAAATAAACACAGTGCAAACTTTTATTCTAAGTGCATAAATTAGGCATGCTTATACATCTCTCACTCTGCCCCAAGGTATGACGAGGAGAGGGGTATACACAAATTTGCATGCATGAGGTAACTCACCTAACCTGCCTGTACTGGTCCGTTGGTTGTGTAGAAGTCTCCCTGAAAAATCTTTCAACTACTATATTTTCTCATGCTGGGACTAACCTTTCACCTTGACCTTTGGCTGTCTCCTTATCCAACATAACATGAGCCAGATATTGATTTTCTTACTTCTCTCAGTCTGTGGTGTGGCTTTCCTTGTAAATTGGTTAATTTGCCCTCTTCCCTCTATCTGTGGCATTTTAGTAGAAATCTAATGAACATATATACCCTGAGGCAGCTTGCACTAACAATCAGATATTCATAGTCACTCCCAAAACTAGACTGCTCTGATTTGCTATTGAGGAATTTATATGCAATGCATAGTGGGACAGACTCCAAACTGGAAAACACCAATTTCTTTGTTAGTAAGAATGGTTGCAAAGGGTTCAGAGTTTCAGTGAACCGTACAGACCAGCAGCACAGACTGGACTTTCTCATTATCGGCAGCAAAATATTACCACAGTGTAAAAGAACATGACATAGAGTATTTTGACTGCAGCTGGCTAACAATAGCTTCCAGTGAGATGAGTTACAACTTCTAGCACAGAGAATATTTCCAAAGAGCAGTGCCACAAACCACAAATACTAAAACAAACTCATCAAGGTAGGAGTGTACATTGTTGTCTGTGGCTTTATTGGTACTTCCACCAGGTTGCACCGAAGTAAAATATTTCAAATCCTACACATAGCGGCTTTAAGGTCAAGTTAAGGAAAACTAAAACAAGTTGGTGAAGGAAAGATAGCTTTCATGGCAAAAAGAAAACAACATTGGCCACTGGTACAAGATGGAAGTGCTTTAATAATGCCACACTACTTTCCTACTGAGATGACATGTACATGTCTACTGGTAACGCATCAGGAAAATGTAAACATGAGAACAAGTGACCAGTGCTGTTGTTTTTCTGGTAATAACAGTCTCTGTGGAACATAGAATATCATGTAAAATGCGATTGATGATGATTTTATGTATGATTACTTCCTATTCAGCCATTTCTATTCAACTCTACTGTGCAGTGTAAAAGGGGAAAGGGTCTGTTTGCGACTCACAGACTCCCTAAAATACACACAAACACACACTTGCTGATGGTTTAGTGGAAATAGGGTGGAGAGGAGACTGTGGAAAGATGAAAGCTATCTAATTCTAACTTTAACCCTATCCATTATCCAAGGGGCCATGTCTTGTACCGTTGTGTCCTCATGCATTGTGCCACTGAGCATGTATTGAGTCTGAAAACTACAGATTGACCTAGACCCAGTGCTTGTAAAAAAGCGTTTAACCGTTTATGCATTGCAGTGCACCTGTGCCTCACTCCTTTGACCTTGAACAATCCCACTTTAGAGCACTGACGCTTGTTTTCCCTTCCTTCCATCCACCCTCCTTTGGCAATGTGGATACAGGCTACTAATCCCCAGCAACTGCATGTGTACTGACAATGTGGTCGCCTCCCTCACTTGTTTGCCCTCCTCACTAACCTTTGCTTTCTGCGTTCCAACCCAATGCTAAACCAGACTGGATACAGAATTGCAAGACACGGCAGATAAGTAAGTAGTAGGCCATTGTTGTCTGTCAGAGAGTGAATTTAACAGAGACAAAGAAGGAAATGAAATTGTTAAGGAAATCACTGCTGAACAGGAAAGGGTTATTGGCCCAATCAACAGCATGCAAGCAGAGTTTAGACATAACTGCTGTTTCTTTAGTAATAGTATAACTTTGTGCAGTGGTAATGTGCCATGTCATAAGCCCATGTAAATTGTTCATATATCTCTTTAGCCTTGCGTAACTTGGCTTGCCTAATGTAATCGACTAACTGTCGACTTCTAACCCTGCCCAGATCTCTGATAAAATACTGATTAGTCAAGACTTTGACACATACAGTGAAAGGCTGTAACTTTACATTCCAGCCTCAATGAACTCTCCATGCTGGTCTGCCTGCCTCACAGGGTTTTTTTTTCTCAAACATTTCAATGCTAGTATTTCATTGGACACAGTGGCAATGCTTTCCATGACTAACATTGACTGTGGTAGTAAGTAAATGCTTGGCTGATTTCTGAGTGTACAGAATTAAACAGCCATAATGCCTGCTGTAGTAAGTGAATCTGTTTGTATGAATGAGGAATGAAAGGTAATTGACAAAGACAGTAGAATGAATAGATAATCATATTATCAGTCTGCTGCACAGTCATCTCATCCGTTATTATTTGCAGAGTAAACCATCTTTATAAATGCGACAGTGAAACATTTCAGTTACAGTCATAAAAATATGTGCATGTGCAACTGGCCTAGTTCAGCTTTTGCAGAGGTGTGCACTTTATGACTGCCATTTACTAGTTTTCTTTGGCAATGCCATTGCTTTAAATGTTTAACTTTAATGTCTCAATTGCAAAGATGTGCTACAACTCTTTCTCTCTCATCTTCTCTCTCACTCAGAGCCGACAAGAAGGGGAACTCCTCTGTTGTTTGACAATTATAAGATGCCTGGCTGCTGCCTATCTTCTCCCTGCATTATGCTGTACTCTACCGCAGCATATCCGAATATAAGCCAGCCTGCAGCATGATGTATACGGCGCCTGGTTGTTACACCAACAACTAGCAATGGGTTGGAAAGGAAGATGCTGTGGTATACAACATCAGGCAGTTGCTTGTTTGTTGAGGAAAGTACCAACCTGAAGGTGCTGAACATAATACTGTATTTACAGTGCAGAGATTGTCACTGTGCTGAAGGGAAGATGCTTTATCCTACATAGCACTTGATTGTGTTCTTTGACTTCATCTTTAATTTGAGCAATGCTTTGATTCTCATGTAACTGACTTTTGAGGAATTACTCACTGACTTTGTAACATTCATGTATTAATCTACTCAGTCAGTTGCCATCTGTACCTTTTGTAAACTATGGTAATAATAAGTGTGGATTCTCTGGAGCCATACCGTGGCTCATGACTAATCATCAACTTTTAACTAAATACAAGCAAACAGAAGTTGTATTATAGCCCATCTGCTCACAATTAGATGTGTTGTGTTCCTCGAACAATTGGGATGTTACTGTACTGTATCTCTGTCAATAGACTGTACTATAATGGTAAGAGATACTCTTGTTTAGTCAGTTTAGGTAGTCATGGTTTACATACATATGGTCCACACACAAAGAAATCATTGTACTGTACAAACCTGTTCTAACCCTAACCCATGCAATGGCATGAAAGAGAATGGCCAAGCCAGTTTTTGAATAGTTTACGATGGTTTGGCGGCTCCTGTCACCGTGGGTTTTTACGCGACGTCACCATCTCACTCAAAACCCCGTGCAAATGTCAGTAGGCTGTTCTATTAACACTGTATATCACTGTGAAATACTTGCGATGTCATATCATAAAGGTAGCAAAAATAGCAGTTATCTGTAGCTGCAGTAATGTGTTGCATGCTTTCAGTTGCTATAGTTTGAGATTGCTCTGATCTGATTACTCATCCAAAAGTAATTTTAGCCATGGTTTATTTGGGGGGCGGGGGGGGGGGGGGGCGGTGTGTGTGTGTGTGTGTGTGTGTGTGTGTGTGTGTGTGTGTGTGTGTGTGTGTGTGTGTGTGTGTGTGTGTGTGTGTGTGTGTGTGTGTGTGTGAGACAGAGAGAGAGAGCGATTGTTGGAGAGCAATGAAGAAATTCTATATGTTGACTGATGGTTAGAGAGGTACAGCATAGAGAGTGCCTACTGTGCAGGTTGGAGTGTGTCTACTTTTATTAAATTAGCTTTTTTTGTATCTTTGTATACGTTTGTTTGTGGCTTGCAAGGTATTCATTTGTTGTAAAATATGTAAAATGTTTGACTTCATTAAAGGCATATTCCTCCTCAACAGTAAACTGCTTTATAACATTGAATAACAATTAATTAATGTTTTTTGACACTGACCAGTAAAAAAGACACTTAATATCAAAGTGAAAAAAAATGACATTCACATACATATATATTATATTCACATATAAAAGCACAGTATTGTAATGCTGGTTACCCTCAGCGTTAACTAAACTTAATAATTAGCAAATTAAAAACCATAACCGTAAACCAAAACCGTGACAACCCAGAGTTGAGACCAGGAGGCAGGGTTGCAGTCCTAAATTAATTAATTCAATCAAAAGTAAACAGGAGAGGAGTTATAAATAAAAACTTAATAAAAAATTAACATGAAATGAACATCATCAACTCTAGACCTAAATTGGATTATAACTCATTCAAAAGCCTTGTTCTTAGTCTTTCACTCCCAACCTGGAAAACACTTAAGCCAGTTTTATTCATTATAGTGTACCACTCTCCAGGCCCATACTCTGAATTTTTATCTCTGAGTTTTTATCAGGTTTAGTCCTTAAAACAGACAATGTAATTATCGTAGGTGATTTTAATATTCATGGACGTTAATAATGATAGCCTTGGTACTGCGTTTCTCTCATTATTGGATTCAATTGGCTTCTGTCACAATGTACAGAAACCCACTCACTGTTTTAATCACACCCTCAACCTGGTTCTGACATATGCAGTTGAAATTGAACATCTCATAGTCTTTCCACATAATCCTTTGTTATCGGACCATTATTTAATAACTTTTGAATTCCTATTACTGGACTACACAGCATTAGGCAAAAATGCCTACACTAAATATCTATCTGATAGTGCTGTAGCTAAATTTAAGGAAGTGATTCCATCGGTATTTAATTCAATGCCATGTCTCAATACAAATGAGGACTCCTATGCTGACTTTAGTCCCTCCCAAATTGATCATCTTGTTGATATTGCCGCTGGCTCAATGCAACTGATGCTTGACTCTATTGTCCCTCTAAAAGAGAAGATAATAAAACAAAGAAAGTCAGCTCCATGGTATAACACCCAAACCCGCAAATTAAAGCAAATGTTGCACTTGAAAGGAAATGGCACTCCACCAAACTGGAAGAATCACGTTTAATTTGGCAAGATAGTCTTAAAACTTAGAGGAAGGCCCTCTGTAAAGCCAGAGCAGCCTATTACTCATCATTAATAGAGGAGAACAAGAACAACCCCAGGTTTCTTTTCAGCACTGTAGCCAGGCTGACAGAGAGACACAGCTCTATTGAGCCATGTATTCCTATAACCCTCAGCAGTAACGACTTCATGAGCTTCTTTAATGATAAAATTCTATTAGAGACAAAATTGATCACCTCCTGTCCTCGGGTGGTACCTTATCTTCAAACACAGGAATCTAAGAAACAGCTGTAAAACCTGATGTATATTTAGATTGCTTTTCTCCCATTGACCTTCACCAAATAACTTTTTGACCACTCACATCAGCATTGTGTTGAAGTCATTCCTGTGTAGGTTTGGCTTTATGTTTTGGGGTCATTGTTTTACTGGAAAATAAATCGCTGTTCTCTTGCACTCTGCAGTGGGTATTACTGCAGGTTTTCCCTCTATTTTACCCATATGCACATCCAAAAACCTAACTAGCATCCAATAAGATGTTGTTTTCCCATGAAATGCTCAAAATACTCTTTTGATGTAATTGGACAACTATGAAATTACCAGATGCACTGCTAGATTAGCAGAAATAAGACTAATGTATTGCCACTAATTTAACAGATGCAGTTAAGTTATTGTATTTGTGTTTTTCTTATCAGTTTGGCTTTTATTACACTGCACAGATAAATAATTTTAAATATACCTTTAAAATTGTATTATTTTAATTATCTGTGGCAACAGATAATTAAAATAGCCTGTGAAGGTAGCAATTCTGTTATAGTACAATGTTGCTTTGACTCATTCTTGGTTGCCAGTGCATCTAATGTAACTCAGCCAGTGCCTTTTGTCTCAGATACTTCTCCAAGCAATAGACAGCAATGGGATCTGTGTCTGTGTCAAACTTATTGGCAAAAAGATGATGCTGCTCAAGCATCCACTGAAGGTCTCCAACACCATACACACATATTGCCCTGACATGGTTGCCTTGACACTCTGGGTACACCGCCTCCGGTGAACCCTGAGACCCCTCATGCCACTGCCACTTCACCAGCCGCGCAACCGCATTGATGTCCGTCATGTCATATTTGGGGTTGGGCCACGTTGAGCCAGGAACACCAGGGATTCGCTGAATGGTTGCCCAGAGAAACTCATCCGGACTGTAGGTATCGTTGGCCCACTCGATCAGTGCCTGCACTCGGTTGTCCTCCAACACGCTGCGAATGTAGCCTCGGTTAACCACAATGTAGGCATTTCCTGACAGAATGGGCAGGTTGAATGGAGGTGGCTCCTTTGCCTTACCTGCCCCCTGAGACAGTTGACATAGTGAATTAATATGATGGTGACGAATAATCAATATAGCCATGGAACACATTATACAAATCTCCAAAAGAAGTACCTGGATTTGCCCATCAACTATCTGGTGAACATTTGACACCCTCCACTTCTTTTCTTCAGGCAATTCTTCTGACTCCAAGCTGTTACCGCCTCTCAATGAACGCAGTATCCTTACAATCTCCAAGTTGGTTTTCAGAGGAAAATCCTGGCCACAAAGGTTGATGAAGTATTTCCATTTTGAGCTGGCATCATACAGATCAGCCATACAGTTAAGGTCAGCCTGGACGCGTGGCCAGGCAGAATAGACCACACTCACTCTCTGACTGACCATGAAGACATTTGGGAAACAGGAAGTAATGGCCCTGATGGCAGAGACGACTGAGGCCTCTGATTTTTTGTCCACATGGATGCAATAAATATTTTGAGGTGCATAGATGGCTCGCAGCAGTCGCTCAAAGTTCTGCACCTAGAGTATGTGAAAAAGAAATGAATTCAATCCTTTCTGTGTATGTTTCATATACCCATTGTTACATGTATTTACTTTATTTTTGGAGCTATTTAAAGGGGCACTCCAACAATTAGTATTGCTCTTCCATAAAGTTGGGACACTCACAAGAGACAGATTTAGAAAATTGTTAAAATCTGAAGCAGCAGAGGTTGAGATATCCTGACTTTTAGTCACTTGTAGGAGGCAAGGTCCAAAAACACTTGATCCTACATCTCCCATAATGCAACATTCTTTGTCTTCCCTTCAAATTTTCCACTTCTTTCAAACTTCACACCTCCAGTCGCAGGCTTTCTGAAAAAACGTGTCCAAAGCAAAGCTGAGATAACCTTGATGACCAGTTATTTTTCAAACTTTGTAATGCTTCCTCCAGAAGCACAGAAGACAAAACACAGACTGAGAACTACTCCTTGTGACATTTAAACTGAACTTTATGTGTAAAATCGGTGGAGAGCCCCTTTAACTAATGATTAAAGTGAATTGTTAAGACTCCTACTACACTGTTTTTAAAGTGTATTTGCATTTAAATTCAGGCTGCCTTGAATACCTTATGATGCACAACCATAGAATAAGCCAGTGGGAAGTCCTCTTCTTCCTGGCTTAACGGGAATGTTAAGTATTTCCTGCTTGACTTGAATTTCCTGTAAATACATATTATTTAACAAATAAATAATGTCTTAGAGTTACACAATTACTGAAACCTGTAGTTTAAAGCAACACACCTGCAGTCTTGGGTTGCATTGATATAATACTCATTGGGGATCTGAACACTCTTGTGGAAGTCTTTAGTGATGGCCAGTATTTTGGCCTGCTCCAGCGCCTCCCTCTCTCCCTGCAGGATTGCTGAACAGTTGCACACTTTCTCTGGGCTGCCGTCAGCATCTGTATACTCCAACCAGCTGTACCTGAGAATGTAGGTAGGATCCCAGCCTGTTTTGGGGCGACTCAGTAGGAAAAGCATCCCTAGTGATCCCATTGCAACAGTGAGCTTCAGCAACAGTTGCAGCCAGCTTCGTTTCAGCAGCCTCATTATTTGAGAGGAGGACCAGTTGCACTTTATCTTTCACAGAGTCACAGATTCATTCTTTACATTATGGATCCAGGCAGATTAGTCACTCCATATGTTACTGGTCCTGTAAATAAGATAAGAGAGGTGATATGGACACAACCATTCTGTAGCCAAACAAACAATTGCCAAGAATAAAATTCAAAGGTGACCATAAAGCAAAGTTCATGTTTCCATGTCGATAATGCTGACATTTATTAACTAGACAATGATTGTCTTTTTAATGGACGAGCAATCCGAAATGACACCATTACTAAAAACATGAGCACAAAAAAATGTAAAGGTCATGTCCCAAACTGATGAACCTCTCAGACTGAAGTTTTTCTTTTCATAATCAATATTTAGAAGGTCTCCCTACACATGGACACCAAAACCACAGTATTGTGAGTGATTCCTAAGGATTATAAATGTTCATTTTTGGTGAATATTCTTGTATGACTTTTATAAACAAGGAAATGCAGATTAAAGAAAGTATATGAAATGGGAAAATGCCTATAGATGATGAACAATGTTTGTTATATTAAGTCAAAATTCAACTTTAACGTATTGTAAATCTATCCGTCCTCTATTATTTTTCACCTTTGCATTTCTGTTTTTATTTCATTATTTTTTGTTTCAATTATATGACCAATGGCCCCCTCCCTACTTCCGGCACCATTGCTTGGACCACACCAATCTTCAAACTCTGCCTTCATTTTGATCTCAACTACACACCAGTAAAATATTGTGACTGCATCTTACATGGTTGTGACAATATCACATTGACAAAATCTGCCCACAATATACTTGACTTACTCCTTATTCCCTACTTATTCTCATTCATGTCTGTGGTAACCCAGGGTATATTTTGGGTTAAGTAACCGAATTACATTAATTCATTTTTAAAATGTGAAGTTAATGTGTCTACAGAAAACAAATTGCTGGATGTCTGATGAAGGATCCAAAAACACCTCTACTTACCATTCTCTATTCATTTCTGATTATTTCACAACCATGCGAGTTCAAATTACAGTGCTAGCATACAACATACAGTAATACATAGAACTGAATTTGTTGTTGAATACTTGAAAATAAAACTAAAGCATCTTTAACTTACTCAAAACTAATCTGTGAGGTGCTTTTAATGAAAGTAACATTGTTTAGTTTGCAAAAACCATGAAATAAAAGTAATTTAAAAACTTCCTACCTGTGACTTTACAAGCAGCGCGTCAGATTTGAGTCTTCTCTGTTCATCTCTTTCTCTATTTCTCCCCTTACTGCTGTCTGGAGTTTCTAAACCTGTTGGGTGCACATGTTCTAGTCTATCCAGATGTAAATGTAAGGCACAGTTGGCTATGAAAGTAGGACTTCCTGTCAACATTTTTCAAAGTAAAACCATTTTTCATGCACCTAAGCCTGGTAAAGATTGGCAAGGTTTGCTGAACAAAGAGTGAAATAAAGAAGGTGTACTTCAGTATAGAAATCTGTAATGCATAAACCAAAATGACCAAATGCATGGGATTTATTAACATGAAGACATACAAGCAACCAAGACACTAATTCAAGGCTACCAAAAGATACAAAGCAAAACACAACAGCAACACAAAATCCCAGGCTGAGAGGCAGCAGGACCAGCAGTCCCCACGCCAGGAGTGGCCTCTCTCTTCTGATGCTGGCACAGGAGCGTTTAAACACTTCATCCCCAGGCCAGGGGCACCTCAGAACTAGAGAGGACAGGAGAGGAAAAGGGGGCAAACAGCACAAGGAACACATACAGTTGTAACAGACTCCCAGAAATGTAATAACCCTCCTGAGAGATGGAGCTCATTTCAAACCCTGTCTATTAAGTGTGAACATATAGAATCTGGTTCAAATTTGGTCTGGTAAACAGCCCTGAAATAGTAGCCATCACAAGAATGTTTTAAATATATTTGAATTTTCAAAATAAACTAACATAGTGCTGTTTTCCAGGGACTGAAGCTTTCACTTATTTAGCCAGCAGGAGTAAGTACACCAATGCTGAGAACAGTTTCACACTTTTATTCTGAAAGCCAAATTGTTTCATTAGATGGGTTCCTCATGCTAAATCCTGCTACCTTGACACATCTGGAAGGTTTTTTTTCTTGAGACAATATAAATAAATTAAATTCTTACTTTCACTTTTACACTATTTCTATGACATTTATGGAGAAGATTATATAAAATCATGTATTTAAATGATTATATACGATGCCATCATTTAAAATAGCACCACATCACAGCAGTTTAAGTTTTGACAAACAACCCCTCTGCTGAAGCCTCTTATTGGGCTTTAACACAGTCCATCGGGGCAATCACATAGGTCTTCAAGCACCAGGATGAATATACTCTTAGATACAGGACGTTCAGCATAGTACACTCAGACATGCTAATACTGTAGGCTACACTGATAATGAATGTCATTTTCTATCACGTTTGATGGCTATATTTTGTTATCTATATCTGTGCCAGAAACAGGAAGTTGTGAAGAGGAAGTAAATAAAAACTGATAGGAAGCATGGTGTGTGACTTTTGTTTTTCAGAATTACATATAAAGACATGTCTGAATTTCCTGCGAGCAACTGCCTCATTGGACTGTATTTAAGGGCAATGAGGAAGCATTTCAGAAGAATAGCGATTTTCTGAAAGCCACTGAGACTGTAGACCTTTATCAGTGAGGTTGTAGAGGAAGTGATAAGGACCTGTATGTGTGAATGCACATACAGTATAAGGTGAGTATAAGGTGGAGACCAGAATTATTGCTACATCGGTAAATACTTCCAAAGGTTACATACATTATATTTCAGCACCTATTTCTACCTTTATATGCAACCATATTGTATGAAACCAAAAATATGGAAGGAAAGCTGCTATTGCGTTTTATTGACATGTCGACTCTGCTTCATAATCTATGAAGTCAAACCCAGGACCTGATTTTTGTTCGAGAGACAAACTCATAAGGAGGACAAACAGGATTATGCTCTAATGTTGATGCATTTATACAGAACTTTAATGCCAGACTGAATTACTGTGGCCTTTTCAAAATCAATGTATCTTTAAATGAATATTTGATTGTTAAGGATCTCTCTATTTCTTTCTTGTATGTCCTTAAGATTTAAATATATTTTTTCAGGCTGAAATAATGTAAATGTTCACGTCTGAAATAATACTAGTAATACTACTACAACTATTAGATACTAGATAATATTTTCAGTTAAAATGACTCAAACGAAGGAATGAAGTTTACATATTTTAATCGACTAATTTATGTCATAATCTGATCTGGGGGGAAAAAGACTAATTTGATTAGATCCAAGGTCCAGAGAGTATATATTATTTATTTACAGGTTGATAGTCTGTCTGGGCCATGGTTTGGGTACTTGGGAAACCTCATGTCGCCCTCTTGTGGTTTGATTTTAAACGCCAAAGGAGGCTACCAACAAACCTGACAGTTAAGACGAGCTTTGTATATCCACAGGTACTGTGAGCAAGGCTGTTAAAAGCAATCAGTGATTATAAATAGCCAAATTGTGGGCTGATAAAGAATCAGCTACGTATGACATACTGACACCACATTTATCGTGAATTTGCTGTTTGCCAATTAATAGCTTAATAGCTTTGTTGTCAGGAAAAAATAATCAAGAAACTGCGAAAAGCAGCACCTGCGAGTCAGTGTTTGCAAAATGCTGAGCAGTATTATGTAACGATAGTATACTTCGTCTTTCTAGAACTTGCCATGGGTTCCCGTCGCCCAAGGGCACCATTTCGGTTTTTGTCGAGAACCAAACAAAAAACCCAGCTGAAAAATTCCCAAGAAAATTCGTTTGTAATTGCTATATTTCCTACAATCCTTGAAGGCAACATGTGAGTCTCGGCCGGCCCGCTTTGGTCACGCGGTCAATGACATCAGCAGAAGCGTTACGACGCAGAGGTGTACGACACATGTAACAACCGGTTCTGTGTGCGCCAGGACCTCATTTTTACCATCATACTGCGAGTGGACCTAAGTGGAACCGAAACTGTCATCTTCTGAGTACAGTAAAACCAACAGATCTGGACAAAACCGGTTTATGAACAGGGTGCCTCTGATGAAGCTAACAGTAGTTAGCTTAACTAGCATAGCTGGTGAACTTTTACCATCACGGATCTGAGTAACGTTCAACATTATCCAACTCGAGCAAGCTAGCCAGGCAGGTGAAGCTATAGCTAAACACAAGGGCGGACTTTGAACTCTGCAAGGGTAAGATCAGTTTTACTAGTTGTCAAAGAGGTGCTATCCAATAGAGTAACACTAGTGCTGGATGTTTAGCCAGTCCGACTTCCTTACTTCCTTGTGTCGTTCGAGGTCATTGTGTAGCGTCCATCTAAGATAGCCAGCTGTTTTCGGTAAACTAGTCATGAAGAGCCTTCCGTACTTCTGCCGGGGAGAGGTCATTCGAGGCTTCGGGAGAGGAAGCAAAGAGCTGGGAATTCCCACAGGTGAGTTAATCATCTGGCATGAATCTGTATGACTTTTACCGTAACATATAACCTAGTTTACGTAGACAACGTTAGGTCAATCTGAATTGGAACCAAAGTAACGTAAGATTATTATCATTTGGCAGTCTGTTTATGACCTAAATGTCCGTCAGCCTTTCTCCGATGGTTTTTGCAGATCCCTGGTTATAGTTCATTCACACTCTTTGCTGGCAGAGGTTAAGTTTCCGACTCACTCTGGACAGCAGTGACGACGACACCTTTTTTACGCACCAAGCGTGCATCGTTGTTTTTTTTGACTGCAGTAAATGTGAGTCGAGTAACGGCACGTAAGAGATGATGAAAGCTCCGTTACCGAAATAATAACTGTTATGTAATGATGGCTGTTTCCAGAAATGTGTAGTAACGTCGTATATTAGTCCAGTTGAACCGACGAAAATATGCAAATGAAATGGTTATTGAATAAGTTAATCACATGACGTCATCTAAAGAATATCAAATCTATTGAGAAGCAAATCTGATTTTAAATCAGACTCAACTAATGACATTGAGACATATTGTACGTTAGCAAACCTCATTGAGACAAAAGATCCCAAAACGTCCATTTTTTTTATCCAGAAAATTCTCAAACCATATGGCAAGTTGCCAAACTCCCTTTTTGTAATTACTGCCAATCATACAGGGGTTACAAGAGTCACTTAATGATCATCCTTTATAAATAGAGATAGCTAGCTTGATTTAGCCAAGAACACAGAGGTTCATTGACTACAAAGAACATATAAATACATCCTTAAGCAAATAATGTCAGCTTTTACAGAGGAGAGTTGTGTCTAACCATGCAGAGCTTCTAAAGAGTTAAGACATTTGCCTAAGCCAACACTGGGTACTATTACGTAGTCGATTATAACAATATGATTTTGTGGATGAATATCTAGACCAGTTAAATGGTTTCTCTAAATAGTGTCCTCTGGTTTAAAAAATGTCTTCATCTACTTTGAAGTGCCATTGAGCAAAACTTAATTTCAGGGGGAGCGGTTCTCTGAATGACCTTACATGCTGAACGTTTCCTTTCCTCCTTCTGACTCTCCCCCCCCCCCCCCCCCATCTCCAGCCAACTTCCCAGACTCAGTGGTGGACAATCTTCCAGCAGACATCAACACAGGGATCTACTATGGCTGGGCCTGCGTCAATAATGGTGATGTCTACAAAATGGTGATGAGCATTGGCTGGAACCCTTACTACAAAAATACAAAGAAGTCCATGGTCAGTACAAGAAAAGTAACATTCACTGTAAACTGCTTGGTGTTTTAGGCTAAAAGAGAGCATGCACATTGCTAATCTATTTATAAAATGTCAATTAGTCTGACAATCCAGGGTTTGTAAGCAGAAATGGTATGGTCACAATCCTCCACGGCTTTGGCTGTAAATCAAATTTCCCACAGTTCTTCTCATTGAAGTTATGTCCTGCTACAGGGGTACACACGTACTAGTGAGCATCTTGCCCTCAATGAATGAATGCATTCATTTAAACATAAATGATCAGTCAATGTGGTTTCATTCATGATTGCACACGAATGCTTGTTGCAGAATGTTAAAAGGACTGATTATTGGCAGTGTCATAGTTTGTCTCATTTCAGATTATATTTCACTGGGAAGAGAAATGTTTCTGCATTTCTCTACCAAGTAAATTATAGTACGGGAGATTCATGGTGTCTTTGTTTTCAGGAATATCAATCAGGTTTCAAAGGTTTCCTATTATTGTAGTTAGTGCCATCATGATTCAAGAAAAATAGATGTAAATGTCAAATATCATCTATAGCATGTCAAACAAATAGGACTCATTGTGTTTAAACAGTCATTTGATTGATTACATTACTGATGTGTTGGCGCTAACATTGCCAGGGGTCTGAGTGTTGCATTGAAATGGTCTTGAATTGTCCTTCTGGAGTCAACTCTAAAGACTTGGTAACAACTCAGCGGCATTTAAGCTTGGCAACATGAGTCAAAAGACTTTATTCATCTGAACATTACTGTGGGAAAACCCCACAGAATATTGAGAAAGGCATTTTTTGTGTCCAGTGAAAACTTTTGGGCAATCACAGAGTGTAGTGAGCTGGGAAAGTCCTTGTCATGTCCTCACTATTAAAACTAAATTTCAGAAACTGGCATCAAGCATAGCAATGGGACAATAATCAATATTATAATACATTTTGATGAAAAATACAAATATTAAAGCTTAGTTTTTTTTTTTCTACCGTTATGTTGTGTCATGAATATTTTAAGAGAACAGTGGCTTCATAAGTCTGCTACATAACACATTTAGTGACGCATTTCTTTAAGCAACATCCAGAACTGCTGGCATGGTTTTATTCACACTCCATACTCAGCCATTTATTTATTCAGCATTTATTTTGCAACTCCAAGCATTCATTCTAATACATTTTGGTTTGAAAACCCAACAAGAGAACTGCAGTACTCAATTTGACAGTTACAGTATACTCTAATATACTCTAAATAAATAATATTTTGCTTCTAGGAGACCCATGTGATCCACACATTCAAAGAGGACTTTTATGGGGAGATTCTCAGTGTTGTCATGGTGGGCTACATCCGTCCAGAGAGAAGCTACGACTCACTTGGTACGACACCTTTCTCACACACACACACATACACACACACACACACACACACACACACACACACACACACACACACACACAAGCTCCTATCTTTGTATGTCAGGTCTCAAAGACCTGAGTTTTCCCATCTCTCCATATCCTATTATTTTTCCTCTTAACCTACCATGATTCCCCCTTTCATGTACACTAATTATTGACTCTCATCTTTGTTCCTAACAGAAGCCCTCATTACGGCCATCAACAACGACATTGAGGAGGCCAAGGTCAAGCTGGAGCTCCCAGAGCATCTCAAACTGAGGGACGACAACTTCTTCACCAGCGCTCCCAGCTCGTCTTCGGCCCTGCCCCCCACTACCGCATCCACCTCACAGACTATTATGAATGGCCACTGACAGCTGGCTGTGACTGCGGCACTTTGTGTGCACACACACATACACACCATAACAACACAGGTTTCTATATACACACAGGTGCGTGTGTATGTACTCATTAAAATGGACAGCCTCTTTTTGAGATCTCTTTGCTGTCGCCATGGCTAAACATGGACAGAATCATAAACAACCAATCTTTTTTTATTGTATTTCTTCTTTTACTTTGTGTCTGTGTTTTAAAGAACTGTTTCACTTCCTCTATGGGTTTATTGCAGACAGCCAATCACTTAATAGATGGAGTTTATTTGTACATATTGGCACCAGACTGCCTCGTCTAACAGCAGAACTGTGTGTGAAGCTCCTGGGTCTCACTCGTCTTGCTGTACATTTGGAATCTTTTACGTGAGAAGGTACCTAAACGGTGACCACAAAATACAAACAATTTTGTAACAATCTGTATGTAAAGAATGACACAAATAGATCATAACCTCAACTCTGTGAACACTATCTACTCAAGGTCAAACATTTTATTTAGTCCTTTTCAGTTGCAATTTGTTTCTGTGTCAGATGGTTTTACAGAAAGTCTGGGCATTATTATCGTAACAAAAACTCTGGTTGCACTGTTATTTGACTTTATGCAACAATGTGGCTAAAAACAAGGCGCCTGTGTGCAGACTAGGAGATTAAATTATGAAATTATGTAAATGTTATGGTATTAAAGTATCCTTGCTCTCCCCTCTAATTTTCCTCGTGAGATAATTTGTTTTGCTTTGTCTTTTGTGACACAAGCCCTCTACGGTTTATCCCTCTACTGACCCTATTACATTGGAATTATTTACAAAGACATGTTGGCTGTTTTAAGGACGGTCTTAATAGTTAATTGTTCTTCCATTATCAGCCTCTTGGTTCAATAGAGTATTGAGGTGAATGGTAGACTATCCGTGGACTGCCAAAGCTGAATAAGCAAGCAAGTTCTTATGCACGTGGTTTTTGCATATTTTCACTGCTGCTTGTCTTACGCTCAGATCTACAGTCCGCTTATGGTTTGTTACAGATAGTAAAACATTGATAGGTGAGATGAATAAGTATAAGGTCCACCGTTCCTGTTCCCTGCTCTGATATTTACAATTTACAAAGGGCAATAGTCTTTGAAGTGTATGAATTCAAATTTATACCATAAAAATGTGAAAGGATGACCATGCAGAAATCTGAACAGAAAAACCTACAATACACATAATATTCTATATATATACTAGTTTCTTTTTTTATTTCAAAATTTTAACAAATATATTCAAAAACTGTTTGAGAAGTAGCTCCTAACTGTTTTTTTAGGTGTGTGTGTGTGTGTGTGTGTGTGTGTGTGTGTGTGTGTGTGTGTGCGCACCTGTTTAGCTTTAACTACAAGTGTGTAAAGGTCTTTGAACCCCTGTTAATAATTGTTTTAAATGAACGACATATATGAGTCTAGCTATGGGATGTTGATTTTAAGTCTGTATTGTGTTTTAGTTCATTAAAGTGTTATTTAGGGAGTAAAAGATATGACTGCAGTTTATGAATGTTGACAGTTATTATGCAACATTAGCTATGATCCTTTCCCATGAAGAGCTTAGATGTTTTTTCACGTACCTTCTCAATCTGGTAGTTTTTATGTATTTCCTTTTAATTGGTTTCTTTACTGACGGAAAAAGAGTTAAAGTTTCTAAAGGCTTGAGAATGGTGTGCATTAAGAATAAAAGAAGACAGGAAGCAGTACCTCACTGTCATTATGTTTACACATTCACTGCTATATAAAGCTTTTCTTTCATGTTAAATGCTATATGATCCATTACATTCATCCTCTAAAGAAAAGAAGTCTCACTGTAACTTTGAATTGTAATGTGCTGCTTCTTCAAACCTGTCAAAGAGGGAAGTTTTCATAACACTTTCCTGCGTTGCTGGATTAGGGTCAAATGTTTTCCAGGCTCATTTGTTTTACTTTTTATTCTAGTTTACACAGGGACCATGGTTACTGCATGTACAGTTAAAGGCTCAACATGTCTTTCATGTTTTCATTCTTGTGTTATATATAATTTAATCAAATAAATAGTTTGATCAACCCCCAAAATCTTTTGCCAGCCAAGGGGTCTTTTTGTGCCTGACATTGTTGTCTGATATCCTGCCTGTATGTTGTTGTTGTCCTAATATCAGCGTCAGCAAATATGCACAGATAACTGCTTAACAACCTGTTGATTCCCTCTTAAAACTATGTCATCAAATACTAAAAGTTAAGCGAATCCCTGTAAAATTGCATTACATGCGTCCCTGTGAAGCCTGCACTCCTAAATGACATATCAGCCCAAGGAGAGAGGAAGTGGGTGCTGAGAATAAGTAACAGCCACACTGGATATGTGAGTGTGTTTGTAGACGTGTCACCGCCGGAACAAAAACTACTGAAGCGTTAGTCTTACATGTTGAGGCTCAGGAAGAGAAAGCCACTGTGTGTGAAGGAGGTGCAGTGGCAGATGTCCCAGAGCCAATGTTGTGTCCATTTGTTGAGTCTAGTATGAGATAAGACACTGGACTAAACCCGTTCTGCTGGGGACTCAGGGTAAAGGTTATATTACCAAAGGCCAACTTAACATTGATGTTATGTGAGCTTGATATATCATGAACATTTTACATAACAGTGATTAAGCAGCAAAGTAACTAGAACAACATGGGACCTTAAAAGCTGTCCTTCGGTAATAACTTAGGATTTATCTCTAGAGGGTCTTCATTTTCAATTTGTGTGACTGAATATTTAATAGACTGGTATGTTTGTTGCCAATGGAAATGGAAACAATGGAAATGTGATCTTACAACAACCAATTGTAATACAGTTAAATCAAGACCACACTTGCATAGGTCAACATAGGCTCAAAAATGAATGAATTGTATTAATTCAAAATGAGTATACACAAATTCAGCTTTGTTGAATAAGACAACCACACACCAAATCGAATATAAACATGTTACTAATCTCAACAGTTACAGGGAACAGTTAACAGGAGTCACGTATGTGTTGATTTGTATGCAATTCTCCAAATCCACTTCAACTCTCCTCTGTACAACAACACCTGCAGGTTAATTCATAACACAAATGTTCACAAAGAATGCACACTCAAAACACAGATCAAAATCCAACTTTATTATGAAAAAATCATTCACAGTACATTTCACCTCAACCAAGTACAGAGAAAAATCCTAAATATTCACACAAATATTCTCTTCGCACTTTCCGGTGAGTGGGATGCAGACCTGTGGTTATCTCAGAGAGACAGCAATATAAGCCAGATGCACTGAAGTCAAAATATTAGAATAGAGCTAAAAGAAAACATTTTTGAGGAAAAAAAAACCTTATTCCGAAACTTTCTGCCATGTTTTGAGCAGAACTCTTGACACATGCACAGATGCCAGTATTTCACTGAAAAAAACAAGAGGAAAACCCTGAGAAAAGATTTTCCTCTCTGTGTAAACTAACCTGAAAAGATCCAAACAGTACCACACGAGGTCACAGGTTACAGATCAGATTGTGCTTCAATGTAAATTCGCGATACACAGTCCTTTTTACAAATTAAACAAAGACACAGAATAACAGCAAGTACTGACAGTAATATTACAACAGTGATTAATAAGTGATTTAAACCAGGAGTATATTACATTAATCAGTAAACTGGGTTGTTGATAAAATAGACAAATATTTGCAATTAAATGTAATTAAATGTAGTCTTGATGTGTAAATGTGTTTTATGAGATATTTGTCTCTGAAAGTTCTGATAAAAGTCTACCCCTGCTAATAGTAACTAATATGAATGTATTATTGTCTAAGGTTGTCTTTTCTCTAAACAATATCAGCAGAGAATAACTACTGTGTCATTTTATGTTGTAAACATACAAAATCTTCTTCAAATGAAATTATCTATTCTAGAAAATGTAAACAAATGCAAGAAAATGAACATGATTGTCAACACATTCACAACTTCCCCCGAGGTTTGTGACTCGAAAAAGAAATCAAACTCTTCTTACAATATGTCTATTAGTCAAGCCCAATCAATAATCCAACAGTAAACGACTACTTTACAATGACTTGATGATAATAATCAAACTGAATTTAGATGATCTATGCAGGTTTACTGACTAACTTCACACCGGCACTAGTAATTTGATTGATTGATAAATTGTATAAATTGTATATTTCTATGCTTGATTTACGTACTGTATGTTCAGGAAAGTTTCTGACCCGGCTTGGATCCGATCTTCTCAGTGCTGTGAAAAACATCAGATTTTTTTCTTCTGTAACTGCATATTGTCAAGAAAACCGTGGCAAGATAGCAGGTTGGAGATGGGTTTATCATGATGGAAAGTTGCCTTGACAAGAGAAAAAATCTTAGTTTATTGGAAAGATAGGAAATGATGTGAGTGGATGGTGTGCTGTGAATCCAAACTTCTGTTGTTTTTAAGATGAAACAATCTGATCAGTGCCACAAATACAGCCACCTATTAGATGTGGGGCCTGTGGAAATATGGCTGGAGTTGAGATTAAAAGGAAAATGTTGATTATACCATGAAAATCAGGTTTCAAAATGTTAGTCATAACAACGCCTTTAATTCTTATGATGGCTCAGTTGCAGCCATCATAAATATCATAAACATTTATATATTGATTGTTAACTGGCTGATATGACGAGAATTTCTTCCAGATTGTGTCATTCTTAACATGTTTAGGAGCTACTTCTTTCCCGCCAGGTGTTGTGCTTTCTTTTCATCTGTATGAGTAGCTCTCATCATCATACTCTAGCTCAATCTCATCTTCATCCAAGAGACCGTACTTGAATTTACGATACACCGTCCCATCTTGTCCCATGTACACAATATCATCATCCTCATCATCGTCTTCCTCATCATCCTCACATTCAATGATTCGGTCTCTGTACTCCCCAAATGAAGAGGTGGTGGGTTGTGGGGCAATGCCTCCATTGGTGTCCAGTTTCTCATAGCCTCCAGCTTTGGTTTTTGGTGCGATGGCAAGTGATTTAGATTGAGCACTGAGGAAGAGGAAGACCCCTCCGGCCACAGAGAGGATAAGAAGAACGCAGGCAGTGATGAAGAGTTTGGCGGTGCTGCTTTGAGTCTCTAAATCCTCAGCTTCCCTCATCACAAAGTTGACAGCCAGGATGCACTCACCTGAGGAGATGGAGCAGACCATTAGGTTAGGCTTTGTTTCTGATGAATCCCTTTGTAGCATGAGTGTGTTTTATGAAGACTATTGTTTCAATGAAAGGCAGTCTTTTCTGTGATGGCCAGAGGTTTGGAAAATGTCTTGTAAAAGGAACATATATACCATCACTCTAAAATACTGGAAACCCCAGTTTGGCAGGAAGTTGAAATTCATGTTTACACGGTGGGAAAGCTATCAATTAGATGAATTTTAAAGGGCAACCATTACAAATTAAAGATGCCCTGAAAGAATGTGACTAAATACAGTAGGTATTTACCAATCCATAACAAGAATTTGACAAGATGACACACAAGACCTCAATGATCTGTGTGTGTTTTTGCTGGAAGTCAGTATTCCAGTGTGGGTTCTTGTTTACCCCATGAGGCCTTGCAGTCACAGCAGTCAATGGATATTGGTTTGTCATCGTGGCGTGTCTCATTTCCACAGCAGGACAAGCAGCGGCCATCATCAGACAGGACCTGGGCTGCGGGGCACAATGTGCAGTTCCACATGCTGGGACCTCGGCAGTCCAGACAGGACGGGTCACACGCCTTGCAGTTTGGCTCATCGCTGTTGGACTCAGAGCCCTGGAGCAACAGAAGACTTACACATTTTATCTCCAAACACTGCTCCATGACTTACAGAGCAGCCTTGCCAAACTGCAGCTCTAATGTTATTTTTTTTCTGAAAGTTCAGTTGAATATAAACAAACGACTCTTTGTAAAGGAAGCTGTTTGTCACCTGTGAAGCAACGTAGAATGCTAGGAGACACTGGGATTCACAGATGCCACCCATAAACCTGTAGCCTTCATAACAGGACTGACAGACCAGTGCACCCTCACCTGGAAGAAGAGAGAGAGAGAGAGAGAGAGAGAGAGAGAGAGAGAGAGAGAGACAATACACACAATAGGAAATAGTGTCATCACATGGCTGAACTGGAGTTTCCAAATGAAAAGCATATCTAAAGGCACATCAGAAGTAGGTCATGGCTTGGGGGAAAAGCTATGATAAGACATTTATTATGATAGTGTGACACACATGCTTACTTGAGAATATGTGTAGAGATGTGATGTGAAATATTTTTATTCTGGGGTGTCCTGGTAACCTAGGGGTTCAAGAAGCTGACTATGTAATTGTAACCTCCCTGGTTTGAGTCCAGCCAGGGACCTTTGTTACATGTCATCCCTCTCTCTTTCTCCCCTTATTATCATTGTCAGCTCTCAACTGTACTCTCCAACAAAAAGGTAAAAATACTTTTAATATATTTTTGTTTAATCTTTACCCTTGTACAGTGTTCCCACAAATGTGTCACGACACTAGAAATCACTATAAAGGGCATTCATTCTTGTTGTAATTTAAGAAGAAGTGCTCTGCACAGGAAAGATGATTCCTCTTCTTATATTGCATCAATATCCTGAGCTGCGATGTTCACTTGTGACAAAGCTATTCCACATTTGCACAATATCATCAAAACCATCTCTGGTAATTTTTCTGACTCACGAAATCCAATAAAAATACTTAATTATGTTAATTCCTGAAAGCTGATTCTAATTCTGATGATTTTTATGTCATTGTAAAACCCCCCAAAATATCAAACCACTGAGCTCAATAATGAACAAAAAACACATGGCAGTTATAAGCCATGGCAGACTTTCTTTACCACTGCAGGTCTTGCAGCTGGGGTGACACTTGTGACAGGTCTTGGCCCGGCTGTAGTAGCTTGGGGGGCAGCTCTGCAGGCACTGCCCCCACTGCCTCATGTAGATGTAGCCTTCCCGACAGCTCAGACAGTTTCTGTTACCACGACCCCAACACTGGCTACAGGAGGGGTCACATCGCTCGCAAACCATGGTGGTGGTGTTACCAAAGTGACTAGAAAGGAGAGAGGGAGTTCAGTTTATGATGCTCTTTGATGAGGAGACTTTGTGGGTCTGTGTGTGTTCTTCTAACCTCTCTGAACAGAATTCGACACAGCTGCTTCCCTGCTTGAAGAATCCAGGTTTACAGGTGACACACTGCAAACTGTGACGACCAGCACACGACTCACAGCTGAAGTGACAGCGCTCACACACACGTCCATCTTTGTCCTCGGCGAAGTAACCCACAGGACACTCCTGCACGCATGTGCTGTCTGATGGACACAGACACAAAGTTACTATTTCAAAAGGAAAAGTTTCCTTTTGGTGGATAAGAAGCATAACATTTAGTAGTCTTTAGTAATCTTTTCTGCTAACTCTGGTTTATTTCAATAACTTACTCAGTAGGAAGTGTGGCTCATTGCAGCTGAGGCAGTGGTCCTTGCCCGGCCCAGAACAGCGATGGCAGAGTTTGTGACACTGTTGGCACCCATCCTGGTCCATGTACGACTCCAGAGAGCACTGACTGAACCACACACAGTGTCCACTGGCATCTTTACGCCTGTTGGTATCACAGCTGAGGCAGGATGAAGGCTTATGGCCTGAGCAGGTCAGACATGACCTGTCACAATCTGGGAAAATTAAAAGCCACGAGACACAGTCAACTAATATGATGATGGAGTAGAATTTTTATTTTGTAGTTTATTTTGCATAATCAAAATAAACGTCCACCTTCCCTACCTCTGCATTCATTGGTAATCCCATCATAGTAAGTGTTGTCGGGACACTTAGGCAGACACTCTCCGTTGTAACGGACAGCTTTCACGTTGCGACACACATCACAGTCATCAATGCCCGGTCCGTCACACGATGCACAATCAGCATGGCAACGCACACACTCCTGTTGCTTCTCATTAGCAAAGTAGCCTTTGGGACAATCATCCACACACTTATCATCATGGAGGAAGTAGTACTGGGCACACTCTGGGAGAGAGAAAGAGTAATGATAAGAACAGCAAATCGAGTAAATCTAGGCCTCTGACTAAACATTATTATATTCCAAACTGGGCTTCTGCAATTGCTGTTATGAGGAGTCATTTAAAAAAAGTTTGACTTGGTTTAATTGCTTAGGCTACTTGAGAGGGGCCCTTAAGCTCTTATGAAACATTTAATGGTAACTGTTGTGCAACAGACTTACAATATATAATATGTAATATGTATAATATATAATTATTAAAAGTAGTCTTTTATTTGTGCTTCAATTTCTTTTGCACTAAAGACCAAATTTTTCCCTCATGCAGCCCAATCACATGATTGTTGTGCTTTCCAAAATTAAAACAAGGATGGACCAAAGAAAACATCATCTTCCTCCTCCTCTATTCTGCTACTTCAACACTAAAGTAAGTCACCTATCAAAACAACACCTCTCTTTGATCCTCCTCTCCACATCCTCCATTTCTCTACCCTTCACTGCTCTACCCAGTACTTACTCTTACACAGGCCATCTTGATTGCACTCTCTGCAGTGAGCTGGACAGTGACGGCATTCTGTCTCGGTAGCGTAATATCCCTCTAGACAGTGTGACCTGCAGGAGTGGTCCAGCAGCAGGTACGGTGTCTCGCAGCTCAGACAGTGAGAGGAATTTCCCTGGCAGGATGCACACTCTGGGGCACACGGCCGGCATACACTACCTTCAGGAAACCCTCTGGCATAGAGAGGAGAGAATGAGGCATCATTGGTGTATTATGATGGTGCGTGTTCATGTACAATTCAAGAAATTAGAAAACAAGACAAGCACCTCTGACACTCTACCACACACACTCCATTGTGCAGGTAAAGTCCACTGCGACAGCGCTGGCACTGCTGGCCGTCTTGACACATGATACACCCTGTTGAGCAGCCTTCACACTGGCTGGACGCTTTGTTGGCAAACGTACCAGATGGACAACGAGACACGCAGGTCTGCTGAGCAGTCAAAAAATGACCTGAAGACAGACAGACAAATCACACCACTGATACAAGAAAAAGAATAAAGGACACAAAGGTTGTCAGTGGTCAACAAGTTGTTGAAATTTAAGGTTGATTCTTTGTCATCAACATGTACTTTGATAGCAAGTTTGCCTAAAACATCTAAGACAAGCCCACAAAAAATGTGTAATTTCAGAAGCTCAGTCTTGTAGTTTCAGACAGTAAACGTTTACCTGAGTAGCAGCTGCTGCAGTCCTCCCTCCCTGCAGCAGAGCAAGTCTTACAGAAGGAGTGGCACAGCTCACATTCGCCCTGACCTGATGGTTAACGGCAAACAGAAACCATGACTGAATATGTAGACAAGAACGACATGGCAGAGAGGAAGAAATGAGAGGGGACGACCCTCATAAAATGTCATACTAACTGAAAGCATGCAAGATGGGATGAAAAATAGATAGATACGAGAATGATAGAAAAATATTTTCCACTGCAACAGGCTTCAATAGCAGTAGTTGACAGCAGGACGTCCAGTTTAACCCATAAGAACCCATGGTGACACCAGTGTAACACACACTTCAAAGGCCCCAGAATCTTCCTTATACAGCTTTAAGCTTGATCTCAACTCATTAAGTCCCTAGAGACATATACAAAACATCCTGGTGTGGTGGTCATGTCACAGTCATGTGACTCTGGCAGGTCAGGACCTTTTCAAAATGGTGGTGTGACATGTAAACACAAGTGAAGGAAGCAACTAATTTCAAAAAGCCTGTATTTTGATACTGAAGGTAAGTTAAAACCCATTTAACAATTCTAATGCTTTAATAGTGTGTGCTGTATACAGTCAACCTGTTTTGGCCATGTTTCTTGAACAAATTAATATAAAACAATAAAACAAGTAAATTTACCATAAACGCCCAACGTAATGTATATGTAACATCACAGATCTTTGACATTAAGAGGTAGTATAAAAAAACACATCAGAAATGTCTTCAATGTGGTCCACTTGGTCTGTGGTGTATTCCCCATAATTGTCCTTTGAGGGGAAATGGGTCTGGGTTCTTATGGGTTAATTTGGGTTTGGTGGTTAAGAGAGGAAAGCTGTAGAAAGTCACTCTCACATTTTACAAGAATAAGAAGACATTCTTCATTTGAATACATTGCTTAGCTGTCTTGAAGCATAGAAAACGTATTTATATCCACCCAAAGCAAAAGGTTGGCGGTGGGTAATGTTGACAACATTTAGTACTGAGGTAAAATGAACATTCGCCGTACTGTTTCTGAAGTGTTTCTCAGGGCAGCGAGCAAGCTGTCTGCTTTCTAAACACTCTCCATTCTTCAGCATGAATCCGTCCTCGCAGGAGTCACAGTCGTCATATCGTGGCCCTCCGCAGGTGCGACAGGCACGGTGACAAGTTTCACAGTCCCGGCTCTCCTCATCCACAAAGAAACCTTCCTTACAGTGATCCACACACTCTCCATCTGGACACAAATACACTGCTTTACTTCATCTGTATGCCATTAAATCTTTCTTTCAATGACAGATATAATTTCTGACACATTTTTGTACTTGGATGCTTGTGATCATAGAGGCCATAATGTATACAGTTTTTAAAAAGATTTATTTCGACATCTACAAAATTACATTTTATATCAAAATCAGAACAGAACAGACACTTTCCCCCAGAAATGTCTCTAAGTGGAATGGTTAAAGATGATGAAAACAGTACAGTGACATTGAAATTACTATTTCTGGTGCAGTGTCAGCTCCTCAGGAGACAGTGCCCAACCCTGCCTACCTAATCTAAAGGTTACTGAGTCACTTATTCTGGTTTATCAGAAGTGAGGGAGTTTATAATATAATCTGAGTTTATCAGCTGATATTCACACCACAACTCAGCCCAGAGTTATAAATGGTTCAAATGTTACCAAAGACGTAGAATCCGTCTTCACACCAGTAGCACTGGAACTGGTCACAGATTTCACATCGTTTGTCTTCACACAGAGCACACACCATGGTGTCATTCACACTGTAGGTCCGATCTGGACAGGACTGATGACAGTCTGTGCCTAACCTGACAGACAGACAAAAAGATGGATGTTATCAATGTGAGGACACATGAGTATGGGGGTGTAACTCTTCAACTGTAGAGACTTACTGGTAGTAACCATTTTCACATTTGAGGCAAACAGTTTCCAGCGCCTGATCTCCTGAATCCTCTGTGGTGAAGAGCAAAAATTAAAATGAATCATTAAAAACAGATCAGGCATATTGTGAATTCTGGACTGGACAAACAAGAGAGAGCCTACTGGATCATCCTTAGTATTAGTTTTTGAAGCAGTCTTTGTTTTACTGCTGTCAGCAGCAGATGTCAGGCATTTTTCCCCTATCTCTCCATATTGAAAAAGGTTAATATAACAAAATAATATAAGATAATATCACTGGGGTGGGAAGTGTTAGTGGTTGGCTGTTTATGTTTTTAACATCCCGTCTCATCTACGTGCACCAAAAGACAGCGCTGTAATTTCTCTAGTTTACTTTAACACCAGCAGGAGGCACTCTGACAACATACAACAGTAAGTTCACTGTAGAGTTGACTGGCACTCTCAGAGTGTGATCAGTGTAGAACTAGCAAACAAATCTAACCCAGAACCCTTCAAACAAATGTAAAAGTCAAAGAGTCTCTACAGGCATTTCAGTTCACATCTATAATGTCTGTTAGTTTCTCTCATCTTCAAGAAGTCAGAGGTCAGATGCTGCTGCTCTATTGTACTGTGTAGTGGGTGTGTGTGCGTGTGTGTGCGTGTGTGTGTGTGTTTATATATTGCCTGTTCAGCTTGCACTGCAGGTGTACTTTTGCTGAACGACATAAAAACAAGCATAATGTGAGTGGCAGGTTATGTAAAACACTTGTATATTTGCTGTTTATGTGTTTTTTTGTTTTTGGAGAGCAGGGAACATATGCAGGGGATATTAATAAGTAATTCAGGTGTGTGAGAGAGAGTTTTTGTACACACACCAAAGGAGAAAGTTAATTTTTCTTGCAAACTAATTAATTCCTGCTGTCAATCAAAACCATCCAACTGGTAACTGAGGAATAGCAGCGCTGTCATTCCTCAGTCCAACAGTGTCAAAACATCTCCAAGGACAGAAAGAGCAAGAAGGGGGCAAGAGGAAGAGAAAGAAAGGATCTGACAGGAAGCAGAGAGAGGTGGTAAACGAGAGACAGAAGGAAGGAGAGAAAGAGATGGAAATAACTACTAAAAAAGCCTCTTCTGCAGACTTTCCCTTGGGACATTCATCCTCTCCAGAAAAGCCTCCATCGACCCCCACACCCCATTCCTCTCTCAGTCTCCTTCCAGCACCCACAACTTAACACTGCACTGGTTTGCACTTCAATGTGGTCGACAAGCCACTACCTGTGAAAGCAATTACTCATACAGAGAGAGACTGGGAGAAAGGAAAGGTGGGAGGGACAGAGGAGCCGGAAATCATGCCTTCAGGCTGTGTCTATGTGAAGAGAGAAAATAGCGCCCGCATAAATATTAACCATGCAAGCCAGGGGAGGGGGGATTTCAACAGAATTTAAACTGGCATACACATCCTGAAGTATGCACTTGTGGAATGTGCAAGCTCTCATACACACACATCTACACAGTCTACACGCTACATATTACACACACACACACACACACACACATATGATACATATACACTCAATCACACATTTGCACTTGGTCTCAGTAAAAAGAGGTGATGTGTAGTCAGGAGTGGGAATGGATGAACTCAGTTTTGCTATCACCTCAAGTCATCACTTCAGAGGAAGAAACTGACAGAGTGTGTTTATCAAGAAGTGTTTGAGAAGTGGGTTGCTGATAGAGAAGAAGAGAATATAATGAAGCAAAGCACTCATGAGAAAGAAACACAGAAATGAGCTGCACAGCATCAAAACACTGGAGGTGAGATGAGCTTCAGCGTGCAAGTAGCCCCTGAGCAGCAGGAGTCCAGCTCCACAGTAAAGGAGCTGTATGATCATTGCTTTCCTGAAGCCTAATATGTCTAGTAAAGATCAACAATAGTTGATATCGAAGGTAAACAAATCATAGTGCATTGCGCAGTCTGTGTAAATCATCTTGTCTTGAACAATCATGGTTAAAAAAAGATGTTTAGCAACCTTCATCAGTGAAACAAAAACCACCTTGAGACGTTGTAAGCAAAGGAATGACAGAAGTAAGGGCACAAGGACTGGTGACATTCAGAGAAACACTTTGAGCACACAGACTGATTACAGATGTGTCAGCAGTGGTGCCCCCTAACAGAGGAAGTCATGGAGCCATGTGGCAAGAAGGGCCAAGATAACGAAGGTGTTCAATCTCAGGTAAAAGACATCTTTTGGTGATTTCGCCAGCCTGAAAGAGCTCTTATCATTGGGCTACAGAAGACGTGTGCATCACTGCCATTCCCTCAGATACACAGAGTCAATACAGATTCAAAACTTGACTAATCCAATTATGAAATATTTTCAAAAACTTATTTCATGATTAAGGAGTAGAGTATGCAGAGAGGATTAATGGGTATAAAAGTGATGATGAGTTAAAAAGAAGTACTGAAGTAATTTGATGGGGGAGATATGACTGAGCAGGGGCTGCTGCATCTTATCACACACTGTCAGGCTGCCAAGCTCATTGATGGATCTCACACAACAGCACATTACAAACTAACACACACAGCTCATTTACTAGCTTGTAAGTCTAATCTTAAATGTATAGTCCACCCAAAATGAAACTAAAACCCAAACCTCAAGTGAATGTAGAAAAGCAAATGTAGAAATTTTGGGGTGTTTTGTTGCCTTTTTGGAACCAGTAACCATGCCTAAAAAGATAATGATAACATTTTGGGGTGAACTTGTCCCTTGCATGTCTTAATCCTAACCTATATCTACAATCCTTGTTTTGATTTAAGAACTACACCCAAATCCTAACCCCGACCAAAGCGGCCTCAGATCCCAAAAATGTCTTCACATTACTGTAAATGTCTAAAACTGCCAGTCATAAGCTTGAAAACACAAGATGACACATAGTGTAAGCATGCACACACACATATTAGGTGCCAGTCTCAGACACTAGACGTTCTGTTTCATCTTCACTTTAGCCCGTAAGCATCGCGTCACAGGGCCAATCATCTCAAATCTCTAATCTGCTGACTGACTTGTTTAGCTTGCAGAATTCTGATTACTTAGAGCGGGTGGGTGGCAGGGAGGCTGTGGTGGGGGTGAGAGTGAAGAAAGATATTCCACCCAGAATGCATAATGACATAATAACAGCCCGTCTCCACCTCAGCACAATAACAACTTTCTATGGTATGCCGGTAACCATCTCTGGGAGAAGGAAGTGCTCTCGCCTTTATGTGGCTTGTACTGACAGGATGAGGAGTAAGAGCACATGGAATGAGATTTGAGGACGACTTAAACTGCACTCTATAAGTTTTCACATTTCACAGTGTTGAGAAAAAAAACAACACATCTCATTCAAAACACCATTCAGAAAAAGAGGGTTTTAGCGTCCTGTTGTTGATTGTTGATATTTACACAACAGTATGGAGGGAAATAGAAGTGGAAGGACAAATAGTTACCGGCAGCATTTACCCAGGAGTGGAAAATCAATATTTTTTTTAACCCTTTGTGGGTTAGATAATGTCTGCCTCTGACATAAATTAGATTTGAGGCAGTTTTCCTTGTGGAGAAGACAATCAACATTAGTCCTACAAGAAGTGAAAAATGAAAAGGATTTTCTGTAGCTATAAGAGTCCAAATACTCATGTGGTATCTTTTAATGGGGTATGGTCTGATAATTAAGGAAATTTACAGTTAAGTTCAGTTAAGTTCTAAGAGATGGTCTCAAAATGACTTCCCCAATGAATGAGGCTTAGTGGAATAAAGAAAATGTTTATTAATTGTAGAACTCCTTATATTCTAATAACTTAGCTCAGTTGTTTGGGCTCCTTTAAGTCCATTTATGATGATGCATATGCAGTGATAAAAGAGTGAGGTGCAACAACAACCAATGGCAGCCTCATTAGTAAATGCCAAACACATTTAGTACAGGAAAGTCCTCCTTTATTAGGTGTCATGTTTTGTTTACAAGCTTTCCCAACATCTCACTGTATCTCACTCCAGAGAGGTGAAATGATAAAAGTCTTCAACTGTGAAAACAGTAAAAGTGGAGCAAGTTTTTTTCATCTAAAGTCGCCTTGACTGCCAGATATTGTGGTGTGCCATGTAGTTACAGTATACAGCTGCAGCTGGAGCTATAGTGCACTTGGTTTTACATATACAATGTGATCGATGAAGAAGATGAAAGAGGTAGAAAAGACAGAAAGTGAGGAGTGAGAAAAAGATATGGTCTACTTACTGCGTTCACACTGCTTGCAGCCCTCATCACAGGGGAGACAGTCCTCATCCTCTGCATCTGCAACCTCACCTGATGAAAACAGCAGATAAAATAGTGGATTAAAGAAATACACTAGACATGAGAAAATGGTGATGAAAAACTCCAGCTATGTCATTTGGATTTAAATTTAAAATGTTGCCCTGTTATTTTGTGAAAAGTACTTCACTTAATGTTATTGCTCAGTGATGGATGACACACTTGTTTAAAATAAGGTTTGATAGTGGAGAAAAATAAATTACATTTAAAGCTACTTTCAAGCCTGCACACTTTTTTGTTTGTCACAGCAAATGAGGTATTTTAAGTGAAGTGCAGAGTATCTTAAAGACATGACAATCAAAATACTACCCGTCTCACCTGATGACCATTGTCATTGGTCATCAATCAATAAGAAGGTTTAGAATTACACATGTTACTTTGCACTCTTTTTACTGGGTTTTTTGCTTCATTTTGTAACATTTATGTTGAACATCAGTCAGTGCGGTGGCACTGCTGTGTCTGTGATGCCAACCAAGGATGAAAAGAGAAGAGAAAAACTCCAAATTAATAGCTAGCTGGTCAAACAAGCACAACTGACAAATTTTGCCTGCTCCACAGTTTGCGGGGCCTGTTGAGACCTGCCCACCACATATGATAAGAATTTCGTCTCATCCTCCCACTCATACACTTTATATCCTTACATACAAACTCTCATCATTACTCTTCACCTCCGTCTCACATTCAACATAGTGAAGTTTTAACTCCTCACCTCCACCTCTCTTCCTTATCTCAAATATTAAAAAAAAAAAAAACTCACTCAAAACATTTCAGCTCTTTCTCAATCCTTCTTTGGCTGGCATTCACATCTGATCACATACGATGAGATAAAGTGCAATGCGTTCATCTTTCACAATCACTCTGAGGATGAAAATAGATTCTGTAAATGTTCTTTAGTTGAACAAATTAAGAACAGAAAGGCCTATACATGAACAAAGTTAAGAGAAGTCATTGACTGTATGTGTCTGGTGGGACATTTTCATTTGTTTCTTTTTCCGTTTCATCCAGTATTTATGTAAAGCAATCATGTGACATCATGTAATACCAGTACGCAAATGCAGTGTTTTTGTATTTCTGTTCTGGTGTTTATGCTTTGTTGAATAGAGTTTTGTGGCCATTGTTTTTCTTCTTCTGGTAGTATGCTGATTCCTTCATTGCTGTACTAATAAATACCAAAAGCACAATGGAAAATTATCTGAATCACCTCGTGGACATGTAGCATTATTAATGAAACTTCCTGAACCTCCAAAAGCCCCTTGATTAATTTATGAAATGTTACTGTTATCTTCAGAAGCTTAAAATTCCTCCTCTGAACTGCACATTTTTCACACCTGACACTGAAAAATACTTCTAGTGCCATAGTGTACTAGTTCAAAGAAGCCAGTCCAAAGACTCGTTTGTGGCATGGAGCCCTATATGTTGGCATATTAGAATTTTAATTCATGCTTTAAAATGAGGCCACTGTGCGACATGTGTGTGACGTTTCCCAAATTCAGCCCAGCTCTGTGACAGTGGTACTGAGCAACAGTGGCAGCTATCATAAAATCCTTCCCAAACTAATTTATTTAACAACATTCAGATGTAGCTATGGAGACATATTTTTTCCCTTATTTTTCATTATACAACATTACTCAAAGTGGTGACCTCTGTAGAAGTCACCCACGTATTCAGCATTTAGAGTGCTTTTCATAGTGACATCAGTAAGCGTGTAACAAAGTCTTACGTGGCTCTACCAGCATCTCTCACCTGCACTGCACTCCAACGGGACGCACTGGCCATTTCTGAGCTGGTGTCCAGGGCTACAGTGGAGGCAGGAATCTGCTGCTGCACAGATGATGCAGTCTGCAGGACAGGGTTCACACCGTCTCCTTGCAGAGTGGAAGAATCCCTCTGGACAGACATCCCGACACTGACCCTGAAAGAGGTACCTGGCCACCTCAAACTTATCTAGATAGAAAAGAAAAGGAAATCTGTTTGCGAAATGCGCTGAGGGACAATAACTCTGGTGAGTGAGTTATAAAAACATACTGTAGGTTGGTTTGTCTCTAATTCATTATATAAGAACGTTGAATGGTTACATATTTACAGCAGACAAAACATGTCTACTGCATGTCTAAGCAGTTTTTAGAAATGGATATTGGTATGAGGACATTTGACCCAGTCACTCGTACATACAGTGATACACACATGTGGCCTTACGTACATGTAAAATGTAGAACACGTATTCACAGTGATGAAATGTAAGGTCATTTCAAGTTTTGCTGTTAAAAAATGAATACAGTCAGAGTCCAGGGTTTCCATCTTGCTCACATGAACTTGTCTTTCTTGGATCATTTATTTATTTACACATGTTGTTGGCAGTAAATAAGCTGATAGGCCAGAGGTGATCGATTTCAGTCAGGCTTATCCTTGGTAGCGCCGATGTTCGAGTTTGAATTTTTCATCAGGAATTTTCGGGATTTGAATTTCAAATCAGTCCAATTTAAGATACCAGTTTTTTGACTCATAAATATTAAATATCCAATTAAATTTGAGCAATTTGAACTACATAAATTGAGATATAGCGTTGTCAAAGTAAAATGTTTCAATGCTATAAATTTTGTTGTAAATAAATGTCAACTTTGACTGTTCTGTTGTGGATAAATTTCACAGTTATTCAGTTGCTCATAAGATTCAAATCTGTCAGGTCTGAATGAATGAAACAAAGACTTCTACTAGTGTGTGTGACGGTAATTTCATGCATATTTGTGCTGTGTGTGTGTGTGTGTGTGTGTGTATCAGTGTATTGAAATGGACACTTTTATATGTTTGATTAGCCATCTCTTTTCTTGTCTTGATCTCTTCCCTTGTTCCCTGTAACGCCTTCTACCCCTTGAGAGACAGCAGGGATATAAAACTATCAAAGGTCAGTATCAAGAATTGTCTGCTCAGTATGCACCAGTATGCATGTGTGTGTGCGTGCGTGTGTGTGTGTGTGTGTGTGTGTGTGTGTGTGTGTGCGTGTGTGTGGGTGACTGGCCAAGATAAGAGAGGTTGTTTTGGGAAAGAAATGACACAGAGAGAGACAGATGTAGGGTCTCTTCATGTTATTATTGTTATGTCTCATTGAGCTTCAGACAGACCTGCAATTAAATGGAACCACATTTGCCAACACAGCCTGACAAACTTGCCGGCTAATTGTGTGTCTGTGTGTGTGTGTGTGTGTGTGTGTGTGTGTGTGTGTGTGTGTGTGTGTGTGTGTGTGTGTGCGCGCGCACAGACACGTGAGGGTGAGAGTGTGTGTGAAGGGGAAATCTGGTGTTAATCTTCTCCTTGGCTGTCTGGTATCTTGAAGTGTGTGTGTAGGTGGGTGTGTGCGTAACAGAATCTCCCCAGTGTAAATACATTCATTCTGACAGCCATAATACTGCCTGTGACACTGTGATAAACACACTTATTATTACCACCTTCAAGTAGATATTTCTTCAGCTGTGAGCCTCTAATGACGTCCGGGTTTTATCATAACGACTGTTTTCACACTGATGAAAAAGTTTTTTTCTAGACTTTGGATGAGCTGCCCGGGATCCTAAGATCATAAAACTTACTTACCAGAACGCAAGAAGGAAGAGAAAGTAGAAATCAAATCCAGACACAGCTTGTCCTTTAACTGAGCTAAAACCTGAGAGATGTGCAGTGACCTCTGCAAGAGGATACAGCGAACAAATGACTTATTTAACACATCTATCAGCAGGTCTTGGCTGAATTACTGCTTTAATTAGATTCATTTACTTTTAGAGGATTGATTGGTGGAGTCTGGCACAAATGAGCCTTGGCTTGATCCATGTGATGTTATGAAACAGCACGCTTTCACTTATATTCCAGTCACAGCTAGAAAAATGGGTTTTTAAGTGAACACCAGGGCATCTCTGCAAAAAGCTACCTGTGCCACTTCAACAGCTAGGAGCGTGCAGGTTTTATATGGTGGGAAAGAAACAGAGGAAATTGTTTAGATATATAAGATTGTATTTATGGTTTTATCTGCACAAACTGGTGCAGCTTCTTCCTGACAGTTAAAGTAATGCAATTTTGATTTACACTTTTTGTAAAAGAGCATTTAATTATCAAACAAGGTAAAAAAAACAAAAAAAACAATTCATCACCGTGATTTTCAAATCTTAACCCAGGTTAGTGTACCTCTGTCACAGCTGGTGCAGTTATCAGGTCCCTCATCAGTGCACTCCTGGCAGGTGTGGTGACAGAGATGGCACTGCCTCCCCATGGCATAACGCCCCTTCTGACAGTGGATTTTGCAGCTTCCATCATCAAAGAACCTGCAGTGGGGATGTGGTTCACAATGAACATGCAAAATCAGCATCAGCAACAAGCAACAATTTGTTGCACTTTGTTTTTCCTTTGAAATAAGAAGCAACACAAACTTCTATTTTGTTATTTACTTAGCTAAATGCAATACTCCAAAATCTCCCTCTGTTTAAGCAGAATCACTAATTTTAGACTTGAAAAAGCCATTCAATTGCAGTAACAAGAGTTCTTGTAACAAGCTACTTTCTACATTTGTATTTAAGGCTGTTTGAGCTGTCTACAAGTGTAACATCACTACTGAGTAACACAGTGTCTGTAGTGCTTCTATTTGTATGTCAGTGGTTCTCACCTTGTTGCAGGGCAGCTGCTGCAGTCCTCGCTCTCCGGACCCGTGCACTGCAGACAGGTAGCATCACACAGGTGGCACTTTCCATGTCGACTCAAGTACTCTCCTGCAGGCGGAGAGCAACAGTGAACAACATGACCTCACACCTGCAGAATATTCTTTCTAGAACTAACAAGAAAAACATTTTCTGACTAATTTCATGACATACTTTGGTTGCTCCATGCTTTGTTTTTATTTGTTTACCAGCTTTGTTATGTTTTTGCTCACTTTTTTTTTTTATTTGAGTGACTTGAGTTGATGCTGTAATGTGTCCTAGCTGCACCAATTATAACCAACAGTCAGTTGTTATTGTTTTCATTTCATTGAAGCTCATTATGCTCTGGCTTCTGACATCTCCTGCATAATGACAGCTATATCTCTTTCTGTTGTCTTCTTCTCTTTGTCTTGTTTTTATATTATGTGCAAATACATTTCACATGTTTAAAAACATCTTTGAAAACGTCAAGTTCGAGAATCTCAGTCTTAGGTGTACTTTCTAATTGCTGACGGCTTTTACAGTAAACAGATCTGAGATATTTTTGGGCCCCTTTGTGAGCTTGAAGACAAGGTGAAGATTCCCAAAACAACTCAAGACTTTTTAAATAAACACAGGTTATGACTGATTTTTATCCCGAGCATGAAGTCACAAAACCTCTACAGATAGCAGAAATATATATCTGCTTTGAAAAGTAAACTGATATAGCCACAACAAAACAAAAGTTTTTAGCACTGCTGCCTCACAGCAGAAAGCTCTGCATGAGTTCAAACCCTTTGTGTGTGGAATTTGTATGCTATTCATCTTTGTGTGGATTCCTGCCACAGTCCAAAGACATGCAATTCAGGTGAACTGGAAACTAAGTTATCCATGAATGTATTTGTCTATGTAATTGACCTTGAACAGGACGACCTGAGAAGATGGTTGGAAAATAGTTATTTGTGTTTTACAAAACTAGTTTGAGTTTAGCACTTGAAAGGGCCATACCGCAAGCAAAACTTTTAATGAGCTGCATTAGTGGCAACATCAGCAGGTCTTAGGCTCAGCCACTTGAAGGAGAAGTGAGCTTGCTGATTAGAGCAGAGATGCAACAGAATCATCTAGCATATCATACCTGCCATCACAGAGTCTGATGCCAACCTGCCGGAAGAGTTGAATAGATTTCACTGCAGGTTTGACACCAGCTTTATCCCACTTCCTTATTATCCTTCTTCATCACATCCTGCTATGCCTCCATGTTTAATTACAGGACATGAGGTTAGGAACCTCCTGCATAGGCAAAACAGTAGAAAGGCTGCAGGCCCTGACTTAATCTCAGCCTCCACCCTGAAATGGTGTGCGGATGGGCTTGCCCCTATTCTAACTATTCTTCCTGTGCCTTAAAAAAACTGCCTGACTGATTACAGACTTGTCGCCTTAACTTCTGTTGTAATGAAGGTCTTTGAGCGCCTGGTTTGCAGTCACTTGTCCAGTGTTGGCCCTGAACCTTATCAGTTTGCATATAGGGCAAATAGGTCTGTTGATGAGGCAGTGTCATTTTGTTTGCACTCAGTTCTTCCGCACCTGCCACTTATGTAAGGGTTCTGTTTACGATACGATTCTAGCTTCCAGGCTGTATGATAAACTTCCCCAACTGGGAGTCCAAAGTCCCTGTGTCAGTAGATCTAGGACGTCTTGGGAGGAAGCATGTGGTCAGAGTTAATAACAAGTTCTCCGAGTATCTGGTTATTACAGCAACACCGGTGCCCCACAGGGATGCGTTTTGTCTCCACTGTTATACTCACTTTACACAAAAGACTGTTTTCCCACTCCCAGTCTGTAAGGTTGTGTAAGTTTGCCAACAATACCACATTGGTAAGACTAATTTCTAACAACAATAAAACAGCTTAAAGAAATTAGGTTTCATTCCTGGTGGACTTGTGTGCAGCCAACAGCTTGGAGTTGAATGTTTCCAAAGCAAAAGAAGTTGTGGTCATAGTTGACCTTTGGTCATAGATGGTCAGAAAATTCATCAAGTGGAGCTCCACAAATGATTGTCTGTAACACTACGACACTGCTGAAGACTTTTCTTTTTAAGAGTTTTCCATAGCACAGGAAAGTATGAAGCAATTTTATTTTATTATTATTTTATCTTTTTAACTTCCTCCCTTCTTTTAAAAGGCTGAAAAGTATCCGTACTAGGACAGCCAGGTTTTGCAACAGCACCTACCCAGAGGCCGTTCGTGCCCTTAACTCTTAAATCTTTCATGTGCTGCTTTTATTCCTGTGTGTAAGACACTGCAAGGGTATGTATACATTGTTATACATCATGGCTGGTTGTGGTACTGATAGCATCCCCATGGGAATACCTAAAATTCTTAATTACCTCATTTACTTTCATGTCCTAAGGTGGTCACTGTATGTGAGGTGGGGCCCTTGTTGCTTTTGTTTTAGTTTTGTTAGAGCTCCCCAAACCAAATTCCTGTTGACTATGTTGAAAGGGCAACAAAGTACTGAAGCAGCATTCTGTGATAATTCCAACTTCTCATTTGCTTGTTTTTTTTACTTGAGAATAAAATGCCTTCCTACAGCCCCATGGCCACATCCTCCACTGGTGAAAATGTTGAAAATGTGCGTAGGTTTTGGGAGGTCGGAAAGTTTTTGTTGCAAAATGGAGTACAGGCTGGAAATTGAGTTTTGGGTGCCAGAAATCTCAACACCTGGCAAAGCAATTGTTGAGTCACTGAAATTTATCAAAAGCATTATCACACGTCAGGTAGATATATTATTGTCATTCCACAATATGCAGCAGTAGAAATTGTACTCACTGCACTCGTAACACCCAGGACTCTCACATTCACCCGGGCATGCATACTATGTATATGAGCTATTGTGTCCAAAGTTGCTAGAGGATTGAGAGAGAAGTTCCAAAAAATCCATCAACCTTCAGCTTCACACTTGGCAGCATTGAAAAGAGCCATAACAAAAGAGGCATAAACATTGTCTCCTATCCCACCTTTGTATTAGACAAAGGTGACAGACACTGGCTCAGGCATAAGGATGGAGCTGTGTTTATGTGTGTGTGTGTGTTTGAGCATCCTTCAAGGCAGCGGCGAGGTTGTCTGTGCTCTCTGGCTTTCTGTGAAAAGCTCAATTGTTCCTTTCAAAACAAAAGAGCTTCTTTGTGTACAAACACAACAGGCGGTGGCTTCCCATTCAGTAGAGCTCTGCTGAAACCATTCAAACAGCCCCCGAATAAACGCCGTCACTCTCCCTCACACACACTCACACACACAAATTGTCTCCCTGTCTTTCTGTTTGTCTCCCCCTCACTCACGCACACAAACAAACAGGGAGCCAAGTTCTCAAGGGACGGAAAGCCGCACAACTCCACTCAGCAAAAGCAGACACTTTGGACTCCCACTGCCAGACGAGAGAAGAATGGAGCGGAGAAGAAAGAGAGCCTGTCACTCAGGGGAGTAAAACTTTTCCTCTGTTATGGACTCGGCTGACCTTGTGAGGACATTGACAGTCTACTCTGTCAGGAGAGAGAGCTCTGTTGGCAGATATCACACTGACATCCCACACACCTTGTCCTGAATCCCAATTCCCTAGCCCTTCCACCTCCTGATACCTGCACACACTTGGTCCAAGAAAGTAGGGGGGAAAAAAGACATTCACTTCACCCCGCAGGTGGTCAAGAGAATATTAACCACATTGTTTATCTAATATTGTGTATTTATTACCAGAGGGAAGTGTTCCGTCTTCTTGACCTGAGTTACATTATACATTATTAATCCATGTGGGGAAATGTGTCCTCAGTATTTCACTTATCCTATTTAGTAAGCCAATGCCTTGTTCAAGGGCAATGTCAGGATTGTTACCGAGCATGCATGTTTGTTGGGGTGGGAAGCACCTAAAGACAGAAAACACATACTGATACACACATGCTACAGTGCTGCCCGCCCATGAGTTACAGCAGGATAAACTTAGATAAACTTAGATGGCTTCCCACGTGATTTGAGGGCTAGTTGATGGCAGAAAATGGCCAGAATCAGCACTGGAGAGAGCTCAAGCCATGACAAGTGGGGCACTTGACAGAAACAATATTTGTTTGGAGTTTGGTGAGGACTGACATCAGCATTTATGGGCTAGATGCTGACTTTTATTTCATCCTTCAATGAATGAGCCCATAATGACAAGAAAAAAACATGATGTATGATTTTGTTAATCTTGTAGGATTCCCAGGAAATTGTAGAAAGTAAAAAATAACAGTCAGAATCGCACTGTGGGGTTGTTCTCACACAAACTCTCTCATGCAGACTTTGTGTATCAACGCGAGTACTTCAGTTACGACCCCTGTGTGTGCAACTGTATTAGCTGTATAATCTGCAAATAACCCATACAATAAGCTCTTGAAAATAATGATTTTAGCCAAATCCACCACTCAAATGCCTGCTGTAACACATTTTCTAATGTCATAGATAAAATACCAGCTCCACAACGTGGATAGGAACAAGTGTGTGTGGCAACAGTTTCATATAGGAGATATACAGTATCTCCTTTGTACTGCAAGTATATCAAGACTACCAGCACTGAAATGTTTCACAGCAGGCTGCTGGAGGAACGTTCAATATTACAACAAATACTACTATTATTACTTAAGAACAATAAAGATCTTATGGGTTAAAATGCAACTCACAATCAGGAGATTTGTTATCAGTTCCCTCCTGAAACAGAACTGATTTTAGAGTAGTATATCTTGACTTTATTTTAGTTGTTAATATCTACTGCTACAATATTAATTGATGCTGTATGGCAAGAAATATGTTGAAGAAAAAGAGTAAAAATAAGTTCTACATTCAGACTCATCTTATCCCTCTCGTGAATGTAAAATAGTTTCGACTAAATCCACATAAAACGTTTGCACCTATAACAAAGCAGCAAAACCCAGCATTGCTGACCTGTTTTAACTCCCACCTAATTGTCATTGAGTGCACATGTCTCCCTTTAAGTGCTCTGCCTGGGGCATGTGGAACTTTCATTTAATCAATCTGATCGAGTGCTGAAAAACTGAAAGTTTCTGAAAGCAATGATCTGAATTTCAATTATGTTATTCCCTTTCATGAATTTGTAAAAAAAAAAAAAAAAAAAAAAAAAAAGATGTTTTGGAAAGGAAGTGAGAAACTGATTAACAAAAATGCTAATAGGTGAAATAATATGGATTAATACACTATCAACAAAATTAAGGAGAACTGAAAAGAAAACAAAAACATGAACAGATTAAACATTTTAATAAGAACACTTAAGTAAAAAAAAAAGATTTTCAAAACTAGGACTTTGAGTAACATTAATAATGCATTGTCACAGATATGTCACAGGTACACATTAAAAACAGCTTTTATACGAGGGTGTGTGTGTGTGTTTGTGTGTGTGTCGACTACCACACAATCTAAAGTCAATTCAAGTCATCTTAAACAATGACCAGGAATAAGTTTTTGTTAACCAAAACAGGGGAGTCATCAATCTTTATTACAAATCATCAAGAACCATAACCAGTTGACAGTACAACAATTCATCTAATACTGTAAATGCTCAAGCTGCAGGTGTGAAAACCTGCACAAATAGAATAAGAATCTTAAACATTATATTTGCTGTTCTTTATTAGAAACCAGCACCACCAGAATAACCTTTGCGTCTCATCAGGTAAGGTTCAGAGACAGACAGGAGGAGAAAACAAGACATCTGAAGTCTGTCGGCCTTAACATAAGTACAGTTTTGGCTCAATATGATTTAACATTTCCGACACATTCCTGGTTCTGCAGTGAAGCTGTCGGTTTACTTTCAGTTCAAACTACAATAATGTAAATAGAAAGAAATTGATTGCCTCACTGTGTTTGTTCTCCTATTTTTCTTGGGTTGACTGAACACAACGTTCTAAATTTTGAACAAAATCCCTTTTCTGAAATAACTGAAAGCAAAACCGTCACAGCTCTGATTCGCACCACAGCAGTCTGTCTGCCCGTCAGAGACCTTTACCTGCAGATGAAACATGACGACAGAATATTTTCTGTGCCAATCATTGACCTTCTGTGCTGAAAGTGTAGAGCAATACTTCACTTGATATGCATTGCCATTATAATGGAATGACGGAGAGTAGAAAACTTCTAAAACTCTATTTTATTTGAGAACAGTAACATGTAGGGATGCACCGATACAGATAAGATAATTACTGGACAAAATTCCCTTTATCAGGGTTACATATGGCATGTGGAAAACACAAACAAACACATAGAAGAAATGCTGTTCCCTGTAAAAAATATGAGTTATATTTCAATTATTTCATCCAGTGACAACAAATGTAATGGTGGAGCTTTAAATTGTTCAGTCACAGTAATGGATGGAATCAATACTAAGTTTCAGGCAAATTTTAGTATCCAGAATCAAGCATCATGGGTGAAAAATGAGCATCGGTGCATCCCTCGTACCACAAATTCATTATAACTCACTGCAGCGTTTCCTTCCCTGCAGAAAGCTCCAGAAGGAATGACTATTGACTCGTCTTGTAGTACCTCTGGAATGAATCAATGCTGTCTGGGCTTACATTAAGAATTAATGGCATTCTCCTACACATACACACCAACAAAGACAAACACACACACTATTCAGAGGGCAGGTTTATGTTTTTAAATAAATGAAATGAGGTGATTCTGGTCAGTAACTTGCATCAGTCTTGGAATACGGTGACACTGTAGCATCTAACTTCAAGTGGTGGCTGATTTATGTGTCCCAGTTGATGTTTATACGTGTATGTGTGTGGTACATATCTTTGTCTGTGCGAGTGTGTGTATAGAACTGTGTGTGTGAATTTGTCTTCCCTCCCCTGAACAGCCAAAGTCAGCCCAGACAGACATTATTTTCACATTACTGAGTGAGCTTCTTTTTTTTTTCCTTTGACGTATATTTACAGGCAGAAAACCAAGGCCTTTCCTACTGTATGTTCACTTTCCATCTGTTTATTGTTAACACTGGAAAGAGAGGAGAAAGAGGAGCCAAAATAAAAATGCACACAGACGTATTCAGAGATTCACAGGCTGAGTGGCTCCTGTTTTAAGCTATGCTTCCTACACTGGCAACAAAAAAGTAGGTTCAATTATTTTGGCATCGATGCTTTGGTCACAAAATACCGACACTTTTATTCTTTTGTTTTCACTTTTGTTTTCATTAGCTCGTTTGTTCTTGTAATAAATCCCAGTCATTTTACACCCTGACCACGTGTGTGTGTCCCAGTACAGAAAAAAGGTAGGTTTGTTGTAGTCCTGTCATCGCACCTCCGATGCAGTCCCTTTAAGAGGCACAGATTCTCTTATAAATTATGTGACTGTGAATGAGTGGGCAGGGGGGTTTAAGAAGGAGGGGTGCCCCCTGTGCCCCCACATCCCCCCCGCACTCCCTTTACGCCCAGTGAGTATGTCCCGTCACCCCTTTTGCGAGCACGTTCTGCAGCACAGTTGCTGCAGCACTTTCCTCTGGCAAAGATTGTTCTTTTTAACGAGCACGCAGAAACTGCCTTCCGCCCAAGATTCTTCATTTGCTTTCCACAGACCAGGAAGAAGAGATTCAGGGGGGAGTTTGGAAGGAGGGGAGGGAAAAAACATACACACACACACACACACACACACACACACACACACACACACACAAATACATGTGGAAACACACACAGGGCAGAACCATTAGAAATAGTTGAATGGCAGGTAGAGCCGTGTGATTGGTCAGGAGAGGGTTCAGGTGACAGGAAGAGTTTTTTTGATCCAATCACAGGTGATGTTCATCGAGGTGGAAAATGATTGTAGTCCAGTGGATTTATTGGATCCATGTCAGGAGAGGGAAAACAGATTCGGGAGAAAAAAAACAGAGAGAGAGAGAGAAAAAAAACAAACATCACACAATTAGCAAATTGAAGATTTTCACAACTTAGTGTCATTTTGCATCACAGAAAACTTAAAGTGGACCACCAGTCTTTCATTTACCAACAGCAGTTAAACCGGTCACTTTTGAGCTGCCAATCAAGTTTCACCAGTGTGAAACCAGTCTAGTTTAGGAAGGTTGGAAACAGACTGAGTGTGCACTTTAAGCAAAGTACTCATCATCAAAAGAAAGGTCACACAGAAAAGACATTTTCCTCCTCAGAGCTTTCAACTAAAAGGTCATGGCTAGAGCGGCAAATCACAGGCTGCAGTCGAAGCCTTGTAATCAGACACCTCAGCCGATTAGTGAGAAATGGGAGTATTTACACTAAAAGATCCATTCGCCAAACATGCACAATTCAGAAAAGACTGGACCACAAAGCATGGCAAACAGAATATCGAGAGTACAAGTAAAGACACAAGAGAAATCAGAAAATAATTGTAGAGGAGCAGATTATATGGAACTTGAAAAATAAGAAAAAGGGATAAAGAGTAAGTAGATGCTTCAAGAAACCTTTCAGATGTTATATTAATAATGTGCAGAACATGAGTAAGACCTTTAGATAAAGAGCATGAAAGGCAAAAGCAAGGACAGGCCGCCCTCCTGCTTTCAAGTTACAACACTGAGCAGTTTGATTCAAGAAGTTAGTACAGAGCCCAAAAAAAAAAAAAAAAGAAGGCCACAGGTGAATCCTTAGCTTTTATGTAATAAAGTTTCCTTTCGCATTAATCTTTTATACCTCGTGGGATATAACAGAATTTAATTCATCTGGAGATGCAAAATAGTCTCAGAGAGAGTTGAGATGTAAATCTGCACCTCTGAGGCCTTCGGCTCTTTTATTATCTGGGATTGTTTAGACCAAAATTTGTGTACATTTGCATTTGCCATTTTGCAAAAATACTGTTGTGAATCGAATAAATTATAAAGAATAAATTATGTTTTTTTTTCCCCTGCTGTGACTCTGTCCAATTCAATGCTCTAGCTGGTCTAAGTAGTAGTAGTAGTTTACAGACACTGCGGACCATCCTAGTTGCCTGTGAGAGGCAATGTAACGAGTACAAAATAAACACACTGAGGCCATCTTGTAGATAAGAAAGCTGACAACTCACCATCTCTGCAGATGGTGCTGACCACACAGGCTCCTGCCTCCAGATTGTAACCACCGACACAGCTGCTGCAGTTTCTTTCACCGGGCCCCAAGCACTCGTAGCAGCTATGGTCACACCTGTCGATGGTTGTATGAAGAATTAGATACTAGTCTATGCAGCACTATACTGTGCCCACATATCCTCTTGAAAGTTGGAACTGTTTTTAAGGATATTTCAGTCATCTTTCACTGTTCCAAATAATTTATGCTTATCATTTACAACCGTAGTTCATTGCTTAGGCCCTTTCAGTGCATGTTGGTGAGCAGCGTTTGCAAAGAACTGGAAGCTACACAGTGATGTAAGATTAAATTATGATATCACCACAAAAACGGCATAAGAAAATATCTAAAATAATCCTTTAGGAGGAATTTAGGCAACAAGAAAACACAGTTATTAAATTTACCATCCTGCTAGTGTGAAAATGTGGCAAAACTTTTATTGGAAATGATCTAACCAGGAGGGAGCTGACAGAGAATTAAGAAATCAAGTAAGGTAAAGGGTCAAGTGAGCAATAAATAATTCAAGTTGGTAGAGAAAAACCGCAAGGAGGCAAGTCGACCTCAAGGAACGATAAGAAAAGCAGACAAGATGTCTGACTCTGTGGAGGAGTTCGACTGTGGGTGCGATAGTGAGCAAAGTAGTCCTCAAACATAGGAATATGAGTATGTTTACAAGCTCTTTCACTCCCTTTTCATCATTAGTGAAGAGTGGGGCATCAGAACTGTTTGTGGGAAAACTGCACACAGCTTAAAGATAGAAACACCAAAAGCACAAAAGGGCAGTTCTGAAAGGCTTCTTAAGTCAAATTATTAAGTTGAAACAGTGAGGAGCTCCAGTCTCATGCTTTTACAGTAAACTCCAAATGACAGCAAAGTCCTCTATTGTGGGTTTTCTGCTTACATTTCCCCCTATTGTTACAGTGACAGATTGGAATAGTAAAATTACATAAGTCCTGTTTGAGTCCAGTTTTAAATACGGGTAGAGTGCAGCAAAATTTCTGTTTCATAGGACATGTCAATATCTGAATCATCTGCTGGCCCTTTTCTAAGAACGTTAAATATATATATTTTTACTTTTTTAAATAATCTCTGCTAAAGATACTAGTAGTAGTGCTAGGAAAGGATAAACTGGGGTTAAGTTACAAAAAAATGGAAATTTGCACCTCACTTTCTAAAGCTCTAGATTTCCTTGTTTATCTCTGTAGACCGGAGATGGAGATGTTTTTCACTGTGGTGTAGAGGTGTTGGCAGGTGTGCTGACTCACTTCTTACAAGACCTCTGCACCTGGCCGTTGTCTGAGGTCTGCTCTGACAAGTAGTAGCCAGTGCTGCATGTTGACACACACCGCCAGTCCTCAAGTAAATAGCCGTCTGCACACTTAGTGCACGCCTCTATACCTGTGCCTGAAAAACACACAGACAGAAACTCCAGGTTACGTTGTCAGGGCATTACAAATCAGATGATAAAATCAAAAATGTTCTACTTTCTAAATGTAATTCTAATAATGTTCACACTAGTTTGCTGTAAAAAATATCATATGACTTCCTACCTGCGCAGGTGGCACAGGCCCGATGGCAGGGCTCACAAGTCCTTCTGTGGCCATTGTAATAAGTCCCTGGGTCACACGTCATTTGACACTTGTTTGCTTGAAGACTGGAAGGAGAAATAGAAAAACATACAGATTCATATCTTCATAGTAAATACCAGGGGAAAAAGTCAGAAAAAGAAACGCATAATTTTCTGTAACATAAAATTAATACAGTGACAGCACAGGTGAGTTTAAGAAAAGGAAAACATGTGAAAGCACTCTCATGTTTCCAAATTGTTTGCTGCAAATCAGTCAGAGTTTGCCTGTTAAAAGCCAACTGCTACTGAGCTATTTTCTTTAGAAATTTCTTTCTGGGCAAATATTTAGGAAGAATAAAAAAAACAACTGCAGCACTAGCGATATCATGTCTGTGCACACGACTGGCCTTCATTTATTCACTGATACACAGGAATGTGACGTCTTCTCGATTGCAGTAAAATGGAATTTGTTGTTTTGACCAATATATAAAAGAGATTTTGGTGCCAGATGTAGGGGTAGAGGTCAGTTTGGAAGTAGGTTTGGAGGTTATAAAGTCAGTCCTGTGAAGTCACAATGAGGACAGGTTGGTGAGCTTGCTGCGCTAAGCTGAGAAACAGCTGGTCTGTGTTAGCTAACGTTTCCCAGAAGTGATCTCGTCTGGTCCCCTCTTCCTCCTCGGCTCCTAACCGACCATGAATGGTGAACTGAACGGGAGAGGGGAAGCTGCGTGTGTGTGTGCCTGTGAACATGTGTGTGAGCATGTGTCTTATTGTGGTCTCGCTGGAGTTCAGAGGAAATTATGGCTTACAAGTGTCCCCACCTCCACCTCTGACTACACTGAACACTTAAAGCCGGGTTCAAGACCGCAACATGTTTTAAACGCTTCACAAGTGTTTCCTTCATGACCTATCAGGAATTTCAGCACTTTGAAAGGCCCTATCCTCTGTCAGGTCAAGTGTAGTTGCGGCTGTTTGAAGAGGCTGCTGTGGAAGTGGTCAGAAAATGAACTGGAACATGTCTGCATGGATAACTAAATGGTTTAGATCAGAGGTTCTTCAAAGTGAGGACTGCAACCCAAAATGAGCAACAGCTCCACTTCTTGTGGGTCTCCGCATGACACGAGTATATGTGGGCTTTAATAAGCCTGGGTCACAGGGTGAAACTCCGTTTACTCAATTTGGGTCCCAAGTGGAACCCAAACCACAGTGTAACACAATGTGCCGGTCTAAATGAGCAACACTGTCTTCCAGCAGCGTTAGAGTGGATGAACACAAAGGGGTTTTATCCTGAAACCACAACACTGACATTCAAGCCAAACTGATGCAAAAAGACAAAACCTGAGCCATTTGTACGAGTATGACAGAGGACTGACTGTAATAGTAGACCTACATATGAACAAGCTGTGATTAATACTAGCAAGTCTGGTAGCAGCAGGCTCACAATCTTATTAAATGTTAAAGGCTTTTCTAAGCACAGAGCCCCACAGTCACAATGACACCATGTTGCTGACATTTCTTTAACATGATTAATTAAATTAATCATGGCAAATTAAACCATATATTCAGGTGAATTGAATATGAACCAAACTGCTCATATACATGGGGAACACAACCCAGAATTGCTCCTGATTGTTAGGCCAGCACATTGCAGATTGCTCGCTGCCATCTGTGTATGTGTGTGTGTATGTGTATGTGTATGTGTATGTGTATGTGTATGTGTGTGTGTGTGTGTGTGTGTGTGTGTGTGTGTGTGTGTGTGTGTGTGTGAGAATGGGAGACAAATTGTAAAGCGCTTTGGATAAAATCGTTTTTTAACATGAAGGCGGGGGTATGCTAGAAACAAACTAGTGTGTACAACTTTTCCAAACAGCCACACTTGAAGGTGGAGCGAAAAGTGCACCGCCATAGAGAGGGGTGAAATGCGAAAACTTTCTGACAATCTTTCGTTGAAGTGTTGCTTACGTTCTCACCTCCACACAGATGGAGGTGAGTGAATGACGGATTTTCGGTTTCAGAAACAAACAAACAAACGTTGTTGGATGAGAAAAATATAAAACCGCAAGTTATGTGTGTATAATCACAAGTTACATGTAAGATCACTTGCTGTCAAGACACCAACACTCTCAATGCTTTAAACTCTAATCCGTGACTCTGGTTAGTCATTGCTCAGCGTGACTCCCAGCTTACCTTGTCCCAGGTTTACATTCTGTGCAGATATTGGAGGTGGTGCACTTCTTACAGTTCTCTGGACATCTCCTGCAAATGTTGGAATCTGAAAGACACAGGGTGAGCCAGTCATACGGAGGGGCTAATAGGAACCAGAAGTCTGGTTGCATTTGAAATGAAGAAGGAGAGCAGAGGAGGAAGACAATGATGAAGAGGAGGGGAAGGGGTAAAGTGAGTTAGGAAGACCAGTAAGAAAAGTGGGGGAGGAAACGAGAGAGAATAAGTAGAAGAAGGGGCAGATGAACAAAACAGGAGGACAAAAGGCAGGGGGAGAGATGGCAAGAGAGGAGGGGGAAGAACTGAAATGTTAAAAGGCTAAAGCTGCAGGGATGAAAAAGAAGTGTGTAGTGTTGGTGAGGGAGGACAAGAATGTAGATGAATATTTCAAAAGGCAGACTAAAGGCAATGACACGCTTTGACACAATGCACATGGACACTTCAGACTGCCTTCAGCAGCGATGAGGATTGCCAAAAAGATACGTGAATAACATATTTTATTATTCCTGGGAAACCATAGAGTAGTCTCAAATGTGAAGATTTGCGGCTTTTCTCTGTTTTATATCATAGTATGTCGAATATCTTTGGATTTGAGACACAAAATAAGCAATCTGAAGACCTTTGGCTCTGGCAAATTGTGATTATGATGTGGCATTTTTACAATGTTCGACATTTTATACATTGGGGGATATATCAGTTAATCAAAAAAAATTTAAAAAAGATTCATCAGCAAGGGAAATAATGGTCCATTAGTTGCAATCCTGGTCACAATGCCAACCCACAATGGTCAACTATCCCACTTGATTCAGTTGATACCACTCATAACATACATCCCATAGCTTACATTATTTTGTTGGCAACTCTAAAAAAGAAAGTTATCTTGACCAGTAATGAAATCATAACATGAATGTGTCCACGTGTTGTTGACCGGCAAGAATTCACCTCGGCTTGCTGTCAGACTGACAAAGACAAAATAAACTCTAGATAGCTCATTTAACACAACACAATTCTCAGCAGTGCCAACATTTCAAAAGAAAAAAGTATCCACTACATCTTGGCCTGATGAAATGTTATGATTGAACTTGGATCAGATCACATCAGATCTGCTGCCAGAGACTCTCAGAGCTGCCAGGACTTACACTGTCCTGGCTGCAAACCAATATATAGACATAATTATAAGATATACATAGTTTCAGTCTCTCATTCCTGCTTTCCTTTCATCATGGCTGACATACATCTTCAACATAAGACAAACCAGTAATTATATACATACAGTACATACTGTATGCTAACAATAAACCAGTGATCAACAAAAAAAGCAGACATCTTGTAAACATAATCCGTAGATAATCCTCCTGCCGATCGGTTTTATTTCATAATATATTCCACTTTAAACTAGTGAAGACATCTGCTTACTAGCACAAACTTTTCAGTACTGTTCAGTTCAGCAAGTGCATAAAAATAAACTGGTTAGACGTTACATCAAGGGTACAACAGCATCATTCTGAAGAACTAAACAAAACAGAGCATGTTTCCAACATCGATTGTGAATTTATGAACTCCCTTCCCCACTGAGGGCAATAAATTTAGTTATTCTTTAATCTTCGGAACTTCACACTTTAAGAATGGGCAGCAAAGTAACAATGAACTTAGAAAGACAAATCGTTGACCCTTTGTTGTACTACAAGAAAACAGATGCAAAGGAGAAACACTATTGAAGTCAGAGGAAGCTAAAACCCCAGGCTGGGACCAAGGAACAATAAAAGAAAAGCAAGAGTTTGGAAACAAACTCTTGACTGCATGGTTTGCATTAGTTTGTATATTGTAGAGCCAGCTTGGCCAGCAGAGGAACGTACCATGGTCAAGGTAGAAGCCATCGCCACAGTTGGCGACACACGTGTTGGAGCCCTCGTTGAGGTGGAAACCAGTCCTGCATGTGGTACACTGGTCGCTCCGGCTACCAACGCAGGTCTCACATAACGAGGAGCACTTCTTGCAGCGCTTCCTATCGTCACGGAAAAAGCCACTGGGGCACTCCGACACACACATCCTGGAGAGAGAGAGAAATGAGGGACACAGTAAAAGAGAGAGTCACAAGTGGAACACAAAGAAGGGACCATTTGTATTTCTTACAGACATATTCATGTTGTAGAGGAACAACATAATAAAGACTAAATCGACTTAAATGTTTCACAATTAACTCTATCACACAACTCAGTATATTGTTAACAGGCTCAAAATGTAAAACATATGTTTGACAAAAAACATATAGCCCCTGTGCCAGATTATTATGGGCATAATATAGTGTGTGCAATTATAAATATAAGCTGAAGTGTTATAGGACTAAAGCAAAAATATTTTTTCATGATTACCCATTGTAAATGTAAACTTATTTTTCATGCATCGATAGCACATAATGAGTCGGGACAAACAGAAGAAGAGGGACGGAGTGTGTGCGTGCGGGTGCTATATGGTGAACAGGTGCAACATCTGTTGGATAACTTCACAGCCCTCCGTCAGCCCCTCATTTCACCCTGAGGCTCCCTTCCTAAGGTGAGAAAGATCTCCAAAATCCTCAATTGCACAAAATGCACACACACGTACACACTCCTTAAGCCTTCACACACTACAGAGTTTTCTGCCAAGAAACACAAACTGCATGTGTGAAACACACAATCCATGTGTGCACATACACACTGCCATACGTTTGTCCTCCAACTTCAATACCATTTGTCTGCTATGCTGAAATGATTATTTAACCAATAAAGAATAGAAAAACACTATAATGTAATGCCTACCCCAAGGACACCACTGACTGTGAGAAAAACTTTAAACAACATCAGCCTGACCACACTGTCAGTGCAAGCAGATGTCTGTGATTTAAATCGTATAGACATGAAATTGTGGTAAAAGCAAAATTCAAGGTTTCTTTTTTTTAACATGACTCTTATTTTTGTCTTTTTGGCACTCATTCCTATTAGTAATGATTATGTTTTAGTCACCAAATGCATTACTAAAGATCTGGGAACTTGGCAACAGGGCAAGAAACACAAGCTATCAGACAATGACGGGTTGTAAAAAAAAAAACTGATTTAGCCACATTATCAAACTCACTATTGGTAGAGGTGAAACACACCCAAAATGTTACGATCAGGGCTGTAGCTGCAATTGAGGACAAAGAGGGTCATGTCCCCAGTATAATTATCTGGGAACATGAAGTGCAGTTTACATTTTATAATTTACACAAAGTTGTTTTTTAGAAAATTGATACTGATATATTTTTTAGACTGAGTGTTAAATTTGATAACACAATTTTATTATTATTATGATCATAATTTTTCGAAAACAGCTTTTAGACGATCATGGAGGTAAACTAAATTACTAATTAAACAGAATTTTTAAGTTCCTTCAAAATTATCTGGGAACTTATTGGACTTATGACCTGATTATTTCTAAAACTCTGACTACTGCCCAGCATAAAATGCACACACACGTACACACCCACACATGTACATACACACACGCACGCGCACACACACACACACACACACACGTGCATGTGTTAGGGTTAAACTACAAAGTTCCAAAGCCCCACACACCTTTTGGTGAGTCGAGACCATCAAACACATATGTAGGGATGTAATTATGTGAACATTAAACGCCACCGCCATCCCTCCTCCTTTCCTCCCCTCCCCCAATCTTCATTCATCAATTGCTCCCTGTGGTGGCAGAAAAGGGCAGTGCACCTCTAAAGTGGGCTAATGATAAGGCAGCGCCTAAGCTTGCACATTCTCATGCACCTGCATCGGTTTGCCTTTTATTAGTGCAGAGACCCGCCGACACAAAGGCAATTACAACAGACTTTGATCCTAATGGGATCCTAAGGGCACACACACACACACAGATGTACACACACTTTTAACAGGGGGAGGGGAGAGACGGAACACGATATGACTGACAGGAAACAGCACCTATGTATACCTATATCAGACAGACGAAGTGAGATAAATCAGGACACCACCTGCACTGTTTCTTAACCTTATTCACACTAAGCTCACCAAATATCAGGAGCAAGCATTGACCTGTGACCTCAAACGGTAGCAAAAGGAAAGTGTGTTGTACATCAAAGCGATTACATGCTACAGAATCAAAACGTGTGAAACTTTTATGTCATGTCATGTAGTCAAGACACTAAAAAGACAACATAACAGCAACAAGGTACATTTACTTGGTGCCTTTGAAGCTGTGGCTTGTCTTTTGTTGTGAGGCACTTTGTGGCATCTGATCTAGACAGGTGCTACAGTATATACTGTAAATACATGTGAGCCTTTGTCACCTCCATGTAAGAAACTTACTGTACCTACATCACTTTAACCACAGTTAGCCAGTTATGTGAATCTTAATGTCCGTGCATGCTTCTTAAAAACAACTAAATATGAGATGGAGGTCAAAACAAAGATGTTGGATTTATTGTAAGAAAACTGTTAAATAGCCTCTGAAAGATGTTGTTCCCTCTCTCAGCCCTGGACTGAAGATCTATCTACTGTATAACCATATTCTGAACAGCGAAGACAGTTTTACAAGACTTTGTTTAAAAGTTTACAGCGTTGATCCAAATAAATACCACAGTCATATTTCTTCCTTTTCATTTTTCAAATTCACCAGAGGTAATAATTTGGTTGTTGCATTTACAAAGAAAAAACATGGGCAGTACATTTCTGCTAGAATGCTGATTTTAAATTATAGATTTATTCATGCAAACTGGGCTGTTACACAAAACTATTTTTTGAAGCCTGATTGAAATACTGCCTTGAGCTGATTAAACCCAGTTATCATGGATTGGTATGCACCAACATTCACTTTACCTTGTAAAACTTTCTGATTGAGACCCCCTCAGCTAATATTGATCCCTCTCTTTATGTGGCTGTCTCTGGACTCCCAGAGGACTTCACACTCTTTAACACAATCAGATGTTGTTGAAATCACACACAAGCCAGATGAATCTTCTATCTGTAGCTTTGAAGCTCAGATGCATTAAGAGAAAAAAAAACTAATTGACTTGGTTGGCTTGGTGAAGTCCACAGAGCAATTACTTTTACATCTTCATGTATACGTTGAGAATCTATGAACTGTCTATTAAAGTGAGAAACATCAGTGAGACTGAGTGGAATTAATCAAAATTATATTCTCAAATTAATTATTAATTAAACCGTTTTGCTGTCCATAAGCTGAAATATGTACAATAGATGCAAAATGAAACAATTAATTTACTCACTCAATTAGTACATGAGTCATCTTTGTTTATATTAATTAACCGTCTGTTGATATTAATTTATGACTAAGTTGTTTGTCTCTGAATCTTCTTCTTATCTTTTTTTTAAATAATTTAAAGTATAAAAAGTGGAAGGGGAGACATATAAAAGGAGTCTGTAAATGAAGACAGATATGAAGTAGTTCAAGCTGTTTAGGTTAGTGTGGTGATCTATGTTCTGTCAAAATTAACTCTGTACAAGAGAGACACGACTTTTGCTTTTCTGATCTGTGTCAAAAAAATATTAAAACTAAATATTTTCCTACCACTCCCAGATGATTTCAATGTGGGCTAAGCAGCAATTATGTGATGCTCTCCAACACAAGAAAAATATTCTACTTAATACTGATGTCTTAGCCAGTCTGACCTGGTGTTGTTCTTGAACTTGAGGAAGTAGTGGAGGCAGTTGGTGCAATGATGTGGTCCAGGACCTTCACAGCCATTCTCATTGCATTCAGAGTCACAGGGGCCTGAAGACACACACACAGACAGGCATTAACAGTGTAAAGAGGTGATGACCATATGAACAGGTTTTATAATCTAATAACCTTGTCAATATTAACTGAGTTTAGGGAATTATTAATTTTAATTTATTGCACCCTTTAATAATGTGGCAGCACACCTTTCTGTCATCGTGAGAGAACAATAAAAATAGCAGTTGCCAAAGAATGTTACTTTGCAATGCTGCTACTGTGTATGGCTCTGGACTTATCACTTACCGTTATACTCCTCTGTGAAGTCACCATCGGTGGGCGCCAGCATGTCTGTGGAGCGGGGCTTATCGCTGCGCAGAGACGAGTACGGGTGCACAGAGGTGCCATACAGCACCAATGACCACTCCTTCAGTTTGCCTGAGGAAACAGAAGCGTTGTAAAAGTCGACAACGAGCAGCTGAATACCCTTTTCTATTTATTTAATTTGTATATTTGATATATAGAGTTGCCATTATGGTCCAAAAAAACTGATTTGTGATGTCAGGCAGGTTTTCTTCTTTTTGTCTGTTCAGTTGTAACGTGTTAAGTGGGAGATTATTATTATTCTATATTTTCAGCTACCACAAGTAGATTATATTACTCTTACTCATACACTAGGCCCAACTTACATGGAATTATAGTGATCGACATAACAGCTTTTCAGAAACTGCTACTCTCCATATGAGACTTTATTATGTTGTTAAATTAGTGGGTCATTTGAGCAGTTAAGTTCACTGCCTCCAAAGCAGCATGTGTGCTCCTGCTGGTCCTACACTCAATCTAGACAAAAAAATTCTCCTATGTCTTCTATTTCTACTGGCTCTGTAAATCCAATCAAATAAAAACAAATTCTGATTCTTTTTTAATTAAAGAAATTAGTGACATTGTCATACCGGGTACTTTCTGGCTGCGGAGTTGAGAAGGTGAATCATAGATCTCTAGGACCCAGTCGCCGGCTGCCTTCTCGCCCCAGCAGTGGGTGGTCATAAACTCCCAGTTCTTAAAACCCTCCATGGAGTGATCAAACAACCTGCACATCAAGAACATATGCACACACACACACACCCATAAAAACACACATATACACACAAATCACACAAAGATAAAGATATCAGATGAGGAAACAATTCAAGTATTGCAAATACCAGTACAAACAATCGCAACCACTCAAGCAAGTACAATCACAGTCTCTAATGAACTGTGGACAAACACTGTACAGGACAGTGGTTTACTTGAGGTGAACTAGGCTGGGTACATGCAGTGCTTACACTACATTCAGTATCCAACCCCCTGGAGGTTGCCACATGTTTCAGTCCCAAATTAAAAATTATTGTTGTTAAAAAAGCAAGCATAGACAAGTGCCTTATTCAAAGTCACAGTAAAAAAAAAAAGCTGATTTCTTTTTCAGCTTTAGCTTTGAAATTAATTAACATCTCACAACTTGTTCTTTACCTGTTGGCAAGCAGCTGAGACTTGGTCCCTGAGGGTGAGGTCAGGTTGATTGACAGGTCCCCACGGCGAGGGTGTGTGATTGTAATACGTACGACCACATGCTCCAGGTAGATGACATGGTGGTTGGGGTTGTCAGTGCATCCTGTCGCCTTGTACACTGACCGAACCACATGCTCTGGACGGATAGTTCTGGAGGACAGGATGGGAACCAATCAATCAAAAGATAGACATGAGGGGAAAATACACACTAAAACATAAATATGCACAGTATTTTATTTCTGGGAGCATTGATAACCTGGTGCATCAATTAAAGACCATACAGATAAGATTTTCAATGCTTCAGAGAAAAATTGCAACCACTGCCAAAGGTTTCCTTTCCAGTAGCACACACCAATCCCTTTAAGACCGCCAGTCCACTGATGGAAATAAGAAAGTCCAATCACGACCAGCTCCACTGACAAAAAGTGGGAAAACGGAATGGACAATCACCCAAGGAGATTTGCTGTGTGTACCAGTACATTTTGTTATGAGACAGACAGATATAGCAGATATAACAATGAAAAGAACTTCAACAACAAAAAAGGCAAACAAAAACAGGATATCAGATATCAGAGCTGAGCAGATGCCCAATCAGGTTCAAACCGTGTTACACAGATAAGTTACATATCACTGCAGATAAAACTTGGCTTCTGATTAGCTTCAGGAAATATACTAGTCCTTCAAATTGAGATATATTTCCTCTTTGCAAAGCTGTGATACAAATTTTAAAGTGAACTTGTGCATTTAAAGCTACCAGTTGTTAAGAGCTCACATCTCTCTACTTCTAGGTTTAATTTACAGATTGGAATCAGACAGTTGGTTGAAGTTAAGTAAATCATCTTCAAAACACAGGATTTAGCTGCTGAATATCACTCTGTGTGCCGTCGGCCATAATGTACCTGTACCTGTACCTGTAGTCTCTCTGGTCTTTCAGGTTGGGGACTGTGGCTGTCTCTCTACACTGAGATATTATGCTCAGTCAACTCTCTCCAAAAATTGTGTTAGTGACTGGCATAATACTCAACATCAAGTTTCAATACCCTGAGGCTCTCCTAAAAGCAATCGCATGTACTTCTTTTGATTTAACCTCCTCCAAAAACCAAAGAGCGTGCACACGTCCATATTAAGGTTTTCCATTTCCTAGACCTCAACCAGCCAAAGAAACCAAGAACCATGAGCATGATAAGAAAGACAAAGAACATTCTTCCTGATATGCACAGCTCAGCTGTAGACAGAAAGAAAGACACCAAACAGCCAACTCAAACATCTAACGACCCCTTGAATAACATCTGTGGTATGATCTAATATAATAGCGATAACAAAAACAGTACAAACATGGACAGGTCTAGTACAGGGGACATGAATACCATCTTGCCAGTGCAAGACTTTGCGTCTGAGATATGTTGCTGCCTTTCAACAGTTGCACATGCATCAGCTGATCCAGCTTCACAAATTAACTCATTGCAGTTCTGGATTACATGCAGGGTTTATTCACTGGAAACTAAAACAGAGCTGGTGAATTACTCTTGCTGGCAAAATAGAAAGACAACTACCAAATAAAAGGATTACAGTAAAACATTTTTTGCAGGGCGGAGGGGAGAAAGACAATTATTAACAGTGACTAGTGCTGTGTGATCCTGTATTGGAAACCATTTGATTAGATTCCCTGTTGTCAGGGTTACAAACACGGCAATGACATTTTTAGGGCCTAATGATATAGCACATATGTTTACCATTAAGAGGAAAATTACCCCAAGGTAATTATCGGCTGGTGAAGATTGTTTTTAGCTGTGCGACGAAGATGAAGCTTTTTTCTTGAAACAACATCTTCCTCAAACTTCTCAGTCCACTGATTACTAATTACTGCTAAAAATACCAATTTGTTTGTGAAAGGCCAAAACTGGCCATGAAGATTAATTTAATGATTTCCATGATGATGATTTCCAAAATGTATATTTAATAAGTAACATTGTTAAATCATATCATTCACCTGTCTCTTATCAATTAGATCAGCAAATTAGTATGAAAGGAGTGAAAGTGGTTTATCAGGTAAATTATCCATTACAATTTCTCCATTTGTCCCTCAACTCATCTCCGATCATTTACATAAGTCTTGAGGGACTCTCACTCGATGACTGTTTGGAAAGCGGACAGCAGTAATGGCTGGAGAGTCTAGGGCTGATATCACAGCTCTGGCGCTCTATGACACAACACAGATAACTGAACCATAGCAGATGCACAGCTGATTACCACCAGCCTGATTGCACACAGATCAGGCAGTTTTCCTGGTGCGTGCTCCAAGTGGAGTGAGGCGAGCGATAGCAGACAGACATTACCAAACGCAGTCAGAGGGGCCAGCCAGAGGGTGTGTGGGAACACAGCAGTGAGGTGACGGCTGCACTCATGTAGCAAGTTTGAAGCACAGGACACACACACATCTACAGATGTACCAACAAAGGCAAAGAGACATATAGACCTGCTTCCAAAACACATCAACACAATCTAAGAAAAAACAATAGGAACAGTCATGCTCATGATGCAATGAGCACACAGACATTTACACATAATCTTATACTCAACAAAGTGGTTCGTTAAGGGAAAACAATGTTTCAGACTTTTTGGGGCAGTCTGAAAATTCAGTTTTGAACTGTGTTACGCATAAAACTTTCATGACTTTTTTGCATTTGTTCCACAAGCAAAACAAAACAAAGCCTTTTGTTTCCTGGTGATTGCCTGCTTTTACTTTGCACGCCTGTCATTTGGCTGGATGGACAAACGGCCATTTGGTTTATAAACAAGGCTTAAGCTACCATTAACTGGACAAATGTGTGACTGACCACTCCACACATCTATAAGGATACTCATACGTACACTACACACGGAAAAAGGAGGCTAAAATGACAGGGTTGTTTTTATTTCTTTCACGCAACAACAGTGGAAATCTCTCCATAAGCCAAATACACATTACATGAGTACGGAGGCCTGAGCACAACTGCCTCTGACACAAGCTGGACTTTACATAAGCCTCATATGGGCTGACTTGTGCACTGGAGCAGAACAGACAGAATGACACTGATAATGCTGCAGTCGTTGGCCACCGAGCCTTCAACTGAAAGCAAACCAGTTCAGGGCCCAAGTTCAGCCAGCCAGCCTAACACAGAACAGTGCTCGGGCTTCCAGCTGCATCAAGAATAACAAGCTGTGAAGCCCTGGCTCTCTCTCCTTGTGTGTGTGTGTGTGTGTGTGTCTGTGTGCGAGTGTGTGTACGTAGTAAAGGTCTTATGCGAGAACCACCCTGCCAGAACTAATGCTTGGCCCCTATCAAGGTACAGCTTGCACAACCACACTCTCAAACACATAGCGCTGCATAAAACACCAGGGAAAGAAAAAATGAGAAAGAAGTTTTGTCACATTTGTTGGTCTCAACATTGACTCACTTATCTGGAATTTCATTTTAAACTTGCACAGTATATGGACACAAGACATTGTAAGATTTCTTAATGTCAATCAGCGCGTCAGAGAGTCTACTACAATGAATATACATGTTTGACTACAGAACGGCCAACCATTACTGAACCATTAAAAGTAGATTAACAGAATTATTTTATGTGGACACCACAATCCACATGCTTGTGGTTTGGACTCTTTAACAATTTTACAATGATATTTTAGACAACAGAGTGCTTCCAACTTTCTAACAAGAGTTTGGGGGAGGCCCTTTCCCCGTGCAAAAAGTGAGGACCTTTGGGATAAATTGGTACATAAACTACAAGCCAGGTCTTATCACCCAACATCAGTGGCGGACCTCACTAATGCTCTTGTGGCTAAATGGGAGCAAATCTCTGCAGCCAGGTTAAAAAAAGCTGTGGAAAAAAACCTTCCCAGAAGAGCGGAGGCTGTTATAGGAGCATATTAATTCCCATGGTTTTGGAATAAGAGGTTTAACAATGACATGTCAATGTAATGTCCGGGAGTCCACATACTTATGTCGTATGTATTTCATATTTATTTGCGTGCTCAGCAAGTGATCTAGTCACCTGGACGGGGACCAGGACGGCACTTAAAATTCAATACTTGTTATCTGCAAGCTAGTTTGCTAGGATGTGTGTGTGTGTGTGTGTGTGTGTGTGTGTGTGTGTGTGTGTGTGTGTGTGCGTGTGCGTGTGTGTGTGTTCTACCTGATTTGTCGGTCTGCGCTCTCCACACAGACATGCTGAGAAGGGACTTGCTTCCATCGCTCTGCCTCCTTCACCATTGCCTCAGCGTCCATCAGACCAAAGCCGTACAGGTGGCTGACTGCAGGAAACGGTGAAAAGTCACAGCAGATCAGACCACTCCAATACTGACTCTACTGTTTCTTCAAAAAAGGCCTGTTCATAGTTCAAACTCATGAGGAAGATTTTGTTCCCCAAAGCATCACCTTGTTATTTCAGTAGTATTCTCTACTGACTGATGAAAATACTCAGGACATATAAGGTTGTTGTCTAAATATTAAAAAGAAAAAGTTTGGAAGCCGCTCAACTTGGGTACAGCAGCTCAAATATGAATCCCCCCCCCCCCCCCCCCCCGTTCTGTTTCTCTTTAGTTCCTCTTTGAAAAAACAGTCACTTGGAAAATCTCCAGGCACACTGGGCCTGCAGCCTGGCTGACCCCCAGATCTCACTCACTTGGTTTCTCTTCCTCTCACACACACACACGCACGCACGCACGCAGGTATGCATACACACTTAAGCACACACTCACAAAATTACAGAACAGCAACCACCACATGGACCCTGACAGATGGCAGCTGGCGGCGCAGTAGTTAAGCAAGAAGGAAACATTTTTGGAAACTGCTGATCACCCCTCTTCTGATTGGAGAAAACAAATTCACAAGTCAAAATCATGCATGATGATTTCTCTGTGACTGCTTTGTATGTTTCTTTCAAACACACCATCTCCCACCATGAATCATAAATGCTACTGTTGATTAATTTATGTGCTGAGACAATATCTGCTGAAAAAATGTGACAACCGAGAGCAACATCCACAACATGGCCCTGCATTCAAACTGATCTGAAGTTGTCGAACACAAAGTTAGCTTTTCTTTTATCATTGCTCATGACAGCTACAATCAGCTTCACCACTTACAGAAACACAACCCAAAACTAAGATATTTTGGGGAACTTTATTATAAAGCCTTATTAGCCCCATCCTGTGTCCTGATTTTTTGTTTCTTTGCTTTTTTTTGGTGGTATGAAAAGAACATATCTAGTAACTATCGAAGACATCTAGAAATATCAGCTTTAGATAATCAAACAGCTACAAAATGGATATCTGAGAATTTAAGAAGAATTTTTATTCATTGTGTGTGTGTGTGTGTGTGTGTGTGTGTGTGTGTGTGTGTGTGTGTGTGTGTGTGTGTCTGTGTGTGTCTGTGTGTGTCTGTGTGTGTGTACCGTTGTAACCAGCAGCATTGGTCTTCCAGTCAGGGGCGCTGAGATGACCGGCTCTAGAGGTCTTTACAATGATGTGTTGAACATCTCTCCATGTTAGAAGAGGACTAGCGGAAGAAAACACAGTGACATAAAGACCTGCTTTCCTATGCACAGACATACCCATACACTTTAAACAACAAATGGGTAAATCAACACACACCCACATACATAAATGGCAAGGGCGGGGAGCACACATGATGTAAATACAGGAATGATGATGTGCAAAAATGTTTTGAATAATTCATTGTGTTGTGAAAGGAAGAGCAGGATATGGAGAGAAAACACAAATGACTAAGAGGTGGAGAATGGACAGTGAGGCATGGAGGCATATTTTCCTTATGGGAGTTAACTCAGACAAAAGCATAGGGGAGGACACGTGATGAAAGAGGAAAATAAAAAGTTTAGGATAAAAGGGGAAGGAGGTTAAAAAACAAAGCGCAAGAAGGATGAAATGTAACACAAAGTAAAGGAAACATAATATATAGTAATATACAGTAGGTAGAAGATTACTGAGAGAGAAAATTATAGAGAGGCATAGATGTTGAGCATAGATGCATGATCCCTAGTTTCTCAGATCTCACGTGAGATCCATTATGAGATGGCAGCCATGTGTCTCAACTCCTTTGATGTCCAAACGCTACATTAAAAAGGGAAAAACCAGGAAGAAGTGGGTCACTAAGTTTCCTGGGATTCCCTTCCATCTCATATGCCGGCCAGATGCTCCGTTCCCTCCCCTCGTGTCACTCCCTCGCCATCTGAGACCTCCAGAATCTGCACTATTCTGAATCAGTTGACCTAAAACCAATATTTAAGGTTTGCAACCCAACATTTGGTTTTTCAAATTTAAGAAGGAACGCAGGTATGATGTGAGAGGGAGCGACCAGCAGCAAAATGAGTTTGACCTGAACACACTGCGTCTTTTCCTGTTGAGCCGTTTGCTATTGGCTTCCTGTGATCTCTTCAATGCAAAATGCACTTAAATCCTTAACATCTGGGAGAAGTCTCAGCATCACACATTTAGACGCTGACTTTCACAGATTACAGTCAAAAGCCTCCTTCACAAATGCACTTTATTCTGTAAATGTTCTGGCAATTTTACCTATGTCTGTGGAGTAGTACTACTGGGCTGGGGACAGGGTTCATCAATGCCGTGTTTGGTGTTGTAGGTGGTTATGTTTTCTCGTGTTTTCTATCTTCTCTTTATTATATTGTTCTATGCATATATAATGTTATACATGTTTTATGACTTTAATGTGGCGTGACATCACATTTGTTCTTTAGGGTTGCACATGGTGAGAAGACCACTCGTACCACGTGTGTTAAAGAGTCAGATGTCTCCCATATGGAACAATCATAGGTTGAGTGCGTGTGGATGCTGAGTATCACTGCCTTACATGGATATTTAAAGTCAGAAATATTTAGAGGTTTGGTGTGATTTTATTAATTAACCAGGTGAAACTACAGGATAACATTCAGGTTAGTCAACCAAACATATTTGATACAATCCTGAGGGCTCTGACCTTCAGGATACAATCATTTTGATCCCTAAACTTTTGCACACTGGACGATGTGTGCCGACTGTCCTTGTTGACCTGCCCCATTTGTCGCAGGCCATTGCACGTTCTCCATGGTTTCAAAAATCATAACAAAATCAGAATCATAGTCTGTATTTTAACTGTGGACTCCTGGTTTTACTTACAGTAAGAGCACAAAAATCCTGCTGGCCATCAATCTTTCACAGAACTAACAGCCTGGAAAAGAGCTAAACTTTTCACATTAGCTGTCCATCATTCCTCGGCTTTTAGAGGAAAGTAATCAAATTGACTTAATGGAGTGTTGGGTCAACTTGTTTGCAGTTATCAGGGTTACATTCAAGTCAAACTGCTTTCTGACGTTAGGATGAGATGAGGATTGAACTAAAAAGGAAATTTCAGATGGAAAGAAGATTGTGTTTTTTTTATGGGAAGTCTTGCATGCAGTGAACCCAAAATATCACGTCCCCATGATGCCAAGAACACAACAGTTGCTAAGACATTAACACATGTTAAAAATTCATTTATGCCCTCACTGAGCCCACACTTATCAAATCCAACTGAAGAACATAGACTAAATAGTTGAAAATAAAATATCAAGCAAAAAATAATTAAAAGGATGACAGCACAGATAAGTGCTATGAAAAGTCAGAATAATTAATGTTCAGATCAATATTAATAAGCTTAGCTGCCACTGTGTAATTATGGTTCCATAAATGTTTTATGGTCATTAATTAAAAGTGACTTTGGCATCGTTATCTAGGCCACGACAGCCTTCCCATAAACAAGCCAACACTAATTAATGGAGTAGCTCTCATACTGGGGAAAACCAGCAACAAATCAGTATGTCTAATAAAGGTTTCTTGGTGCTTCTCTCAAGTGTAATTATGAACGAAAAACACACACTGGTAATCTGCAGGGAGAAAGCAAAGGGGAAGTGAAGGAGGAAAATGAAGAGGCAAAAAGTCAAACATTTCAAAAGTTCATCTCCATCTCACCTTGGTTCAGTTCAGTGATGGAAGATTACCCACTAAACTATAATCAGCATTTTCACTCTAAAATCTTCCTCTCTAGCTTGAATTGAAAGCAGACGCATGGAAAAGAAATCAGGTTTTCTTTTCGCCCATCTATCCCTGCTTTGGTTTCTTAAAACCTCCCAGTAGATGAGGTTCTTATGGTAGGTTATCGTTGCTCATTTCTTGTTCATCCCTCCTAATTTCCTAATGTTCACTCACTTTTCCATTTCTTCACTTCCAAGGACAAAAGGAAAGGAGAAAGAAATAAAAGTTTCAGAAGCTCTAAAATGCTGCTGCTTGCCGTGCTGGATTCTAGTTCATAAAGAGATAAATCATGTGCAGGTTTAAAACGTCTTAAACTTGGCAAAATCTACAGAGAACGGAGCATGAGAGAGTCTTTTGAAGTAACATGTTCCAATCCACTCTCTTACCAAAGAAAAAGACCTAATGTAATAGTGTCTTGACATGTTTATCACAGAAACTTTGCTCGCTTCATTCACCAGATAAGACTATATGTGCAATATCAGTATTGCTTGTCTAAACCTTCTCCCTCTTTAATCCTCTCCTCTTTGCCTGCGTGTGCATGCATGCAAGTTTATCCATGCGAGAAACTGAATGAATGGATAGAAGGAAAGAAAGAGTGTCGGCCTTGGAGGAGGGGAAAAAAGACCATCATGACAGCAAGCACGACAGAGAGGAGGTGAGAGCTTGCAGAAGAGAAGAAAGCAGGCAGGCAAGAAGCAGTGTGTGATAATCTTGTTGGGGAAACAGGCTTATGTGCCCAGCACTGCCTGGAAACCGAGAATATTTTCTACAGGGAGGATTTGGATTGGATTATCCAGGTTAAATGAAGTGACCTCAGCTAACTGAGCCGCTCAACATGTGATGATGGGGTAAAGCCCAATTCAGAGTCTCTGCACCTGCACTGCACTCTTTCCAGTTCATGAATTTATCTCAAATAAAGCACATCAACAGGTTTCAAAGAGGGGCAGGGCAGGCAACTGCAGTGCCTCACACATTAAACTAACCAGGGCATCTAGAAGGCATAAGGGCAAGACAGAACCCATTTAAAATAAAACACAAATCTGTCTCTTACTTTGAAAGTACCAACTTTGAAATTGGCACTCCAGTCCCATCTAGCAGAAATGTTTGGCACGAAAGTACCTGGCCACAAAATGTCTGTGGTTAGCCCTGCTTGTTGCAGACAGTGTGAAATTCTGCCACAAAGAACATCTTGAAACCAGCATCTAAATGGTTTATATGTTTAAAAGTAACAAAAATGAGCAGAATTGGTTTGGTTTGGAATAAATATCTCAATTATTTGCCCACAATAATTATCTTCATCATCATCATACAGGTGATTCAGTAATAAGATATATATTTTAAGACCACCATCTGCAATACATCACAATTTTGTGTACATGAATAGGAAAATCAGAATCAGAAATACTTTATTGATCCCCAGAGGGAAATTATACAAATATACCCTTAAAACTGAAAACGGTAATCAGTCATATTATATACTATGTCTATTCACTATGTTATGAAGTGCCTTCAGTTTTATAGATAGCTGTGATGAAACACTGTGTGCCAACGTGCATAAAAAGGTCCTTCTCTCAGCACACACAGCAACACGTGAACGTGCGTCATCATTTCAATAGCCATAAACTGGCAGAAAGGAGAATAGTTCAGAGTTCAAATGTCTGTTGTAAAGGAGGCAAACACCCCTGTCTCAACATTGGGATATCTGTGATAATGTATCACAGGAGATGGCACTGCAATATATTGTGATATCAAATTATATGTCCCAGTCCAGGTAAAACAGGCTACAGTATGTACACACTGCAGCTATACAAGGTTGTCACTACTCCATGGAGTGCTTGGAGAGTGCTTCTGTTCAAGTTTGGACTCAGTTCACCATTGAAGGAGAGTGATGATCCACAAGCAGGTGAGTGCCTGAAAAACACAAGTACTGACTTCCAAAGTAGAGTGCATATACACTTTATCTATCATTCACTGAAAAATGTCTCAGCCACAGAAGGTGCACTGGAGTCCAGGATTCAACAAGCTATTAAAATATTATTTGTGGCACTCAAACTTGCTTTTGACGAACCAGAAAGAAGTCCTGTATTTACACAGACCTTTAAGATAAGGCATCCCTGCCACCTGTACTGAGCTGCAGATGTAGAAGCAGCAAATGTGAATACTTCACTGCACAGAGGCAGGTTGATTGCATGTAAGTATGGATGCAGGTGTATAATGTACTATACTGAGATGGTGAAGATATGTGTTCTAAGTATTATATTTTCTAGCCCATCAATACAGCAATACATTTGCACTTTTTGTACTGCTTTTTGCAGTCTGATCTGTGAGCACATATGTGAAACCCTGTATGTCTTGGGTATGTTGCTGGGATTAACTGACTAAAAGTAAGATAGCTTTCCAAATATTTAAATGCATCTCCGCTGCTTGACAATGATGTATTGGGTGATTGTGAGAAAATGCGTCATGTGTTCCCCTTATAGATCAATGAGGCCAGAGGACAAGAGGGCATTAGAAGGTAAGCAAGGGGCAAAGGGATGAAGTGAAGGGATGAGGTTAAGTGGATCTTACTTTGCCTCCAGGGCCAGAGCAATAATGGCAGCAGCCATGGGAGCCGAGGCTGATGTCCCCGTGTGACTGTCTGTACACCGATGTCTCAGATCTGTTGTGATCTGCAGATAGAGGAGAGGAGAAGGAGAGTGAATACAGAGTCAGTGGGGGAGGAAAGAGAGATGAAGAAGAATAACAATAATTAAGAAAGAGAAAAAAGGAAGAGACAGGAGAGGGAAGAGTCAAAATCAAAAGACGAAAGAGGAGACATTTCAAAAATAAGAAAGCCAGAAGAAAACAGATGGAGGAGAGGAAGATAAGACCATAACAGTAAGATGAAGAGGAGGAAAACATAGTGACAGTGATGGCAGGAAGGGAGGGAGAAAGACAAACAGACAGAGAGGGATTGAAGTCATGGGGATCAGGAGGATTTAGACACACCTGAAACTCCTGAAACTCACATTCCAGCTTTGATACACTGCTTCACACACAGATAGCACACACAGACACTCACACACTAGTACACACATCACCAGTTTATCCAAGAATTCAAGGAATCAATTCAATGCCCAAGGAGAAACAAAGGACAAAGAATAAAAAGGAATAAGGGGTAGTAAAACGTGTTGTTAAAGCGCTGTATGTTCGCTTTGATTGTATGGACTTTAGACAGCCAACTAGTCAGACAGCTTGACAGTCAGTCTGCCAAGAAAAGCTTGGCTAACTTCCAGTCAGAGCCCTCATCAAAGGACCTTTCCTGGACCAAAAAGTTTGAGGGATTATCTGAAGAAACACACACAGAATCTGAAATGGTTTAGTAAGAAGTGAAAGTGGTCCAATAGCATTTGAGTAGACAGGACAGTATGTGCTCAAGTAGATTAGACTGACATTCAGATATATGAGGTTCTACTGTAAGTGTACAAAGCCGGAGGGAAACTGTAAAGAATGTGTATGTCTGTGTCTTCGTGTGTGTGCCCGTCCGTAGCATCAGTACGAGGAATGTAGCAAGACACTGCCAGACAAGCTAGCTTCACAGTGGACGACTGTCACGGCCTATACCAGTGGATCATGGGAGTGATTTGGGTCAAACAAGGCCACACCACTGGACCCACAAGCACACACACACACACACAAGGCCAGATTAATGCCAAATTGCATTATGCTGTAGTCTTAACTGAAATTATGAATTGCACGTGCACATTCTTTTATGCTCCAAATCAAAACATGGCATCTAATGTAAATCATCTAGGACAGGGAGACGAACCTCAGTAAGTCCTTTTGGTAGATTACATTACACATTTAAAGCTGGAAAACAGAAATCTTGTCCAAATTTCCAAAAAAAGCACAAAACACCACAGATACAACTTGGACATCAGTGAGGAAGGAATAAACGTTCTGGCCCTTCAGTAAAATTAGGCCATGGGTACTTGTGTTCCTCTCAAGAACTAATGCGCTTATGTATGTGTGTGTGTGTGTGTGTGTGTGTGTGTGTGTGTGTGTGTGTGTGTGTGTGTGTGTGTGTGTGTGTGTGTGTGTGTGTTCAGCAGCGGTTCATGAAATCTACCGCACACACTTCAATACTTACAATCTTTCGGTCGTAGTTCTCCCCGCTGCTGTAGGTGGTGGTCAGTGTGGACGAGCATTCCTCCAGGTACCACGGCTTGCGTCCGCTCTCAGCTGTGCTGGAGATGGAGATGGTGTAGATGGAGTTGGTGTAGCCGTCGCAGGAGCAGTGGTCTCTGCTGCGCCCGCCGTTGCCCGAAGCCCACACGAAGATGGAGCCGCGGCCCTTCCTCCCCTGACAAGAAAAGATGCAGAGAAGATACAGTAAGAGGCTGCAGATTTGTCTTAGTACTTAAACATAATGACTGCTCACCAGACTTTGTTTTGGCCTCATTTTGAAATGTTCTTTTAATGTCTGTCAGAAGGGGAGTAACAGGCTCTGTGTTCAGAAATCACTGTATAAAGAAGAAAAGATCTGCAACAGTGAAAGAGCCGGAAAAGATCAGTAGACAGTGTAAGTCCTCAGCAGTACTGCGCCTGTTTCTGGCAACAGATCTGATGTGATTTGATCCAAGTTCAGTAATCATTATGTTTCAACTGGGCAAAATATAGCAGAGATTTTTTTTCCTTTGAAAAGTTGGCATTGCTGAGTGCCATGCTGTGTTAGTGAGTTTTTTTTCCATGTTGGACTGAGGTGAATTTTTGTCTCTCCTCACATCGGTAACACGGCAGCAGAGGAGACAACTTCATTTACTGACTGACATCAGACTTCATCTATTGCTAGAACCAATACGGTCATATTACTTAGTAATAAAGCAGATACAGGATATTATTTTAAAAGGTATTTGTTTTTGTAAATAGTACATTTCATTGTATCACATCTGATGCTTAAATTTAGCTCTATTTTTTCCAATGATTTTCAGAAGAAAGATTGTTTGCACATTTTATTGAAATATGGGTTGAAAAGGATCCAATAATCTCCATATGTTTTATTTATTTTTCATTCTAGCTGCATCATCTTAAAATCAGTTCTGAAATTTAAACTTACTGTTAGGAGATTAGAAAATTGCCTATCTATTTGCTTGTCTTTATTGTGCTATTGTGGCCATCTCGCTGCCTAGTCGTTTGTTAATGTTGTTTTCATTCATTTTCATTTTGTTACATCCGTGTGGTTGGGACCTTGTGTTTACTCTGTTCTAGTTTGTTTAATTATTTTTGTTTATCAGTTCTGTACAAATCTGTCTGTTTCATTCAATCTTTCATTTGTACAGTTTGTAACTTTATTTTGAAAATGTTACGTAAACAATGGTATTATCTGTATTTGAAGACTGACATTAAAGCATCAAAAGACCACAAAAAGCCAGCATTAGAATTTACTTGATCGTACACAAATATGCAATAAAGCCACACAAAATGCATGTAAAGAGTTTGTTTTCCATAACATATAGCAAATAAATTGCTTGTATTTTTGACGGCAAATAAGAGTTTTTATAATGATTTTATGTGCATGTTTTGCATTCAACCAAGTTTTGGTTGAATATTGCACACATATGGACATTTGTTATAACTTAGGCCCATTACATGTGCAGTCAAGCTGTTTAATATTCAGATCTAGGTTTCCAGATGAGGTAACACAGCACATAAAAAAACCCAGCTCAGATGTATTCAGATCTTCCTAATTGAGAGGCCAGGGCCAGTTCAGAGTGAGCTTCATATTGAGTCAAAGTGTGAATAAAGACATCAATTAATTTACTAATAGTAATAAAGTATTCAGTCTCAATTATTTTTCAGTAGAAACCTTCTCAAGCCAAATGCCTTTTACTATTCAATTAGACACTGAGTTGAAAATGATCTAAACTCATGGCATGGTGGAGACACACTGAGGGAGTTACTGTGCTGGTGATGACCAACCAAGTTATGAAGGCAAAGTTCAGCCAGGAGTCAGCGAGAAAGTCATCTGACAAACTGACACCGCAATTCACTGTTTGTCAGGACACACACTCAAACAACACTTGAGCACACATACACACAGATATAAGGGAATAAAAGGTGGATGGAGTTCTTCAAAAGGGGGCTTCTGTCAGGCAGCGATAAGCAATTGGAGCCCCTCTGAGTGAGAGGGGGATCAGACAGGAGCAAACGCTGACAGATGAGAGCGATGGAGAGCACTTTGAAGAGCAGTTAGCAAAAGAAAGGATGGGACAAAGAATGAGAGGGAGAGGAAATATTTCCTATTTAAATATACTTGAATAATAGTGTTGTGTTTTATGCACAGAATAAAAGACGGTGATGACGACAGTGGCCAACAGTCACTCCGTTAAGTGTTAAAAGAAAAAAAGAAACAGTGAGCAAAGAGGACGAGGGAGAGAGGTGAAGCACAATGTGAAACCGATGAACAGCAATCATCATCAAGAGATCGAAAGAAAGCAAAGAAAAAGGGTAAATGATGTACTGATCAAACAAATAGCCATTTAATCAATTTGTTGACTGTCAGAAAATGAATATATATTATAATTATATAATATATATATTGAATTTACTGCTTTTCTCTAATATTATATCATTTTAAATTGAATATCTTCAGGTTTTTGCACTGTTGGTGAACAAAACAAAAAAAAAACAGCTGTCATATTGGGCTCTGGGAAATTGTGATGGGTGTTTGTTAAGGCTACAGGATGTCAGAAAATAGCGACAATCAGTTATTTAAAAAATAAATTATGGATTAATCATTGATGAAAAATGTTGTGCATAAACAACATAGAAACATATATTCATATATAACAAAATATAGGTGGGGAATGCAAAATAAAACATGTCACATATAACAAAAGCTCCTGTTTGAATCTTCATACATACTGCAACACAAGCAGTACAACCCTCTCCACAGCTGTCAGTGGTGTCTCTACCGCCTCAGCTCTCTGTGATAAACTGTCTCTTCAGAGTGTCACATAGGTGCATGTTACACTCACAAGCATGCCATCTCCACTCAGTTTCACACACACACACACACACACACACACACACACACACACACACACACACACACACACACACACACACACACACACACACACACACACACACACACACACACACACACACACACACACACACACACACACACACAGCGGGAGGGCAAGCAAGCACATACACGTGTCCAACTCGTACCAGTTGGACAGATATCTCCCTCACCTCTGTCATCTTAAAAAGCCAGCCTGTCAGGAGCCATGGGGACTCTCTTCTACTCACACTCACTACCCTGTCCATCCCTTTTTTTCTTCTTCTCTCTCTTTTCTCTTTTTTGTAACATGTCACTGGCCCCCAGCCGTTTCTGTCTCTCTGTCTCACCTCCTCAAAGGTCAGTTGTAGCAAACTTTGTGAATGTATGTGTGAGTGACACGTGACCAGTAAATGGCTTCACCCCTCTTAACCTCTGTTATAGCTTTTCCACTCCACTCACTCAAAAACACAGCACCAGCTTGTCGTTATGCAAAACAAGCTATGAATATGTAAATGAATATATATGCTAATAGACCAGGGCTGCTCTTTAATGTCCGGAGGAGCTTCACAGGTAGAGATAGCCAGGGAGGACTTTGCGATGTGAGAAACACACACATCTGCTTGGAGTGTGTGTTTGCGTGTGTTTATATCTTTTCTCTCCATATGAATACCAATGTCAAAGTCTTGGCTGAGCAATGATGCAGATGTTCATTTGTGCATGTCTCTGTATGTAAATTTGTATGCATGTGTGCATGTGCAAACCATGCGGATGCCATTCTCGAAGGCCTGTCTGGCCAGAGACGCTGGTCCATCCACGGTCTTTCCATCATCATCGGGTCCCCAGCTGGCGCTGTAGATGTCGATGTGCTGCGGCTGGAGGCTCAGAGACTTGGCCTCCACCATATCCGTTACATCTCCATCCAGCATTCGAACACCTGATACACAAACACAGAAAGAATACATGCACAAACCAAAGTTTAATCCATCTCCTATGTATTTCTACAGAACTGGTTGAAAAGGTTCAACAATATCTATTAAGCAGCCAGCCTAGCGTAATGTCCTGCCATAATAACCATAATAAATCAAACACAGTCAGGCAAATCAATACATTAATTAGCAAGTACTTCCATGTCAGTTTGTTTGTCCCACATAACACACATAACACCTGGTTGTATTAAGACAAACTCTGTATCTTCAAGCATTAGAAATTACACTTTAATAAAAATATTTTGCTCATTAATATGCAAATTTCTGCGACAAGGTCCTTCAAAATCTAATCGGATCATCTGCTCTAAAGTAATTATGAAGTTTCTATAATTAAAGCTCCTATCACATATTGGTTTTTAGTTGTCGCGTTCATAAGAATTCAGGCATGCAGAGGCAGTCAGACGTCACCATGACACCATGTCAGTCACATCATGATGGTTTGTGGGACATAACCACATGATCAATCAGTGAACACAAAGACAAACTTAAAACACAGGGTTCATTTTAGTTGAACCAGGTTGGTGGCATAATTCTACAAAAGGTGATAAAACGCAGTATTGCGTTAGCACCAGAGAAATGAGTGTTCAGCAATGGTAGTTGCTTCAGGCTGTGTTTGTATCATTTCAAATACGTACATTAGTGGTTTTCAAGCCTTAATTACACTAACATACACAAACTTATGACACAAGTCATAACATACCTTTGCTGAATAGACAGAAACATGTCAGAAACGGTTGACTAATACGGTTTCCGTAACCAGACAAATATAACCAATCACTCACCTCCTATTCTGGCATTGTAGGCAATTCCCACAATGCAGTGGGAATTGTTTGCGGCTGCGGCAACTTCGCCCGCACACCGTGTCCCGTGTCTGAGGAAAGAGCGGGAATGGACAGCTTATTACACAAACCTACGAACCCACATGTATACACAAGCAGGAGAGCACACAAAAACTACCAGATAAACATGCAGCTTTTGAAGTGGACAGCAAGGACACTTATACCTAAACACATATTTTCACAGATAAATGTGTACACACCTGTTGAAGCAATCCTAAACAAAATGGTTTAAGCGTAATAAGTGTTACAAATGTAGCAAACACTACAAATATTTCTACAATTCTTGCTTTTTCCTCATAACAGAGAACGGAAGAAAAGGTCGCTCAACATTTGTAATGCTGTCAGGACAAATATGTTTGGACTTCCTCGATGTCAATGGTCCCAAAATGTACAAACACATACAAATAGAGGCACAGCTTGGACCTTTTTTTGACATTTTGTACATTTAGTGCAGCATGCAAGCAGTGTGCTCCCCAAGCGCACACCGACAGATGCACACAAAAACAATGATAGACGGTCCAACACCAGTGATAAGTTGAATAAGTAAGTTAGACTAGTCACACTACTCTCAACTACACGCACACACACACACACACACACACACACACACACACACACACACACACACACTCAACAGGGTAACATTCCACCAGTAACTGTAGTGGTGACAATCGGCCCAGGTCAGCAACCAGCGTAAACAAACATAAGTATGTTTGCGTCCACCGCCTCTTCAAAAACACCACTTTCTGGATCGGCACAAACACACTCACACACACGCACCCTCCTGCAGAGGACATCTGCATCACAACACCCCCCGGAAACAGCTCTGACCGCTGCCATGGAAACCCAGCATCTAGCTATCGAAACCCCCAGGGAAGACACAGGGAAGTTTTAAAGTCCAGGGAAGAACTCAGACTGAGGAAAATCCATTTCACAGTAACTTGATGAGTTCAGGTTGACATTTATTTAACAACATGATCAAAGGTTTAAGAAAATATTGAGGCATCACTGTCCTCCCTTACTGCAACATCCATGCTTGGCAACTTCATCAAAAATAGCCATCCCTCTCATCTCATTCTATTACGATTAAATTAAATAAAAACGCCCAGGAAGTAGGAATTCTATATATCTCACTTAACTTTTCTTCTATTCCCGTAAGTCAACAACACCTCTGCTCACTTATGTAGATATTTGATTTCACAAGGATTTTAGCATTCCTCATTTCACAGAGTACCATACCTACGACACATATCACATATACACACGTTTCAAACTGAAAATACACTGATACAATGATGTTTAGATTTATCTTAAATTCATATCCAGTCCAGATATTAGATGTATGGACGTGATAGATATGGAAACCTTCCTTTTGTCCTCTGTAGAGTCGGAATGACCTCACAAGTGTACAGAAAAGTTAACTAATGAAACTGTTTGACTTAAAGTATAACATATTAAATGGCTGCAAATCAGTGATAGGCCTCTTTGTCACAGTTAATGAGCCAAACTGCTGGCTCCCTCTTTCCAAACGCTTCAACAGTCTTCACTCAGTTCACTTCACTCCACTAATCCATAAAATCGTCTGTCTGGCCGTCTTTCCAGTCTTTGTGTTTGCCTGTATTTTCCATTTTCTACACATCTGTGTCACAGTCACTCGGGGACCTCTCTGTGTTTAAACCAGAACCATATAACGTTTGTGCAATAGATAATCTTCAGTGGAAGCAATACACACACTCACACACAGCATTTATTCAAACACAAACAGATACTTTTTAAGTTTCTGAAAGTTTCAAAGGATACATACAGCCACTTAAGCTCCCATTTAACACTCTGTGGCACACGTCCGATTTTTTTTTCAGCTGTGTGTTTTTAGCCCCTGCTTCAACAAGCAAAGTAAAAATCTTATATTTGTCAGTTCTTTGTGAATCCGGCTCATTATTATTTCATTTTTTAAAAATCCAATTTCAGATTAGTTTTATGTAGATTTCAGTGTGAATGGCGGGCCACTGGGGAACATTTATGGCTACCCAGATGTATTTGGAGACCATTATTCAAAATCAGTTACATTTTCTCAAAGTAATTTTGTATTACAGAGTGGTAACAGTGATTGTTAAGAGAAGGTTATAGTGAAAATCAATTTGGAAGAAGATGAAGAGCTTGTCTGTTTTATTTCCTAGTTTCATAGGACACACACACACACACACACACACACACACACACACACACACACACAGATGTGCAGATTTGTTAGTTTCAAATAGCAGGTAGACCAACCAAAAAATCCCAAAACACAAACACTATATTACAAAACCTGTCTGTTCCGTGACCACTTTTTGTCAAAAGTATATCTCACTCAGACATAACAGGAGTTTCCACAATATTTAAAGCAGGCACTACAAACTTCACTGGTAAAGCAATAGATGCTCCTCCTGCTTACATTCAAAGCACAGCTGTTAGTGCCGTTTGTACACAAAGACAACAACAGATTAAAATCCACTAGCATTACGTCATTCTTGTTGCTATACAACACAAAGTTTGACAACAATCTGCAGTTGTAGCTAAAGTTAGTGTTACTCCCCAGAAATCTAACAGACTGTGTGCTTCTTGCCTCTCAGGCATGATGATCCGTTTTGACTTGCCAGCCACCTCACACCAACCTTTCACATTTATTCAACTCCCATGGGAGATGTGACCGTCATTTGATTAAACTAAATAATCTCCAGTTTGTATATCACATAACAGAATTTGATGTAAAAAAAAAAAGAAAAAAGAAAAGTAATGTGAAAAGTCAAAGAAGGCGAACCAGATTTCTGTCCACACACCATAGTCAACTATGAATTCAGCCTTAAAAGGAAACCAGCTCATTAAGTTGCATCTGTAGGCCTCATGTCTCTTTAAGACAATGCATTACCAGCAGGGACTGAGCCACTGCCAAGGCACTTGGGCTGCTGCAGCCAAACACACATACACACACCAAAAATCACTCACTAAGCCAAACTGGCACAAGACAAGCGAGTCTCTCTCTTTTTCCCCCTCTTACACACACACACACACACACACACACTTACACATATACACACCAATTCTTCCAAACAGAAAAACCACAACCCACCCACAAATGTCACTATCAAATACACTAATGTAACTCATCGCACCCACAACAAGGTCAGGACTCAGCAAATACAAACATACTGAGGCACAGAGCTTCTGGTAAAAATCAATCAGAAAAACATTGACACACAGATCAGCACTTGGCTGACTGTAACACCAAAACACTAAAGGCGCATGCTCATTTTACCTGAAACCTATTGTAACTGTTAAAATTACACTCCTCTCTCTCATTAGATCTGTGATAGATTTTTTTTCTTACTTATTCTCGTTGGTTGCGTCGTATCGAGGCATGGGATCCATATCGTTGCCATTGACATCAAAGCTGGCTTGAGGGTCCTGGAGGAGACACGGAGGTCAAAACAAGTACATCAACACCCAAATGACAGTTGTAATTATGATCAGGGGAGCAAAAACATCCAACAGGTAAATTCATTAGAAAAGTAGATCCAACACTACCTGTGTGTGTGTGTGTGTGTGTGTGTGTGTGTGTGTGTGTGTGCGCGCGTGGGTGTGTGTAATAGACCTGTGGAACGCCAAGAAGCTTCTCTAACCCAATCAAACAGTTCACATTAGCATCACTCACAACAGTTTTGTAAATCGAATGCAATCAGAGCTAACTCAATCTGCTGCGCCACTAGCCCTTCGGCATAAACAAATCCAGGCATTAAGAGTAGCTAATAACAGCAGCGCAGGCGCTGTCAAACAGGGTGTGAATCATTTTATCTGCACAGTTGATTGATGGCCTTACCTGCTGCCTCAGGCCAAGAAGTGTCTAACTATGTGGCCTTGGTCTGAGGTAGACATACCTCGGCATGCACATAAAGTATGTAACCACAGACAAACAAACATGTACACACGGCATACCTGCACACCCACAGGTTTGAGGAAGCTTCCCTTCAAAATGTAATCCATGACGCATGACTATCTGATCCCAATTACAGTATCACAATCTAGTGGATTAATTTACTTCTGTAACATGAATTTCTTGCTTGGTTACGTGCTAAAAAAAAGACACTTGCACTAGTACTATTACTTACTTAAAATTGGTACTTATGATATTAACAGACATTATATTTTGTGATATATATATATATTAATATAATTTACTTACGCCAGCAGGTTGCATGTAAATTCCTATACCTCCCACATATATACAAAGATTAATTTCACTGACGACTGAAGACTCCAACGTCCAACATGCACACACACACGCACACACTGCTGCTCATAACCTCCCTACAAGCGCATACATACACACTCACGTAGTTCTGAAAGAGGTCTGGGTGGTTCCTCTCGATGCCGTCATCTAGTATGGTCACCACTACGTCTTTACCCGTGTAGCCCCTCTTCCACGCCCCCATGATGTTCATGTCCGACTGGCAGTTATGGACATCATCGTTACAGTGCTGGAGAGGTGGTGGTAGGAGGTGAGGGGAGAGAAGGTGATGGAGAGAGAAGGAAGAATAAATAGAATAGTTCATCAGTGTCTTGCAGATGCACAACTTAAATGTTATGAGTGTGCCCACATAATTACATTTTCCACTTAACTTACAGCAAGTGTGAACATTACCATTTTTCATATAGGAAGCACAGTCTCATATAAACCAGTCCAAACAAGTTAAAGTCAAGTCTCAAGTGTTTGAAATCTCAGACAGCTTGGTTAAACATCTTGTGTCTTATTTCACTATTCACATATAGAGCCTGTGTTTGATAATAGATAAATTAATAGTTAGAGATGGAATCCATATAATGGTTTAACACACTGAACAATCAAAATGGTCTTGATGGAAATCTCAGATATCGGAGAAAGGAAGTTGCAAATTAGGTTCTTTATTTTACACCCTTTCCTTTCAAGCCTCCTAGCTTCTCTTGAACTGGTCCATAAGCAAAGGTGCTAACTCTTACTCAGCTGCCTCTCAACAAGTCACAACACATGTAAAAATTGCTTTCAAACAATACTGTGCTACAGCGGAGGTATCTTTATATATCATGTTGTCATGAATCTGATTAAGCTTGATCCTGGCAATCCAATATTCTTTACTACGAATATTTTTCAAATGCACTTCATGTGCCACAAACTGTTTGTTTGCATGCCAAATGGACATTTGGATACGCAATTGTCAACCTAAAATAAATTTAATTAGATTTTTGAGTTGAGTTTTCATCAAAGTCTTTTTACTACAGAATAACTGTAATTTAATTGAAAGCATATGCTATGTCAGGTACTTTGTTAGAAATGACCGGAGGAAGCTTTCATTTCTAGTTCAGAGAGTTCTGTTCCACAGCAAGAAAAATATGTTTAAAACCTCTGGTCAAAGTATTAAGAGTTATCTGTACTAAGTTAACAATTGACAGAACTGAGGACACTCAACCACACACACAGACACAAATGCATAACTAAAAGAGCAATGATCTGAGCGTGTATGCAAACACTTCTGATAAGCCTGCAAATCTCTGCAATGTGAATGTGCTGTGCTTGTGTGCATGAACGAGCGCATGCATTACACAGCCGATCTCAGAGAAACTGTGTTGAATTGCAGGAACACGGACACATGTACATTTTTACCTCTGCAGACTTTCCTGTGACAGATACTTATGAATAAACACAGAATGTCTTACCTTGACCCTAAATTATCTCATTGTGTCATTGTCTTTTCAAATTGAGGAAAGGCAAAAATGTCATCACTATGGCTCTTCTATTCTTTCATTCAGTAAAACACACACACACAAATCCCTCAGCTCCACTGACCGTGCAGTAATCAGAATCCTGCCATGACCTCGGCTGACCTTTGACCCACAAACTGGATATATGTGGGCAAAGGACAGCACACAATCCTCTGAGAAGAATAGACGAGACTAAATCATATTGGGATCTATTGGGTGATATTCTTTGTTTTGGCTTGTTCTGTTTTGCAAACAGAGTGAGATCCTTTGGTAAGAGTATACAGTGTACTCACAATGTACCACATACTGCTCCATTTGGCATCATTATAGAATATGTTGTTCTGGGCTGGGTTGCTGTGGGCGGGGCTTGTCAGAGAAAGGGGCGGGGCTGGCTTGTAATCCCTCTTGATCCTCCTCTTCACCACCTGCTGCTGTATCCACTCCACCTGAAACACACGAACACAGACAGGAGATATCAGAATCCGAGTAGGCATCAAATGATACCACATAGTAGCAGAATTACTTCACGCATAGTGCAATCAGTCAACAGGTTGAATTCCATCAATTTTTCAATTCCTCTGAAATGTTGTGCTCAAGGTAATACAATCTTTAGGAAAATATAAGGTTCTGGAAAACCTGGAATCTTCTTAAATAACAGCTGCTGCAGTGGCAATATATCCTCTCCTTTGTCTTGTCTGATGAACTCACACACACAAACATACAGACCATCTCCAGAAAATAGCTAGTATAAAATATAGCTAGTATACTGTCACACTTGAACAATGAAAATATTAGAAAGCAGCGGAAGATAATTTAATTTTTTGTTATGGGTGGGCCATGAGTCCAAGATGACATTTTTCTAACTGTAAGAGGAAACAATGCCAAAGAGAAATGTAGTTTACTTGTAAGGGTGATTTTTTGAAAAAAAAACATTTTCAAAGGTGACAACGCTCAGCTGTAAAGTAATTTCAGCCATATGGATCATCTGTAAACAACTTCAGCACTTTTTACCTGAGGTCTCCCCATTTAAACATGGCAAAAGTGAACAAATAGAGACTACTGAATAAAAATATACATAAAAAGAAAATATAAGAAGCATCACTAGAATCTTGATAACTTATTTTTAAAGGTATCCTTTAAGCCATGTAAAAGTTACACTCTGTGCATTTCAGTGTTAGAATACAAGAGGTTTGCAGAGGACACTGCAGTGATTTCTTTTCAGTTTATTTCTCCCTGTCTGCAAAATGGACAGACTAATACACACACATATGCACCAAAGACATAAATGTCTCTCAGGTAACATCAATCTCTCAAATATTATGGGCTCGCTTCAATGCGCAAGGCATTCCTTGGCAGGAATCTTGCTGCACTTTCAGACAGAATTTTTCCGATTTCAAAATCAGCATTGTTGGATCTGAACAAGAGGGAGTGGACCCACTTGCTTGGCCCTGGTCACCTCTCTTTAAACCCTGAAAACTTGTGTTTAGTCTAGCTGAAGTCCTGCAGACTTCATCTGTCTAAAAAGAATCCATGAGACGTTTACATGTACCAGCAATGATGACAACACAAAAACGGAAATATTAGCAGGCATACAACTGGCACAACACATAGAGGGAGCATGTGTAAAGCTGTATGAGAGCATCCTGAGATGTAAATATTGCCGTAATAAATGATTCATGGGTTCTTCAGACTGAGGTTTGCACATAGACATGATTGTGTGACAGCTTGCACAGACTACATTAGTATCCTTTCAATTTACTTCAGGGATAGAGCATGTTCAGATGAAATGCTGTGGAGCTACGGCTTATTTATACAGTATTTTCAAAGTGTGTGCTCTCCTCCTGAAATGATCGCCACACCATCTACTGTGAACTAAAAGTGTCTAAAGAAACTCTGCTCTTAACAGATAATCAATAGAATAATTTACACTGAGAAATTGTTTTTGTTTTGCTGCTCAGTTTGCCAGACCCAGAAGTCTGAGGCTTTAGTGAACAATGTCCAACTGCAAAGACAAAGCATTTCTCCACATTAATACAGCTCCAGCAGAAAGAGAGGAGAGGAGAAGAGAGAAAAGCTGACAAAATGACTGCGGAGTGATTATCTGGTCTCATGCACTGAAACAATCTGCCAGGCTCTCCGGAGAGTTGGAGAGGGAGGCAGCAAGACAAGATAAGACGAGAGAAAGAGAGGTGATAAAGAGCTGAAGAGAACAAGTCCCAGGAGAGTCAATAAAAAAAAGCTGAGCTGGAAGGGGAGGGAAGTGAAAACAAATAGCAAGTGAGACAAAAGTGAAGAGAGGAAGATTGATTTTATAAATAGCATTGATTTAGTAACTCAAGTATGTGGGTCTTTATAGATCGTGAAGGAAGGAAAAACGATTCTGTAGGTGACGTATTTTAATAACTTAAGAGTGTCGACCTCTCATTTAAGAGTGCAAGATATGGGAGAAAAATAAATGGCATATGAAAATAAAACCAGGACAGAGACAAAGAGCCTGGTGCTCCTCTGTCTGCCGAGGTCCCAGCTCATTTCACTCCAAGTTCTGTCAGGACCATCAGCTTCAAAGCAACCGTTTACACACACCATTAGCCTCAAAACAACACTGTCATCAGGAATTGAGCGTGTGCGTGTGTGTGTCTGTGAAAAACCATTGGTGTATCATTACAATTTGCATGTATTAGCATAGTTTTAACAGCAATCTTTGATCAGCAGTGTAGCTCTTAACGTAACTTAGTGATTCCAGGATGGTTTGACGATGAATGCATCACTGCCTCTCATCTCGCCACCAGTCCTCTCCGCCATTAATTCTTCTACAGACTGACGAGGCAAAGACTTTATAGATGGCGAAATAAATAAATGGTTTTGCTGAAGTTGGATCACAATTTGTGTGTCGTTCACCCCAGACGTCTCTGACAAGACCCAAGAATTTAAAAGGATTTCAGAACACTTTGCTGAACTTTCCTAATGAACAAGGACATCAACAGAAGAACCTTACTGAAGTGTCTTTGAGCAAGCCACCTCAGTCAGGTGCTGCTCTGTACCCGACGATGGCCCCCGTCCTCCCCAAGGAGGTGGTGAGTGAAGAGATTTAGGATCATTGAAATATCAGATAATATTATTGCCAAATACTTCATATTCTACGTATTGACTTAGTGTAGTGAATAAAAAAGGGTGCAGCAGCAGATGATACTGGTTGGTTTGCTGTCTGAAATTTCTTCAGCTTTAGTGACACTTTCTGAAAAATGAACTGTTCAACCAAAAAATTATTCTCTTTTCAGGTTTTTCATCTGATTACTTTCAAGGTCTATGGCCTGAAAACTATTTTGAATTTCATTATGAAAAAGAAGATAGATAAAAAAAAGTTGGATAATATATTTGTAAAGAAGAAATATGTTTTTGGTCAGTTTACATCTAAAGTAGATGGAAAAAGATTTAGCAGTTGTGCAGCCCTAGATGCTGTGAGAATCTCCCATTGATCATCAATGTCCACATTTTCACACCTCACATTCTCACAACTACACATTTTCTGTTTCAGAAGCATAAGAAGATAGGAACCACTTCTGAGGCCAAAAGAAATATATTCAAGCAAACTGTGACCAACCATATCAATATGAGTACAAAGGCAGAGGAAAAATAAATAAGTCCAGAGGTTTCAATGGGATTGTGGGCGATGCTGACATTAATATTATGGTATCTTAACTCAGCCCCTATTCTCAGAAGGGCTGATCATTTACTTTAATTGATTTTTCTAGCAACATAGATCCTCTTCAAAAAGAGCAGTTCCACCATAGTCTAATGATTATATAGTAAACACTGTATGGCTACAATGTACACATCCATACTGTAGATACTGAAGTCAGAATCAGAATCAGAATCAGAAATACTTTATTGATCCCCGGGGGGAAATTGTACAGTACCGGTGCTCCCATTCAAGAGTAGAATCTAAGTATCTGCTAAGCGAGTATATCCACTAAAAATAAAGTGGATAAAATGTACATTTGTTTTTGCATTGAAAGTGGTACTGCTGCTGCTTACTTGGATTTATCTAAAATGTACTCTTTTGTCCTCTGTTGCTGCTCTCTGGCAGGATGATCCGAGGCAGATAAATGGTAGCATGGTCAACAGTTTTCCTAAGGCTATCAAGGGCAATGTCATCCTTTGTTGTCCCTGCTAAAAATCACTCACTGGTATCAGCCTTCAGTTATCCACATCAATTGTGTCATGTTTGCCAATCCCTGTCCAAACAAAGACAATATTGCCCTCTATTATTGCCTCTAAAACTTGCCCGTGTATTACTTCCTTTGTTCCAGTGCCAATTTGCTGGCAGGCTCTGAGGCATGACGATTCGATCTGCTCCATTCTTTTAACTCCAGCTTGGTGGAGCAGAGGAATGACCTGCTAGCACCTGTACCTCGCTGTCACCCTTTTTTTCCCTTTTCTCCCCCTCCGACTCCCTCTCCTTTCCCACTCTTTTACTTTTTTCATCTGCTTCTTTCTCGCTGTCTCTCCGTTGCTTTTCATGTCTTCTTCTCTGCAGATGCCCATTTTTCTCTGAGATTGAGTCTTTCTCTCTCTCGTTCCCACTCCAACCCCCTTCCTCCCTCCCTCTCTCTCATTCGCTCTCTGTGTAAGGGTTTGCAGGTGGCTCTTGCTGGCTGGGTCAGTAACCAGGGGAAACTGGGGAAGAGTTCACTTCAATAGAACAAATGGGAACAAATTGATCCACTTTCACTGCTGTTTTTGAGACGCTGTTTGAGTTGAAAGCAAAAGAACTTAAAGCTGCTAGTTTAAAAAAAGGCCAAAGGCTAGAGTAGCAGAACACCCATAACAACCTTGGGACTAACATGAGAAGCCAGTTCTTCTGCTCTCTTAAGTGCAATTCAGAGCCTTGGTCCAAATACAGCACACAGTCGCACAACTTTTCACAGAAGGTTTGAGCCCCGTGGTGCTATGCTGGCCAGCTGTAGGTGCTCGTCTCAGGGCGTCGACTAATGGTTCATCTGTTAAACAAATTCAAGGCAAAAACAGATTCTGTGGCAGAATGTCATACAGGCATCCTGGCTTTATGGAAATCTGTACCTGGGACTGTGTGGAGCCTCATAATACCTGTGCGTATGCAAATTAGCCCTAAGGTCCTGACAGGTACACAAGCTCCGTCTGTGTTGTCTCCTTGATGCTGAGTGTCCTTGTCTTCCACACATGTTCATGAATACAGTGAGCTCTAAAGGCAGTAGGTTGATGAAAATATTCTATGAGCCATAGTGGATAAATATTGAGCAGACTTCAACAGTTTTAACTGTTAACAATTGGATTTGAGCTCATTTGAGCTCATTCGAGCTGTTTTACTATGTGGTAAAATATTTTCCTTATGTGGCATGACTTCTAGAAGCCTGCAACTCATAAATATCACAAAACAGTGAAATTTTGTCGTCACAGCCATTTTACATTTCAGTGTATCCCGGCGAGGGTTCAGCTGCGGACCACACCTGGGTCTCAGTTTTCCTGCACATGTCTGGATAAATGACTTCAAGTAAACAAGAGCCTCACTAAGTGAAACCGGCTGGAAACACCATGCTCCTGCAACAGAACGCCGTGGACAGACAGCCATGGAGGCATTCAGCAGTTGTTTCTCTCTACTAATCTCTGCACAGACTTCAAAAGGACATTATAAAAAGGAGAAACAACCACTGTAGTACTCTAATTGTTGTTTACAGTAAACTGGAAATTGCTGGAAATAGATTTCAAACAAAGCAGACTGAGTATACTTGAACTCATTTCACACCAAAAACTAATAACAGTGCAGAGCTAGAACAAAAAAAAGTCTATGGCTATCCAAGTTTTCTTGGAACTCTCAGTATGAATGAGTCATGGGTACGTCAGCATAGCTGTGCAAGGTGCAAGCTGAGTGCTGCTTAAGACACAAAGAGAAGATCTCCCCACTAACAGGTTCCTATGTGCTGTTTTTAACTGGCACCACAGCATATTTCATCACTTTATCTTTCTCAAATTGATTTACAGGCATTGTCACACACAGAGGGAAAGCTAAACACGAACTTCAAATGTACATTTAAGATGTCTTTTCAGTTCCATTACTGTAACATAATAATACCTAAAGAGTAAACATTTGTCCTATAATTTCTTCTTGATGGAATGTGAAGATTGTTAATTTACAAATGACAAATTAAAACTTCATTTAATTATTTTTAGACTATAAAGTTATTAAGACCTTCACTGTCTGTTCAGTGGTGCAAGAAATATTGATAAACATCTATAAACAGGCTAAAAACCTTTTAAATCTTTTTTTTCTTAAGGGCAGACACGTGCAGCTAGCAAGATGAAGCCACACACTCTCTCCAGGCCAGTGGCCTTGGCAAGATTCATTCACCAGTCGGGAAAAATAAGTGGTCTTTGACCTGAGAGGCAAGTGACACTGCAGTTAGGCGGATGCCATAAAGAGGTAATCTGTGCTGTGCTACATCACCATGGCAACATGCGTGCCAATGAGTACTGTGGATGGCAGGGTGCGCCTTTCATGGCACCACTACACCCATCTGACTCACTCACACACAAACACACACGGCTGTCATTATTACAAAACCTGATTGCTAAACATCATTAGCAGTATGCCAGACTGCGCCGGTGCCAAACTAGTCGTCATGTGGATCCCAAACCCACAGACAGGTCCGCAGATTACGCTGAAAGCATAGCCAATCAGGGGAAAACACTGACAGCTCCATTCCTCTCAACTCGGTTTTTCTTTTATTTGGTTTCTCTAATCCATCTTTCCCCACTTCCCTTCTCTCTTCAGCTCTTCTTCTGTTGTAATAGCTCCTTTTCCCTTTTCTCTCCTTTAACCTCTACTCTCTGATCTAGTCTTCTAAAATCTCAGCCTCTCAGCCAGCTGGCATCAGGATACAAACCTTCCTCCACCATGGCACAGTGTCAGGCCAGAGAGAGCAAGAGAACCAAAGACAGAGGGAGGGAGATGAGTATGCTGAAAGCAACAGTGATAAATAAGGTAGGAGAGGGAGTCAGAGGAAGAGAAAGGGGATGACAGGTAAGGACAGCAGGTGGACAAAACCAGCTGAGTGGACCCAAAAAGAGTACAGAAAGGAGAAAGAAAACTGAAAAGAAACAAGGAGATAGAAGACAACAAAATAAGTGGATAACAGGCAGGCACTGTTTTATATTTTCTGTTTCGCTCACTATTTCTGTTCTTTTCTTCCTATTCCATCTTTTTTATAATCACACTGATAAATCATTATCATTCCTCAGTAGTCAGCATGCATTCATGTGCATGCACAGATACAAACACACTTACATGCGCTTGAATCCACACACACACACACACACACACACACACACACACACACACACACACACACACACACACACACACACACACACACACACACACACACACACACACACACACACACACACACACACACTGAATTTTGTAAAAATTAGATATTTTTCAAAATTGACATAAATGGGTTATTTGAAGTTTCACTGTAATGGATCTGGAGAGTTTTGTCAGGATCAAGTCACAGTCTGTTTGATAAAGTGACCCACTTAACCAAACAGACAGACATCAACAAGTAAAGTTTGTGTCACATGCAAATATGACAAAAATATTCTAAGAGCACGAGGTTTTCACATGTCAAGAATGAGACATTTCCACAAACAGTCTTGTCCGTGAAACAGATTTGAATCTATCGACATATGTACTCTATACACAAAAATCTTGATTTAGCAACTGGTCCTGTGTATTTTGATGAAGAGTGGTGTGAGGTTCAGACTTCATTAATAATGCAGCCAGGGTTTGATGACCTGGTGCAGTGATGAGAGGAACACCGACAGGACAAGAGAAAGGGTTTACCTTAGGTCAAACTTATGTTTGAAGGGGCAGTTCACCCAAATCACAAAAAAACATATTGCTAGCTCGACTAAGATGCTTTGCAAGCTTGTATTTTATATTTAAGAGGGCAATCTCTGGTTGGAAGGTTGTGGCGCGATTTTTACAGGTTGAGAGTTCATGTCTGAAACACAGCCCGGTGCCTCTGGTTAAGATAAAGTTAATAAAGTTAATTTACTTTTTGCCTTTTTTTTATTTCAAGGAAAATTATATTTAAATAATGTTTTATCTCCCACATCTACACCGATCCATCAAACCTGATGAGAATAGGCCTCACTTATCACAATTCATTTGTCAGGACTGTGATCAGTACAGCATGAAATGTCAGAAAAACTAGGATTTTCCTGCAACGTAATAGTTCCTGTCCTCATAAACTCTGTGTTCCTGCAATAACCCATTAGCGTGCAGGTCTTGTCTGCAAATACAAGGTTAATTGTACTGACTGATTGTAAAATTTACGACATCTGCACAACTTCCACAAACAAATTATAATCATATTTTCGTGGCATATTTCATAAAGAAATATATGATTATTAAACAAATTAAAACACATTCAGAAATCATCAAATGGCCTCAGGAAAGCATTTGTCAGAAGTGCCTGTCTAAAAGTCTGCCAAAAACACAGAGACATTTGGCAAGATGTCTTGAAATTGTCTTGTTAAAGTTAATTTTATACCCAGGAAATAGTAGTTTGACAAAATAACCGTAACTCAAGGTCCACTTTCTCGCTTTTTCCAGGGATTTTAACTGCACAACATGATATTCATCAACAGATTGAGTTCCATACTGAGGTCACATGATGAATATCATAAGGTATTTAGGAAAGGCTAGTATGTGGAGTTATTACTTTGTCAAACTATCTCCACTATCATCAGAAACACATACTCTGAAATATTTTGATTCTAAACCTGTAATTCACACAACAGTACAACAGGCTTACCTTGGGCTCCATGGAGATGAAACTATGACGACCACGGCTGGACAAAGTCGACCTCTTGATGGTCCGGCTATGGAAGAAGTGATAGTGGTCTTTGAGATCCCCAATCTGCAAAACACATAGATAGACTTAATTCCATAACCCTCTCCACCTCACCATAACGCATTAGTGCGACTATAAAAATGTATTTTTTTCCACAACAATGTCCTAAAAAGTATCATGAGTAATTGCTCTGGAATTTTCATTCTTGTAGAGATGTTTGCATTCAAGAGTTGAAACAGATATCAGACTCATATACTGTTTACACATCATACATGACATGAGAGTTTATCACAGTCATTACTGAATAGGGTAAACTCCTGTTGTGAGTGACAGCCACCGCAGCTAAAGCACTCAAAAAGTTCTTTAAAGTACATTTAGAGAAGTTCCTTCTCTTAAAGTAGCAAAGTGAAATGTATTCTATGTTGTAATGTTAATGTTTTTTCCATGTATTATACATAATGTTTTTTGGGCTCTTAAAACCTGTCAGAGTGAAAGACAAAGGGATGTGGACTAAAAGGTGAGACAGAAAGGGCAGACAAGTCAAACAAAAACAGACAAAAGAGACAAAGTCAGACAAATGTACAGACACACACAAACAGACAAAGACTTTGAGTGACAGAGAGATGAGGAGGACAGAGGATCCGCAGATAGACAGACAGCAAGCTGCTGGACGGTGATTAGTTTTAATAATTGATAAAGTCCATACAATCCCTCAGATGATCAAACTGTCATGGCTGCCAAGGATCCTGTGGTGCGTCAGTGATCCATGGCTGAGCTCCACCACCACAGAGCCCATTAGATCAGCTTTCAGCTCAATGCTCATGCACATACACACATTCTCCAACTTCCAGACTGATAAATGAGAAACAAGAAAGTGTCAATAAGCCTAGCTGGGTCACCTTTCAGCAAACGCAAAACATTAGCTAAACACGCAGCACACACATCCAGAGGTCTTGGGTAATGAGAGTAAAAAGCATTCTACATACTAACAAAATGTGCTTCCATAATAGGCGGCTACCACTTTGGATGCTTCTCATAGTGTAAACAGGTCTCAACATATCGCGCTTCCACTGCCTATTTAATCTACTCAACATCTGCTCTGCCATTAGTAGGCCACCCTTCCCTCTAGGAGTGTCTGCAAATGGGGAGCTGCTTGCAAAGCTCTACACACAGAATGTAAAACAAATCCTAAAGCCCAAGTCTAAACTTCTGCTGCAATCCCCTAAAAGCCATCTATAGGCTTTCTTTTTCAAAAATCGGCCATGTATTCCAATTACAGTGTCAATTTATCATAGCTTCAACGCCTCTTCAGGTTGTAATATATCTCACATTCGATGTGCAGCTTCTTAACCTTTTTTTTATGCTGAACTCTAGTCTACAAGTATGGCTTGAGTTATCACTGTTGTAGTTGTAACTGCAAGTGATCAGATGAAAATACAGGGGTTATACAGGTCATTCTGATGCAATAACCCACATTGTGAATCATAGCTTCAGCACAACCTTTGCTTACCGGGAATTATGTCGTAATAAATTTGTGAAACAAAACCACTTGCACTTCAGTGATTCATGATGCCTTGCGACTGAGACTTCTCCCACTGGATGCATTCAATGTCAATTACATATTCCAACCAGGAATTGCTAAAAGCTGATAAGATTTTTCCTATGGAAATTGTCTGAATGTCTCATAGCTGGGTCATACTACCAAACAACAAGTTCAAGTTATGCCTGAATTCTTGTGGTGCAGATACGTACTTGCTGTCCACATTAAACAACAGGACAAAAACACAAGAAGATGAGAGCTCACACACACTGCAGTATTCTGCCACTGCAAAAAAAGAGTCTACAGGAGAGTGAATGGAATTACAAAATACATGTTTTCTTATATCTTCCTACATGCTGCAGTCTTATTACAGCTACATTGTTGAAATTACATCTAGGATAATACTGACAAAATGTGTATTTCGCTTATTTGTATTTCCATACAAATGTGGATAGATAGGGGTAAGCTGACACTGAGATTTGCTTTATTCTATTCTACAGTGTTCAGCTGTGTTACACTACAGAATAATCTGTACCAACTTTCATCCCTATCCCATGTGCAATAAGAATTAAAATCATCAACTCAGGCTTGATCAATAAACCAAAAAGTATAATAAATAAATTACTGATTGTTTTTGTGATCATCACAGACACCAGATGATTAGCTTGGATAAAAAAAGTAGTGAGATAGAAATGTTTCTCTCGAACGCGTACATCAGCATAACTTTCCAATAACGACACCCTGTTGGCCTGATGCCTTTAAGAACTGATGCATCAGTACAACCAGTTAAATAATCTCATAACTTGAGATTCAACCACCTCCTGTCCATGTCTGGCTACAGATCATCACACTCCCTCTCGATGGCTCCAAGTCCTCTCCCATCTCTTCAAAACACCAGTTAGAACAGATATCCACATCTAGGGCCTTGTCAGCTGATTTAGACTCAATTTGGGCCAGTGTCTTAGTCTGGGAAGGGGCTCCATGGTTAAGAGGATTACCCAGAATTCCCCAACGAGATGCTCTCTCACTCCTTGCCAACTCTTTTCATCCGTCCATCCATATATCTATCCATCCATCGTCCCTTCTTTTGCTCCCTCCTCCTTCCATCTCTCAGTGTGTTTATCTTTGTCTGTTCTTCTCTTTCCACCCCTGTCAAGAAGAGTATATTGTCCCTCTGTCACGTTTTCCCTACCCATCCCCCTTTTTCTATCTTTAACTACATTGCTTCCCCTCACAACTTAAAACCTCTTCTCACTTAGCAGTCATATCCCTAAAATGTATTACAAACAGTCCAATTATGAATAATCCAAGCTAATTTAATTGAATTGAAAAACATTTGTGGTGTATCTTTTTACAATCTACAGCAGCATCAAACTGCAAAGCAATGTGCAATAAGTCATCTCACTTGATACATTTCATTTAATTCTCCATTAACATCAGTGCTGCACTGATATGAGAAGCAGGGGGCTGATGATGGGGATGTCAAAGTTCACATTAGGAAACCAGAGTGTACTGTTATCGCTCCCATGGGAGCGGCTTTCAGCTGACCCCAAAACCAGGAAGTGAAGTAAAACTCTTGTCTATTAGGTGTCAAAGTCCAATGAACACTCCATATTGAGATGGAAATTAGGGCGAATGGTGGGGGTTGGGGGCGACACTGCACTCCGTAGGGGAATTCCTATGGGGGGCTGGTATGGAAAGGGGGGGGAGAACTCCACACATTAGTTCCCGTCAAAGAGAGGGGATAAACGAGGCCATTAAGGCCTGCTCTCTGGGGAGTATAGTGGGTGGGCGGGATGGATAAGGCAAGGAGGGAGGGGGGGTTCAATAGCTGTTGACTAGGCTACCCCACAACAACCTGTCAGAATGCCCCCCTCTGTTCCACGCTGTCTTCACGTCGAGGGCTGGCAAGTGCAGGCTTGAACTACCCACGTATTTCGGTCACGATACTCTGGAGAATGTGTGGGGTCCACGTTTGTGTGGCGTACTTCTTTTGTCCACAAAGGACCCAGGATTTCTCTTTAAACTTTGTCAAAACACATTTTCAAGTGACCAATTAAACCCCTCCTCCTGGACCAGTGCAGACTGTCGATTAATAAACTGACATAATGTGAAGAGAGACAGACAAGCTGTGTTTAAGTGTCAGATCTAATGAAAACTGTAGAGGCATGCTGGTGATTTAAAAAATGCAAGCTGTCAAATATTGGCTCAGATTTCTTTGTGAATTATGGCATGCTTATTTCAATATTTTCTCTTTTACTGGTGCTTCATCAATACTCAAGAAACCCAGAAGAAAAACAGCTTCACCCCATCAATTTGTGAACACTTACAAAAACTGTGGGAGCATCTATTAAAGAATTAATTTAGCAGCTGACAGAGTGGGCCTACTTAAGGACAGAGTCGAGATTTACACTCACAGGGAGAATACTGTGGAACATAAGCAGAGAAGTGCAACGCTCAAATCTCCATCTCTTCTCTCCATGTAATGTTAAAAAAAAAAATCAGTTGTTAAGTAAAGCAGGACTGGTCAGGGGACGTTTTTGAGTCAAACAGTCCTAGATATGGCACAAATACAAAACTACAGCGTTAAGAAGGAACAACATGAGAATCTGTGGACCTTTTGATGTCAACTCCGAGACCATAAACCGAACAGCACCATCTCTTTCACATGTGGTTCAAAAGGACCGAGCACATGAGACTGCTGTGGCTGTGAAGCTGATAGTGAGTTCCCTGTGGCTCCAGTCCGCAAACTGAACATGATCCGCGGAAACACAGCGAGGAGGCACCTGTTGTGCCATCCTGCTCTTGGTCCTCTTTATTTGTCCCCCGCAGCTTCTCTCTCCTTGTCTGAGAGACGGGGGGCTACAGGAAGAAGGGCTGAGTTAGGGAACCACAGAGAAGGTTTGGACTTCAGACCTTTTACGTTTGTCTACTGATAAAGGGATAATAACAACCATGGCGTGCCCCACTTTAATGAGTTGACAAAAATAAGGAAACACAAAGACACATAAATAAGAGGCAACTTTAAATGGAGCAATAGGCGACCTACCTGTCCCATGTTCCTATAGCCATATTTGTCCGCTATCCGCTCGGCCACCTCGGGTCCACCGGCTATCCGGACTGCCCAGTGGTTGGTGTAAATCCGAGCTTTGCACGGCGGGGACGCAAAGCTGAGACAGAGCGCCAGGACGCACAGCAAGCTTCTTCTCCAAGCGGCGTTGCGGACCATCTTCCTCCACTTTAAACCCTACTCTTCTCCTCCTCCTCCTCCTCAGCCGACCAGGCAAACAACCAAACTTCTCTTCTCGCCGAGCAAGACTCTCATAGAAACACAACTATCCGGCCAAAAACACAGAGGGAGAGATAAAGAGAGGGAGAGAGGGGGGAAGGAACGGAACCCCGAAGAGGAAAAAATATACCCTATCCTCAAACCTCTGCTTTCCACATGGAAGAGTTGGAAGTTTGCGTTTCGTGTGCCCTCTCTCTGTTCCTCTCTCTCTTTTTTCCACCGCGGAGGAGGGGGAAGTGTACGTGTGCGCGCGAGTTCGTGTACGTCCGTGTGCGCGCGGAGCTCCTCAAAGCTGATTTCTCTTCTCCACCAACAACTCGGATGTTGGTCGTTCAGCTCATCGGGCTTTCATGTGGCGAAATGGCTACAGCGCCTCCCCACAAATAACTAGCTGACACTCTGGAGAGTAGAAACAACTAAAGCCGCGGGGTTTCCCTGCCGAGCTCCGCTGGGTCTTAAAGACACTCCACTTGGATCCACCGCTGACCGCCCGTCCACCAGACACAGCACAGGGGGGGTCAAACAGGGTGCCAGGGAGCTGCTCGGGGACCAGCTTCAAGGGCGTCCTCCAGGATGGACCCCGGGTAAATTGAAGAATGATTTACTTAAAACCAAACTGACACGAAGTTATCCCGGTTACACTATATTAAAGAATCACGTTTGATTTCGATTGTCATAAGCTCAGTTGAGTTTACCAAAGAGACAACGATCTAAAACAATTAGTATACTCTGCAGTTAACACGTTCATGTCTATGTGGTCACTTCCACAGCAAGGAGGCATTGCAACACAACTGACCTGACTCATGCATTTCTACAGAGTAACCATAACTATGACCTCGTGTTTAACCCTGACCCTATTTAGCCCAGGTCTAACATTATTCATAATCTCAGATATCAAATATAGGGCAAGGACCAGAACAGAGTCATGTTTAAACAGATTCTTTCTTTTTTGGCCCCACTATAAATAAGAAATAACATTTCTTATGTAAAAGCATTAAAATATGAAGAAAAACACACTTTATTTATCAGACATGTTGACATTAAAGATTTGGTTTGGCATCAGGTAACATGTGCTACACAGAATGTGTGTAGTTTGCTATAAAAACATCTTGTATATGTTATATATAAATAGAATTTTTAGATGATTACAGCATCTTTCAAATTTTGGGGTTCTGTAGTAGACAATGAGACAATACAAGTGAAAACTGTATTGCTTTCAAGACTTGTTTTGTGTTTGTAGCCTACAGAAGAGTTCATATTTTTATTGAGACAACAGAGCTGTTCTTTGACCTTCAACAATTTTCAGTGAGTGCCTGAGATGTTATATGCTTGCTAGTGTGTCACATTTTAATAGCTGAGGCAAACTGCTGCATGTGCATAGCGGTGGTGTTTCCCTCCTTAATTTGCCTTTAAAAAGTCCACCAGTTAACAAGTGGATGCATTACATTTTGGATACTACTCCCCCTTCCTACACCTTGAAATCTGCTGTTGAATGCAAGCCTTGTCAGTCTCCTGGGCAATATTGACATAGACATACCAATGTAAAGTTGGGTAAACTATGACCTCCACCTCTGCCATCATCCAATGGGAAACAGCCACAGACATAAAAAGCAATTATATATTCAGAAAAAACATGAAATTATTCTTGTCTCCCATAAAACACCCAACCCTCTTTCAACGTTTATCAGTTTGATGATTCTTTTTGTTGTTGTGAATGTCATGATTAGTGGTTAATATCGCAGATTGCTTAAAATATATCTTGCAAAAAAAATTATTAAATTAGGCCTGAGTGGGTTTACCCTCTGCTGAATCCCTGGACATGATCTGAACTCAGGTATGTTTAACACTATCATGCTGTAACCAGCCTTACAGATAACCTTACTTTATGCCTGGTTTAAGCATCCACCACTGCCATGCAGGCCTTTCACCCTTGGCTTTACTGCATATTTCCCCTTAATCAGTGAAGCTCTAGATGTCATGTCCCCCATCGCAACACAGGTCACAGCTGACTAAACGCTGTCATTATGGAATGTGCCCGGTATTATCTGCAGTTGAGCCTTTCATTCACAGCCTTTGTTGATTGATGGGTTTTTGTTTTGCAGCAGTTTCCCGGGGATGTCTCTGTGCACAGCGAAAACTCTGTTCTGCATGGGACACAAGTGAAAATCAGCATAATTGCACTAATTGCAGCCAATTTCTCGCTGAATGGACCCCGCTGTCACATCTCACAACAAGCGGGGGGACAAGAACATCTCATGGTCCCCCAGATGGAGATGAAAGGCAGTAAAGGAAAAAAAAAACACTCAGTGATCGTTCCTCATTCAGCCGGATGGAAGGGCTTGTAATTTAAAGAAAAAAAGGAGAGGAGACGAAACACAGCAGAAATTGATTTGAGCATCCAAATCAAGTACCCAGGTCACGAGGCCACCTTGAGCACCAGGGCCTCCAATTTCCATTCAAGTCTAAAATGTCGCGATATCCTGCTTGACAGCCTCACAGCTCCCCGAGTTTCTCCAGGGGAGTGAACTGAGTGAACCCCAACAAAACGTCTTTGTCAACATCTGAGAGCGGAGCGGTCATGAGTGTCAACAAACTCTCTGAGGGGCATTCCTGCGTGCATTCCTGTGCCTCCTCAATGAAATAACAGGGTGCATCATGTGTTTAGGCCAAACACAACTTTGAAAAAAAAACTCCACGCAACCCCCATGATACAACACAATGGTAGGCCCCAATAGGAAACTGCGGCCAACTAGCTTTATTCATTAAGGACACAGCTAATTTGTTCATTCAGTATCAAAACCAACATTTCTAGGAGGGAACCTCCCACATGATTTTCTTGTCCCATCAAGGCAGAGGCGTTATCAAACATGTGTGCCCTTCTTGCATTCAAATGCATCTTGCAATTACCCATCTACCACTGCTTTTCCACACCTCTCTCACGTCTCCATGTTTACACACATGGCCTTTTCTTCCTGTTCAATCATTGGCTTTCCTTTCCTTTCCAAATGTTTTCCTTTTTTGTCTGTATTTTCCTTTTCTAATTAATATGGATCCATTATTTTCCATAGAGCTACCCTCTGGTTTATCTGAATGTCTTTTTATCCATTTGACATTTGCTATCTTCCTTCTTTCCTTCATGTACATTTCTGTTCCTTCAGTTATTTCCTAGGCCCCATCGCTCTCTCTGACCCCCCTTATCTGTATCTCTCTCTGGGTGGGCTTCCTGGGAGTTAAGGTTGACCTTTCAACTTCACTTTGACCTTTGACCTTGTTGCTGTAGGCTCCTGCACTTAAGCCACAATAGCACCTGCCACTCACTGACTTTCCATCCTTTCTGCTCTGCATCCCACCCTCCCATCACCACCCTTCCCTTCTTCTCTTCACCTTCTCCTTTGTCAGCAGCATACCAGGTTTATATAGGCTATTCTGGAGGCACACATACTCTCTACATTCAGTGCAGAGAGATGGAAGATGGGGGAGACAGAGAGAGTGCTATAGCCAAGTAAAACTGCGGTCTCCTTCATCTATGAGGTATGTGAATTCTAATCCACATGGTACTCATTCAGTATAGCAATGGGTTATCAATATCACTTAAAACGCAGAGTTCAAAACAAGTAAAATAATGTGGGAACAGTGTGTCAGGTTTGATAATCTCAGGTTTAGGTATTCTCACACAGTCAATGTAGTATAAATATGGAAGGATATCTTCTAAGAGGATTTATTTTCTATGGTCTGGTGAGCTGTGAACCACCTGGTCTGGCCTGTTGTGTCAAAAAAGTACTCCTGTGTGTGGTATGGACCCAGCAATTGACTTCAATTGACATAGCTATATACTGCCATCTGGTGGTAATTGATAAGATTACACATAGGAGTTGTATTCTGTCAATATTTTCACATTAGTCAGTTTACACTTTTACAGGTAGATGAATGCATCATGATCTGAGCAGATTTTTTGTTCCACTTGTCAACAGATCCTATAGTATTTAATGAATAGAAATGAACTTGGGTGAAGTGGTGAACATCAGTCCTCTCATGAGCCGGGTCTTATACAGGTACATTTATAAATATAAGTTATCACATTGCCACAATGTATTGTCAGTCATGGGACTGTCTGGATGACTGAAGTACAGGCTTTTCCCCCTATTACCCCCTTCCTCCTGCATTATTGCTTCTTTCAAAATGGCAAATGGGGCTGTGACTATCAACAATAAAACAGAGGGTGACGTCAGAGTTTACCTTACATACTATTGTCTTTCCACATCTATTCACCCTCATTCTGCGTGACTGCATACTTGCCCCACCTTAATGATTGAGATTGTGCTGAATTACTGTAGGAATTCACGAGGAAACAAGACAAGATGGAGGAAAGCCCATACTGTGCTAGTTATTGTTTACTCATTGTGTTGTCCCAGTCAACATGCGTGTGAAATCTGGAATTTCCCAATTCATTTGAAAATTATGGCTTAAAATGCATTTTGAGGTCAGAATGACCTTTGACCTTTGAGTCCAAAGTGTCACCAATTCAGTGTCGAACCAAATGTGAAATATGGTCACAATCTCCCCTTCTGTTCCTGAGTTATGGTGTTGAATAATGGCCAAAAAAAGGACAACTGAAAAACATGCCTCCGGCCATGGCTATAGCCAGCGCAGAGGCATAAAAACGGTTTAAACTCCTTCCCTTGGATTTTGTAGTAGGTTTTTCATTAATAGCGTCATAGAATATGCATTTCATGGGAAAAGGAAGTGTCTTACAATGGATTCACTGTAATCAGAGAGCCACCTGTGTCTCACTCAAGCTGGGCCACCATATGGCCAACTGGCTTAAAAGACAGAGAACACACTTATGGCAACCAGATTACAGAAAATGTTCATTTCAGTTTCAGGGAACTGTTCTTTGGAAAATAGGTTGTTTGATTTCACACAACTTTGCAAATTTACAGCAGTCTCAGACAAGCTCACGATATAAAATAAAACAATTTTCCCATGAATTCTCAGGGCAAAGCAACAAAGTTACTGCCACGTAACCATATACATGCAATACAATCATTTACATCTTTCTTCAGGGTTTAAATTTCAAACTGTTCTATATAGATGAGTGAACATGAAAACGTTAAGCATGGGCCTTCCTATGATGATTTGCCATCTCTGACACTGCATAATGAAAATCAGAAAACATAGCTCTGAATTTCCCAGTCTAGAAAAAAACGTGAAAAAAGGGCACACAGGCACACAAATAAAAAAAACTCAAACAAGTCAGAGTTTGAACTGCTCAGAATTTTTATTTCGAGGGAAATCAGGGTTAAAATTAAATTAAAATATAAAATTTAAATGGGCAAGTCTGTCTTTAAACTGAAGGTGTTGACATAAGGAGTAGGCAACCCTCCAGAAGGGAGGGAGAGAGGCGGGAGGGAAAGACAGGAAGCTACAAAATGAAGTTTGGGGGATGAGCCTGGTCATACAGGAAGTTATGTATAAAAAAAAAAAAAAGACGAGACAGATGCAGTTAGTTATTATAAACCCCACCCCCATCTGAAATGTCCTCATATGCAATCAGTGCTATAGCTCTCTCCTTTTCCTTTTTCTGGTTTCTTGTTTCTTGTTTCTTACAGGAAGTTTTAGATCATTTATCTTCTTCACTCGCTCTCTCATCTCATTCTGTCTTAATGTAACATCTTTTCCTGCAGTTTTGAAAAAAGTAAACAAAAAGTCCTTCAAAAATAAAATGCAGCAACCACATTTCATGTTCTACTATTACATATACAGTATATATATATAAATACATACATAAATATCTTACATGTACAACCAATTTTGAAAACGGGGGAAGAGAGAACCCAAAAGACTTATGAGGACTTGTGGAGGTGGGGGGAGCAGGGCGAGGAGGCCCAAAGTTGCTCATTGTGAGGGTAGTGTGTCTTTGTTTTTTTGTTTTAGCTTTACACACACGCACACACACAGCCTTTTGGGGGAGGGGGAAGCATTCCTCAGTTGGCCCAGTAGGGGGAGCTGCCATAGCTGGACTTGCTGCCTTGGGATTTCTGCTGCATGCTGCTGGACTGACTTCGCTGACCAGGACCACCCTGCGGAGAACAAGAAGTCCACTCAATCAATCATGTTTTAGACCAAGTAACTACCTAACAGGTGTATTTAATTTCCCATGAAGTTTATTAACCCTTTCCAGCTGCAAGAACATTTCTAGGTGACTTTTGAGGGACTCAACTTCACTAGCACAGCCCACAGAAACCTACAGATCCATTTTAGGTCCCTGCAGTGTGGTTCCTGCTCCCTGAAAATATCTGTTCCCAAGGTAGTACTTTCTGAGGGCCCAGGAAGCATCAGGGTAGAGTTTTCAATGATGACTGCTACTGACTGCTCAAACAAAAGCCTTTTAGTGCCTGACTTTTTAGTTCTTGGGGCAAAATGTTCCTGTGACTATTTGGTCAAAAAGACCTATTAAGTTTCTGAATACTGCAGGCATGCAGGTTAATGCACAGGAGCAGTCTTGTTTGGTTGCTCACCTACGTCAGCTAACTACAACTCGATGCTGAGGTCACAGCTCTTCAGAAAACATGGGTGTCTAATACAATGGACAAAATCACAAATACCCAGATTTACACTTCTTATGATGCAAACTTATTTTGTGAAACCTTGGGTGGGCAGAATGTGATGTATGCATCGACTTAGTTTACCTGTCCGTCCTGTGTGAGGTGATGGTGCAGCAGCTGGGAGTGGGGCTGTTGGTGCGGTGGCAAGATGTGGAGGAAGGGAGCAGGGGCGTAGCCAGGAGCACCCCCAGGGTTCAGAGGCCCGGTTCCTCCCAGTGCTGAAGGCAGGCTGAAGGGAGGTGGTGTCCCTGTGTGGAAGCCCTGCTTGTCAAATGACTGAGGAGAATCGAGAGAGACAAAAGGTTAAAATACAGGTCAACTTGATCAAGTAAATGTACGTACAAAGGTTGAGAAACAAATGATATGAAAATCATGTACATTTCAATTAGCATTCCCTAAAAAAAAAAAAAATCACTTAAGTGTGATTGTAAGACTTCTATCATCTTACAAACAGGCCCAGCAACAACAGGACAGCAAGTCACTTACCTGAGTTTTGCTGTAGATTGAACCTCCCATGTCAGGTACTCCTCCACTGGTTCCTGACCCTGACAGTCCTGGTGCTGAGAGGAGAATGAATGGGGTGGAGAAGGGAAGAGATTGGAATTTAAGAGGGAAGGGAGGAAAGCAAAAAAGGGCAGAAGAAAACGATAGAGAGGAAAATCAAGGGGTTAAGGGGGAAAAAGAACAACTGTCACTTCACTGATAAATAAGCACTGAATGTTCATTTCCACGGTTAGTAGGACGGGGGCAGCCAGTAGGAAGAAGCATATTAAGTGAGGAGGCGCAGAGGCATGTTTCTCACTTTTTTATTTTTATTATTCTTTACACCCCCTGCATGTATCCATTTATGTGCACTTCAAAGTGCAATCACACACATGCATATACACACCTTTCTCCAGAACACTCTCGACTGTAGAATCATCTGCAATTGTGAGTACATCCGTTTTTCCCCACAAGAAAATGCCCACTGACTTTGTGTGTGTTGTTAGAGAGTGCGCGCACATGTGTTTTGTGTGTACCTTTCCCTGGGCCGCTGCCCGCTGACTTGGCCTGTGACTGGGCAGAGCCTCCGTACCCTCCCTTACTGTACTCCCCACCGTGGGCTTGAGACAGGTCATCAAAGGCTGAAGGAGGAGGGGGAGGAGTACAGAAGAAGAGAGGAGGCAGAGCGAGCATGAGAGGGAGGGGGTAGGAAGAGAAAGGAGATGGAGAACAGATGAGGCAAAGAGAAGTAAAGGAAGAGGAAAGAGGATGGGAGGAGTAGAGAGAGGGGGGCAGGGGAGAGAGAGGCGGTAAGGTAACCTGACTAAAATGGCAGCAGCGTCTATATTGAGCCGTGTCCAACTTCAGCAGGGGGTTTGAGCTATGCATGCAGCACAAGCAAAAAACACAGGCCCAATTCCACACGCACATGCAGCATTTGGTGTACATGAATAAAGGGTTGGAAGTGGAGTTCTCTTTTGCCTCCCTCACACTTATTTTATGCCAAGGGCTCTGTAGACACACACCAATACCTGTACTCTTAGCTGTACCTATATATATATATATATATATATATATATATATATATATATATATATATATATATATATATATATATATATATATATATATATATATACACACACACACATATATGACACCGGTATAACCTTTTCAACTACTTTTGCAGCAACAGTTTGTGGTACTGTGATAACTGACTAATAATTTAAGATAAACCTGTGCTGTCACAGTTTAAATAGACACGCACAGGCTCAAATCAATTAAATTCAAAAGCTAAATTACAACTGCTGGATATAAACTTCACAAAAAAACTTCACCATTACTTGACTCTGAAAAGAATGTGCTGTGTTAATTGACAGAGCCTTCCTGCTGTGTCCTGATCTTACCTGTGCCATATGCATGCTGTCCGTAACTGGGCTGATGCTGTTGGTGGTACTGATTGGAGGGGTTTGCCAGGCCCATTGTAGGTTGCTTAGCTGAAGCAGGAGGCACAAAGACGGTGGGGCCATACTGGAAGGCTGAGGGAACTCCCGGCACACCAGCATAGTACGGCAGACCTGTAAGATGTCAAGTTAGAAAATGAATGCAAGTGCAATGAAAGCAGATTGCTATCCAAATGTCTAACAACAATGAGAAGTGGTCTTGAGCTTGTTAATGAGCAGTGTTACATTAATACAGTCTACACAAACTCAAATTGGCTTTGTGTCTACATTAACAGTTGTATAAAAAAAAAAAATCAAAAAAGTTCTAGCTTCAAGTACTCATTTCAACAGGCCTTATAAACATGAAGCCAAAAATAAAGACGGAAAATGGTAACTAAACCTGGAATTTGCATTAGGAGTAAATGTTAAGTGCACAGATGAGTCAACTGGAAATTAATTTGCCTAACATGGTCATCATTAAACATAATCTAGCTTTTCCTTACCAGTGTATCCATAGCCAGGGGGCAGAGGGGGATTGAGGAAGGCCTGGTTCTGTGTTTGCTGACCCTGGCTCTGTCCCTGGCCCTGTGTTCCTGCCTGGGGAGCCTGTTGGGGCTGTGACTGCACCCCGGCTGTAGACAGGCTGGTTGGGGGAGCTGGAGACGAAGAATCATTCCTGCCAAACTTTGTCGCCTCACCTGGACAGAAAACAATGGTAGAATAGACAAAACTGAAGATGGAAAAATAAATCTAAAATTACGTTTCCGGTCTGTTGAACAGCTAATGTGAATTATCACAAAGCCACTGAATTAAGAAAAAGTGCTTCACCACAGTTGCTGATAAGTCGAAATCACTATGTTGATGTAGTCAATATACTTAATGCTCAAGTGCAAAAATGATTGCTATAAATGGAAAGAAAAATGGTATGGACAGACAGTAGTTCTATGAAATGGGGAGTAATTCTGCCAATTGTTCCGTGTGAGTGTATCTAGAAACATAATGCAAGGTCATTAGATATAACAACTCAAACTCAACATAACATTTGACATACCAGAATATGGATTATTGGTCAGGCCATCTCTTCCGGGCATAGCAGCCGTAGTACCAGGGAATGTTACACCATAATAGTCCTGTGTAGAAAGAGGGGGAAAAAAAAAACTATAATTAAAATGCTAAAAAACAATACTAGAACCAAAAGTAATACGCAGCAGGGTACATGATAGAACAAATGCAGTAGACTCACCATAGGAAGGCGAGACTGCAGCATTTGCAAGTCCTCGTATCCATAGATCTGCTGTTGAAATAAAGACAATGGAGGGAAGAACTGGTGATTATTTAGTACCATGTTGGGGTCTCTACTAAACCTCTCTGTTGCCTGAAAACTCTATTTTAGTTTTATCTTCTAACCAGCTTTAGTCAGTGTATCAGTGCATCCCATAGATGCCACGTTTGATCAGAACCTACTAAAACAGTCAACACTGAAAAGCACTATAGAATAAGGATTTAACTCACTGCCATACTTGTTTAATTCAGTGTACCCACTCATGGTAAATGCAGGGCTCTTTGTAAGGCCTCATGTCTGTACACCTTAAACCAAATTGATGACGGAATGAAGATGCAAAACTGTTCTCTGTAGGTTAAAGCCTTGAGAAAGACACTAAACACCCATCTATTCTTCGTGGTACAATCCTTTCCCTTTAAAAAACCCAGGGGACTAATCAATACACAAGCAAGTAAACTATCAGGAAAGCGTGTAGTTACCGGGTAAGCAGGAAGCAAGCCACCAGGGCCCATAATGTACTGGTTGGCCAGGAGAGGCGGTACCCCTTGGGCCAAGTTGGGAGGAGCTTTACCTGGCGAGGAGAAACAAGGATTTTTTACTTCACTTAAAAGGGGGTGAGAATCACTTAATTTTGAATTAAGTAATCATCTTGTGAATTGTATTTCGACATAATCTAGAAATTTTGTATAGACCTGTACAGTCTTAGTTTAGTGTCAAAACAGCCTGATTACATTTACTGTGAATTAAAGTTGGAAACAACAAAACAAGGGGAATTGTATTGAAGATATAGTATTTTTAAATGAACTCCTGTGTTATGGTGATGTAATTACTGTGTGGACCCTACCGGACGTAGTGGTGAGTAGGGGTGCCGTGCGGCTGCCTGCTGCTGAGAGTGTGGCATTTGTGCCATTATGAGTTAGACCCGGTGCTCCAGATGGGTGCAGACCATTGATGGTTGAGCTGCTAACAGCCAGGGGAATTGAAGGACTGGGATTAACAGCTTGGCTGGACGACGATGATGAAAAGGCATGGAGGTTGCCACTACTGCTGCTCTCCTCATTATTTATCTGACAGAACAGGACAAGAGCAGAGACGGTGCGTGAGAGGAGAACCAGCAACTGTTTCGTAGGTCAGCCTAAGCCTCAAGGCTTAGCAAAAAGTCTGGCACTCAAATGACCCAACTGCACAACAAGTGTCTAAATTTTTCGGCAAATACACCACATATCCTTTTATTACCACAACTGCAGAGTGATGTAGTAGATGGAGTAATTTTGTGACTGTGTGCAAGCATGTACACACTTACAGTGAGGGAGGAGCTTGTGGCGAGGGCTGATCCAGATGAGTGAGTACTGGTAACGTGACTAGAAAGAGAGTAGAGTGATTCTGTCAGCCTGCTTAAATCTGATGCAGCAACAAAAGTACTTGGAAGTACCAGGAAGCATGAGGGGAATGATGCGAGATTCAGTGAAAGATATTTCCACATAAAGGATTAAGATATGTGCTTGTAACCATCATTATCTCCAGAAAAAAAACACACACAAATAAATCAATCAATCGGCAATATAAAATGCCAATGTGTCTGAACCATCCCATACCTGCTGAGCGAGGGGATGGATGTTGAGTGGGAAGGTGTAACTGCAGGTGAGGGGATGTGGTGGCCAGGGCCACTGTCACTCGTCATAACGGGAGACTCAGTTTTCACTGTTCTCGATGACGTAGCTGGTTTAAAAAAAAGTGAGAGATATTGGTGTAAATTATTGTGTGTTGATGTTACAAACTGATTGTGGGAGGAGGGATAAAACAGAATACATAAAACAAAGTAGGATGAGAAAGATGGGTTGAGTATTACATGGTCTTTATCAAACCTCATCCACTTTCACTGAAAGGACTCTTTCCACTTATCGGATGCATTTAGCAATCAATATTAATTATATTGGATTTTATTAGCCACTCCAGTGTAGTTCTCTAGAGCAGACAATGCTTAATACTTACTGTCCTGTGTGCTCTGCGACTTCATGCCACTGTAGCCATTCTATGAGAACAAGAAATTATCAAAGTCTTAGTTTCATCATTCTGCTTTCTGTCAGGGATTAAGCAGACATTGAGCCCTTTGGGTTGCTTATGCAAACAGAGAGAAACAGGTTTATCCTCACCGTGAGAGCAGCAGCTGAGGGGACATCTTTGCTCTGAGAGAAGCCTAGATGAGGTGGCAGGGACCGTGGGCCACTGCTCTCCACACGGCTAGCTGCGGTAGGGGCTGTAGAAGAGGGTGGAGCCGCTGCACTGGGAAGACCCAGGGAGGGGGAGGGCGTGGCACTGGGTAAACCCAACGATGGTGAGGGGAAGCTGGGATCTGATACAGCTGACGGTAAGGTGGATAAGCTGCTCATGTGTTCACTGTTTATAGAAAGGAAGAGGGGGAAAGACAAATACACAATACACATACTGAGAATGTGGCAGAAGTAGAGTCATGGTGTATTATCACTGGTTTAATTTAAAAACATACAAGCCTTTCCAGCTGTAACAGCTAAAATGAAGACATTCTCTAAACCCTTTTAGCTCATTGATAAATGGCTATAGTGCTCTGCTTTTTGCAATTCCATCTGGAATGGTTTCCAATATGTCTTGCTAGACAGATACACACATACAAAAAATAAGAATGTATGAAGGTACAAATTCTGACAAACCTGTGCCTCACACACACAATTCAAAACAACACACACCTCACAGGTCCAGGCTTGGAGAACAGGCTGCTCTGTGGCTGCTGTGTGGGAACAGCAGTAGGGCCAGGCATGGGAGCTAGAGCTACTGGAGGAGGGGCCTGAGCCGGGGCTTGTTCCCTGGCCGACTCCGTCTGTGCCATGTCTACCGTTCCACTACCAGCCTCAGACCCAAAGTCAAGAGCTCCAAACTGAACATTCAGGCCAGATATATCTGCTGAGCCCGGCATCTCCACGGCTGACGACGGGATCTGAGTAGACAAGGAGGGAATTAAGTATAACTGGGTCAATATACTTAATCACTTTTTATTATTTTGAATTTGTTTTTGTACTACGTGTAAAATGTTTATTCCGTCTGTCCTTAACACATGCCCAGTCAGCTAGCTGGTTTGTCTCATCAAGCAGGTGAGAGCAGATCAATTATTTCAGACTTTCAGTTTCTACCCTGTCGTGCAAGTAATATCGCTCTTTTGCTATTTTTGCATGGATGTTATTACACTTTTCAGTCTGATAAAAAGGTTCAGATATCAGAAAGTTTACCTTTGAGGGAGGAGGTACTCTGCGTCTCTGTGTCTTTAGCTGCCGCTGAGGGGGTTCTGTGATGGGAGGCTCCATGCCTGGCAGCTTCACTCCTGGAGAAGCTCCATCTCTTATAAGAGGGACTGAGGACTCATGACCTGAAAGAGATTGATGGTGGCAGTCCCATTCACATTGTTGAATACAGCACGGCAGCGTTAAAATGATTGTTAGAGCAAGACATAATGAAGATGGTGATACAGCCATGATGCCACAGGTCCAAAAACGAGGCAGAAGGAAATTTAAATGTTATTATTCTCTCTGTTCTCTCACCTTTGCTACCATGGTTACTAAATAGCTCAGTGGGTCATGTAGCACAATCTGCTGTTGCTGGTATTCCTATCCAATTAATCCAATATTCAATTATGAAAATAACTGGTTGAGTTGTAGCTCTAATATCATGTGGTATGCTCATAGTATAGTATAGTAGTCATAGTATGATACTGTTCTGCAGTCCTACCTGGTGGGGTGGGGACCTGTGGAGCATGTTCTGTGGTGAGAAGGATGGAGGACTGTTGCTGCCTCTGAGCTAGCTGGCTGAGCACCGCTGATGGCTCAGGCTGAAGCTTCATCTCCACTAAAGACAATGGGGACAAATACATTTATTCATATAACTCCTTACTGCAGTGCGCCGTATCTCTTTCAATGTTATCATCAAGAACAATTAGTTAAGATTTAATAGTCATGTCTTAAATTTCTGTGATGGATTTCTTATTTACTTTGAGATAAACTTACAGTGTTGGGCAGTAACAAGGCCGTTGTCAACTCTCTGAGCCTTGACTTCTACAGAGGGAGAGGAGGCAGGAGCAGGGTTCAGTATTGGAGGCGGCCCTGCATCTTTGGAAACACTACTGTTGTTGCAGGTGACCAACGTCTGACTGGCTCTCTGACCAAGCCGAGGACCGTTGAGCTGCTCTGATGTCCTGATGTCAGAGGCAGGTGTTGGCTTAGGTGCATTCAAGGACCCAAAACCAGAACCCAGGACAGAGGACTGGGAGGATGAGAAAAGCAAAACAAGAACTGAATACACTGATACCATATTAGTGTGTATTTGACACATAAAGATGCATGCAAGTGTTTGCACATGTTTAAGAGTGTGTGTGTCTGTACCAGTGCAGCATGTGCGTAGGTGGTACCAGCAGAGGCGGCATGGGCGTAGCTGTTGGCTGTGGCGTGTGCGTAGCTGTGTGTTGCAGTGCGTCCATTGTGGTGGGAATTGGTAAACACCAGGCTTTGTCCCAAATCCTCAGCTGAGGGGCCATCGACTATCGCCCCCAAGTCAGAGTCCATAGAACCCCCGACAGCCACTCCAGCCTTAGGCAGTAGGCCAGCCAAGTCCACACTGAGGAGAAGCAGGAGACAAGAGGGCAGGAAGAGTGGGAGGTGTGAAGATTGGGAGACAAGACAGGTTTTGGGAGGAGGGTCGACAAGGAGAAAATAGCCGCAGATTAATAAAATGTTATTCTCCAAAACAAAGCCTGTTTACTGCCTCTATAGTGTTTTAAGTGACTGGACTGGCAGGATGGCTTACTTGTGGTTTGCTGGAGCAGAAGAGGCAGTGAATACTTTGGTCTCAGACAACTGTGAGAAAGGACAGGAAGTACAAACAGTCATCGATCAGATTAATATAGCCATATGTGCTATACTGTATATAAACCACCATTCAGAGCAAAACAGATAGTGTTACACAACATAAAATCACTCACTCTTTACCAATAGTGTTTAGTGAGTTAACATCAGTAGCCAATAACACTAGACATTAGGCAGGCTAAACAAACTTTCAGTAAGCTCTCAAACTGAAGCATTGCAAATCACTTTCAGCAGCCTTACATCCTCAGTCCAGTCTTCAGAAGTCCAGTCTTCCGCATTGCCTCCCCATGCTTCTAAAATAAAAAACAACCATGTTAATGTTGCCATTTTCACACATACTCATGATATATTCTCAGCAACCAACCCCAAAGCAGTGTTATAAAATATAGTACAGTGACTGCTTTAGTAAAACACTAAGTATAAAGTGTAAGCCCTTGAATCCAACATGAGGATTATTTTGCTAATTTCTGCTTGAATTCTGCTTTTCTTTAGCACCTTGTAGCCTGGATTTGGAAATTCTCGCTGATTTGGGGCAGGTGAACACTAGACAAGGCTGGTGCTTTTAAGCTAACAATTAAATCATTCCACAGCAAAAGTAGGAAACGGTGTCAAAACATGACATCTTATGTGATTTTCCTTACTAGCTCCCTCAGCAGGTTCGTTGCCATCCCCTTCCCATGTCTCCTGGCGAGCTCCAGAGTTAGCCGTGTAGTCAGCAGGATTGAAGGTGCTGAAAGAAGCAGAGAGTAGAAAGAAGAGACAACAGGAAAGGTGAAGAAACAACTTGGGAAGATGAGCCAACACAAGAAAAACTGAAAAGATTACAGTCTGGTATGTTGATGCTACTGAGGAGATTCAGAAACTTAGGTTTTTCCACACATTTGTTTTTAAGATATGTGCTTGTAATCACCATCACCACCTCCTCATCTTACTTCAGGCTTACGGTTTACACCAAGCATAAGTTCTTACCCCATTCCCTGGGAGGAGAACCTGTTGCCAGCAGCTGCTCTTCCTCTACCGCGACCCCCTGCCCCTGAGGACAACAACCAGATGACATCTGCTGACTGGTCCCTTTCAACATCAACTCTTGTGTCTTTTCTTTTCCATCATGTTTTATACCTGATTTTTTCTTAAAATGTAGCATTGCGATTGTGCTCAGTAAGTAAACCAATAATACAGTGCACACTCACAAATCACACAAATTGTGCTGTCAAAAACATACAAACATGGGCAAAGGGGATAACAGACAGACTGTCTTAGGTCTTAATAGTCTAAGATCTGTTTTTGGCCAAATAATATCTTGAAGTGAAGTTTTACTTTTGGTTCAATGTATTAATAGAAGACATTTAACAGTTATTGATAAAAGACAAGCAGCCAGGAGAATACATGCATTTCTCTGTGGTTAAAGCATAATCAGCTATCTGACAATTTGTTCTGAAACACGTCCCGATTGACCTATCCATTCTTACATCACTTGTTGTTACAAAGAAAGCTACAAATCAAGTCCGATTCTACAAATTTCCACCTTCTCAATCTCTTTATCCATCAACGACAACCCCCCCACCACTACACACTCAAGCAGCTGCAGGGACTGAGCACATTCCACATATGATGAGTGCTGCAATGCTCTACATGCCTGCAGACACAAATAGATATGCTGCCAGCTACGTCACCAAAGCATGCACAATAACATCGAACCTAAATCCCTTATCCAAGGATTGCAGTTAACAAAAAACAGACAATATTACAATTTGCCTAAAAAAAACAAAAAACCTAAATTCGTGGAAATGTTTGAGCAACCGGTGAACTGTAGCATGCAAGAAGGCAGAGGTTTTCAATGTCTACCAGTAAACCCAATCTGATTTGGCTTGACAATGTTTTAGTTTACCAAACTTCATGTTTACTTTTGAAATGTCCATTTCAGTTTTTATCCTTTAGTTTTTGATATCTCTTTACATTAATGGGACAAATTCCTTTTAGAAAATGTAAATGTAAATGGGTAACCCCATTATTATGGTAATTGGTAATAATGGATACCAATTTTTCTCAATTGTCTTTGTACAATCCAACTTTGCGCATAGACTTATTGCTAACCAAATAACATATTCAATAAACGTTGAAGAGGCACTCACCTCTGCCCCTCCCCCTGCGTCCACGGTCTCCCCCTCTCTCTCCAGGAGCCACCTCAAACCCATTCTCCTCTAACCGACCTGAAATCCAACAAGAAACAAAAGGGACAAGGAAATTGAGAAATTAAATTAAAACTTAAAAATTAAAGAGGCATTATCAATACTGGCATGGGAGAAATGCCTCTGAGCCTTTGTCCTTTTCTTACCTTCACGCCCTCTGCTGACGCCTCTGCCCCTCCTGTTGGACGCCCCACGTCCGCGACTGGCATCCCTCTCTCCTCCTTTCTTCTCCCTGCTCTCCTTTATCTCTGAGGGCCCTCCTTCCTTCCCAAGGCTCCTCTTCTTCCCCACAGTCTCCCAGGAATTCTGACAGAGGTAAACCAATGAATGAGATTGACTCTACATTGTTAAAATTAGCATGGTTCATGGCAATTTAGTCTCTGCAGAAACCCAGAGAAATTGGCATATGACATGTGAACACAAGCACAATATGTGTATATGAATGGTTTGTGCATAGACTCTTACTGTGTCAGAGGTGCTCTCCAGTAGGAAATTGATGGCTCTGTTTACATCTTCGTTGCAGTCATGGAGGGCTACCATGCACTCATCTTGAGTCTTCCCAGTTACCTCAATCAGCTGGGGTGTGCAAAACAGAAACACAAAGCGTTAAGATAGATCATCATGTGATGCAATGAGAGTGCCAATGTCCATGAATCCAGGAAGATATGATGGTCATTCAGAAAATGTATTTGTTTAAGTGTGTGCATATGCACAAACACATTACCTGTTTGACCTTGTCTTCAAAGTCAGCATCATTTTTGTCATAGATCATTTGGGCTAAACGAATCTGTTCTGCTGTGGCCTGGTAAACAAACAGAGTTCAGTAAGAAACAATACAACACAACAGGAACGCACAGTACCTGGCCTCATCATCATATTCAAACAATACATTGGACCAAAAGACACAGGGTTTTATTTACTTATTTCAATGAAAGACACTACAGTCCTGGTGAAGGACAATCCTTTGAGTGTCAAATTACATTTTACTTTCAATATCAGTATGATGACATTCAATACTAAGTGAGGCAATATTTGATTGTACAGAAAAGAGACTATATTTTAATTGACAGGACAATTCCATAGGCTGGGATGTATGTAAAACCCACCTGTATCTGTTTCTGTGGCTGTGTTGTTTGTGTGGTGGTGGGCAGCATTCTGTCCCGAGTCCCCCGGGCTTGATTGCTGACCACTGAAGTCATCATATACAGTATATACAAAACAATGTATGTACAAAATAGAAAAATCTGTGGGGGAGAAAGAGGCAAAGTGAAATGACAGCCACCTGTGAGATGGTTACACTCACAATTCCTAGTAAAATATAATAATGAATAAATGTACAAAGCCAGAACAGTATGCAGAATATAAGCAGACTGAGAGTCACTGTTGTCAAGTATACCATGTAAGACTATAACCCCATCTGTCGCACCAACCCCCCCCCCCCCCCCCAGGTTAAATTTAGCCAGCCAAGGGGGGACTGTCAGGGTGTCAACTTACAACCCTCCCTCGGTCTCACACAAAAAACATGAGTATGCACCAGCATATGTTATGGCTAGTATGAATAACACGTTTTACATATCGACGACGTCACGATAGCGACAGCCTTGCTTAAAATTAATAAGTAATCACAAAAAAAACTAGGCTTTATGGCGGTCTAAACGGTGTCCAAGGAAATCGAAAGCACACAACTTCCCTGAGTTAGATTATATTACATATAGTAACTGGTTGTCAGCTAAAATTACTACCAACTGACTACTTGTCAGCGTGGGAACACAACAAATGAGATCCACCGACTCGAATGTTGGCTGTCAGACAAACGTTTAACAGCACGGCACTGTTAGTGTTAACGATATAATATAGCGACTTATCAGTGGTTGCATTCGCCTGTATCTACCGTAAGTTGCGACTGATTCGTAATCTTATTTGGGTGAACATTAAAAGAAGCTCGACAGAAATATGAGCCGTACTAGCTAACGTTCACATTAGCGCTAGGTCAACTAGCTCTCGCTAGCGTTAGCCTGGCTAGCTGCTCGTCTTTGTTCCGTGTGCGATACACACACGATTCCTACCGTTAAAATGCCATATTCTACGGGCAAGATATTAGCAGTGGAATCATACAATTAGTTAACCTGACCACCAATGTGGTTGCTGTTCGTATAGCCTCATCGACACGGGAACAAAAAAAATAAACAAATGTGACAAGTGCGAAGATGTACCCTTTTGTGTAAAGGAAGAGAAAAGCTAACGTTGGTCACTTCACGCTAACCTAAGCTGCATGTTTAACTAGCTCAAGTTACCAGCAGGGTAACATGACTGAAACGAAATGAACAAAAAACGAGTGTCGTATCAACATTTACGACGGTCGGTGTCCAATACTTTGGGACTATGAATGTAATACGGGCGCGTGGGAGAGAAAAGTTGTCGAAAAACGTGTGGCCTGTTAATGTTAAGCTACGATATCAGCAGCAGGCTAACTGCCCGGCATGTGAACGGCCCGTCCGCATACAACGCAGCACTACAGTACAGATACAACGCCTGCTAGCTAGCGAATTAGCTAGGTAGCTAACTACCGAACAGGACGAACGGTTTCTCTGAATTGGCCGATCGGTTTTCCTTAAACTACTTTTAAAATCATACGACACGACGCTTAGGTCGTTCAAACGGCTTTTAAATCGGTACTATTAGCACAACAAACCGTTATTCTTTCTTTTACCTGCTAACACGCTTCGCTCAGCCAGCAGCAGCAGATGCTGTCACGTGACCCACAGCGCCGTTGTTCAACGTTGTGAAGCTGAACCTGCCAACCAAAACACACCGATCAGGTCAGGTGGTCTAACACCGTACCCCGACGCGCGCGTTCCTGTCTGGGAGCGCGCTTCTCTGTAATGTAATGTGTTTCCATCCTGAAGTCTGGTGGAAAGTCTTTCTTTACAAAGAGTTTATTAATATGCAGTGATGAAAGAAGTATTCAGATCGTTTACTTAAGTAAACGTAGCAATACCACACTGTGAAAATACTCCACTACAAGTAAAAGTCCTGCATTCAAAACCTGACTTAAGTAAAAGTATGCAAGTATTATCAGCAAAATTTACTACTTTATATAGCCTACTGTTGGGTAGTTTAATCTACAGCAGTGCGTCATATTCTATAAGGTCATCATATATTTGTGGCGTCGCTGTCCTTTGAGAACCAAGTATCTCAGTCCACTTTTCACGATCTTAAAATAACAGCCCTGTTTTCAGCTTTGTGACAATGCATTTTCCAGCTAATACAACGGGGTTTTAAAATAGTTGATTTAATTTAAGAAGTAGGGGAATTTTCTCAACCCATAAAGAAACACTTAATCTTAAGTTTATCAGAAAAAAAAATCAAATTCAAAATCACCAATTTGTGGTTTTCACTGGATAGGGAGGGTATGAAAGATTGTAATCTGAAAAGTAAGTCATAGCTTAAGCTGTCAGACAAAGTGGTAGTGGAGTAAAAAGTACAATATTTGCCTCTGAGATGTAGATGAGTAGAAGTATACAGTTGAATAAAATGGAAATACTCAAGTACAAGTACCTTTAATTTGTACTTAAGTACTTGAGTAAATGTACATTCCACCACTGAGTTTATGTGGTGATTCTCCCATATTTAGCAAAAGTCGGCACAGATTTAATTCCTGAAGTGAGATCAGATTTAAATTTGATGGGTTATGCTTTCAATATTGTGTCTATGGAAGTGTGTTTTTTTTCCTTGAGCCAAAACAGGTTGTGTAAGTGTCTTTGATGATGATGTAATACTAGCATAAGTGAACCTATTGTGAATTCCTACTGTGTTTAGGCTGGTTTATTCACCATATCACCCTCAGCTCATTGTGGAATATTTCCATAATAAAAGGATGGCAATTTTGGTAGCCAAATGCATGGATAAAACATCATATCTGCACACTATCCCACTCAATCATCAAATCACTTACTGCCAAATATAAATATTTCACAACACAGAACACATAATCTGATTATCAAGCACATTTAATTCCATTTTAAATCCTTAGAACTGTGTTTCAAAAACCAAGTAGCCTAAACTGAAATTACACCAATAGTCTCATTGCCTCACAAGTATCACAATCATTTATCAGAAGATTAAGAAATCTTACAATTCATTATTAAAAAAAGTTACACTAGAAAACAGTTTGCCAACTACCTACTACTAAGTAAACAGCTCAATACAACCTGAGCTCAAGTTTGAAGTAGGTTAGCAAAATATTAGTAGTGCATCTTTGGTTCAGTGCATCATCATTCCAGAGTCAGAGTTTTAGTCAAGCCCATAGCCAAACAAAAGACCAACCCTAATCAGGTTTGGCTGGTGTGGTGAGTCTGGTGGGAGTGCAGGTAAAGCACAAATTAAGATTAGACTCAAACCAGGGAAACTGAAAGTCTTGATCAACTCCAATTCCAAGGTCAGGCCTCAAAATGAACATGTGCTGTCATTTTCATGGAAAAAAACTAAAGATTAATAGTTTTTAAGACCAAGAAAAATACAAGCGAGACTAAAGCTTGTTACTAGGAGAGACTCCTAAAATTGGATCAAGACTGGGCTTGCAAAAGTACAGCCCTGCTGGATTAGATCAAATTAAAAGATACAGTATACAGTACATAAATAGCAGCTATTAACATAACTTCATTTCTGAATACCAGCCATCCAAGTTTCCACAGTAGTGTAATACACTTCCATTGTAAGATCAAATAACTAAATATGTATGGATTTCAAAATATACTGTATGCATCTGAATCAGCATATATACAGCACTGAGGATCTAAGAGGAAAAAACAAACACAAACACACAGCAATCTGTAGACACATGGACATAGTGTTCCCTTCTGATTCTAATAAACATGCAAACATGTCTTGGCAAGTTTCCGCACAAGAACCATTGTGTAACACATCTCTTCAATTTGTCCAATGCCTCTTAAAGCTTAAGTCACTTGAATATTTATAAAATGGAAAAATACTAATATTGACTCATACTGTATTTAGTGTTTTCAGTGACAAATTGTGCACTCATAAACAGCATGGCTTGCATAACTGGCATTTCTTCAGTGTATAGGCTGCACTTACAATATTAGTGATTATTGACTAAATTGATTCAAGAAATTGGATCATAATTATCTCCTAAGATATGGCTGCAGCTGAGCTATCATGCTGTGGACACACCAAGCCTTTCTCTCCATGATCTCCTCCAGCTTGTGGACATACTCCCCAAATGCCTGTTAAGATGGAGAGAAAGAGGAGAGTGAGGACAGACACGAGTGTGTAATCAATTAAATATCTATAGTTTACAAAAAGGAAGGAGCTAACAAATATGGCTTTGAGTTATTATGACCATATCGGGTTGCTGGCACAGAAGGGTCCCCTCTTTACGACATAAAGCTTCCATCTCTTCTAGCTGCTCCCAATGGGCTTGGACAACACGCCACCTAAAGTTGGATTGGATTAGAAAAAAGACACAAACATTTTATTCAAACTAAAAAACATCTAGGTTGTGATGACTCCATTACTCAAAAATACACAGTAGGTTTTCTAAATCTGTCACCAAAGAGGTCTGTATGATTTCTGTATCATGGCTGTAGGATTAACATATAACCAGAATACTAGTTGTTGTGTCTCGTTATAATGTGCACTGGCCTCTCAAACACAATATGGGCTGTATCACTAATTTAGGATTCCATTGTGTAAGTAAAATTGTGAGAATTCTGGTACTTACTGGCTGTTATCCAAGTCTTCCAGCGTAGGCAGATGGATTATGGGTCTAATTTTGCTCTCTTGACTATTTGATTCTGTAGAACGGTTTGGATGGAGTGAGATGTTTGAGTTGCTTGAATGGTATGATTGTAGTGTGTGACACTGCTTTGGCAATGTGTTCAACCGGCCCAAGAGACTTTCTGACTGTGGTGTTGAAATGGAAAAAGCAAGTTTGTTGTGCACATTGTGTGCATATTCTGGTGGCATTTGGGTGGCACCATTTGTCATTAGATTGTGTGAGCTGGGTGAACTGGTGTTCTCAGAGTGCCGGAAAGAGGATGAGATGGACTGCATGACAGGAGCTTGCATAGAAGCACATGTAGATGGTTTACGTGGAGATACAGGGGCTTTGTTGCCCAGGACTTCAGTAGCTGGCATGGGTTGAGGTTTGTGGTTGTTCTCTTGGTCCTGGAGGGAGACCAGCATAACCTCAGGGATAGAAGGCTTCATCATGGCTGGACAAGATAAAACATTGTTTACATACCCATTTTTAAGCATATGTTAGTACACACAAATACACAGAACTCACTCTTACCTATTCCATAATGTTTGTATGCGGCACAACGCATGTCTTTTCTTCGCTCAGAGTGATAAGTAGCTGTCATGGGGTCAGTGGTGGGAGGGCAGTGGGTCTTTGCTTGTGGCAGCTCCAGAAGAGACAGGCGAAATTCTACATCCTTGTCCTCTGCAATTTTCCCTGCCATCTCCGCACATGTGAGATGTTTTTTTTCCATTTCCCTACTGTTATCTTCCCACCTTTCATTCTCAAGTGGACAAAGTGAGGTGTTGTTCTGTTCCCCTTGGAGGAACGAGGCTGTGGCGACCTGTTGGTCCACTTGAAGCAAGGAGATGCTGAGGGGGTCCATGATGTAGCTGAGAGAAGTCTCTTCTTGAGGTAAAACAGACATTTTGGCTTTGACCTCTGGATGTTTGTGTACCTGAGAGTAAGCTGAATTTTCAGATAATATGTTAAGAGGAAGCGGCTCAGCAGGTATTTTACATCCATTCTGTGTGATGGGAGCAGTGAGAGGTAGTGTGGCTGGTTGAGCTTTTGAAAACTCTCTTCTATTGGAATTAGCAGCAAACCATGGTTCCTTTTCTCTATGGCTGCTTGATGGCACTCCCTGTTGGGCATTTTGCAACGGTAGAGGACGGATATTTGAGATGCATCCAGTATGTTGTAATTTGAGGGAGAGATCACTGAGTTTATTAGGGGTCAGCAGTGTGGCATGTTCACAGGCTGGGGAGAGGGGTCGTTCTGCTGGAGCTCGTTGATGGGGTGGCTCAACAGGAGACTGGTTAAAGAAGTCATTGCTGTTGTGGGTGGACACTAAACCGTAGCCATCAGCTCCTTCTCGCTCCTCAGTACTCCACACTCCATCAGCTGGGACACCTGAGGCATCTAGTCCTTCCTCATCCACTTCACTCCTTTCTTCTGAATCACAGCTGTAAGACACTGGTGCCGCTACATCAGCTGGCATTGCACCTGTCATCCTGTATGCCTGTTCTGTCTCCGTTGTTGCCACCCAAGCCCAACTCCTCTCTCCTCCTCCTTCCATCCCAACTGGCCTCCAGTCTTCCCTCCTTACTCTTTCTTCTCCTTCACCTGTTGCCTTCAGTGACCTCCTCCTCTCACTTTTACCTCTGTCTTGTCTACATCTTGCCTCTGTTCCTTCCCTAGATATCCTCCAATCTTCACCAGTACCAACTGAGTCACCATGACCAACCTCATCTTTATTTTTATTGTAGCTTGCGGAGGTTTGTAAGCTAATCTCTCTACTGGGGAAGAAAGGCAACTGTCCTCGGTTACCATCAGCCCTCACCTCAACCATATCTCTGTACGCATCTAAAGCCTCTTCCAAACCATGATACATAAGGGCAGAAACTGAGAGGCGGGAAGAGTGTAGGAGAGAAGAACAGGAAGATGGAGAGACAGAGGAAGGCAGAGATGCCTGGTTAGATGAAGAGGAAGAGGGTGAGAAGAGATGGACAGATGAAGGCATAAACTGCTGCAGTTGCTGGTGATACTGTCTAAGATGCCTGTCTCTCTCCTTTTCATCAGCCTTTTGTAAATCTGCTTCCCTTTGCCTTTCTACTTCACTACATGTGTCTCTGCTGCTTTGCACTGGTCTTCTCTGTTCTAATCGCCTTCTTTCCTCCTCTCTTGTGCTTTGCTGGTTCTCTTTTTCTCTGTAGTTGAATCCAGATTCCCTCTGTACTTCCCACAAGTGAAGCTGCTCATCTGTTGCTTTTCCAAGGACCAGCCCTGCCCTGACATTTTGGTTACCAATTGAGTGACCTGCACTGTCAGTTCCTTTATACCTTTCTCTTCTTCTACCTTCCCTCCCACCTGCTCTCGCCCTCCCCTCCCTCTTATCACCTATTCCCAGCAAACCTCTGACTGGTGTGATTTGATCAAGTCCAATTCCCTTTCTTGCTCTTGCACATGTTTCCTCTCCCCATATGTTGTTCTTCGGTGTGGAGCAGAGAATTGCGCCCCCTGTGGCCAACTTTGTGGAAGGTGTGTTGGGGCCAAAAGCCTCTCTTTGCCTCCCTAACTTTAGCTTTTTAGGAGGACTTTTCCCTCGAATGCCAACATGGCTGCTTCCACTTCTGCTGCTGTTGCTGTTGCTGTTGCTGTTGGACAGGTTTCGTTTGGGGGAGGGTATTGTCTTGTCTCTTCTTCCTCCTCTTAATCCTCCCTGTCCCCTCAACTCCTTCACCCTATGAAAAATCAAGTAGATGTAACATCTCAAATAGCAGTCACTGATCATTGCCTCTATAGCCCCTGACACTACTTTAAAATCTAAGAAAAAAATGTTTTTTCAAAGACATATCTCATTTTGTACACACACTTACCGGTCAGCGTATCTCAGTGTATTAAGTGTGTGTTCAGTTGCTGAGTGACCAGGTGAAATGTTGGCAATCATGCATGTCATTGAGTCACCAACAAATGAGTCTTTCAAAACCTAGAATGAGAGTTTAGTGACTGGACCAAAAAATCTGCCATGATATTTCTGCACACTTGTATCACTAACACACTCAACAAACTGAAAATCAACATGTTACAAAAGTCTTAGTACCTGAGTAAGTTTGCTTTGTCTGAAAGGTGTGTGCGACTGCTCTTGATCAAGGGACCGGATACATTCTTTAAGCTGAGAAAAAAAAAATTACAAATGAAAACGTGTGAAATCCCACCATACCTCCACAAATGTCTTTATGCAACTTTATGCATGAGTGTGTGTAGCTTACAGCCAACAGACTCTGGTTGATCTCAGCTCCCTCCATACGACTCTGCCTGTCCGGTTCTTTGGTATCTGACGCCCTCTCACTACCTGCCAGGTCGACAAACCACATTCTACAGGCACACACACACCTTTCTTAGTTCAGTCATTTTACACTAATACTACTGGGCTCATTTGATCTAATACACAATAACCCTAGAGTGATTTAAGGAGAAAAGACCATATTAAGCCCACAATGTAATAAAACATGTTGTCACTCACCTACCAGCTATCTGCTGGTTTGCACCTCTTAACTGAATCTGAAGTAAGGCATGGGAACGGGAGGACAGTGGATTCACTCCACTCATCCCCTGTGTGCGCTCCTCTGTACCCTGTGAAATCACCTTTGTAAGTGCAACGAAGAATGCATGAGGAGGGAGACAAGGGAGAGAGAGATTGAGACTTCCATTAATGATGTTCAAAGAGATTCCTGTAGTTTCTACATAGAAAATCATAGAATTTATCTTGTTTGGTAATATTTCAAGTATTTAAGGTACTCAAGAGTTGATATTGGACTTGAAAGTATGTATATTTACTGTTACACTCCACTGAATACGTAAGCACCTAAAAGTACTATTGAGTGTTTCTTGTGACAACAAAAAGAGACTTACATAAAGGAATGACACATTACAGGCAATGTTTCAGTCTATCATGGTACAAAGTCATTTGGGGGTAATTAAAATGCAATTAAAACTTAAAAGAATGCCTTTTCTGTCCTCTTCCATGAATTTTGAGTCAGTCAACAATCAACCATGATATTGTCTTTTTCCTTTTTAAATGGTAGATCTCTGATTTTTTAAATCAAAGTCTTCATATTGTGTTCTAAAAATCTAAAACGTGTTAATCAGAAAACCAGCTTTGAACAATATTGTCCAGCATGGACATGAGGCAAAGTTTAAAGAAAGGGGCAAACCTCCAGCAGGGAGCTGACTGAGTCCACTCTGATATCACGCAGCCCAGCAATGTGAACCACCTTCTGTCCATCTTCCCTGGCAAATAACCTAATGAGCGAGAAGAAATCAAGATAAATCCAAGTATTAAAAAGAGGACATCCTGGTTCACTTTCTGTGAGAAACCTGGGGCATTGACAACACAAGTTGTAATTAAAAAGTCAAACTTATTTTATAAAATTAAATATATACAAGTATATTAACTGGTGGCTACATAACAGAAATATGCAACTTATAATTTCATCAGTTTTTTGATTATTTTCTATCTGGTCATCTTTTTATCTTTTATGTAATGCAAGCTCCACCTCAAAAATGTGTAAGCTCTTTTAACACAACAAAACACACAAATACACACCTTTTCCTGTGGTCCAACAGGTCATACAGCTGACCACAGTAGATTTCAAAGAAACTGACATACACCAGCAAGGGTGAGCGTGTGTGTGTGGTGGAGAGGTGAGCAAAAATGTCCCGGACTACCAGTGCATACAATCCTGGCCTCCCAGGAGATGAACCCAACATGGTGTGAGTCTTCCCTGCACCTGTCTGGCCATATGCAAAGCAGGTGGCCTTGCCTCTATGGATGCACACAAAACAAAAATAAAGATAGTTAGGGAGCACAGATTCATAGAAACACAGAGGCAAATAAGCCCACAAGCATGTACTTCAAGTACCCCAAAAACTGATTCATTTGTACTCTGATTGAAAGGAGGGTAGGGTGACAACATAAACACCTCAATAAGGATCAATCAATGCTACCCTACCCATTGAGCATGTGCTGCACCAGAGGATATGCTGATCTTCGATACACCTCCTCATTAGAGCTCTCCTCCCCAAAAACCTGGTCAAAGTAGAACCTGTGCTGCAGGGACAAAAGAGCAAGAGGCAAGGCATGAAATAAACTTTGTTTAGGACATATTGATCCTTAGCATATGGATCCGACAAAGTGACCTTAAATACACACTATACACTATTCCTGTAGTTCATCACTAAATACTTTATTGAACATCATCACAATTTGATGATATGTGTGTTTATTTGGAGACACTTCAGTTGTACCTACAGTATAAATACATGATAAAACAGTGATTTGTCACATTATATCTACCTGTAGTATGTAGTGTGTGAGATCTACAGCCTCTTTGCTTTCATGGACAATCACACACTCTCCACTCAGAGTAGTCACAACATCTGCCTCGCCTCTCCTGCTCTCTGTGCGTGTCAGAGGTCTTTTCCTCACACACACACTGATCCGCTGCCCCCCTGGTTGCCTGCAACACACACACAAATCACGGACAATCACGATCAATCACAGTCCAAAGGAAAGAATGCAAACTTTATGCAAATTTAAAGAGACACAATCACAAAATGTAAATTACTAAATAGTTGTGCATGCATAAGAAACCAAAGTGTTGTAGCCATTCAGATACTTTCCGAATGTCTTTTATGTTCAACAAATGTATTAACATGCCGTCTTTGCTAAGATATTAATTTGTAGGGAGCTAGCAATAAGGACAACACAAACCACTGCCACTCACGTTTTGTTTGGGACAGAAGGGGAACTCAGTGGTAGTCCATAGTTGTAGTCAGCTGTTCTCTTTGATTCATAAACAGGTGTTGGCTTAGCCATGTGTTCAGATGCCCTGTTACTGCCTATTTCTGTATAGAGTTTTTCCTTCCCAGAGATTCCTTTTCTATCTTTGTGCCCAACTGGTTTGTTGCCAACCCTCTTTGATGCCACTGTTGCAGGATGGGGTTTTGGTTTGTGCAATGAGACACACTTCGATGATAATCTGGTGTGAGAGTTGTAATCATGGAAAATTCCTTCCATAATGTCTGGCTTGGTGTTTCTTCCCGTGTGATTACCAGATTGATAACAACGGAGATGCGGCCTGTGGTTGTTGTTCTCTTTGCAGCCACATACCACAGCACTTCCAGTGTCAAGCTCAAGCTGCACAGGTATGGCTGATCCTTTGCCCTGGCCTGGCTCATTATTTCTATTATGACTTGTGGTGACATGAACAGTGCCTACTGGACGAGCAAATAGCTTCTGATGATGATCGATGGTTTCACAACTGAAATCAAGCCGTCTACGAACACATGACGGTTTGGAAAAACTGGCTGCATTTAGCTTACTCACAGCAACATCCCTCTCATCTTCATCATCATATACATCTTCATCAGGATCTCCACAACCATCATAAGTAAAGCTATTATCCGCTACAGCATAGCCTTCATCACCACCATCATCATCGTAATCATCATCATCACCATCTGCATATTCAAGGTCAAGAGTTTTGACCATTTGGATCAGGTGGAAGAGCCGAGTCCTGTCCTCCATAGAGCGGATTCCCAGGATGGGATAGTCCTCCATGGTCAGTGCTGAAAGGTGGGCAGCACGACAAACACCCACTGAGGTAAACCTGAAGGACAGGAGACAGAGAGAGACAGATGGTGAGAGGAGGAGAGGACAGGCTAAGTGTGAGTTTGGATGTAAGTGAGTGGGTGAGCTTACCTGGCATAGTGACGCTGTAGGCCAACTGCTCTCAGACACTCATACAGGCAAAGTGTCATTTCCTCCCCTTCCCCTTCTCTCTCTTTCTCTTTTACGTCACTCCACCTACCCTGGGAGTGGCAGACATATTGCTTTAGTTTGTCCATCAGTTGGTCACACAAATAAAAGCGGTGCAAGGAATTACTGTACAGTTAGAATAATTCTTTGACGAAGGGCTAAACAGAAAATAACTTAGAGCAACCACAAACTTGAATCATCACCACACAAGCTTCCTACTGCTTTTTCCAAGACGGTGTGTCCTTGCTGTTGACTGATGGTCAATGGTCTGATCGGTCACTGTGTCACTACTACCACACTGCACTGTTGTGTTGGCAAGCAAAGCACAGGACACTGGTATGAGGCTGAAATTTGACACTTGGTCAGGATGGAGCAAGGGCAGCACAGTGCAGTCATGTCACACATTTCTGTAACGTAGCAAATATGATAAATATAGCAGACACAGGCATGCAACTGTTGCTTCTTTGATTTCTACAGTAGATTGGCTGGCAGCTGCAATAGTCCTGCCATATGGTGCTTGAATGACACCCTCTTCATGCATGCATACATGCATGAGGTGAGGGTGCTGTTCATTACTGTGTTTATGAAACAGTACACTGCTTCAACTCATCCCTCTCCTAGAGGTCAATCTTTCCTTCAGGCTGAGCCACAGTCGCTACAGTGAACACATGTTGGGATTTGAGTGTCAGCAACTGTTAATTCTGCAAATTGAATTACACGAAGACAACCTGCAGTGCAGTTTAAATTACATCCAAGTACAGGGGAAGTGGGTTGTTGACACCTGTCCATTCCATTAAGGAAAAGTTGTTGAGGTTTTAAAATTACACACATTGTCTTCAATAATTGGGTGCCTGTGCTTAGCAAATCGTTTTTATGTATAAAATGACTAAGTTTGCTGTAAAGTTTCTTCAAATGCCAAGAATAAACAGAAAACTTACCTGATTCACTCCAGACATTTTGGCAGCATCAGAGTGAAAACGACGGTTTATGTGAACGAGCAAAGTGAACTGACAAAATGCATTAATTTTTCACAAAGTTGCCAGCTTGAGTAGTATCACTATTTCCGTACACAATGGTGGTCTCCATAACGACGAAAACGGTTTGGGGAGGCGCTTTCTCTTCCCGCTGAGCACAGCTCCGGTTCAGGCAGGCCTTGATGGGCAGACTGACTCAAAGGTGGTGGAAATTATGAGACATTTTATCAGACGTAAATGCAGACTTTCAGAAAGACAGCCGGTCAATTTACGCTCAGTTCAGCATGAAAGAGGGGGATAATCCCTCAGAGGGTTTACTGCCCACCAACAAACCTGCTAAGACAGAAAGCCTTCTCAGACTAAACCATTAAGACATTTGCCCCACTGGCTTTACAACATTCTGTATGGAGAGCTGAGAACTGGACTACGGATGGAGATGTGTTTTCTGTATTAATGATAAAACTGGCAATTGGCAGAAAAACAAAAATCAACATAGATATATAGGCATAGATAAAACAAAGCCATGAATCCAGATATCCACGTTAGGATATCTAGTACTAATAGAAATATTTATTCTGGGTTTGGTTTTTTTTGTTTTTTTTTTTCATAAACATACACTTATGATAGCCTATTATTACAGTTTTATTTATTGTATTATTTTATTTTATTTACCCTCATAAGTAAATCCTAAGTCTCTGCCATAATACACTATATTATATACCGCAACAGCGAATACATGCATGCCTACTTTGTGTATACTTGACACACCCTCTCTTTGCAATTTAGTTAAACAATGTTAAACCACAAAAGGAAACAATGTCGATCATCTACCCGTGTTTCATTGGGGACATCATTAGACGTAACACACAACATTGGCTCTCCCGCAAACCTACCAGACCCATACCTTTTTTGAAACGCTGACGAAGTTTGGTTTGCATTTTATAATTTGACACACGTCCAAATAAATATAGCCGAGCTGTTTTGTACAGATAACGCGCGAGAACATTCGTGTGTGTAATTTTATCGAGATAAAGTCTCGTGTTCTGTCCAGGACATGAATGCATGAACTAGCGCCCAGTTGCCAGGTTACCAGACCCATTCCGTGAGAAAGACTGCCATGGCAACTAACTACAGAACTTAGAGGTGACGTCCAGTGTCAGAGATGTGAACTGGCAACACAAAAGTAGGTTGATTTAAATGTTTTGAATGGGCAGTTAATTATGAACTAGTAGGAGCTGAATTAAAGAGGAACTACTGCTTCTCATGAAGGGCTTAAGATGTGTTTCTGGCTGTTGGTCTCATGCATTCTGTATTGGTCTTGATAGTGAGTGTGTGCAGAATTACGTGCCACATTTTCTTTGAAAATACCAGCTTTCTATGCCAAGGGAAATATTTTGACTGGGGAGGAAGAAAGAGATTGCAGGTTACACAAGTCACTCGCTTTCATTTGTTTTGGATAAATTAAGTGATGCAGTTTGTAAGTTACCAACATTCAGAAATCTGTGGGTGCATCCCAAGACAGTTTGTTATTTCCTCCTCTCCTTCTTAATTGTGTAATATTCATGCAGCATGTGATCTGTTTCCCCATTTAAATGGGGAAATTAAAGAACATCTGGAGCACCTTGATGCAACATCAAGCATATTTTGTTCTTCAAGAATATTCTGTTTATCAGTGTATAACCCATTGGGATTCATGGGTCTTAGCCTCGTCCTGATGGAGGCAATGAAGAAGATGGAGGAAAGGAGCAGGAGTTTGGACAAACACAGCACCTGTGCCATACGCTTTTCGTGTGAATTGTGTTGCGCCCCGGTGCATTAAGTTTAGTCTGTATTAAGTCTGTATAAAAACAACATTCATTACCATCTATTTATTTTGCTATTAATCATATCCTCAAAACGAAAAGGACTTTTAAACTATATTCTGCATATTCCAGGAAACCTGTTGCAAGAAGTGATCAACATGTCTTCTGAGGAGGAGACTTCGCAGACTTCTCAGACTTCCTCTTCTTCCTCTTCTCCCTCATCCTCCTTTTCACCTCCCCCTGCTTCCCACTTCTTCGCGAAGAAGGAGGACATTGTCAAGGCTGGGCGCGTGACCAAGCTGGTGAATGGATGCAGGGATGTACTGGTCCTGTACCACCAGAGGCAGCTTCATGCAATGGACATGCGTTGCTATCGTAAGCTCTATGTGTGTTTGTGTTGACGTGACGCATAACAATATAACTTTAAAGACTATCCTCACCTTTAGTTGTTTCCTTTTTAGAAATATTTTGGCATTCATCATCCTAATATTATAAGTGTGGAATAACACTGCTGTCTATAATGACACTCGTTTTTCCACTGACAGATTCAGGTGGTGCATTACAGTATGGAGACATTGAGGTAAGTTGTGTAAAATATGATAAATGATAAATATAAATTCTTCTAGTAAGACTGCCACTACAGCTGCTACTATCTTGTTTCTCTAATCACCTTCATGCTGTGCCAACACCAGGAGTTTAATGGGCTGCTGTGTATCGTGTGTCCGTGGCACAAGTACAAGATCACACTGGCAGAAGGGGAAGGGCTTTACCAAGCTGTGGACGATCCTACGGCCAAACCCCTGAGAACACACTGGCGCTCCAAGGGTGTCAAACAGAGGATTCACAAGGTCACTGAGGTCAACGGGGATGTATATGTGACACTGAACGACTCCAGCGAAGCCATCGAGTCAGATGTCTACCAAACTGAGAGATATAGGACTGACTTTCTCAAGGCCCAGCCAAAACCCAAGGCCAGGAAATGACCAGACACCAAGACTTTCTTGGTGAAATTTTGAGTTTAATTCTGTTTTCATACACTGTTCACTACTTTGCTCTGATGGACACAGTTTCTTTTAGCAAGATCAGAGAACAGGGCATTTCTGCAGACATTGATCAAATCAGTAGGTAGGATGTAGAAATGTGTGAAATTATAGTAACACCTGGTTTTGCAGCTGTTTGATACTGAACTGGGACTGCTACAGAATATTGTGGTTTGTTTCCAATTATCATGGGAAATTATATGAGGAATATTATCTCATTGTGTCATTTGTCAAATGACAGCTAAAATCTTCTGAACACAATTCAAGACAAGCCAAGAACAATACAAAATAGAGTCTTCAAAATAACACCACAAAATTCTCCTCTGGAGTAGATGATATGATCAGATTTTATTGCATCTGCAGATGCAAATTCCCCCCATGTGTTGTGCAGTGAAATTACACAATTGATAGTCTAATCGGTGTAAAATATAATGCTAAAATGATTGCTCAATTTATTAGTTAATTGACAGAAAATGAATCCTCAACCATTTTGATAATTCATCATTTTATTAATTTATTAAGATTCCAGCTTCTGAAATGTGAGGATTTGTAATTGTTTATCATTTATAATTGTTAGAGGACTTATGTACAAAAAGCTGTTACAGCCCTTTTAATGGCTCTGTACACCCACACAGATGTTTCCTGATAAGATCTCTGCTGAGTTTGAAGTTGGGCTCAGCTATGCTAGAAATTAAGTGGTGTCACAAATCTCTATGTACGAATAAGAATGATAAAGTTGTAAATTGTCCCAACCTAACAAGTTCAACAAAACTAACAAGAAACTGAGACTAATGTAAACCAAGAACATTCTGTACATGTCCACGCAGTCCTTAGTAGAGGTCTAATCCATTGGTGGAATGTCACTTAAGTACAAGTATGAGGCACTGTACTTTACTTGGTGTTACTACAATACTTGTACTTCACTATTGTACTTTTTACTCTGCAACATTTATTTGACAGCTATGGATACTAATAACTTTGCTGATTTAGAATTTACAACCAAAATATTAGAACAGCTTATAAAATATGATGCATTGTTATAGATATATAACAATCACAAGTGGTGTTTACCTGCATAAACAATATGTTTGATGCTTAAAGGACATTTTGCTGATAATGCTTCTGTTGAAGGATTTTCATCTGTAATTGAGTATTTTAGCATTGTTGTATTGCTACTCATATTTACGTAAAATATCTGAATACTTCTCCTAATCAGGTCTAATCAGGCAAAATAAGTGAAAACACCAGTGTGGGTGTACTATGAGTGAGTGGGGGCTTTAAGTGAACTTACGCTACAAGACAACAGACGCTAGGTGGCAGCAGTCTGCTATGATGATGAAGTAGAAGAAGAAAGTCGCAGCTTGGTGACGCACAAAGACTGCAGTATGGCTGATGTGGTGGGTAACATAAGCAGTGAAAGTGGCTCTATTTTCATACATTTCACAGTTTTTACTTAATTATACATTGTCAGAATATCCAGACTTAAAAACGCTCTAAATTGTGTAAAGTTTCAGATCAAACATGGAAGCTAACAGAAGATAGAGCTCCAGGACAACGACAGTTATCACTTTTTGGTGTCTCTTCGATTCAAACAAATATCTTGCCGCGATGGCATCAGGTATGTCTTGCTTGTCTAGCCTAAAGTGATGCATTTTATAGTTTGCATGTCTTGTGTTGTACTCAAACGTTTTAGAGACGGGCTGGTTAGCTTCTTAGCTCTAGCAGAGCTGCAATATGTTGAATTGTCTTTCGTTCAGAGGAGGAAATCAACCTGCTGGTCATCGTCGTGGATGTTAATCCGATATGGTGGGGGCAGCAAGCTCAACGTGAGCCACAGGTAGTACTATTAATATTACTACTATGATAGTATTCGGACTCATGAATGGTTTTCAGACTGTGCAGTTTTTTAATGTGGCTGAGGCTGTCCTCTTGCCTCCGTCCAGTTCACCCTGTCGAAGTGTCTGGATGCAGTCATGGTGATGGGGAACTCCCACCTGGCCATGACCCGCACAAACAAGCTGGCTGTCGTCGCGAGCCACTGTCAAGACAGGTAACTTTTACAGTTACAGTGGTGAAAAGTAACCAAGTTCATTTACTGAAGAGTTGTACTTTAAGGATGATTTTAAGGTTTATTTTACTTAACTTGAGTATTTCCATGTTATATTTCTATTCCATTGCAGCTCAGGGGGGAAATTGTAGATTTTACTCCACTACATTCATCTGACAGCTGTAGTTGCTACTTACGTTTCTGATTCACTTTTTACATTAAGAGCTTATAGAATACACTACTTTTGTTTGTTTTTGGCTTGTGACCCCTTACAAAAAAGCAATGTCTAGTACCCCTTGTCACATTTCAGACATTTGATTTGTTAACAGTTTCACCTGAGTGATTTCATTTAAATAACTGTTTGAGGCCCAAATAGGTCAAATGATGTTATTCATCTTGACCTCCAGGTTGGGTACCCCTGGTCTACACTACCTAACAGTATTTAAAATATTTAAAACTAGCTCCACCTCGACCAGCTACAACAGTAAAATGCTGCTTACACATTAATGCATCAGTATAATGCAACAATCTAATAATGTCATATATAATCATATATCACTCACACATTACTCACACAGGCCATTTTTCTTCAGAAGCAACACTTTTGATACTTTTAAGTACATTTTGGTGCGAATACTTATGTACATTTAGGTAAAAAAATGTAATGGAGTATTTCTACATTAGTGTATTGGTACTTTTACTTAAGTACGGATCTGAGTACTTCTTCTGCCACTGTCAGTTTCCAGGATTGAAGCTGACTGTCTTGATGAATGTAATGTTTTGCTCCTGTCACTGCTTATATGCACATCTCTCCCACTTACTTTATTCCAGTCACTTCCTGTATCCCAGTAAGAGCTGGAGAGGCGGGGACAGCGGTGGGGATGAAGCAGCCTCCAGTGGGGATGGAAAATATGAACTCCTCTCAGTCGCCAATAACCTTATTGCTGAAGAGATCAGGAATGTTATGTCTAAAAGTAAGTACAAGTCTGTTTTTGTGTGCGTAAAATGAACATACAAATACATACAGTAGATGTAAGTCGATAAGCTTTCTCAACACACTAAAAGCAAGAAAAGTTGGTTACTGTCTTTGCAATTAATGCATTGTATTTATAGCTTCATTTTCAGGTGTTAAATGACTGTACAGTGTTGGTGACACGTTAGATTTTACTATTCATCTTTTGTGATTATAGCTGAAGTGAGGGGAAATTCAACTGATACTTTGTTGGCTGGATCCCTTGCCAAAGCTCTCTGCTGTATCCTTTCAATAACAGTAACAGTTTACAGTGGACAGGTGTTACAAGTGGACTGTTGTTGTTGTTGTAAGTGTTGTGTGCTCAGTGTGTTTGTATACATGCTCATACTATACATTTCGGAAGATGGAAGTGGTGTTTGTATCTGTTGTTAAGACTGTTCCTTGCTTAGATAATGGTTTCCTTTGCTGGTCAAATTGAAAGAAATGTCTGTAATTTGTTTTTCATCATTTTCTTTCTGTACACAGCAACGACTGTGGCTGAGGTGTTTTCCTTAATCCTTTTAATATTCAGATATTCACAGGGTCTCAAAAGAGCTGGAAGGTAATTAAATGTTTTTCTTTGTTTGTTAAAAATGTTCTCCAATGGGTACCGTTTTTCCTCTCAGTACTTATTAATGTTGCCTATTCTTTTTTAGTTGGACAGGAGATACAATCAAGAATATTGGTAAGCTCTAAATGATCTAATTTCATGAGTGCTTTTGTTTTATTGCCGTGATTTTGAACGCAGCCTCTGTATTTTACTGGATAGGTGATAAAAGCAGCCGAGGACTGTGCCCTCCAGTACATGAACTTCATGAATGTCATTTTTGCTGCCCAGAAGCAGGTAAAATAATTGATCTTGCTTGTGTTTTCTGTTCTGTTAACTTCTTATAGTGGGTATATATATTTTTTTTAAATGAATTTGTTTATTTGAAAACAGAACATCCTGATAGATGCGTGTGTGTTGGACTCAGACTCTGGTCTCCTTCAGCAGGTAAGTTTTTATGGCTTTGTTTGACAGTACTGCAGTTTTACAGCACAACGTGTGTTATGATAGCATGTACCATCCAAAAGCTGAACCTGAATACCAAAGCAAACATACATTGAGTTCAAATGGCCTGTTGAACAATTCAAGTTAGACAAACATCCATGTTAAGCGGCTCTCACACCACTTCGTCTTGTCTGTATTCTGTGTAGTGTTGATATTAACCTGTATGGAGCCAGATTTTTTAACCTTCAGATGTTTGTTCTGTAGGCTTGCGATATAACTGGAGGATTGTACCTCAAGATACCACAGAAAGTTGCCCTGGCTCAATACCTTTTGGTGAGAGTGCAGAACAGATTTTCCATATTCTGAGAGTATCATTTATCCCATCTTTCTGTAGAAAGGGCTGCTTTGTGTTGATGATGGTGTTTTCTGAACAGTGGGTGTTCCTGCCTGACTCTGAGCAGCGTTCACAGCTAGTGCTGCCGCCGCCTGCACACGTGGACTACAGAGCTGCATGCTTCTGCCATCGTAACCTCATTGAGATTGGTTACGTGTGCTCAGTTTGTCTGTCAAGTAAGTTTGAGTCCCAGTTAAAAGAAACAAATGCATGACAACAGTCTTTATAATACTGACAAATGCTGCAGTTACAGTATGTTTTATGTGCTTTCTCTTGTCTTCTCTAAGTATTCTGCAACTTCAGCCCCATCTGTACAACTTGCGAGTGAGTATAGTAGTTATACAAGCAGAAGTCTTTAATATAAACCCTATTTCCTCTGAATACTATTAGTATATATCTTAAATTATGCAATGTGATTTCATCTTCACTTTGTCAGTAATATGATGTAAAATCTTTTTTCATTTTAGGACTGCCTTCAAAATCCAACTACCACAGATGGTCAAGCCCAAGAAGAAGAAACTCAAGCCATCTACATGATTTTTGCTGGGATTACACTAATGTAGTGAATTTAGTTTCCTTTTTTTGATATTCAGATTTTACAATTTTGTTTGGTATAGATTTGTAATGAGCTTCTGTGACATGCTGGAAATGCCTTTGAGGCAGCGGGGTCATATGAACATGTTGACAACCAATATTTGCTTCTTTGTAGAAACGAGACTTAAAAAAGAAATGCAAATGTATAGCATATCAAACATGCATTCAAACATTTGGCCAGGGTATATAACAAGTCTTAATTTATGTGATTGTTTTGTTCATGTTGATAGAAACGATTGGCACACAACAACTTTAAGCAATTCATGATGTTGGGTAAAGATAATCCACTCAGTCAACATGTAAATGGAGTTACTGCTTTTGAAAACAAAATGTAACGTTTGGCATTTTTTGATGTACATTTTTATAAAATAATGGAACAACTCACTGTGTTCTTAGATATGTTTGTCACACAGCTTTTGATGGGTCATCTTTTTCCTACGAGTTGCAAATAAGATTTTATTGATGATAGTAGCAGTTCAGCAGTCATTTTCCAATGTCTCCAGTCATTGCTTTTCAGTGTTTGTTCACAACTTCAGATCTCTGCAAGATATTTCAACAACTACTCCAGATTTTGTCATGGATATCCTTGATTAACCCTGTTAATCTTTAGTGGTACTCTTACACCAAAATCACCACTTGCACACAAGACAAAGATAAATGAAACAGGCAAATGCTGTAACATTTGCTCAGTGCATTCATGAAGAACCCTCAATATCTACTACCAACAGTCAATTATTTGAATATGTAGGATTATAATCAGCATAGAATAAGGTAGCAATGTTTTATTCAACTGTCATTCATTAACTCAGCATGACTTCTCTAATAGAAGTACTTTGACACTTTATTTATATATCCCATTCTGAAGATTGCCCTTGTATGAAGGAAACAGTTCAAGTTCAAATTAAGATATTGAAAAAATAAACAGATGGAAATGTCTGCAGTATGTACAAAGTCAGCTTGAAACCACAATTGAAATTCTGCACAATGTCAAAGTGATCATCGATGGATTGGAACAATGTTGCATCTGAAAGAGAGAACGAGGACAGGCTAGTGAGTAATGTGAACCACTTTATACCTGCTAATACCAACAGACGGCAATCTAAATCATGAGTCATGCCTTTAGGTGGACGTGCTAAAGAGTGTTTTACCAATATCAGCTACTCTACTAGACTCTCAAATGATAAATCTGTGCTGATCCAAATACATGACTCTGATTGTGCCTGTAGCACTCACCCCAGCAGACCTCTGCCTGACCATCGTTTTGGAGTCAGGCTCATCTGAGCTTTCTGGCCGTCCCGGATGACTGTGACGCGTAACGGTTTCTGTAAAAGGACATGACATTGCAGTTTACACTCCACATGTTGAGTGTGTTCAGCAAACTGTAACCTATGGTTGGGCAATAAGAAAAAAGCATTTAACGTGATTACCAGAAGACTTTCCTATAATTCAAACAAAAGGTCTGATACATATGAATAAATCTAATTCTAATAAATCTGGTTTAGTATTAACATCTTTTTGGTGTAAATTAGACATCAAACTGCATCAAAGAACAAATGAAACAAAATAAAATGCCAAATGATAAATTTGGTGAACCAATAGAGCAGCTGTAGATTATGTCAGTAGCTTACCCCTTCACTGTGTTGTACCACAGAAGCAATATTCTGGAGGTTCTGAAAGTTTTCCGTGTTCACAGAACCAAACTCAATGACTTCATCACCGACTCTGAGCCCCTTTGGGATGAAACAACCAATTATTATAATCACAGGAACAAAACCAGCCACTTTTTAAGCCTCAACTTCAGAGAATTGTGATGGTTTATCTGAAACAACTACCAAATACAAACGTATAGTTCACATCACTCACAGCTCCACAGGCGGGTGAGCCCTGTGTCACAGCATCCACCCGCGCAAAGGGAGGAGGAAGAGTGACCTGCTGGTCCATCGCCTCTTCCTCGGCTTCTGCCTCATCCCGTTCCCGCTTAGCTTTCTCCCGAGCATGCAGCTTGTGCAGGGCGTCTTCTATCTCTGCCATGATTTCCTTGTGATCGTTCTGCAGGCCTGAAAGACATGACCAGAGCATTTCCTATAAAATGACAGTGGACTGAAAAGAAATGATGAGAAAGATTATTTATAAATAAAGAAATGTATTGAAATAGGGCTGCAATGACTATTTCATTAATCAAAAATGAAATTCTCTGGGTGAAGCTTCTTTGATGTGTGCATTTGCTGCTTTTCTCTATTTTTATTTTTTAGATTTTTATTATTGAAAAATTAAATATCTTGTACAGTTGGTTGGTCAAAACACGACAGTTCATGAGTCACGTTGGGCTCTGGGATGTTGTGATGGGAATTCTTCACTTTTCTCTTACTATTTTGATTAATTGAAAATGAAAATACCTATTAGTAGCAGCCCTACGTTGATATATTGACATGCTATCAAACTAGTGTCATCTTTAAAAAATGATCCGTGGAACCGACATTATGACAGAATAACGACTCAATCACCTGAATGAACGTGTCAGACTCTCACAGTATGTTAACAGGTGGGTTAACGTTACTGAAAGTTGTGTTGCTTCACGTGAAATTGTGGCTCAGACAACATTAGAAACATGTCAATAACAACAAACACGCTGCTGCTTACATGAAATATTGTGTCTTGCCGTCCTGATCTGATATAAATTAATATCTGCCCGGGGGTAGCCCTCTTCGTCAACCAATGGACCTTCAACTCCGACACCTTGCTGTATACATTAAGTAAAGAAAGGAAAGCCATGTTTAGCTAACTACATTCACAATTAATGCCTGTGGCCTTGGGTTAGCTTTGCTTTAGCTTTATGTAGCTATGTCTGACTGATTATTTGACAAACTTACGTCTTCCAAAACATCGTAATAAGCTTTTATCTGCTCTTCAATTTCATCTTTCTTCTTAACAAGGTTTTTTACATCGTCCATTGTTATCTCCGACTTTCCAGAACTGTTTGCCTCTGTCATCTTCATGGCTGCTCAACTCAGCTTGACGTGTTTTTTCCCAACCCATTTTGCAGACAAGTCCCGCCCAACTGTGCTGTGATTGGCTATTTGTAACTTCGACGGGTCCTTGTGATTGGATGCTAGCTGCGGGAAGTCCGGTCCTATTATATTGTGATTGGCTAGTACGTCCACATAAAACGTAGCTGATTTTTTTTAGCTTAAGTTTTTGAGGGTTTTTTTGTGACTGACCAAACATTTCTTTTCCATAATACATTCACCAACATTGAATATAAAAAGTCAACAAAGCCTCTGTTCCACCCTGTCAAATAATTCCCCCAAAAATTGACTGTATACCAAATGTCCTACACAGAATTGTCCGCTCAAATATTCACTAAAGGAAACACAAGAACACATAATATTAAATCATAAAAGTCAACTTTAATATAATATTGGATACAATCATTGATTATAACATAAACCCCTTCTTCAGAAACTTTTCAACAGTTGTAAACAACGCATGTGTTACAAATTGTTTTGCACCAGGTACTTCATCTTTGTACAGACAGTGAAGGCAACATGTTGAGAACAGTTACACAGCTCTGAAAAACATCAACACTAAATACACCCCTGACTTGTAGTGGTCCACAACTGTCCTTTAATATTTTCTCCTGTAGCATATTTTTTTTATTTCACAGTGGTCTACATATAGGCACATTGGTATACACTATTAGAAAAAAAGTGAATATTAAATAAGCACTCATGAAGTGTTAGGTGATATCACCAAGTGCTGGGTACCCTGAGTGCTTAAATATTAATAATGATCACATCTGTTACTATAAATCAGACTGTATTTTTAATGGCCTTCATCCTGAAACAGGATACAAGTGCAAATCATTTTTTTAAACAAAGTCTTAAAACACCTGTGTGTGCCCTGTGATACCAAATGCAAAAAGGTTTCCTTCAAGAAGTTTTCCTTCATGTTGAACTATAAATCAGTGCTTTCTGCGGTTGGATCTTGTGCAAATGTGTCATTGGAATATAAATCTGTGTTTGTTTTGCAGCCTACATACGTTAGTGCTGATAATTAAAAAGAGTCAAGTACCAGATTATGTGTTTTTGTTAATGTAGCTAACAGTCTGTATCTTTTGGACCTGCACGTTGATCCGTAAGCACCAGCACCGACTGATCTTTGTCATCCCCTTGAAGAGACACATCATGAGATGAGGACGAAAAAACCTGTGAGAGCTCAGTCTGAGCTGTTATCTCCTTCTGTACCAGAGCAAACTGGGCTGTTGCCTCATCCAGCTGTGAATGAACTGCTTCAACCCACTTTTGTAGCTGCACGTTGAGAGCATCCATCCCTTGGTCCAGCTTCTCCTGTCTGCCTTTTAGCTCCTCTAACAGGTGTTGTGTGTCGCTGGCAACCTGCAACCTCTGTTTTTCTGCAGCGGGAGCACGCTGACGCAGCATGTAGCCCTCAAACTCTTCTGGACTGAGGTTGAGTGCTGGTCCATCCAGCTTTTCAATGAAGGCCACAGCACAAGACTACAACAGGGGACAAGGGCAAAAGGCATGAGTGATCAACTGACCTTGTTACACAGTGGTGCATGCTGGATGAGGAACTTTGCAATAAACCTACCAAATTTGTGAAATAGTAGCCGCTCTCTCCTGCCATCAGACTGTGAGGGAGACCAAAACGAATCACATATTGCATGTTGGAGTGGAGGCGAGGTGGGTTGGCCTTCAGCACCACATAAATCAGGCCTGACAGGAAGTCATCGGCATTAGCGGGCTCACTGTTTGAGGTGGAGAGCGCTTCGAAGACATGCTGACTGCATTTGGACACACATGCAAGTTTGTCCTGAGGCGCTCGTTTCGCGTCCATTTCAATTATGGCTGTTAAAAAAAATAAATGGCAGGAAAAAATGTAAAAAACTAGCATTTCAGCCTTTTTAATGATGTTTGCAGCATATGGGAAACGTACTACTTTCCCTCATGATCTTAAAGGAGGAGTTCAACATTTTGGGAAATAAACTTTTTCACTTCCTGGCTGCGAGTTAGATGAGAAGATCAAAACTACTCTCATGTCTGTCCCTTAAATATAAGCCTACAGTTAGCTTAGCATAATGACAGGAAACAGCTAGCCCAACTCTGTCCAAAGGTAACAAAATCTGCCTCCCAGCACCCCTAAAGCTCACTACTTAACACATTGTATCCCATTTGTTTAATCCACACAAAAACCGAAGACCTTGTCAAAATGACAATGTGATGTTTTGCGCTGGGCTATGTAGCCTCGTATTTAACAGCAAGATGTGAGAGTAATATTGATCTTCTCATCCGACTCTCCTCCAGAAAGTGAATAATCATGTTCCCCAAAATGTCAAACTATTCCTTTCTGTACTGAAGTTGTGAGTCACCAGTTATAGCAGGCAGAAAGGGGTCGCCTGTGACTGCAGTCTTTTTATCAGGAAAAGGTACGCTCAGCATCTGCGGAGTGACCCAGTTTAAGGAGCTGCAAAGTAAAGACATCAGTGTCAAACAGGGCTTCAAGTTAGAGTTTTGTATCAAATACAAAAACAACACAAGTGACTTGTATATAAGGGTTACCGTATCCTTCTCTGGAGAGCCAGGTCCTTCTGTTCATCATCACAGCTGTCATGGCAGAAAACCCATTTGTGCAACCGTGTCATTATTAACTTCTCCACATGCTCCATTATCTGAGTGACCTGAGCCTCAGGAAAACCTAAAAACGAAGAGAACTCAAATGAAATTTAATATTCTCATGTTCTCACAGCCCAAGAAGTGTTGAACTGATCTGTACTCACTGCTGAAATATTCAGCAAACGACTGGTAGAAATCTTGCACAAGATCTGACTGCTTCTGTACTGGCAGATCCTGTAAAGATGACGATAATCTGAGATCAGAGCAGCCCTGACATATCAAAGAGAAGTTATAAGAAGAATAATGGTAAACCGTTAAATCAATAATTACATGGTAAGCCTCCATTGTGTTGAGGAAAGCTGTACATCGGGACTGCAAGCGCTGGGAGGAAGGGCTCCGAAGTATCTTTAGGAAACCAGTGAAGTCCCCGGGCTCAAGGCTCTGGTATGCTTTTAACACGTTTGTATAGCTTTCAGAAGACTCTAAAAAGGGGACATAAAGTGGATAAATAAATTAAGTAACATGTTTTAAAACTGAAACATCCATAATCAGAACGGCTCCATTTGTTGAGCCAGTCACTGCATTTCGTGAAATGGTGAATCAATGAGGAATACAGGTGGAGGACGGGCAAAAACCACCACAGATACAGAGGTTCAATCCCTGGCAGCAGTACCCACAGGTTGGTTTGTGAACCTGTAGAAATAAGGGCACTACACTACCCATACATGGCCCATGACCCATACCCGTTCATGGGAGCCTCACTGTCCATTTGGCAATGAAGGAAAACACCTAGTAACTGCAAGTAGAAATCATGTGCTGAAGAAGCATCTGATTTGTTTGGTTAAATATCTGGAGTGGAGTTCAAGCCATAAATTGGTTGAACTTCTATCCTGCTTTTGATTTTTCAGTTACTAGCTCTCTTAGTTGTATTGTGAATAAGGCTTTTCATCATTTTAGGGCTTTTGCTGCCTTTGCTCAACACCTTTTTGATCTCGATCTTCAGGCAATACAGCTGGTGTCTGAACCAAATGCAGTAAAGCAGCTGATGGAGGGAACACAACCAAACATCTTGATGAAACTGAGAATGTGGAATAAAAACTACACAGAGCTAACAGAACCACCTTGATGTTTTGGAGGCGACGGGCTGCCCCAGAAGAGTCTCCTCATTGTGTTAATTCGACGACCTTTCTCAATGTTTTTCTTCTCCTCAAATTTGGAGAAGGTGGGAGGCGTTCCATCATTGCTCGGCCTACAGGGAATGACAGAATCAGAATCAGAATCAGAAATACCTTATTGATCCCCGGGGGGAAATTGTACAACATCAGACATCCAGTTATTTCATTAACGTAGCTACCCTTACATATCCAGTTGGGACTGTAACTTCATAAATCAAAGCATTTAGTAGTTATTGTGTATAATTTCTTATTAATATATATAAATAATATGCATAACAAGGTCCTCCAATGTCTATTCAGGCAATCATCAATGGTACAACTATGAAGTTTCTATCATGTGCTGCTTTTAAGATGCAGATCTACACACTGACACCACCGTGTTGATATCACACCAGTGTCATTGCAGCTGACTAAAAGATCTAACTGCTCCTTTGAGTCTGAATGATTGTTATAAGCGTTGTGTTTACCTTGCGTCTTGTCTCGGGGCTCCAGCTGGACGCGCTCTCTCTCTCCAGCACTTGGAGCAGAAGCCCTGCCATGCAGGGTTTCCATAATACCCACAGGCGTTCTTGCAGAGCAGCTCCTCCTGAGAAACTCTGATTCCTCTTTGCTTATCCGTCCACATTGTAGAGCTCTCTCATGTACTACTCCCACCTATTGGACATAACATTAATATTTCAACCAAAGAACGTTTGTCTATATACTCTGTAGTTCTACTATAATTCCCTTAAAAGTTTAAGTTTAAAGGAAACTCTCCGGGCCTAAATCTCACAAGCCTAGTGTTCATTATAGCCCGGTCGTGCTAAACTTGGCACATAACCTCAGGCGTCTTTATTTGGCCTTGTTCGTGCATCATGCAGACAGTCGACTAGGACACACAATGCTGCAATACAGCACATTAAAACCCAGTAACACTCTTTTCCAACACTCAAAACGGTATGATTTCTAATTGTGTTGCCATTAAGGGGATGAAAATTGTTATTTTAGCTAGTTTAATTTGAGATATTGTCAGATTCTGCTTCTATGAAAACTACTTTCATGAACAGCAGAAAGCAAGAATCAAAAACACTTGACAACTGACAAACATAGCGTTGTGTACATTAATTATTTCATAAGAATGAATTACAATGGAAGTTACCAACTCATTTGTTATCCAGTAAATTAAAAAACTAAAATGTGCACTCAGATTTTCAAGAATCACTGTGTTCAAACTACTTAATCATGCATCATGTTTCATTGACAGTGGATTTTTCTTTCTCTCGCTTTGCTTTAATAACCCTCATTACCTCTTTTATGTGACTGGCTATTAACCGTTCACGCTATTTGGAAACTTTTCCACAATATCTAATACTGCAGCAAAGCCTAATAGAAGCTGAACTGACAGTCTACGGTTGAACCTCACATTAAATTTCCTATTGAAAGCACAATAACAGTGTATGAGAGTTGAGTGTTAGCTAGCGTTGTTAGCTAACAGTTTAAGAGCTCGGCAGTGGCTGACTGTCAGCTGAGGGGATTGGAGATAAGAACCACGCTAACGTCGAGTGGCTAAAGCTGACGACTATTTAACGAACTATTTCTGTTAAATATATGAAACAATTAAACTTGTCTCGCAGTTACAAAACAAATATTCATAATTATAAATGTTACAATTATAAAATGCCTCCTCACCTGTCAGCTGGTGAAATCATAACTAATTTAGCCGCTTCCTTCTTCTAGTTGTGCTTCTTTTTTTTTAATCCTTTCTGGTGTCTTAACCGTCACAAACGCATCATAGCTTGTACATTGAGATCGATAATCCTTCAGACCTCGATCAGTGAGACGTTGTTACAAAAGTATAACAGAGGTAGCGAAAACGCACTTAATAAAAAGTTCACAGCAACAAAAGGAAATCAGCTGCTTTAAACCTGTGCAACAGGAAAAGCCTTGTGGAAACAAACGTAAAGTTGGAACTAGCGGAAGTGATGTTTCGACACGGTAACGACCTTTCAAAATAAAGGTATCGCGGCAAGCTGTCTTAAATCACAGCGAGTATTACTTCGAGTATTAGTACTTCTGCCTAACTAGAAAATATATATTATATATTTATAATATATATTTTCAATGTATTTACCGGAAATATTCATATACTACTAAATCTGCCTTCACGCTCATGGATTGATGGTTGTCATGAGAGCAGTAAAAGTCATGGGTATACTTTTCCCTCTAGTGGTCATAGTGCGTAACAACACCCTTGTCTGTTATAATCATTTTATTTGGAATGTTTTAACCGGAAGCATTATTAAATATATATATGAATTAGGGCTGCAACTAACGATTATTTTCATTGTCGATTAATCTGCCGATTACTGTCACGATTAATCGATTAATCTTTTAGCAGACTTTATGTTGCAAATGTAGTATACATGGTTTTAATTTGCGATTTTTTTTTATGTCTGCATGTCATCTTCCGTTAAGACACCCTCAGCTATTACCTCAAGCTTTTCTACCGTCAAAATAACTTCTCCACTGTCTCTGTCTTTCCCTGAAATCACAAAAAAACATATGCCTTTTATCTTGTCTCTCTTTGTTTAATTTATATTCTTATTATATTTAATGTATTGTTTTGTCTTTTGCTGGAAATATCTCCAGATGTTCTAAATGTACATGATTAACTGACAGAAATGTTCTTCTCTTCCCCAGGATCTAGGTAACCAAGTAATCAAACAGGTAGTTTACTGCCCTCAAGTGGTCACATTAAAGAACTGCAACACAAAACTTAGATTCGTCAAGTGCCGTCAATGGTGACATGACAGCATGCTACCACTTCCGGTAAATAATAATATTTTCAAAACGACTACTGTGGGAAGGAGAAAAGGGATGTTGATCTCAGAACAGACTACTGAACCTGAAGAAGACTGGGACCCTGAGGAGGTGTTTACATTCAACAATTACACAAATTGTATAGAATAAAATGAATTCAAACAAACCAAAAAGAAAATATAATTGAACAATTGCATAAATATATAAAACATTTTCTGAAGGTGTGTTTGGAAGGAGGTTTGGTTTCATACTGCATCTGCAGCCTTTACAGTACTTTAGTTTAGATTACATTGTACATTACTAAATAGTTTTGAAATTAATCAAATTACTGCAAACGAATTGCCTCATAGATAACCTGGGGATATCAGGGCCCCAGATGGTCTGGATTCCGGGGCAGTGGTCTGTTTTCCTTGGTTGATAATCTGTCTTGTAAAACTACGCCTTAATTTAAACAATGCATCATACTTTATGCAACCTTTAGATGTAAAACCTCTTTTTGCAAAGTAACTAGTAGCTGCACCCAACTGATTAAATCTATTACTCATTGTTCTTTTAATTTGAAATACCTCACCGGAACGTCTGCATCTTGTTTTACAGCACTTCACTCGTCCTCGGCTCGCTATACGGTAACTAGGCAACGAGACGCTTCGCAGTAGCTAGCTAGTTTTAGAGATTGTGTTTTCCACACAGTAACTACAGACCAGGTGAGGCTAAATAGAAAGCTTTTTTAAACATACAGCTTTAGACGGTTGAATGAGGCAATGAGGATACTGTGGTGATGTGTTTTCTGTTCATTTAATTGCAAAATCTTTCGCAGCCTAGCGTTACTCTTTGGCTAACTTGGCCTAACGTTAACTAACTTTGCCGTAAGCAGAGTGCCCTCAACTCGATAGAACAAGGGGGAAAGCTCTATGAAGTTGTTAAAAAAATAAAGATTAGTGGTGGTTAGACATCATGTCAGATGCTGAAGCTAAGGAAGAGTGCAGGAAGACTGCAGGAGTTGGAGAAGAAACAGAGGCTGACACACTCGAGATGAAGGGGCAGTCTCAGGTCTACACTGCAACTAGAGACACACTTTTCCCAAAGAAGATAACTCATGCTAGAACACATGCATTGGTAAGTATGTCTTGTCGGATGTGTGTTTTTGTAGAAAATGAGTACTATTTGTATACTGACCCTCTGCACTTGCCATGAAGACAGTTTCAAGGAAAATGTTCACCTCAAACAAAACATATTTTCTATGATAAAAGGCTCTTCTGAGAACTTTTACTTTCACTCATAACAATACTGCAAATCTGCTCTTCATTCAGTCATTAGAATGGGTATTTGGGATGAATCCTGCTCTTCCTGCCTTCAGTATGCAAGACCATGATGAGCTGGTGGTCCTCTATGCTGGAGCTCATGTTGGCATCATATACAATCACACCTCAAACTCCCAGCACATACTTCAGGTACAAATCACCAGTCAGTTTTCAACTTCTTGAGGAATATGTAATAAAAAGGAGATGAGACAGCGTCCTTCAGATTAAGTCAGTGGTATGAGTAACCTGGGTAGCTATAAATATCTATTGATAGTACTAGCATGCAGGTTGAAGTGTTGATTTAAAAAGCTGTATATACTCAATCTTCTCAGGGTCACTCCTGCCCCATCTCATGTATGTGTGTGAGCGAAGACAGACGCTGGATTGCAACAGCAGACCAGGCACAGAAAAGCACAGTGATGATATGGGACTCCTACTCTGGGTAGCTCTTGATTTTACATGTATCAAGGCATTGTTTATGTATTAACCCTTCCTCTTGATGGTAACCACATATGTGATAAATATTCCAGCATTCCTGTTCATACATTGTTCGATTGCCACCCTGAGGGGGGTGTCACTGCGATGGCATTTTCAAGAGACACAAAACATCTGGTAACCCTTGGGGCTGAGGAAGTTCAAGTGAGTATGACTGGACAGATAATTAAATGAAACATTAAAAAGAATCCAGACTATAAACAGTGTTGTTTAGTCTAGATTAAGAAACGCACGACTATCTAGTCACAATCTATTAACCATATGTGGATCTTTTCACAGTGTGTGTGTATTTGGGATTGGACAAATGAAACCGAAAAGCCTCTGTGGTTTACTGAACTCAATCCTAAACATGGTTTTCAAGTAAGTAACTTCTGTCTTCTTTTGCTATTTAAATGTCACCTAACTTAATGGATGTGACATTCAGGAGATCAAACGTTCAAATGTTGGATTGTTTTTCAGGATTACATAATTTTTAATCCAAATGATGGCACTCAGCTGCTCAGCAGCAGTGAACGTCAGGTGTTATATTACAGCAGGGTGAGTCCTGCTGTTCCTTTTTATTGAAATACATAATATAGCTGTTATGCGTATGTTTATTGCAATAATCAGTTTCAATCAATTTCAGGCCCCGGGAAGTCTGCAGTACTTTCCCCTGAAGTTTACGATGGTAAAGGTAATAATAACAAATGTTGTAGAAGACAGTATTGAATTGTCAGTTTCTGTCTTTTATGGCAATAAGTATTTTGATTCAACTGTTCTTCTGATGCTACTGTATTTATGCAGCCTTCTCAAACTGTCAGCATGGCTGGCGGGTCACTCAGCCAGTCTGTGTTTCACTGGAGAAAGCCTCAGGTCCTCACAGCAACTGCAGCAGGCAACCTTGTGGTGTGGGATATGGCGGAAGTCTTAGCTGCAAACCAAAGCCTCCCTGGAGATAAAATCAAGCTCATTCCCCTTCAGAAAGATCCGATCACTGCTCTGACCGTAACTGACAGGTAGCCAGAGCCACATATATTCATCGTTATTGTTTTATAAAAGTGGTGTTCATTTATTGGTGTCTAATAATAAGTTTGTGTGTTGTTTGATATCACAGCTGTATCGTAACTGGTGACACTCGAGGCCATATCAAGTTTTATGATGAAGAATTCAGGCTTCTCACTTTGTTCAGTGAATTCAACCTGGACGCTATTGTTTCCATTTCCTTTTCCAAAGAGTGTACAGAGGGATACCTGGAGGATTGTGCTCTGGAGGCAAAACCATTAATCATCAGGTAGAAGAAATACAATCTATTATGTCCTCAGTCTAAATTGTTATGTGCATTTTAGCCAAGCTGACTTCTCTTTTTCTACAGGAACTTTGTTGTGTCCACAGTCAGTTCCACAGTAGTACATGTGAATACACAGAAAGGCATCCCTCAGATCCTGCTACATGAGGATTGTGAGCCTCTACATGCAGTGGCCTGCCACCCCAAACAGCCAGTGGTGGCCATGGGCAATCAAAGGGGTGTTTTAAAAGTATGGGATTATAACAACAAAGTGATCATCGGCACCAGGGTCTTTGAGACAGAGAAGCAGATTCAGTGTGTCACTTTTGACCCTCAAGGTGAGCCAACATGCTTACTGGCTGTCTTTGCAACAAACTAATGTTTCTGCATGAATTTGCAATTCGGCAATTTAAAGCTTTTTTGTCTCTGAGCAGGATTGTACCTGGCAGTTGGCTTTGGCAGTGGAGCCGTTCACATTCTGAATCCCAGCACTTTACAAAGTGATCCCGAGGAGTGTTTCCATTACACTGAAGACGGCATCCATCACATCACTTTCTCCTCAGATTCAAAGTATCTTGCCACTGCGGTGAGCAAGTACTTTTTGATAATCAAGTGTATTATGTCAGAACATAGTTATTGGCAACAGTGGTTCTGGACTGGAATATGTGATATAATGTGATATAAGGAAATAGGTTTGTGGCTGTGATAATGGATTGTAAATCTATGCTTCTATGTTTTAACATTCTTATAATTTCAAGAATGTACGTTTTATGTCTTTGTTTACTGTTAGGATGCTGGAAAAGCAGTGACAGTGTTTCGACTGCAGACTAATAAAGGCTCTTTGCCTTGCTGGATGTATGTGGGCAGATATCACTCCCACTACAAGCCCATCAAAGACCTTCTTTTTGGGGTTCACCTGGACAGCACCCAACCCAGACTGCTCTCTCTGGGAACAGACCGCCGACTGGTTAGTCCACTCTGTCTGGACTAGTTTGGTGTTTTGTAATAATGTTTTTTATGCCAAATGTTTAGCACACACACCTCTTTGTGCATGTGTGGGACTGAATGATAGGTGGAGTATGACCTGGAAAACAGTGATGTGTATAAGCTTGTCATCTTAAGCTCGGAGCGCCTTGAGCAAAGCGCCGTACCGATGTGCATGACTTGGTACCCTCCCCTCACTGCAGAGCAGTTTCTTCTCGTTGCCTCAGACCAATACAAGATGAAGCTTTTCAACAGCACTACCAAGATGTGCAGGTCTGTGAAACACTGTAACAAGATCAGATTATTTGTGAAATGTATTTCTCCGACTGTTGTCGCCGCCAACACTGGAAAACATTATCACATTTTACAAAAACAGAAAGACTCTCCTTGGCCCAGCATATGGCTCTCCCATTAAGAAAATAGAGGTCCTCCCTATGTCTAAAGAGCCTGAGACGAACTCATATTACCTGGCATACATCACAGAGGACAAGGTCAGTGCTGGCATTTGTTTGTAATATTTTATTAAGTAATCTGCTTTATTTTGTTTGTGGTATTTGATCAAATAACCTGCTTTGTAAAATCACAATGGGGCTCTGTGTCTCTTCAAAAATAAACCACAATTGTTTGTCTTTTATTGACAGTGACAAGAGCAACGCCTTGTCAGACAAGTTGTTGCTCTTGTCACTGTTAATAAAATATTTTTGATCATGTTTTTAAGTGTGACAAAGGTATTATGTGACTATGCTCTGTGTAATCCTGCTTTGTGAGACAGACACCTGGGCCTTTCAACCATATTTAAATTTAGTTTTTGTTTTTTGTCGTTTTGAGCCCAGTGCTGTTTTGGTAAGAAGACACAGTGATTTACATCATAGATATTAGCACTAATAGTGGGCTTTATTTCCAGGTGGGTCTCCAGATTTTCCCTCTGGATGGGAACCCCTACAAGTCCAATGCTTTGATCTGCCATCCGACAGGGGCGTCTGCTTTGGCCTGCTCCTACGACAGCCGGTTTGTTTTCACTGCAGGAGGATCTGACTGCACTGTCCTGTCGTGGGAGATAAGCTTAAAGTAAGGTTCAATAGTACCAACCTGTGAACCGGAGGAAATGCATGAGCAGCGTTATCATGTTTTCTGGAGTTAATCCTCTCTCTTGTTGTGAATGCAGTGCATTGGAGGCAGCAGCTGCCTTGGGGGGAAAGGACCTTGAACCCTTTTACACTCTTTTAGAGGGAGGCAGAGATGGCAAGTTCTACAGGGTGAGTTAAAAGTTTTCCTTGTTCCCGACAACTGCTGAGTGTTAAATCAACAGCCACAGATTATTCTGTTAACTTGAAATGAGAAGCATATGTCCTATTCCCTAATGTGTGGTGGTAGGCTAATAAATAAAAATATATATATATAATATACAATGTTGTCTATTTGCTATCGGATAGCATTATTCATATTCATATTCAGCTCATATTCACACATATATTGTACTTCTGGATTATACAAGGCTCCAAGATTAAGATATCAGTTTTTATGTTCCATTCCTCCTCCAGCTATGAGTATTCTGTTCTCAGTTTTCTGAGCTTTTCTCTCTTTAGGAGATGGAGGACTTTTTCTATTACTGCCAAATCCATCATCAAGGCATTGACTCAATGGAGAAACGACAAACGTCTACTAAAATCCCCCTGGCAGAGGTTCCCTCTCTAATGAGAGCTCTGGCCTACTTCCCTACTGAGCAAGAGGTACTCATTTTATCTGACAGTAAAAATATCACAAAAAGACCTGTATTTACAAATTACTTCTTTTTTTTTACCAGATAGAAGATATGCATAATGAGGTCAAGTTCAGCAAGTATGCCGAAACAGGAAAATATGTGACCGACATCGACCTGGAGGAGTTCATCAAGCTGTATGTCAACCACCGACCAGCCTTCGGCATCTCTGGCAATGAGCTTGCTCAAGCTTTTGACATCCTTGGTGGCAGTGATAGTACAGGAGAGCGTGTTCTGCAGAGACATGAGCTGCTTGAACTTCTACAGGCTCGAGGTGCACTGCTGGCTATTCAGTCAGAAAATGATGTGTCTGTTTTTACCTGTATTACTGTCATATTACTGAGAAAAATCTGGATCCTCTGCTCCAGTACATACAGTGTTTCATTGTCAACATGGCACAAAGTCCAACATATGCATAATTTTGATATTACATTTTCCAGGAGAACACATGACAGAGGAAGAGGTGGCAGAGTGTTTCACAACACTTTTAGGCCTCAATGAAGAGGAAGAGGAAGAAGGAGGAGGAAGAGGGGGACATTCTGAGCATGACATTTATAAATCTGACAGTAAGTAAAAGAAAAACTCACTCACAAACCATAACCTAAGAATTCACATAAACGCTGAAAAACATCGTCACTTTTTGATGTGTGTGTGTGTGTGTGTGTGTCCAGGTGGAGATTCAGAATATTCACTGGAGTGTGCGATCCCAGATGAGATAACTGTGGAGACATTTACAAGTCACATCCTGGGCTTCCCGCCCTCAGCAGAGCAGAGCGGCAGGTCTTCTCCTCCAGAGTGATGAAGGCAACAAACTGTCTGCTAGTCTGAGAGAAGTCGTGTTGGTGACGAGCCTCAGACTCTCTGCTGCTCTTTTTAAGGTTTCTTTCCATAACATGCCCAAACAGAGATGCAGGAATTTTTGTGTATTTGAATTCAAAATATGATGAATAAATATCAATAGTAAGGTAGATCCTCATGTCCAGCTTTGTCACATACAAGGTTCAAGGTTAATTTATTTGTCTTTTTACAACACGGGGTTGCACAATGAAATGCAAGTTGTAGCCCCCTTCACACTACACACACAGATTGTGTATACAAATATTTAAAATTAGAATAGAATAAAAATGAAAACAATAAATACAGTTATATACATATATTATGTTATAGGTATTATATATAAAATGTAATTTGTAAAGAGAAATTATAGATGAGCAAATTTAACTGTATTTCCTTTTGATATTTAAGGTACATTTTGCTGTTAATACTACTTTTCTTATTTCATTACAAAATCAATCAAGGAACATCAGTTGCATCTATTTATTTTTTCCTAAATAATAAATAGATAAGGTAAATAAATAATTTTTTTTTAAGAGGAGTAATTGAACATTTTGGGAGGGGAGAGAGGAAGACATGAGAAGGACAAACATCAGAGACCCTTGCAGTGGTGGTCTTTGAGATTACATTAATTTTTATTTCCATTCAGATGTATAAGAAAAAAAAGATACAACTAACTCGGGTAGAAAATAACACATTACTTGTTATAGTTATTTGAAGCCTAGATATTTGTGACACATATGCAGTACAATTGTTTTGGTCTCTGGAAACAGAAAACAGGGCTGTGTGTGTGATCTGTCGCTCCAGGTTTATTTTGAGGTCTTTGGTGGGTGGGGCTCTGACTCCGACCAATCAGAAACGCGTTAACACAGGAACTTCCTGCTCCGGACCCAGAGGAGCCTGCAAGCTGTTTTTTTGTCAGCTGGTCCTTGCGATTCTTACTTACGTCAACTATCTCACAAGACAACAACAAGTTAACCTGGCCCTTAATTACCAAAAGCGAAGTTTAAAAATGAGTGAACCGAGGAGACGGACTGAACCTCTCGAAGTTGACAAACCTTAACCACCAGTCAGCCTTAGCCGCATTTTCCAGCGCTGTTGGCAAGCCTCATGAAAGGGAGTTTTTATTGTCCTAGCTTGCTGGCTAACGTTAGCTATTTGTCTGGTGAGTTACCGACATGGCTACTAGAGAGATGTCTTTACGGCAGAATTACCGTCGCCCACCGGCGAGCATTAAGCAGGAGCAGGAGGACGACTCGGACGCTGAGGAGACACACCTGGGGCTGAGGAGGTCAGACGGGCTGGAGTCTCAGATCATCCACAGCGGACACTTCATGGTGTCCTCGCCCCACAGCGAGCACCCCCCGAAAAAAGGCTATGACTTCGACACTGTCAACAAGCAGACCTGTCAGACCTATCATTTTGGCAAGGCGAGCATGTCGCACCTCTCCATAGACGCCTCACTGACCAAACTCTTTGAGTGCATGACTCTTGCGTACAGGTAAGTTATTATAACACATCTCACCACCCTGTACTCGCATGGGAACATTCATTTTCACATTAGCTCCTCACCCAGTGCAAGCTGAGCTCTCTTCAAGCCTGTCCAGATCAGTAAAGTCAGGCTATGGGACCCTCTGGTGTGAAATTGCAGTCACGAGTCTCCTCTTCTTGTAACTTCCTGCTTGACCATGATTTGTAGTCAGTATAGTGCAGTGGTGAAAGAAGTACTCAGATCCTTTTAAATACTAATACCACAGAATAAAAATAATCCATCACACGTTAAAGTCCTGCATTTAAAATTATACTTAAGTAAAAGTACAGAAATATGATAAGTAAAATATAAATAAAACAGACAAATGGCTCCTGTGACTGATATATTATTATACTACATATGACATTATTAGATTATTATTACTGATGCATTAATGCATTGGCAGAACTTTACTGTTGCAGCTGAGCTCATTTTTAGCATATATACAGTTAGGTAGGTTTGTCCAGTGGTTGCCAACCAAGGGGTGGCTCACAAGATAAATCTGGGGGGTCGTGAGATGAGTAATGGGGTATGAAAGAATAAGAAAACAGAATAAGTTCTGCCACACACATTCATATGCATAATGAATTTTTGATTATTTTACTTCTTTGGGCCTCAAACAGTTGTTTGAATGAAACCATCTGAGAAATTTAGAGGGGAAATGCTGACAACTCATGAAATGTGATAAGAGGCCCCAACTACAAACTGCTTGTTTGTGAGGGTTCTCAAGCCAAAAAGGTTGGAAACCACCCTCTTAAATGTAGTGGATTGGATGTATAAAGAAATGGAAATACTCAAGTCAAGTACAAGCATCTCAAATGTGTACTTCAGTTCATTGCTTGAGTAAAAGTACTTGTTACTTTCCACCACTGGTTTAGAGTTGAGACATTATGAGCTCTGAGGACAGGGCCTGATGAACTCACACTCTCATTGCTCGAGACAAAAAGATCTTTGTTCTAACTGATGACTTAAAAAAAAAAAACGGGAACAAATCTTTCAGTGGTACTGGGCCAAAATCAGCTTTAGCATGTCTTGCCAAATTTGCCATTGGCAAGTCTTAGATCGTTATCAGGATCTGACACCATTCGTTTTTTGTTTTGATAGTGCTGAAAGGGATTGCTGGCAGACACAACTCCAGACTTGCTCAGTCACCTTTGAATAAGTCAGCCATCATGGCGTATCAATTACATAATGTTCTTGCTGAGCTGCTGTGGGTTCGATGGTAGAGCAGATCAGCCATTCATGGCAGAGTTGGTGGTTCCATTCCTGGCTCCTTTCGTTGTCCTTAAGCAAGACAGCGAACTTCAAATTGCTGCATGTCGGGGAACATGTCCCTTTGGACAAAAAGTGTTTGCCAAATCAATGTAATGTAAGAGGCCATTCAGTGAGTGCCAGTGATGTGTGAATTAGTGTTTATCTTACTGGATATCAGCTGGCTACACCACTGGGTGAAGGTGAGTGGTGATAACAGATATGTACTCTCTGTCTCTATTGCTGTGTAAACCAACTATTTCACAGCATAATTACACAGCAATTATAGGTTAATCATAATGTTACTACCTAACATCACAACATTTAAACACTTGTTGTGCCACCATTTTCCTATTTACGTCATAAATGTTTTGTATGCTGGACTTTATTCTCCAGACTATGCCATCCTCCAGATTTAATCCTTAAAGTTAAAAGATGATCATTCATAATGCAGCGTAGTGTCCTGACAAAACCCAGGACAGTGAATGTTGATAAGTTTATAGGCTTTAGACAATGTAAAAGCAGTGTTATTGTTAAGACACAAATTAAAAGTTGGGTTGATGGTAACAAGTACGTTAAGAAAGAAAAGAAAGAAAGAAAATGCTGGGCTCACGTTACCCATGGTTCTCTGTTTACAGCTATAGTGTTACTTGGTGCAGAGCCAGCTGCTCAGAGGATTCCCTCAGACTTTATAAATGGCACCAACTTGGATTCAGCGGGAAGACTAATTATAGACAAGGAAAGCACTACAACCAGTTACTGTTCTGCTGTTGTCATTCATCTGATGAGTGTGAAGAGTGTTTATGTACATGAGAGACCATTTACTCACAACAAGAACATTGGTGCATCTGCAAAGTTTCCCCTATAAGACTGCCTCTTCTCTCGTCATTGCACCAAGCTGGACCACCTACCTACTTACTTATTGAAACATTACTTATTGAAAGCGGAAAAGACTGGACAGGAAGCACAGAGTGTAAAAAAGACAGGACAGGAAGAATGGAAAGAGAGAAACTGTGAGCTAACCCGTTTGGATTGTCATAAACATTGCCCTATCAAAGCAGATTGTAAATAAGAAAAACATACTTATTATTTGTCTTTGTCTTCTGTCCTATTAAAATGAAATATGAACTTTAGTCATTTCATTTGACATTTGAAAAGGTTGGTACGTATTACCGTTATAGTGCAGTAGTATTAATACACTCAGTGAGTTAGTTTAACTTCAGACTTTCAGTCTTTGAGGCCACAAAGTTTCAATCCATTATGGGGCAACTCGGCTGTTTATTATTGCTTGTTCGACTTAGAACATAATTGTGAACTGACTGTTACAGCTATATTATTGTGCTGTAATAATGAATTTCACATACTGTAGCTATAGCAGTGCACACTAATGAATTCCTCCAATGTCGCCTTGTTTTAGATTTATTAGTGCACATGTGTGCTGTTTCCTCCCGGTTTGTTTGACTCCTTCTCTCCATATCACAGTTGTAACTATCATTCTAACTTGAACTTGACCTTGGCAGATTCCTGCTTGCTTGTTTTGATTGCTTTATTTCTTGAAGTATTTTCAGTACAGTGCCAGTGTTGGTTTAAGGTGACCTGTGCCTCTCTTTTTAAATTATTTGTACACTTGCTCTCTTACCTTTTACTGAGTGATGGATGTTGGCTCAGTGTTACAGCGAGCAGGCATCACTCTTAGGTATTAAGGCTTGGTTTTATTATCAAGCATCAGTATAAATGTGAAATTCAGGTTTGTATGATTCTGACAGAGATGACATTTCTTCCTGCTGGTGTCAAGTTAGTAAAGTTGAGCTGAATAAATTCATGGTAAAACAAACTTTAACAAATCCAAGTTAAGGTGTTATTGTGGAGTAGAAGGTGAGCATTTTCTTTTTCCAATTTCTTGTTGATTTTGTACAAGCAACAATATCAGCAAAGCGCTTCTTCTGCTGATAACACAAAGGAGAGCACCGTGATCTTAGAGGGTTTGAATTATTGTTGAGATATCAGTGGTCTGCTTGTACAAGTTAAGCCATTGTGTTTCTCACATAGTATGTTAACTGTACATTTTCTTGTCTTTTCAGTGGTAAGTTGGTATCTCCCAAATGGAAGAACTTCAAAGGTTTAAAACTTCTTTGGAGAGACAAGATCCGCCTCAACAACGCCATATGGAGAGCTTGGTATATGCAGTGTAAGAGTTCCACGCTGTCTTTCATTTGTTATCTATATATCTATACAGTGTAGTTTGTTTAGTATTTAGTTTAAAGTGACTTGAATTTAACACTTCTTAAATCAAGCTGGAGCATGCGTGAAGACATCACGATCTGGTTCAAGAATTTGTTGTCAGGAATAGTGGGGAGGCTCCTTCATAAATCATAAATCATTTCACCACATATTGCCCTTTTCAGGATCCAGGATGTCACCAGGCTTTGTTTTTCCTCTCAGTTCACACGTGTATGTTTATTGCAACCAACACTTAACAGTAGCAACATTATCTGTAAAATCAGGAACAACCACAGTATGGAACTGGACTCTATTTTTTGTGATTCCAAGATAAATATTGGCACAGTCGGTAACGGTTTGTTTACATGCCATAAGCAGTTACCTGACAGTGACTAATAGCAGTTCTCATTCATGTCTCAAAAATAAATGCAAACTAGGTCAAGTTTTCCTGAGCTATGAGCTGAGCTCTGACCGTTCACCGGAAGCTGTTCATGTTGGCAGGCCCTTGAGCAAGCTGTAGTCTGCATACATGATGTAAGAAATAGGATTTCTCATAGTTCGAGATGTCAGTACATTCTTTTATGTTGTGTAATGATTTATGTTTCGTGTAATTATTAATATTCTTTGTGACAATTGTGGGGAATCTTGTGCACCCTTGTGTGATTGGCACTTTTATGTTTATGACCCAAAATCAATCAACAAAGCCTGGCTGGTGCACATGTTTTACAAAAAGAGAAATATCACTTTAACCACTTCTGTGATCTTTATACCTTTTAACCAATGTCTGCTGTGTATTTCAACTTAAGAGTGACTTTGAGGTTGTTTTTCTACCCCCAGATGTGGAGAAAAGGGAGAATCCTGTTTGTCACTTTGTGACTCCCCTGGATGGAAGTATAGACATGGATGTCCACCGTCCTGCAGAGGTAAAGTTTTAGGAAAAGTTTGATCATTATGTGGTATACAAACCTTGTGACCTTCTGTGTTTTCCTGTCACCGAAATCCTCCAGTGGATCATTTTATGCTCAGTCTCTCAAACACTTACTTCTCATTTAGTTTTATGTTTCCCTTGTCACTTCCTTTCTTTGTGCTGTGTTTTTGTTATGGGCTTTATGGGTTTATTTCCCATCTCCATCTTTCTTCTGCAGGCCGCTGCCACAGACGGGAAATGCTGGAAAAGAAGAATTGAAATTGTCATAAGAGAATATCACAAATGGAGAACATACTTCAAGAAAAGGGTACTGTATTGTTCAATTTTCTATAGATACACTGTAATATGGATATAGGATACTGGGCATTTCGTAGATGTATCCTGTTTGTTTGACTGGTCATGAAAAAATAATATTCATCTAATGTGGCACTCACTAAATCTTTTATAGTTACAGAAGCACAAGGATGAGGACCTCTCAAGCTTGCTTAAGGTATGAAGAACTGCATCATGCTCAACCCACCAAAGTGCTGTCAGTATCAACATGAACATTATTATCAGCATCTGTTCAACCAGATGTTGATACTAATGGAATTAATCCATGCTAATCCAGTCACCCTCACATTATTTATAGACTTTTTAACAGATCACCTTTGACTACGCAAATTAAGTACTTTTGACTGCTTGCACCTTAGCTTGTAACCTGCTGAAATACACGATATATATATATACGATATATATATATGTATATATATATATATATATATATATATATATACAAGGTGAATTATTAAGACTAGTGCATGACGTGTGAACACAAAGTGCCATCCCATATTGGCTGTACTCAACACTGCATGCTTGTGTGTCATTAACTGGCTTGGTGGTTGCATTTTGAATACTCAAAGGGGCCGGAGGAGCAGCTATCGCTGTTCGGGGAAGTCTCTCCAGACATGCTCCGTGTCTCCTTTTATCAGGATGAAGAGACTGCAGCACGCCGTTTGCCTCGAAAGCTTAATGAAACACCTGCCCCCATGGAGATGGACCCTCTCTTTGACATGGATGTTCTGATGTCTGAGTTTTCAGACACGTTATTCTCTACGTTGGCTTCACACCAACCCATAGCCTGGCCCAATCCAAGGGAAATTGGTGAGAAAATCATCAGCTGTGTATTTTATGAAATCAGAAGAGAAAATTAGAATTTAAGTATCTTACTACTTTTGTCTGTTGTTTGTTAACAACCTAAATTATGTAACATCTGAATATGAGGGCTGCTTGAGACTGGATCTCAACAATATGTTATGTATCTGTCAAAATAATGGATGCCTTTCCCCCTGCTCTCCCTACTTCTGCCTCTTTACCTTTCACAGCTCATGCAGGGAACGCCGACATGATCCAACCAGGACTCATCCCCTTACAACCCAACCTGGATTTCATGGACTCCTTTGATCCACTGCAAGGTAGCAATACGACACCACCCATAGCTGCAGTAGCACTCACTAACACTGCACACTTTACAGTAATCAAGCGCACATGTTCTTGTAACTCTGCTATAGCAGTCCGCTTAGCCTAACACAAAATAGTAGTGTGGTTTTACTAACCTCTAGCTAACATAGAGACTCTTGTTCCAGACTTATTTCACAGCCTCCGTCAGACCGTCTTCCCCTCTGTTTCCCCCACTGCACCATCTGTCACCCCTCTACCCAGCAGCAGCTCTCAGTCACAGGTAAACAGTCCCTAACACACACCACCATGAAGAGAGTCTGTCCAAGGACTGTGTGATTTTTTTCTAGATTAAAGAGTATTCATTTTTGGTCAATTTACAAGGATTTCCGCCACATCTTTTACCATCTTTCTGTCTTAATGTAGTTACACAAAAAAATCTCTATAACATAATAATATTACTAAACTTTATTTACGTAGCACTTTTCATACATGACTCGCTGCTCAAACTGCTTAACATTAAATTGATATTCTTTTGAGAATCAACCACACCCTCAAAATGTGGCTAAATGTTTTGCTTCTCTTTCATGCTGTCGTCCTCCTTGAACCTCCCCCAGAAGTAATTTATTTAGCCATATTTTGGTGAAAGTATGTTTCAGATTTTCAGTTGGGTCCATGAATGCAGCTTTACCATAAGTCTTTGTCTGACTTTTAGATACAAAAGATAACAGTAACTGTATCTGAGAGCAACATGGCAGCATTTTAGTGTAGTTAAGGGCACATTCATGGACAGGTTTTTAAACCAGTAAAAGGATCTTAAATTCTATTCTTCAATTCACTGGAAGCCAGTGGAGGGACTTAAAAAAGGAGTGATGTGACCTCAGTATTTTTTGTACCTTCTATCTTTCCTATGGATTGTGTACCATAAACCCTCTTGAAAACAATATAGGTATGTCTTTAGGACTAAAACAATATGCATTTTGCATCTGCCTGAACTGGATGAAGAGAAAGACAGATATAAATGCAGCTAGTTTGACAAAGAAAACCAGTGTTTTCTTAAGTATAAGTTTGTAACAGTTTTGAAAATTAAGCTGCAGCATCAACATTGACCTTGATCTGTCTTTATCTCAATATGGATTTTTTTTTGTGTCCCCTGGGAATGAAGATCATAGAACTTGTTTGTCATGGATTACCGATTTGACAGGTTACTGATTAAAGTTAAACTGTTCCCAAATATCTTAATCTACTGGGATCATAATATTGAGGCTGACATGTCAATTATTCATAAATATTTGAATGAACAATGAATCCACTTCTGACATTGTCAAATAAATAAACCACATAAAAAGTTTAGAATGTGTAGTGCGTCTGCCCAAAATTGTAACCAGCACAAAAGAGAACATTTCCAGCTGTATGAACTTACATAGAACTGTGTCTCTTCTGTATCATATTGCACTAGAAGAAAGGACTAAGTGTGTTTGTTCCCTTTTCCTTTGTCATCCCTTGACAGGCCCAGTTAATGTCCTCCATGCAACTCACAACCAACCACATCTCCCCTCCTGGCCCCCTGCCCATCCCCTCTCCCATGACCAGTCAAACCAGTCGAACTGGTGGTGGTGGTGGTGGTGATGCTGCCTATATACAAAACTACATGCCTCTGTTTCCTGGGCAAGTGGCGCCCAGTGATCAAGCAGTAGTTTCCTCAGTCTCTCAGCCGTTATCCCATGATCCTCTGACACAGTGCCTTCCACGTCAGGACATGGCCTCAACAGCGCACATGGTTCCCTCGTCCATGGAGAACGCCTCAGCGCTGGGTGACACTGTAGCCCCATCTGTGATTACACACACAACCTCCTCTACTGTCACACCCAGCAACACAGCCACCACCTTCAGCCACAGCCCAGAGTATAGCTCCATATCCACACAACTTCCACCTTCTCCGTCTCAACTCCAACCCTTGGCTCCATTGCCTTCCACTTCTGTGCAGCACCCTCAGACTTTTGCCCTGCCTCGCCCCTTTCAGTTATCCAGTGCCAACAAAAACCGCCCTGTGCAAAGGATTGCTCCTGCTAACACACTCCCCCCCTCCCACCTCATCCTCACAGGTCTGTTGCTTATGATCTCAAGCTCAAGATATCGATTCTGCATTTGGAGAAATTGTGCATTTACCATTGTTGATCTGGCAGTGGAGCTGTGTCACTTTAACTTAATTACCACAAGATAGCGCTCAAGCCATTCTTATTCAGTCATATTGATTTACAACGTCTATGCATATCTGAATCACTGTGGCTTATACCACTGATAGTGTCATTAATTTTATGCCTTTATTAGAGAACTGATGACAGAGAGCTGACAGGAAATGTGGCAGGGTGTTGGCACCCCAACACATAAGGGGTGCCCCCTGCTTATCTTTGTAAAATTCAGTTTGAATATATTATATTGTGCATTTTTTGGCCTGAAATCTGTTAAGAGTGGTTATGTTAACCACAGACTGTTTCCTGCATAATGGAAAAGACACTGAGGAAAAAGACAGGGGGGACCCATGTGTCAAAAATGATAACTCATATATGGATCTTCACGTATGAATGCACATAAAGCTAACACTGCTGTCTCTTATGTCAATGTTCATCCTCTCAGCCCCTTTCCCTGGTCATGCCAGTGCTGTGATCGTTACACCAACACCTCTGAAAGCAGATGTGGTCCCTAATACTGGAGTGGTCATCTCTCCGTCTCAACTTGGAGGGGTATGTTTTCAGCTCTGTCAGTGTCATCCTCACTGTTTCAGCTGTCTCAACATTTAGATTTCTCAGTTAATTTTGTGTAATGTGTAATTCATAAATGGAAATTAATTGGGGATCAGTTACAAAGTAAAGCGAGATCATATTTTATTGTAGTGGTTCTCAGTCTTATACATCTTTTATTTCTTTTATTAGAAGAATTTATTTCTGGTCTATTTGTTCTCTTTTCATGTATCTCAGGCTTCTGGATTTCACGTTGTATCTCAGACGCAGAAGTCTCCCAAACCGATTGTACCCAAAGAAAAATCTTATTCTTCCAGCCGCAAAAATCAGAAAGCCTCTTCTAGTGTTGGTGAGAGTTCACTCTACCCAGAAAGCTCATCATAACTCCAAACCCACCACTTGATACAAGTTTGTTTGATTTGATTGATTGATTGATTGATTGATTGTTTTTTGTGTCCAGTTCACAGTCAACCAGGATCAGGTCAAGGATCACCACGTGGGTTAGATCAAGTTCCCAGTCCCCAATCACTGATCAGCAGCAGCAGTACACCTCTGGTAAAGAATGAACAAAATCAGGTTTGTGTTTTTGTATATTTGTTTCTTAACATAATGGTTTGTGTATGACCCTGTTTGTAATATCAGTAGCATTACCTCTTTTCTTCTGTAATACATGACACACTCTCAGTAAGCCTCTGTTTAATATTTCGTGCTGTTGTTGTGTGACAGAGCCGGAGGACAACACACATATCTGCTGAGCAAAAGAGACGATCAAACATAAACATTGGCTTTAAAACACTCTGCAACCTGGTTCCCACTCTAAAGTCACAATCAAATGTAAGTCTGTGTACCTGTGTCTTCATAAAACATCCAAAATAGATTCAGGACATTACTATTTACTATTTGGCCATGTTTGAGCACAGTATTTGCTTCACATATTGTTCTAAATATTTCACTTAATTTCTCCCTCCTACCATATTCATTAACTTTGGGCATTTAGATCAGCAATGCAGTCACATTGCAAAAGACAGTGGAGCACATTGGGAAGCTCCAGCAGGAAAGGCAGCAGATGCTGGAAGAGGTCAAGAGACTACGAGAGGAGATAGAGGAGCTCAACACCTCCATTAAGTATGTTACAACACCATATATATCTCACCCGTCTTACAATATACAAAAGCTGCGCAGACACTTAACACATTAACTCTCAACTGTTTCTGTCTCCTGTCACTGCTTAACCACAGCTTCTGTCAGGAACAGCTGCCTGCAACAGGGGTGCCCATCAGGCGGTATCGCTTCGACCACATGCAAGAGAAGTTCAATGAATATGTAAAGAACCGCACTCTTCAGAACTGGAAGTTCTGGATTGTATCCTCCATGAAAGAGCTTATACTGACTTACACTGTTTGCTGCTTATTGATCACACATAGTATGATGCAAACATTTTACTTTGATCTGGAATGATCTTCAGTCTGAAAGACACCTTGTTCATATCAGACTGATACATGACAGAATGACTATATCCTGTCTCATGCACAGTAAATGTAGACTTAATAGAAAGGAAAGGTTACGTAACAAAATATTCCCACTGCCCTTGAGGAAAGCCAAGCTACTGTTAGTCCAGGCTACATAGACAGTCTTATTTATACCTTATTCAGTGGCCACAGTGCTTAGAGCATTTAAGATATTAATGCAAAGGTGCATGGAAGGTGTTGTCTACTAAGCCACTCCTAGGGCAAATGCGACCTTACAAGTCATACTTGAAGTAACAAGAAAATATTTTATTAGTTGGATACTTTTCAGGTTAAGCAAACCACAAATTAAAGCATGACGTGGTAAAACAAAAGCTACAGACGTACGCGCTAGAGTCTGGAGCTCGAACAGTCAGACAGAATTGCATTTTTCTCACTCTGTAGTAAAATTGATCCTTGACTGTTATCCATTATAGTTCAGCATCATTATCAAGCCTCTCTTTGAGTCATTCAATGGGATGGTGTCAACTACAAGTAGAGCAGAGCTGTGTCAGACCACATTGCAATGGCTCGATCGTCACTGCTCGCTTCCAGCGCTCAGACCCAGTAAGTAAAATATTATTTCCATAGAAATCCGGCACAAAAACACAAAAGTATTGTAAGTCACCAGCACACCTACTCTATGGTTGCAACAGAAAGGATCAGTAGTTGTGGATCATTTGCAGCCCAGAGGGAACTTCCTTTCGGCTGCAAAGTTTTAGATCACTACTGTGTGTAATTCAGTTACTCAATATTTTCTGCTTCCTATCTGTCACTATCTCTGTTTGTCTTTTCCTGCCCTTTCTTCTGTTATCAAGCAACCTAGACATGGCAGGAAATCTGACAGTGCATTTCATTTTTTGATAATACATGAAATCACTTCCTCATGGGCAGAAATAGTAATGATCACATTTTCCTTTTTTTTTTAGTTTTTTTTAACCTCCCACTTGGTCAAAATAATATGCTTTTCCCCCTTACTCACTCTGACTTTAGCAAGTACACTTAGTGGATCTGATAACATAAGGTGACGTCAAATGATTTCTATCGTTTAGTCACAGTTTTAGCAGCTCTCGAGGAGGCTGGGTCTGCGTCGCTGCCGTAAACTGTAAAGAATTAATTTATCGTTCCAGCATGTTGTTCCATGTCTAGCTGGGCCGTCCCCTTAAATTTAATTATTCAATGAATGATTAAAATCTTTCGTGCAGTCAATTCATCAGTTGTAAGACAATTTTTTAAATTCCCCTAAGTCCTTGTCCTCAGCATGACACACATGGTGCATCCTGCGAGTGTTTAATGCAGCAGTCATGGAAAACATAGAACATGACATTAACACTTTCCCAAAATAGTTTTTTTTACATTAGACCCTGAGTCTTGCCTCCCACCCAGTCATTATACATAGTTCAGTTGTTTCATTGAGCATCCAAATCACAATCAATTTGGAAAGCTGTGGGGCGCCCCGGTAGCTCACCTGGTTAAGGCTGAGTCCCTATCCCTCTCTTTCTCCCACCTTTATTGTCTCTCTCTGAAGCTGTCACTATCCAATAAAGGATAAATAAAGAAAAAATAATCTTAAAATTGTGATTCAAGTACACGCCTACTGTGTAGCACTCTGTAAGGATACATAGCAAGACAGTTGGCTTCAAAATGCTGTGTTTTACAGCCAGGTTATGGTTATTAAATTGTGGCTTATTGTTTTTCAGTGGTGCTGAGTACCCTTCGCCAGCTGAGCACAACCACGTCCATTCTTAGTGATCCATCCCTGCTGCCTGAAGAAGCCATCCAGGCTGTCTCACACACAGATGTGTAGCCTTGCTTTCAGAGGAGATGAGATGACCCAAAAGCCACCTGAACCTTTTTAACAGCAATCCTCAAAATGACATATCACTAGTTTACCTTATAGCCATTCAGCAAGGTCATCATGTCTTCCACAGATCCACGACTTCCCTGAAAAATACAAGCTAGATCTGCCTTACTTTTACTCTGTGTGTACGATGGTCATACATTTGTTCTGTTGGACATTGATTCTTGGGAATGACGCACACGGGGAGCCCCACCTTTGACATTGCAGTTATAACAGATTTGCAAAAATGGCTTTCGACATACTATATTTGAATCACAGCAATTACTACTGCCTTCACCTTCTTTCGGTGAAGATCTTCTAAATACTTTATTGAAAGGTGGTACTTGTGGTTTGCTTTTTGAACAATATCTATTTAAATTTCTTTTATAATGTAAAAACACAACATTGTGTTAAAAAGGGAGCTATTGAGTGAATGTTCACTTTGTGTTCTGTATAAAGTGTATGGATATGATGCTTTTTTCACAAAGAGATAAGATGAATGTGGGATTTTTTTAAGACTAGCTGGCAGTATAGTTGTGTTTTTTTGGAGGATGAATCCTCTCAAAAAGGCTTCACACCAGAATGTGGGGGGTTTGCCTGAAACATGGTGAAGTTGGTCACTCATGGGCTGGTCTGTGCTTAATTAGTACAAGGAAGATGAGCGCTTTATTGTCTTTTCCATCCCTCATGTACTCAGGTGAATGTTATTTTGCCAGTTAACAATAATGGTTTCCTTGTGGTTTGCCGTCCATGCTAAACATAATCCTTCATACTTTGCTTGCCCTGCCCATTTCCAATGAGTTCAACAGCAGTCATCTGAGATACAGTATGTTGCATAAATGGGTTTCTACTGGGCAGATCACAGCATAATGGAGCGATATTAATTACAGCCCTCATAGGGAGCACATCTGAAATAGCAGTACAGATTTTATACACATATTTTTCATATATACTACATTCACATGTACAGTGTTACACAGCAGCAGCAGCAGCTGTAGGGGTCTTTTCAGTTCTTTGTTGGTCACTCAGGGCTTCACTGGTCAGCGTTATTATTTTCCATTCAGCTATGAACAAATCAAGTCAGGATCCTTCTCAGCAGGAAAACGTGTCTGTAACCCGTACTCTTATCTTCAAGAGTACAGGTTACATCACATGGTTTGATTTACTGATGTTTTCTTCTGCTCGTAGTTAGTCATTTATAATGTGTGTTAATGACAGACACAGGAGAAAATAGTCAGTCTGCCATGTTAAGACACAGCAAACAGAAACAGACCAAAAGCCATATCAGAGTAGTTTGCCCGTCCATTCAGTAGAGTTTGCTTGAGAATTAGACACTCTGTAGGCTCAATCAGCATGTCTGACATACATCAGCCTTGAGGTCAAATAAAGTGCCCTTGTTCGTGATCTCTGCAGGCTGATTAATCCTTTTTTATTTTTTTTAATTTGTGGTTTAGCACTCCTCAGGCAGACATTCATTTTATGGCTTGTGTTTTTACTTTCTTCTCTGCAGAACAACTGAGTTTACTGAGTTTTATGGTAGCACCACTGATAGTTCTTATATGATGAATGTGCAGCTTTTTGTGTCCAGTCTTTTATTGTGGATTGCAGACGTCTTTTAATGGGAGATTTTACTTTTCTACAAGATAGAAATCATTTACAGACTGCTCAGTTTATAGTAAGACGGGAAAGCAGTCATCAAAATTCAGCACTTTTACAGTGTACAGTAGTGCGGCCTATTTACAGTGATGTAAATCAAATAGGCCTATTTTTAAGTTTAATGTTTAGTGGCCACATTTATCCAAAGTGATTTATTACAAGTATAAGAAAATGAAGTGAATGCAGCTATGGTTGTCATGATTGTGGATGAAAATTTCTCACTTTTTGGCTTTTTTTTTTATTAGTTTTTTCCCCTTCAAACTGAGACTCAGACCTTGACTTATGACAGAAAGCTCCAATGTTCCACTGCAGCTTGACATTTGTGTGGTGATTTTAATGTTGTTGTTTTTTTGCCTCTCCTATGATTTTAAAATGTTTGTCACACCAGGTTGGATTTCCAACTTTTGTTTGCTGTTTCTGTGAGGGTTTTTTTTTTGTACCAGATGATGTACAGTATATCATTGCAGATTGGATCTGCCCAAGTTGGTTCTCCCCAGATGTAGTATTGTATTTCATTTGTTTTAAGAAGTAACGATATTTTCTTATGCTGCATCTTAGTGTTTTTTTTTTCTTTCAAAGTTCTCAAATGTCTTCATGCACCAAGTTTTAAGATGCCTTAAATGATTCTGAATCACAATAAAAGCAACAAAAATGAAACTCTTGACTTATTACTTTATTTTCAATAAATATAACTTGGTTATCAGATACTGATAATAAGTGTATAAGAACCATAAAGTAACTTCCAGAACAAGTGTACTTTCTCATCAAAATGTATCACAAAAATTAATGAATGAATGAATTTCAATAATTTAAAATAAAATAAATAAATTTTTTAACGCAGTGCAAATCAAAACTTTACTTTGCTAAGCTGCTGGTCCAGAAGCTGCAGCAGACATCTGACATACACATAACCGTGCATGTTCTGCTCAAAGGTGGGCAGGCTGCAGTCCCGACGGGCTGTGCGGTCACTCATCAGCAGCTCCATACGTTGAGTGTACTCTCTGATTTTCTCCAGGAAAGGCGACAGCTCTGGGGTCAGCTTGGACATCTCCAGCACGTAGCAGCGTAGTAAAGAGAGGTGGTGAGCAGTGAGGGGCTGCAGCTCCGGCACGACCTGCTCCATGATGTTCAGGGAGTGGCATGAGATGTTGGGAAGCAGTCCGGGTGCAGCCTGCGGGAGATGGATTTGGTCAGTAGTTTTCCACATCAGTGATTAACCCCCAGGGATGTAGAGTAACTAAGTACATTTACTCAAGTATTGTACTTCAGTGCAGTTTTGGCATACTTTTATTTTAATTGAGTATATCCATTCTATGTTCATTTATAGACTACTTCCACCTCTCTACATTTCAGAGGGAAATATTGTAGGCTACTTTACACAATATGCTCTCACTTGGCCACATTATACATAGACATAACATTAAACTCTGCTGTTATGCTGACACGCAGCTGTATGTCCCAGTAAAACCTACTGAGACTACAAACCTCTCCAGTCTTACAGACTATCTAGCAGATATTAAAAAAATGGATGTCAGCAAACTTTCTTAAATTAAACACAGATAAAACTGAGATCCTTATCATTGATCCTGACAATCTGCATCCTAGTCTCCAGTCCTCTCTTGGTCCCTTATAAATTCTTGTTAAACCAAATTTGACACAAACATCACCTTTGAGAAACACACTAACAAGGTCATCCAGTCATGCTACTACCATCTGAGGAATATTGCTAGGATACCATCAAAGCTGAGTTTTCATGACACTCAAACTATCATTCATGCTTTTATTTCCTCAAGGCTGGACTATTGTAATGGCCTTTAAACAAGTGTAAATCAGAAGATGTATTTTCTTTTCGAAAAAGGCTTTCTTGTAATTTTCTTTTAATTTTGAGGTTTATTGCATTCTTAACTATTGAGTTTCACTGTAGCCTACTTTATTCTTGATGTTGCAGTGCAGTGTATTGCACTGCTCTATTTTAAGTTTAATTCACCCTTTGTTTTACATTTTTTCCTTGACTATGCCTGTGTATTTTATTGCTGTGTTTTATGTTTTCGTTGTAAAGCACTTTGTAATGCTGGTTTTGACAACTACTATACAAATAAACTTTATTATTATTATTATTACATTTATCTGTCAGCTGTTTCTGGTTACTTTGCAGATTCAGATTTCACAACATCATTTCATAAAATATGATGCATTGTTACAGATGAATCTACCTGAGTGTGAAGCAGTTAGAACTGGCAACATCACAGTACCGCTTACTTGTTAATGCATCAATAATAATGATAAGACTGACAGGAGCTAAACTTTATAATAAAACCGAATGAAATAACATTTTAGAAACACTTCACAATATCTGACAATAGAGAATTTGCTACTTTTCACCCCTGCATGTGAATATCCATACAAGCTTTTTTGATTAGTAGATATAAATAAGCGCTAAAGAGCTTACTAGGATGCCCACAGCGGCCCGTGTCTCCTCCCGCAGCAGCTGGATGGTTGCGTTCAAGGCCCCGGTATTTGCTCCATGTTTCACAGGTCCGCAGGCTGATTGTGCAATGAGCAGGCACAGGAAGATGAGGGCTAGACAGATTTACATACAAGAGCACACAGTTTAGATGAATTAGATTTGAATATGCACACAGTTTAGATGAATTAGATTTGAATATGCACACACACAGAGAGAGAGAGAGATGCCTGATCTGTAGTCACCACTAGAAAGTTTCAGTGTTGAGCAACTTTGCCCGCAGAAGTTAAAGTTGTAGGACCGCCTGGTTTAAAAATAGACACACACCGCACATTAAGATGCTTACCAGCACGGCAATCCATGACGACAGGAGGCTTTAGTCAGCAGCAGGCTCTCTGATGTGACACTTTCTCTGAGCCATCTTTCGAGGATCACTTTTATTAGGACTCCTTAGATAAAGATCAGCATCTTAAACATTTCCACTGCGTTTCTAGTAGCTACAGCTGTGACAGAAAAAGCCATACAAGTTCAGGATACGATCTTACTTTGTGGGGGTTCCCTCTTAGGAATCTCTGGCGTAGAAAAACCTACACGTCCCGTAACATGCCTACGGTCAAATCTGATTAAATCTTTGGGTGTAAAACTCCACAGCATTGTTTATTAAACGGGCGTGCTCTTTGTGTGATTCCTCATGTGAAGATTTAAAATGAAATAAAAAATTGCTATCTTTGTGAGCACCAATTTCTGTTTTAAACCATATAGTGAGGATATTTCAGCATTGTGAGGACATTTTGGCCAGCCCTCACTACTTCAAAAGGACTTCACACTTGGTTTTGAGGTTAGGGTTAGGAAGTTGTGATGGTTAGGGGCCAGAGAATGCATTATGTCAATGAGTGTTCTCACAAGTATAGAAAGACAAATGTGTGTGTTCTTCTACTTTCATGTTCTATGATTCCTGCTCAGTGATGGGTTACACCACATACAGTTGTGTCCAAAATAATAGCAGTGTGATTAAAAAGGTGAGTAAACGTCAAAATCCCTCAAATAAATAGTATTTTAATGAACACAAATGCATTGGGGACACAGCACTTTCTATTTCAAAGCAAGAAAATTGGAAAAAGTAATTGAATTTGATAATATTTTACAGAAAGTCAAGAAATATGTTCAAAAAAATAGCAGTGTTGACATCTGTCTTTACAAACTCAAATGTACTGTATAAACTAAGAAATGCTTGAAGATTCAACTTTCCTGAGAATCATAAACTAATATTTAGTTGCATAACCACGGTTTCTGATAACTGCTTCACATCTGTGGTGCATGGAGTCGACCAACTTCTGGCACCGGTCAACAGGTATTGCAGCCCAGGACAATTGTACTACGTTCCACAATTCCTCTGAATTTCTTGGTTTTGCCTCGTGAACAGCATTTTTCATGTCAGCCCACAAGTTTCCTATGGGATTAAGGTCCGGGGATTGTGCTGGCCACTCCATTACTTGAATGCGGTTTGTCTGGAACCATGATTTTGCTCGCTTGCTGGTGTGTTTGGGGTCATTGTCTTGTTGAAACACCCATTTCAAGGGCATTTCCTCTTCAGCATACAGCAACATGACTTCTTCCAGTATTCTGATGTACTCAGACTGATCCATGATCCCTGGTATGCGATAAATAGGACCAACACCATAGTACGAGAAACATCCCCATATCATGATGCTTCCACCACCATGCTTCACCGTCTTCACTGTGTACTGTGGCTTGAATTCAGTGTTTGCAGGACGTCTGACAAACTGTCTGTGGCCCTTAGACCCAAAAAGAACAATCTTACTCTCATCAGTCCACAAAATATTACGCCATTTCTTTTTAGGCCAGTCAATGTGTTCTTTGGCAAATTGTAACCGCTTCAGAACGTCTTTTTTTTAACAATGGGACTTTGCGGGGGCTTCTTGCTGGTAGCTTGGCTTCACATAGACGTCGTCTGATTGTTGCAGTACTCACAGGCAACCTTAGATCTTCTTTGATCCTCCTGGAGCTGATCATTGGCTGAGCCTTTGCCATTCTGGTTATTCTCCGATCCATCTGAATAGTCGTTTTTCTTTTTCTTCCTCGCCTTTCTGGTTTTGGCTGCCATTTTAAAGCGTTTGATATCATTTTAGCTGAACAGCCTATCATTTTCTGCACTTCTTTATAGGTTTTCCCTTCTTTGATTAATTCCTTAATCAAAGAACGCTCTTCTTCTGAACAGTGTCTTGGGTACCGGTTCTTTATGGTAATGTCATTAAGAGGAGCATAGTCAATACAGGGTCTCAACGACCCGTCCTTCTTCCCCACAAAGAAGAATCTAGCTCCCACCGGTGATGAGGACGGTCGAATAAGACTCACTTTTAGAGGTCTCAATGTAATCCTCCATAGCCTTCCTCTCTGGTCCCGAGATGGAATGAGGTCAAATAAGGTGTTGCCATCAAGTGCGCTTGCCTTAAGAAGGCAAGGTAATAGCTCTGATCTTAATCCCAGTTCTTTAGCAAGATCCCAAGCCATCAGGCTTTCATCCGCCCCTGAGTCAATGAGGACCTTCTTGGTCCATGTGGTGCCATTGTGTGCGATTACTACCTTCGTGGGAGTCCGAGGTGGGAATTTTACAGGTAGACGGCTCACTAGTGCCCTCCTCTTCACTGGTGAGCCTGACCTTTTGCCAGACACTTGGCGAGGAGATGTCCTTTCTCACCACAATAGAAGCATCGGCCCTCCTGCAGGCGTCGCTGTTGCTCCTCGGAGGTGATCTTGGTCCGCCCCAGCTGCATGGGCTCCTCACCGGAAGCAGGAAGAGCAGGCCGGAGATGAACAGGTGGCGATGGGGAGGGGTAGTTTCCCCACGATGAGTGTCCCTCGTGGCAATGGTGGCTAACTGCAGAGGCCTTTCTTTGGCTGATCTGGTCCCACAGTCGATTGTCCACTTGAATGGTCATGGTAATAACAGAGTCCAGATCTTGGGGTAGGTCTAGAGGGGCTAGATGGTCTTGAATGGGATCAGACAGTCCTTCAATAAAAGCATCAAATAACGCTGGGTCGTTCCAACCGCTGTCTGCAGCTATGGTGCGGAACTCAACTGAGTAGTCTGACACAGGGCGGTTGCCTTATACTAACCTCTTCAGGACTCGGGCTGCCTCCCGTCCGGGTGTGGTCAAAGATTTTCTTTAGAGAGTCTATGAACAGCTCCGGCGAGTTGAACACTGGGGAATCCCGAGCCCACTTGGAGGTGGCCCAAGCAGGTGCTCGTCCAGTGAGATGCGATGTGATGAAGGCGACCCGGGAACGTGGTGTGGGGAAGGCAGCGGGATTCATCTCGAAGTGCAGGTTGCACTGGACCAGGAAGGGCCTGCACTGAACAGACTCTCCCAAGAATCTTTCGGGTGCAGCAAGACATGGAGGCATGGCAGAGATGACCGGCAAAACAGGAGCAGAAACACTCAAGCGTTCGGTAGACGTGGTCGGGCTCGAGCTATGAGGAGCTTCTCGCAAGTGAGTGAGCATATCCTGCATCTGCTGAGCTAAGTGATTAACCTGCGTGAAAACTGAGATCTTGAAATCCTCCTGACGCGTGGACAGGTCAGTAACACCACGACTTATAGCAGCCACCTGCTCCTCATGCTGTCTGATGCTAGCACTGTGTGAGCTGACCAGTTCTTTAGCTGGGTTCATGACTGGCCAGTTCGTTCTGTCACGACTGGGCAAGGCAAAAATGAACCCACACGCACGACTCAAACAAGGTACAAATAAAAAGTCTTTATTGATAACAAAATAAGAAGCTTGACCAGGCAAGCCATCTCTACAGAGTAATAAATCAAAATCACTCAGACAGCAAACTGAACAGCAAACTGAACAAAATAACAAGAACACTGAACCAACTCACAGGAACTAACAGGGTAACAAGACACGGACTTACGGCTGGTAATCATGGCATAAAGGACAACATGAACTGGCACAAGACAAAGGGAGACGCAGACTATTTAAACAAGAGGTGAGTGAACACAGGTGGAAACAATCAGGGCGGGGCTGACAATCACAAAGTCTGAAACGAGAGGGAACACAGTTACTACAAAATAAAACAAGAAATGACAAGACAACATGTTTAAACGAGACAAAAACGGTAACTTAACGTAAATGACGAGACATGACAGAACCCTTGTATTGCCTTGCAGTGAAATCAAAAATGAAATCATTCTTTAAAAAAAAACAGATGAGTGGTTTGTGGTTTAAGTATTTCATTATTGCCAATTTGTATTTAAGTCATCTAGTACAGTATCGGAGCAGCACAAGGCTGACAGACAGTGTGGCAGACATCATTCAATATAAATAAAAACCTTAAATAACAGATAAACAAACAAATAAATAAATGAATAAATACATGAATAAATAAATAGATGAATGAATAAGTTGTCCACAGTGTTTTCAGTCACATGAGTGTTTTTTTTCTATGAAACTCTCCACCCATTGCCTGGCAGAGTAAATGATTCGGAGACCTCTTAGTTTCATACTGTAATCATGTGAAGTTTTAAAATTTCTGTGGCACTGTTTTGGGACAAAGATTTTATTAACCACTGCTTCGAACTGACTTAGAAACGCTGTAATGTGGTTGATGATCATGTCACCCTGGTGCATCTGAGTGTGATTCCTGATGATTGGCGGCAGGTGGTTGTGCAGGTAGTCGGTGATTGCACAGACGGAGGCCTGGATTTCTTCGGTGGTGTTTCCCACAGGCAAAGTTATTCCCTCAACAGGCTCTATAGTGTTTGATTTGTATTCCATCGGTGAATCTCCATTAAATATATGGCTGACCTAAAGAGAGAAAGTGAGAGTCATCATGATAAAGTCAATGATAGAGTGCAGAGCTCAGAGGCTGTCATAACTTTTAATAATGGTTTCATAAGGTCCCTCCATCTACACTGAGGAGACAAGTTGACTTTGCAGTACCTTTATGTTGTGTAAATTGACTTTTACCACTGAATACAACTCAAATGCATTAAAAATATGAAAACGTTGTGAGTGCAGGACTGTGGTCTTCAGTGTCACTTTCAATGCACAGTACACTCAATAAACTTGAAGTATGATGTGTTTACTCACATATTCCTCTTCTGCCACACATAGTTGGCAGAAAGGTAAATCCAGAGACTCTATATTTGCCCGAAGCTTCTTTAATTCAGTTGGTCGGGAGGACATAAAGGAGATGTGCATCATCACAATGCAGGAAAGCAGGAGCTCTGCAGGAAGTTATACACACAAATATGATGCTCTCATCCGCATAGAAAGTCAACCAGAAGCTTGTTCGAGTCTAACTTGAATCAACATCACAGAGTCAAAACTCAAGATTATACTGAGGGGGAATAATACACTGAAGAGGTCAAAACTTTATTGTCAGACCAACATTTTTTTAGGCAGCTTCCCTTCAGACTTTTCAGTCCCTCACTAATCAGGCAGCCACGATAAGGAAGTAAACTGTTGGTAAAGTAGTAAGATGTTAATGTTTTCAGTTATTCCTTAAACACTTATTTGCAATACTCCTGAAATCACATAATTATCAAGGCAACTCTAAACCATTGTTACACATACATGCTGAGAGTGAGTTTGACAAGTTTTTCGTTTTCTTACTCTTTGCGTACATTTCTTTTAACTTTCATTTAAAAACAGCTTACCTTTACCAAGAGACATGGTGTGACTTTTGTCTTTTTGCCGTTGAGTTAAACTGGCGCACACTGTGCTTATATATCGAAACATGGGATTTTTTTGTTGCATGCCATCATTTGGTGGATGACGCCTTTGTGGCATTATCGACCAAAAGATCTTGTTGTAAATGCTTCTAATCTGCAGTTGTGGGTCCCTGTTCCACATAGTTGTTTAATGTGGGGAGGCAATGCAAACTGCCACAGAGGTAACTAAGACATTTGATGTTTATCAGTTAAATGAAAAAAAGACACTGCTGTCAGATAAGGGGTAACTGTCATTTGCCTCATAATTTCCAAGACAACCTGATAGATTGCAGACGTATTCCAGAAATTGTTCTTAAGATGCCATCAAACCGTAAGAGAAAGAAACAGTTTAACTGGCAGAGTTTATCTCACTTACTTCCAAAGACTCACGCATAAAGGAGCTGAATCACATAAAAAAAACAAGTTAAGCCAGTTAAGTTAAGCACAGTCAGCCTGCTTATCTTGCCAACTGACATGTGAGAGGAAAAATTAAGTTGCTTTGTAGAGACTTAAACTTTATGGCTGCAGCCTGGCCTTGTCCAGCTCTATTTTTTTTTTTTGATTAAAACACCAGTTTCTCCCATCTTTCCTGCTTTTAAGGGGCCTGTGACGGCATTACTGATTTCCAAGTCTGAGCCATCCAGTCATTGATGTGATTAATATTTACCACGATGTGGAAATTCTAAATATGCTGTATTCAGTAACAAATTTCCAAGTAACATGAGTCCTATTGCTAAGATACTGTGGATGACACACATAACACAGGATGTGTGCTCCTCTGTATTTAAGAGATATCAGTTATTCACAAGATACACGTGTATTGATTCCACAGCAGGAACTTCCTGTGTACTGTTGTTGACCTAACTAATCTAACTAAAATGTATACCTGATAAATATCAGCACGTTGGCATTATCATTGTGAGCATGTTACGTTGTGGGGGTGGAGCTGTGTTAGGAGTGTGGGGTCCTGTGTGTTATAGCATTATAGGGTGCCAGTGAGTGCCACTTACATGGACGCAGTTGGATAAATAGACCACTTTCCATAGCAGAAATGTACCTTGCCATAGCAGGAAAAACACAGGTGAGCTGAAACAACTGCTTAACTTACACAAACACTGAAGTCCTGACTCGATGCAGAGTTCCTGAAGTGAGCCTCAGCTGTTGCCAGGCAACCGACAACATTTGTAAACAATGAACACCAAGGGCCTTTTCCCTGAAAGACTGCCCAAAGACAAACTGACCACACATTACATGCTATAGCTGCTGTATTTCTCTTCAATGTTACAAATGTCATACAGTAACTTCTGTTGACAGGCATGAGCTCCAACACTCTTTCTGCTGTGTTAGAGAAGCACATTCACCACCTGTGTCTGAATGACTTTCCTTGTGGATATGGCAGCTGGGTGAGTTTTTTTTTCAGCTGTAAATTGGTTGCAGTGTTTTCTAGATTATATTAAATCATAATGTCTATTTACTGGTTTAAAGCAGTCTCATCACTGCATACAGTAGCTTGTGTTTTGCACAAAATATTAATAAACACAGTGATTATGTTCTCAGAGAAAGACCAACGACAGTATAGAGGAAGCAGAGACAGAGGAGACAGACGCCCTCCTGGATCTGCTGAGCTGCCCTCACTCTCCATGGCGGCATGATGAATCATGGAGCCCTCAAGCACCGACCCTGAGACAGCTGGCTGTACTTAGACCTGAACGTCTGCACACTGACTTTATTTACAAATACTTTACTACACTTCGCATTGTGGACAAGGGCGTGAGTGTACTGAATTTTTATTCTTACACCCAAATGTAGTATTTTAGAATATACAATATATACAGCTATGTGTACACATACTTTGACTCCCGTTTTTCGTAGCTCTCAATGTACTTATAATGACTGTAATATATAATCCCTGACATGATTACATCCAAACGCATGAAGTTAAAAGTTCTCTCTCACAAGAACTTTCCAGCTCAAAAGGGTCAGCTGTGTGAGCATCATCTCAGATCAGTGCCAAGCATCAGCACAGCAACATACATCTAATGCATTCTTACTATATATGTAGGTGCATCACCAAACCTACAATACTCACGGTTTGACCATATCTGCTCCTCTTACTGACTGAATGACCACAGATAAACTGTAGAAACACTGGGAACACTATAATAAAATGTCTAACTCCAAAATACTAGAAATGTTACAGAAACATGCATTAACAGAGACAAGTGTCCATAAACCTGCTGCCCTGGTGCATGCTGTGAGGCTTTCCACTATACCTACCCTCCCGGGACACTACAATATGGTATTTGTTATATTACCAATACTTGTTAGAGTGTCCCTAGACCAGACATCTGCTATAGAAGCCCCAAAAAGTGGCATTTGTCGTGATCCTGAACTTAATTAGAGCATAGAGTTTATCATATTACCCCCTAGATCCCAAAATGGACATTTGGGTACAAGAAATAAACAGAGGATCCCAAAAATAAATCTCATTTTCAATTTGTCTGGTCCTCTGGTGGCTGAGGGGCTCTGAGAAACCACTTAGGTCTGTAACTCCTTGTGACCACTCTGCACCTGAACAAAGTCAATAAGTACTTGATGTTTTTACAAAATTGTGAAAAGTTGTACTTGTTCTGTCTGTGTTGTGTTCAGGTATCAGTAATCGACGACGGCCTGTTAAAGTTCTCAAAGTTGGAGGAATTGGTGCTGAGTGCCAACAATATCTCAGAAATCCCTGCTGAAAACCTTCCTAGCACTTTGAGGGTGAGTCACAGTCCTGCACCAGCTTGCTCTACAGCTTATCAGATATAAATGCATGATGAAATTTCACTGGTTTCCTCTACAACAGTTTGTCATTAAAGGGTGATTCACAAAAGAGTAGAAAACTTTTTCCTCTCCCGCTTTTCCATCACAGTAAAGGTAACACACTTGCTGTGACATCACTGGTTGGGGTATGTCCAGTAGTGCAACATACCTGACAGTTTTAACTCATAGATTGTGTTGCAAGTGTTATGATGTAGTGATGATTAACTGTTTGATTGCAAATATGTTTCTTATAAAGGTCTTGGAGCTACGTGCAAACCGGTTGTCTGCTCTAAACAGTCTCAGCAGCTGTCCACCTCCTCGCCTACAGTACCTCGGCCTCAGCTCAAACAGTCTGGGTTCCCACAAAGACGTCTCTCAGCTTACAGGAAGACACTGGCAAGTTTGCACACACACAGGAAGTCAGCTTTTTAAAGAGGTCACCCAAAACCAGGTCAAACAAAAACCCAAGTAGAATTGTGTACGTTTGTAAGGTAAGACAATGACATCACATCATGTCATTGTTTTTCTACCTGTGACAGATTTCACACATGTAGTGATTTGATGGCAGTGTGTCTGCTTTTGAATGGTGACACCTGCTGAGGCAACACTGGAAGTGGCCAGCTGGTGATGACACAGTGATGACTGCAGTTGCCGCTATTGTGTAGAAAATCTTTTGATCCCTCCACATCTACTAAATGTGGTTTCAGTGGGAGCAAGGAGTTCACACTTTTACATAAACACACCCATTTTCCCATTTAATCAGGTAATATCAAAGTGAAGGTTTATATTAAAGCTGGTAGGCCACCTGAGGCACATTTGTGAACTTAATTTCATAAGTTTTCTTTCTTTATCATCAATTAAACAGAATTGTAAATATCTAAAACACTCCACTGGTTTGACACATGAAGTTCAGTTAATTCATCACAAGGACACATCCCATGGCACTGGAGGGTGGAGGAGCTTTCCAAAGTTACAGAACAGACTTACTTTACAGAAATTTGGGGATGGAAGGGATGGAGGGGAGTTGGAGTATTTCTACACATCTTTTAACAGATGTCTGGCCTGAACACATACAGTTTGTGTGTTGCAAGGGGATTTTTTTCAGCTTGCGTTGCAAGTTATTTGTAAAACGTGTCACGAACAGAGACAAAGGATGTAAGTTGGATTATGGGAGGAGATCTCGGTCTCTGTTGCTTCTATTTTGGCCATTCTTTTTTAAATTTGTCTCTTATGAGTTCCCCAAACTTTATGGAAGTGTAATACTAAATCGATGGATCGAAATAATTCCTTTCCTGCTGCACATAATAGATCATTTTTGCTATCTGTGTTACAAAGTTTATTTTTGAACAAAAAGGATTCCTCATTTTCACTGTATGCCAAAAGTTGTCAGTCTTGCAGTACAACACACTGCTGTTCTGTAGAAAACAGTGAGTGTCTCTGACCTCAGGCCACAGCTTGTGTGTCTGGACCTGAGTGACTGTGGGTTTCAGGACCAGCAGGCCCTGCTGAACGCCTTGAGCACGCTCCCCTACCTCAGGACGTTGGTGCTGGAGGGAAACCCCTTCACTCTTGCGTCCTGCTACCCGGGCTTCACTGTGGACAGTCTCCCACAGCTCACTTGCCTGGATGCCTCATGGATCTCCCCTGAGGAAAGACATTGTTGCAGAGGCTTGGCCAAGATGACGAGTGAGACTGTGGATTTTGCTGTCATTTAGTATAACTGAGTCTTCTGAACGTGGGCTCTTGTTTCTTTTTAATTTCATGAGTAAGCAGCTCTGTCATTTCATACATATCAACAGCGTGGTCACAGTTTATAATATCAGGATTGTTTCCTTTTGTACAGATCTGATAGTGAACCGAGCATCAGCCACAGTGAGCTTGTGCAAGATGAGGGGAATCCCAGACCCGCTGATGAGTGTGGAGGAAAACGCTCCTGACTTCCCTGTTGTCACCTACCGCTACTATATCACATACGAGTTCCTTAGTCATCAAACACCTGTTAACCTGGTGACATATCATTCTCGCACTTTCTCTTTACATCTCTTTACACCAAGTTTAACACTGTCCAGACGGTGACATGTGAAAATGCAAATGTGTTTTTGGCAATATTTGAGATTTCTCAGCAAGGAAACTGTGTTCAAGGAAGCAAAAAGGGGGAATTTTGTACAAAAAGAATACCCACCTAATTTGACTAACTCAGGCTTTTACACAAAGTGAGGACTGTGAAATTTGTCCCCAGCACTTGTATGAAACAATGTACAAAAACATTATTACATCACTCAATAAATCAAACATCACATAAATCAAACAGAAAGGGAAATAATAATCACAGAGAGTACTACTTGGAAAAAAATATTAAACAGGGAAAATAGAAGGTAATATAAACATTATATTACAACAACTAAAAATTGATTGTATGGCAACAACAAGTACAAACTAGCAAATAGAATGAATACCTAAGATGTAATTTGTCTCATGGGAAATTTCATATTGATTTATGAAAGCCATTGTATCGTTGTAGATTTGATTAAACTTTATTGTCATTGTTCACAGTACACAGTAAGTTAACCATTACAGGAGAAAGAACAATGCAGCATGTGTTTGTTCAATGTGCTCATGTGCCTTGAATCCTCATCGGTTTTATATGTGCCTTGTCTTGTAGGTTATCTTAAAACAAACATTAAACACTGTAGGATGCAATTGTTATGTTTAGATGTGGAATAAACATGTCCAGAGAGAAGTAAAACTGGACAGAATAAACATATTTTCTCTATCTTTCTTCTTTTTGTGTGGTGCTGTTCACAGAAATTTGACAGTGAGTCTGAAGTTGACACAGCAGCTACAGCACATGTGACGGGAGACGGCTCCAGTGGCGCTGACCTACAATCAAACAAGAATTGTGAAAAAGAAACATCCAAACCAGACACACAAGACTTGACGTATACTGAGAAAACCTGCAGTGATATTGCACATGGTAATAACACATCCCTCATTTGATGTGCAGGTTTCAGGCCTACAAGAAACTGGAACACTGCATAACAAGCACAAACATTGATAGAAGTGAAGCAGCTGTTTATACAAACATACATATATATTTATATATATGTACCAGACTTTCACTTGTGGATTATTCTGGTTTACTTTTTTACAGTGTCAAGGCGCAGCACATCAAAGCTGACATGGTCAGAGTGCATGGACTTCAGTGATGCACAAACATACATTGTCAGTGATCTGGGAGGCTTAAAGAGATTCCTCAATCGAGGCCTTCATCTTAGTATAGAGGAGGAAAAGGTACAGAAAATAAGGTTTGAGGGGGTAAACTTTTAGATGCAAAATGCGTTAGTACTCATATTCTGGCATTTTACATTTTAGGTCCTGTCATGGCCTGCAGCTTCCGAAGAAGTACCGGTAGCCAAACCCAGCCTAACTGTAAAAGATAAGAAAGGTGGAAAAGGGAAAGAAGTGAGTTTAACATTTATTTCCCACTGAATCACAAATTGTACACACACCTTGCAAAAGTCAACACACCAGCTGAATAGACTTTCAGCATTGTTAATTCCCAGAATGGGCCTCATAGAAGAGCCCCTCCTTAAAGAGACATGATTACTGGCAATCTGGGTCTGTTACTATGGCAACCGGTGTGCAAAATCTAACCTGGCTATGTAGCTATGGTATTTTGATTTTTACCTCTGGTCCCTGGCAAATTTTATGCTCCAACTCACTCACTCACACCATGTGGGCTGTTCTTCATCTCATTATTCTGTGGCCACAAGTCAGAGTTGTTTTTTTTATATTAGTATCATCCATATCATCAATTGTTTTTAATTAATTCATTATTTTCTCTCTTTTTATTTATATTTATAAATTTATATTCTATTTCAGCCCTCCTTTGTAATATTGTTAACAGTTACATAAATTGTTACATAGTTAATTGACAACAGTTTTGTCACTGTATCATGTGTTCGTTGGTGGTGCACATTAGGAGTTCCATTAAGATATTAAGGTTTAAATTGGGGTATATGATTAAATGGGTCGTACCAATTTAATAGTGTTATATTATTCTGACATGTCGTGGGGAGAGTGTTGCAGGTTTTTTTTAAGGACAGTTCAACAGAAACATTAATAACGCTGGGGAGGGCCTTGCTTTTTGTACAAAGGAAAACATAAGGTTTGTTATAAGCATAAACATTCAACAGGTGAATTCACTGGAGCTTATCACTCTGTGTAGGTGTTAAAAGTCTGTTTTGGCAGTTGAAATTAGACTGTATCTAAACATAATAATTTCATGTCTTTGGTATCTTCCTCAGTCTCCAATCAAATCTGGTTCCACCAAAGACAAGTCTAAAGACAAAAAGAAGAAATCTGTACCGGAGCTGGTCCAGGACGCCCCCATCAGAAGAATCCTTGGCTCTGTCCACGTCCCCTTGCGAAGCCTGATCAAAAGAGGTCACAAGGTTGATGTCCTCTGTGACCTTGGTGCTCTGCTCACAGAGTCTGAGGTGGAAGCTGCGCAAATACCTGAGAAGGTAAGTTTATATGCTAAACAGGTATTTACACAGCTAGCACTTTGCTGAAATAGTATGATCAGTATCTGGTCCATTTCACTGGAATCACGAGGAAACAGCTTGGGTCAAAGTTCTAATTGTGAAACACTGAGACAGGATTTATAAGGTCAAAAAGAGTGATATTGAATATAAATAAAACAGAAAGTAACAATATGTAGGGCAGTTGTCAAACTAACTTATTTCATGTATTATATGTTTTCCACTCATCTTTAGGATCTGGAAAAGAAAATCAAAGAGGACAAGAAGAAGGAGGACAAGGAATCAAAGCAGAGAGGAGGCAGCGGTGGTAGACAGAAGAGTACAGCAACTTCAAAAGGTTAATTAATCATCCAGAATGGCATTAGATAACTTTTCCAACTGTAAAACTGAGTACAGAAATTAATCATTTTAAAACATAGATACTGTAAAATATACATTGTAAAAGAAGTATTCAGCGTCCAATGTAGGCCTAAAGGAAAAATGAAAAGGGGTGTGCTTTATGTCATCAGTCAGTAAATTCTCCTCTTCAGTCTGCTTAAAATCCTGAATCCTGTTCCATGTTGTCCTCTGTAGGCAAAGGAAAGGGAAAGAAGGAATGTGAGATGGATGTCCACACAGACAACTCTGTGTTCGTCCAACTGGAACCAGTGACTGTGGAGTTGAGAGTGGAGCTGGAGAAATGGCAGTCTGCATCTGAAGCTCACCAATGTCTGCTCCCACACCAAAACTCCTGGCACAAAAAGCCTTTTTTATTTTAAAGCAAGATTAGCAGCTAAGCCAAGTTTACTTTTTAAAGGCTTTTTTCAGTTTGACATACTGTGAGTTATGGAACCACATCCCTCCAAACTAATCCTGGTTTTCAGATTTAGCTTTGCCTCAGGCTTAACCAGTAGTTTACCCACAAGACAAAAATGAATAAAAACACATTGTTCTGAAGTTCCTCTCTGCATTCCTTTTTTACTGCTTACTGTGAACATACCGTAGAGTTGAATTGCATATTAAATTAATTACAATTTGATGTGGGTTGCAGTTATTGCCCTCCTCAAAGATAGAACTTAGACCGTCATGTCACCTGTACAAATGCAAATAGCAGAGTCCAGCTTTAGTTTCTTGCTAAAAATGACCTGTCTACTGCCATATTTGACACCTCAAAGTTGTTTAATGTCATGGTGCATGCTACATATGTAGGTTAATGTTCTGCACTTACAATACAGTGACAATTTTACTTGGGGGGCTTAACCCAACTGAAGAAGATGCAGTTATAAGAAGAGCACTGCAGGATAAGCTGACACACAAGTAGTCTAAAATATGCAGTCAAACTTTCCTTTATGACTTTTGTGTTGCTCTGTGGATGGCTCTTTACCACTAATCTAGATCTACTAATCGAGAATAAATGTGATCTGTGCTTGATGTCTTGGAAATGCTGAATTACTTTCTCGGCAAGTGAAGAAATGCCCTGGACTGTTCACTCTGCCAGCTGGTTTGTGGTAATTTGGCTGAATGCACATTTGTTTAGAAATATGCAACACTGAAGCATATCACCTGAAATGAAATGGGGTTTAAGGTGGGTCCTGTTTATCACCTCATCTGGAGACCTTAAAACTGTAATACTGTGCTTACATAGTACATATTCTTAAGATAACTGAAATTACCCCAAACTGACACATTAAACCTGGCAGAGGCAGTATGATTACTGAGAGTACTGATTGGTTTCTGAGGCTCTGTGTAAAATATGCAGTGGTCATATGTAGTGCGCTGTGTGAATGTACTTGACGACACTTAAAGCAGCAGAGTAAAAGCACAATGCACAGTGACTGTGCGTAGTGCCTTCAATTGAACAATCAACACAGAGATGTTTGATTTTTAATTTATACATAAATTTCATTTATTTTTATACAGATATTCAAAACATTTTTAAAGAAATGTCTAAGTATTTCATTGTTTCATACAGAAATGATCTTATAATTGCAAAGAAACTTTTTGGAAAGGCCCTTTCACTGGAACTGAGGGGTTACAGTTAAGTGTGAAGTGCTTGAAGTTTCACTGCTTCTTTCTTACCAATCATCCAGGAGTTGCTTCATGAAGACCATAAAAAAAGTTCCTATTAAAGCCAAATAGCACTGGGTTTCACTGCTCTACACCAGGCAAGCGCGAGCAAATCTCTCCCCTGTGATTATGCTTCACAAAATTACACACATACTATCAAACCTTTAAAGAGTACATAGTATTTCCAGGCATAAAAAAATAAACTATAGCTCACCAATGTTTGCGCAAACTGACATTTGTTTTTCAATCAAGTCATTTACAGTTTCAAATAAACAACTTTTATGATACTATATTACCTTTGTAATCCCCCAACAAGCTGTGCAAACAATGTTAGGATATTGATAAATTAAATGATCTGAAGAAGACCATCGCTTCTCCCACAATGATACATCCACCTAAAGTATCTTCTCACTCACACAAACCCAGGATATCAAACATTTTTTCCTCCAAAGTCATTTACAATTACAAATACAGATTGTTAACTGCTCTATATTATTTTTCTGGATGTCTGAATTTTTGGAAAGAGATTCTGAGGAGACCATTCCCCTATAAGAGCGCTTAAGGACTGGCGTGGACAATAAAGACGCTTGGCAAAAACAAGCACACAAAATGCACACATACAAACCAAAATCCCAAAAGCACCGCATAATCTAACATGATGTGCAAATATAGTGATTGTGCGAACGAGGGTGAAAAAGGCTTTAAAAGGTCTGGTCATCATTACAGGATTCGGTCCAGTGGCCAAAGACCTCACAGATGTCGCAGTAGGGCCGCTCTTCGCCCTTATTGCCGTGGTAGGTGGTGTGTGGAGGGGAGTCGGGCATCTGCATTTGTGTGGGACAGTCCTCTGTGTCATGGAGGTCAAAGCAGTCGCAGATGTCACAGAACAGCCTGGGGGGAGACTTCTTCTTCACAGGTTCCTTGTCATGGCTGCAGAGAAAAAGAAAGCAGCTCCGTGTGTAACTGACTGTCCAGTGATAAAAGAAATTGAGTTGTACTGCCACACACAGCTGGCGTTATTTGAGAGGACGTCTGAGAAAGTCTGCCATAAATGGAACTTACCTATCATAGTTATCCAGCTCACTTGGATTATTCCCATTGAGAGCAGCAGCTGCCATTGTCTCCAATTTGTCCTTGAGTTCCCCATTCTTCCTCTGGAGGTCAACAATGACTGAATTCAGGAACTCAATCTGTAAAGGAGATACACAAAAGTAGCATTAGTGCTGCTGCTGGAGAATGATCATGTATTATCCATCAACACATTTTCTTACACAATATTATTTTAAAAATTGATATAAGGTCTCCATTTGAAGTTTATTCATTGTATTATGTGCCAAGACTTTGCCTCAATCCTGTGACAAGGACTATAGATAACGATAACTATGTCTCGCCATATACCAATCTTGACTATGACTGTGATTCGCCACTGTGAGTTGTCAGCCAAAGAAAAATAGAAGCTTGGGATGAGTCACTAGGAGAGTCAGTAAAATACCAACTTACGATGACGGTGTTTTACTGAGTACAAGTAATTTTTCACAGATCTGATGTCTGCTAAGCATCTATGATAACTGTAGTAATAGTGATTTTTGCAGAGAGCTTAATGAATGCTATAGGTACTGAGAAATCAAGTTTGATTCTTCTTTGGAAAACAGTTTGTAGTTTTGAGACCAACTATAATGTGATCCACTGGACGAAACATAAGAGCCACAGTGACAGTGAAAGACAAACATGCACAAGTGAAGCTGATGAAAAACATTAACAAACCGCTGCCTGATGGTGGTGTAGTATTGCCAACATCAGAGACAGGGCAGAGAAGAGGAATTGGGATTTAAGAAAGAGAAGGAGAGGGAAAAGAAAAAAAATTGAGATTCAAATTAGGACCCACCTACTGCCAGACAACACATTCAAGTCATCACCGACACAGATAATACAGTATAACATTTTAGAATAAACAGAGGCTGATGGTGAGAAGGTTCTGAGAATGATGACACACACTTCCCACCACTGTAGGTAAAATGTTCCACTACAACTGTGATACCGATTCATGAGTCATATCACCCCTATTAGAGCTGAGTTCAGGTGTCAGAAGCTCAATATGCTTTTCATGACATTTCAAAGCAATTTAGACTAACTTCACCTCTGTAAAACATTATACTGTAACAGCCATATGAGTCAACAGTAAACTGTAAAATTCTGAGTCTACAGCAACATCAGAAGTAATGTTTGTTAGTAAATGTCTGAGTAAGCAGCACAGTCATTTCACAAAGTTATTCAGTAAGACTGTTTCCGTACGACTGCCCCAAATATGATGAAATTGTAAATGAGATCAAGTTATTGTCAAGCCACAAAATTCTATGGGCCAGGGTAGGGAAGCATCTTTACACTGAATATATGAATGGCAAAAATCCTTAACCCATCCAGGCTTATGATTAGTATTATTTAGGACGAGAGAAAAAATATACACACCTGACTCTCTGCAGTGTCCTTATCCTCCCTTAGTTGGTCCAAAACTGCATCCCCTGGAAACAGGTACAAGATTAAATGAAATGCAGGACTGGTCTAGGTAATCTTGTTTTCTTTTTGAGGTCACCTCACAGAGAACTGACCTTAGTGCTACCAGAAATATTAGCTGTGGTCATGAGTTAAGCCCTCTCTTACCTGAGGACTTGTTGATGGTGTCAGGCCCTGCAGCCAGGTCCTTCTCCAGTCTCTGAACGCGCTCCTGTAGATTAGCCTTGTCCTGCTCCAAGGCCTGAATTGTACCCTGCAGTGTCTTAACTGAGGCACTTTCCCCATGCAGTACAGCCAGCTGTGAAGAAAACAACTCATGCTATTCAATATTGGAAAAATGTTATGTTCATTGGACAAAATGTTACTCTTTGTTCAAAAAACAATGTTATGACAACAAGTGGAATCACTCTCAATGACAATGTATTAACAACAACAGTAACACAAGCAGAAATTCAATTTGAACAGTCATTTAATCTACAAGTCAAAATCTGAGAGTAGACATTCCTCGACACAGTCCCTGCAAGATCCACTGTTTGTTTTAAATTTGAATTTGCTTACCAACTGATGCTAAAATGATGATGAAATTATGGTAAACGTTAAATTTGGGCTTTGACAGGCATATTCTGCCTTTCTGTGCACACTCACAAAATCTGTCCTTGCATGCTCTCAAATCTTGATTTGCTTGAATTCATTTTGTGCACGCTCAACAGTTATGTCAATAAGCTGCCATACCTACGGACAATGAGAGAGAACCATCATGCATTCGAATCTTACCTCGCTCCTCAGGTTTTCCACCTGCTGGTCCTTTTCTGAAATTAAGGCACTGTTTTTATGGATGGACTGTTGAAGGGTGGTCCTCTCCTTGTCAAACTGCTCCTTCAAGGTGCTCTCACTGTCAAATACATAATCACAATCACTCCAGGCAGAGAAAAACTGGCCCCAATTTACCAAATTGTTTCTTAGCAGATTTCCAACTTTGGAATTTAAACTATTTACCTGAGATTTGGGGCCACTAAAGACATTTCACAAATTCAAGGAGACATATAGAACATTAAGAGCCTTTCTTTCCTCTGGCAGTTGTTTGGTCAAAATATTTGGTATATATTTTGTACATTGTATTGAGTGTGGAAATAAAGAAGGACATTCAGAGCCCAACGGTAGAAAAACAAAAAACAACAACATGTAAAATCAGTAGTGAAAGCACATAGGAAACTGTTACGCAGGGATGAGGCTGTACATTACTTTTTGCATACTGACTTAGGATGTATTTTGCTTTGCCTTTAGGTATGGCCACATTACACTTCAGTCCTACAAATATTCACTCCGTTTCCATTCACTTCTATTGAAGCCTGTATGACGGCTCCGGCTTCATCTTTGTTCAGCTTCGTCTAAGCGAATGTGCGGAAATTGAGAAGTTATTATTCAAGCTTCTTTCTTCATCATTTTTAGTACATTATCACACTACCAGACTACAAACTGCAGCATCACTCTCATACACTGTTAATGCTTTGTTATTTCTGATCAATATGTATTTGTTATCTGCATCACTATTTATTATGTGACATCACATTGTTTTTTTTTTTGGGCTGAGTGCAAGGAAATTTTGTTGAACAAAAACATAATGTGACCCTACCTTGCTTGATCCTAATTATCTGCCTACATATATGTGGATAATATATTTGTGCTATTATACCAATAATATTAAAGGTGTGAAGTACCTGAAGGCATTATTTGGCAGGCTTTGAAGGAAAAAAAACAGCATGACATAATATTCACATAATTACAAACGCACTGCATATAAGTCTCAAACAGATGAAAGAATCTGTGTTTATTTAGGCAACAGGATATAAAATACTGGTGGATTCGTAGAGATCTGAGAAACTGCCTGAATCACAAAATGAAAGTGTATTCTCTTACCTTTGCTTCAACTCTTTCAACTGTTTTTTGAGTTTTGAGTGCTCATCCTTGAGCTAAGAAAAAAAACATAGTTGAAATCCAGTCATGACCAGCAGATCAATAACTGAAACACAAAATGTTCTGATGCTTGTAGGTTATTGTAAGAGTTTTTAAAATAAAGAAGTAAAGTGTTGCACCTTCATAAGATCACTCTGGCCTTTGTGATTGCTATCAAGGTCCTGAGTCAGCTTATTGTTCTCATCTTGCAGCGTCTGCAGGGACTGTGTCTTCACAGAAACTTCTTTTTTAAGCTCCTCACTGAATAAACACAAATGTTAAAATCATCTTAGAAATTCTGACATCTCATGTAGACAACCTATTAGTTTGTAGAAACCCGTTCTCCATGTGTCTTGATTTACTGTAACCCACCAATTACACCATACTATTCAAATTTAAATCTGAAAGATTTCTGCTATACCAGCCGCCAAAATTAAAGATATACTCACATTTCCAGGCACAGACTCTTAGTCTTCTGAGTTTCTGTGCAAAGCTGCTCTTTGGATACATTCAGACCTTCTTGGTACTTGGAATTTTCTTTCTTCAATTTCTTTAGCTAAAACAATAATGACAAATATATTTATAGCTAGAGCTACAAGACATATACAAAATATTTCACTTTATTCCATTTCTCTCACATATATTGCTCGATGAGAAGAGACACACTGTCACTTACCAATGACAGCATGTGTACATTAGCATTTTCTCTGCAAAGACCCATCTCTTACCTGGGTCTCCATCTCCTGCTTGGAGCTCCGGAGCTCTTCCAGCAATGATTGGGCTTCGTTCTTCTCCTGCATCCATCTGGCCTTCTCTCCTGCCAGCTGTTCGAGAGCCTCAGCACTCTTGCCAGAGGCCTCTGAAACCTAAACAGTGCATGAGGATATTTATTAAGAACAACGGTTTCAAATGAAGAGCAGCAAATGGTTGGCTGACATCAACACCTAATGACCTCAACCAACCAGAATAAGATAAAGATAATGATCTTATTTTAATATCATTTATCAAATTAACTGCATGCTTAATGAGTTAGCCATCTTAATTACCGATTTAGAATCAGTTATCTAAATCTCAGTTCATTGCAATTTTCAAGTATATTCTGGTTGAGAATTAACAACATAAATACTACACTAAGGAGGAAAATAATTGGTACTGTATATATTCTAAAATGCTCTACAACCTGTGGCCTCAGAACGGATACTGACGACCCATTAACTTGTGTAATGAGTAAGATCAGAAAAAGTGGTAGTCCTTTAAAGGCAATCTATGTAGGACAATGATGGTAGAAACCATGTGTTGTCCTTCCATAACCCCTGAAAGTATTTCTGTCCAAGTTTTAAATTGTAATTCACCAGTTTGCTCAAAGAGATTTTGCAAGCCCAAAAACTTAAAAATTGGACTCAATGACATTGTAAAGCAGATTATTGGGGCTCTAATTTCTAAAAATCCCTTTGCATTAGTATGTGTGATGAAAACTAATTTCACAGCAATAGGTTGAGAAATCTCCACATCTTCCTTTTTCCAATAAGTCTATTAACGTCAATTTTACAATCAAATGAAATATGAAACACCATCAGATGGTGAGTGAGAAAAGATCAACCTAAACCTACATAATCATGTAACCCCGAAGAATTTTGCCTTGTGATCAGATCACGTTATAAGCCCACAGGCAAAGGCTGGGAGCTAAGGGTAATTAACAGTGGTTAGTAAATGGAAGATGAAAGTTAGACACGAAAATAAAAGGAAAGGGAAAAGGGAGACAAACCAGCAAGCATGCAGTGAGTAGGTCACATAGCCCCAGCCACTCTAAGGTATGTGTGTCAGTGATTACTACTGGAGGAATACCTCAAGCTGCTTAGAAATAGCATTTTTTAGTTGGGACTCGAGCTGCCTGACTTGCTGGGCGGCTTCATCTCTCTCCACCTGCAGGGCATCCTTCTGAGCTGTTAGATTTGAGATGCTGGAGGAAATCTCTTCTTTCACAGTGGCAGAAGCCGACATCTCCACAACAGCATTCTTGTATTGCTTTTCCAATAGTTCTTTATCAGTTTGTAGGCCCTTGACATCAACCTCTAGTTGTTTATGGCTAGTGCGCAACTTCTCCAACTCTCCAAGGAGTTTTGACCGTTCAGCGAGCCAATTTTCTTGGATTGTGTGGAGAGAATTAATGTCCTCCTCCAATTTACACCGTCCAGCTAAAAGGTCTTCCTTCTCTCTGCTCAGGAAGGTCGTCTGTTTGCCCATCTCCTCGAGCTTGGATAATAGCTGTTCTTTATTTTCTGTCAACTGACTAGTTTCTTGCTCTCGCTGTTTTAATTGGGTTTTTAAAGCCTCCATATCCACCATAAAAGACATATTTTGCTCATCCGCATACTTAAGGTTAGAAGAAATCTCTATATTTTCTTGTGTAACTTTGGACAACATTTTCTGCAGCTCCTCGATTTGTTTGGAGAGACCATCCTTGTCAGATATCGCTATATTTCGCTCACTGGATTCAGCCTGTAGCTGGGTCTCAAGAAGGTGTTTGGCCTCGAACATTGTTTCAGTCTGACATTTTAACTCCTGGATCTCCTGAAGCAGCCCCTGGTTCTCTTTCTCCAAGGACTGTGCTTTTTTGTCTGCCTCAGTCTGCAATGATTGCAGACGCTCGCAATCTTTTGTAAGGTTATCAATCTGATGGACAAATTCCAAATGACCCTTCTCAAAATCCATTTTTAGTTTACTATGCTCTTGAACAAGTTCAGCTTTGCCCTTTTCAAGAATTTCAATATCAGAGTTATACTTCTGCAGTTTATTTTGTAGGTCAGCCTTTTCTCGTTTCAAAGAGGTCATCTCTGCTTCAACCTCGTCTTTTTGGCGTTTGGTTTCCTCTAGCATTGTTGTTAAATGAGACTTCTCTTCAATAAAGACGGCATTATCTCTGGAGTAACTGTCCAACTGGTCTTTAGTTGTTCGGATATCACTAGCTAGCTTATCGCGCTCAAGAGAAAGAGCATTTTTCTCAGATATGGCTTTTGTGTGCATCTCATCTAATTCTCCCTTCTCTCCTGCCAAACGCTCATAATCCATTTTCTGCTGCTCCATTGCTGAATCCAGGCTCATCTTTTCTTTCCGTATGGTATGTAGCGCCATCTCAGTTTCAGAATTCTGAAGGCGAAATGCTTGCTTCTCTTGCTCAAAAGATGATAATGCTTCTTTATATTTCTCGCTGGACTGTGACAGTTGATCTGTTGAGACTTGAAGCTTCTCCTTTAATTCTTCTATTTCTCTGAGAAGCTCTTCCTTCTCATTACAGACTTTTCTTTGGATTGCAAGTAAGTCTTCTTTCTCCTGCAGAAGGTGAAGCCTCTCAGAATCAGTCACCTGACTGCTTGTCTTGAACTCGTCCAGCATCTGGGCCAAGCTCATTTTTGAGGCTTTGAGTTCTTCACATTCACGGAAAGAGCTCTCCAAGCCTTTCTTTGTGACACTGAGCCTATTCTGGAGCTCCTCCTTTATTGTCTCAAGGCTCTTTTTATCCAACATAGCAGCAATGATTTCAGAGGACATCTCCACCTTCTCTTTTGTCAATGTTTCTGTGAGGCCTTGCAGCTGGGTATTCTTCATTGTAAGATCTTCTTTTTCTAAGTTCAATGATTTAAGTTTTGCCTGCAACTCAGCATTCTTAGCATCAAGAGATTTTTTGGCATTTCTAGCAGCATCTCTCTCTAAAATAAGATTGTCCTTCTCACATGTGAGCTTCGACTTGCTTTCATTGAGGTCGTCTTCAAGCCGGTTCTTTTCTTTGCATACATTTTCATAATCTTCAAGTAGTTGCTTCTTTTTAGCCTTAATTTGCTGGATGTCCTGCTGCTGCTTTAAGAGCAGGTCATTCTTCTCTGCATTTTGTCTTTGAAGCTCCTCAATTTGGGCTTGGTTTTCACCTTTAGCATGCTTCAGGTTTTTGTGCTCTGTCTGTGCTTCCTGAAGAAGATCTTTGAGCTTCTCCAACTCCTTGTTCAATGAAATCCTTTCTTCATCTGAGCGCTTGCTGCTGGCCAGTAGTTCCTCTTGATTTTTTGAAAGCTTATCTCTGGTTATTAGCAGTTCTTCATTCTGGGCTGAAAGTTGCTGGTGACTAATCTCAAGGGCAGAGAGCTTAGTCTGCACATCTGAAAGCCGTTTCTCCAGTTTACCTTTCTCAGCCTTAACATCCTCACTTTCCTTACAAATATTTTCCAGATCTAGACTCTGCTTTTCCAGTTTTTTGGACAAATGTTCAACATCATGCTTGTAGGAGTCAAGCTCAGCAGAAAGACACTGGGGAAATAAAGTTGAAAGAAAAAAAAGGAGGGGAATGTATATACAGGGAAAAGTAAGATGAATCCAAAAATGAACCAAGCAGATATGGACATAAGTGATATGCAATTGGAAAGGTTAAGCTGCAGAAGCATCAAAAATGGCAAAGATCACACCACAGCTTACACCACAATGATTTTCAAAAATACAAAGTGGAACATTTTCACTTCAGCCTTCTTACTTACTTTAAACAAATGTATTAATAACATTTATACAAACACATTTGACTGGCATATAAACATAGAGCAGCTGCAAGCTGCTGGAGTGTATGACTACAATCACATGCAGCATCTTAAATAGCACATACTTGACTTATTATGGGGATCCACATTGCACCAGTATTTTCTATGTGCATTATTGAATATTCAAATTTTTTTAAGAATAAAAGTGAACAGAAAATGTATACTGTATAGGCTAATGTTGTCAATGAATGCCTTCCATGATGTTAAAATACATACAAAAACAAAACTTTGTTAGAAAGTGAAAATGTTCTACTTAAATGAAATATCAGGCTAATAAACAATGCTAGCAGGGGTACATAGCAAAAGTGGTTTTCACTTAATGTAATTTGAAAGAAAATTTAAATCAATACCTAAACATACGGTACGTGTAAATAGTGATTCAACTTGAACTCAACTTGCATCTTGGTGCACTTGGATGCACCTGGTGCATAGATATCCATTTAGCAGCCAGAGCACAACTAGTTCAATCTTTTTTACTGTAAACTATTTCTTTGGCTTTTACAATAACCATAAATTTTCGTATAAAATACATTTAAGGCATCATTTTATCAGGTGTACCCCTGCAAGCATTTAGCCCATGGCGCCATCCAATATAGAGCTAAGATGAATGTGAGGTTATTAGCCTTAATGTTGGGGGCGGGCAACATATCACAAATAATATGTAGAATGGCAAGAAGATGTTGCTAATATACATTATTGACTAATGTTAAAAGACGACAAAAATTCTTACACAGTTACATATAGTCTCCCATAACTTAGTTGTAAAGCTTGAATTGGTGCAACGTCTGTGAAAGGTGATTTTTTTTCATGACGTATCAAATTATAGGGTACCAAATTTTCATCTACAAAAAGGTCACATTTTCTGATGATTCTCAATGATTAAACATTAGCAGGATCAGTAACATAGACAAGACATTTTTTACATTAAATAAGTTCCTTTCAGAAAAATTTTAAACGCATTGATTCAACTAATGTGTAACTTCGAGGGTTTGTGCTTACCTGAGCCTGTTCCTTGTATGGCTGCAGCTCAGACACCAACTTCTCCAGCGCCTGGGTTTTGTCTTTGGAGGAGGAGAGCTCCTGCTTTAACTTGTCAACCTGACTCTGCAGCACCTCAAGTTCCTTCACATGGAGCTCTGAGGCCTGAGAGAAGGATTTCTCTTGTGAGGCCTTCAGCTCCTCAACCAGGGTCTCGCCCTGTTTCACAGTCTTCTCCTAGAAAACAGGAAATGAGAAAGGCAATAAGTAATCACATTAAAGCATTTAGCAACTTGTTTTGAAGCAGCCAGTGATTAAAGGACACACGTAAGTGAAACAAATGGAAGATTTTAATGTCTATAAAACTTTTTCTTGAGTCTTTAAGTATTGGACATATATATCTCAAACACACTTTTGTGACTGCACTACAATACTAACCAGGTTAGCAATCTTCTCCTGAAAGCTACTTATTTGCGACTGATGTGTATCTCTGGTCTCTTTCAGCTCCTGCTCTTTGCGGGACTGTTGCTGCAGGAGTTGTTCATTGACGTGTGCCACCTTCTCCTTCTCCTCTGCTAGTTGACTCTGTAACTCCTCAAGCCTCCTGAGTGGTGATAAAAAAAGAGGACATTTGAGGAGGATGTTCAGTGACAGGTTAGATAACTGAAAAGTAAATTGACTAGAGCATGGAAAAAGACAAAAGTAAGATATTTGCATATTCATTATAACATAGGGAAATACGTATCCAATTTTGACATGATTGGTATAATTGGTGTTAAATGGAGTAATTAAGTAATGTAGGAGCAGGCAATAATAACGTGAGGTACCTTTCTTTCTGTATGAGGTCTTCATTCATTTTGGTCAGCTGTACTGAACTATCACCGGATGCCTTCATCATGCCTGAAATATCATTTTCCAGCTTGCTTTTGTCCTTTGAAAGCTGCTCAAGCTTTTCATCTGCAGCCTTCAGCTTCCTCTCTAGCCCTGAGTGAGGACAAGACAGGTTTTAATATTATTCAACAAGAAAGGAAAAAACACAATACAGCAATAATGCATACGTCTTACAAAACATTTAACAAAAAAGAATGCAGTTCTAATGTTCTCACCGGCAAGTTGACTTCTCAGAGACTCTGATTCTGTGGTCAGGGATGTACACTGCTCTTCCTTCTTACTGAGCTTCTCAAGTGTTTCTGCAAAACAAAAATGTTACATTTTAGATCCTAGAAGCCTTTGTAGATTGAAAAAGGCCAAAGAGTAGCAGATGATGGGAGGAAAAACATTTGACCAACTGCACAAAGAACAATTGCTTATATCATTTACCTTGCATAGTGTTTGCTGATTTTGTCTGCTCCTCTGTGCTTTCAGCCAACTTTTGTTTCTGTGGGGAAAAATACTTTTGCATATGATTTTTTGCAATAGACAAATTTATATGCCAAAATTTCAGGAGTGTTGTTTAAGATTTCCATGGATTGTACAGCACTTTAACTATGTTAAGTTATGAGAGCAACTGATATACTGGACTGGCAAATGTATTAACTGATATTAGCTCATTCCAGACATATTGGTATCTGTGTATGTAAGTAACAAGAAATTGCAGTAGAGAAATACCAAAGACATTACAGTTTCTAGTTTTTAAAGTTTGTTCATCAAAGGGCATGAACAAGAAAAGGAAAAGTGACTTCAATCCTAACACAATAGAGGTACTGTGTCCACATCTATAAGCCTCACCAGGCCTCCCAGCTCCTGTTCCAGGGTGTCCTTCTCCTGCTGTACAGTGGTCAGTTCCTGCTGTAAAGAGAGGGCTTCCTGCTGTCGACCCTCCAATTGAGAGCTCAATTCACTAACCTGTAGCACATATCAAGTAAACAAAACAAGAGCTGACAATCATTGTCTGAGAATACCATACTAACCCAACAGCAGAAGTAAGGACACAATTTCACTGAAACATGAGACACACTGAAATTGGAGTATTAAAATGGTCAGGAGCTGAATAAGAACCCACCTTGGCACCCTGGTTGTTTCCTTGGCTCTGAACCACCTCTAAGTGACTCTTCAGGGTCACAAGCTCCTGGTTACCTTGTGCTACTTGGCTGCGCAGAGCCACCATTTCTGCCATCTGCTCTTTGGTTTCTCTGTCCTTGTCTTGGGCCTGTTGTGCCAACATTGCTTCTTTCTCCTCAAGCTCTTTTACCCTAAGTTCAGTAGCATGAAGCTTTCCAAGAACATCCTCCATCTCCACAAGGTGCTGCTCCTCTGCTTTTTCAACGCTGGACCGTAGCGACTCCTCCAGTCGTTCCTTGTCCTCAGTCAAAGAGAACAGTTGTGCCTTCAGAGCCTGTGTCTCCTGAGTCCAAACTGCGGTGTCAGCTTCATGTTTGGTTCTAGCATCCTCTAGAGCCAATTTGTGTTCTAACTTCAGCCTCTCAAGTGCACTTTTGGTTTCTATAAGTTCTTCTGTCTGGGCACCTGCACCTTTGCTGAAGGACACCTTCAGCTCCTCCATGGCTTGCTGGTGAGAGGCAATGGCAGACTCCAACTTGGAACGCCAAAGTTCAACAATGTCAGCATTCTCCTTCTCAGCCTGACTTAAGCGCATCTGCATCTGCTCTTTGTCACCAGAGAGCCTTATAGATGTAGCCTGAAGCTGGGCAACTGCTTCCGTGTGGGTCTTTTCTTGAGCTTCTTGCTTCTCCTTGTACTTAACCAGCTCTTCTTGCTGCTTAGCTTCTTGGGCAGCCAACTGATCCCTCAGAGAGTTTATCTCTTCCAGAAGGGGAGAAAGAGTAGAGCTCGAGCCCTCAGAGCCCTGCTGGGTCCCAAGACGCAGCTGCAGGTCAGCTACCTCTCTTGTTCGTAGTGAAAGGTCCCTCTCAAGCTCCATAATACGGGATCTTTCTGACACAGTAGCAACCTTTAAAAGCAGAAATCTTATATTCACAAATGTGTCCCAATCTGACATACTGAACGTGCACTAACAAAAGTGTGTTAGGAACTTAATCATACTTAACTGTTACTGAACAAAAAAAAAACTACAATAATTGATAACAAAGCACTCAGTAATAGTAAAACTCAATGTTTTCTGACAAAGAAATTTGCTTGCTTAATGAAGAGGACATAAAAACCATTGATCCCAAAAACAAGGTGTTATACTGACCTCTTGTGGCTATAAAGGGTATGGTCCAAATAATGGAAGTGAACACTGAAAGCATGTATGGAGCTATAGCAGTGTGTAGACATTTTCCACCATCTATTAAACTAAGACTCTGAATCATTGAATTAAAGTTATAATTGACGTCATGATTTAGGAGAGGTATGAACTAAGAAAAACTCAGGGAGCATTGACATGTTCCATTATTTCTATGTTAATCCAACTATGTTCCAAATCTATTATTTATTCTAATGTTCTCAAACATGCATCTCTTTTTGCTGCTTCAACTTAATATTTGATAGCTTGGTTAAGACAGGTTAATGATTTAATCAAAATCAACATTTTCTTGATAAATTGTCAAAAGAGAACCTGTAGAAAATACAGCCCTGATCCTCAAGAAACTATAGAACTATATTTTTCCAGATACCCCTTACGACTATAATACCCTAGGGCAACACAAGGATGCATAGTCTCGGAGGTGGAGCGGATTTTAGACTAGCAAAACGCAGGGACACCAAATAAGCAGGACAAATGAATGCTGGGAAGGACTGGGGAAGTAGAACATAGGATAACTGAGAAAATGATTAGCTGGGACAGGGAGAAGTTTGTCTGTCTGGTTAAGCAGTGATACTAGTAAAGCAAGAGTGAGTTCAGGTTGGATAACTTATTGGAAAAAGAGTACAAGTAAGAGCTGTCACTCAAGACAGCTGAAAGTTGCCTGTGGTAATTTTTTTCGACAGTTATAATCAGAAACCTATACTTTTCAACGTAAAGGAATTTTGAGTGGATCAAATTCAATGTGAGGGAAGTTAATATAAAAAAAAATCAATAATTACAAAATTAATCTGTAGCTAATGACACAAATTAGGATGCTGAATTTGCAAATCTAACTTTATGCAGGATGGACTGATTTGAGCATTTAAACAAACCTAATATATGTATTAGTTTATTATTTGATTTAATTTGTTTGTTTGTTGTAAAAGAAGGAGTATTATTTTTCTTATGTGAAGCCCGAAAAATGCATTTGTGGGGTTTATTCACCACAAGCTCATACAAAGCAAAGCTCCAGTTACTGCTCAGCACCTCTCTGTACCCCTTGCAAATTTTGGCCACTATCCCCGGCCCAGGCCCTCTTTTCCAGCGCAGCACACTACAGAGCAGAATTCATTACCCTAGTGTCTTCTAACTCTCTTTGGAGTTTCTCAGCTTTGGTCTTTTCAAAGAGCAGGCTCTGTTCAAGCTCCTTAATGTGGGCATGCTCCAGTCTGGTCTGCGTCTGTTAGTAAACAAGGGGGAGAGGAAGAGAACACACCAGTGCCACCATCACATGCCAGCCCAACGCAGACAGAGAGGGAGGGAGACAGGAGAGAGGATGGAGGGGTTTGGACAATGATAATGGTGATGGTGTGTGTGGGTATGTGTGTGTCTTTGTGTATGAGTATTTGGGGGATTGGGGAATGGGGATTGGGCAGGGGTGGGGAGTGGTGGATGAGTGGAAATGGAAAGACACCACATGCAGAACTTTCCGGCTGTGCCATAAACAGCTGCATACAGTGACCTTTGTGAAAGATTGGTGGGAAATACAAGACAAGCAGCAAAAGATGGGGGGCATGTGTTACAGATGTGCAGGATGAGTACTTTGATGGAGGCAGTTTAGAAGTAACCATGCAAAATTGACACCTGGTGAACAGAGCACACTGATTGTTATGACACATAGAAATTTTGATAATGTGTGTCAAGCCAGTAAGTAAATTAAGTAAAAAAAATACTTCACCACATCATGGAGAGAAAGCAGTGATGGTTGTTTCCTGACCCCTATACTTCTTTATGTAACATGAGGTCAATGCATTATACCATACAGAGGATATCTAATGTTCTACAGTTGCCATAATAATCTAACAATAGGAAGTCCCCATAAAGACCTTTTTCAGCATTTATTGTACTTTCAGCTAAACCCACATTACGTCTTGATTTTATAATGATAAACCCATCCTGTGGCATTATCAGAATCAGAATCAGAATCAGAATCAGAAACTGTTTATTGCCAAGTAACATACATTACAAGGAATTTGCTGTGGTCTGAAGGTGCTATTGTTTTGATAACAAATAAGTAGAATATAAAAGCTAAAATAAGAATAAAAATAAAAATAAGATAAGATAAATAACAACAGTGCAGTGACCAGAATAAAGTAAAGTGTCCAGATAAAGTGTCCAGTAGGGGGTGGGTGCGTTAATGTAACGCAGTGGGGACAGGGGTGATGTACGTTATCAATACCCACACTGCTTTCTCTCTTTGGTTATAAGGCCATTGCCCACACTGCATATAGTAAGTATTTATGAGAAACCACCAGTTATCAGGCCACCATGTGCAGGATTTGTGACCAACTTAACAGAAATCAATCAGTAACACAGAAGCATGTCAGGGTCTAGAAACAGAAAGGATTCCCATTTGACTTCTTGGTATTTTGTGCTATGAATAAGGGTTTTATGACAACTTGCTGAAGCATTTCCTGGCACAAGTTTGTGCTTCTAGTCTTACATGTTACCCAGTGTATGTTAACTTTAAGTTTCATTTAAAAAAAGGGGAATAGCACCAATTTTAAATGTTATGCCAGCGGCATATCCCAAGTCATACAACATTAGGTCCTCCATGGACACAATCTGACAAAATTGTCATGTCTAACTTACTAACTGTTATTACTAACTGTTAATATACCACATTCAAAGGTAATGAATGAGGTGAGAAAGATGTTATCATGACACTATAACAAATACATTTTAGGACTCACTGGGCTTTTCTGGGTACTTCAAATGTTAAAATATATTAAGACACTGTGTGCACCCACTGTTCATTGTTGGTGGAGTAGGTATAAACTATAATGTAGCCTAGGACATTATCTATCTTTATATAAAAATTACATTTGAATTCTTAAACTGAGTGTTATTCCCCTATAGTTGCAGTGGAAAAACTGAATTCAGGTCTGTGACTGGGCAGTGGAATGACAAGGGAGCATCTCCAGTGGTTCCATGCTGAGCACTGGACCAACATGAAAGACGAGGACGAGAAGGAAGAAGAAGCAATAACATCACATCACTGAACAAGGAGGCACTAAGGGTTATAGTACAACATTAGTACACCTTCAACAGCTTGAAGTCAACAAAGCATTTTTGAGTTTGGCCTATTCAAGTTTTCTGTTGGTGTATTTCAAGCTGCATGCAAGTTTTTAATATATTCACCGCTGTGAGTAAGTAATAAACTGTTAGTATACACGTTAAAAAAGAAGATAAAGGGGTATTCTAACCCTGTAGCCCTCATTTTAAAACATCTATTTTGAGCTTGGATGCCTTCAGGGTAATTGAGATGGTCCCCTGTGTAGCACTGTGGAGTAAATAACAAATCCTTTGATCAGATATGAACACAGATACCAATGGGCCCCAATACTCTGAATATCATAACTTGGGATGAGAACATGACTCACTTCAGAGAAAATGACAATGAGTAATGAGAGCCTATGGTATTCAATTATTGTAAAATATTATGTGAAGGAAAAAGCAAAATGTTCTTTCGCAACAATAGCTTTGATAATTAACTAGGACAATAAAAGTATTTATCTCTCAATAATAGGTTTACATTAATTAATAATATAAATTTTCTGGTGAAGAGTTCCTTAAACATGTCATTTATCTCTCTACAACAATATTAACATGCCTATTAACAAGACAAGTTTAGTGACCTCATGGATATCAGGCATGTATTTATTTCTGGTTTGGGCATAGCCTGGCCTTGTCATCAAAGCCAGAGCCTGCCTGCACCACTGGGTGCATTTGACAGCGCATCATCTAATGCAAGATGAAGCCAGTATCAAACTGCCCATGCAAACATGCCTACTGAGACTGCAGAGTGGGTAGTTTCTACTGCCAGCAAAAACGAGAGATAATGCAAATGCTTTGTCTGGACTCAAGTTAATCTTTTGCAATCTTAAATCTAATTGGACGGGCACCGAAGGAGACACGCTGATCTAAATACAAAATTCAAATCACTTTAAAGTCATGGATATGGTCATGGAGCACCTGCTGCTTCTGAGTTAACATTACAATTTAGATTTTAAATCAGTAGGACAAATGTCGAGTTAAACATCCCTGTTTCCTCTTAATTTAATAAAAATAGAAATGTCTGGTTAAATATTTTTGCATTGATCAATGTTTTGTTTTTCCAACATTCAATAAAATGTGTTAATTGCAATGGTGTGGACATGTGTTGTGCATTTACCTCCAGGTCTCCTTTGGTAATGCAAGCTTCTTCTACGCGGAACTGAAGGTCCTCCACCTTCCTATTAACAGAATTGTGTTTGTTTTTGTTGTTGTTACAACACAACTGGGGAACTAAAGACCTTTAACTACAATGATCGAGAGCAAGGTTAAGCCAACTCAGGCATTCCTCATGACTTTATAAACCTGTAATAGTATAACATTATGATCTTAGCTGCCATTTTCTCATTTTCTGTCTCGACAAACTGATTCCTTAAAATTAAAACAATAGATACTGACATACTGTCATGGAAGACAATATGTCATACCTCTTGGGAATCCTTACCTACGCTCCTCCTCCAGCTGATTCAGCAGCTCGACTTTGTCTTTGTCTGCAGCTTCTACCAAGGCACGTAACTGGTCCATCTTTGCCTCCATCTTCAACAGAAATTGACATTGGACAAAAAAAAATCAACATGGAAGGCAAGGCAATTAAGAGAGTGTTATTACTAAACCACTGGGTGACCTGACCTGCTCCTGATCATCCCTGAGCAGGCTCATTTCTTGCTCCATCTCTCCGACATGCCCAGTGGCCTTGGCAACCTCAGCTCTCTCCATGTCCCTCTCAGCCATTAGTTGCTCAATATGCTGCTGCTTCTCCTTCAGGGCCTCCTGCAGGGCTGTGGTGCCTGAAATCTTACGACTATATCGTGACGATGTCTCTGTTAGCTATGGAGAGACAGGATACAAGCATAGTCAGACTGATGAGTAAGCACTGCATAGAAAAAAACATTTCTAAAATTGTTGAAATTGAGCTTGCCCATGTCTCACCAGGCCTGTGCGGCTGGGCTTGGCGCTGACAGAGGATGCCACAGAACTCATGGTACTGATGGAGGAGGCACTAGGGCTTCGCTTTAGCCCTGACGGTGTGGCCACTACTTTCCGAACTGTTGTTTTTGCCTTGGCTGGTGTGGTGGAAGGGAAGCCAATGCGTGTGACTTTGTGCACTGGAGCAAACAAGCCATACTTGGGTTGGCACTGAAAATATCTGAGGACATATAATGGAATACATTCATGATATAAACTAGTAGATATAGTTTATATATAAAACAACTTTTCTTTTAGTAATGTACAGATCCAGTGGCTTTTGTACCTTGTGCCTGCCACTGCCCCGTCATTCTTTCCTAAGGGTTCATCCAATTCCACACCACACCACTCGCCTTTGGCGAAATCGGTTTCTCCAAGGAAACGTACCACTCCTGCCTTTGTACCACCAACCTGAGAAGAAAACACTAAACATTAGCCCATATTTAATCTCAACAGATAAGAGAGGCCTAAAGAGTAATCAGCTTTGCTATAATAATAGTAATAGTAATAAACCCAGAGTGAGATAATTCCATCAAAGCAACAGCAACAAACATGTACCAGCTTTGAACAGAATGAGGCCAAATTGTCAATATGTAAAACAGAACATGTTTTTTTCCCTTTCAATTATTTAAAAGCACAGCTGCAAAGTTTACATTATGCTAAATTTGGTTGGTTTTTCTGTGATTACTACATTGAAGAAGAGGAGTGTTCTGAGTCATATGACTGAGCACATGAGCATTGATCATAACAATGCTAATGTTGCCAAGACACAATGGTAGGATTTTGGAGTTCTGTCACTTTGCTGAAATATCCAGGGAAGAAAAAAGTATTTTTTTCTTTTGGATAATGTAACAAACTTTACCAATACACGGTCACCCATCTTCAGTTCCCTTTCGCCCTTCTTGACTGATCCAGTCTCTGAGAGGTTGGAGACTGATTCACTGTTTGTGCGTGCAAGGTTGGAAGATGGTGTAGCTGGTGTAGCTGGTGTAGTGGAGGAGGCCTTCTTGGCTGTGGTAGTTGAGGGTAATGTTGATTTTGTGGCGGGTGTATGCGAGGCTACGCTACTGACTGAAGGAGTGGGTGATGCAGCGCGGGAGGGTGGTGCTGTCTGAGTTCCATTAGCCTCCCCTTCTGTGCGAGACAACTTGGATGGGCGGGTAAATATTCCTCGCAGGGCTTCACACTGGAAGTAGCGCACCCCTGCCACTGACCCGTCATTCTTCCCTATTGGCTCATCTAGAACAATCCCTGCCCACTGACCTGGGGCAAACTGTGCCTCTCCCAAAAACTGTATGTAGCCTGGTTTATTCCCATTCACCCATACTCGCTCCCCAATCTGGAAGTTCTCCCCAGCACCCTCGACATCTCCTCCACTGGCAGCGGATTTTTCAGCCGCAGCAACTTTAGCCCCCGCTGACAAATAAGGAAAAAGAAAGAGGTTTTTAAAAATCAACTGTGTAACTGACTTGTGTGAGAAAGACATGTCACAAATGCTGTGCTAAACATTGCAATATCATGTGATTTCATGTCCAAATCTATGCAGGTTTAATATTTCCTCTTTCTAAACGTGTTCACGTACTACCTCAAAAAAGGTAGTGTAAACCAACATTTCTACATGACTTCCAAATGTCAGGGTCTTTAAAAAAAAATTATACAGTGACAATAATACTGATGTGGCAAGAGAAATCTAGGCTAAATGTTTGAAAAGCTGGTTTTAACACTATTCTCATACAAATCATTAATTTTGGCAAGATACTGGTGTAAAAGCTGCGATGGCTAGACCTCCTTAATGCCCTCCCTAATGCACTGCACAATAGTCACTTGCTTCACACACGGGACTGTCATCTAATTTCATTGCTACCAAGTAGATGGTAGCGATGAAAGGTAGGTGTGATTTAATGCAACCTAAAAAACTGGTCTTCAGCCAATATCAAGGTGGGTCTCCTGCTGTATATTTCTTGGGATGTGAGATAAAACAGCTGGTTAGTGTGTCTCATATTTTAAGTGTCTCATAAGTCCTATCCATCCAATGAAATTGACCATTGACTCATTTAGTTTAGCTGAAGCTACTAATCAAAAGACTATAGCATTAACCCATAGAAAACTCTGTTTAGCTACAAGGTGCTACAAGCCGAGCTGTATCATGACATAAACTGGGGCCAAGCACAATGTAAAACAGGCCTGCCAACAAGTATGGATAAAGTGCAGCACAGCATATGACATGATATCACACTCATAAGCCCTATTGGAATAGGAAAATAAATAAAATCAACTTGGTCCCAGCACCACAAGTATCAACCAAATAACCCTTGGCTGGACAACATTCAAGGGCAAGCATTGCACTGCCACATGTTCACCACAAGTCAAAGAAGCTGCACAAGGGAAGATTCTTACCTGTGCTGGGGTTGGTCTTGGGGGCTGCTGTCCCAGGCTTAGCTATCTTGCTGGGCACTTTGATCCCACTGGGCTTGGCTGTGCTCATGTTTCCTCCTGTGATCTGTTAGACCCACAAGGCTTGTGTCCGTCAACGGGTACAGACTGACCCCAGACCATCAAAACAAGTAGTTGCAGCTCTGTGATGGCAAAGTTGTTGTCTCTGCACCAAAATCAATTAAACAAAAAGAAAAACCAGGAAAAGGGAGGAGGGAGAAAAAGTGCTTCTCACAAAAACAACCCTGTTTGGAGAGAGAAAGAAAAAAAAGGATTTAACTTAATTTAGGTTTACTCAATTATATTTTAACTAAACACTCAAAGTACCAGTGTTAGCTAATCAACAAGAACTTAATTACTTTAATCTAGTTAATAAATCATTTAGGCAAATTTACTATTTGCTTACTCTTCCTGCCTCTGATTCTGCTGTGGGTGGCACTGACAGAAATATAACTTAAAGTGAACTAATAAATAGCAAGTACAGATATGCCTTTAAGACATGTTCATTGACTTTGTTATTGGCGCTCTGTTAATGGAGGCATTTTGTTTCTGTTATGACAACAAGCTCCTCGGCACACACCACGTCACAGTTGGACCTAAAAATACCCTGTCAAAGGCCAGCCGATATGCAGTCCATGTTACTGCCATCATGAACTCCTGAATAGCTCATCATCTGTGACCTTGACCACAATACACAGAGTACCACAAACACAGTCTCTCACTCAAAATATCATTCTGGCATATAAAATTGTGTAAGTCTGGTTGGCAGCTTTTTCTAAAACAGGATTACTGTAGAAACCAGACCACCACCAGCAGAAGATTATCCTGTTTATCAGATTACCTCACCACAGAAACCTATTGGCTGAGTGCACTTTTTAAACATGGTCCCCCTGTTGTTAGTAGTTTGACAATATGACTGAGTGTGGCATCCTGATTTTTTATAGGCTACACCTACTGCCTTGATTCATTAAGTCAAACAAGAACAAATCCTCTGACTAAACACTGACTAGCTTTGAGTTTCAGGCCAATCTACTGTCCAATCTGTAGCATCTCAGCCTAGTTCAGTTGAGGGGGTTGCATCACACCAACATGACCTCTGCAGAGCAGGTGCACAGAGAGTCTAGGACAGCAAGTCTGATGCCTGATTGTGCAACCGCATTCAATAAAAGTGAACTACACAGCAAGGATGAGCGGCTTTGTCAACAACATGACCCAACAACTTCTGGAAAGTGTATGTGTACAAACATACAATTGTTACAACTGTTGTTGAAGGATTTTCAATATTATTCAATATATATTGAATTTTGTTATTGGATTCCATGTGCTGTTCACCTGCCTGTTAGAGAACAGCATCTCTTTTGGATAGATTTAGAGGTTCAGCATTTGTGTAAATTCTGTCCTTTCTTTAGCACCTTTGGACTTGCTTTAGCATAGCAGGAAGTAGAACAGGAAGTTTATTATTTGGACAAATAAGGGTGAGTAATTTTCTGTTACAAGCGACAGCCATTCCATAAGAGCAGTGCTTTTGCCCATCCTGACTATTACCACAGACCAAGTGCAGGCTTGGATAATGTCAAGAAAAATGGTTTCATTATTTTCTGTTATTAGCACAATCATTGATTGCAAATGCTTGCAGGATCCTGGGGCAAAGTGATACAATTTTTTTGAATGTTGTGAGAGTGTGCTAATGTTCTTAAAACCTATAAAATTCCGTTAGAGTGAAATAAGCCTATAAAATATCATATCAACCAGCTCAGGGCCTTCTGTATTCTCCTGCAAAGTCAAGCTGTTTTGAGTCAGTTTCAAGTCAGCCGAGATGCTTGACCTCACACAGGGTAGAAATTGAATATAGAACTTGTTCAACAGTGTCACACAAACATACCTTTCATTCCTGAAAGGGCTTAAGAGCTACAGGATGTAAGTTCACCAAAACAATAACAAAACAAAGAAGACACACTGTCACACACTCTCCTAGATATTTCTCAGCAGAGAATAAAGAGTGGCCATCAGAAGGCAGCGACCTAGTTCAAACGCAGTGTTCCAGTTTTCTCCCAGTTTTCTCCTGCTGTGCCTTTGAATGATACTGATTAGTGCCCTCAGGTCAAGAGGAGGCCGGAGAAAGAAAGCATCTCAATGGCTGAAGACTGCATGGTGGAAATCAAAGTCACACAAAAATAGCCTATATGTGATCTTCTAAATCTTTAGTAATTAATTTTGCATGTAAAATTAAAAAGTGAAAAAAATGTCACCACCAATTTTATCAAAATCTAGTCAGATTGACACACCTGACACGCCTGTGGAATATAAGTGTTTCTAAAAATCATATGCATTATGATGTCTTAGTAGAACACTACCAGGCTTTACATCGACTGTCTTGTGAGCATTAACAGAGGATGTTTCAGCTCTGATTGGTGAGCTGAAGCAGTCAGCTGAAAATGATCCACTTAGTCTGGAGAATTTCCCATTGCAGTAATGTTAAGCTTTTGCCACCAACTCTCACTCTAATCTGTAGCCAGGACGAAAGCCAAATACCAATGTTTTGCAAAACTTTAAAGGGAATTAATATGCCGATGTATTAAAAAGTAAAATTCTTAAATAGATTAAACTTATTCAGTACTAGGCTATAACCAAATCCCATGTAGTCTGTTTTTTTTTCCTGATGTAAATTACCAAACAGAAAATGGTAGATGGCAGCCTGTAAAACAGAACTGAGATTTACTCTACTTCTCAAAATGACAGCATAGACATAATCAGCTTCCGTGTTGGTAAAGACGTTTACATGCTTAGAGTATGTTCAAGCAATGGACATGAACAGTATGGACACACTTTGTGAAGATTCCACTGTCCTCCATCATCAAAAGCATGTTGGAAGAGTAACACAAAATTAATCTGCAGATGAATATCTTCATAATAGTGCTACATAGTTAACTAGCTGACTGTAGACCCTACATGCTTTAGTTGAGCATATCTTGCTGACTACATGAGTGCAAAACCACTTATGATACAGATGTAAGCTGAATCAGTTTGGATGTTTTGTAGTAACAGTAAAAACTCTCAATCTATTTCAGCCTCCTAAGTATTTATTAACCAACTGGTTACACAAGCGTGTGGGCTTTTATTCCATATTATCTCTGAGTAGGCATCATCAAGAATATCGAACCAAGTACAAACAGGTTTCTTGGAATTATTTTATAGCAAGTCCAGCTGTGACTGATTTGTCTAAATCTACATCCCTAACTCCTGAGATAACCCTCTAGATATTTTAATGAGGTTCATAAGTCTGATACAGAAAACTCAAAATTAGTTTACTAGTTTAAAAAACAGCAGTTCGCCATTACATTTGCAGAAGAGTGTATTCACTGCTAAAATCCACACTCCTACACTCTTTTGTCATCACAAGGCCAAGGCGAGCTCTGGTTCTTCCTTTTGAGGAAACATCTGCTGGGAGGATTATGTAGCCCCCTGCTAGCACTGACAGAGGAAAGTGTAGAATAGCACTAACAGGACATAAGCACAGAAAAAAGAGCCAGAAGCATCCTGCGTCCTCAGTGTCAATGAATACAGATTCACCTGTTTTCAAGTTAACAATCCTCATTGTTTGCAGGTGGTCATTAAACCTACCGTACAGCCAGTATACATCAACACTGCCCTATCCTACACAAATTCAGGCACATAACTGAGACCTGAAATAATAAAATATATGGTAGGGTAGTCAAGGTTTCCACTGCGGCCAATGTAAAATCCAGACTTTCCAGAACTAATAGAGCCTCTTCAACTACAAGAGCTTGGGTGTTTGTATCACACAGAGTTACTGTAAAATCATACACAATGGTTTCCTCACCAGTGGGCTGAAATCAACTAATATGATACATGTATGAAAAAAGATAATATTTCTTTAAAGTGACCAATTTCTAAAATGATCGGATTTCCCCCCAAATGTGACACATTCTCTCACTATAAATTCCTTATTGAGAAGACTAGTAGGAATACACATACAGGTCTGTCACAATTTCAAGTGGTATTGCCTTTGCAGTGCCTAAGACTGCAACCCATCAAAGCATTAGTCATGTCAGTCAGCCCAAACAAGTTAAACTGCCTTTTGTCTGGAACAGAAAGGCTTAAAGTCACACCTTTAAAGCGCCAACTGTCTAAAGACTCCACTATCGCTCACCTGCTTCACTGACATATTACACGGTGTGCCTGTCTGTGTAGTTATCCTGAGGTTTGGTCAGCAAATTGGCATGTTAACGTACCCCGCCTTGTCACCTCTATCAGTGGCTAACGGATTGTGAGCTGTCGATGAGGTGGCACATCTGGTAAGAATGAAGCCTGTAAAAAAAATACCATGTGAGCTAACTTACCTTACTTGCTAATTCTACGTATCTGGTGAGACAATATCCCGTTTATGATGATTTATACCGGTGGTAAGGACATCCAACCACATGTTCAAACATCCGAATAACCCACTGACCGACCCCTGTAGTATAGCATAGCGACTGAAGCAAATTCCACAAGTCCAAAAGTCTCCGCAATGTCACCGAAGCTCCAGTAGGGCACACTGCTGCTACAAGTTGAGAGTCAGCATAACAATGTGTTACAGATTAAGCAAGATCACCTGAAAAGATAGCTTGCCGTATTATGTTGTTGTAATAAACTGTTCGTTGACTATACTGTCACCTCCCCGGCTTATATGAATCCCAGTCTGTCATTACGACAAGAATAGACGTGATTAGTTGCTAAGTAACGTTAGCAGTGAGGCCCGAGCAATACGGCGAACCGGTGGTCAGGACCAAGAGGAGGGCTGGTTAGCTAGCTAGCTAAACTAACACCTCAAGTACCGTCTACACTACCTGAACAACTTTCACCTTGCGTTTAGTTTCCCAGTTTATCAGCAGCAAAGGGACAAGCAAGTTTACGGAAATACATGACTTCAGCGTGGACGAGCTAATACTGACCTGGTATGTTTCTGTACAGCCTACGTCTTCTGAGGAAAAAAATTACACAGCTAGCGAGCTAAGTGGAGAACCACGACGACTACTGCTCAGATCAGACATGGGTAGGCACAGCCCAGCGCACGAGCTGTCTGTCCAACGGCCGAGAGGAACGTCAACTGTGGGTGCCGACCAAAGATGATATGTTCAGTAAGATGGAACACTACCTCACTTCTGAAAGTGCAAAATAATTTCCAGACAAAAAAACTTTACTGTTATAAAGAGCCTTATAAAGCTAAATAAGGCTCATATTTTGCTGGCAAGGTTTGTACTGTGGAGTTATTCAAGCATAAATCTATCGCCCGAAGGAAAACGTAGAAGAGTAGAGAAGTAAGCTTGCTGTAATTAAGCATAACCCCGCTACAATGCTTTATCAATGTTTAGGACTGGACCAAGTCAAAAACATGCTTTAATAATCTCAGGCTTTTGAGAGATTTCAAATTACGACCATATTACCAGAATTTGAGATTACATCAGAATTTTAACCCAAAAAATGGAATAAAGTCAAAATTCGAGGGGAAAAAACGATCTTAAATGTGTGATTTGTGAATATGAAGATAGGATATAAAAACAGTTTAAAATTCTAAGTCTTCAAGGTAATAGCTTTATTTAAAAAAAAACTTGAGTGTAGACACCATCAGTTTCACATGACTTGCAAGGGGTTAAATAATTCTGCCCTAAATTCAGTACATCCAAACAAACGAGCTTGTATATGCATATATATTTGCATACATATGTAGTGTATATAGGTGTGTGTGAGCATTCAGTATGCATGAATGTGCATGTCATTTTCAAGTCTAAGTAAAAATATTTTTTGTGTGTACTGTATGTACTAATAGTTTGGAATATGGACAGTCATAGGAAACATGTTTGACATAATAATCACTGTTGGGGAATTATCTTAACTTTGAAACAGTATGCAATGTTTTTGACATAAATATTCTCAATAGCATCTGTACAATTTTCATGCTCCATAATTAATTATATTAAAAAGGCCTCCTGGATGTATAAGAATAGTATTTTTACCCTATTTTCAGCCATAATAAAACCCTTTTATTAACAGCAAAACCATGACTGACTGACACTTAAGTGCATAGCTAGCCACTATAGTATAACATATCGCTTCTTTAAAGTATTAAAATCTGTATTTGAATATTTTATGATGCCTTTTAGCTGATTATATCAACAGAGGGTCAACTTGTTCACTAAGTTCTACTAAAGATGGCTAACAATCAACTATTTACTGTTAGCTCACATATTTGGCCATCTGTGCTGTCAATATGCAGCAAAATAAAATTAAACCCACATCTAGCCATAGCTGCCAGATGAAATAACGCAGTGAAGCAAATACAAGCATGTTTACTTGATTTTAGAGCAATTCAAGTGGGACAAAAATAGAAAAAGCCAGGAAAACAATTTTAAAATGAATACAGGTCAGGAAATGACCATTTTACAAATTTTACAATAAAATTAACAGCAGTAACAACAGTAACACCACTGCTACAAAAATGGACTACTTGGTCAAAACCTACAAACCACTGCTGTTGCAGCATCCCTCATTGTATGTTTACAGATCATATGTATATACAACGTAGACATTCAATTTGGTACACAATAATAAACAGCTAAAAAAAATAAAACATGCTTGATAGGATGGTCATGAAAATGAAAATATGTTTTTGCTTAAAAAATATCCATGTATCCTTGTTTTCCAAATGATGATAGTACATTTTTATTTTTTCTTTGCCAAATTTCGAGGGGAACTTTTAAGCAAGTCTCTGATCCTAAGGTAAGTCCCTGTGGCTTCAGCAACTTCGGTGAATTCTGGTGTATCTTCAAATGGAACGATGCCAGCTGCAAAGTTGCTCCGATGAGGAACAGCTACTATCTTCTCGCCATGCTTAGGAGAAGCACAATCTCCAGCCCCCATGTTAGCAAAATCTGGATCAGGGCTCTTTGGGTTGGCTTCCTGGCATTTGACTGGACCAGGACTCTGAGGGCTGACATCACGGGATTTGACTGGACCAGGACTCTGAGGGCTGACACCATGGGATTTGACTGGATCAGGACTCTGAGGGCTGACACCATGGGATTTGACTGGATCAGGACTCTGAGGGCTGACACCATGGGATTTGACTGGATCAGGACTCTGAGGGCTGTCATCCTCGACTTTGATCGGTCCAGGGCTCTGGGAATTGTCGTCCTTGACTTTGATCAGTCCAGGGCTCTGGGGACTGTCATCCTCGACTTTGATTGGTCCAGGGCTCTGAGAACAGATCTCTTGAACCCCCGGTTCCCTTTGATTTTCACTGCTATGGCAAGTTTCTGCAGGTCTTGTTGTGTCCATTGCTTCTTCAACCTCTTCCGTTTCTGTGTCTACATGCACAGGTGTGGACACAGTTGGTGAACTGGGTACAGGTGTTCCCATTGCAGGTGTCTCACAGTCGCTATTAGTGGCAGTGTCAGCATTTTCTAGGGCTGCCCAAATCAGTCTCTGCTGTTCTTCTAGTTCCTCCAGTGTCAGCTCATCCTCTGTTCCCTCCACAGTATCATCAACAACTACCCAGTTACCCCTTCGCAGAGCTGGAGAGCCGTTGGTTGGTGTGGGAGGAGGTGTACCTTTAGGGAGAGGTGGGGGAGTGGGTGTAGCAGGAGGAGTGCCCTGGGGTAAAGGAGGAGGCGAACTGAAGCAAGGGGAGCCAGGTGGCAGCGGAGGTTGGAACTGGAAGTCACCTGGGCCATGGTATGGTGTTCCTGGGTCTGAGGGAAGACATGAATAAAGTCACCGAAAGATTAGAAAGTGACACTTTGACCAAACAAAGACACAGCTGATTCAAGTATTACTGGGTATTATTCAGCTATGAATAAAAACAGAAGATTTCATGTATCAAGTCATAAAAACGTAAGGACATTTATGGTTCATGATGACGTGCCTGCTGAAAAAAGTGACTAAGATGAATAGTTACCTGATTCAATGTCCATGTCCGAGCTCCTATCCGAGTTCCGATCAGGACTGGACCTTGTCTTCTTCCTTAGCTGTGGAGATGAGTCAGATTCATGCCGTCTCTTGTTGTAGGTGGCACCAGGCTGTTGGAAAGGAAGAATGACATGTGGTATGAAAATATTAAAAGGGCTCTGCCCAAAATGCACAGTCATCACACATCTTCTCTTTATCAGTGCCAGTAAACTGATAAAGAGTGGACATGTAAAAATCCAGAGGCTGGAATGACAGAGAAGACTGTGCACTCAGTTTAGTATGATTGGCTGTCTACATGGGATTATGAAGAATGGGCAGCTACTGCATGTTAATAGCATGGACTGTTGTATGGAGTGGCAGGCTGAGGCCACCCATCACACACACTAAATGGTATTTTCTCTTTTATCCTCCAATGACAATACAACAAGAAGTGTGAAAGAAGAACAGGATTTTTTTTATTTCTAATGTTACAGTTTTTTGTGTAAAATATAGTTTTTTTTAGTGTGTAGATATTTTATTGTTCTTTTATAATTGTATTTATAATCTGTCCTGTGGGTATTTCTATTCTAGGTCTTCTGATTTGTGTTGGGTGATAAGGATGAAAGCACTGAAACTTCCAGCAAAGTGGTGATTTCTTTTCCCCATTTGGTCACCTTGTGTAAATGTAATACATCTACCTATACTCTATGCAATAAACTAAACGAAATACTATCAAATCGCAATATGGCCATGTCCAATATCCAAATTTGCACGAGCTGCACATTTTTTGATTAGGGTAAAATGTGTCACAAGATAGCATCATAAATGAAGCATTGTGGTGCTACAGAGATGCCCCGGCCTATAAATCATATTCTCCAGACATAAGGGAACATGCTTGTTTGGAACAGACCCCAGCATAAATAACATTATCATAATCTTTTCAGTGAAAATAAAATGTAAAAATGATGAGGTTATAATTATACTACAGAAATTTGTATGTAACATTATGCTCAAGAGCTCTCTGTGTCTTTCATTTTAAACCGGAGTGGTATCATGGGGGGAAATTAGCACAAATCTGACAAATAGTACCCAAGGTGTTGGCATAAAAGGTGATGTAATATCCAGAAAGTTTAGTTAAAGTGGAGCAAGGCTGTCAGATGGGAAGTTGTTATAGGAAGCAGATGTAGACTACATGTTTTGAGAGGAAAAACCCAAAAACTTTAATAATAATAATTACCATAGGGAAGTTGTTGGACAGGTAAGCTGCATAGTTTTGCTTCACGTGGCTGTTTTGCATTGGAATAGAACCATGCTGCATGAACTCCTGGGGGTCAGAAAAAAAGAAAGAAAAAGTGTGAGCAACTGTTGTAAAGATACTATGCCACCAAAAAACACTGAAATTTCTGACTTGAAAGACAGTCTACTGCCATTATGATCCTGACCCCATTGTAACAGACAAAATAATTTATTCACACGTAGATCAAAGTGACTCCATACTACAGTATTTACATATTATCTTTGCATATCTATTATCCATTTTGTGACAGCAACAAAAATATTGTAATTATACAGTCAGTATTTTCAAGTATTTCAGAACAAATGCAAAATGCTAATGAAATCATAGAATATTGCATTGATTTCCATTTTTCTTTTAGAAAAACTGAAGCTATAAATGAAACTGAAATATAAATATAACTAAGATACCTGGACTCACATATCTATTGATATATTCAGGCACATTTGAAAAGATTATACTGTAGGACTTACATCTTTCATTTTGTGTGGTGCAGGTACATTGAAGCCTGGGAAATCTACCAGTTTGGAAACATCATAAGAGATGTTTTGCGAATTGGTGTTGTCTGTGTTACCATCATTTGAAACTAACAGAAAGGAAACAAACACATTCAGCTCAACCTCTGCTGCAAAACATAATGATTTTTTGAAATGTACCGTTTGCTCAAAGGAAAATGTAAAACATACCATTTCCATCATACAGTGTTAAGCCAGATTTTTCCATCTCTGCCTCTTTGAGCCAGCCTGGTGGGTAGCCTAGCTGCCTCATGCGATAAATCAGAGGAGGGAGGGTGTTGCCATCAATTCCCAGGGCTGTCAACAGCTCCTCACTGTTTAAAAGCACAACACCATGTAAAACAATGATCAATATTTACTTTTACAATAGATACTGCATGTGATTAAATGATGTTTGTGTCTGTTATGTACAAAATAACAATCCTGCCTCATGACTCCAGGCTTGTATCTAGCGAACCGCTCCTCCACCTCATCAGCATGATATCGCTGGTTACTCTGCATGGCCTGGTTGCTGTTCTGATTAAACTCCTTTCTTCTCTCATTGATTGCGGCCATGTCTTTAGGCTAGGGAGGTAATAATGTATAAATGTAGTAAATCAAGTTATGACTTTTCTTATGTTTAACTTGGGCTCATACCATAATTATGCTCACTTGTTCTTACCTTGGGACAGTCTCTCAGCTGATGACCACTCAAACCGCAGTTGAAACACATAGATTTGGGTCTACAATTAACAGATCAGTGATGGACTCATTATATAGTTATATGCCACACAGCAACGTAACAAATAAGTCATAAACAGAAGATGGAAACTAAATAAAGCTTCATTAATAACCCTAGACATACCTTTTGTCTTTCATTTCTATTTCCTGTCCATCAGTGCCAATGACTTGGTTGAAAACCTGGTGATAGCTTTACAACAATTTAGGAAATTTTATCATGTTTGTGCAAAAAAATTCAACAAAATCATTATCTTGTTTATTTCAGCACCTTAGCAGAAGTTCCACTTATATGCTGGATATTTTAAAATAAATTGGCACATATGAAATCAGGACATCTTTCCTTGATAAAAATAAAATTCTTATACTATGGCAAAACAGTTCTCTACATGTGCAACATATGTTCGAAACAAATGACATGACAGATTAAACTGTCGATTTTTGATGTGTCAATTTATCTAACTTAAAGATACGTTGGAATGTCCCATCCATCTGTCAGCTGGGGGTTTTCATTCACCAGAGGCTGTCCAAGTTTATCAACACTGAAAGTAGTGAAATATAAGACACTTCCAACCACCTAAGACAGAAACATAAGAAAATAGTTTATGATATATTAATATAGCAGATAGACTACTTGAAAACATCCCATTTTGTTTTCCATGTGACAAGAAATTGTGCAAAATGGAAACCACTAAAAATTACAGTAAGTACTCACTTTAAAGGCTTCTGTTGTTGTTCTTACACTACTGGAAGGCGACTTCAGCAGATCTTCATCCATAGCAAATGCTGAATTCTTCATAGAGGGTAGAACATGTTGTTTTGGGGTTTTTTTTAGTTTTATTTTTTAGCAAAGTCATACCTGTATTGATAATAATCACAATACAATAATGTTATGAGTAAATACCTGAGGTTTCATGTGAAGGATGGATTTTTTCTTTTCATTGTCTGGTTTCTGATGCTTCAAAATCACACTGCAGATACAATCTTCAATTTCTTGACGACACTGCCTAAAAGGAGAGACATTTATTATTGTTTTTTTTATACTCATTATTTACAACAGTGTTTCGGTAACAAATTGTAAACATGTTAAATGTAAAACAACTAAGTGTTGGAAAGATGTTTTACCACTAACATTAATATGTTTAACATTACAAGCTTAACGTGACAATGAATCAACCCAGTCAAACGTGACAAAACGTACTTTGCAAACCACAAGTCAGTAAATAAACCCAGTTAACTGATCAGAAAAGATTGCTTACTTTGAAATAAAGTTGTTTGCGTAAAGGATCTGAAGAACTGGCCCGTCGATATTGACATCTTCAATCGTGATTCCGCTGTAAAATCAGAGGGAAATTAGCGTTGGTTACTTTGTGATCAGTTTCGTTTTATTTGTAAAGCCAGTGCGCATTACCAAGTGTCAGCTAATTACCTTGGTCGTGTCAGGATGTGCTGCTTTCTTCTCAAACCTTTATGTGATCTATAAGTTAAGGAATAGACAGAAAGCCTACAAAAAAATCTATTAGCATTTTCAGGTTGTGCGTTTTCTGTTTTGGTTAAAGACGTGAAAGACGTTGGCTAGTGCTACATCCACAGTGCTAGCACACACTGAGCGCCCCGACACAAGGATATTCTCCTCAGTGAGTCTCTGAACGTAGTCATCACACTCCTCCAGTCTGCTCCGAAGCTGGCTCGTCTCCTCCTGGTCTTCCTCATCATCTGTGAAGCGAATGTGCGTCGGGATCGGCGGTGCAGAGTCATCAAGCTGCTGAAAGAGCTCGCTATCCCCGAAATCAACTTCAGCCATTTTTACCCAGCTCTGCGGCACAGGACGGGAGTTCAGAGGTGAAAGCAACTACTCTTCGTAGTCATTGGTCCTCCCCATGTCACGTGCTGGGCAGACGTAAACATGGTTGGAAGAGGAAGTGTTTGGGTTGTTGGTAGCCCACAGTGGGGTTTTACAGGTTACATAAATCCGACAGGAAGAGAAGGAACTCTTCCACACAGCATATAATGGAAATGTTGAAGTAGCTATTATGCTCTACTTTCTCACTACCCTCTATGTTTTTTGAAAGGAGCCAGTTTATTCATAGTGGCTTCTTTGGTCTGTGAGACAGCGCCGAGGGTTCAAAACATTCCACCGATACTTCTGTTCCGTTGAGCCAGCTCTGTTTGTTCGTTCCCAGCTTTCAACAGTCTTTCTACAGGACAAGACACAATAGTGACTGAGTGACAAGCTTCATTTGATTCCAGCAATGTCAAGTTGCTCAACTATACACTTAACCTTACCGCAGTGGGACGGGGGCTCACGGAAAATTCGCTTTATGTACTTGGAGAATCTGACATCGTTCAGGCTTACTGAGTGTCCCAGCAAGGTGAGTGATATGTATCACAGAGCAGACTCAAAAAATGTTTTTGCTGTTAAAACAGTTAGCTTCAACGAAGATGGTAGACGTGTTTCTACAATAATTTCCAATAGCTCCTGAAACAAGCTAGAGGGTGCTATGTTGGCCATCATCATAATCACAACTCCATTCAAGATGGACGTGATCAGTCACATACTTTTTAATTTTAAATAGAAAAACAATTAGAAACATATAAAACGTTTTGCTAACGAAAAATATAATAGATGGGGAGACAATTATTATTCAGGAGTTTTGCTAAAACTCACATTTTGACTAAATATGTGTCATACACTATATTCAACTTTGTATTATTTTTTGTAGTGTAATTTACATGAATATCATTTACACAAACAATAACTTAGCAAGAGCTTCTTTTTTCAATATAAAATCCCAATGTATCTCCATCTCTTGATGGAAGACATCATAATGAGGTGGCTTAATAGTTATTATCTGTGTCTGTCTCAGAGTCCAGTGGTTCCTCTCTATTTAGGAGCTGATCTCTTCTCCAACACGGACATCCGTACAGAGAACCATCCCAGGCACCACGCCAAGTTTGCCAAGAAAGGATTGGCAACAAAAATAAAATTTTCCTCAGGTGAAATGCAAGAGAGAAAAAAGTACAATCAATGCACACTCACACACAACAAATGACAATGTTGTCTTCCTGTTGCAGCATTCAGGTTTCATGGGTTGAAGGTACCTACTGTGAATAACAGCCTCTGGTTCTACAGCATTCAAGGACTTTTTCGAGTAACCTTTGAAATGTACAGTAAGCAAGAGCAGCTTGCTGTACTAGAGAACTTCCAGGTACAGCACAGTTCACATTATGTGTGTCTATACATGATATATTTGTTAGTTTTATATATACCACTATATATTGTTTGATACATTACTGTCTTTCCTCTGTAGGATGTTTGGAAATCGCAAATAAATGACAGCCCTCTGAAAATGAGTTACTGCCTCAGTGTGCAGCTCGACTTTGCACTTTCCAGCAGCCTGCATGAGACAGTATCAAGTGAGATGTCACAACGTCAGCATTGCCAGGTTGAAAGGGCATTGGTGGATGTACATGGCAGTGACACAGGTGATACATCAGTAGATCACGACTATTGTTCTTTTCCCAAGCAGAGCTTGCAAACTGAGCAAAGCCAACCAGTTGTAACCACAGTGAGACAAAAATTGCACAGCTTGGATGACAAACTCTCCTCTGAGACTCAAAGAGGCACAGAACAGCTTGAGACTATCTTGCTACTTTTGGAGAACATTGACCGGTACATGAATGGGAATCTCGAAGAACAGGATGTGACAGAAACTGTGTTAACCCTGCTAAAGGCCAAAGACTGGGGCTGTGTGTATTCAAGTTCCCTGCTTAGTTGTGTTGGACGTTGGCTTGGCCAGCAGTTTCATGCAGCCAACAGCAGCATCAGCCAGAAAGTGGAGGGCTTTAAAGTTCATCATATTGAGCGAATTAGTGACTTGCCACCTGCTGAGGAACTAGCCACAGAGCTATTCCCAGAAGCCATGCAAACACTGCTGCTTCACTGGATGGGTCTAAATGAAGAGTCCACCTTGGAGAAGAGACACAGCGAGTACCCAATCCTGCTCCTTATCCTCGAGTTTGCCAACCACAACCTCATCACTGGTGTGGCTCATGTGCTGTATTCCAGTCTTATATGTAAGTGAGAGTGGATTTCCATGTAGGCATCAATGGAATTCTAATAAATGTGTATTTTTGTATGTGTGAAGTTGTCCTTTCTTTCCTTTAGACAGTATGTTTCGCTGCATGTACTACTATCAGGGTTGGTAACAACTAGGGCTGGGTGACAATTCAATACTGTTAGTCGACTTTCAGTGGAATCCTATTGCCATGTGATCATTTTATGTTAGTTTTACAAAATTGTAAATGATTGCAAGCAAATTGTGTTTAAAAACTAAGGAGTGATATTTTGACTAATGTGTTATTAAGGTAATGCATCAAATCATCAAATTGATTTTGTATGATTTTGCCTTCATTTGTTATAGTGCCATATACATTTATATTGGAAAAATATTATTTTGATATTATGTTCATTTTATCACCCAGCCCTCGCCACAACACTATTTAAACCAAGATGTAATAACCCACAGATATCACATAAAATAAAAATTGAGGTGATTCTTATTCAACACAAAACTAATTTATTTCAAGAACATTTGAAATATGTGATCACTCCTCTCAAGCACATCTTTATCCATGGCAATCCTGAAGACAGTATGTATTACAACCCACTGTTCTGTTTTTCCCCTATCAGGAGAAATGAAATTAAGGGATTCTGATGATACTAAATTGACTTCAGATGCCTTTCACTAGATAGATGTAAACAGTGTTCACTTGAACCACATTATATTCAGTTTATGTTCAAACAATCACATATGAATATATATTTGAGTTTAAAAAAAAAAACAAAAGCTACCACATTATTCAAACAAATATCTAATTTTAAACAGTATCAGTCAGTCAAACTGATGCATCCTTTTGCAAAGATGTACAGATTAATAAACACTGAGACAAACTCAGCATCTGGCTATTTACACTATAATGTTCCAATATGCGAGATGTTCGTCTATAAATAAATTACAGATTCAGAGCAACATCCATGCAAGCTTGAAGGCTAGCGATGAATTGGTGGTCTTATATGATCAGATGAGTGGCAAAGATGGCCAGTGTTTGGCACTAGATAGAATCCATTCCACGTGAGAATGAGGAGGAGAAGCCGAGGCCCATTCCCCTCTGGGTGTGTGTCTGAGACCGAGCCATCTCATACTGAACGTCAAGGTTCCTGAACATCTCCTCCTGCTTTTGAAGAGTCTTCATTCCTTCGTCGTTAATTGGTTTGGAAGCTTCGGCATCATCCTCTCCCTGTAAAGACAGCAAATTCAATTAAACTCAGAGGAGTTAAAGGTTAGAAAGCTCAAAGTGGTGGACAGAAGATTTAATTGAGACTCATACACCCACTGTAAAATAACATACTTACTTTAATGCCCATTAGTTTGCGAAATTTAACATTTTGGTCCTTATTTCCAAAGTTAAGCTTTTCCCACAACTCAGCTGTCTGGGACTTGTCCTTAAAAAAAATAGAAACAGAAAAGATAAACACCATGTAATGATAAACATATAGAAATATTGTACATCTAAATATCCTTTTCTAATGTACATATATTTTTTAAGAGCGCTGGGCAAGCCTAGAATTGGTGGATAAATAAAAATAATAAAAAATAACAGCAAAGTCCAATATCTTACCCCTTCCTTCTTTCCCTGCCATAGCTTTTTCCTCTTTTTCTCCTGCTCTGCAAACTTCATGGGGTTTACAGAGGATGGGTTATAGTAGCTGGGCACAGCAATACCAGTCTCTGCCAATGTTTTTGCTTGAAGGGCCGCCATCTGCGCTGCCATAGCAATCTGAGGCGTGACCTGCGTCCCAGAGGCCAGGAGGGCCGCCACATTGAGGCCAGGGTTTGAGGCCGCAGCCGCAGCAGCAGCAGCTACTGCTGCAATAGGGGCAGCCACTGGAAACAAAATACACCGACCAGCATAAGTAACTGAATCTGGACTCAAATGATCAAGGTTTTAAAACTTGGCAAAATAAACGCTTCTCACCTGCAGCTATCTCCTGCTGTTGCTGCTGCTGTTTCTCAAACATTTCCTTCTCCTTCTGCTCCTGTAGTTTCTTGGCTCTCTCCAGCCTGGAAAGAAATAGATTGAAGATCTTGTTACTCACTTGGTTTAAAAGTATATTGTGCACACTGCTGTGTTCCTAAAAGTGATAATATGACCTGTAAGCAAAAATCATAGCTGAAAATGTTGGAGACATCAGCCAGACTTTACATAAGGATTTTTTGAGCATTTATTTTAACAGGGGACAGCAAAGATTTGAAAGGAAATGAGGGGAGAGAGAGAGAGAGGAGGGGCAACATGCAACAAAGGTCCCCGGCCAGACTAAAAATGTGGATGTTAAAATTACATGTCAGTGTCACCTAGGCTTCCAGTAAACCCCACCTATCACAATTTTATGTTTCCTTGTTTTCCTACCAATGTGATTTCCTTTTATGAACAACAATGCCCTCTGGCAAGTGCAACATGGATGGAAATTCAGATTAAAGCCAAACCCAATGGTCGACAACTTCCATCTGAATAACTTCAGGAATGAATGTCTCAATTGTAGGGGTTTGGTTCCATTAATGCTAACTAATCTGTGCTTGACTGCTAGCCATATCATCTTCTTAAAATGTCAGACATTAATAGAGCAGTAGAAATTGACAATGTCAATAAGGGAAAAAAGGCTTTGTAGCTGCAATTATGCAGATGCAATAAGCGCCACTAACATTGGCCAGAACTGGCCAGAACAAAATGACCAACCATCTATATTGTAAAATGCCCTGTAAGCTGTTGCCTTGCCTTCTGGCCAGGGCCTCTTGTGCATCCATTGCCGTGTTTCGGCCCCGGAAGGCAGGTGGATTAACAGACCTGCTTCGGCTCTTTCTGCGCACTTTCTCACTCCTTTTCTTTCGCTCCCTGGTGGAACAAAAAGAAAAATGAGCATACCGTTAATTACATGCACAATGGTAATCATGCAGAACAAGAATTCAAAAATACTAATAATCCCCACAAGAAATCCTGACATTTCAGTTGAACTAACCTGCTCTTACTGCGACTTCTGCTGTGATGACGGTGTTTGGTCCTTGAACCTGAGCGAGACCTGGCCTTCTTCTTCCTGTCCCGGCTGCGTGATCTTGATCGCCGTTTGTCCCTACTTCTGCTGCGATGCCGTCTGAAAGCAATAAGATCCATCGACATGAATCAAAGAAATTACTGACATGAAGTGCTACCATCAAATTTTTCAAAACTGCTGAAAGATATTTAATGAGACCAGACCTTCTACAATAGAAACAAAGATACATTTGTTTATTAATCCAGAAACTATGACAGACCCTTGATCGCAATTAATTTTCTTGTGTCATTAAACAAGTTAGAAGACCTGCTGAACACATTTCTTTACGCAGTTTATTGACCAGACTAACCTCTCTCGTGAGTGTGACCTGGACAAGCTCCGGCCCTTGGACGGCCTCCTGTCTTTGCGTCTGGATCGCTCTTCTCCATTCTCTGCTGAAAGTCTCTCTGGCTCTTGCTGCTCATCTATTTTTTTGTGTGATTTTGATGGCTTCTGCGAGTCCCTCTTTCGTGCCTGTTTTAAGAAGAAGTTGTCTCTTTCAGGAAAATAGTGCAACAAAAAGAGTTAGTACCATGGCTTATAGCAGCAGGTATGTAATAAATTTTGACAAGTTGAAAAAAACCTTGTCATTTCAAATCCACTTTCATAACATAGATTCTGTGAACATGGTTGAAAGTGTGGGCATTTCTGTGCTACAGACTAATTTGACTATACTAATTTCAATACAATTATAGAAATGAATTGAAGCAGCATATTTGGAACCTCTCAAATCTTTTAATAGTGTACATGCAAACCTTGCAATCTGATCCTTAGGAAAAAAACTTAAATGTCATTTGTCAGTTCAGCAACAACAATTCAATGTTACCTAAATGCTTTGAACTTGATGGTCAGGGATGGGCATCCAACTTACTTTTTACAGCTTCTCTACTTACGTCATCCAAATCGTAGAACACACAATGATAAATTAACATGAAAAACACTGATAAACTTCCTAAATTAAAATGATGCTTTTCTACAATGTATTTTCAGCCAGGGTTAACTTTCCTGTGTGACATCTTATGCCAAATTCTCACCCGATCTATATCTCATTGGAACATAGTTTGAAATGGGTCGTCTTTAGTATGATGTGGTATATCACTAAAGTTGTTGTTACAACTTAGTAGTAGTTGTTACTCTTAATACAGACAAATCAGTCTGACAGGCAAAACTGCATAATTACATCGGCTATGAAAAAACACCATGAGATCCTGTTTGGATTCATTAAAAGGTTAATTGGTTTAATTATGCCCATCCCTAGCTGCAAGAGATGCAAGAGTTAATTCCATTGTTTCTACTAATAGTGAGAGACAAATAGAGTTTGAATGGCAGATAGTTACCTGTCCCAGTAGTAGACATATTATTTTGCTATGTCAGCAGGGTCTTCTGTTCAGTCTCTTCGTGCATTAGCACGCTGAGTATGATTTATTGTAGAAATGTTATCATGTGATCTACACACAGGTTTTAACAAAAAAATAAAAGAAAAAAAATCTACTCTTCACCATTAAGTATGGTTACAAATAATGACAAATATCCAAGGATGAAAGCTTCCTTTGAGATATGTCAACATAGGGAGGGTAAAAAAGGACCCTTTCCATGTAAGTAAACCCATCTCCATCTATGTCTTTTGTTCTTAAATTTGGTTATTGTAAAGCGTTTCACCTAATAAAATATACTCACCTCGACCTATAACTAACATTAAATCACATCAAATGTGTTTCTAGTTATAGAAATCAATTTATCAATTACCTCTTTGCTCCTGCTGCGACTCCGTCTGTATTTTCTGTCACCTGGAAACAGCAGAAAGCAGAGTGCTGACAAATGTACTTTTCAAATGGACCTTTTCAGCAAACTTGTAAAGAAAAACGGGTGAGCACATTTGGAGAAACACACAATAAAGCTACTTTATATAGTATTTTATTCTTGGACAAGAAATTTCTTTTAGGGAATTGACTCTTTATTAACTGACACATAAAATCTGCACTTTTGAAAAGATCATGAGACTGCAGACTGTGCCCAGTAATTGTAGGTATGTTATCACTGTCACATGCGAATGTAACTTCATGTTAGCAAAGCGACCTCAGTTACCTCACAAATATCAGGATACATTTATTTTCATGGTTAAATCAGTGGGCGACTGTTTTCTTCCCACACATTCAACTTACACACCTCCTGAGAGTACGTACTTAAAACAAATTTCATACCATGGCCCTAATTCATGTGGCATATTCAGCACTGTCTGGGTACTGTTAGTGAATACTAACGTTTTCGTTCCCTGGAGCGTGACCTTGACCGTGAATGGTGGTGTTTGGAGCTTCTGGGAGACTTGGATGACTCCATGCTGTGTTTTTTTCTGTGATGAAGTGGGGAACCTGTTCTGGTCAAGTCGACAGAGTCGTTGTCACTTGCCTGAAAGTAATGGGATATGAGGGAAAAAAAATCAGCAGCAAATCAGTGTGGTTCAGTATGCTGAAGTATTGATGTCCCAATTGTATACACTCACAAAGGCAGTGTGAACAATTTCTTAACATTATTCATAGCCCATTAAAGAACCTTGAAATATAACTGAGATTTACATTAATGTTAAAGTACCAGCGTATGCGTTGATTTGAAACAAATATACTTTGGCAATATAGGACATATGTTTTAACATCCCTGAATTAATTACTTATACGACTGTGGGCTTATTCCTTGTATAATTTTGCTCTATCTTCCCACTGCAAATGAGACACACGTATGATCTATACCATATCAAATACACACCAATTTGATACCATAATGTTACTGCATACCAAATGGGTTTTTAAATACAAATATACATGCTTTGTAAAATGTATACCAATTGCTAGTGCTGAAATAATAAGTTGATAAGATAAACTAAGATAATCCTTTATTAATCCCTCAGCGGGGAAATTTGCATTGTTACAGCAACATACGGGACAGTGCAATAGCAGCGACATAAGTAGAAAATCCAGATATAATAAATAAAAACAGTAAAGACTGTTATAAAAAAGCTACTAAAACTAAAAAACTATAATTTACAAATTCACAGAACAAAAAAAGGTAAAGGGAGATGTAGATATTGCACCAGACTAGTTACTCAACAAGTCTCTAATTGAACCTGTTCTAATCGAGATGATCAATTTATCGTTTCTTTACCAAGCAATTATCAATGGAGCTTAAAAGGTTACTCAAAGCAGTAATCATCTGATTTATCAATACTGACATCAGTTTGTTTCAGCTCTCCCAAATACTAATTGATGCTGCGTTTATGGTTACAGCTAGGAAGCCCACCCACCCAAGTCTCCTAATCATTCCTATACATTTTTAATGTATATATTCTTACTATAGAGTATTCATTACACTTCCTTTTGCATGTTGTAAGCAGTGCTATAACCCATCTTTATAAGCACATTGAATAAACCTTTTGTTTATGGGAAATTTCGTTTCATATGGCACATTCTGTTTTTGTTGTCTTTTCCACAACCTTGTGATGCTCAACACTTTTCAATTCATTGTTCATCCTGTGGTATACGTTTAACATGCTTGAATACTTATTTAATCAAGTCCAGTCAGATGGTAATACGTATAGTTCATGGGCCTGTGGTTACCATCCATGGACTAAACACAGCGCTTTCAAATGTACTCTCAATAGCTCTACTTAAGTCAACTAACCTAAATGAAATTAAATACACCTCACAGGGCATCACAATGTTAAATAGCTGTTAGCGTTACTGATGGTTGAAGTTATGTGTGGCCATTCTCTTAGCTAACGCTAAATTAATTCGAAATACGACATCCGATGGATTTCACTGTGTCATGACAATGCTTTTTCGACCAAAATGTATAACGTTACCCAGATTGTTAAGGAAATGGCGGTCACACCAAATAAAAAACAGTTAGCTAATTTGCTATCTGCATTAGCTAAATCCCTTGTTCGTCATTCATACTTCCATCAGAGAGCAATTTTAGCGTTAGCTAGGTCGCTAAGCTAACTAACGCTAACCGCCATCTTTAAGAAAGATTATTTCTAAATAAAATCGTAAAGTTATAATTAACAACAAATTAGATGTTGTTGCATTCATGTATGTCTTGATTATCGTTACGTGATGGTACTTACCGACATGATCCTGAAGCACACTGTATTTGTAACACGGTTGTTTTGTTGACTGTGCAAACGGACAGAGGTAGCTAGCTGCTAGGTTAAACAGCCGTTGTCTGGCTCTGCTAATTTGACGGGTTGCCAAATTTTACCTCTTGAATCCCCTACATTCAGGCAAACTCCAAACAGAGTTGTTGAAGCCAAATTGAACGGACCAAACAAGGATCTTGAGCACGGAAAATGTGTAAAAATATAAAATTCAACTTCGAAGTTAATGCAATTATATGTAATTATATAACAATTACGAGTAATGCGAGATATTATAAGACATTATATTATAACACTGTGGGTTCACAGTTTTGCAGGTTTGATAAACTGAAATAACCGGAATTACGTTGTTATTTTCTTCTCATAATGCCCCTGTAAAATGTCTTGTTAATTATTCCAATTGATTCTAATTCTGAAAATATATAATTACTGATGAATGAAAGCAAAAAGCGCCCAAATCTTTAAACCACTGCCGTAAATGTAGCACTAGACCACGCAAAAGACCGAACGGTTTTCAACCTGGCAACACGACAAGGCTCTCCGGACGTTCCTGCAATGTTCCGCCCCTACGTGGATACTCCGAGTCATTCCCTATACTTTGCCTGTCGGGCAGCACACCCTCTCAGACTGTGCGTACAGTCCAAACAAGTTTCGTCAATTAAATAGTTAGGTTTAGATTACAGATGGATAACAATAAAATTTGTACGGTATTTTGGATTTGCTTCTGCCAATCCTAAAGACGGAGGCCTGATTTGTACATAACCTGAGGAGGGAGTTATATCTGCAAGGCAAAGCTTAGGGAAAAATTCACCACGTCACCCTAAAGACCTGCAGCAACCCGCCAAATTCTAACTAATAACGTTACTGTTGAGTTATGTCGATTCTGGGTGTTGTAGCTGTCTGGTTACTTCTGTAGAGTGGTGAGTTATTAACAACTGTAAATCTGCCAGTTTGACATTGTCCATAGATATCAGCAGTTCATTTTACATTTTGGTGGTCTTGTAACTCGGCTGAATTACCAGCATTAATTTAAGTTAACGCGCAACTGAATTAGATAATGTTAGCTAGCTTGGCTAATTTACCGCAAGTAAACAACTCATATTGAAGCATTTTTATATCATAATAGCATACCACATTTCTTCCATGTAACTTAGCTCCAGGAAATGGCGATGTGGAGCGACGTTGAACTTCTGACTAACGAAGATACAAACACTGTCCGTTTCGGCAGTGTGTCACGGGAGGAAAATGGTAGCGGCTTGTATCAGGTGGATACGCTGGTCAAAATCTCCACTGCCAATGAGGTAATGAATGTCAATATTTACAGTACACAGACCATGCTTATTTATACTTGGTGCTGTTGTTGAAAAGCCCTTCCTTCTGTTGAAGTACTAGGAATTGGTAGTGGATCCTTGTTAGTACAGTCTATCACCCTACTAGTGACAGCACAGCAGTGATTTGATAGAAATGCTGGGTCTTACAGGTGCAGGCAGATCCCCGTCTCTCCTCCTCCAGTGGTACAAACTGGAGCATTGTTGTTGCTGACAAGACGGTTATCCTGTTTGACCAGAGCTATCAGACCATCCTGTTGCTTCTTCACTTTGGTATACAACTACATTTTTATGTTCCTCCTTTTATCTTCTTACCGTTTACTGTTCAGTCACATGCCAGATTTAATCATGCCTTTCCTATTTAATGTAATTTGACATTTCGCAATAGCTACTGAACTTTAATACCAAGATTTATTTTTCAGAAACTGATGTGGATGCCATTGATGTATGCCTGGAAGGACAGTTTCTGGTGGTCTGTGAAAGAAATGGAAACCTTCATTTGATCTATGTTCCACACAAGAGAATCCTTCTCACCAGGGTATGAGTGTATAAGGCCTACTAGTGTTGGATTACATTAGATATGATCACTTTGTGTTGGGCTTTGAATTATTATACTTTACCTGTCTGATTTCACCTACAAACTAATAACTTTGTGTCTTTTTATTAAATGAGTTTGAGTTGCATGATGTGTTTCATTTATGTACATTAACATGTGTCATTTTCTGGGTTTGTAGGCTTTGGTAGAGAAACCATCCGATGGAAATAAGAAAACATACCGCTATCTCATCATACAGGAGGACAAGGCATCCTTAGGTAGAATTTCTATATGAATACGAGAAGACTCAGTTATGAGAAATGAAGGTGGTGATGTGCACTGGAAACATGAAGGAAATAAGATTGTATTCTCTAGGTGTTTAAAGATTGTTTTTTTGTTGACAGGGATGTACCATGTGTTTCTTCTCATAAAGGATGGGTTTTTCCACATTACAAACCTTGCATTGGCAAAGATTGAGACAGGTATCAAAACATCATGTGCAGTAGACTTAAGGTTTTGTTGGAGCCATTTTGTTGACCGAATTAAACATTCATTCTTCTTTTGTCATCACAGCCATTGAAAAAATGGACCTGGGAGCTTTGAAAGAGGTAAATTAAGATGATCTTCTTTCCATGAAATAGCAAAAGAATATATATATATACTTTTTTTTGACAGCAGAAATATAATCACACTTTTCCTCAACTCAGCTCCAGTCTCTCATCAAGATAGACTTCTGCTCCACCAGGGAATACCATGAGGAGGGCTGCAGTACAGCAGTGATGTTCAATCTGGGCCATGAAATCCACTTAATGATCGGGGTCAGTGTATGTGAGAGAAATGTAATTACTTTATGTACCACCTGTTATGAGACATGTGAATGAAAGCATATTTAAAGGACAAAATAAAATGAACTCTCTACTTCTGGACCATGGTACTTAAAATATTAATTGCTATTTTTTTCAGTTCCTGTTTACATTATGCTGTTGCATGTCTCTTTTTCTTATTTCATTATTTTGTCACAAAACTTGCTAAGAAATTACAAAGTGCAAATTTATTGTAAATTAAGCATTCATGTCCAGTACTTGCATGTAGATTCTTGCAAATTAAGATTTGCTGATCTTGCTGAAAAACAGCTGATGGAAATCTTTTTTGTGTTACTGTTACTGGGAACAACATACATATAAGCAAACTAAGTGTGTTTTCAAGATAGAAATTTAAACCAGTCTTAACCATGATAATAGGACAAACTTGAAATTAAGCTGTAAATATATTTGTGTAAATAAAACCTTTCTAGGAGTGGTAGTTACTCCTTATATAAAACAGTATTACAAATTTTATTACTTGATATAATTTGTCGCAACATTATTATCTTTACAGGGGGATAAAGACACTGTGACTCACTGGATGATGGACCCTCAACAGGCCAAGATGTGCCTTGCTCACTCTGTCAACAATAGCTTAATTCCAGGTGAGCTATTGCTTCATGTACAGTATGTAGCTACACAATGTTAATGTGCCTTTTGGAAGATGCTGAAGTGATGAAAGTATGGGCTCAGGTTTTTGGACATGGGTAGGAATAAAAACACAAAGTATTGGGTAAAATAGAAAAGATAAGAAATAGAAACACAATGTGAAACATTTGGAAAACAAGTAAAATGTTGTAATGCCTCTGAGTAGATTGTGTGAAGGTTGTATAATATATTCTCCTTATATGTTTACTTCAAAGGTGTGAGGAAGATGGTGGTGGTGGAAAATCTCTTGTATATTCTTGACACTGAGGTGAGTTCAGTGGTATCACCTGTAGCTGTTTGATATGCCATTGCATGAATTTGATTAGAAGTATTTGGGGTTTACACATGGATTGCTTTGTGTTTTTCTTCGGTCTCAGGATGCCCTGAGTCTTTGGGACCTACATTTCCTTGTCATGATTCACTGCTGGCCAGATCTTGCAATTCATGACTTTGAACTCACCACAGAATGTGGCTCTGCCTCCATGGTGGCGTATGTATCAATGTTTTATAACATACCGTAGCTGTAAATATACAGAGGGATGTGCCTTAATTCAATTATGTTGAATCTGTGTGTCACAGCCAAGACAAGGGCAGCATGAAGATGATTACACTGACAAAGCAAGACAACAGTCAGGTAGCAGTACAAGTCCTTTTGAAGAAACTATAATGGATGACTATGTCAAGTCCACATCTGAACTCGATATGCTGGTTTTTAATTTTTCAGATCAACTCACTGCAAATACGATCTCTGCCCTCCATGACTGTTTGCTACTCTCTGGATCTCTCCTCAGTGTCCTGTCTTGTCCAGACAAAAATAAACATGGTAAACAATCAACACTTAATAAATTGTTACATTGGTTTTGCATGTGTTATTTCTAGATGTTAATATTTCTGCACATTTAAGTCAATTGTTTTGTCCTCTGATTTCAGGATACGATTTATTTAGTTGAGGGGATTTGTGAGAACCCAGACAGGTAGGATATGTTTGTATGATTGCTGTGATCTTCAACCAGTATTTGAGTGATATGGTTTTAAAATATGAAGTGATCTTTTTTTCTTGTTCTTCATCAAGTAGCCGAGGACAGCCTATATCTTCTGTTGTTGTCAGATGCTTCACAGAGGCTTTACCTGAGAACAGGTACCTTCTTTTAATTAGATATATTTCTACATAATTGCTATTTGAGTTACTGTAGCCCATATGATGTCAGTATAATTTGGCATAGTTTTTTCTTTTCCCAGACTTAGCAGACTTCTTCACAAACACATGTTTGAAGAGGCTGAAAAGTTTGCCATCACATTTGAGCTGGATTTAGAGGTAACTATCTGTCTGTCTGTCTGTCTGTCTTGTAAGGAAAAGTAAAATTCATGTGACTATTGTGGGCTAGACTTTTTTTATTTCAGTAATGTTGACCTCAGTGGACAATGGAATAAAAGATGTTTGCTATTTGACCAGAGAAGTATGATTTTAGCGTAGAAAAAAAGCCATTACAAATAGTATTGTTACTTTAGAATGGTGTTGCAGCTGGTGGTGATTTACTACCCTAAAACACAACTAACAATCCTATTTTTGTTCAGCTTGTTTACAAGGTGAAGCTTGACTTTGTGCTGGAGCAGCTTGCCTCTGCATCAGTGGGTGGCTATGGACAGGATGTGTGGTCTGAACTTGTGGAGGAGGCCAAGACCAACCTGATGAAGATCACAGTCAGTATAACAATGCTGTTTTTGTAGGGTATTCAGTCTAATCTGAATTTAATGCTGATAAAACTGGGCCTCTTGAGTTAGTCATAGCAAATTAAAATTGTTATCAAGTGTTAACCCTAATGATAGTGGTTATTTATTTGTGTTGCCTAGGATGAGCAGTATGTGGTGGAATACTGCCTCAAGGCTCCGTGGCCGACCTTTGAGACGGCAGAGAAGATGCTAAACCATGCGGCCACACGATACTCATCCTTACAGATCCAAGAAGCTTTGGCCAGGCTGGCCACATTCTGCAGTCTGCATGGCCCAGAAAATTTCAAGTAAATTCAAAGTCTTAGTGGTCTCCTGTGTTGTACAGTAAATTTCCCATATTGTGGTTTGTTCATTATATGCACTAATGTGTGATTTTAGTATCTTATTCTGTCATCCATAGTGGCATTGCCTGGATCGAGTTTCTGAACAGCACTGACAATTTAGGAGACATTCTGACCCATCTAAGAGAAGGAGACATAAAGGGGGCACAACTCCTTTGGCTCAGATATGAGGTATAGAACAGCTTCATGCACTCACCAGAATAAACTCAGACATTTGTCATATATCAATAACTGTATTTACTCATACATTTAACACTGATCAATAATATCACGGCGTCAGGGTCAGCTATAATGTTGTTTACTGCTGTGTTTTGTGACAGGGACAGCTTGCAGCAGAGTTTGATGAGAGCAAGCTTGAAGCCGTGCTCGGTGCCATCCCAGAGGACCTGCCATCCCAAGACCTCTGTCCTTGGTTCAGGACAGTTTTTGTTCCTTTTGTAAGGAGAGCGCTTCCAACAGGACAAGTAGGATGCATTCTCTCATCATCGTCATCTTCACCATATGGTGCCATGTTTTCAGTAGTAAAAGTTCTATCTTTATGTGCCCATAGAAAATCCTGGCGAGATGGCTGGAGCAGAGGGCAAGGAATCTGGAGTTAACAGAAAAGGTAAAGAAAAGAACTAATCTTGACCAGAAATGCTTAAGTTAAGTAAAACTAGGCTTTGTTAAGTAAAACTAGGCTTTGTAATTATGCACTACAAGGCAGCAGAGATAACCACTGGTGAGGAGTATAAATAACAATAGTCGATAATAGCAGCGCCCATCGCTTTCTCAAATATACAGTACACTTATTATACATCTGTGTTATTTTTGTATTATTTTTTCAATTAGTTGTATAAAACACTACAAATATCAGTCTCAATAGTTGAACCAATGATCATAAATGTAATGTAGGGTGCTTGGCCCCAGAACGGGTTGGACTTGGCAGTGCTTGGACTGCCCTCTCTATGGACATGGATGAAAGCTGTAAGTTAGACATATTTTTATTTTTTCGCTGTGAATGAGTGTTTGTGCCTCCACAATCATGATCTACCTGTGGCAGTAAATTGTCACTTAATTATCGTGACATTATGTGGTCCATGATTTATTTGTATCTTCTTTTTTTTTTCTTAAGGATGATAATTATGGTGCAGAAGAGGTGGAGAACCTCAAGTCCCTGGTGTCAAACCTTCGTAAGCTTCTGGACCTTCACCGGAAATACAACTGCAGATTTTCACTTTCAGTCTTTGAGAAGGTTTGTCTCTTATTAGTGACGTATTCTAATGACATTTGAGCTTCAAACAAGCTTCCGATATTTCCAGAAGGAAACAAATATTTTATTAAAGCAAAATTTGGATTTATGTACAGACTCAGATTTAGCTTTTCTATGCCTGTAGATGTCAGTGGAGAACTGGAGAGAGTGCGCTGTTTTATGGTTTTGTTTGTATTCCATTATAAAAATTAAAACATACCTTACTTTTAATTGCATTGTGGTGGCCTTGAATTACATTATATTGGAAGATATTCATGTATATTTTTTGTGGGTTTTGTGTTGTTGTTCCTATCTTAATAATTTAACTTTCTTGTGAATTTGAAAGGGAAGTGTACGGAGTGTTGCATTCTTCATGCTGGACAAAGTGCCGGCTCCAGAGCTGATCGCTGCTACAGTGGAGAGCAGTATCCTGCCGTATGCTGAAGAGCATGAGATTCCTTTTGATGAGCTACTTCTACAGTATATCAAGGTAAAACGTCAAGTCCACTGGGAGCAAACATTTAATTTTACAAATGCCTGATGATAAGTGTTCCTCCTCTCACTCTGATCTTCACTAGGATCTGCTGGAGCGCTGCAGTTCTCAGACCACAACACTTTTCACAGAATGGGAAGCCAAAGCAGTGGCTGTGCTTGGTTGCATGACTGATACTGACGTAAGTTTCTGTGACACCATTACGCTTACACACAGTTCACAACATGTTTATGAGCACAAATATTTGAGTGAAAAAAAAGCAGTAGAAAAGCCAGTCAATAAGATTGTAAAAAAAACAAAACAAAACTGTAAAGTCTGTATCTCATGTTATTGTATTTCCTGCCAGCTGATGGTGGATGCAGTGCTGGAGATCATGCAGAAAGCTGTAGTGCCCTGGAGTATTGTGGTAGAAAAACTGGTTCAGCAGTACCTAGAGATGGATGGACCAAAGTATGTGTACATTTTCTTTTGTTCATACTATTTAATAATTTCGTAATATTATCAGTTTCTATATATTTTTTTCTAACTGATGTACTCCCCAGACAAGAGCTTTTAAAGGAGAGCTACCGTCTGATGGAGATCAGGAAACTTCTCAGGGGCTATGGGATCCGCAACTTCAACCTTTCTTATAGCACTCAAATTATGGTAATTTTGATGTGATGAATTATGTGACACATGACTTGTGTTGTGTCTGCCTATAAACCTTCTGTTATGTGCTGTGTATCTTCCCCAGACCCTGATTAGATACATCCTGAAGCAAGACTTGCCAATGTCTTTAGAAGACTCCCTGACATTAGCTGAAGCGTACAAACTTCCAACCTCGCAGATAAATTACTTGTATCTCATCCAGCTGATTGGCAGAAGCAAGGTATGAAAGTATGAAATCACCAAATTTAAAATTTGTTTCTTTTTATGTATTCATTACATATTGATAGGAAGGCTTTTATGCTGCTTTCAGACTGAGGAATGCATGACCATCCTGAAGAAGCTGTCCTCTGCAGAAGCAGAGTGTGTGATCGAGCGTCTCACGTCCTGGGCTAGGCTGCAGCTGGAGGACAAAGACCACATATCTGATGAGGTGAGGAGAGGGAAGATGTCATGTGTCTGAAGTAAAAGGTCATTTGCACTTTATGTACTTGTATTCAGGGCTCAATTTTCTGGATGCAATTTCAAGACCACTGAAATCATGTCACATTTTAAGATGGTTTTAAGAATTAGAGCTTGTTCTTGCTGAGCAATAGATGTCATTTCAACATTGTATCTCTGCTGCTGCAGATAGATATCTGGCCTGATATACCAGGATTTTCCCTGCATGTGTGCCTTTCCCTGGGCACCTGTGATTGCATATTTAGATGATGTCTACACAGCTATAAACATGCCTCAAAGTAGACGAAACTTAAATCAATCGCCACTTGAAGATCTGAATATGAAAAGTAGAAGTTCATTATGGTAAGCATATATTCATTCTGGAATTTTGTATATCTCAACTTTCTCTTGGCCTGTCTTCAATAGCACAAGAAACACCGGATGGTCATAGCTCAGGTGATGGTGGAAGCTCTGAAATACCTGCATATAATCCAAAAACGTAAGTACTTACTTTAAAGTGTCCCTCATTCAGAAACCACGGTTTCAAATCCTTGTCAGCAAACATCCATCCAGACATTGATTGTCTAAACACAGCTTCACTCAAAGGTTAGGGAAAAAGATGTTATAAACATGCACCTGAACATCCAAGAGTGATACTGGGTTCCATGTCCTCTGCAGATGATGCTCTTAAAAGCATGGAGTGTGAAAACAACCTCATTATATTCAAGGCGATCGCCCACCTACAGGTGAGTTTCATGTAAGGAATGTTTTTAAGTTATACTCCATCTCTTCTTTAATCAGTTTTTTAACCTGCAGCTCTGTTTCTTCAGGAGGACTTTGATGTTTTCTTCACCCCCTCCAACTATGAGGATCCAAACATCCGAAAACAGATCCAGGAGCATCACATCACAGCCTATGAAAACACACGTGGCCGGTGTTCATCTAAGGGGAAGGCTACGACAACTCCAGTTGTGGCTAATGATCCTGATGGCAAAACCAAGACTATCTCCACAGAAGCTGGCTTACGTCGTCTAGGAAGGCAGCTGCAGCGCACCGAACAGGAGCTCTGGTCTGACTTGGCCCTGCGAGCTCTGCGTGTGGGAAAGGTGGACAAGGCCCTCAAGATCCTCAGGTTTGCATGTGTGAATGCTGTGCTGTGTGTATGAATCCAGGGGTGGGAAACTGATGACTAAAAAACAAGCAGCCCTGTCCAGTGAGAATCTCATATTTTCTGTGTTTTCTTTCCTTCATGTCTTCAGTGAGCTGTATGAACACCACTATAACACCAGCACAGGGAAGGTTTTGTTCACTGCTGCCAAGACCTTATGCCAGATGCTGGAGGCAGATGTGCCCATGGTGCTTCCTGATGACATGGACTTGCCAGCAGTCATCCACGATCTGGCCTGCCAGGCCATCACTGTATGTCACTCAGGTAATGAACGTGTGTAAACATCAATGATGTTCAACAACATTTTATTCTGGGGAAAATAGCTGTTGTACATAACAGCTAATCACAATCACAAATTACTCATATAATACACAGTTTATTTGATCATGTTGAAGATGCAGACTGCCTTGTGTGACATCTGAGCTCTGCGCTAGCCTGACAGCTTTCTATGGCTTCAATTAATTTGTTCATGGCAAAGTCCCAAAAGTTAATATTATAATAACTGTTACAGATCTGCTCCTGGACTGTCTGGAGCTTTGCAAGTGCACGCGGATAGCTATGGATGTCTATCATCAGTGTCAGTTATCAGACAACTATGGCTTTATTGCCAAGGTTAGTATATTATTGTTTTCATAGACACTTTATTTAGGTCTGGTTTGTGCTTGATGTGTTACTTGTCTGCAGACATTTAAATCAGCCATCATATTTTACAAATAACTTTGAGTCTACCGGGTGCAATCTCTTAGACAGAGGATTTAGATAGGCATCATTTTCAAGTGGTAGTTTGCAATTACAGTAACAGACTTACTATTTAATATGAATATTTATATTAAAATTGGCAAAGTTCCCATGAATCTTCTTCCCATGAAGGGATAAACTAGAAAACCCCCTGGAAGTTAAAATTAATTAATGCCTCCACTTTACAAAGTTGTGAAATGAACCAAATGCATAAAATAAACTATTGTATTTTAAATTGTGTAATGTCACAGGATTTGACCTTGGAGACAGAAAAGGATCCACATTCTCAGTGGAGTTTTCAGGATGTTTTTAACGAAGATTGCATCGTTCTGGACCCAGTTTCTGTGCTTCCAGTCCAATATGAAATTACCAACTGCTTGCTGCCTATTTCTCGGGGTAAGATGTTCAAATGTATCGTATATTCGATGTCTATTTAGAATTTAATCACTGTAGGCAGTCTACAGCTAGATGGTAGCTCTTATTATTTATAATAATTTATTCCCAATGTTGCAGATACCAAACTGTACCCACTGGACTGCTCCTGTCTGTCCCATTGCTCATTTGAAGACGGTATGTGTTTATTTATATTCTTTCTTTTTTTTATTGAAGTTGTAATGAAAGTTGAAAGTTTACCTTGTGTCTTGTCTGGCCCGCATGCAGGTTCAAACTACCTGCGGCCCCTTCTGGGTCCCCTGGCCAACATGTTACAGATGTTACAGGAGTGCAGCCAGCTGGAGCTGGCCCTTAGAGTGCTGGTCAATTCCTATGGCTGTTGCCTGCAGCATGTCACCTCTAATGTTATGGACATAAAGCTCAGTGTACAGGTATGGCTGCAACATATCCAGTGATGCTATCACCACACATCTACCATATGTGTTTCTGGAACAATTGTACCATTATTATAGTTTCAGCTACTTGCCAGTGAGACTAAGCCATTTGTAATGTTTGTACTGAAGATGTCCCTGTAAACTTCTTTTTCTCTTCTTTCAGCTTTATGATACCCAAGAGCTTAAGAAGTACAACATATGCCTGAATAATCTTCGAAAGACAACTACTTCATCTCTGAATGCTGTTGCTGTGGCTCTCTTGAACAAGGTGAGTCTGATGTCATGAGAGGGTAGTAGCAGATGTGTTCAATTTTAGTGCATTTTTAAATAACTCTCTATTTTCTATTGGCTGCAGGTGTTCAACTGGAGGGTGGTCGACTGTGATTTGGCTATTGGACTCTGTACTCTCCTGTCCAAAGCAGAAGTCTCCAAAATATTGTGGAAGGTTATTGACAACACTTGGCAAAACTATGACAAAATCCTGGTAGGTAATATGATCACTTCTGTATTTTATTGTCAAATAGTATTATATTGTTTTAATAATGGAAATTAAAGTGAAAGAACTAGGAAAAAGGGTAAATACCGGTACTGGAAACTCATGGAAGCAGTTATTCTGTGGTGTATTCAGTTCAGGTTATTGTGACACTAACATCAAACCTAAGTCTGTGGGACCGTCTCTCTTCTCCTGACTGACTTAACTCTCTGAAATGGGAGCCCTTGAGAGGTACTTTGTAGCCAAATACACAAAGAGGTCTTAAACTGTGTGTACGGTACTGTTTAATCCGGCTTGGAATCATAACCATTTTGAGATCAGCCATGGCAAAACATCAAGCAGTTTGTTGGAATACAATGAGAGTATGTGTACATCTCCATGCATGTTTTGCAAATCTAATCAGCAACTGTCTCTTGATTATTTCAGGCTGTGGCCAGGATCGGGGCCAATCTCTGCTGCTTGTACAATGAGGCAGAGGAACAAGAGAAGTTTCTCTCCGTCATCACTGATGCTGAATGGGGCATCAAGCTTGGCAAATTGGAGGTGTGTGCATGAAATCCACTTCATATTTATTTTCATATTATACTTCACAAGTTGCTGTTTGTCTTGACTTGGCGTTTAATGTGACCCCTGCTCTGCCCCAGATATCCATCCAGCCAGTGTTCCGTCAACGGCCTGAGATGAAGAGTAGTCTGATCCCTGATCTGGTGAAAAACAGGAGAATCACCCCAGACATTATCCTCCAGTACTGCAGGTCAGCTGCTCACTCTCCAGTGTCAAATTCCTCGGTCTATTTCAGTGTGGAATATAACATTTCAGTTTGGGTCCAGACTATACAGAAGTGTCCACCCCAGTCTGGCAGGCGAGCATTCTTTTCCTGCCTGTTATGAAACTCACCCTCTGCTTCCATCTGCAGCACTTTTGGTCTAGACCGTGACGGTGTGATCAACCAGTACATCACCACCTTACTTCTGCTCCAAGAGGACGAGGAAGGCACAGATGACCTGGGCACACGCCAGGAAGAGATGCAGCCTCTGTGTCATGAAGATGCGCTGGAGCGAGTCCTGCAGATTATCCCGATGTTACACAGCACGAGCGAGCTCACAGACAGTCTCTGTGCTGCCATGTTCAAGGTTTGTACAAGGGGGACATCAGTGCATCTTTTAAACGACAACAGCCCTATTATTTTCCCACACAAATTACTTGAATTTTGCCCAGAATTGCTGACATACAATACTTGGTTTAACACTTCAATGGCAAACGAGTCTGAACTCCACCACTGAAACGAGTTTACTGTTGCAGTAAATTCTTTGGGTGTTTCAGTCCCAAACGACACTTACGTTTGGCTAGTCACCTAACTTGCAAAATGCCTTTCTCATACAGCTCAGCCCTTACAACTATGAGAGGATCGAAGTAGTGCTGAAGATCATACAGGCTGCAGATGAGAATGTGACAAGCTTTTCTGTTAGTCAGGTAAAAAAAACACACATTGGCACATTTAAATTTAAATAGTTCCTTGTCTTCAAAAAGTATTGTGCAGACTAACAACCACTGCCTTTTAATCGACAGGCGATGGGCCTCCTTCAGCACCTGAAGTCCTACAAGCGAGTCTCTCCTCCCTCAGACGTGGAGAACACGTATCTTCTGGAAAACAGCCTGCTGCCAAATCACCTGTCCAACAGCAGACTGCCCTTCCACCTGCTTATGCAGACCAAACATTACTGGAAGATTATCTGTGAGTTAGCCTCTGTAGTTGTCTTATTTTCATGCTTCCATAGTGTTGCTGACAAACCTTAAACGACTCTGATTTTATCAGATCTTAACTGGTTGCCTGTTGGTATCATGTGTAATCTGAGTTGAGTTGAGTTCCTCAAGTGGATAATAAATGAAACTTTAAACACTTGTAAGTGTTTTCGCCATCGAGGACTTCTTTTGACGCTTCAGTTGGCATAATCTGTATTTTTATTATGGAAATATTTAATTTATTGACATTAGGATTAGAGTTATGTTAAAATATTTTTCTGTGTTTAGCTCCTGAGCTCAGTGAAGAGACCTTCCCTACACTTCTTCTGATTAGCAAACTGATGAAGGTAAAGTACACTAATCTAAAATGTATATTTACTCTGTATGATTTATCCGTAAAGTTTGACTGTTATTTAGGTCATTCATACCTTCCTGTCTCTTTCCAGGTGAGCCTCGACAAGTTATACATGTCAGCAGCGAACCATGTGTTTGAGAAGCAGATGAAGCCTTTGCTCTTAGAGCAGAGGAAAAAGGGTCAGGTTCATGGCTACAATAAGGAGACTTTCAAGGTGGCCAAGAGCATGATGAAGTACATCCACTGCATCCAGAGCCCGGAGTGGGCTGCTGCCACAGCCCACAAGATCACCCAGGAACTGCCGCCAGGTCTGACCTGCAGATTAGACACTGCCACTACTCTACTTGTGTGTTCATATTTATGTACTGAATTGTTTCCTGCTCTCTACAGGCTACGAGAAGACACAGTCACTTAGGTTCTGTTTGGCTCTTGGAGATGCCTGGCTGAAAGATCCAAACCTTGAGGTCAGTATTTGTGATTTTCACCTGCAGATATTATATAATATAAACACATCTTTATCTGGTTAGTGTTATCATAAACTGGTTGGGTTTGATTTACTCTCCTCTAATCCTGAGCAGGAGGCAGCACGGGCCAGAGGGGAGACCTTTCTGTCCAAGCTGAAGCTGCAATATCAGCGCTCGGCTACTGAGAATACCTTGATAACCAGCCAGCTGAACAGCCCAGAGCATCTGAAACTGACGGGGCTGCCAGCCAGGCTCATAGTGGCCCTGTATGAGCACAGCAGTGTGGAGAAGCACTACAGAGACACAGGAGGTCAAACCTATCCTGGTGAGCACGCTTTGACACAGCAGTCTGCTAAAGAAGCAAGTAAAGCAATGTTCCTTTATAAGACCAGCTGGATGGCTACTGGATTTCAGTGTATTATATCGTCCACTTTGCTATAAATTATTTTCTACTCATTAACACTAACATGTCCTTCTTCACAATGTATGCTAAAATTGTCTGATATGTTGCAACTGGGAGCAAGTCATCAACAATGCTGATTCCTGTTTAATCTGATAATTTGCCTCTGTGCAGATATACATGCAGTGGTTAAGGAAATAGCCACCATAAACAACGTGGATCTCCTGAAAATCCGCAACATGATGTTGGAAAAATGGATCTGCAAAACAGGCCCTGCTGTTACCAAGGTTTGTCACTACGCTTACCCTCATTTTTAGTAGCTAATTAAAGTTTCTTTTCATGAGTCTAATGTGTAGTATTTTGACAAAACATTTTTTTCTTTGATAAAGGATATTGGTCATAATGAATGTGTCAGCAACATCGAGGAGGACCCAGACTTAATGAGGTAGAGACATCACTGACGTCACTTTTTCCAGCATTTTGCAGTAGTCCAAATTTCAGTTGCCTGTCTGTTATGAATGCAATTTGCGTTTTACGTTACATTAGTTTTGATAGTCACTATTATTTGACATCCACACTGATTGGGTCAAGAGTGTCGGCTTCTCTGTTTATTGCGTTTATTTGACGCTCTCAGGCTGGTGTACATGCTGCAGTCTTGCCCCATGAATGATGCTGTCCGTCTTCTAAACCCTATCCTATCAGCCGAAACCTGGGTGAGTAATGAATAGCAGTGAGCCCAAATTGGACAAAGTGTCCAGAGAAAGTTGCTGATGTCTGTTTCTGGATTTCCTCTTGTAGCCGCTCAGCACTTCTGGGCCTCGTCTCACCTTCTGCCATCGGACTCGAGCGCTGCTTTGTCTTGTCCGCCTCACTGATGCGGCCACTCTGGAGGCTCAGTTCCAGATCCCCAGGACCAAAATTCAGTAAGAAATCTGTTTGATAATATTGATGGAATAATTAATTTCAAGTCGTGTGTAAGATGTATTAATGCTTGTGTATTTTATATTCCCATGCAGATATTACCTGAAGTGCTACATCTTTGTCTCTCAACTGGAGGCATTAAACATCCCTTACACGGTGCAGTCTTTCCTCAGTAGTCCCAAAGAGGGCTTGGTTAAAGGGCTGTGGAAGAACCACAGTCATGAGCCACAGGTACTTTCTAACTGAGAACATTAAAACTGTTCCAGCTAGTTACTCCATTTTAACTTCACTATGTTAGAAATGTTACACTCAAACTGCACGCAGATAAACTGAAGCACCCTTTGTCCTTTCAGGCGGTGAGGTTGGTGGCAGACCTGTGCTTGGAGTATCAGGTGTATGACCCTCAGCTGTGGAACAGTCTGCTTCAGAAGCTGCTGGGTTTCAACTTGGTGAGGGGACGTGGACCAGAAAAATGGTTTTATTCACACAATTGAGCTCAAAGTCAAATTCTATTAAAAGAAAATTGAACGCAGTATCTCACTCATACATGATGTCTGTCTTTTTAGTTTTTCTCCAGTATTTGTAAAATTGTTGAGGGGGATGTACTGGCTCAACATCCTTAAATGCATTAAATACAGGCAGCTCAGTCGTGTTTTCTACCTGTATGTTTCTCCCCCTCAGATCAGCCACCTCCAGAGGGTGCTAGAGGCAGTAGTGGCTGTGCCTGCTCTGTGGGAGGTAATGTTATAGTGGCTTTTATTTAAAGAAATGCAAAAAGCTAATCATTTTGTCAATACCTCTGCTACTTGAAAACATATTACATTTTAATAAGTAAAATGTATAAGTATATCTCATAAATGTCGTCATTGTTATAAAATATCACAAGAAAAACATTTCGCGTACAACCTGCACCAGAGCCAGGACTCAGTCAGCCAGTTTCTTTCATTTAACAGTCACAGTAGAGATATAGACAGGAAATGTGGTTTTGCAGCCAGAATCAAACCAGGGACATTGCAGCTAAATGGTATGTGACTTAATCACAAAAATTAAAGCACCTCCAACCATCACTGCTACAATATGACTCAGAATACAATATGACTAGTGATAATAGAGAAAAAGTTGCAACATACATTTTCTTTTCTTTCTTTTTTTTACTTTATTTTCACAGATTTCTAGTTTCTCCAGGACTTGGAGGAGTATGATACTGGCACCGTTTGTCTCAGGTACTAGTGAATTCACTTCCATTAATTAAAAGGATTTATGTGTGACAGCTAGTAATAAATGCACTGAATTATTACCTGTTTTATGAAATTTCTTAATTTAAGTATACATGTTTGCACTGTTCCGTGTGCCTCTTGAGTGGTCCTGACTGTCATATCTGTTTCCTTGGTGACAGCTTCTGTTCCTCTGAGTCCTGATCAACAGGCAACCCTCTACAGGACCTTTGTTCTCCTCCTAAAGTACGCTTTACAATTACCATTTACCACCAACTGTTCTGCATGCACTGCTGGTACAACATGTATTGGTAAATTTAACTTGTCTCTTCAGTTGTTGTGAGTATACAACTGAAAGCTACAAAATATGGTTTCAAACCGTCCTGGCAGTCCAACAGTGTTAAGAAACTTTATGTCTAAAGTCATCGCAAGGGTCATCAAAAATAGTCCATTTGTTTTCATTTTGGCACCTCATTCACAAAAAGGGGATTGGTATTTCCAAACCATATATTTCAATGGCACTTTAATCTGTTTCATGAACCCAGGTTTGAGTTACTGAATGTTTGGATTTATTTATGAAAGAAGGCAGCGATGACCTGAATAATAAGTCATATTCTCTTCATGTTTATTCCAACTGTCCTGCCACTCATCTTTATTCCTAAGGTGCCCTTTCCTGTTGAATCTGGACCTGATAGGAATTGCCAATCGCTTTGCACAGTTCAATCTGCCAGCCTTTGCCCTGGGAACTCTCCTTCTGATCCCCTGTGCCAATAAGAAGGCTCAGCAGATCCAGGTGAGTACGTCCGTGTCAATGCAACATGAAGGAACCGTTTGGAAGATCTGTATCTTTTAGGTCCTAATTACAGTCACATTGTCATGACTATCACTGTGTTTCTGCTGTTTCCAGGGCTTTTTGTCTGTCTGTAACCCAGTTGCGGTTCTCGAGCAGGTGGAAGAGCTTATGAACACCGGGGAATTGGCTGGAATTCCCTCACAGGTTAGATGTGACTTTACATTCGAGTTAACACAGCACCTACACTTAAGTTGACACTTCAATTTCACTCAGCGCTTACACTTCAAGTGAAAGCAGAAGTGCTCAGCACTTTCATTTAAACTGCTATTACAGCTTGTGTGTGTGTGTGTGTGTGTGTGTGTGTGTGTGTGTGTGTGTGTGTGTGTGTGTGTGTGTGTGTGTGTGTGTGTGTGTGTCGGCCCCAGCATCAGTGAAGCTGTTAAACAGGAAACTATATCCTGTGAGATACGTCTGTTGGTGTGAGGATGTTAAATGTGTAAAGTAAACAGTAAAATGTTTGCAGTCTTAACATAAGCACAATGTCTGGTGCACTGAAACATTTGCATTGTTGCAACATTTACAGACAATTACTTTTGTTTTGATTATATTGTATATTATTATATTACATGACATTACATTATTACCTCCATGATTCCTCAGATCAGGGAGACTGTATTAACTTACATTGGTGAAAATGGAGAGCACCAGAAACTGTTTAAGACCAAGCACTTCAAGCATCTGAAGCAGCTCATTGTGTCAAGTGGCCAACCTAGCCAGGTGAAAGACTTGGCCGACTACCTGATCAGCCAGAACTGGTAAGTTGGGTTGAGGTTTTATTTTATTTATTTATTTATTGTTATAAATAGTGAGTCAAAACAACAATATGCTGACAAATGATACAGGGATCTGTGTGGCTGTAGTAGTGGGATGGACACTGGTGTAAGTGGTGGATACATCCAATATGTCTTATCATTCTCATCTTACTCGTTCTTACTGCTTGAGAAGCCAAATCCAGCAGTCAGAGATAAGGCAGCCATGTGTCCTCCACTGTTGAGATAACTTCAAAAAGGACTCTAGGAGATCTTGTAAAGCTGAAAAAGTGAATATTGAGACAGTTGTCAGTACCTCATAACCATGTATACAGGGATATAAAGAACAGGTGTCTGTATGTTCCATGTAATATGTATATAAATATGACCAGAACAGGATGACACTAATAAACCAGCTACTGTTGTCCACAAGCATACATATAGTAGTTATGTACACACAACACATGACAATAAAAAACAGGATTTTGTTTTCTCTCTACATAATTTTGATATCATGTTAAAGATATCTGCATTTTTTCTGCAATAGCCAGTGTATTCGTCCGTTCAATGGGGAGTGAGGATTTTGATTTATCTAACATTCAAAGGCACAATCTGTGAGGTGCACGGCTCCCTCCTCGGCCACATCAGAGTCTGTGTGGTCTACATTACTTTTACTGAAGTTGCATGTGGTTTAGTGTGCACAGTCTGGAATGTGGACCATGAAGTACAGTTAAGGTGGTAAAAGTTCCTCTACACAGTTTGTAGATGTGGTCTTAAAGACTTTTGCCCAAACACAATATATTAAACAGAATTTATCCCCTGACACAGCCTGGCTGTCTTTGATATTGACATGTTGTATTTTGTGAGTTCTAACTGACCAGTACTGCTGTTTTAAACTTGTTTGTCCACAACTAGATTTAATTATATAATACAGGGCTTGAAATTCAGTATTCTTTTTCTTGAAGTTAATATTTGTCAGCTCCTCCAGGTTAGAGTAATTGCTGACCGCCTCCCGGTGTCTAAGGACCTTTCATCGTTAAAGAGCAAAACAAAACTTCCACAAAAACCCACCGTATGCGTTTGACCTTTTCAAATGTAAAATTTGAGTTCTTCACGTCAGATTTCTTTTAATCTGCTCTTCAGTCAGGACGATGCTGACTCGCTCGCTCGTGAGTACATGAAGCACAGAGAGCATCAAAGAGGGAAAGCGCTGACAAACGGCTCACCTTCACCGAGCTGCTTGAAGGTAACTGAAGCTGATATCCTGGACCCAGTTTAGTCTGGGATATAGTGCAGGAAATACACCACAAAGAGATTAATATAATTCTGATTTTAAATAGTCTTATGACATTAGAATATTATTTAAATGATATTCCTAAATTATTGTAGTCATCTTGTTTGTTCAGATTGTGTACCTTTTCTATTCCACCATTATCACTTTGATTATTGATCTGTTATAGAAACATAACAGACTTGTAATTCTACTTTAATTTGTTTTTCAGGAGTTTCTCAACATGCAAAATGGAGTTTCAGGATGAACTGACACTATTTCTGCACCTGTATTTATGTATTCTTAGTTGGTCTGTCTTGGGCTGAGATGCAACATTTGCACTTGATACCTATCTTTCAACTGTTCATGTAATATTTGAATAAATCCTTTTCTTTATTGATTGTGTAGAGATATATTTGGGGGGGGGGGGACGTAGAATCTTTAGAATCTACTTACAATCAGCAGGTGATTAATCTATTTTATTACCTCCTGGCTTATGATCATGTCTATATTGTTATAATTGCACTAACATGCAGTAGAAGCAACTGTTTTATGAATGGATGGGATGACAAATATTGCATGTCAGAGGTGTGTGGGTGTGTGTAGACACATATTTGAAACACCTGGGGTGGAGCCCTAAAGAGAGGAAGTGATCCACGCACTATGTTTTTGGAATTAATTAATTAATTAGCCAATGGTATCCTGCAAACAGGAGAAAGAAATGAAACAGGGCAACTTTGTTAGTTTAGCCTCGCTCAGCAAAATGAGGAAAGTGACGAACCCGCCGTCAAAGCCATAAAGTGACTTTCCCGACGTAAAGTCGTCCCAGAGCAAAGTCAAATGCCACACTGCCCCCTGCTGGCTACACAGTGTACACACTGCGGAAACATTACATTGATACAAATAAAACACAATATATTAACACAGCTGTCTTCCCACCCTTGTTCCTAGTAGAGTATGCCTGCGCATATCTTGTGAAATGGTCAGTCACCACTAGGATATACTCATACCCTCTTCGACTGGTCTCTAGGTGTAGGAAGTCGATACACACGATCTCAAGGGGATAACTAGATGTGACACTGCTCATGGGAGCTCGAACATGTGTTACCGGCTTCTCTGATTTGATGCAAGGGCATTTCCCGGACACATATTCATCTATTTCCTTCGCCATGTAGGGCCAGTAGAACCTCTCTCTAGCGAGGTGTAGCACCCTCTCTGTCTCCCAACATGTCCCATCTCGTTGTGAAGATGTCTCAGGGCTGGAGTCCAATACTTTGTAGGAAGGACTAGCTGCTTCCTCTCACTCGTTCGCCTGTAGAGGAGTCCACCCTCCAAATGTAGCTTGCCCCACTCGTGCAATATCTTCTGGGTAACACCACTAAGTGTCTTCTGTATCTCATCTGTCAGCATTGTATTTGACTCTTTCAACTTTATCACCTCACTGATAGCTTGGTCCTCTTGCTGTGCCTGCACAAGCTCATCATGACTGATAGTGGGTAAGCTTGTGCAAGACTGCGGGTGGGCGTTTTGGGAGGAAATCTGCAGAGCGGCAATCCAAGCAACATCTTTCCGTTTGGCTGCTCCACATCCATCCCAAGTAGCACGTACCACATCTTGTGATAGCTCCTCCGTACATGCTTCCATGTATCTGTCTATGTCCAATGGAATCCTAGACAGAGTGCCTGCGTCAATGTTCAACTTTCCAGGTCTGTATGTAATGTCGAACTGGAATTCTGACAGTTCCCCGACCCATCTGTGCCCCGCTGCATTAAGTTTTGCCGTACTCATGACATAAATCAGCAGGTTGTTGTCAGTGAAGATGGTAAAGTGTGGGGCATAGTAATGGTAATCCCTAAACTTTTCACACACAGCCCATTTTAACGCGAGAAATTCCAGTTTTCCACTGTGCAGATGATAGTTCTTTTCAGCTAACGTCAACATCCTCGAGCCGTACTCAATGACCCTCAACTTGCCATCTTGGTGTTGATAAAGCACTGCCCCGAGACCTTGGTCTGAAGCGTCTGTGTGCAGCGTCAGAAGCAGGTTAAAGTCAGGATATGCCAAAACTGGTGGATTAGTGGAGGTTGACAAGATTCTCAAGTGATTTCTGCTGTTCGCTTGTCCAGTCCACTGGTGTCCTGGAAGGCAGCTGTGGGCCCCTGCTCTTTCCTGCACATATCTGGACTACTGGCATGCCTGGTTTAGTTTGGAGTAACTCATAGATGGGTTTGGCTATCCTCGAGAAATCCTGGATGTAGGAGCAATAATAGCCAAGGAAGCCAGTGAGTCTCCTGACATCACCAACTGTTTGTGGTTTTTTCCTGGTAAGGGAGTGTACAGCTTGCAGGTCCTTTGGGTCAATTTTTACTCCTTCAGCGGAGACAAGGCGTCCCACGTATCTGACTTCTCGCCGGAAGAGTTCACATTTCTCTGGTCTCAGCTTGACCCCATGGTGCTGGAGGGCCTTGAGGACATTGTGGACTCCTTCCAGGTGTTCCTCGAATGTCCCTGTAAAGCAGAGAACATTGTCCAGATAAGGGATACAATATTCATCCCTGAGGGAGCCAAGCATCTCCTCCATACTCCGCTGGAATGCTGTGGGGGCGTTGGAAAGGCCAAATGGGATTCTAACCCACTTGTAGAGTCCCCACGGAGTTATGAAAGCAGTGACATGTCTTGAACCCTCTGCAATGAAGTCCTGATGGTAAGCCTTGCCCTGGTCCAAGATGCTGAACCAGGAGTGTCCACCAAGGGTGTCCATAAGGTCCTGTATCCTCGGTAGGGGGTGTCGCTCTGGGATAGTGTTCTGGTTCAAGAGGTGATAATCAACACACAAACGAAGTGTTCCATCTTTCTTTCGAACGCATACCACTGAGGCAGCATATGGCGATTTGGACTTCACTATCCAGCCTTTTATCAGAAGTTCTTGAATGTACTCCTTTACTTCTTTGAACAATGGTCTTGGCACTGATGAATATGTTCTCTGTACCGGCGCATTGTCTTTAAGGCTGATCGATATCTGCAAACTTGGGATACATCCAATGTCGTCGCTGTCTTGAGCAAAAGCTGCTTATTCCTCAGGTAGCATTCTCTTCACTTTCTCTTGTTGCACCTCATCTAAGTGGCTGGTATCGACAGGAGGCTGCCGCAGTGTCCCCTTAGTGTCATTGGGAGGGGGAGCAACACTATTGACCCTAACACTGATTCTATGTTTGTCAATTGCGTCTGACTCTACCACTTCGATGGGATGGATACTGCCGAGGGTGGTTTTCCTTGGTATAATAATATTGTGTTTTGTATTATTTCCCACAGGCACAGCTACATACGGTTTCCCCTGGTTCTGGATTTCCAACAGGCCCTCTCCTACATCCAGTTGTGCTAGTCTTGAGTTGTCCCCCTCTGGTTCAAACAGTACTCGAGGATCAGACCATGTTCGGTGAGACTTTGCATTTCAACCAAGCTACTTGGCCTGCTGGGATGACCATGTCTTGTCTGCCAATCCATAAATGTCCTTGTTGCACTTTGGGCTTAGCAGTTTGAATGAGACTCACCAGAGCCTTTGCTTTTTCAGCAGGTATTGAAATTGCTCCACAGAGGAGGGTGATGAGGAGTAGGATTCATTTCTCTGGTTGCCCCTGTATCACTTCCTCAAGCACATTAAACCCTAGCAGTGGGCGCTCAAGGGCGAGGCTGCTCACAAGGAAAGGCACACTAATAGACAAGCTGGGGTCCTCGTTTCCAGGTAAGTTTACAGTGATAGCTACCCAACCGTCAAATGGGAGGGGGTCTCCGTTTACAGCATATACTGCAAGCTCTTCCTCATCTTCAATGATTTCAGCAAGTGGTCTGATATCAGTATCAGGTAGGTACTTGTCCTTCCACTCCCTGTCTATCATACTGACTTGAGCTCCCGTATCAAGCAGAGCACTCACAGCTAGACCGTTTAAATAACACTGGCTGAGTGCTTTTTTCCTACCAGCCTCGCGACCTGTTCATTTTTTGTCACTGGTAGGTCTGTTTTGATGCCATTTGATAAGGTGGTGCTGGTGTCCTCTAAGCTAGGATTTTTCCTGTTGGTGTTGTCAGGTGGGGACAGTGATTGAGGCCCCTGTTTCCCTGATGCGCTGGTTTCTTGAGGCAGCCAACCACTCTGTGGCCTTCTTCACCGCAGTAGAAGCAATGGTGGCAGTTCGGAATATTTTTTTCAATAAAACTTGGACAGCCATAGAGCCTGTCTTTTCTGGATGGCACTCTTCCTGTGTAACCCTGAAACACATGTTCCTGCTGTCGCGTCTGTACTGGTTTAGTCATCAATTCAATCATGCAGGAAAGCTTCTCTACTTTCTCTGTGAGCTGTTGAATTATGTCTGGTGTGGGCTTCTGCTCAGACTTATCTTTCCTGGTACCTGAGCCATGTGTGGCGTTAACCTCGAGCTCAGCGTTGTGCACATTTGTCTTTGACGTGGGGCCTGGCCTAACCTACGTTGTCTCTCGTTCTCGTCACATGTCACCTTCATCACATGCTATCTCATCCGATACTTTGCAGTCTGAGAGTAGTGGTTTGAGTTCTCGACGGCTGTCGTCATGTTTGTGTCCTAGGCCTTGGTAAACAGTGTGAAGGAAGACATCTTGAACTGTGTCTGCATTGTACTTCACATCTGTATCAGCATGTTTCGAGTTGAGCAGGATCTTTTGTTTTAGTCCTATCACTCTGTACAGGAACTGTTGTGGAGTCTCTCTGTCATTTTGTTTGGTGCACATTAGCTCTTGGAAGAGTTCCATGCTACTTTGTCCCCTAAGTGGGACTGGAGAAAACCCCTGAGCTCCCCTACTGTTAAGTCATCTTTATTCATCAGCATGTCTTTATAATCACCTTCATTACACTTCTGATTATTTCTGCTTCACTGAACTGTTCTTTTAAACCTTCATCAATTTGTCTGCAGACATTGTTGTAGCTGATGTCTGACCCCTGGTCACCAATCTGACCCCCCTGGATCTTAAATTCTCTGCGGTGGAGGTATGAAAGATCCTTTAGTGAGACTATCTTTTCTGTAACTGTGTTAACTGTGCTCCCTGTGATGTCTTCATAAATAGGTTGGGGGTCATGAAATGTGCGTTGTGACTCTTCAATATCGCCTGCACCAATGTGCGGGGTGTTAGCACGACCCTGTATCACAAAACCAACATTATCTTTCAACACTAGCAACTCAACCATCCCCATATCTTCCGACTCAAGTAAAGGCTTACTGTACATGAAAGCTTGGATATACTCAAAGCACCCTTCCCCGTCTCCCACTTCCAGTGTCGACCAGTCCCTGTCTGGCACTGGACCCACGCTCTTGGCAATCTGGAAGAGTTCATCAGATGAAAGAGAGAGAAGGCTCTTCCCGATGGTCCACACCAGGCTTTTCCTTTCGCCATCCGACATGACTACTTCTTCCCTATCCCTCACATATGGCCACACAGTCCAGAACTCAAAGTCACAGTCTCTGTTCTCAGTAGATGGTCAGTTACGGATACAACCCTTGCTCAGTTCTTCATCAGTCGTACACGCTCTTGTTGCACGTCACAGACTGAAGTGTCAGCTCCTCATTGGTCCTAGGTTTCAACAGTCACTGGATCAGCTCCCATACAGCCGGTGGTGCTGATCCCGGACGAGCCCCAAAAAATCTGTTACAGGTATCAGCTGGTACCGAAGGAACACATAATGGATCCTGCAAACAGGAGAAAGAAATGAAACAGGGCAACTTTGCTTCTGTTAGTTTAGTCAAGCCTCAAAGCCGTAAAGCGACTTTCCCGACGTAAAGTCGTCCCAGAGCAAAGTCAAATGTCACACTGCCCCCTGCTGGCTACACGGTGGAACATACACAGTGTATACACTGCGGAAACATTACATTGATACAAATAAAACACAATATATTAACACAAATGTGATCACACATTGGTGGGTGTCACACTATCATGAAGTCTCTCACCTAGATTAAATCAAGCCAAGTGTATAGGCCTAAAAAGTGGCATTTCATAAGAAGTGACTGATGCAAAAAGCATATCAGATAGAGGGGGGGCACTTCTCTTTCAAATTCACTTTAATTTCTTAGAAGTCCCTTGTTTTTGTCTTCGATGTCTTGAAATGATACAATTTACAAATCAAAGACCAGCCCAAAATTACGTTTTTGAAACCACGTTTGGGTTCAAATTAGGAATTGGGTTTTACAGTGCATGCCATCCACAAATGTCTGCATTGTAAGGCCTTAGATTTATTAGTAGCCTTACTGCTAGAGGGTGAAAAATACTCATTGCTGAATAGCTTCTCTGTAATTATTGCAACATATTTTTTATGTGTTACTAAGTCACACCAAACTTCCCTTTGTGTTTATAATAAATGAAGAGCATGTATAGCTATGTAATTCATATTGTGCCAGTATATAAACTGAGTGGAATATCATACAAATTAGTTTTCATGTATGCAAAATGTAAAAAAAAAACCTGCCAATAGTATTGCTTAAATGTGCATCAGATATATGATTCAAGTATTTCTGTATCAATCCATTATTTACACACAAGGTTAATGTGGAGTGTGTAGATCAACAATGCAAGCAGTGCATGTATATATAGTTAATGTGCTCTGGATGTGTTCAAGGTGCGAACCCAAAAGAAGATGATGCAAGGGAGACAAGAGTGAACACGTGGGCGAGCTTTTATAGCCTAAGGACCCAGGTGAGCTTAATCAGCTGATGACCCTCCCATATCAATTGCCTGGTTAGCCAGAACAGCCTACAAGACAGTGGGATGGGCACCAACTCATGCATTTTTTTATCAGATATGTAAGATCCAAGTTCTTTTTGACCTGACTACTGCACATTTTAATAATGTGCCTGTGTTTATTTGATTTAAGGTGCTCAATTATTGTAGTGACTTCTATGTATTTAGATGTATTAGAGCTTGCATGCACTTGACATGTCAAATAAAATAATCCAGGAAAACAAGCCACAGCTCTATGATGACGATACAAATCTTTATTACATGTTCCAACAGTGAGGACATTGCATTTCATTTTTTGAACCTGTAAAATTACCTTCACATCTCATTAATATGACTCATAATCATTATAATCATAGATCACCTGATATGAGAAAGCTATGAGACAGTGTGGTATTTTTATCATATTTTTCCCCCCATAATTATGGTATAGTTTTCTCATAATTACAAGAAGAGGTTTTAGTCATATGAAGTAATAAGTTTGAAAAAACAACCACAAAACTGTGTATGCTAGGGTTAGGGTTAGTGAGATTAGAGAGTGCAGGTGTTTGGACAGTTGGACAAAATATTAAGTACATAAATTATGTCACAGTTTTACAATAGCATATGTTTAGCAAAAGAAATACTAAGAAAAGTGCAGTCATTATAGAGGTATAGAAGTTAAAAAAAAAAAAAAAACTTAGTTTTGCAATTCACGTTTTTTGTGTAAGTGCAGCCAATATCTACTGGATAACTACTGTATAAGAGAAGTAAAAATAACATCTTGTTGGCTGTAGCACTTACATGACAACTTTGGGAGAAACATGTCACTTTTAATCAAAATATTAGCATCAATCTCAATGGTTTCCTTGATTTTGGCTTTGTGGTCACAGCTGGCTGAGCGACTGGGAGCCTGATTCTCGAGTTTTCTTCTCCGTGCTTTCAACAGTGTTTACTAGGGACAGATGAAGAGCTTTCCTGCAGATGTTCTTGAAGGCAGGGCTGGAGAAGTAGTAGACCACAGGATCCAGCATGCTGTTGAGATAGGTCAGGCTGATGGTGATGTAAAATGCAGTGGTCAGGTCTTCCAGGGCAGGACACACTTGAGATTTGGGGAGGGTGCTGGCTGCTTCTAAGGTCTTGATCCAAATCATCAACTGCATGATGTTGCTCGGGAGGAAGGATATGATGAAGAGCACCGCCACCACTACGATGAAGCACAGAGCCTTCTTAATCTTTGCATGCTTGGCCAACGGTCTCCCTCTTAGGTGGCAAATAATGTTGATTGTGCAGTAGAGAATCACAAGCAGAGGCACATAGAAGGAAAAGATAAACTCAAACTTATGCCAAGTAAGATTTTGGTGGGGTTCAGTCTCAATCATGAAGCTCTCACAGTAGGTTGTGTTGATGTGTTTCAAGTTGAAGACATGAGCTGTCATTGAGATGGTGAGCAACCATAGTGCAAGTGCTCCACACATGGCTTTTGAGACACTCAAAGAGTTGATGGGATGATGGGGATGCACCACACGCATGTATCTGTCCACAGCGATAGCCATCAAGAAGAGTGTACTTCCGCTGCGGTTCATTGCCAACATGAAGAGGCAGATGTTGCAGAGAGCGTCCCCAAACATCCAGTTGATTTCAGAGATGTAGTAGCTGGCACGGAAAGGCAAAGCAACGTTGAGCAGAAAATCAGCCATTGCCAGGTTGAAAAGTAACACTGTACTGCTCTTCCAGGGTTTCAGGTAGAAGCAGAAGATCCAGAGAGCAAAACCATTTCCAAGGACTCCCACAACAAACTCTGTCACCAACAGTGGAGGGAGCACACTGATCAACAGAGTCCCATTGAAGTTGCATTTCATGTTGAGTTACTGTGCTGCCTTGCTGGCTGCAGATCAAAGAAACAACCCCTTGAGAATTGTCCACTCTTTATAAGGAAACATCTAGACAAAAAAAAAAAAAAAAAGTGGTTGTGGTTTTGACTTTTACAGGAAGCCCATGGGTTCTGCTTTTCATCAAATGTGAACACACAAAATGAGTTATCTCTATTGCCCAGAGATGTTAGATTTCTCTAGAAAGCCACAAAATTTGCGCAAGTACATCAGAGGGACCAACAGGTAATGAACATTATCAGAATCAGAAACTGTTTATTGCCAAGTAACATACATTACAAGGAATTTTCCGTAGTCTGATGATGCTTTAACATATTATCTGACAGACAACATGTAAAAATATAAAGGTACATTTTTTAAATTGAAAAAGTTGAGTATTTACAGGTAGAAGAATAAGACAAGATAAATAATATACAAAAATACAATAATAATAACAACAGACAGTGCAGTTGGCAGTAGAGTGACCAAATAAAGTGTCCAGTAGGGGGAGGGACAGGGGCGGTGTACGTTAATATAACGTATAACAGACCTGTTGGCTCTGTAGGTGAACTGCAGAGGGTCAGTGATGGATTTGAGGTGGGACAAAACCAGGCGTTCAAATGATTTCATGACCACAGAGGTCAGGGCGATGGGTCTGTAGTCATTTAATGCTGTGGACCCTGGCTTTTTGGGGACGGGGATGATGGTGGAGGCCTTGAAGCAGGCTGGTATGTGACATGTCTCCAGTGAGGTGTTGAAGATGTCTGTGAACACTGGAGACAGCTGATCGGTGCAGCGCTTCAGGCAGGATGGGGAGATGGAGTCTGGTCTCTTTCAAGGACAGACCGAAGTGTCAATGTTGGGGGGGGGGGGCACTGTAGGGGGCAGCTGTGGTGGTAAGAGGTGTGATGAGGGGGTTGGGGCTGTTGGGCTGGAGCTGGTGGGTGATGGTGTGGGGGATGGTGTCAGGACTGTCCCATTGTCTTTCAAAGCGACAGTAGAAGTTGTTGAGGCTGTTGGCGAGGCGTCGGCCGTTAGCAGAGTTGGGGGCTCTTGGCTTGTAGTTGGTGATCTGCCTGAGCCCCCTCCACACAGAAGCAGAGTCATTGGAGGAGAACTGGTTTTGTAGTCTCTCTGAGTACAGTCGTTTAGCTTCCCTCACTCGCTAAACTTGTACTTGGCTTCCTTAAACTCTGCTCTGTTACCACTCTTAAACGAGGACATTAACTAAGGAGTCCGGGTTGGTCCACTCCGTTTCCAGTATCTGGTCGGCGAGTGCGCGCTGTGCGTCCTGCACTTTGGCCTCCGGTGGAATGTAAACACCGACCAGAATGAATGAAGCGAACTCACGGGGGGAGTAGTAGGGTTGTCCAACTAACACATTAATCAATTGTACTCCTTGTTTCAATTATAAACATTATAAACTCTTCTGAGAAACTCACAAACTGGAAAGTATGTAGATTATCTGTTCTGACTTTTAGACTCTTCACCTTTTCTACATTTTGCTGTTATAGAAGTAATTTGAAATGTATACATTTTCTTATTTGTATAAAACCCAGTTATAACTAACAGAACATTTTTACTTTTTACTCATTAAAAAAAAAAAAACTCTTTGCTGATTAAAACAGTTTTTGAAGGGTCTTGATCGGGAAACCCACCAGCTATTTAAAGAGCGTTACAGTTGATGGAATGTGAGAAATTGCAGAACATAGGTGAGAAAAGGATCAGATTCTACTCATTGTAGCATGCAAAGAGCTGCAACAATGAAAAATACCTCACCTCCAACTACAGTGAAGCCTGGTGGTTGTGGCAGCAGCAACATGCTGTGATGATGCATCCTAGAAAAAAATACTGGGAGGCTGCTCAGGATCGAGGGAACAATGAACCAAGCATCTAGCCTAAGAAGAATTGAATAAAGGGTCTGAATATATCAATCTGACATCATTTGTACAGATAGGTTTGGTATTGAAATGGCCAATAGCTGTCCACTGCAGTGAAAATGTAGCCTGCTTCCACACTTCAGAACCAACACTCACAATGCAGATTTATTCAGCGATTCAAATAGAGCAAATGAAATGAATGATCAGGCAAGTGAAAGTGTGAAAAGCATTCACATTAATCTGCACAAACTAATCTTTCACACACCTTTCATGAAATGCATGAATTAAGTCATTTACAGCCTTCCAAAGATTAGAGTGTGCATTTATATTATTCCCATTTTTATATTTTATACATTAACTATACTATAAGTTATGTCCCTCTCTCTCTCCTCTATGTGTGCAGCTCAGTTTGTCCTTCAGAGTGTAAGGCATTAAAACAAGTGTCACACAAAAGGTGTGAGGTTCTTTAGTACCAGCACTACAAATGTAATTCCACTGTTAAAAAATGAAGGCAGTGTGCAGTTTAAAATGTTTTATTCAAATACTAAAAACTATACTAAAAATACTTAAAGGAGCACGATAAAACAAATATTAAGAAGGGATTGCAATCCTCAATTAAAACGTTCAACAGTCCAATGTTCAGGGGGGCTCAAAAGTCCAACCACTTATATCTGTAGGAGGGGGGGCATGCAAGGGGGCTCCTGCGTTTGTTTCCTTTACTTATTGTTTCATACGCGTTGAACCAAGTCTTTTCCCGAGTCCCTGGCTCGTCCTCGCCGTCCTGCCTCTTGTCCTGGGCTCTCGCTCTCTCTGTCCGCCCACGTACCGTCCTGAAAGGTCCAAAACCGTTGTGTGTCTCCCCCCCGTGCCAGGCTTCCTCTCCCTTTCTCTCTGTCGCGCACCTGTTTTTAATCAGTCTGAGCACCCAGTCCTCTCTGCTCGTTTTGCACTTGGGTGTGTCCCTCATCAGTCTCAGGTGTGTCTCATTCACCTTGATCCTCAGTCCATAATTAAAACCAGTAAAACCAATATAAAACAATCAATGCAATAAAATCAAACATGCAATCAAAACCAAAGTAAAACCAATTAAAACAGGATCAAGTGATTAAAAACACATCTAGGTCCAACTGTGACACAAGCATCCTCCCTTCTTCTGTCTTTTCTCTCCAAAAGAGAAATAAGAAAACTGTCTCTGCAGGACGGATAAGACAGCCAGGTGTACTCATTGGGAGTTCTTGTATTGTTTGAAGACAAAGGGTCTTTTGCTAAACCACTTCTTTTCTATCATTGATCTGTACATAAAACGTGAGTGTTACTTCATTCTGTGGTCATTTGTCTTATGAAGGTATGAGTCCCATATGCATATGAGAAACCGTAGTTTCTACAACAGTGTGGCCATTGTTCTGTCCATCAGGTGTCTTCTCCATTATGACAAAAATGTAAAATAATGTCTTAATAAAATCGGACTATTTCATTTTCCTGCTTTGGCAGAACAGGGAAGTAAACATATGGATGACTTTGACAATCAAATTAGTGGATGTATTGTATGTGCATGTGTGTACAAATGTAGGTTTCTGTTGGTGCACACATGCATTAATGTCTGTGTATGTATTTGGATATGTTTCTGTGCAGGTGTGTGCCAGTGATGTTTGAAAAAACACACATTTATGTATATGAAGTTTACAATATTTCTTCTGGTGTGAGGATTTTGAAGATGAGGATGTGTGTGAGGATGGTGTAAGTTTTTCAATATGTATTAAGTGAACTGTGCATCTACATGTAAATCATGGGAATTTATCTGTTTACATTTTTAATAAAGAAATAACCACAAAAAAAGAAGAGTAGCTGTTTTAACATGTGATTTGACTAATATTTGATGCTATTTGGAGAATGCTTTAGACATATGAGGAAGGAAACAGGTTGTGTATTGTCCTTCCTCATATTTCTAAAGTTTTTTGTTGTGTGGTTTGTGTTATGATAAAATTTGGAATGTTTTTTTTTCCCCAGTTGTAATTAACAGTGTAAATTAATTGTGTTGAATGGGCCAATCGTGTGTGAAGAATGAACTGGTTCATTCATAAACATTATTTAATAATCAGAGGCTGAAATGGGTTATGAGGGAGCTCTCAGTCACAGTTTGTGAACCTCTACTGCTGTCTAGTGGATGACATTTGAAAATGCTGCTTTTGCCATATGTTCTGGAGACTGCGTCATGTGAAGCATGTTTCCCTGATCATTCCTCTTAAAGTGAGCATAAGGGAAGTTGTGGGGTGGTATTTAAGAGACATCAGTCACTTTTCACATGCCATTGCTGTCACTCAGTAACTTATCCATAGATGTGAGTTGGGCCTTGCCAGTTCACAGACAGGTTGAGACTGTGTGTGCAGTGTTGCAGTGCAGAAAAATGTGAGAGAGCCAGTTTGGCCTGCAGGGCAAACACGTCCTTTTGTTCCCTTCTCCTGTTGTCCCATCCGCCCTTGCGTTTCCTTCACCTGCATACTTGGGAACAAAACATCATGGTCGCTGCTCCACCCGGCGCAAAGAACATGAAATTCCAGTCTTTCAACCTTGAAGAGGACTGAAATGTAGACAGAGCCTAGAATTTACATAAGAAACTGGAGTGTTAGTTTTCTTATTCCAGTCTGCTGTTAAACAGTTACTCTTGGTGAGGGGCTGAAGAACTGCACATGTAGGGAAGTAGGGGAACAATAGAACTGATAGCTTGCAGACTTAACACGGTGGGCACAAAGAAAAACTTTTCGAATGTACAACTGTTAACTTTGTGTGTTGACTGTTTTCATTGATTTGTTCCTGAAAGTTCTGGCTGAAGCTGTGAAATGATAAAATATGAAGGAAGCAGTGATTGAGACAAACAAAACAGGATATTCCACATACCTCAGGTCATACGGTTTGCCAGCCATGTAGAGTAAAGTTGGACAAAACATGAGACACTCATGCTTTGTTCAACACTTAAAAAAAACCAATCCAATAATCCATTAAAGAAGGATATAAGGGTCAATAAATAGTGCGCTGAGTGGAAATACATTATCATTTGTTGATGTCTGTAAATGTATACAGGACAGGTAATTTTCTGTCACACCCAAAGTCACTGAGTTATGCTAAAAGACTACAATGGCATTTTGAACATTGTTAATTTTATTTCAAAGAACTTATCTGCATTGTTAGTATTTTTTGTCTATACATCTGCAACCATATCAGCTGCTTGATACAGGACCAATACATTCATTTAAACTATTCATTTCAAGTTTGCTTTAATGGCATAACAGTGTTTGTATATGATATAATGAATAATATGATGCTTTATACGTACATAAGGTTGTAAGATTGGCCTGGCCCATATTTCCATGTGTCACAGCCAGTCTACCCAAATGTGGGCACATCCTGTGATTTTAATCTGAGCTTCATTTCCTGGTTTATGACATCACTGCTCGACTGTTATTGCAAAAAAAAAGAAAAAAAAAGCAGATGCAATCTCGGGATTAAAAGAGAATCAAGAAGGAAAAAAAAACTGAAATAATCCTCGTGGGTTTCATTTCATTTGAGTGACGTCACTGCCTACAGCTGAGCGAGACAGGCGGGAGAAGAAAAAAAAAAAGAAATACACAGTACATTATAATAAGGGGGGAAAGGCTGATTTAAAACTCTTGACATGCCTGCCCTGTGATAAATGTAGCTGGAAAAAGTGACATACGTTTATCGACGGCAGAAGACATGATGATGATGATTTCCTCCACCTTGGGGGAGGATCCGTCCACGTAATGCGAGGCAGACGCATTCACTTGCATTTGCTCTTCCTCCTTCAGCCGCGGTGCATCACAAGTAATGAAGCCGCAGCTCGGAGATGTCCTTTGCGTCTGCACAGAGAGCCTGGAGTCTAGATAAGAAACCTCTGATATTTGCTCGCCACTGGACATTTTGGTGTCTTTTTTTTTGGCAAAGGGGAGGTGGGATTTATTGTTTTCTTGCTGACACCGTCATTGTCAAAACTAGAGGATGAACAGCATAAGACAGGTGCCCACACGGGTGAAAACCAGGCGGACTGAGGCCAATCTCGGAGCGGAGCGGGAGCATTTTGACAAGCAGCAGGTAAAAATATAAGACTCGGCGGGTTAACGTTGATGAGAAACCTGCGCTTTATTCAGGCCTGCTGTGGCCGTGACCGTGGATGTGTGTGTGTGGTGGTCACAGTGTACCGCATAGGCCACATTCCCAATTAACAAATTGACTTTGTAATTGAATGTTTAATATGTGGATTAAATGTCTGCAGTAGGTCTTCTTGATAAAACAATATTCTAATTAAAGCTAGCTATGGCACGAGGCTGTACATGTCCTATGTGTGTGTTTTAAAGTGCGCACATCCCAGAAACAGTATTTATCAATAGCTTGAACTTTTACTTAAAGAATTTGAAACTTGTATATTTCACAATCATGTGTCAGAGGCATGATGAGCTTTCTCAGAGACCAAATCTAATTAACTGCTCAACTCTGAGAGATTTGACCATTTAAGCATAATGTAGTCCACACAGGGCTCTGTGTCGTCCCACCATTCATTCGGCACTGAAGTCTGTCTATTGGTATCATGCTGATCAAGTCCTTCCTGTTTGGCCACCTTTCCTCTCCTGCAGACGTTTCTCTTTCTCTTTTTAGCAGCTTCGTTGTTGCATATAGCACTTAGGAAACAGGAAAAAGAGCTTTTAACTTTCGGGATATTACCCTTGTGGAGTAATCTGATTCAGGTTCTTTTGAACGTACGCGCTGAAGGAATGAGGTTCGTCTCATTCTTCACACAACAACAGGTGCTTTGTGGTTCCTGGCTGTTTCCTCACTGCAGTCATCTGCCAACTAAACCCCGCTCTTCATCATACATGAGTAAGATACTTAAAGTTGACAGTATTGTTGAATAAATGCTTAAGTTTGTGGGAGGATGGAGCTGATGTGTCAAGTGAAGCACACACACACACCCACCCAGTCCGACTTGGAAACATGAGACTCAAACGAGGTTGAGTAACTAAACAAACTGTGAAACAGCTGCCTGGGAGTTCAGACTTGCAGCACTTTCAGTATTTTGTTATCTAAAATGAGCCGAGCTTTTCCTACCTTTGGTGTATTTTCCTCTGTCAGTGTTTTATTTGCTTTTGAAGCACAAGGAACGAGGTGGAGCTGAGGTGTTCAAACACCTGCCTCTCTGTCCTCTGTGCCCCTTCCACCTCACAACATAGCTACAATCAATTGTATGTAATAATCATGATCAAAGATTTAAAAAGTCCTTTACCCTGCCCCCTTCCTGCTGAGTTCACTTGTTTAATATTGAAGCATATTTGTTGATGAGAGTAGCGAAAGGCAACAACTAGGCTCAACACTAGATGTTGTTGCTTTACTAGTTCCATGCTGTGCAGCAAATGTTCAACAAGGCTTGTTGTGTGTAAAGGACAAGTGTCAAAGTGTTGTTTATAACTCGCGGCATATTCAGAACGGACTGGAACTAGTTGGATTAACTGCTTCGAACGTGTGATCTTGTTAAAATGACTGACGGACGGGTTCGGTGTGCAGCCACAGGGGAGCAAATCACCACTGCTCAGCTGGATGGATCCACTGGGAAACATGCAAATGAAGTGGGCAGTATGAGGAAGAATCCTGACTCCTGATTGGCTGATAATTTAACATTATGGCAAACTTCCTTATTAGCATTTCATGACAAGTAGTTTAGTGGATGTGGAGACTCAACTAGTTGCAATATATACTGACTAAGCAACTGTAAAATGGCAAACTGTGCAACTATCGGTTGAATAAGTGTCATTTTAATTGTAACCTGTTATTAAAGGGCTGCTGTGTGTAGGAGGGAGCCTGTATATTCCTCTATTAGATTTATATTTCTCATGTGATAGAGTTCCTCAGTACTGCTGATTCATCCAGGACACCGACTGAAGCGCCTCTGCTGCACCTCACTCGCACTCCTCTTTATGTTGACCTCGGTACCAAGGTGAAATGTCTCACACAGCGTCCTGTGTGTTTGTGTGTGGTGTGTGTAGTGTTTGCTTTCCCTCGCTCCTGTTGCCTGAGTGAGCGCCCATGAGAGAGGGAAGGGGGATGGGTGTACCAGAGTGGAAACTGAGTGGGAGTAGAGAGAGAATTAAAAGCACTTTGGTTATGATTGTTTCAGAAGTTCTTGTAGTGAGATCTTATGTCGGCGTTTGTCAACAAACAAAATGGGATTCAAGCTTCACCTTTTAACTATTGCTGTATTTTTTAAACTGGACTAAATGCTCATGATGAAAACTTTTCTAGAGCGTTATGAGCAGTATAACCATACAAAGCGCACATGTAATTCTCATGCATTATTTACAAAACTTGTGCTCGTGATGCCCATAATATCCTTGTATTTTCACTGAAAATAAACCAACATGTCCTAAACACAATGTAATCACAGTACTGTAACTATGCAGTGGTGCATACGCTCTGTGCCCTGTTGTGTTAAGCAGCTACACATAATCGTGAGCATCATGTGAATCACGAGCTATCTAAACAGCTCTGCAAATTGGCGAAAAAACTATCTGGTTGCTAAAAAACAGTTTATCTTTTGTTGAATATTTTAGTGGCTGCAGTATTAATAATTCAATTAGACATACAAGTGAAACATAACCTAATAAAAAGACATAGCCTCTATCTGTGCAGCCAGTCTTTCTCACTGAAGTCCATCCATCCATACTGCCTTTGTTGACATATTTCTTTAGTATATTTCAGAACTATGACTGTGAACAAGCTTTTACAACAAAATATAAGTATCTTATTTGGCATGAGTGTTTGTGTGTTTGTACTAGCTGTTGCCATGTTTGTCTGTAGTTCAGACATATTCAGCTGTGTCCTTTAATCTAATGAACTTGGCGATGGATATGATGTATATTCTTAATTTCATGGCACATTTTTAGCATTAAGAGTTAGGTAGACAGTAAACTTTGCAGAACATCAGATGAAGAGGTTTTCTTAGTGTTTATACAGTGTTCATCGCCGTGACATGTGCAGTGTCCTTTCTGCTAGAAAAGCAGCAGTTGTGGATTATTGCCTATGTTGATGTGGGAGAGGCTGTGCTAGTTTAATCAGAAAAGGGAGCAGTTGGTGAGGAGCAACACAATAAGAAGCTAATAAAATACCAAAATAACCTTGTAAAACCATTTGATCTGAGAAAGAATAATAAATTGAAAATGTTGTGAAAAGTGACTGAAAAGCATTTTGAACACGTATAATAAATCCAAGTGTTCACTGAAGATGGTGTCAAAGATATTTAAACCTTTGCACTTTGCATTTCCCTTGTTGCCGCTGTGACACAGTCACTGCTTTTACTGATTTAACACACTGGTCAGGTGAATAGTTAATAATCTTATTAGTGCTACATGTAGCTAACCTCAACTAACAGGTCTGTGTGTGTGACCTTGTCAGCCAGATCCCCCAGCAGCAGTCTGTTGAATTAAGCTGATAAGGACCTGCAATAAGTGCTCTTGCCTCGGAGCATTATGTCCAGTGAGAAGCAGCTCAGGTGTAGCGTTGATGCCTTGACTTCATTAACGTTACACACTGTCCCACACCAGGATGTCCAAGCACATGGACACGCTGCTGAAAGGCAGGGATGACAAGGTAAGCAGAGATGCCTCAAGGTTGGCGGTATTAATGCAGCATGGAGGGTGTAGACTGTGGAGCGAGTGTATGGCTACAGTAATGCTAGCTGGCAATAGACCGTATGGCAGGCCTCAGGGATTAGTTCAGGCTTTCCCTCCTTGTCACTTCTCCTCTCTGCTGGTCAGAGGATTTACTGACGCTTGAACCAGATGCAGCACTAACTCGTCGGGCAGCCGCACAGTCGACAGTATCGGCATGTCTGGAGCGCTTGGACCGATCTGCTCTGTTAGTAAAAAGTTTGGATTTCATCTGACTTACCTTTGACCATGGCATTAAGGAAATGGTATCTGTGTGTGTGAACTGTGTGTAGGCTGATGTGAGGCTTGATAGTGAGACTTTGTATCATATGTAGTAGCAGAGCTTTACTAAATTACTACTAGAAATTAAAAGGTTGCTACTGTAGTTTGATCCTCATGCAGCCAGTGCCCATTACTTCCCTAGTAGCCTTGAGCAAGGGCATATATAGGTATGTACACTGGAGTGCTGCAAGGAGTGACACTGAAATCAGCTATTGTTTCCCAAAAAAGCTGCAACACAGTGACCAGCTGGTGACCATGTGCTCATTGTGACAGTAAACTGTATGTAGTATTTGGCCACACTCCACCTTTTGTTGTGCATTCGATGTCGTTCTCCTTTCTGTACCCTTCCCGGCTCTCTCGCTGCTCTCTGACTGACAGCCATTCTGGATGTACGATGAGAGTCTCCCTGCAGCCTCGCTGCTCAGCGGCCATCTGTTGAGGCGTCAGTGCCAGGCTCTGTGTGCCAGAGCGCGGCCCCCATCCAAGCCAATCTTCTACCCCAGCTGTCTGCCTTCCTCCCCGAACAAACCCCTCATTGTCACACGGGCCTCCATGCTAGCCCACTGCACTTGCCCAGTGTAAACGAGGCTAGCAGTTCATTTGCGTCAGAAGCAGGCAGGGGGGAGTCTCCTATTAACCAGCACACCCCTCTCTCACTCTGAACGCCACAGTAGCCCCTCTGTGCTTTGTTGTGTGGCCATGTATGTTTTGGTGTGTGTGTGGGTTGGGTTGGGGTGGGGTGGGGTGGCGACTCCCAGGTTTTGTAATGTATTAAAGAGGCTTTTATAGGGTTTTGTGGGATTAGGGGCCTCTGCCACTGATATGTGATTATGTTTCAAACAAAGATGTGACATGGATACCTAAGCCTGTGTTTGAGGGTAAGACCAAAGAACCAGGGTCTTATGCTTTCATTCACTGTGCAACTTCTACTACATATTATGGTTACACGTTCATGTTTAAGGAGCCGTTTACACAGGCAGATACTTTGGGAAATACTTTTATGAAAGAGAGGCTGAGATTGAAGATGTTGCTGCTTTAATGTTTAAACTGCATGTTGGATTAGTCTCTTATGTAATACTGTGATGGTGAAGCTGCCTTGCTAGCATCATACAGATACTCTGGTCCTCAACAGATGTGTTAAAAGGACACAGGGCACATAACAAACAAATATCTACAAAGTAGATATGTATTTGTATTACATTTCTGTCTTAGTTTTTCCTATTTTGGTGCAAAATTGTAAAGGGTTTGACTCAAGTCTCCAAATATTAAAAATAATCACGGCTAAGCCTTTTGGGATAATTATAAAGCCCAGCTGTTTTTTCCTGCAGCGTGAGAGTTATTCTCTGGCCAAGAGTTGATTATTTTACAGCACACTTCCTTCATACAAAACACAGCATTGAATTGTGACTTAAGGCGGGGCACACCACACAGTTTTTGTGCCTGATTTAGCTGTGGGTGGTGTCACAGTAGTCCAAGGTAATTGTGGCTGTCTAGCCGCTGCTTTGATCATTATGTAATTGTTATGTGTTAGTGAGTCAATGATTCAAATCTCTCTTGCAGCACCCCAACAGGAAACATCATAGTTGAGCATGTTTCATGGGATGTTCTACATTCCTCTGCTGTGCAGTCGGGGTCAAAGTGCAACATATATTTTAGTAGATAATTCAAATTGAATTTAAAAGACAGGAAGGAGGAGAAAGAGAAATCTTAACAACCCTCTGTGTTTTCATGTGTAGTTTAATTACTTACTATCTTCATGGAAATGCAGTTCAAACTGTGGATTTGTGAACTCCCTGCACATCCTACAACCCACTGTGCAGAACCTTTTCCATAGTTGGTTTTCATCAAATACATCTTGTTCATGTTTTCTCTTTTCAAATCACAGCCCTAACCACAGATGCTGTAAACCATTATTTGTTTGTCAGATATTTCAGCATCAAGATACTGTGAAACGGTCTTTGTTTTCAGTTATGTGTGTGCATGAAGGACGACAGAAGATCCTTATCTGCAAGTCATTTTTTAAGCGTACACTGCTCATTTTTTTCATGGTTGCTTATAGTTGAAAAATCTTGTAACTGGGAAGTCAGTTGGCTCTGGAAATAATAATTCATGAAAGAATAACATACACTTTAGTTCAAGAGGGATTTACGGACATCACCTTTATTTGCAGATTAGATTGTTTTTCTAAAAACATTAATTATGACTTGTTAATTAAGGAAAGGCCACAGTGAAATTAGTGAAAATCTCCAAAAAGGTTACAGTGGACTGTCAGTAACTACACAGCAACCCTGGAGCTGGATTCAATGCTTTGCTCAAAAGCACTTCAGCAGAGTAGCAGGAAGAGTAGATCCCTCCCAATCGAAAGGTTGCTTCTCCAGTCTTTAAGCTATAATTCTACTGGCGCAGAGGGAGGATGACCATGACAAGCACACTCTAGTGTAACATGACCACACCAGGCAGTTAGCGTATTGCTTTGTGGCTGTGGTATACTGTAGCTGAGGTTCATTGAAATAGGTGAATGTCCATGGGGACACACACGTCCAACAGTGTGGAGATCCAGACTATGTGTGTTTCTCTGTCTCTCCCTCCCTGCAACACTTGTTTTACCTGCTGGACAGGTTGCAGAGTGGCTCGCTGTGTGTCCTGTGTTTCTGGTGAGACTCTCAGGCTCATTATCAGGAGGGCAATTAAAGATGTTATCATTCAATGCAGGGTTTGTCATCTTTAATCTGAGCTTCCATAGATGACATAAAGTCAAATACCGCACACATTCATGCTGTTGTTTCACACAGATGACTAGGTAGGTTAGCAGCAACTACACATTGAAAAACAAGGTTTGATATCTTAATCAAGATGTTAGTGATAAAGCACCAGCAAAGAAACAAAGGGAAAACACGTGACGTGTTGTGTAATCATCACTATGCACCTTTTTTTTTTTTTTTTTCTTGTGGTCACCTTTCGCTTTAAGTCAGACTAAGTTTAGATCACAACCATTCAAAAGAGCAAGAAGCCTCGCGGCTAGTTCCTCCTGAATTACTAACTGTTGTTGGTCATTTAAAATCAGGCTAACCATAAGGTGAGAGCTGAAAGTCCATCTGCACGACACAATTGTGTACACAGTGCAGAGTCATTGTTTCTCTGAATCATTCCTGTCATTGCAGTGCAGCCTGTTATCATTTGTTTGACTTCTGGTCTTTATTTAACTTCTCACGACTTACAAATTTGTTGGCACGTCTATTGTGAGCCACACAACTGACAGTTGCGTGGGAGGAGAAGGAAGCCGCTCGAGATCTAAGATTAACTCCTCTCCTGTCCTCTTCTCTCTTCCCAGCTGAGCAGCATCAGCAAAGCCATCACCTCCTCTGAGACGCCGGTGAAGGAGAAACATGCACGACGTATCCTTTTTTAAAAAGAAAACTATTTTCAAACCAACATCAGTAGAGTTCTGTTCTGTTTCGATCAGGAGTTTGTGGTACTGCCTTTACTTACTTCACAACTTTTAGGTGATTTAAGGCATCCATAAACTGTTAGTGTCTTTCTTTTCAGACAGACAAAGGTGATGTTTTGTCATTGTTTACTGTCGCAGAGAGATCTGTGTCAGCACAAGTCATCATGAAACAGCATTTTGGGAGCATGTTTATTCTGTAATTTGATATATTTCCTGGTTGAGCAGAATATTTAGGTTGGATCTAACAGCAGCAGTCATTATTCAGAAGTGTAAAACAATGGGGAAACTACAGGGAGAAAAGGGCAATTTCATTGGATGTGTTAGAGGCATGGAAATGCTTGTTTGTTTGGAAATGTATTTATTTTAAGTGTTCAGGTACACAATGGGGTAACCATTAAGAATAATGTTTCCAAAATGATAAAGTAATGGGATATAGATAGAAAAATACAAAAGAAGAAAACTTGCACATTAACTGGCATTTTTCTTAAATAGGCGTACATCATGACATGGAAACCTGGCTATCATTTCATTGTGACATTGTGTAGGAAATGTTGTACGTGGAATAGCCACCAATCCTGCGATAGTTTGTGCTTCTTTAACAACACAACAACAGGAATCATCCTGGGGACTCACAGGGAGAAGGGAGCCTACACCTTTTGGTCCTACGCTCTGGGTTTCCCTCTGGCCAGCAGCTCCATCCTCAGCTGGAAGTTCTGCCACGTACTGCACAAAGTCCTGCGGGATGGACACCGCAATGTAAGGCACCAAATACCCTTCTCTTACTGCCTATTACTATCCAGGGGAGAGCTATGGGAGATGTTGAGTGATCAAAGACCAGATGGTTGCAGCATCATGAGTTCAAAATAAAGCTGGAATACTACTACTGCTATGAGTATTGACTTAATACTGCTTTCAATTTTGGAATATTTGCTTTCTTCCTTGTTCTATTATGTCTGGTAATACAATCTAAAACAGTTACTTCCATCTGTCCATTAAGGGTTTGTCTTACAAGCAAAAAGCATGTATTTAAATTGAACTATAATAAGGCTATGGTTAAATTTAAATACATGCTTTTAGCTTTCGTAAATTGAGTGTAAGACAAACTAAAGTAGCTTTTCATATTTTGCATATTTTACAGTTTTAACACTGTTGAAAATAAAATGAGACCTCTTTCTCAGAAAAAGACTAATATTTGTTCAAAGCACATAAGAGTGAATGTGAGTTTAGCAGGACTTGACTGATATGATATGAGTGTTACTAGAGTTGTCCACTCAAGCTGTCGCCTTCACAGGTTCTACAAGACTGCATGAGGCATCACAGTTCTCTAGTTGAAATTGGGAAACTGTGGGTGAGTCTTTGCATGTTTTTTTATTACATCTTTTGAAAATAATTCTAAAAGAATGCAGTAGAAGTATGTAAATTTGTCGTCAACTGGATTTTCTGTGAAGCCTGAAATAATCTTCAGTAAGATATAAGAAAGCTTCAGCTTGAAGAGATTTTTTTAGTTTTTATCATTTGTGCATAATTCTTGCTTGTTTGCTCCTGTGGTTTCCAGTCAAACCTCCATGACAAATATGGACAGCTGGTAGCTCTGTATAGCAAGCTGCTCTGCACAAAAATGGAGTTTCATGTGAAGGTAAGAGCATCCTCTGTCATACGTCACACCACGCGGGATGTTACCGAGACGTAGATAATGGGTGATTCGGGAAAATGTTAGGAATTCACACTGTGAATGGGAATAGGCACTAAACCTCCAAAAATGTACCTCTGCAGCATTCAGAAATCCCACCGAACCTGGAGGCGTCTGATGAAGTCCTGGAGCGCACTGCAGGAACAGACATTAATAATGTGTGAGTTTCCAAATACTGCGGAAAGTGACTTTATTAAGTATCTGTTTAGCCTTAAATCCCAATCATAAGTCAAACTGCCATCCAAACGAACAAAAAAATAAATGGACAAGCCCTGCCGCTCGTTTAATTTCACAGGGTCATCATTGTTTCTGAATGGGGCCTCTTTTCTGTCTAACAAAGGTATCAACTTCTCTCCTGCAGGTTCCAGCTCACAGTGGAGGTGTTTGATTACTTGGATGCAGAGCTGAGGCTGGCCGAGACAGGTGAAAAAAAACTCCCCCTACCTTTCCCCCCATCCTACTCTTCCACTGAAGAGAAATTTGAGCTAGAGTAGAGGGCTATAGCCTGCTGACATTATCTATTTATGTACGAAAGCCAAGAGCCCTTTAAAGAGAGTTATTGTGAGCAACTCTTGTGCTGCCTGTTTTCTGACACTGTAGTCCATTTAAAAAAAAAAAAGAAAAAAGAAAAAGTGATTTCAATCTCATGGCCTAGTTTGAAGTCATGTACTCCTGTTTTGCCTAAATTTGTTTTAACTGATGAGGAAATGCCTGCAATTAGAGGACATTAAGTTGATTTCCTCCACTGCAGCGCTATGCTCCTCCCGCCTGCAGGGTGGAGGCCCAGGATCACGTCTCAACACCATAAACAAATTTTGCAGTTGTACTGTGAAAGAAGTCACAAACTCTCCTTACCAATGTTTGCATGTCGCAGAAAGTATGTACTGTTGCTATGGAAGAGTCTGCACTTTATTCAGCCAACGTATCGGCACCGAGCCTTCATCAGGATGATTTTCAGAATGGGTAAAAGTACAGCCCTATATTTTCACCACAAGAGGCCTGTATCCATTATCCAATGAGAACTAGACATAGGCATCATTTAGAGGCCAGTATCTCAAGGGTGCTGCAAAAACTACTCAACAAAATGTAATTCAGAGATACTTAACATGTTCTGCATGCTGCTGTCTCTGATCTCTCTCCCAGTGATCCGACAGCTCAACACATCCATCGCCATATCCACTCTCACGTCGGGCCAGTGTCGGCTGGCTCCCCTCATCCAAGTTATCCAGGACTGTAGTCACCTCTACCACTTCACCGTCAAGCTGCTATTCAAGCTGCATGCCTGTAAGAACAGTTGTTACTCAAAAAAAAGGCCATTTGGCATACCCTCTTAGCCTATAACTTCTGGGATACATTTGTTAAATGTTCTCTATCAATAAAATAAAGCCAGTAAATTATGGTTATAATTCATGCCATTCCCTTGAGATTATGTATGGGTCTCAAAGCATTGCATAACAATAAAAACTTTATGCCATGTTGTGGATTTCAGGTCTTCCCGCTGACACCTTACAAGGACACCGTGATCGTTTCCATGACCAGTTCCACAGGTAGGTCATCCATGGCCTCAGGCTATGAGTGAATGGGAGTGACTGCATCAAAAGGGAGAGAATCTATTTTCTTTTTTTACCCAAAGAAGTGTGCAACATAATCCTGCCTCACCCAGTCACCACAGCACTTTGATCCAATGCAAATCACTGCTTCCCATCCCCCACACCCTTTGTGGGCAGTCAGTTGGTGTCACTGTCACAGACACATTTATATCTTCAGAGACTGAGAGATGAGTCTCCAGGGTTTGGGGAGATTGTGCCATTAGATTAACACGTCTGAAATTGATTACAGATTATGTAGTTTAATTGTTTTACCTAATGCTTCATGCGTCCCTTAGTTTGCCATACTTGCCAACAGTGATAAAACACATGACAGCCAGCTATAAGTTTAGAACATAAGTAATATTGCAAAATAGAACATAATTTAGACATGAGTCTCAATTAAACATACTGTTTTTTGTGCATGAATGTGATCATTAGAGTAACTTGTCCTTTCTCCCGCAGCCTTAAGACCTTCTTCAATAAAGCAAGAGACATGTTGTACTTCAAGAGACTGATCCAGATCCCCAAACTGCCTGATGTAAGAGCATAGAGGGATGGGGTTGGATGACTGGGGTGGGTGCTGAGTCACAGCCTCCATCTTGGATTTCATCATACTGTGACTGTTGACTACAATCATGGACAGCTTATGAAATTTCACATGAAGGTTTTCTCATAGAAGACCATAAATAATCTTTTGATTTATATATATCTCACCTGAACACGATAACATACTGTTACAGGTTTAACCAATACCTACCTTTTGTCCGTCTCCTTGTCAGTCCCCACCTAACTTTCTGCATGCAGCCTCACTGGCCAAGCACGTGAAGCCAGTGGTGGTCATCCCTGATGAGTACGAACCGGAGCAACAAGACGACGACGATGACGACCCCGAGCCGCTCATCGAGGTCAGCGACATGTCAACATCCAGCGTACAGGCACAGCCACAGGTATTGCACATAAGTCACAGATGCATACATGTATACAGTAGACTGTATACACTCACTCACACAAGTACTCATACAGTAGTACCATGACATTGTGTAAGCTTGTTGTCATTTATTATTTTACTCTTTGCCAGCAACTGGACATATTTGATCAGACGTTTGGACCTCCGAATGGAGGCTTTGATGACAGGTGAGCCAGGGTGTTTTTCATTGTGACCTGTGATTGTCAATAAGACTATTTGGTTTCAGCATTGCTGTCTGTGCCAGCACACTATGATAGTGTGTGTTTTCTGCCCGGCAGGGATCTCCAGATTGAGAGCCTGAAGCGAGACCTGGAGTTGTTGAGAGCAGAGCTGGAGAGAGTCAAAGCAGAGGTACTAAGGACTGTTGAGACTGAATCACCTGTTCCTTAGGTTTCAGACTTTTTTTGTATGTGCATAGAAGAGGTTTGACCTTAGAGGCCATTATTGTCTATGTGGAAAGGAATCTGGGTCATGTGTTGGGTGGATGCAAATGCTGTTCCTGACATGTGGAATGTGGCAAGTAGCCTCTGACAGAGACGAGGGTGTCCAGTTGAGATTTTTGACATCATGGATACGATTCCAGCTTGCAACGTTTTTTGCATGTCATCCTTCCTTTCTCTGCTGTGTTTCATGTGTTTATTGTTATAAAAGCAGACGCAAAGTGAAAAGATTGGGAAATAAGATTAGACTGGCATCAAGAAATGAGCGGGTTTGTAAAAAGAAGTGCATTTTCAAGTTTATGTTGATTGAAAAAACAGGATTTGCACTAACACCAGTAGATGATTCCTAAAGTGTGGATCTCTCTTTTCCCCTCCTGCAGGCTCAACGCTACATCACACAGCTGAAGTCCCAAATCAACAGTTTGGAGGCGGAACTAGAAGAACAGCGTGCACAGAAACAACGTGCTCTTGTAGAAAATGAACAACTGCGCATGGAGCTGGAGGCTACACGTCGGCGAAACGCAGAACATGAGAGCTTACAGACCACCTTCATCGAAGCAGATAGTAAGACAATACAGTCAACACTCTCTACATGGACAAAATGTGGTCAAGTGCATACGATAACGCTGTCATCTCTCTTCTCTGTGCAGAGAAAGCGCAGGCCACTGAGCAGCGGTACAATAAGCTGAAGGAGAAGCACACAGAGCTGGTGGCCAGCCATGCAGAACTACTTCGGAAGGTATAGGCACACCAGAGATGTTTGTTTTAAATTAAATGTCAAGACCTGGCTGTGTGTGGTAACCCTAAATGCGTTAATGTGCTGACAGAGTGCAGACACTGTGAAGATGCTGTCAGCAACCCAGCAGACCCAGGAAGAGGTGGAGAGGACCAAACAGCAGCTGTCATTTGAGGTTGATCGAATAAAACAGGAAGCTGACATGAAGGTGGGTGATATTTTCCTTTTAGAAAAACATGGAGGTCTCAAGGTGTGTGGTTTCGCTGTATGTGTGTAAATAATACTATTTTGTTGTCACTGTAGCTGGAAGAGCAGAAATTTGAAATGGAGAAGCTGAAGAGAGAGCTGGAGGAGAAGATGGCAGAAGTGATGCGCATCAAGGCGACTCTGCAGAGCAGCGAGGTGGTGAGTGTGCACCTGTAATGTTTTGACCTTGATGATGTTCAGCTAATTCACCATCATTTAGTATTTAGAGTTGTCATTGGTTCTGCTTTTGGAGGCTTGAGGCACATTTCCGGATGGACTTTCCTTCCGACACTTGCAGCCATCTGCCTCCTCTGGCTTCCCTCATCGCTCTCTCTCTCTTTGCCAGACGGCGGAGCAAGTGAGCAGCTCAATGACAGCTCTGCAGGCAGAGAAGGAGCGTCTGATGCGATCTGTGAGTGAGAAGGAGGCGGAGCTGTCGTCTCTGCGGCAGGCGGCGCAGGTGCAGCAGTCGTCACTTCAGCAGGAGCGAGAGAGGAACAGCAGGGAGCTGGGAGATCTGCAGGGCAAACTGCAGGAGAAGGTCAGTCAGGACAGTCGAGCCGAGCTCAGCAGAGTGAACAGCACAGTATCCACTCAACACATATAGTTGTATTCAGCAGTATTTTAAATCTGTCTCCTTAAGAAAAAAGACTTTTACTGGGCATATCCCAAGGGTGATGCAGGGTGTGCATATTTGTGCAATGGCTATGTTAAGATGAATTGCAATATTCTAATAGTAACCCTAAGATAATACTCACCATTTTTTCCATTTTAGTCAAATCTTCTACGTGCAGTTTAGGCTGGTATTGTACAATGTAATCAAATATAATCAAACTGTGACTCACAATCAGTTTTTAAGGCATTTTAGAAAACATGTTGTGGCAAATAATGGCGTCCAAGCTGGTTGATAAGGAAGAGGAAAAGGAAAAGATTGCAACAAGGCTTGGCTTATACCATGGCGACAATATGGAGGAAAGACTGCAGGAAAAGTGTGCTGTAGTACAATCTGTGTCTTCACTGATTCACTGTGTAACACAAATACAAAAGTGAACAGAATAGCTTTAAAGGCACTCTATGAAAACAGTTCAGCCTATATAAATGGTCTTTTTAAGAAAAAGGTCAATAGTTGGAACATGGCCATCACCTATATAAAGGTCAATGTGAAGGAGGGGCTTCAAAGCTATATTTTTTACGTGAAAGGAAAGTTCTCTTACCATGGACAGATATGTTTTCAGGTATGATTGCATGAGATGTTCTGATACAAAAATCAACAATGTAGTTCATGTATGTCAATATAATTCTCTTGCCATCAAGTATTAAACCCTACACGCATGTATGTTGTTTTGAATGTTTATTTATGTTCGTGCATGTAGGCAAGTCAGGAGGAGCAGCTGAAGCAGAAGCTTCTGGAGGAGCAGTTTGCTCTGCTGCAGGGTACCGTCACAGAGGCGGAGAACATCATCCAAGATGCTGTTGCGAAACTGGATGATCCCCTCCATGTACGCTGCACCAGCTCTCCAGGTCAGACACCTACTCTATTATTTCACAACAGACATAAAGTGAACAGATTCATAACTGAAATGTGTGATAATTAATTAAGTTAAAAGAAAATGTGTTACAAAAACTATGACCATAGCTTGTTGACATATACAGTATGTTGTCTATTCTGGAGACTTTAACAAAGCTTATGTTTGTTTGTTTTTTCAATCCTCTGACCTCCAATCACAGATTACCTCGTAAGTCGGGCGGAGGCCACACTGGGCTCTGTAGACAAAGTGAAAAAGGGCCATGCAGATTATCTGAGTAACATGGGGGGTAAGTTTGCTCTGCTTCTGATTCAACATGATCCTGCTGACCTCTTGAGAGTTTATGGCTGATTTATGTTTATTAATGTGGCATACTGCTGTCTTACTGTATGCTCTTGTAACCAGATGCTGGAGGGCTGCTGAGGGCTGTGACCCAGTTCTCCCACTTGGCTGCGGATACAATCATCAACGGCAGCGCCACTGCACACATGGCACCCACTGACCATGCAGACCGTAAGGAATATCTCAGATTACCTCCTTGGCATTACACCAGTAGTTATTTTAGTATTTATTTCCCAGGCCATATATCCACATGTAAAGCCTCATTGTATATATATATATTTTCTGTTTCAGTTTTGATTTCAAATGCCAGTTTAAAAAGAATTCAGCATTATGGCCGATAGTTGATCACTGACCTCTTACACCCCGCAGGACTGACGGAGAACTGCAGAGGCTGTGCCACAGAGAGTCTGCAGTTCTTCAAGGACCTGAAGTCCAAGACCACCCTGCAGAAGGCAGACCCGGCCTCCATTCGCATAGTCGTTCAAAAGATCCTGCACTTGGGCCAGGTGAGAGACACTAACAGAGAATATTTGTTTACATTTTTAATAAAGGGTACTCTGAAACTTCCAGTAATTGGCGGGGGCTTTTCTTGCATTAAATAAGGAGCCCCAGGTTCACTATATGAGATATGAATAACAGTTCTGTTTAGAAGTTGTTACTTAAATGAATACACTTTTATGACAGTTTGTTAATGCAGACAATTAATCTTAGATAAAAATATGATTACAAATAATACCTCGTCTTCATCTACTCCATCACGGGCAACATTATTATTATTTATTATTATTCATCACTGCGGAGTCTGAACAGTGTGACACAGTGAGACCAATGCAGCATCATACTGTTTATTTGGCATTTTTTGAAACATTCCTACCACTACCTGTTTCTGGGACAGTGAGGGAATCCAACAGAGGGGGTAAGTTGGTCTCATTAATTTAAAGCAGAGATGACCTCTCAATTTAACCGCTTTTTATTTCCAAGGAGGCCAAAAATAAATTGTTGAAATATGAGTTTGACTCGATATCAGTGGGTGTTGGATTACTGATACATGATGAACTATTTTAGCTTCCCTCTACAAAATGAAAAGATCCATAGGAAGCACATCCAACCACCTCCTGAATTATGAACAGTACAAATGCATCAGTGTGTTTTTTTTGTAATTCTATTGATATTTTATGATTTTGTTTGTATACCAAATCTTATTTCTTCATCAAGACTTTGTCTGTTTTATTGTTCACTTGTATTTTACTTTATTATTACTAATCATTTTCCTTTTTGTTATATCCAGGAGCTGCGGCCAAAAGGCATGGACGTTCGTCAGGACGAGCTAGGAGATCTGGTCGATAAGGAAATGGCTGCAACATCAGCGGCTATCGAGGAGGCAGTCCGCAGGATTGATGTAAGTGGTGTAAATCTTTAAGATGTACTCATATCATCTATAATGAATTTACCTGTGATATTGTAGAGTGTATCTAATGTATCTGATAAATGTCATGTATGGTTCTGTATTTTAGGAAATGATGAATCAGGCACGAAAAGACACATCAGGAGTTAAACTGGAGGTCAATGAAAGGTTTGTTCATTTTTTGGACCTAAATCAGTTAAACATCAACTTGTAACAAGATCATCCATTAAAGTTTAATTGAAATTAGACGGGGGTAACAGTGATGGTCTTTCAGATTTGGAAACCTCATCAGGCGAATAATTGTAAAATGCACAGCACAGTACCAAAATGCAACCTCTGTCTTTGTCGCCTGTCATCTTTTTACTCCCCGTCATTCTTCAGTGTTTGAACTCTTTATTTCAATCTCTTTTACAGAATCCTCTACAGCTGCACAGACCTGATGAAGGTACTGTAGTTTGATGTTTCCACTAATATACTGTTTTGCCATAGTCTACCCTACATATATCCTATTTTTAATTAACGTCCTAATGAAAGTCTGTGTTTTTGTTTTCATTTCTTGGTTCTCTTCTGTTCTCATCCACTCTTTTGCAGGCCATCCGTGCGCTGATCATAGCATCTACAGACTTGCAAAAGGAGATTGTCGAGGGTGGGAGGGTGAGTCACGCTGTTCTAATTTTGAATCCAAAACTGGCAGCTTGGTTTCATTTGAGTTCAACAGCTTTTGTTTCTGAGAACAAACCGGGAGGTGCTCTTCTCCATTCAGAAAAACAACTAACAGTACTAACAGTACTGATGTTTTGCTTGTTAAGGGCGCAGCCACCATTAAGGAGTTCTATGCCAGAAACTCCCGCTGGACTGAGGGACTCATCTCTGCTGCCAAGGCTGTGGGATGGGGAGCCACAGAGATGGTGTAAGTTATACCAGACATTACAGCTTACAGTCTAATACCATTAAGTGTATTTCATGTAGCATTTTTAAACACCACCATCACCATCATTAATTTGGATTATTTCTCTAAACAAATGGTCTACACAGGATGCGTCTCCTTGGCTTAACAGCTGAACAGCTCAGGCACAATAAATATCTATCCATGGCTTGTTTCTGGGCCCCCTAAATACTTTTTGGAAATAATTCAGGATACCCAGAAATTTGGCGTATTTTAAGCTAATTCTGACCCTCGCACATGTAAAAAGCTGTGTATAGGCTAGAAGAGGATGCTATTATTCTTGCTGATGGCCTCAATGGTTTACTGTAATTATACTCATGACTCAAAACAGACCTAGTGACTATTTATTGATGTTAATGTGTTATGTCATGCACCCGAAATTACACAGCCAGTGCGCGGAACTGTGCCCTCTCCAGTTAAGTGGATTGAAGTGGTGTTATGTCTTTACCTGCTTCCTCACAGGGAGTCTGCTGATAAGGTGGTGCTGCACACAGGCAAATACGAAGAGTTGATTGTCTGCTCCCACGAGATCGCTGCTAGCACAGCACAGCTGGTTGCTGCCTCAAAGGTAATTTCCAAGAAAAATACAACGATAAAAATCTTTGATACTTACTCATTACTGTAGAAATATAGTACATTGCATTATGCTCATTGCCAAAGTGTGAATATCAGACACAACAATATTCTCCACTTTTCTAAAGTGGGAGTTTGATGTGTCGTCACATGAGAGCAAATTAACCATTTTACATTTAATTATCAAGCAATTTGTTTTACAAATGTAACTCTCTCCTCGTTTCACCTCTTGCACCTCGCTTTAGTAGCACATTGACTATGTAATTGGTTTCTGTGAATGACTTTGTTGGTTTAGTGACTAAACTCCTCACACTTTTCTCTGCACTCAGGTTAAAGCGGATCGCAACAGTAAGAAGTTGCCTATTCTCCAGCAGGCTTCTCGCCGTGTGAATGAAATGGCAGCTAATGTGGTGGCCTCAACAAGGACGGGCCAGGAGCACCTGGAGGAAAAAGGTGAGTACAATTTGATCTGTACTAGATCATTGTAGACTCGGATGAGCATCTGTCTAATGACTCTGTTGTAACACTTTTTTGTGTGCAGATACCATGGACTTCTCTGGGATGTCCCTCATCAAGTTGAGAAAAGAAGAAATGGAGTCACAGGTAAGTAATGGTCATGGGACTGTGAGGGGTTTAAAGAGTGAATGCAAAAGGCTGCACGTGTATATGTGCCTTACTTTTGATACTCAAAACATTCACTACTCATATTTCTTAATAATTAAATTGAATTAAACTCAATATAAGGCTATGTAAGTAAATCTAAAACACAGGATACTTTTTTGCACATTTTCCCATTTCATATTAATGAGCTTGACATGCAACTGATTTGACGTGAAGTAAATATAGCAGAAACAGTTCTGACCGTAGATAACCACCTGTTTGTTTCCGCCCCCTCAGGTGAAGGTGCTAGAATTAGAAAGTCACTTGGAGAACGAGCGTCTGCGTTTGGGCGAGCTGAGGAAGAAGCACTACGAGTTGGCCGGAGTTCCTCTAGAGCAGGTTTCTGAGGGGAACGGCGAAACCTCCTCGCTGGCCCATCCTGCCACCATGTCACCAAAACCCACAAAGCCTGCCCTCATGAAGAAACCTGCGTTGGCCCAGAAACCCAACATACCAACCAAAACCACGGTAAGTGCTGTGAAGAAATGGCTATGTGTGTTGTGTATGAGAAAATAAGATTTGACTTGTTGGTAAATCTTTCTCTTTTCGTCTGTATGTTGCAGTTTAAGTAATGCCTGAGCAGAAGAGGAAAAGGCTCCACTAACAGATGGTTGGATTGACCAGAGAAAGATCGCCTTTTTGTGAATGCATGGTTCCTTTAAGTTGCATGCTGACAATCCTCTGCCTCATCCTGCATCTCACTGTTTTCCTTTCCTCTTTTCTTTTCTTTTTCTTTTTGCCAAAATGGACCAGAAGCCTGACCTTTTTTTTTTTTTGACCTTTGATGCCTAAGGGATATGCTGTCTGAACCCCTTTTTTTAAAGATGCATATGCATGTCATCCAGGCAGAACCCTTTTTATTTTAGTAAAGGTTAATAGTATACTTTTAAGCTGTGTGAAAGTATTTTTTCTGCACAACAAACGTTTTAGATGATCTAGCATTACTGCTGCTTTTAGAATACAAACCTTGACGATAATCACAAATCGGCAGCATATCTTGTACTCGTATGTCAGTTGTTAGTTTTGATCAATCTTTGGACAACCTTTTTGCACACTATTTTGGACGTTCATTACAGAGCACATCACGTTTTTCTTAATGTACACTGTATGCTATTTATGTTATGGTGGGCGGTAAAAAGAAACTGGGCAATCACATCATGTGCGTCCATGTTGCTGCAAAAGTTTTACATACCTCTGGCTTTGCCTTCATGATGGACATTGTTCCTCTTATGTGCAAAACGGCTTTCCTTCGCAACAGTACACGATTGTCTCAGAGGCCTTGAAATGTACTGTACTAATGCATTAAATAATACCTGTAAAGACATACAGTCTGTATAGGAGTGTGCGACTCGCATCAAGTATAATTTATATCTACACACATCTCTTGAATGTCCCTTTCTTAGAGGAGGACCTAGATATTACATTTAAGCATATAGATAGACTTAATACTTGCACACAAATATCGGATCTAGGTGTCCTTAATGATCAAATGCTTCTTTTAGGCTGAATATGAAGATTTAGGGTTAGTTAATGTACAATATTAGGGTGTTCCAGTCCTCTTTGCCTCTGGGCGCTTTTCTTACAAGGTCTTAAAATGCATCTCTTTATGTTCTGTCCTTTCCTCTGTACGAAATGTCTTTATACACTCAGATCTATTAATATATTTTAGTAAAGATAATGGTGGTGTCTCCTTGTAAGAAGTGTAAATGTCAAACAAATGAACAATAAATGTTTGATTTAATGTCCCACTGTGTTACTTCATCTTGTTCTGAGCTTATGAAGCTTTTTTTAGGTACAATTTGTTCAAAGGTTTTATCAATAACAAAATAAAATCACACATAAAGCACTATAAAGAAGAAACTAAAAGAATCGAATGTTGTTTTAGCTATGAAAAAAAAGTAGTTGAGTGAAATATTCTTTACATATTTTCATATTCCTGCCAAGAAATCCCCTAACCATTTAAACACAGTAATATTTTAATAAATAATTTTTGTCTAACATAATTTGTTTTATTAATTGCTTATTATAGGCCGCCTCTACCTCAAGTGCCAAGTAATGTTGGGATATTTTAAAAGCTCAATGATGGGCATAGAAGGTAATGAAATAGCAATATCATGACATGCGCAGTAGGGCTTCGAGTCAACGTGGAGGAAGGGCTGCTGCCTTCAGGAGCCATTGTAAAAATGAATTGTTTTTATAAAACTCGACGTTTAACCACTGCTGATAGGACATTCACGAAGCAGAATGATAGTCAACACAATGTATTATTAATAACTAATATTCTTATGTGTCATCACGGTAATATTAAGCACTGCTGCCTTATTCGCGTATTTACCTACACTTTATCACAAGCAGCACTTTGCCGTTTAGCTTGTCTAAATCAACCACTTGGCAGCAGCCACCCAAATGAACCTTTATTATTTATACACTGACTAGAACATACGCTAGGGTGGTATTTATTACCGTTGAAATTAACATGTACGACTTTTCGCGAGGATATTGAACGGAGCATCAAAAGTATCTCACTGGTCCGTTGGCAAAGTTTAACCTGTCAACAAACTGAAACAAGTTCTCTCCATGTTGAGACGTGCTTCGGCTAAGTTAGCTTGTGTAAACTAGTTTCCACAGCAAATGTGAGTCTGCTCGGAGTGTCGGAGGAAAGAGAGATATGTTGAATGTCAGAGGTGTGTGAATAAAGCAGTGGACAGACATGGAAACCTGCGTTATGACAGCGCTGGACAGACCCGCGGCGGAGCTGACCGTTGTGGATGTGTACGACATAGCGGCGGTGCTCGGACAGGAGTTTGAGCGGATCATAGACAGGTTTGGGTGCGAGTCTCTGGTCGGGGTGGTTCCGAAAGTGGTGCGTGTCCTGGAGCTGCTGGAAGCGCTGGTGAGCCGTGGAGCCGCCGTACAGGAGGCCGAGGGGCTGCGGAGGGAGCTGGAAAGGCTGCGGCAGGAGCGGAGCGACAGATACAATCAGGAGAGGAAGCACCAGAAGGTCTGTGTGTGTGTGTGTGTGTGTGTGTGTGTGTTCCTATCAACCATACTGTGTGTGTGTGTGTGTGTGTCTTATGGATGCAAAATAATAGATCTTATAATACATCCATGGCCTGTCTCTCTGCTACCTGTATGTTTACCTGGTTGTGTGTGCACCACTGTGTGCATGTGGTGTGACCTAAACGTTTACCTTTCAAGGTAAGTAACCAAGTAACAATTACGATGATATAAGTTTTGACATTTCAAAATTGCTCTTTTTGTCTGACCAACAGTGAAAAAAAAACCAAGAGAAAAACAGCTATTCCCAAACTAGAAAAGGGTTTACATTTGCATTACATTTACATCAGGTACTACTGACATTATATGGAAATTAGAGGCAGCAAAATCTGATTTGAAGTGTTGTTGACATGCCCTCAGGTCAATGCAGCTATATCACCCTTTTCAAACAAATACCAAGTAGTCTGTACAGACACTTGACTGTGCTTGTGTTTTCTCTCTTTTTTTATTATTTCTGTATCTCCTATGCTCAGGAGTTGGAGCTGGTGGATGATGTGTGGAGAGGAGAAGTCCAGGACCTGCTCTCTCAAATCACTCAGCTTCAGGCAGAGAACAAGAGGCTCTTAGTGAGTCTCTCTCTCAAAGAGTCCCCCGTCACAGAGGAAGACCTGCAGAAGCAGGAAGGTGGGTTGTCTGCAGCAGCGGCTCTCAACCTGGGTTTCGACACATGAGTTTTGGGAGGTTTTGAGATGATGTATTGGACAAGAAATTATTATTTTTCTTAGGTTTCTTTAACATTTCTGCAAGAATATACCAATGGGTAGTTTTCAGCCTCCAGTTCACCTGTAAAATGTAATTTTCAAATGATATGGTGATTGGGACTCACCGATCTGATACGGTGGATTGGTATCTATGCCAATAGTGACCTTATTATAAGCGGATCCGGTATCAGCAATGACGAGACCAATCGACAGTAAATACAGTTTCTTTGTCAGTCATTCTGAAGTGTTACTGCTATCAGTTTAATTTTTTCAGTAACAGCATGATGACACCTTTTTAGTGCAGCCACATGCCATCTCACGTAAATTTAACCCAATTAGTTCCATGCCATGAGATATGCAGATTTAAAATTTGTGAAAAAGAGAGCACTCATATGGGATTGGTACTCAAATCAGCAGATATCCTGAGTTAAGTTAAACGAATCAGTAACAGGAGAAAAAATGTTGGATCGGTCCACCTCCATATGGTTATTATAGTAGATAGTGATGAATGAATTGTCAGAGTTGATCAGTATCAATTTCAACTTAATATTAAAAAATACAAATATTAAGAATGTGAAAATATATTTAATATATAGTATAATAACTATAATCACAACACAGCATGGTCTGTTGTCTTTTGCTGTTTGAACTCTTGCCATGCATGTTGTGATGTACAGTATCTTGAGATGACTCTGGATACTAAATTACTTTGGTCTTGGCCGAGAGTTCCAGCACATCTTATCTGTTCCATATGTGTGCTCACTGCAGATTTGTGTTGCGCTGATTACCATCTGCTGTACGTCACACATATTTACCCTTTGTGGTCACATGGGATTATATGCTGCATGCTTGCATGTTGACATGAAAAAGGAGGCTGTGAAGAGAGGCAGTCAGGAGCTTGTAAAGGAGACTATTTTTGAAGCAGACCAAAGTACAGTTCTTGTGTGAGACTTTCATGGTGGCTGCAGCTATACTTACTGTTGGAGCCACAGTACACACACACACACACACACACACACACACACACACACTGCTTATGAACATGTACATCTAAATGAATGGGCACTGCATGAAATGATTAGTCTGCTCACTGACACATTATTTGTCTAGAAAAATACATTCATGGTGTAACGCTTTAATAGCAGGAGGAAGCCCCTGTAAGTCTTAAAGAGACCAGGTTTTGGAGGCCTATACTTGTGGTTTTGTGTTTAACTGCAAATTGTGTATACCTTACATTACTGATGACAATTTTCCAAAGCATAACATAACTTTTTAGATTGATTTCCTTCCTTCTAGTCAGCCAGTAGTTTTACTAGACACACTGGTACACTGTGACAATCAACTAGCACAGACTTGAAATGTGTTTGAGATGATGTAATCCATCACAGTGAACAATTTAGTTTTAACTTGAAAAGTTACATTTGCATAGTCACATGGTACTGCAGTTGCAAAAAGGGTCTGTCTTGAAAACTATTTTGATGTTATGTTTATAATTTAGATTTTAAAGTCGCCTGGCAAAAGCATTGCACAATCCGTCTCATCGAATGGATGTTGCTGAATTTGATAATTTAATGTTTTAAAATAGTTGCTGTTTGGCACAACGGAAGGTTGAGTGGTTGGTAAGAAATGAATCAAAAAAACTTGTGAAAATAGTTTTTTTTCTGTTCTCCCGTGTCAGATTGCATTGATGTTGCATGAATGAACATTTTTTCGGTGTGTTTTTTTTATGATACCTACAGGAACGTCAGAGAAGGAGAGGCAGGTGATGAAGAAGCTGAAAGACTTGGTGGATAAGCAGAAGGATGAAATCCGGGCTAAAGACCACGAGCTGACACTAAAAAACGAGGACGTTGAGGCGGTGAGGATTTTGACCATATACAGCACATATACTGGCACCTGACTATTTGCATCAGTTTAGAATTTACTTATTTACTTTACCTTTGACCAGATTTTGTGATGTTGAAAAATGAATTTCCTCAACTATAGCTCCAGATGCAGCAGCATCGGCTGATAAGAATCAACCAGGACCTTCGTCACAGGATAGGAGTGATGGAGGCTCAGGGCAAGGCACTGATCCAGCAGAGGGCTGAGCTGGAAGCTGCAGCCCAGGCACAGCAGCAGGAGCTGGGGGTTCTGCAGCTGGAGGTCACAAGGCTGAGAAAGGAGCTCCGGGGGTGGGAACTGGAGAGAGAGGTCACTGACATAGAAGAAACCTCTCTTACCAGATCTGGGATGTCATTACCTACATCACCACAGATGATGGTAACAAAAATATGAATATAAGTAGGTTGAAACTATGTTTGGCTGTAGTTCATTAAGTCTTGCAGGTTTTCTAATGCCTAAGAGGATGTTTTGTGTCACCAATCCAGTCTTCAACAGCAGCACCATCTAACTCCATCAAACCAGATTCAGTGTGGGTGGAGTGTGGAGGCGACCCTGACTTCCTAGCGAACTGCTTTGAGCATGACAAGAGCCCTTCCCTTCTCCCAAGGTCATCGAACAGAGAAAATAATGAAGAAGAGGGTGACAAAGATGAGGACACGACAGCATTGTTTCTGGTGACACCTGCTTAACTCTTCCCTGTACACAGTCTTACTGTGGTTGTAGCAGAGGCCCACTATAAGACTGTTTATATTAAACACAAAGCATTATCACTCTGTCATGCTGGCGTGTCCTTACAAACATGTTGAACACATTTCCTACCCCATGAAACATTTGCAAAAGCTGTTTTTAAATGTTCTTAAATCTGCTTTGTTTACATCAGCTTTGTCTTCTTCTCCTCTTTTATTGTTGCATTGCTATCTTTTATGGTACATTTCTGCCAACTGTTGACATGAATTACCACCACCACTCTGCAGTTGGCTGAAATATGTATCACTTTAACCCCTGTGCCTGTACACATGCACAAGAAACAAAAAATACAGCGATCTGCTTATTAAAACATTGCTCTACAACATCACTAGTGGCCAACTCCACAGGGTACCTTTACTATTTTAGATAGTTGAAACAAATCAATATCAATTCAATCACCAACAGAAACAAAGACTGTGATAGTGCCTCTGATTGTTGCCTAATGCAGAATTACTGAGTTACATATTTCATGATTAGTGTCAGTGTGTGTCTGTGCTGTGCAGGGAGAAATGGTGAATGTCTGTTTTGACTGCAGAAGGTGTCAACTGATACAGAGCCAGAGGAGGAGACAGACAGCCTGGAGGAGGAGTCAGACAAACCTCGCTTCACCCTGCAGGAGCTGCGGGACGTCCTGCAGGAGAGGAATGAACTCAAGGCCCAAGTGTTCGTGCTACAGGAAGAGCTTGCATATTACCGAAGGTACATTTTATTTCCAAAATTAATATTTGACTAATCTTAGTTGCACATAACACTGATGTAAAAGTTAACAGTTACCTCTTCCTGTCCCTCAGTGAGGAGTTTGAAGATGACGTCAGCTCCATTGTTTGTACTCCATCTCCTCCACCGTACTCCAGTTGCACCGATCAGCCCGAATCAGGAATTAGACGGTTGTGAGTAATGAGTTTGACCTGATCCTCGCACACTTTTCTCAACGTTTACCTTTCCACTTGTCAAGAGGGCCAGCACTTCACTGCCCTGTTTTATTTTCTTCCGTGACACTCCATTGGTGTAATTTATAATCCTAATGTGTCTCAAAAACGTCATCAGATGAACTTAACTGATTTTACAGGAATCTGTAAAACAATAAGCGCTAGTTTTTGTATCAAGTGAGGTGTCAATAGTTAGGGTCACATTACTGATCATAACAACGCTTCTGCTTTTTGTGTTTTTTTCTCTAACATCTCATCATGTCACATTTCATCTCTGGGCAGGATCTTCACTGCCATAATGCCGATGGTGGCAGCCGGTTTGATTGCAGACGACCCCACGTTGTTGCCAATCAGAAGACTTGTTTCCTTTGTATGAGCTTGAGTTTAAATTCTTCTTAAACTGATGTTGACATGATGTGGGGGAAAAATAAGAGCAATCGTATGTTTTTTCTCAACACTATTGGTCAATAGACATATTTACAGGAATTGGTGTAATGGCTACATTACTTGGTTATTTTAAACTCAGTCTGTATGGTGTTTATACACTTGAAAGTGTGATGAATGAACCACTGTTGTCATTACTGGTGTCGGCTTGTACAGTACTTTTTAGCTAACATGGTAAGAGCTTTAAATTGACTTTAGTAGTTAAAATGTGAGACAACTGTCCATGCATGGGCACTCTTATGTGTATTTATGACCTCTGGGTTTTGTGGCTCCATAAAAGTCATCACAAAAAGTTGTGCTTCATTAGTTGTAATGCTGCTGTAATGTCAAATAAGAAATAGCACCCCAGTTCTCACAAAATGCTTGATCCAAATACAGAAATAGTGTCACTGCACTAAATAGTGTACAGTGTTTGCAGGCCAGTTTGGCAAGTAGCACAATATATATAATATATAATAATGGAGTATTCCCCAGAGTATGAATCGAGTTTTCACAAGCACTTTCAAGTTCCTTAGCAGTCTCTGAATGTGTCAGGAATGGGTCCAGGTGCTATTAGACCCATAAATGGGACATCTTGTGTTTAGGAGATGTTAAGATGTATTAGATGGCGAATTATTGCTAAGGTGATTGAGTCTGGTTTCAAGGTGCAGCAAATGAACTGGATGATCATGTTCCTCTGTCTTCCACTAAGAGACTGTTTGAGAGCATATGCCTAGTGCCAGCACTAAGTCTGCCCCTGAATTGATGAAAAGAGCATGTTGCTGTGTACTTGCAGCACTACAGTCTGGCGCCACACTCTGTGGTTTACACTTGTACAATCATACTGGTAAAACACCAGAAGAATCCTATTCCAACAATGAGTACTGTAAAAACATGTCCTGAGAACCAATATGCGCTGGGTTGCATCTGTAAAATAATGCTTTTTCAGAAGTAATAAAGGTGTATTTTTCATCTTTTGAATGTTGGTGTTAATATGTTAATATGACTTAGGCAATTGTGCTAGATGTGATAGAGGCTGTGTCCATGTCCTAGTTTTGATAGTTTTTAGTATTATCTAGATATTATTTTGTGTAGACAGGAATCTTTCCACGGTCATTTCACTGTGATAAATAGAAAATAATAGAACAGAAAATTTAGAGACAAATAGAGTTCAAATCACGTGCTTTCTCACCTGATCCTGACAACTTCAAAACGAAGAGCTCTCACTCACGCTGTCCACATAAAAAACGACGACCGGCGCCACATACAGTCTATGGACCGGCAGGGTTGAGGGAGTTATCTTGAGGCGTACACGATCTTTGCACTCACCTGTCGCTAGGATACTTTGCCCTCCTCTACTGTCCAGCGAGTCACGTCATTGGCGGACGAGTGATGGGGGAAGTGCTGCTGCTCTGGAAGTTGGATACCTTCTTTCGGTAAAAGTGTTGAACCGAAGACAAAAAGAAAGAAGGCGCTGTTGTTACGGCATTGTAAGTAGTGACTGGTGGAGAAAAGGTTACTTTATTCCGGTATTTTTATTGTTCCGCCATGGAGTTTAGTGAAGAGTCGTCGCCCGCTCTGGCGTTCGATAAGGACGCGTTCGAGCTCACGGTTGAAGATGTGTATGACATTTCGTATGTAATCGGACGAGATTTGTTGAAAATAAGCAGCACGGGCGAAGAAGTTTCGGATTTACAATTCAGAATAGTCCGTGTTTTGGAAATGTTCGAGACTTTGGTCAACAAGTACAATTTGTCTCTGGAGGAGCTGAAAATGGAGCGGGACAACTTGAAGAGTGAACTGGACCGGATCATCAAGGAGAGCTCCTCTGGGCAGGGCACGGTGAGTGTTACCGTCTGTTAACCGTCATGCACATTTTAAGTTTTTGTCAGAGATTTACAGATGTGTTTTTCCTGTCTGCCATCAAAGCAAACGGCGGGACCAAACCAGCTGGTGGTGGACCTGACAGACCCCAATAGACCGCGCTTCACCATGCAGGAGCTGAAGGAGGTCCTGCAGGAGAGGAACCAGCTGAAGGCTCAGCTCATGGTGGCTCAGGAGGAGCTTCAGCTGTACAAGACGTGAGCAACTGAGCCTTAAGTCCACTCTAAGATAAGACTCATACCAAGGTTCCATTTCCATCATGTGACCTACACAATGTCAACAAAACTGAACATTATAAGCTTATCAAAAGCAGAATTGAATGCAGGACAGTAGTAGTACTAGTACTACATTAGATTATTTAGGTGTAGCTGATACATTTGAAACTCCAATGTGAAAATGTTTATTTGAATTGTACACCTTGTTCTTGTTTTGAACTCATAAATAAATTCCATAAGAATGAGAGAGACAGTACATCGAGACCATCTGTAGGCCTACTGCTAGACACACTGGCAATACACACACTTGTGATGTATGCTGATATTTTTTAAATGGACACCAATATACAGTATTATCCTAGACATATCTGCATTACTCATACAGAACCATACAGTGTCTTTGTATAAATATAGACACAATAAACTTGTTGTACTCAACTGGTTTTCAAAAAAGCATTTTACTTTTATTGTGTTGCTAATTTGACAAATGTAATTCTGAATAAACTGCAACTGCAATGAAGCAAATGTTGAAAATATCAGCAGTAGAAATGACCTGCGTTGATGTTATAAAGATGAAATTAGCCTCCTTTCTTCGCTCATGTACATCTCATTTATAGCTTCATTGTGTGGATTTTGTTTTACAGCTTTTTTTTTTTGATGCACAACACCTTGGCATAAAATATTCTCAGTGGCCATGAATTTCTACTTTCTTCTGCAGTGGGATTCTGCCACAGGCTGAACCAGCCATGGTGGATGTGGATCTGGAGACACCAGCAGCTACAGAGGACAGTCCAGCCACAATAAAAGATGCAAAAGAGGAGAAGACAACCATAGGCAAACTGTGAGTAACAGGCTGGATTGCTTCACTGAATACACGAGTGTGAATGTGCAGACAACAAAGAAGTAATCTGAAAGAAGGAGCGCAAAGTAATTAAAACATTGATTTCTAGCTATATGCCATTTGCCATTGAACACCTCAGATGGCAAGGTTTCAAGAACATTTTCAGCAGCAACCACATGATGTTGAAGTAAGCAAGCAGATGTTTCTCACAGCCCCGTCTCCTGTCTCCTAATGATATACTTGTGACCAAATGAATTCATGCCGATGCTAAGCATGTTTGTCTGAGAGCACTGAACGAGAGAAAGAGAGAAGTTGGAAATTGGCAGTGTGTCTGCCAAACTACTGCTGCCATCATTAATTACAGTCTGCCATGACTCAATGTTGTTGTCTCGCACTGGGCAGTCTTATTTGAATGTTCCATGTTCACCCCACCATGCTGGGAAGTAACTCCTTAAACTAACTCTGGACCTTTTTCTGTTTATAGGTTTTCATTCAGGCGAAAATAAGGAAAAGCTCTCATAGGAACTGACCATGTAGAAGACAAACAGGATTTGTCTGCACTTTTTTCCCCCATCAGTTAACCACTTTTATATCGTCTATTTTTTACAATGTGTATTTGTCAATCTAACAGGCACTGTATTTTGTATTTATAATTTTAACCTGAGATGGTTTCTAGTAATATAGAGTTGTTTGGTGTTTGATGAAGATATCAAATGAAACTGGAAAGTATTATCTAACTAGTGCTGGAGATTATGTGGTATGCATTCACTCAAAAGGTGGTTATTTATAGTTTCATAAATCAAAATGAAGTCAAGGGGCTTCATGTGGGACCAGTAATCTAAAACACATTTTCTGTCACTCTCAACTGTCAGCTATCAAATAAAGGACCATGGGCCTCACTCCCTCAAATTTAAAACAATAATAAAAGGTTATTACATTTTGAGTAGTATTTGTTTTTTTATGGGGTTGAATATTTAAAAAGCTTGTTATTTCACATTGTTAGAGGTTCTGATCTCGTGCCAGATTTACACTAGTGTACACTGGCCTCAAACTACAGCTTATTCAAGTCCTAATGAGGAATCTTATTGTATGACTTCTATATTGGAGATATTCTTTGATTGGATGAAAAGAGCACAGTAGAGAGGAATTTAATTAGATTCAATTTAGTCTTAATATGCTTCAGATCTCATACTATGAGCCATATTGTCATTTGAAGCTGCAAATTTCTCATTGTAAAATAGAACCAAATAAAATGGACTTATTGGAATGGAATTAACAATACAGTCCACTCAAAACTTAGTTGCACATCTCGTGTGTACAGTCAGCATTACTGCTGTCCTTCTACAACATACTGTACTTTTTTTGTTATAGCTCTGGCATACAAAATGCAATCTCTAAACAGTCATAACATTCTGACTTAAATATTTATCCTCACCTGTTTCTTCAGTCTTCTCAGTCAACTCCTTTGCAATAATTATTTTTAATTTGGCACAAAGTAGTATTATCTTCAAGTGCACTGCAGGATGGATGTAAATGTGACATTGCAGTGCCCCACATACCCTCAACACCAGTTGGGGACCTTTGTTGCATGTCATACCCCACACTGTCAAGTATCAAACATCAGTGGAGGAGGGTGCATCTTAGTGCACCATATTTCATATTTATGTTTCTCAGATCTTCAGCATTAACCATGCCACAGCTGGAATGAAAACTCAACAGTGTTTTATTCCTCAATTTACAGCACAGGTAATAATTTACAATAGTGAAATTGAATCGTCAATTATATTCATTACAAAAGAAACCCCATGGACAATGTGAACCACTACTTATCCAGGAGAAATACCCTTCAAGTTTGCATCAATCTTCTACAATTACATTAAAAAAAAATGTTAAAAGCATGATAAAAACTACTGTTGCAAAAATAATCTTCATGAGTTGAAGCTTTGACCTCCATTTAAAACAAAAATGTTTTATACTTAATAATAATAAAAAAAAACCTGTTGAGGTCTGGTCATTTGAGAACAGCAGAGAGCACCAATTCATCTGAAATATGAACTTCTGTGGTCGAGGATTCAGTATTTGAGCCAAGGGTGAGCCAAAACCGATGCTTTACTCCGATCACCGTAGTCGTACAGCAGCTCTTCCTCTGCTTTGATGTCTCTGGAAGCCACCAAGATCAGATGAGGGGTTCCATCGATGGCGTGAAGTCTAGTCTGGCAGTTTCCAGTTTTACTGTGGTTGATCAGTCTTCCAAGACGGCTTGTTTCCATTGTAGCGTCCACACTGTAATGTGTAAACATATAAAGATTAAACTCTAAAACACAAGTCAGGTATCCACACTAGAAGTCAGAGTCAAGAAAATAAGAATGTTTTCCATTTTCAAGCCTACTGTAATCTTAATGAAACAGGTGTGCAGTTACAATTAATTATTCTGTACAGAAAATGTACAAATTAAACAAAGACAAGAAAGTGTGAACCGCGTGTCAATCCTATTTCAAAGTGGTGACTTTTGGACTTACCAGTACGTTTTCGATTGATACTGGAAGTAGTACATGTAACAGCCTGTTTGGGGATCCTGAGCGTACTTGGCCTCTCTTATTTTAGCCTCAGCTAGTTCCAGTAGGTCTCCATGGTACTCCACGACAAACTCTCCCTTCTCGAAGCCCTTGACAGCAAATATCCCTCTTCCTTTTCCTTCTATGTCTTTGACCTGTCAACATTCAAAAGCAACAGTGTGTGAAGTTTAGCAAGGGGTTGCTTTACCACTGTTCTACTTTCAAAAATATCTATAACATTGTGGTTAGTGATGTTCAGTCAAAACTAGCAAGTGCTCAGTACTAATCACAGACTGGTTAAATTACAAAGAATGTGTTGAGGACAAAATAGAAATATATTTGTCACAAAAACTCTTACATGCTTATTATTGCTCTACAGAAAATACTACAAATGCACACACTATAAAATATCTTAAGCGCCAAAATATAGAAATCTGCCATTGAAGACCACTGATAGATTCTGCTGTTACTAAAACCATATTGAAGGGTAGTTGTTAACTGCTGTACTTTGAACTGTGCCAAACACATTTGGACTGAAAGTGGCACAATACGTTTAAACCATTAAATGTTACCTGCATTCCTTCTTCAATGCCATTCTTTATCAGGTCATCGATGTGTCTGTGTTCTTCACTCTGTTGACAATTTGAGTAATTTGGGTCAAAGTCAAACTTCCTGTTACAGTAAGAGTTGCATTAACCCTTATAGAAACTTTTTCACACAAAAAATAAATAAATAAAAAGTTAGAAAAAAATGAGGCCAAAAAATATTTGTATCGTAAATAATTTAGCTGCAGGTACAAAATGACAATGTATTAACTTGGTGGAAACTGCTTTCTCCGATTAGCTGTTGATAATACAACCCACAGGAACCATTTTTCATACAGACCTTTAACTCTGCCTTAGTTTTTCTGTTACTCCGTCTAATGGGAAAGTAGTCTGTGACCTTTCTGTTTTGGGGAGCTTTATTCTCCGTCCTGAAAAGACAGACATTATCAAAGTAATGTGAGATTATGCTTGTGCAAAAAGACACCAACATTTTTGGTTTCTGCACTCACTTTTTTGCTCCGAGTTTGCGACCAGTTCTAATCCGAGTTTTGGACGCTGAAACTTTGTCTGCTGCAGGCCTGGCATTTGTGTGCGTTGTGGACTCTTTTTGCTCAAGCTGGTCAGTGGCTTGTTCTCTCATCACATGACTGTGACAAGCCATTTCAGGCTTCTGCTCTTTGGACTCACAATTCTCTGATTTTATTTCATTAGGTATGTCTAAAATGAGGGAGAAACAAACACTGAAACTGACAGCTGCCCAAAACATTTGGCCTTAATCAAGAGAGTGAAGTTCTCTCAAACTGTTAAGTTGTGTCATAAGATAGTGGGTCAGTGAATACTGCTACCATTCACATGCACAGGAATTTTTCTGTGGTACACGTGGATCTGCTGACCATATGGTAACACAGGGGCAAACAGCAAAATAGCCAAGACATCACATGCATTAGAAATGACTAAACAACGGCATGTCAGATCGTCGATTCGAATGGTTTTAAAAGTTAATTAGGTACTCACCTTTTTTCAGCTTTGACATGTCAGGATTCGTTGCATCAGGTTCATTTCCTTCCTGGATCAGCATGCTTGAACTGTCGCTCAGAGGGGATCTAGGTTTCTTTGGACTCCGTAAACTCTGGTAAATTGATGCCACTGTACCTTCACAATCCTGCAAAAATAATTATTATTTACCTTGGGGAAAAAATGAAAAGCCCTGTGTCGTGCACCAGAGTAAACCTAGAGGAGCTATATACACATTGAGCCAACTAGGGTTGCATCGGTATGCAAATCTGATGGGATGCAATGAATGAGATGTTATATTGTATGAGGCTGTGGTTAGACTCATATAGCTGGTGCAGACTGTACTGAATGTCTTTATTCCTGCCCTAACCACCCACTCACAACATGCATGTGAATTCAAGATGCTTCAAATGTAGAGGCAAGTTGCTCATGTTCAGCGATGCTCTTTGGATCACTTTTAACAGTTGGTTTCCTTAAAAAGCTCACTGGATCCAGCAGAAAACACAGTAAACAGATTGCTAGCCGATGGAGACTTCACCACTCAGCCTGCCAACTCCAACACTGGTAAACATCTCCATGGTAACAGTACCATCTTTGATTGGTAGAGGATATGTTAGAATTGTTGGATAGTATATTAATAAAAACGGGGTGTTCAGGTACCCAACCAATGCCAAATGTACAAACATTTAAAAAAAAATCAAACTTAATGTGGTTTCTATGTGGGCATATACCATAATGCCAAAGGCTCACTGTAAATCAGCCTTACAGACTGCTCATTAAAAATGTCTCTAGTGACAATGAAACATACGTTTACATCTCAAGTTTCAGCTCTACTGTATACCCTAAACCAATAGCTATGGGGTATATGGGTATATTGGTGAAGGTTATGAGCGGAAGTGCATAGCTTGGCGTAGGTTTTGCCTGAAAGTCTGGGTAAAGAAGCCCATTACAAACAATACGAAGCTTCCTGCAGTGTGGTTTAGGTCACTGTAGGAAGGTTATATCCGTTGCTATGACGCCAAGCTGAGGCAGGACCCCCTGTGACAGTTACGTTTCTGGTGGTGGGTTAACAGAAAATGTGAGAAAGAGCTACTTGGTGTCCCAAGTTACTTTATTTGGTGAACACAAAAGCGTAAAACCAAATAATTAAACATACCTTGGTAGTTGCTGGTTTGTTTTCCTTTGTCTCTTTCAGTGAGGTGACTTTATGTTCAACAGTGTCCTCAGGCTTTTTGTCGGTTCTCAGCGCATTTTTCTTCCCTTTATAAACATATAAATGAATAAATAAATAAATAAATAAATAAATAAATGTAGGCACTGCTGTCTAGTTCACCTTACGCTATACAAAAACCAACAATTTCCGGCAAGTTTTATTTGTAAATATCAGCTACGTTTATTTAAACGAAGTTGGTCCTCTAACGTTATTTACGCTAGCTAGCGTTAGCCACACATACACTATTGTAGCTTGTGTGACATGCGACAATTACTGAAACGGCAACATATTTGCATGTTTACCTTTTGCCATGTCAGTTCCCAGAAATAAAGTCCGAAGAGGAGTCTGTTCACGGGCTCCCCGCTGTGCTTATTTCACAGCTTCTGCAACGACAAACATCAGACCACTACACTCTCTGCGAAGTAGGGCGGTGAGAGCGTGGTGGATTTAAAAACCGTACTGCGCCTCTCATTGGCTGTTTCGTCCGTGTGGGAGGGGCACGAGCAAAGAAGTAGTTCTCTGGTTGGCCGCAGCAGACGTGCCTCACCAAAAACTCTGGCGTAGGCTACTCATGTCTATCTTGCAGACATTGCAGAGATCTTGATCTCAATGGGATTACCTTAATTAAATAAAGGCTATGATAATTATTATTATTCAATTATACTGTTCGTCATAGAAAATAAGTTATTTTTGGTACATAAAATACTGAGCAGAGAGAACATTTAAAAGCATGATTCCATCAGTAGAATTTTAAATGCCCTATAACATCATCTAAACACAGATAATGATTAAAGAGAAATAAATATCTTATTTATTTTACAGCAATGCATCATAGTTTTAGCCTGTGGATATGCCCACTTCTGTGTATGTGCTGCTCATTAAGAAATGTCATTGGTGACAATGACACACATGTTTACATTTGACAGTGAACTGACAGTAGATTGGAGGGCAGCAAGACGAGTCTTCTATGAGGTTTAGGTTAGAGAGCTTTTTCTGACATCTAGTGATAAATTTGGGTAAAACTTGTGCTATGAAATTATCCTGTTAAAAACATCAGTGATGTAGCAGTTAACTTGTTTTGTGTGTTTTCAATATCAAACGAGCCAGCAGGTAATGCTCTAGTGTCATATGACACAGTCAGCATTGAAACCGAGAATACAATTTAACAACACTTACAGGAAAAGATTGAGTGGAAATTATGTCATCAAATGCTAAAATGAAGAAAAAATATATATCCAAGTCAAATTACACCTATTGGTAAAGGTTTCATAAGGCAGCTTTTAACTAAAGCATATACTCACATTAATGCTTTTTTTGGACACCCCTTTAAGCATTGAAGATGCACTACATATCACCAACATTTTTGACTAGATTTTATATCTTTATTTTTTTCAAAATCTCGCTCTCTGTCTTGTATTATATGATGTACTATGTATTGCAACTTTGCATGAAAGATGCTATACAAGTAAAGTGCTAATTTGATTTGATACTGATGACAGAACCTTTTCCAGGTTTTGGTAGTCAGTCTTTGCAGGTACAAGAACCAGAACCATTTAAGTATACATGTCTTCATTCTGTACACAAAACATGTACAAACATTTAAACAGCGTCATTTCCAGGTTTGGGGTCTGCAGCCAGGGCTTCTTTAAACAGTCTTTTTCTCTCCAGATTATCATTTGCCTTCCTCCTCTTCTCTTGTTTCCTCAGCTCAGATTCTTTCTTCTTTACAAGAACTTCACTGAGCTCTCCTTTATATACAACATCAAGTTTCTCTCTCATAATGTCCCGAGCACGCTTTCGATTGATATCCACAGATCTGGTTTGATGGCACTGCAGGGAAAGCGGAACAAGATATTAAATTAACATGGGCACTAAAAAGACTTCAGTGAATTGTGAAACTCAACTTTTAAGACAACATGGACAACAAATCCTTAGATTTTAACATCTTCATTTCCATGGAAGATAATGTAATACGATCAAAAGCATCACAACAGCCACTACATGGACTTTGACGTGAGACTGATTTGTCAGCTGAGGTTTGACAAAGTATTAACTTTGAAACTCAACAACATAACTCTTATTTGTATCACTCATTCACCAAATATCTGACAGTGACACACAGATGAATTTAAAAGCAAGATTAACCTTCACAACAATCCCACTGGGGATGTGCTTGAGCACCACACAGTTGCTGGTTTTGTTGGTGGCCTGTCCTCCGGGTCCAGATCCTCTCACAAACTGCTCTTCAAGTTCGTCCTCATTCAGGACAGGAAGATCTATCATGTCCTTTTTACCGGCTGCCAACACACATGTAAATCCAGGCGGGAGCGGTCTCAGCAGTGGATAGATACTGGTAGAACCTCTCCATATGACCAGACTGGACACACTGCACATACAGCGGATGAACGACATCTCAAAAATACACAGCTGGTTTTCGGTGGCGCCGTGAATGAACATACAAAGTGACTGACAGCATTACATCCCGTTGTATGTCACCAAACAGAGAAATATCAGTTCCTTCACCAAAAACTTATATCCATGTAAGTATTAGGCATATTGTATTTTAATTCCATGTCTGCTTCACGGTCATGGGAACACGTTCATGTTTATGATCGGTCTTGTCTTCTTCTACGCTTCCGTCAACAATCACCCAATCATTAGTCGTTGTGTTCTTCTTCGTGGCCAGAATAGCAGGTCCGTGTTGACCCTCTGCCGCCATCGTGTGTCGGTTCGCTGATCAAAACTCTCGCAGGTAGGAAATTGCAAACATGGTTTATAATGTTGGTAGTCGACTTTCAACGTTTGGCTCTTTGTAGTACATATTTCGAAAGGCGTGACAATCAAATTTTGCGGGGCCATGTCTACAATGGCGAGGTACCCCTGTTCAACTTTTTGGAAGTGCGGTGCCTGATTTCTTTGAAGGATAATTAACAAACTGCCATCAGGTGTGAGGAAAACCAAATGCCCTCTCCCTTTTTGTACCGTATCTTACTTGAATATTCATCATCAAGTTATTTGTTCACATGTAAACCTAAGTAGGTGATGATAAAGATGATAGAAACTTGTATGAGGAAAATGATATGCTACTGCTTGTAATTTTAACACTAGCTCAAATGTGTCCCAGTCTCAAGGCGTGTCACAGTACGGCCCTGTATATTACTTGTCTGTGCATATAAAAAAAGCAGTATTCAAAGCCTATAGTCGACTGTAGTGACATATCAAATTGTCTTCTGTGAAAAAGGCCTATTGACTATAGTGAATGGAATGAAACATAATTTAATGGATCTTCCAGCCACAGTGGTGGTTTGAGAAGGTTCTTGGGATGTTTTGATACTTTATCTGCAATGCAAACTGGTCACTGTTGGAACCATATATAATTTATGGAATCAATTGTAACCATTGTGAACCCAAGCTGGCTGCAGCCTCCATTATCCCTGAAGGAGAAAACTGTGCAGCCAATTTTCAAGTCCACTGGGAGAAGTGTTTCATAATTAAAAGAGACATTTTGGATGGAGTAATAATATGAACCCTCCATTCCACACTAATGAGCATCAGCAAGAGGATGATAGAATGAAATAATGGCTTAATAATTACCACTTCACCTGACAGTGCAGTAGCTTAGCTATTTTATTTTATTATTTGTCATTCACCACACACATTATGTAACACACCCCACATTGCTTTGTTTTACACGGCACAAGGCATTTCTGCTGAATCTAATACAATAGCCTAAATTTTAGCTTTATTATTTCTGTTATTTGCAGGTGTCCATCACTGCAAGCAATGCCAAATACTTGTGGAAGGAGAACTGTCTGTTGTAGTTTACGAAGGATTCCTAAATAAGGTCAAATTACTATAATAATGATGTCCATTTAATGCTAGAAATACAATTATTACAAAATAGTTTCAAACAATTTTTCATATGGAGAGAAAAAATGGACTGTGATGTAATGCCTCCTGCTCTCTCCCTTGACAATGACTATATTTAGTAAGTAAATCAGGAAACTATGTAGGTCACAGGGAAAAGACAATCTCTCTGATGACCTGTGATGACATCTCTCTCATATTGCAGATGGGGGACGTGTGTTTCGAATTACTTGAACTTTATCTTTAGTGCTCACACTAAAACAGACCCTCATTTTGGAACAATATAACCTTGACTATGTCATTCTTATTTGGATCTTGCAAAAGACTCACCTTTCCAACAATGTGCAACCTGCTGTATTTGTAAGAAATCACTTTTATATATTAGGATGTTAGGCCCACTGTTGTATGAAGCTGTAAGTCAAGGCAGTCAGGGAAAATGATTTCCTTACATTGCAAAGGAAGTGAAACTAGTCAGCAGGCTCACTTAGCTGAACCTGAGGTGCTGCGGCAGCAGAGTTTCTCCTTTTTTTGGATAAAAAAAAAGTGCAGGTAGCTATTGCTCTGCTTGATAATAGATGTTTAGTAAAATTATGAAATATTATATGTCATTAATGTAGTAATAAGCTATATTGCTAAATGTATAAAGACTGTGATGTTCTGTGCACAACTTAAATAAGAATTTACTAAGCTGGTTTTCTTGCAGTGCTTTTGTTAAGTTCTTAGATATGCTTCAGAATTGGTTGTGAAAATGCCACAAGATTTTTTTTCATATTTTATGCATATGCAGGAGTTACAGTAACAGTAGATGTGGACATCCAATAAGTGACCTTCATGGCGTCCCTACCATGCACCAATGTGGAAAAATATATAGTTTTACTAATTAATCTAGATGACGACAATACATGTACAGTATCAAAGCAGATGTTCCTAAACATATTTAGAAATATGAATGTGAGTGAGCTTTAAGTTAAAGTTTGTCTTTCAATGCATATTACACCCCAGTTGGACTGACAGACTGCTATAAATGTACCTTTGTAACTTTACATCCTATAATAATGCTTTTGCATGCGGAAATACGTAACCACTCGATACCAGTTTAGATCATATACTCTGTGGCCGGCTGGGGGCGCCTTACTATCGAAACTGCTCAGATGAATGGCTGTGCGAGTCTGAGCTTCGTCAAGCTAGCAGAGGGAAAGACAAACACCGGAAGTTAAGCAACCAATCCTCCACTATCAAATACTAAATGGCGCTTGTGCCGTTGTGTAGCACATTTATGCAAGATTTATTTGTGTCATTTGACTAATACCAGCCTACATACAGTGTATTCCCAGTGTAGCTTTGAATGAGATCAACTGTAGGATGGGTGCAATGTGTGTTCTGTTTGGTGGCATCTTGGACCCGATAGATTTTAATATACTGTGTGAAATTGTCGTTTAAGGAAACAAACTGCAAATGTGTGGACACAGTGGAATAGAGGTTTTGGACGGATGACGCAGTTCAACGTTTGCAACTTCAACACCCCTAGCGCGCAGTAAGCCAGACTTTTATTTCGAAAATTGTACCGGAAACCCCGCTGTATTCGGGTTTCCTTGACAGTATTTTGTGTCGTGCCTGAAAGGACTGTGAAGTCTTGCAGCGGTTCAGACTTGAGGAGTGACAACTTACGATGGCGAGTGCTTTTCATCTGTTTGCTCTTCTCTCTTCCCGGTTCACTGGACGGAGACGACAGCTGCAGGGCTGAGCTCACAGCCGTTTCATTTTCCTCGGCAGGACGAGCCCAACCGCCAACTCCTGCGAGGGTAGCTTGGATATTCAAGGACATTTTCACGTTACCATAGCTACTTTGGCCTTTTTCTGTCGATTGAGGAAATCCAGCGTGTGGTTCTCCGGCGCAATGATGTGGCCAGATTTTGTAAACACGGGCAGAAACGGCGGTTGATATCATGTAACACACTCCCGAGCTGATGATGTTTCTCTACGTACCATCTTTACACGTCGTACCCGCACCCCTTCCTCTGCTGAAGGACCAAACAAACGGCGGCGCTAAGGAAATCAGTTGCTGACTTTCGATGCGTTCATCTCAATTATGGCATCGTTTCCAGACCACATCAAGTCGGCGGCTGCATCGTGCTGAGAGAAAACCGTGTTCCTGGTGGAAGTAGTGACCCCAAAAAGCGGAGAAAGGCCGATGAACTTTGAAATTTGCTGAGTGCTGGAGTGTGGTGAAGCCAGAGGTGCATCACTGGTGTGCATCAGGTTCAGGTATGTGATGAGCATTGCAAGCCATCAATTTGTCATTACCGTGCTGCCATGTTGCTAGGTAACTAACTGACGGTGGGTTTACTCCAGTTCAAATTTGATCATCCCCTTCCTGAGATGCAACGTCACGTTTAGTAAATCTTATTTTACACAACGTTTTAAACACCATGTGCGGTCATTAAATTTGATTAGACTAACTTTGTCTTTGGCCGGAAGAAGTGCAGCATATTTTTCTGCTCTCATGCCATGACCCCGTTGCTGTCACACAGGCATGCTTGTTAAAGCTGATGAAATGCGCCTCTCCCTATCCTAACTGTAAGCTGTTCGGATGTTATTATACACTGCAGCTAATAACACATTAAAATGGAAATTACTGGAATCACTGGTGGATTCTTCAGGCTTCATGATTTTGCCCCTTTAGTGCACTTTCCAGTGATACTACAAGGTGTGAGAATTTATTAAAGACCCTGCTGCAAATTACAGCATGTTTGACTAACCATGGTTTTCACCTCAGTCAGAAGGCTCACTTGGACATGAAGGAGAGGCCAAATTTAACTTAGTTGCAGTCAGCTTGTTTTCAACTTAACTAAAAACCTGCATGCCACATGCTTGTTTTTGTATCCCCTAGAGCCTTTTCTATTTCAATATGACTTTATGAGTTTCAGCGTCACTCCACTTGACTCAGCAGGGCCTAGGTGAGTCATTGAGGCGGTGCTGACTAGGAGGCTGTGGCGTCTGTTGTCCAGATGATGGCTCTGCTATAAGGGCAGGAGCTGCAGCACGGCCACACCACTGTGACCCGCTGCTTTGTGTCCAACATCGTCTTTGAATTAGGATTGCAACCTGGGACTAGCTTTGAGATTCATCTGTGCTGTGCTCAGCCTTCTAAGAACCAGATCCAGCCTGCACTGGGATTATGTTGACAGAGAAAGAAATACAGGAGACACATGCAGAGATAGGGTATTGTGTTGTTTCTAGGACTGAAGAATATTGTACTAATATGCACACAGGGTGCAATCTCTCTTTGACATGTTGAAACTTGAAGCTGTAACGTTTGTGAGGTTGTGTAACATACTCAGCATCAGCTGCTCTCTGTGATCTCAAAGATTTCACTGGCTTTGACATTTGTGAAGTAACGTGAAAACAGAATTTGGAGTGGTGAAGTTCACTGCAAGTGCATTTTGTAAAAATTTGATTTTGTGCATTCTTTCTGCAATTATAAGCAATCTGTGCTTTTGTACAACACAGCTTGTTCTCTTCTGAGTCACTTTTAGTTTTGACTTGTAGACAGACACATTACTTATGTTCTTAATTTCTTATCTGAAACACGCATAGCTGCTTTTGTTGCTGATTGTAACAATTACCACACTAAAGCTGTCGGTGACGAGCAGGATATTTTCTCACACCATTCATTTGTGCCACAAGGAACCTCCATGAACACACTTTGCTGATGTTGCTGCCTGTTCTTCAGTCACTGAAGGGCGGCACTGATGATTAAGGGCAGACTGCTTGAAGTGAAGGCCTTTGTTTGTTGAATCAGCATCACAGATCACCCAGAATTCAGATCTTCCTCACGTGACTGCGCACTGCCTTCTTTACCAGTCATACCAGTTATGACCTTGTAAGATACTGTGGAGGTTTCTCTGTTGTAAACACGGCAGCTCCTCAAGGTATTTGCCTAACTGGTTTTCTAATGGTGGACTTTCTTCCCTCCCCCCAGCAGACACACAAACATGGTAGTACGCGGGCAGGGCTGTGTTGACTATGCAAATTTGAAAATCTCTATAGTGACTTTCAAGCTTCAGAGAAGTGTGTCTCTTGTGTGTTTGTTTTTTTGTCATTGAAGGCAGTTTATTCCTACATTCAAAATTGTAACAGAGTAAAAGTAAAGAAGTACTTGTAAAATAAGTAATTATATGACATGGTCCCTTTCAGAGTATAAGCAGTGTTTGATATTGCAATTTTTTCAAGTAGGGATAGGTCTGATTTGGGCTCAGTCTCAATGTCCAGCCTAATTTGCTGTGTGCTCAGTGAAAATGTGTGAGTTCATGAGGGTGCAAAGACTCAAAATGTTAAAATCACATGTAGCCAATAAAATGCCTTATACTTTGTATGTTGTTTAGTAAAATCTGGTCTCTCTTTCTGATTATAAGATGGAAGACTTATAATGTTACTATGTTATTTTGTACTGTGAGTTTACTGATCAGTTTAAAACAGTACAATCAGTATGAATTCACAAAGCAAAGAACTACACAGACTTCTTTCTGTGATGTACACTTTCTGTGTTTAATTATTAAAGTTATTTCCCTTGTTATAAGTTATTGCCCTAAGAACAGTATGAAATGTGGTTGATACCCTCAAGCAAGTTCTGCAGCATTGCAGACACGCAGAAGGGGGCATATAGGGCATAAAATCCTTCGAGAGCTCACAAGCACTCGCTGATCTTACATTAGTCCTAAGTCTAATCACTCTAACCTTATTGGTAGTACTCTGTCTCATTTTAATTTGACTAGGCCTTTCTAATGTTTTAGGTTAAGAAGCTTCTTTTTAATGTGATTTTGTTTTTTAAGTAAGTGCACATACAGCAATATGTTGCCTATATTATTGTTAAATTGATTGAAACTATGTTGACGTTGAATATAGTTTGTATCTGTGATATCCCTCCCTCAGAAAGTTGCTCACTAGAATCTCATTCCACTAAGACTTTTTTAGTAACCAAGTAGTTTTAACAGATTTCAAATATTAATTCAGTATAAATATTATATGAGTTATTTCCTGGAAAAATTTAATTGTAGCTTCAGGATTGCAAATTTATTCGCAGCTATGTTCATTTTGAAGTTTGACACAGTCAAGATTTGCAGTTGTCTGAGTTTAGTGGTTGTTTTTTTAGGACAACCATACCTGGAGTTTTACATGTTTGTCTGGTTTTAATCAGTAATTTTATTGTTTTGTTGCAGATCATTTTTTAACTGTGGAGACATAATGTAGTGACAAGGAATTTTACAGGAAGACAGTAGTTGAGAGGCTGAGACCCGATAGCCCTTTAACTCTCAGGTGTCTCTCTTGACTTTAACACACCTGACAAACGCAGTATCAGAAGGAGAAAGAGTGGAGGTGAATCTGTGAATCAGTCCATTGTCTGTACAGTTGTGATTTTTAGAAGTGTTTTTATTCATGTTCACCTGTTGTATTTGTTGAATTAAAGCAGTTCTTATGCTGTTTTTAAGCCAACGCAAAAAGGAAAGTGGAGACACTGCATTGATCTTTTTGATAAATGAGGATAATAATTTCTAACTGCATTCAGATAATATGCTAATGTTTGCTCATTCGTGTCACTCTGGTCTCTTTCCCTCAGACTGAAATTACTCACCACTCCGCTAATGTTATACAGTTACAGGATTGCCTGACAACGTCCTGGTGGTCAGGAGGAAAACGCTGTGAGAATATGTAAATATACCGTGTGAGCTGTATGTCGGACTGACTGTGGAGTGGAAAATTCCTGACAGGAGCCTGTAGCTTGTGAGCATGTGTCCCAGCCTTGTTTGAGTATTCATAGCACTGCATGGAATCTTTGTGGGTAGTGTTTTTTTTTTTTATTCTTACATGTGACAGGTCTTCTGTTCTCCTTCTACAACCCTCAGTTTGCTTATGATTGTCTTACAACATAAGTCAATAATCATGTCAGCTATTAAAAACACATGACAAACGAATATGCAGCCATTGAGTAATAACATTTTAGTCGAGGAAACGACACAAAACATGCTTCCTGTCAGTTTGAATGATGTATGCAGCTGCTCACCACATCTTTTGGTTCAATGTCTGTACTATTTGAGCTGCTTATCAGATGAGACAGGAAGAGCAGAGAAACATCAGGTAAAATGAGCTACATTAGGCTTTTTGAGGAGAGTCAACTATGTGGTAAATAAGTTAGCATTCAGCATGGTAACGTACTGTACATGTTACTTATGATATAATCATAAATTCACTTGTGTGGAAATTTGACATTTTCTTAATCATGTTGCTCCATCTCCATTGATTTTGTAAAAACATGTTGACTGTGGAAGATTTTGGAAGTTTATTGCATGCTGATCTCCAGTGTCTTGTATCCCACCCACCATACACAATCACTGTCACACCCACCCTTAAAGGCTAGCTGATAAGATGCAGTGGATAGTGACAGAAATAGAGCAGCTGTTAAACCGTGAAGAACAATTTTCCTGTTTTATAATAGATTCCTCAATTCGTTACTTATTTTATTCCAATCCTATCTATAAAATAGACAAGCTCGTACCCCGTAATCTCTCTGGGGCTCATTTCTCACAGTTGAAGGTGAATTGTTCATATGGTTGCATTAGCCAGTTTCCTGTGATTGCTTTGTTAGTATATTAGAAAAGTCAATTTATTCTACTGCTTGGCATGTAATATGGGAATGCAATTTGTTAAATGAGCTTGCAGAAAGATACTGAAGGTATTAAACCGAATTCACAACAAGTTATTGTTTTATGTTATCTTGGACTGCATAGTCTAAATAATTTTTCTCACAGCTGATAACTCCCGGGTACAAAGTCTCGAGTCATGCTGGCGTCATTTCTTTGACATTCAATAGAGACTGATTTTTATGGGAACTGACAATACCGGAGGGGATTTGAACAAGTTATGAGTGCATTTTTTGTTCAGAACTTTTAACATCACGCTGAAATTAAGTGTGTAATAATCACCAAAGCAGCTTTATAAATATATCCTTTGGTCTTTATTTATTGTCTATCAGAGGACATGGCTGATGTTGTTTATTAAGCAGTGCTAGAGCAGGAAGTGGCCCTGGGTAAAAGTCCGGACGGTTGTTCAAGGTTTGTCTGTCAGATATGTGGAATTCTCTTAAATGTTAACATAATATGATGAAGGGTTTAAGGATAAGCATAAATGTTTTGTCATGAAATACAAATATGATTTGAACAGTCAGGAAGGATGATAACAGATGTGACTGGAATTTTCCATTCAAATGAACTGTGTGGGTCCCCAGTACTCAGCTGACACATTGCCACGATCAGCCTGATGTCTGCTTTGGAATTGGATAATGATGATGGATAGATGAGGAACATTACTTCCTGTTTGTTGATTTATTCACTGCACTGCACACACACAAGGACTTATACTGCACAACACCAGGTTCTAGGAGTTGTTTGGGAAACGGCAAAATAAAATGGTGGAACCTGCTGATTTTATGGATTTTTTGGGCTGATACATTTACAGATATTCTGTAAACCATATCTTCCAATAGCCTGTATATGTTTTTTTTTTCTGCAGTTGTGTGTGGTGGTGGGCAGCAACACGAATATCATTTGTTGCATCTGCCTAACACCCTTTGAGGAAAAGGCAGAGCTACCAAGTTCACTGATCTGCCTGTGCATCCATGTCACAGATCAACTTTCTGTCATGATTCAAGATAGTTGAAATACAAAAGAAGCATGTGCTGATCATGTAGCCTGGGTTTAAGAATAGAGGGTGTTGTACATTGTTAAGATGTTGCTAAGATTATAAAGCCCTTTGAGGCTAATATGCGATTCGTTATTTTTATTGTTTTTTTGTAATTAGTATTTTAATGAATTTTTATGTAAAGCATAAAAAATGTGAACCATTCCTGAAAAAAGAGCTCACCCGAGTTCCTCCAGCTTCTCATTAGAATTTCTCAGAGTTCCCCAAAGGAAGTTTACACAATTTCACTACCCAGCAACATATTTGTGGAAACCAAAGATTAGTATGGGTGCCTCTTCAACTGTTTAGGCAGCCGTAAGGGGTTTGAAGCAATCTTGAATAACATGTCCTCTTAGGGGAGTATAGGGACGCATTGCCAGCTGGCTGGTTATCTGAAGGTCTAATTTTTCTTTTAATTCATCTTGAGCGGACAATCAGGCATCATGACAGTATTTCAGATGAGCCTCCATCATGTATCTGGGTGCCAGCCAAGCACTGAATGGAACATTGTGTTTTCTCTGCACCCCGAGCTCCACGGATTGTGTCCTTCTTCCCCTACCCTCCCTCCCACCCCAGCTCCCTTGAACAAAGCAGGTGATGCTGATGTTGGTTTTGAGCTGTTGACAGGGACAACAGGGGTACAACCTGTCCCAACCCATCCCTGATGATCCAGCTGATGAATGGCACATCACTGCTAATGCCCCTAAAGTGGCGTTGTCTGGAAAATGAGACAAAGACAAACGTTTTGTGCGTGTCTGCTCTATGTCCCTGTCCCTTTGGACACCAGTTTTTCTGTCAATGTGAGCGGACTCCAATGGAGAGCTGGGGTCTTTTTATAGCAGTCGACCACCTTCCTGTGTCCTTACTTGAGTTTAATTTTATGGAAGAGGAATGAAGTCTGTTACGTGCATCCTGACAGTGAAGGGGGTGTTGTTTTATGGTGATATTTATCAGGCTTGTGCACAAGGTGCAATCCAGGCTCTCCGACACACACCGTCTCTACCAGGAATCTTCTTGGCTCTTAAGCAGAAAGGTGCAACAATACCTGCTTCTATGAGGCAACGTCCTGAATCCCAGTAGATGATGTATTATCTAATCTAATCTGAAAGGAGCATAGTCTGCTGAGAATCAGAAGTGCTGCTTGCACCACCCAGTCAATGTGTCCACATTAATTGTGAAGCAGTTGCTGACCATAAAAGTCGATGAATCACATTCCTCTTGTGTTTCATGTCAGTATGGACCACATATGCTATACCAAGGACTTATACTGCACAACACCAGGTTGTAGGAGTTGTTTGGGAAACGGCAAAATAAAACGGTAACAGGGAACCTACTGATGTCTGATAATAATGCAGAATTTAGCAAAACTTGAAATGTGTCAATGCCATTTCATATTTGTTTGTGAATTTGTTTTACCCCACCCCAACCCTTGCAGCGCTCTCTGAATCACATGGATCATGTAAAATGAAAGCGACAGTGCTGCTTCATGTCACTTTACCCACGCTCCCCTTTGTTTTCCATTGGCTGCAGACACCTGATTTCTCTGAGGCTATAAATAGACTCCTTCAGACCCTAAGCCCACCGCCCCCCACCCCCCCTTCGCTGCCCCTCACCTCTTTCCCTTTTTTCCTCCCAGTGTACAGGCTTTTACTGTAAAGTCTCTCTGTATTATGCCCATTCTTTGCTTCCCTGACAAAGCCCCACATCTCCATTCAGAGTGGTGTGTCTCTGTGTGAGAGAGATGTCAGAATCCTTTATGGTATAAGATTGATAGAGAGTTTCTAGTTTTTATAGGCTCTGGCTCTGATAAGAAAATCCCAAGGTGATAAAGCCACAGAGCTGCAAACCTGACCTCCGCACCCATTGAAATGTTAGCCAAAGTCATAGGACCATGAGCATCTTTGAAAATGGCCTTTTATGGTCAGTAAGAGAGACAGCTTCTGTCTTTGGTCACTGGGTAGAACACTTTTGGGAAGCCTGCATTATTCGTGCTGCACAAGAGGGTTAGAGGTATTTCACCAAAGGGCAGCAGACGGCCTCAGCTTTTCATGAGCAGCTTTCTTATCATTGACAGTTAATTTGCCTTGATGCATGGTCTCCTCCAAATGAACACGGTCCTACTCATTCTACTGATGACTCATTGATTCAAATTTCTTTAAACCAGAATATATCAGAAACTGATAAAATATCACAGTATAAAAGCAATAGCTGAGACAGATTGGGGTTGTTGTGTTAAGATCAGAGTTTGCTTCTTCCTTCCTTTTATGAATTTACTGGTCTGGGACTTTAGCAGTCTAAACAAGAGGTTAGTTTTATATTACTGTACCTGTGAAGGGTTTACCTGTTCTCTCCTAAACTGAAATCCCTCTGGATGAAACATAAAAAAACAGTAGTTATTGTGTCCAATAAAAACCGCAGATTAAACACTATTTCAACTTCCCTCTCCTAGTTTCTCACTGTTCCTCTAATATACATTTGTCTGATGCTTGCATATTTTTCTATTCCTCTGTCCCCAATTCACTTCAGTTTTCAGATCCATTTTCCTCTCAGCTACTAGAGCATGAGAAATTGGGGCATGAAGACCAATTTATTCCCAAGGATTCAATAAATTGAATATTGGTATTCTCCTGTGTTTCTGCACATTCTTCTCCCTCACACTAGATTGTTGAAAAGGGACCTATTAGTGGTCTACTAGGTTAATTTTAAACTACATGAAGAGAACTTGCATCATATTTGCGTAGGGCATTTTTAGCCCTCCAAGTGGTGCTAATAGCAGTGGGCTCTTGACATTACTTTTAACCAAAGTACAGTATTAGCAGTAAACACAAAGTACTTTTAAACCAGCATGTTAGATCTGTGAAGCCCACATATAGCCCACTATATTTAGGCCTGTGCCTTAGCCAATGTGTATCATGCCTACCAATGTTTTTTTTTTATCCTGCATTTGTTATATAGAGAATTGTCACCTACAGTACATATCACAGTAGCATTTATTTAGGTTGACAATATATTAGACAGGCTGTCGCTGTAGCCAGAAGACAGAAACAAGAGTGCAGTGTAAATGAGCCGTGGTGGGGATGAACAGAGACCGACAAAAGTGAAAGTGGAGACACAAGAAATAGGAGAAAGAAGTATCGGCCCCAGCAGCATCTGGTCTCTACTTTCCTCGTCACTCTGACTTCATCTTGGCAACCAATAAGGAAAGGGCCCTCTGTGTCTCCATGGTAACCCCCTGTTTAAGCAATGATGAAGAGGATAAAGGGGCAGGAAAGGGAATACATTTTGGCCTCAGGCAAAACATTTTTCTTCACAAGTTTTGTGGAGTATAATCCATTTCATTTCTTTTCTTCGACATAGTTATTCAAAAAAGTTGCATTACCAGTTATCAGAGTACTAATGAGTCTGTGGGAAAAAGACTCAATAGACAGGGCAAAATTATTTCTCTTTACATTTACCTTTTGATTTTAGATGATTCAACTATATTCCATATTCCAAAGGCCACAAAACTGCCAGTATTTTCTAAAATGTAAAACATAACATGTGCTTTGCACTACAGACAGACTCTTTGTGTAAGGCTTTTGCTGTCAGAGCTTCATCCTGGAACCTTCAGTTTCCAAATGTTAGAAAAGCATCCTATTAGTAACATAAGTTAGACTTATTACACTTACTTAATTTACATTCAATATTTCTTTTTTACTTTTCATGTCAAATGCCTACCCTGAACTCCTTTTGAGTTATTACAAACTGGTTGATTGTCAGTCAAATCATGCAGTTTGAATATCTGATACATGAGGACCTGCTTGCATTCTGCCAGAGACTGATGATGTCTGTGTCGTCTCACTGCAATAACAAGTCGCAGCTACATCACTGTAGTATTTCATATTGTCAAAGCCACTTTGCACTATTGTGAGAGATTGCTAGTGGCACTGATGCTGGAAATCCATTAGTTGTTATTCCTTCAAGCCTTTGTGCCAAGCTTTTGTGCTGTCAGTGGTGAGCAAGCACTCAGCAATAGACTCGACATTAGCAAGAAGGCCTTGATTTAAATCAGCAGCTTGTTGCTTCCAAACTGTCGTAGAGGGGCTGATGGAGATGTTTGTCTAAATCTACAGAAACATTTCCTGCCTTAGGTTCTGTAGGCTACATGAATTAGCTAATGGGATGAACAAATGCTAGAGTAGGGATGCTTTCCTTTTCTGTATCTGTCCGAGTTACATAAGACTGCTCTCTGCGTAGTTGATTCAGGCTGTCTGAGTGCTTTGAGAGAATGACAGCGAGGGGATATCCTCATTTAACCTTGGCACGTAACTCATTAATCCAAGTGTAATTTGCATATAAGGTCATCTAATTTTGGATTTCAGAGTGAAGCGTGGTGGTGATTAGAGATAAAGTTGGTATGTAACAGGCCCGTTTTGGAAAACAGTGGGCTGATGAGCACCACTGAGGCATAAGAAAACAATGGCTCCACTTATTAAAGCAGCTTAAAGTTCTCAGCAGTCACTGGGCACCAGATTTATTTATGTAGAATTTTAATTACATGCTTTGGGGGTATCTAATCTAAACTTTACTTATTTTCCATTGGTTCAAAGCTTCAGATGTAGCGAGGTTCACTGATCTGCCTTGGAGTGAGTTCATGTTTGCAATGAGATTTTGTGCAGCTATTTTAATAAAACTCAATATCCAGCTATATATTAGTTAGTTAGAAAGAACAACAATAGCTGATCATTGCAACAGCTATATTTCAGGTGTTGCTTTCTTTTATAATAATTTATTGCTCCATCTGACATTTTCAAGCAATAAATGATTAGTTGTGACATGCTTTGGATTTATCTTTTACAAAAAATGTGAAGAATAATCCATATGCTGACTAAAACTCACAGTTAGTGGAAGTGGATGTTTTTTTAAAATCTCTTGCGCTGCAGTGGTCTTCGCAAAGTTCTGCTTTCCTCATGGCTCTTTCTCCATGTAAATGAGGATCATTTTTAGAAGCAGTTCTTACTTGCACGGCTACTGTAGGAGGAAGAGGACAAGGAGGAGGAACACAATGAAGGAGATGGTCACACAGTGTCGAGTATTTTTAGCTTTCCCCTTGTACTGCGATGATGAGTAAAGAACAAGGGCAGGTTGCGCATCCCACCTTCTTAGCCTGTGGAGGAGCATGGGGCTGAGGCACAGAAAGAGTGATGACCTTGTTTCAAGACGCATCATGGGAGCTTACTGTATTTACTGTATGTGGCACAAGATGACGCACCACTTTTGTGATTTTCATCGTAATACTCTGCTTGCTAATGGCATTGCTGGTTACTAGTGGTGCCCTCATCTTTGATCTGATCTCTCATTTGTCTGTTTTGTTAGCTCAGCCTCAGTTCAAAGTGAGCCTGTTATACAGACTTAATGATGAATCACCCAAAATGTTTTCCCAGCTTTTGCTCTTCAATTCTTTCTAGTTGTGCACTGTGTAGTACAGCATACAAACCATCCTGACCACTTTTTAAATATGGAGAAAAGATAAATGTTTGCTCACCCCTTCTGTGCTTTATTGAAGTCAAACAAAGCAAAACATAGTCTTTGTCAGATGGCCTCCACCCAAACTGCACCTGTGTACTGTATAGAAATATTATAGTCGTTGTCCCATGGAGTATTTAAAAAGGTTAAAGATAAAAATATCTTGTATCAAGGGCAAACAGTTTGATTAATACCCTGCACATTCACAGATGTGGTATAGATTAAAGTTGAAGCTCCTCAAGTTACCGTTTAACACCTCAGTGTGGAGGGAAGAATGGATTTTCTTCATTAAGCCCAAAGGGGGCAGATTTTGTAAGGTGTAAATCAATTTTGAATTCAGTAATCTGTATCACATAGTTTATATTTATCTCAGTTATACCCCGATTAATGATGCTTCATCTTTTGCCCTTAATAGATACTCCAGTGGACACAGAGATCTAATCTTTGTACAGTATGCTTGTTTGAAATGTGCTTCATGGTCTCTCTGGTCATTGCAGGTGGATGGTAAACTCCCTTGCTCTGGCCACAGAGCGCACACAGTCCAGCACGAACAGCATTGTCTTAAGCCTTTTGACATTTTAACTGGATTGGTGGATAAGCCCATCAACTCAATCAAGGGTTCTTGTCGCAGGCAGAGGCTGTGTTTGCGGCGGTTGTCATAGCTGAAATTGTCTCTGCAACGCTGTGTGAAACTGATCTATGGTATTTTAGGCAGTCCAGGGGCTAACATTTTCCACTTGTATTTTAACGGGGTCTTGTCTGGGGTCAGTCATGAGGGAACCCCTGCTCCCCCTCCTCTAGCTCCTCTGGGATTCACCACCTCCTCTGTTGCTCCACCTCAAAGTGGTCTTCTCTAAAACAGGGCTAAATTTAACGGAGCACCACCATTGTGGCATTTGGGAAAAAGCCTCCTGTGAGGAAACACCTCCCTCCTAGTATTCTGCTTCATGGCGACAGCTAGGCCCATCTGTTGCTCTCTGTCCCGTGGTCCACCTGTCTGCTGTATAATCCTAAACTATATGTTGCACCTTCAGACAGAGGTAGTAATGCCACTTTCCATTATTATGGTACAGGACAGCCTGGGGTGGCAAGGAAAATGGATCTCAGAGTGAAAGGTATATTTAATGTTTGGGCGGAAGCGAGAGCCTCTGGTCTGTGACGGATAATCCAGTCTTTGCTTTGTGGAGTAAGCAGGTTTCATCTGTTTAGGTCAGACACTTATCCCTGTTTAGAAGTGAGCAGATGTGCACATCTTTGAGCGCTTGTTTGTTTATGCCGGCTCTAGGAGTCGCACAGATGTAGCTGTGTTTACAGGCACCGTCCTTACGGCTCCTGTAGTATTAAGCGTCACGTTATCTGGAAAGTTCCACTGGATTGACGCTGATGATAGATTGTCAGAGCTGTGCCACTGAAGAAGCATTTAGCTGCTGTTCAGTGTTCTTGTTCAATTCAGTTTTGAAATAGATTACCCTCGCTTGGAGGATTGTTTAGTACCGCTGATGGTTCTTCACACCTTCTGTGAGGGTTACAGATGAGGTAGTTGTAGCATTATACACCTCAGGGTGCACAGTTCTGCCACAGCTGGCCAGACGTTTAACAGGCTAAGAAAGCGGTGGTGGGCAGAGGTACAAAACACAGTCCTACTCAAAGTATCTTGAAGTTATTATTGGTTTCAGTTTGGTCAAAATAGGAGCAGGAACATTGGAGGCTGCTTTGTGATGAGCGCTGTGCAGTGGCGTGTGCTGCTATTGCGTCACTGCCTAGAGGGGGGCAGAGACTGTATTTTTAGAAGGGAATGAGCATATTCTCTGAACAAACAACGTCAAGCACTCTGCTTGCGTATGCTAGGATTATTGTGACTGGGCTATTTTTAAGCTGTGTGTGTGGGTGTGTGTGGGTGTGTGTGTGTGTGTGTGTGAGTGTGAGTGTGAGTGTGAGTGCTTTTTTTCTGGGTCAAGCATGTTGCCAGTACTCTCTTGAAGCTGCTGGTACATTACAGGTCCTATGCTGTGCAAAGCATCTGCATCAGTCACAAAGGAAAGAGTCAGAGGTTTCAACCATCTGGCATTAGGGCATTTTCAGGTCTGTGTCTGCAATACTGCTGTAAAGCAGACATGTTGATTATATTTGTGGAGTAGTCAGACACAATCTATAGTAGCATTAAAGAAGAAGATATTGCATACTAAATCTAAGCCACAGCCACAATACATAAATATGTGTGTGCTGTGTTATCAACTTTAAGTATCCACATCCCAACTGTCACTGCTAATAAACAAAGACAAAATGCCAAACAAACACATTTTTGTGGGAGGCAGTTTGGGTGTGTCCGTCTGGATGTTGCTCCCATGAGCTAGAAAAGGAGAGGCAGATACTGGAAAAAAAATGCCGCAAGATTTTCAGATTTTACTAAAAGCAATATATTGAAAATAAACATGAAAAATGGTTTATTTAACAGATTGTGGAAATGGCAAAGCTGTAACTAAAATAAACATAGAACTGTAAAAACAAGAATTTATTTTTAATGTTTTTGTCTCTTTTAAACGTTTTTATCCTGGCTTGTCTCTCACTGCAAGGCAACATGTATTATCAACCACCATGTTGACAATATATCCCACATTTGAGAAATTGATATATATTAATAAATACAAACACGGAATGTCATACATTCCTGATATTTAAATGGCACAGGCCCAGTATGTATATATGTACGTATGTATGCATATACTGTATGTACAGTGTATATACACACACATGTAGGTACGTACAGAAAAACTCAGAAGTTTGTTGCAGCATCAGTTGCAACCCACATTCATTCTGTTGCCATATTGTTGAACCATGCCTCAAGTAGATTGTAAAGCTGTTTATCATCAACACTGTCAACAAGGATGGGTACTGTGACCTTCCCCTCTAAAGCTTGTCACTAACATCTAGAGGCCTCTCGGGCTCCTGAGCCGTAGGCTTTTCTCTGGGCCTCTCCAGGCTAGCCTAGTTTTATCTCAGCCATTCCCAAGAGTGCAGTTATTTTCAGCAATATGTGGCGTTCTGCTCCGATTTTGTCAATGCATTGTTCTTCTAAGATGTTATATGAAAAATGTATAGAAGACTATATTACCTTCTTTTAACAAAAACACCTCCCAGTCGGTTAGTAAGCACCTGCTCCAGGTTGAGAAGTTAGACAGGTGTCATCCTTGTCCTGGCAGTGCACCAGCAAGCTTATTAGGTGAATGTGGCTTCACTGGGGAGTTGTGGGTGCTAACACTTAATAGGTGGTGGACCAAAGCCCTTGGCGGAGTCTCACCAAAGCTGGCCTTTGTTCACTGGATAAGTGACGCAGTGGGAATATTAGTGTGATTACACAGAGTGGCCGGGTGCCAGAGAAAGGTCCAGTTGCTGCCGTAGGTCAGAAAAGAGTGAATATTGGGGTTATGTAATGCTGTGTAGTCACATTTAAAAGCCAGGATGGTGTTGTTGTCCACCGTCACACATACAGCACAGTACAGTCTCATAAGCATGGTGAGCTTGGTGAGCGAAGATCCTGTCCACTGTGTTTTCATTTGCTGTATCGGAATACAGACTGAACTATCCCTTTATTAACTAGACTTTTAATCTATTGTTAAATTATTATTATTTTTTTTTTATTATTAGGTATGGAGCTCTTTTCTAAAATGCTACATATCCCCGTTGGAGAATATAAAAACAACCTACCAAAGTGTTAATTGTTTTCTACTCCAAGGACTGAAGCTACCAGTTTATCTTTACAAATATTCAGAAATTTGCTTCTTTGTGTGTGCCATCAGTAATGTTTTTACAGAAGAATTCTCTGTTTCCTTATTGACTCCTCTTCTTTAGTTAATGTGTCACCTTAGCTGACAGTCTGTACTGTCATGATCTTGTTTTGTTCTTGCTTGGCTTTGGAGAGCTGTTCTTCCCTTAGCGGTCAAAAGCAGAATTCTGCAACTCACGCCACCCACACATTGGTTATGTATAGCCCACACCTACCCCTATCTGCCTAGTGGTTTGAAAACAATGCTTTGTGCAATTCTAAGGCTGCTATTTGAGAAACCTCGACACATGCACAGGGGGCTCTTACAATGTTATGTAATGCTCCCCACTCAACTATAATCCCTCTTATGCTGAGTGAGCCCCCCATGTGACAGTGCTGAAGGGTTGGGAGAGACAGGGTGGCTGTTGGGACCATCGGCAAGGCACGGGTGCTCTCCGTAGACTCTAGCCACCCGCCCCCCACACACACACACACACACACACACACACACACACACACACACACACACACACACTGAGCTGTGGCCTGTGTATAAGAAGAGAAGTTTATCCTGGAAAATGCCTTACTTGGATCTGAGACGCTGGATGAAGGCACAACGCTGATGCTCGTCCTTAGTACCAAGGCTTGGACCAGACGTACAGTAACTACATTGAGCATATGTCCTGAATGACACTCCAGCTCTCCTCTCTCCTCTTCATCTGTGTGTGAGCCACGAGAGAATGAATCTTTGACCTCGGTTATGTACAGAGGAATCTTGCAGCTTCTGAAAATAGTCTGCGTGCAGTTACCTTTTGCTCGTGATTAATGTTTTTTGTTGCTGTTGAAGTTGGTTTCTTTTTTTGCGTGATGGATGTTGATGAAGACCTGTTTGAAGAAGCATTAAGTGTTTTTGGAGGTCAACCATCAGGGTTAACAGCATGTTTTGACTATAACAAACGCTACTGATTGGATGCTTGTAGGAATTTATTTTCAAATATATTACGTACCTCATGCTTTTATTTGCTTCTTCTCCCACAGGAACCATCAATGTGGACTTCAGCTGGTGATTTGACAAGTCACATATAGGAGCCCCCCCAAGTCTCTCCTGTCCCCTCTCCCCCTCCCTTCCCTCTGTCCCTCCCTCCTCCCTTCCCTTGTCAATCTTCTCCCTGATCCCCCTTTCCCCCTCCTCCAAGATTCACCATGCTTATCAAGGAGTACCGCATTCCCATGCCCATGAGTGTGGAGGAGTACCGCATCGCCCAGCTCTATATGATCCAGGTGAGGTCACAACGCCATATTCCCCACCAAATTCTCACCCACACACACACCTGACCCAAAACAGCCAAGTGATGCAGCAACCAGAGGAAGAAAACGAGCAGTCAGAGAGGAGATACATTAACTCAAGGGATTTTTCTCAGTGTGCCCAATTATGAAATGATTGGTCACATGGTGTCCAACGCCAGTGGAGTAATGGAACAAAGAACGCTTGTGTGCTGATAGATTATCCAATTTAAACTCTCTGAGGCTGGCTGTTTCCACCCGTCATAGGCTGCATGTCTTTATTCAGGAGGAGGGTGGGGGCACCCTGCTCTCACTGCAAACTCGGTGCACACACGTACTGCCGTGATGGAGATGGACATACTGCTTTGTCTGTGTCAGACAGTTTCATCTGTTGAACCAGGCCCTTAGCTAGAGACAGAGGGCCTATGTAAAAGCTGTAGGGTTTACGGTTCCAAAAAGGCTGATTTATACAGCTTTACTTATCCTGTGTGGCAACATATTTTCTCTTCATATGACATGTATTTATGAAGGAGGATTTGTTTAATCCAGTGGTACTGCCAGGTGCACTGTAAGCAGCAGCACACAGAAAAGGCATGAAGAGCAATCACTATGACAAAAATATATCAAAGATTCAGCATTATATAGTTACTGTTGTTAAGACATGTACACATTTAGGCATTTAGGTGCATTTTTCTGTTTTTAATTTTTATCGTTGGAGGCACCTGCTGATCTTGGTACTAAACATTCAGCAAGTGTATTGGGATTTGAGCTGCATGGTTATGTAATGTGGATCACAAGTGGTTTTTACGTTTGTTGGAGAGCAGGTTGCAGTTACCGGCCTGTTTGCTCCAGTTGAGGCATTTTGCTGGGTTCAGTGTGTCTTGCTTCTTCAGCGATCTAATATTGTCATAGGAATGTCAGTGAAGGTGTTTTCATCCGGAAATAAGAATCAGAAGAAGTGTGTGAAATATTTATAGTTCAAGGACAAGTGAAATCAGCAGCTAAATCTGGTAAATTTATTCTGGATTAACGACCCTTTACAGCCAACGTAAAGTAAAATATGGACCCTGAAGTATATTTATCGAAGGAAGTGTTACCTAGCTTACACGCTTCAAAAAGAGTATCACACTTTTCAGTTGACAACTTTGGCAGTTATTCTGTTGTTTTTTTTCTCATATCCTCCCCCCGGTGTACCAAACAGACAGGTAATCCAGTCGAGCTGTAGATGGTTGGGAACATGACTCAACGGACATGCCCCAAAGCAAGCAGACATTTCAAGACAGTGCAAACTAGTCACTGCGCCACACTTCCTTGGCACCTTTGCTGTATTGAACAGTGTATTTTGGAGAGTTATTAATTATGTGAAACACATATCTACTGTAATTGTCATGTGCTGCTTCACTCTCCAATTTTAGTCAGACAGGACATTGTGCAAAGACATTACACATGTGCAAGCAGGATTACACAAAGTTTTGGTCGATGAAAAAAGCAGTTCATATGTGCATTCTCAAACATGTAAACAAATCATATGAAGAGGAATTCTTACATTAGTGACCCATAGTTACCTTTCCCCACTTTGCACAGCCTTGTTGCTGTGAGGCTTCTATCACTATGGCAACCATGACATCAGCAGCGTGCCGGTGGTCAGGTTTTGTTCGAGAGAGGGAGTGAATGAAAAGAGGAAATGGAGGATAAAAAGAGAAGCTGCGAAGAAGGGAGGGGAAGAAATGAGAGAGGGGGTGGAAGGAAAAGAGAGAGAGAGAGAACTGTATTCTGAGCAGAGAGGATTTTGCTGGTGTCTGTGGATACCCTCGCTTCATTGCTGTATGTTACCAGGGCAACTGCAGCATGTAGGCCTGCCTGCCTGCGATCCATCCCCGGTGTAAGCCTCATAGATGAAGTCAGGGCCCTAGGACAGCCTGGCCATATCTGTACCTCAGCAGGAAATGCCCCACCCCATCTCTACTTGCACTTCCCTTCCTTTGCTCTTACAACGCCGCCTTCTTATTTGATAACTAATTGTAAATTCATTATCACCCCATAGGGATTTGCAGTAATGTACAAAGCAAATGCGGTATGTGTGAGAAATTAAATATGAGAGGATCTCACTGTGTCTCATTCATTTGCACACATCTATCATGTTCTGACTAAGCAACTGTATCTGTGGAGTGAAGTGAAAAGCAGCATCTCGAACAGGAAACACGCCTCACTAGCTCGACGGCAAGAGGAAAGAAACAGGATGTGACTCCCATCCTGTCTGGGCAGTCGGATCTACAGACATATAGTAGGCTTTGATGGTGCTGGATTTTATTTTGCATGGGTTTGATGGCTGTTAGAGAGAGAGAGAGAGAGAGAGAGAGAGAGTCGACACACTTCCAGAGCCTCTTGAAAGCAATTTCTTCATTTCTGTTCCCCTATGGGTACAGTTAACATCTGTACACAAATGAACAACGCACACTGTTTTCATTAAGAATCCAACATTACATTCAGTATTATCTACTCCCTCATTTCCCTTTTTTTCCTAAGAGAACGGCTGATCTTTCTCCCGGTGAGCTGGAGAAAATCATCCGTCGCTCCAGGAGGGAGAAGAAGTGACACTGCGTTTGACAGGCTGCAGTCACCTGTCAGCCACCTAATTAAAGACACAATCCACTGCAAAACACAATGAAACCTATTTTTTCCTCTTACCTAGTCTGCTGACTTTACATCCAGACATAATTTGCCAACATTTGGAGCTGTCAGCTGTACACAAAGGAAAGATAATTACATTTTGAAAACCGAACAGCAATCTCTCTTTGCAAATATAATGACAATACTACTCACAATAATGCACTGACCTTATTGTAATCAGTCTAATTGAAAAGCCAACTGATAGTGCTCTGTGTAAGTGGAAAGATATACGTAGATATATGTTATTGAGTTTTTCCTTTATATGTGTTGCTCAACATTGTGAATCTGTGTAGACACGTTTAGTGTTTATATGTGTGTGTTTCTACAGCTGCATACATTTGATAGTGTTTGTATGCATACAGTACACTGTAAACTTGACATTTACATCAATTGTCTCATGTAAAGGCTGCGTGTACAGCCAGTTTGACTGTGCTGTGGCGTCTGTGCTGTGTCTTTGGAACTGTGTCTGGACTGTTGAGAGCAGAGCGGGTGGCTAATGAATGACCTGTCAGAGGTAATGAGGTCCGGAGCACTGGACGCCTCATGGCTTCCTTCTCCCTACTCCACTGATTCACTGCCTCGCCTGCATCGCCTCACTGGACTGACTGGAGAAATCTGTCTCTCCATTATCCCAGCGCTGCACTAAATTCTACGTTTAACATACTTTGAGTTGTATGTTGAAAGACGACAAAGGCTGATAAGATAAATACAAAATATGATACATCAGTAATCTCTGACATTTATGGTCCTTGCTCTTTGCTCCCTGTGTTTTTAATATCGTCAGCACTTGGACTGTGCTCTACTGTCTAGGTTTCCCGTTTTACTGATTTCATAAGAATCACAAATCTTCCTTGTCAGGCTACACATTCCTGTCTTTGAAGCTTTGAGTCACCTAGCTGTAGGTCTACTCAACTGCATCAGCAGGCTCCACCCAACCTCTCTCCCTATGTGCACCTGGAATGTAAATATGGGAAAGGTGTGGCTCCATGAGCTGGTTTTGGGCTTCCTGATTTGCAATTCAGAGCTGACAAAACTTTCAGGAAGCTATTCATTTCGTTGTGTGTGTTGTCTTGTGTTTCAGTCTGCTGACTGTGACAACTGAATGTGTCTAACGCGTCAGATTCTTGTCTGCAAAAGGCACCATGTCCATTTATTTGTTTGTTTCAGTTCTGTCTTAAACACCTGTTTCAGATTGAGGGTGAATTTGTATTCATATTTTTAATTGTAACACTCCCTTTATACTTCACTACTTATGAAAACATGAAACCTCATTTCATTATTCCTCTTACAGAAAAAGAGCAGAGAAGAGAGCTGTGGTGAAGGTAGCGGGGTGGAGATCCTAGAAAATAAGCCCTACACAGATGGACCGGGTGGGGCGGGCCAGTACACCCACAAGGTCTACCACATTGGCATGCACATTCCCAGCTGGTTCCGCTCCATATTGCCCAAAGCAGCACTGAGAGTTGAAGAGGAGTCCTGGAACGCCTACCCTTACACCCGCACCAGGTGAGGTTTGTTCTTGCAGGAGGGCCACCTCCACACCTCTTCAGAGCAGGAGTGAGAGTGCATTAAACTCCGCCAAGGCTGCGCAAAACTCTAAATTTGTTATTTTAATAATAGAACACCCAACTGTGTGCATGGGTGTCTAACTGCCGCAGCTGGTAGGTGTACACACATTTAAAGACAAAAATTCAACCCCTGTTTGTTTAGAAGATGGATAATAAGTAAAACCCTGCTTACATTCAGTGTAATACATATAAAATGCCATGAGTGGCGAGTGTGATGATGTCTAGTCTGAAGTCCTGCTCTACCTGCTGTCCCTCAGTAAAAGCCAAAAGAAAATAAAGACCTCAGAGCAAGTTGTCAGAATATTATGAGCAGACCATCAGATCGGCGTGTGGCCAGCAGCTCTCCCAGGCTGTTAGATGTTGATGGCCCCTCATTCTCAGGGTGTCGGTGTGTTTGTCTGTGTGGTGCCTGACAAACACAGACGTGATGTGCCCTTGACTATACTGTCAGGATATTGATAGACTGCAAGTGCCTGTTGACACATCTATTCAACCAGTGACAGCTTTGCTGCAGACGCCTCAGATGCAACAGATGGGCATGGCTCACACATCTTCTATCCTCAGCAGAGATAGAAGGGTCTTGTCACTCTTAATAAAATAGTTCTGATCTTGAGCCATTCAGTTGAAAAGTAAGTCTCTTAATGAAGGCAGTTGTCAACCCATAATGCACTCTTGCTTTATTGGAACAGTTGTTTTGTTCTGTACCTAATTTTGTTGCCTCTTCTCCTTCAGATACACCTGTCCCTTTGTTGAGAAGTTCTCCATTGATATTGAGACCTACTACAAACCCGACACAGGCAACCAAGCAGATGTCTTCAACATGAATGCAGCAGAGAAGAGGCAGAGGACTATTGGTGAGACAATTTAGTATCAATCCTGAACCGTTATGACAATATAAACTCAGATATTGAAATATAGATTGATATGTATCAGGCTACTTAAACTTTCAAAGTCAACCACAGGGCAAGCTCAATATACATACTCTTGCGATTCATTATCTACAGTGGAGTTATATTAGAGAACCAATACAGCAAGTAATGACCTTTTCTTGCAGTAGTTATTTAAGGTGTCAGGTTAGTATTAGTTGGTTTGGTCTGGTGGTTTCATGGTGTCTCTTGTGTCTGAAACATAAGGAGCAGGTGTGGCCCACTTGTGGCAATTTAGTGGTACTGCATACTGTTGTATTGTTAAATGTTTGCCTATTGAAAATGAAGCTGCTCAGTAATTAATGGTTTTAGGGCATGCAGTGACCCAGTTACAACATTGATTGTAATCATTTTGATCAATGACTTATTTTTGTATGTGTTTGTCAGCCTGAAATTCAGTTATTAAAGACAGAGAATATGTAACATCATTCATGCAATACATTTAAAACACATGGCTCCATTAGTTATTGCTTTCTGGAATTAAACTTACGATCTTTGGCAGACCCAATCGACATTGTGACAGATCCCATCCTCCCTCATGAGTACAAAGCAGAGGAGGACACACGGCTCTACAAGTCAGTCAAGACCCAGAGGGGTCCTCTGCGGGACGACTGGATAGAAGAGTACAACAATAACCCAGGGAAGACCCCCATCATGTGTGCCTACAAACTCTGCAAGGTGGAGTTCCGCTACTGGGGCATGCAGTCTAAGATCGAACGCTTCATCCATGATGTTGGTGAGTATGCACTCACAGATGTTGCAGTCTTTCATGTGATGTAGTAGTTTGTTAGTTTTCCTATTTTGACAGAATATTATTTAATTCACATCTAAATGTAGAAACCCTTTTAGTTAGGTGTATAATATTTTCCATCGTTTCTCCCAAGGACTGAGAAAGGTGATGGTGCGTGCCCACCGGCAGGCCTGGTGCTGGCAGGATGAATGGTACGGTCTGACCATGGAGGACATCCGGCAGCTGGAACTGGAGACCCAGCTGGCCCTAGCCACGAAGATGGCCCAGTTCAGTCAGGCAGAGGAGGCCACAGAGGCCAACGGAGGTGCTCCGTCTCCAGACAAAGACCAGGAGGTTAAAGAGGCGATCAACTCCATTGAAGCTGAGGAGGTGGTTGTCAGCTCAGGAGGAGAGACTCTCCAGCCACGAGGTGTACTCACCAAGCAGTGGTCCACTTCATCCCGATCCTCCCGCTCATCCAAGAGAGGAGGTGAGGAGCACACTATCTTCACCTATTCATCTCTTTAACCTCTGCGTATGACCGTGTGTGAGACTGACACTGGTGTGAAAGGTATCACAAAACCAACATTCATTATGTATTCACATGGCTCTCTCCTTTTACTGTAGCTCTGCACTGTCCTGAGCCATACTTCCTTCACACATTATCACATCTATATGTACACCTCATCACGCCTTGAAGCCTTATTTGTTCAGTCTGCCAACTGACTCCATTCCACCTTAAAGGTTAAGGTATACTAACAATAAGTCAAACCATCCCATCAGTAAACACAGCCAGTTGTGATATTTGAGACCTGTCCACACTGCAGGCTAGTATGTGAAGAATTCAAGAAGGTCAAGCGTCAAGCTTGTGAAAAGCCAAAGTAGCACTTTCCATTTTCTGTTTGGATGATTTTTTGTGCACATCTCTATGTAGTATAAAGTGATAATTCTCCCAAAATTAGTGTTTTGAGTATCACTCCCCCCTATAAGCTTGAAAGATGGCAGTTAACAGTTGCAAGAACTGCAGCTGTGGTTGAATTAATGTGGGTTACCATACTCAATACATTGTAGCTCCACAGGAAGTACCGTAATGGCTATATTAATACATTTCTACAGCCATCAACCCACATGAATTCAAGTTGACCACAGCCACAGTTCTTAGTAAAGAAGCAAACAAAAAACTTTTACAGCCACCCTTTCCAGGTGTCTGATACTCAAAAGATTCAGCCTTGTATTTTTTGGTTCAGCTATACACTGAAAAGTTGCACCAAAGCTGAATGAATCAGAGTCTAGTGAGGAGCTCTCAGGTCAAATTGTTGAATTAGTGTTCATAAAGTCGGGAGCAGCTTTTTAGTATGCAGACTTTGCTTTTCCATCCGGTGCCTAATGTTAATTGGAATGTTTTTACTCTACTTGGCTATTTTTGCTCACGCCTCCACATTTGCTGTACCACCCAACTTACCTTGCATCACCCGTAGAGCTCAGTGGATCTCACCTGGGTTATTTTTAGCAGCAGCATTGACATCACAAACCACATGTCTGTACACACCCATCTCCAGTGTCACCCCTACCTCAAGGCAGAGCTCACTGTAGCTGCCACCTGGACCCTGACTCTCATCCAGCATGCCTTGTTTCACCCCTGTGACACCCCCCTGTGGTTCTCTCCTGGCCTATTTTTAGCAGCAGTGCTGACATCACAGACCAGCAGAGGCGGACGCTCTTTCGCTGTGACCCTCCCCTTCACCACTGCTGTTTGCTTGTGTGTGCTGACAACTACAGCTGTGACCCCCTCTCACCAGCCTGCCCCTTAGAGCGACGCCCCCTCTCTTCCTCCGCACTAATGATATATGAGGCATAGACTGAACACACGTGATAGACGAGGGCTGCTTTTAGTATCAACACTTTCCTCAGCTGGCATTTGGTAGTTGCTGTGCCTGTAGCTTGTCTGTGTTTCATTGGGCCTCACTTTTCACACACCCCCCTGACCACCAAGCAGTCCATCTGTCATGAAGTAATGCACCGCAGAGACTGTTGCATGTTTATATAACACTGTGTGTGTGTGTGTGTGTGTGTGTAGGGGGGCGCGCGCGCTGGGGGAGATTGTGCAATATTTCTTTGTCATAGAGTGTGTGTTTGTTAAAAAGGGAAAGAGAGAGGCTGAAACACATGTCCTAAAATAACAGTGAATTTTTTGTTCATGTGCGGTCTTTCAGTGAGCCCATCACGTCACAGCATCTCAGAGTGGAGGATGCAGAGCATAGCGCGAGACTCAGACGACAGCTCCGACGAGGAGTTCTTCGACGCTCATGGTAACCACAGTTTTGATTTGAAATTGGAGTCGATAGTTAGATCAATAGATGTGTTTGTTGTGCTCAGTTTTCCAAGAACCTGCTTGCTCCCTTCTCCCCTGACTCTGCATACATCTCTTTAACCACAGATCAGTTCTTAAACTTCCCAGATACCCAGCATGCTTTGGGGCTGCAGTTGAAATAGGTGGGTGTGGTGCGACACCCGTGCTCTCTGCTGGATGAGTTTGGCCGAGGACACAAGCCAGGTGTCTCATCCTGACGTGCAGTTCAGAAATCAAAATCGTCTCTGCCCATCAGTCCCCCTCTCACCAACACACTCCAGTTCCTGCATCATTTTTTACACACACACACACACACACACACACACACACACACACACACACACACACACACACACACACACAATCATTTACAATCCATGATGCGTCCAAGCAATAAATGAACCCCCCCCCCCAAATAATTCACCAGTGTTTGTGTGGTGAAATTGTTTAAAAACGTTTAGTCATGATGATGAAACAAGAATGAAATAGTGCTGTCATTTATTATATTGATACTGATTTAGCTGCAGTCATTAGTTTTCACCTGTTTCAACTTTAATAAATCTCTCCTCATGTTATTTTGAGTAACTGGAATGCAATCATTAGACTGAATTGTGTTGACATCTGATAATTTGTCGTGTGTTGCAGTATTTATGTTTGTATGGATTAATTATTGCGTGTTGGGTGCCTGGAGTGAATGCACAGTACATTTTATCGAATTAACCAATTAAATGACTACGCTGTCATAAATAAGTGTACATAACCTTCTGTCTCAGTGACCGTTAATGCAGTTGTGCTGCTCCAGCGTCCATCTCAGTATAGTCATGATTTACAGATGTTCCTGCACTGCAGAGATGACCTTATGATATAAGCAGTTATTTAATGATGGTAAATAAATGAGGTTGGTGTATCAAAATGAACTTGAAATACAGTGTATATGAACATATGTGTGTGCTTTGGTGCCTGGATGAATAACATGATGGTGGTACACTAATTAAATTTGGAAACAGACTGACTTGGCTCAGATTGCCTTTGATATTAGATTTCTATCTTTAAAGTTTGCTAGTGGCCATGGTCCTCTTGCAGTAATCATTAATTACAAACATTTGAGATGCATGTCCAAGTTTATTTTTAACTGTCATGTTTCCCTTTTCTGTGTGGCAGATACATACATTTCTAGTGCAAATTAATAAAGGAAAGCTTTAGGAGGAGAACTTATCATAAATACACATTCAGTGTGCCTGGTTTAACATGACTTATTGATGGTTTGAATCTATGAATGATGGTACAAACTTATAAAGCTAGAATTGTAGTACTTATTTTTCAAAACAGATAATACACTAATATATCTGCTACATTTACACATTTCTATAATCTAACTACTATAAAACTTTCATATGAAGCTGGAATAAAATGTTATTTATTGGCTTGAATTAGGTAAAGTCTACTGATGAAATAAAGATACCCCTTTACCTTACCCAGTTTGAGACTGGGTTGTTATACATGTGTATGAATGAAAGAAATTGAACCAACTGAGAAAATAACTTAAAAAGCAATGAAAGAAAAAGTCACTTGATGGCGAACTGTGTACCGGACACATCATCTCTATTAATGACAGAACTGGCTGCAATCTCCTGTTAGTATTTGCAAAGGAAGTCATTGAAATAAAATGATTTCCATTTCTTCAGAATAGCTGTGTTATTTATTTGCAGTGTAACTACTGTGAAAGTCAATGGAGTTACATGACATTTTTACATTCAGTTTTAGATTTGATTTTTTCTAACACAAACTAAAGTGAACAGGAGGTGGCTGCCAGAAAATACTGGCAGTACAACAAAAATGTCCCAGGAGAGAAATTATTGGACAAAAGGGGATATTCTCTTTTAGATCCTGAACCTTCCTTTTTAAATCCCAGATAATGTCAGTGGATGGATAATGCAGTCCATCAATAAATGTATTTACATTCAGGAGATACATGCTAGTTTAAACCTTTTCTCAGTAGGTCTCAGTCCATTATGGTAATAAAGCAACACCACTTCTGGTCCACTGTTCTCCAGCACACATGTACTTTATTTAAGATGACAAAACATGTGCCATAGGTTAACATAAAGGTTATATTTTAAACATGAAAATATCCAGCATAATATGCATTTGTTGGCCACCACAGTGAGTGATGCTTTACATGAAGTAATTATAGATTTTATTTATTAGTGATTTATTGTTGAAAAGGTTCCTTTACATCGGTCAACTGTTTCATTATATAATTGAATAAGCAAATGAAATATATACGACCCTGTTAATCACTGTAAATTGGTTGCACTGTTGGTGTCATGACACATAAACCCTGAATGGCAAATACACTTCAGCTGATCATGATTTATCTTGTGTCGCCCCTGCAGAGGATCTCTCAGACGGCGAGGAGGTCCTCCCAAAGGAAATCACCAAGTGGAACTCCAACGACCTCATGGACAAGATTGAAGCTGCAGACACAGAGGGAACTCCTGGTATGATGAAGACCATGAGCACGTCATCATCATGGACAATCACACAGCCTCAGTACTTGATGTTAAGAATGTGTGTGTTTGCAGGTGAGCTGTTCAAGGAAATGACAGTGGATTATGAAAGAGCAACCAGTGAGGAAAGACTAGATGAGGTACGTGTGTCTGACAGTGAGTGTGCATCTACAAAACACAACTCTAACCAGCCTTCTCTGATGCAGAACCATGTCTGAAATAAATAATCCTGAAGAACCATCTACAGAAAATGCCCTTCAGGACCCAGAAGCTTCTGTTAAACTTGATTTCATTTGAATGAACATAGTCATTTGCATCAGGTCTTACAGTTTTCAAGATAAGAGAAGGGCCGTTTGTCCCTGAGCCTCTCTGTCCTCTTGTGTTCAGATGCGTGGCTCTGTTAGCGGCCAAGCCGATAGCTCTCCCATTCCCACCATCATGGTAACAAGGCACCAGTCAGTAAGTAAACATTTTGGCCCTAGTGCATTGTGGGCTACAGTAGCTCCACAGAGATCCCCAATCCCCCTGAACAAACCCAGTACTTACTGCCCCTGCCCTTTTTCCCCACCATTGCCTAAATCCATGTGTACTCCTCAACCTCACCATCCTCTGTTCAACTCCTGTGTTCTTGCAGCCGTGGCGTTGAGTGTACATACAGTGCTTCTTTGAAAATGTTTTGTATCAGACTCAAAAGACAAACCTGCACATTATGTTGTTCTTTTTAATGTGACTCGTCCTCAGGAAGCATTGTCGTTGTTTGCTGTTGGTTGAACAGTTGTCCAGGTGGAATGTAGGATGGCTCTGTTCTGTTTCCCTTCATGGTTTTCCGCCCCTCTCTAGTTGTGAAAAGAAGTCTGTACAAACATTTTGTTGTGTGGTCCATGTTTGAAGAGATGGACACAAATATGACTCACAAATCTGACAAAACAAATAATTTGATGCACGACAGCTAAGGCATTATTGTTTATCTGTGATTTTTCCCACTCAGTAAGCATGTTGTCTTTGGTCATGCTGATAAAAAGAATGTTTTCATAAATGAATATATAATTTATTGAACATTCTCCAAGAGCTGTTCCTCGTCATCCCCATCCATCACCCTTTTTTTTCATTTTCTGCTCTCAGGAGAACTCGTCCCAGCAGAGTCTGCAGCCTTCCAAGATCCATGTGCTGATCTTGGTTCTGCACGGAGGGAACATCCTGGATACAGGTGGAGGGGACCAGAACAGCAAGCAAGCTGACGTCAACACGATTAGTACGGCTTTTGACACAGTCATGCGTGTTCACTATCCCGCTGCGCTGGGACGCATCGCCATCCGCTTGGTACCCTGCCCTGCCATCTGTGCCGAGGCCTTCTCCCTGGTGTCCAAGTAAGAGGACACACATACACTCATTCTGCATGCTGCAGCTATTGACTGTGATTGCTGTTTGTTTTTGATGGAAAAGGTCCAGGTGCAGCTCATGACCTGGTTTGTTTGTTCACACTCCTCTGTGGACTCCCTTGATCTTAAAAATATGTTCACAACTCAATTGTGTTCATTTGCGTCTTTTGCACAGCCTGAGCCCATACAGCTACGATGAGGGTTGTCTTTCCAGCAGCCAGGACCACATCCCCCTGGCAGCTCTCCCTCTCCTGGCCACCTCTGCTCCACAGTACCAAGAGGCCATGGCCACCGTCATCGTCAGAGCCAACCAGGTGTATGCAGATTTTATAAAGTCTCTGGACGGGGCAGCCTTCTCTGGCCAGGTCAGTCACTGTCCTGTGAAGTTATCAGTACTGTTGAATGATCATATACCAACACTTTTGAGTTGTTGGATGGTTACCTTGTGTAGCTAGATATTATTATTCTTTGCTTATATTATTATTTTTACATTATTCTTATGTTAACATCCAATTATTTTTACTTACTGGAACTTCTCTTGAACTGTGTTGAACCCTATGAATATATGTCAAAAATATGATGTTTTATTGACTTTATATCTGACCATTGACCACTCTAGGTATGCCTCATTGGGGACTGTGTTGGAGGAATCTTGGGATTTGATGCACTGTGCAGTAGCAATCAGACAGTTAATGAAAGCCAGAACAGCAGTCGCAGGGGCAGTGTCGTCAGTGTGCAGGTAAGAGACAAAACAGTCAGAGTAGCGAATACATATGTCAGCCGACATTGTTCCGACACTTGCATGAAACATAAGTTCCTAAAATATGCATTACATCTATAATTTGTCTAAATGTAAAGCTTTTTTTTCTCCCTTCATATTTAGATATATAGACTCTTTCTAAAGTGCTGTAGTGCTGTAGGTTTTCACAACAAATGTTTCTGAATCACCCCCACAGGACCAGGACCTCCTCTCTCCTGGTATCATTGTCAACAGCGGGCATGGGTCAGCCTCTCCGACCCTGGAGGGCAGCCGTCACCTCAGTCGCAGTAACATTGACATCCCTCGTGCCGGTGCAGGCGATGACACCAAGAGACAACTACCACGCAAGAGAAGTGACTCCTCCACCTACGAAATGGACACAATAAAACAACACCAGGCCTTCCTGTCCAGGTGTGTTGACAAAAATCCTTACCTGGGAGATAAAAGAGCTCAGTTCTTATTTTATGCAATGTCAGAGTGTGGTTTATTTTTACTTCTACATCAGGAAATGACTGTGCTATCCTTCCAGCTTACACTCCAGTGTCTTGCGGAACGATGCAGTCTCACGCAGGTCGAGCAGCAGCACTATGCTGGATGGAGGCTCCCTGGGGAAGTTTGACTTTGAGGTGTCCGACTTTTTCCTGTTTGGCTCTCCACTTGGCTTGGTACTAGCCCTGAGGAAGACTGTCATTCCTATGCTTGATGGTAAGCTAATTTGGAAAGAGGAATGCAATGCTTCTAATCAGTGATAGCAAACAGTGTTTATGTTGCATATGAAACATTATGCAACAAAAAAAAATACCTTTTCTGTCAGCAAAGGTTCAAAAGGTTTACCTCAGGTGGAGATGTACTAATTAGCATAGTGAGGGCATACCTACAAAGCTCTTTTTCATCATAAAATTGCTGGTTGTTGTTACCAATATTTAAAAGCTAGTAAACCTCATATGTTTTTAAGAGAAGATATCTAAAGAAAGTTATTGTTTCCATCCGAGGGAAGGGCTGCATAGATACTTCCCTTCTCCTCTCTCATGTCTTTGGTTTGATTTCTCCCCCTAGTGGCTCAGCTGCGGCCTGCCTGTCAGCAGGTCTATAACCTGTTCCACCCAGCTGATCCCTCAGCCTCCCGCCTGGAGCCTCTCCTGGAGAGGAAATTTCACCTCCTGCCTCCCTTCAACGTGCCCCGTTACCAACGCTTTCCCCTGGGAGATGGAAACTCTGCCCTACTGGGTGAGCCCTCTGCACAGATGATGTATAAAAGCCTCATAGATATCAATTCACTAAATATCCAATCATTACAGCTTAGAATAATTTATCCTATCCTTTTAACTTAAGATCACATCAGCTGATACTTCAGACACTGATTGTAAACCACCGTCCCGTTTCCTATGGATGCATGCCACACATGCCTTAAAGACATCTTAGTAGCACAGTATGAGTTCCTTTACACACAGGGTAAACATTGTCTCAAAGAAAAATGAAACATTTTTCTACTGTTTGTGCTTCAAGTCTTTTGTGAAGCAGTTTATTCATCTAAATGTGGTCATAGTCCTGCTGGTGGTTTCTGTTTGGACTGGTCATTATAGTGGAGTAACCCTTAGAGCCTCATCCTACACTTTTGATACAAATACAAATATGTCTATGATTCACCCACAGATATTAGTAAGGTAACTAACGAGTGTTTGTAATGAGGAGTTTTTTCTAGATTAAAATACAGTTCACACTTCAACCATTGATCCAGGAACCCTTATTAAGCTGGTTAATAAGATACTTCTTAAGGACTTCAGGCCACGGTTTTGATGTGTCAGAGTCCTGAAAATGAAAGCTTTTATCAAATGAGCTGTCACTGAATATCCTCAGGTCTGCCTTGTGTAACTAATTAAAAGTCAAGACAAATTCAAGACCATTTTTGAGTTAAGAAAGATTTTATGACAAGCAGATTTACAGTCTTAGATTAGTGTTATGTGATGGTATATGACTGATTAGCAGCTGTGATTCAGAAGAAATGGGCTCAACTAAGGGCTTGACTCTGCTTTTTTGTCTCATGTTCAGTTGTTCTTGCTTCATATGTTTTTGTGTCTTCCTTGTCTTCTTTCCTTCTTCCTCTCTCGGCCTCCTGTCCCCATATCTGCGTACGTGGCTCTCTACCTCCAAAACCCCCTCCCCCTGACCTCTGCCCCTTCTGCCCCTCCACCTTCCTCTGTAGTGGAGACAGTCCAGAGCAACTCTCAGCTGCTACTTGACAGCGGGCCTCCCTTGTCCTTTCGCTGTCAGGAGACCATCAGTGAGACCTGCATCCCTGTGCCTGTGCTTAACTGGCAGGAGGGCTCCCTCAAAGCCACACCCGCCACTATGGAGTGTGTGTAGCCTCTCCCATTCACCTGCATCTGTCCTCACCCCCATTCACTGTGTTTCTTTTGTCTGTTTGTTTTGTCCTTATTGCTGTCACGTCCAAGATGCTCAGATTTATACCTACCATGTGTCCTTTCTGAGTATTCCCATCGTTGTTGTTTCAAGAGTCATGAGCTGCAGTAGTGTTTCTGATAAATCCTGACAAAGATGCACTGATAGACCAGTATATATGCTGCAGATACACCTTCCATTGTAGCATCTGAATTACTTTATATAAGCAGTATAATTTCCTGCTTGAATTCTTGGCCCCGTAAGAAGTAGAAATAATACAAAATTGTTACAAGTTGCCATGGAAATACTTTGGAAAATCTGATAAGCATCTCATGTGGTGTTAGATTTTGTTGTTGCCATCCCATATTCATGTCATGTTCAATGTTTGGAGGACGCAAGCATTTGTGTTTGTGCTGTGGTTTTTAAGTCGGGTTTTAGTGTGTCTGCATCATTACCATAATATCAGATCATTGATGTCGACGGAGGGTATTTCTACTATCGTCTATATTTCAGAGAAGTTTTGATGTGAAGATTGTGCTGCTTGTGATGTTGTGTTTGCGCGGTGCACTGTACGTGGAGCTCTATACATCCTGTATATACTGTTCCCTATGTTTCTCCTTGTGATAATGGTCAGAGGTCATTTGATTTTATAACATCTCCAGCATTATTTCATTATTTCTACAAAGACAAAGGACTAATATGATATTACTTTGCTGTTCGATAAAAATCACCATCATAAGAAATACTAACACATGGGTGTGACTGTAACAGATGTGGACATTTGTGATTTTACATTCACTAAGTGTTTTATGTACTCATGCGCCCGTGTTTCTGCTCGGTCGGTTACAGAAATTTGACCTTGGCTGCCATGGGGCCGCCTTTTGGTTTCACATGTCCTCTGAAACCATGGTGCCTGCTGTCACATTTCTCTCCTGCCACCCTAACCCACATGTCCCTCCCCCTCATCACTGTGAGTTCCCCTTGCCTGTGTCTCTGTCTAATGGGATCTCCTTGTTTCGACTCAATAGCGGATGTTGTTCAGTCTCATGGTGGTGTCTTCATGGACAGTTCGTACCCCTCATCCCCCGTAACGGGCCCCCTCTCCCGGGGCCAGCGGAGGGCCAGTGAGGTCAGCATTGCCAGCCAGGTCTCAGGAATGGCAGACAGTTACACTGCCACCAACATAGCCAACAGTAAGTGTTCTCAATACCAACAAGCCTCTCTCTCTTCCTTCCACTCACACAGACACCGGTTTAGTTATTCTCCCTCATTCTCATTCTCTCTCTCTCTCTCTCTCTCTCTCTCTCTCTCTCTCTCTCTCTCTCTCTCTCTCTCTCTCTCTCTCTCCTCTCTCTCTCTCTCTCTCTCTCTCCCTCTCTCTCTCTCTCCCTCCCTCCCTCTCTCTCTCTCTCTCTTTCTCCCCCGTTACTCTGACTCTACACACACACCCTGCACTCCAGCTGGAGCATGCTAGTCAGTCAGATAGACATGAATACCCCGCTCCTTTTTCTACTTCTGCTCAGCCTGGCTTAACACCTGAAATTCAAAGTCCCAGTATGAGCAAGCACAGTCCTGAAGAAGAGCAAGTTTAGCGCCACTTTTCACTGTCTGTCTTACTCTTATCCACTGTCTAAATGTAAATGCAATGAACGAGTGCTGCATTTATCTAATGTTGCAATGCATGGAGACACCTGCCTCCCTCAGCCATTCCTGCATTGTCCACTCCCGAGCGCAATGTTTGCTGAGATGACCAGTATTCTGTTGTGTTTTATGTGAGAGTGTCCTCCAAAGTCCCCCCTCCCTCTCTACTTCACTTTTGTTACCAGAGCATTTATTTGTACCCCACATTATTGTTCTGCACACTGCTGTTTTAGCACCTACGGTACGATCCTGGAGATGCGCATAAACTAATATGACACCAGAGCATGACTCTGCCCTACTGCCTTAGCTGTTACTGTACTAACTTATTTTTCGGCTTGGACATTCACAGCTCTGTTTGAGGCAGCTTAGTGACACTGGACACATCCCAACATCACTGTTCATAAACATACCAATATGCATCCATTTTTTCATATGATTTCTTTCTCTTTCTCTTTTCTCCTCATAGCCAAATCATGCCAAATTAACCAATCCAAAAAGTTTGGCCTTTTGTCCCAAATCGCCCTATCATCACAAAACAAATTCTTCCTGAAAAGTCCTCCTAAGTCCCGTAAGAAAGCAGAGGCTGGCAAGGCCACAGGATCTCCTGATGCAGGTCTAGTGGCAGAGCTGGACGGTGAGGCAGAGACTAGTGAAGGGCTAAGTCCCATTGGCCAGTACGAGAACTGCCTGTCAGCTGGGCTGGACTGTGCTATATCTGATCTGGTCTCACTGGACTCCCAGGCTGAAGTGGAGCAAGGTATTTTTCTAAGGGAGTGGATTTCTGCAATCAACGTGAGGCTATAGCTCTTTTCTGTGCGCTGTTCTATACTGTGTCAAAATCCAAAAACTCAATGCTGCTCCTCCAGAAAGTCTCTTCTTCCTTCCATTAACTTGTATTCTTCCAAAATTTTATTAATAAGGATTCAAGGCAATCGCTTCCATCGATGAGGTATAATGTATAAATCCAGACCTTCCCATTCTTTCCAAATTATGATCTTTTTCGTGCCCATACTAACATGGATAACCATCCTCACTTGCTCATATAATCATGTATTTGTTCTAACTATCTTTTTCTTCCTTCTGCATTTGAATTTCAGCCCTTGATTTTCCTGTTAATAACACTTATAAACTCCTGATTTCCTTCTTTTAGCCGAAGAACTTTCGGGAACCGGTGATGATTGTGGTTTAAGATTGAAACCGTCTATTTGCTTTAGCTTCAGGGGTGTTGCACCTTTGCGTGGCATCACATACCTCACACTGACTCCTATGGTTTGAACTTACGTTTCTGCACCTTATTCACTCCATTCCATCGCAGTTGCAGCACGTTGGTGGGGCACAAAGCGGCTGGACTTTGCCCTGTACTGCCCAGATGCTCTGACCGCTTTCCCCACAGTGGCTTTACCACACCTCTTCCACGCATCATACTGGGAGTCCACTGATGTTGTGTCTTTTCTCTTGAGACAGGTGAGTCAACATTAGAATACCTGCCACTCTTTATGGCCTGTTAATATGTGACCAGCAGGCTGTTAGTCCTCTTCAGAGATACTGAGGATGAGTCATTGAAATGTCTCCTGTAGGTCATGAGGCATGAAAACTCTAGCATCCTGGAGCTCGATGGAAAAGAAGTGTCTGAATTCACCCCCTCCAAACCCAGAGAGAAGTGGCTCCGCAAGAGGACTCATGTTAAGATCAGGGTAGGCATCAGATCTACAAAAGCTTTAAAAAAGAAGTCAGTGTCGGAGAACTTATGACTCACAAAATCCTGAATTCCGTCCTTGTCTTGGACCTTTTTCAAATATGGGAAAAAATCAATTTGTTAAATGGCTTGGACAAAACTACATTTCAGCATGTAAGTTTCTTTCACCCTTTGACAGAACGTGACTGCCAACCACCGTGTAAATGATGCAGTGTTCACAGAAGACTCCCAGCAGGTCGTGACAGGTCGCTTCATGTACGGCCCTCTGGACATGGTCACTTTGGCCGGGGAGAAGGTGATCTCTCTTTTGGCATCACGACTGCACACATAGACTGATGTCAGTCATGCCTGTGTAATCTGTGCTCATGGTTTTGTACTTCCTCTGCAGGTTGACCTCCACATCATGACCCAGCCTCCATCAGGAGAATGGGTGTACTTCAACACAGAAGTGACCAACAGTAGTGGCCGTGTGTCTTTTGTCGTCCCAGAGGACAAACGTCTGGGAATCGGGGTCTACCCGGTCAAAATGGTTGTGAGGTGAGATTAGTTTGTCTTTTTCAGTTCCATTTTCACAGCAGACTTTTTGACTTGAGAGAAAGAATAGCTCTGTTCTATTCAAGTGTCCCAGTAAGCCATGACAATATGACAGTGAGTCAGCATGCACAACAGCAAGACCCTGAAACCAAAGCAGCTAAATAGAGTTCAGCCATATCTTTTAGCCCACTAGGTTTTTGTTACAAAATAGATTCAGATTTGAATATGAACCATGGTCTTTTTGCACCTTGGAAACAGAATGACATCCACATCTGGTTATCTGTAAAGATTAATAGTGTCCCAGTATTTGAGGTTTCACACTTAAGATTCTTCTTAATATCTGATTTGGTTAATCTAATTATAATTATGGACCTGTGTCCTAAGGGGTAAGTCAAGAAACCTTTTTTTCCCCCACTTGGTCTTTGTGTTTCTTCATTTTCTAACTCTCTGTTGTTCTTTTCATTCTCCAGGGGTGACCACACAGTTGCAGACAGCTACCTGACAGTTATCCCACGTGGCACAGAGTTTGTGGTATTCAGCATCGACGGGTCATTTGCTGCCAGTGTGTCAATCATGGGCAGTGATCCCAAAGTGCGGGCAGGGGCTGTGGATGTTGTCAGGTACCTGGCTGCTCTTCTTTTCCTGTTTTCTTGGGTTTGAAATAAGAATCAGACTGAAGCACATTCACATGTACCGTTGTTATTTATGTCTTAGTTCTCTCCTCCTCCTCATTGCAGGCACTGGCAGGATTTAGGCTATTTGATCATCTATGTGACAGGACGACCAGACATGCAGAAGCAGCGGGTAGTTGCTTGGTTGTCTCAGCACAACTTCCCTCATGGCATTGTCTGCTTCTGTGACGGCCTGGTCCACGACCCACTCAGACACAAGGCCAACTTCCTCAAGACCCTGACAGAGGTCAGACTGGAAGGAAAGGAGGATTGGGGGCGGGGGGGGGCTGGCTATGTGCAATTTTATATGCACCGTAGTTTGTGTATGTGTAGTCATAATCTTTGTGGAATGAATATTTTAGAGGTTAAAACAAAAACAACAATGCTGACATGGTATTATTATGAGGGAAATATGAACTAAATTCTTATTCATTTGATTGATTCCAGGCTCACATGAAGATTTTTGCTGGCTACGGATCAACCAAAGACATCTCAGTCTACACCTCCATTGGCCTCCCTTCCTCCCAAATATTCATCGTCGGTAGACCCTCCAAGAAGATGCAGCACCAGTGCCAGGTACCATTTGATTATTTTATGCATAACGGTCATTGGTGGGGTCTAATACTGCCACTCTTACAACCAATTAATAAAAAAATTAAAATCAGATGATCAGATTCTTTATAGTTGACAGTATGTCTCTGCTCTCATTCTCTCAACAGTTCATCACAGAGGGATATGCGGCTCATTTGTCCCAACTGGAGTACAACCACCGTTCTCGGCCAGCTAAGTCCAGCAGTGCACGGATGGTCCTACGCAAAGGCAGCTTCGGCTTGGGTGCAAATAGCGACTTCCTGAGGAAGAGGAACCACCTGCTGCGCACCATCTCCTCCCAACCGGCCCCCAGCTCCCCAACAGGCAGCATCCACAACAGGCCAGAACGCACACAGAGCCAATCAGACGGTGAGCGGCTGGAGTGCGCTCACAGCCACAGCCAGGGAGCAGCACAGCGCAGCATGAGCATCACAGCCAGCTGCTGGGGCCGCAGCAGCAGCACCAAGCTGGAGCCAGGCGTTCTCAGCCCCAAATGAGATTAGGGAGACGATGTGAGAATACCTTCGGGAAAGTGACTTAAAAATACAGTGCCGAGGAAGAGACTCATGGCAAAGATAAATGCAAAGAGTGAAAACAGTTGACTTGCACCAGATGGGTAAATACCACAATGAAAACAATAGGTGCTACAAACCACTCTTTATAAAACTAACGCCAGTCACACTCAACACATATATTTATGGACAGAGGCTATGGTTATATTTATTATAAAACGCACACAAAACTCAACAGGCATTTCAAGAAGCATCTTCTTGAAACAGCAACATGCACACAAATAGACATAGCTTATACTGTAAGAATCCAGACTGTTTCTACTGTTTAGTAAATATTTATCAATCTTGAATACAAGGTCAGTTTTCCTCCTACAACAGGCTTTTAGATTGGAGACGGTTATACATATAAGTACCCCCATGCTGTATACTTAAGCAAACGACACAAAGTGGTTACAGACAGCCTGTATCAGGTCCAAGTGCTGATACTGCACTGTAACTGACTACTGTGGCCACTTCAAGCACAACAATTACTATAGAGATCCACTTTGTGCATAATAGTTTTAAAGCTATGTCCTTTTTATGTGATAAAATCAGACTTGTCTCGTTCTCGTCTGGGAGCAGAGCTGAGAATCAGGTAAAACTGGATTGAATGTGTGACCAAACAAACAAATCATTTAGCCAAAATGTATCTTTCTTAGATTTTTTGAGAAAAGCATCATCATTTATCAACATTTAAAAGATGGTGGTGTTTATTAAGCCAACTAGAAATTATTTGACCAAGAGCCATTTGTTGCGTATACTTTTAATGTAAAAACAGCAATGACTAAATAATGTTTCACCAAACCATACAGTCCAGTTTTGCTTGTTTTCTAGTTGTCCCTCAGACCAAAGAACCATCCAAATATCACATGAAGCAAACTGCGAAATTACCCTTTAACTGTGGTTGCAGCTGAAACTGTTCCTGGGTTTTTATAGCACTTCACCACATCTCACCACACCTTCCTGAATCAGTAATGTATGACCCAGCTAAAGGGAAAACTCCTACTTCTGTACGGTTAATGTGCCAAAGTAAATAGTATAGAATGATATGCTGTACATGAACAGAGAGGAAGTGATTTGGGTCGCCTGTGTAAAAATGGAATAGATTGTGTAAGTATGTAGTTGTACATAATTGTTATATTACAGTGCAGATCTGGTATCTGGTCCACTGAAGACCAGTTTCAAGTGTCTTCTTTACTCTGGGGGTAAACACCACCTCATTCAGGATACGCTTTATTGATTGATGATGATAATTATTGTTATTTAAGATTATAGATATTTTAAAATGTATTGATTTTGTGAACAAAATTGTGTTTTAAGATTACTTTAGCTATATTGTGTTTTTTTTTGTCTTTAAACTTCAGTTGCAGCAGCCAAAACTCAAAGAGGTCTTTGCCTGGCACAGTATTGTATTTTTATTATTTTAACTTGCAGATCACCAGAATTGTATCAACAGAACTGCTATCGTGTGTCATATATTGTATGTTTGTTATTATCTATTTTGGAAATTTGGGATATGGCTTCTCTCTGGTTATCTCTAAGCTGTAAATGAGGCGTTGAATGTGCTCATAGATAATCCTCCTTAGGTTAAGGTCTCTTCTCTGTTCTGCTGCGCCTTTTAGAGGAAGAAAAATCTGCAAATTGTAAATTCTGTACAATATGCTGTCAGAAGTAGGATCACAGAGCTAAGATTTACTTTATGCTGTTCGCCATTTAGTTCTGAAATGGGTAAAAATGTGTGATTTATTCATTCAAAGGATGTTTATTTGTCCCTCTAATAGGCATGTACAGAGCTAACTGCAATGGACCAATATGGACTCAAATGTAAGGGGAAGCGTGCAATATAACTCAGCCACACCACAAGATCAAACAGACTGTAGAGGGAATGTCACAGTGCATTGACAATCAGTTCAACAGGCACATATTCTACAGACGTCAAACTGCAGAGGGAATCTGAACACATCTTAGCACTCAGCAAACGCACGGGTACACATGCAGAATTTGTAGAGTCCATTAAAAGAAAATAGAGATTTCTCAGAAGAAAGTGCCACTGACCTGACAATGGTATGAAATATTACAGTAGGTTTTCTCCTGTGAACAGACATGCTCAGTCTTAACTTTGTTTTTGTTGCCGTTTCCATTCCAGCACGTGGAGGTCACTCGAGATGAAGTCACTTATATTTAAAAGTGACACAAAAATCAGTATTCAGCTGCCAGTTAATTAGGTCCACCTGTCTAAACATAATGCAGTCCTGCATCACATTATGAAGGTTATAAAGTTCAGTTTTTGTTTGAACTGATTTTGAGAGATTCAACTTAATGGTCATTTTGGAGGCTGTAGTTTGTGGTGCTGTTGAATTGTATTGTTACACTGAGATGTGTCTCTAATATTTTGTCCACCCCTTTTATATCAATGAGGGTATACTTAATCCTAGATCAATGGGTGTACATCCCAATGCAAAGGTACCGATAACATTCTTAATCAGTACTGTTTCTAGCTGTCCTGGTGAAGAAAGGTGTAATAACACACTGTACTACTGTCCCTCTGCATGTTGACCATTTCAGAGATTCGGCTTGAAGCCATACATACAACTGTTTCGAAAGCTGCTGATTAAAGAATGGATGTTTGTACATTGATAGTAATTAGATAAGAGGACAGGCAATGCTGGAAAACATGCACAAGTTGGCAACTACTCTACTATATTCCCTTCCTCAGAGATTTGAACTGCCTGGACATTAAAATCCAGAGAATGTAAAGACTTCGTGGTGCGGTTATCTGTGAAGTTTGGTTACCTCTGGGCAGACAATCGCTTCGGTTCTGCTACTTACACACACATTACCAGAGGCCTTACATTTCCCTTTTCTGCCTTACATTGGGCATTGTGTTGCAAGGCCTAGAATGAACGCTGCTCACTCCCGAATTGACTCCATGGAAAAGGACAGACTGTTTGTGTAGACTTTACGGAAAAAGGAAAAGGCCATATTTTCTTAAAAGGCTTTCGCTTGTTTTCACTTGAAATGTGCAAAGGAAAAACCTATTTGACATTTCACCAACATTAGGCAATCCATCACCGTCTCTAGCTCTGTTCCCCGGGTTAATGCAATGCCACAACTGTCACACCAACAGTTAGCATTCATAGGCTGTGTGTATATATATATACAACATACCTTGGTAAATATTTTCATTGTACAGAGTGTGAATCTTGTAGGTTTTGGATAACTTCATTTTATCCATTCCCTTGTGTTTTTATGTACAGTGTATAAAGAACATATAAAGAACAACTACGTCATTTTGGCCTTTTTTCACACTCTGAATGGTAACATTGTCATGAAGAATAATATGGTTCAGCTTGATGTATAAGATAGCCTCTTCAGAGATTATTCAAATATAGCAGAAATTCATAGCTGCTCACACAAATGCAGGTTTATTCAGACAACCGAAAAACAAAATGTGAGATGTAAAGGTGAGAAGACATCTACGAGTGGGTGTAGAGTATGTAGCCAGAGTCTGCAGAGTCTCAGAGGATACTGAACACATAATAGGCTTCTTAATGTCTCTGATTTTAAGTACAAAAATGGACAACCTAACTCGCAGTCCATTCAGGATTGATCCTCACTGAAATGCTTTAAAACATGGACAAAATAAATAAGCATTAATCAGCGTAAACATACATCACGTGCAAACTATTTGGGACATCTTCCTCGCGTTGACTCAAAACATTCAAGTGGCACATTAACTCACCTCTCTTTACATCTCCTTTGTTATCAGCATAGATTTAATAAGGCAAATCAACAAGAGATCCTGGCTTTTACCTGGATTAAACTCATTAGTGTACATCAAGAGTACATGCCCTGATAATTCTGTACCTTCACTACTATAAATCACAGGCAACTTTGAAATCATGATATAAAATACGGCTTATTGAGGCTGCACTCCTGGAGTAGCTCACGACGTCTTCGACCTGTTGACTCCCAGTTTCCTCTGGAAGGCATTCCCGTCTCCCTTGGTGGCTTGCTATGGGATGAATGGAGGTTCACTGTTAGATAAAAGGGAGCTCTATGTTTATTTTAGTTATAACTGAAACTTTCTCTTGTACCTTGTTGATTTCTTTGTGTTTTTCTCGGCTGACAATCTCCTCTATGATCTCTCCTTCTCCTCTCACCAATCTGGAAGGAAAGATGTTGGCATTTTTTTAAGAAGGCATGAAAACCTGAGCTGTAGAAATTATAACATGAACAGTTCGTTAGTAAATAGTAGCAATTTATAAGCAACATCACAACATGTGAATTATCGTGTATTAGCTCTTCTGAGAAACTTGAGGTTAGACTGAGATGGAAACTAGAGTGTTTGATCATCCTGTGAATCTGAACAGACATATGAACAACAAAAACTGCTCCTTTACACTCACCTGCTGTGGATTTTTAAACTACTAGTACGTACTCTGTAGCTCTGGCTTACCTGGTGCGTCCTGTTTCTGGGTCCACCACCCTGCGGATCACGCTCTGTCTGGCCTCGTACTCCTCTTTGGTGAGGGGCCTCTTAGTGGAGAGTCGGGCCTTCTGTTCGTCTGTCATCACTGCAGAGGAAGAATTCACTAAATATGACTTGTAGGCTTTGGGAATTAAATTTCTGACCAAAAATGGTTCTAAAGAAAACAGGACATGGCAAAGTGAAAAGTGAGTGTATATTGCTACTGTGATATACTGTAAAATCTCATAAACCATGACAGAGAATGTTGTCTATATTGCCAAATCCTTGTTCTCCATCTATCTATTTAGGCGGAGAACAAACACCAAATATAACAAATAAGTGAAATCCCAATTTCCTAAAACCTAAGGAGATGTCTTCAAATTTCTTGTGTTGTTCAACCAACAGTACAGTCCTATTAAAAGACAGTGAGAAGTAATGTAATGCCCCACCAGGTCCGAGCTCCACTGCCCCCTCATCACTCTGCCACACCTCCAGGTAGGAAGGAGGTTTCTCTGCTGGAGGACTGGGCAACAACACCCCTGCTTTCTTCTCCTTCTTCTTCTTCAGCTTCTCATTCTTCTTCTTCTCCTTTTTCCTCTGTTTCTTCAGCTTCGTCTTTTTCTTCTTCGACTTCTTTTTCTTGGATTTACTTTTCCTCCTCTTCGTCTTTTCATCACTCGACGAGGATGAAGATGACGACGAAGAAGAAGAGGTGGCTGAAGAAGAGGAGGAGCTTCTTCTGCGCTTCTTTCTTTGTGTTTTCACATCTGAGGGAGAAACAGAGAAGAAGTTCAAACGATATATCTGATAATAAGACTTCTGTTAATATCGAATCTTGATAATTTCATTTTTTAAGTCCCAACCTTGACTCTTGTGTGATGCTTTCTTTGATCTGCTTCGACTCCTGCTGCTGGATGAGGAAGACGACGACGATGAAGAAGAAGAAGACGAGGAGGATCGTCTCCGTTTCTTCTTCTTCTGTTGTTTTTTCTCTCTGCCACCTCTGTCAGGAGATCTGCTGCGGTCCATCACTGAGACAACAAAACGAGGGTAAAAACACACGGAAAACCTGGTTGAAGATCATAGAAATAAGCGAGTGTGTTGCAGCAGCCACAGAAGGCGGAAGTGTGCTCGTCCTCAATTTCCTTCCGTCGGCCTCGGGAAGGACGTTATTAAGGTTCCTAGTTCCTACTTTAGTATTGTGAGTATAGTATATTAGTATATGAAAACGGCCAACAAAGGCTCCCAAGATAAATCTAGTAGAGTAGAGTAAAAAAGACAAATATATGTATGTAATTTTTTATTTTAATCTTTTGTGACTTTTTTCATGTAAAATACTGGATACTTTCACCCCTCCAGAGCCATTAATAATCCTTAAAATTATACAGTGTGAGGAAGGAAAAATCACTCTTTCACTCACCAAGGCCATAACCTGTAATGGGGGATCACAAGTAGACTGTGCTTTGTTTCAAGAGATCCCAAACAGGAATGTTCCCTTACCAGCCATTTGGCTGTTTATTATGTTGAATTGTCATATAAATATGTCCCCTGAATCTTCCTTCTGCTTTTAATATATTCAATTAAGCTATTTAAAAAAGTGCCGCAGATTGCACGGTCCCAACCAATATATTTCATCCCCTGTTGCCCCCTGTAGGTCCTCCCTATAAACCTGTGGTACCTCCCCAAGGATGATTTGGGTACCAGGTCTGTCAACAAATGACAGAAAGTCTCAGCGGGAGAATCTGACCCTTTGTGTTTGCAGGGTGAATGTCTGCTCGTAAAAGTTCCGAGTGTATCATATATTCAGGTCGCACTAATCATCGAGTATTGTTGTCCCAGTCTCTGGCGTCCATGTCACGTTAAAGTGGGTCAGTGAGTGAAAGGAATGGGGTGATATAATTGTGGGGAATTATTTTTGATAGGGGTCTAAAGAGAGAATCAGTTGGTGATCCAGGATATTATTTGAAAGAGAGGGTGCACTGATGTAGAATAAAAATGTCTGGCATGAAGGAAGTTAAAAGAAAAATGACACCCAGCAAGTTCAGATCTAGTTGAGAGATAACACAGAGATCTGAGGTGGTTATGTTGCCTTTGTTATGCGAAATACAGAAAGTTGGATCAGAAGGTGAAAATAGGAGCAGGTGGTTATTTATACCGCTGCTAAGAGGCCATTACTTATAATACTAGTGCCTGAGAAGTGAGTTATATTTGGAGTAAGTGCATTAATGTGAATATGATACTGTAAAGAGAGTACGTGTACAGAATCATGGACACCGTTCTTCACTGTAAAGGAAGGGACAAGAAAGCACAGGAAGCATCACTGTGAGAACATATTTGTAATATTTATTTCAAAGTTTTTACAAAGGCAATTGTGAATCTTTAAAGCTTGTATATTTATAAACATACTTGTTCCTGATGATGTTGTTAGCCCTTATCACTCTTTGTACATAAGGCTAAACTAACTGAAAGAAACACAACAGACAGGCCTCAATTGCTCTGCATTAACTGCTTACTTGCTTCAAGTTAAATACTGTAACCTGCCTCCATTCATGTTTAAATATTATGTTCACTGTAATAATAAATAAAACAATCTTTCAAGATTCCTTAAAACTCCCAAACACCACAGAAATACATTGCAAGTGATAAATACGGAAAAACCCTGTTACATAAAACACGCAGCTGCATGAGTGAATGTAACAGTCTAAACATGGCTGGACTTGAAGTTGGGAAAGGTTAAAGATGTCAGCAGGAAGAGAATCTTGAAGCTATAATCTTTCCAGTCTGTGTGCAAGGGGAGCTCCTCAGGTTCCTCCAAGTAAAAAATAAGATGGTGGTAGTGTTGGAGGGACTGGAATGTGTCACTGTTGCTGAGATTTTCTTCGGCCCATTAGGATGCAGCTGCCATGCGGATCCTCTCTGGGGGATACAGCAGAACGTTCTTAGCTGCTTTGATAGTGTTCTTCATAAGCATCGCCACAGTCATGGGTCCCACACCTCCGGGTACAGGGGTGATGAAGCCTGCCTTCTGTCTCACGGCTGAATTTAGACAGGAAAAGGTATGACGTTAAAGACACCCGAGACACCAAGGATATCCTTGCAGAAAAAAAGATCATGTTCGCTGTCCAAAACTTACCTTCAAAATCCACATCTCCAACCAGTCTGCTCTTTCCAGTGACTGGGTCCTGCACTCTGTTTATCCCAACATCTATCACTGCCGCTCCCTCTTTGATCATGTCGGCGGTAATGAGGTTTGGAATCCCTGAGAGTTCAGTAAACACACAGAAAACCGTCAATCTACTAAAGAAAGATCAGATCAGATTTAAACAGTTCAGTCATGGTCAGATGCAGGCAAACAAACTGTGACACAAACCTGCAGCAGCCACAATGATATCAGCGATCTGAGTGTGTTGGCGAAGTTGCTCCTTTGGAGTGTAACGGTGAGAAATGGTGACCGTGGCATCACCTGCAACAGAAATAACATTTGTATTCATACCGTATATTTAAACCCACTATCTTTAAACACACAGATAAACCCACATGCACTATAACCAACCTCCGGGCCTCTCATGGCGGCCGTCTGTATGCAGTAACATGGCGATGGGCATGCCCACATTCTTGGAGCGTCCTGCAACCACGACATTCTTCCCAAGAGTAGGAATACCTGGAAGACGAAAATCCGGAGAATTAGGTTAGATAGTTTGTTCAGCAGCATTTCAACCCTACGAGGAAGTAAGTGGTCACTCCTGTTACCTGTGCGTTTAATAATTTCCCAGACTCCCCAGGGAGTGGCAGGAAGCATGGTGGACTGATCCAGGCACATGCGACCCACGTTAACTACGTGGAAGCCGTCCACGTCCTTGGTAGGGGAAACTGCATTACAGATTGCTCGCTCATCAATGTGGTCTGTCAGAAGACAAAGACAAGTTACAGTCAGGACGACTACATCTCAAACGTTTGGTTCAACAACACAGATGAGTTCAGAAACGTTCACAAATGCACTTATTTAAGCATGTATAGGTGATTTGCCTTTAACAAAAAATAATAACACAAAGCAGTCTACAGGTAGATGATTCACTATACTCATTGTCAATCTTTCTATTCCACTGTTCCAGTTTCTCTGTACCTGGCAAAGGCAGCTGGACCAGGAGGCCATCCACACGATGGTCTGCGTTGAGTTTGTAGATCAGGTCCAATAACTCCTCCTCACTGATGTCTGAGTGCTTGAGAATCGTCTCACTAGAGATTCCTGTGGGAGGTTGAAGTGTGAAAACAACTAAGCATTTGCTCTTTTGTTGTTATATTGTAGAACACTTGTGTTTACACAAACGTATGAGGACCGTGGGTGTTTTTTCTTACCGACATCAGCTGCAGCTCGAGTCTTATTCAGGACATAGGAGTGACTGGCTGGGTTGTCTCCTACCAGAACCACACTTAGATGGGGTCTCCTGTGGCCAGCCAAAACCCATTTCTCCACGTCACCCCGGGCCTCCTCCCGTATCTGCCGTGCTAGTTTCTTTCCTGAGATGACCACCGCCTCCTGTCTGAGAGTTGGCATGCAGAAACACTGGAGTCAGAGTCGATAACTTTCACGCTGTGACAAAGAAATTTCACTCAATCTAGGGCTGCAACTAACTATTTTATTCACTATTCATTATTTTTTTAATGAATTACTTACTTTATAAGTTTTATTGATTAAATTATATAAACAAAGAAAAGCTAATAATTTAATATTCTTTCAACTTGACCATCTGAATTATCTTTACAGTACTAATCTAAACCCAGTAGTCTACTGAACACAGTCTCTTTCATGGCCATTGAACAAGGCTTTTGACACCAGAAACCTGTAATCAATCTCAACCATCTAGCCTGAGCAAGCACCAATTCCAGCCTCTAAAATTAGACACAGTATGTCTCCACCTGACAGAGTCATATGCTTTATGAGCGCTTGTACAGTGGTGTGACAGTATTTTAAAGAGTTGATGCAAATTTGAAGAAACAGGGGTCTGATGGTCAAAACTGTATGACTATATAAATTGGGTTGACCTTTCATGATGCTTTGTGCAAATTTCAAAAATGCAGAGATGGTTATCCGTTATATAACAACAAACAGAGAGCTGTGGTAATGAGCCATAAACAGTGATGTAACCGCCCTTTTATTCTGCCAAAACTAATTAAACCATACAGAAAAGTATCACATCTTTGGGAAAAAATGGGGTGAGACCATGGGGCCAGTGAACCAGGTCCCGGAGAAAATGTGTCGAGATTACAGGGGAGTAAACGGCTCTGTAACCTCATACGAGTTTAAATACAACGCCAGTCTTCTGAGGAGAAAATCTCTCTCTTTTCAAATGTATGGCCACATAAGCATGTTAAATACCCCATGTGAAGTGAGACCCTCCTCAGAGGAGAGTTGTCTTTTTGTATGCTTTTCTTCTTTTGTTATTGTTGCATTTTTTTGTATTTGATCTATTGTTTTCTTCTGTACATGTTACTCCTTGCAGTGTGCATTTAATGTAAAGCCTGTTGAGTTTATGTGTAATTAAATGTATTAGACACATAACATCCCCTTGTTCGTATCTGATATACGAATGCTTTAAAGTAGTATATGCTGTGATATATGGTAATAACTCATGAATAGCATGACACAGGTTTCAAATTACCCATCTTGTGCCTTTGGAGCTGCAGATCATGTGCAAGGGCCACACGAGGTTTGAGTTTTTGAGGCGTGTGTGCAACATTAGTTCATAACATGTATCTCAGTCATGCTGCACTCAGCACGTTTCCAATTAATACCTGCACGGGGTGCTGCTAATTTGCTATCTCTACGTTGGCATTACCAACCATAATTTCTGCTTTTTTAAATGACCGCATGTCGTCCAGGACAGAGTGGCCTTTATGCATATGCAGATATCTCAGCACCTCGGTCTCCAGCTGAAACCTGGCTCCTCAAACCACAGGGTGCAAGCACTCAGACCGATTTCATCAGCCAGCCTGTGGTTGCAGTGTTACCGGCATGACGCTAGGGGCGCAACAAAATGTGACCAACTGCGGACATTTAGTTCAAATAATTAATATAAATAATAATAAAACGCACGACCTTATCTATGCACACACGCTATTACAGAAGACCGGCCAATAACGAAATGTATTGAAGAGATATATCTTCTCATTTTGGAAAGAAGAGCGCCGGACATGTCGTAAAAGTGATATTAAATGTATCCAAATTAAAGCAGATTTCAGAGCTGGTGGTCACACTCACCTTGAGACGGATGTGTGCAGTTTACAGACTTGATGCTGGGTGTGTTGGCACAGTTTCCTGAGAGTCCTGACCGCTGCCATTCCGACCGGCTGAGAGGAGAAGAGACACCGCGGCTCGTTACGTAACGCACAACCGACACCCGGGCTGACAGAGAGTATCTGTGAAGGAGGAAGAGGAAGAGGGGCAGCAGAGAAGCCTTAAAGCCCCTCCCCCTTCATACCCAGTGCCTGCGTCACTGTCATCTGCTGCCACGCCTTTAATGCCAAGATAATACTGTAAGTTTCCAACGAAATGAACTGTCCCCAGAGCAGCAGGGAAATCTATCTGTCTGTCTGTCTGTCTGTATTCATTTTTTACTTAAGCAAAAGTAGTAATGATAAATTGTAAAAATACTCCATTAAGTCTTGTGTTCAAAATGTAAGTAAAAGTACAGAAATAATGTCAGCAAAATATAGCTGAAGTATCAAAAGAAAATGTACTCATTATTCAGGCTGAATAGCCCCTGTCAGAGTTACATTACTATATGTTATTGGATTATAATTAATGATATATTAATGTAGAACAGCATTTCGCTGGCCGAGGGGGGCTAATTTTAAGTACTTTAGATATACTGTTGTGAATTCTATTGTACTTTATAACAATTCTTTGGATTTTATATGCTCACCATATTTTTTTTATTAAAAATCTATTAACAACGTAACTAGTAAATATAGTAGAGTAAAAAGTACAACATTTCCCTCTGAGAACAAGTGGAGTAGAAGTATTAAGTAGTAAAGTATAAATGAAATACTCAAGTAATGTACACGTACCCCGAACTGGACTTAAATAGAGCAGTTGAGTAAATGTACTTTACACCATGTGTAAACAGGGCCTTAGTTACTTTTCACCATGGAGGGATTAACCTGTTTGGGGGCCCCAGGGCAATAATTTGGGCCACTACTGGTCCCCCACCTCTTGTGTATTAGTACCCTGCAGAGGCCATATGCCAATCTTGTACAGTGCACACACCAGGCTATACACAGCCCCAGGTTATATATTTGTCAGCTAGTTTCTATTAATTTGATTAAACACAACTTTATTTAGGAATATGTGCTGTGTGAGCACAATATAAACTAAAACAATTAAGTAAGCAAGTTATTGCAAATTCCGTAACACAGTTACGAGTTGCTCCCAGTCTATGAATACGCCTAAATTTTGGCTCAGATGCACTTACATACAGTTAAATACAGATAAAGGCGGTTTCAGTATGAAAAATGTGGGCTTCTGTGTCAGAATGTTCCTATATTAGATTTGTTATACCAATAAGCTAAAGTCTAAGGACTGATCTAAGTATATTATCGGACATAAAATTATAAGTGTAGTTACAAACCTACATTATATGTGGGGAGTTGTAGTAACTACATGCGGCCGGGAGGGGGCGACAGTCTGCCTGCCGGGCTGCAACAGAGAGCCGATAGAGGAAGAGCCACTCTGGGTGCAGTTCACGTTAGCCTAACTGTTAGCAGGCATCGCTGACAAGTGGCTCCTAGGGTCTAATTGTAAAAAAAATCTGTTCACTAAACCAGAGTTAGGAGTTGTAATCGAGGCTCCAAGACGACTGCCCCGCCAAGATGAGCTTCCTGTTGTAAGTAAAGTTAAGCTAACAGCCGCTTGCTAAGTTACAGCCCGGAGCTTGCGGTTAACGTTAGCTACGCTTCTACGAAGTTCATCAAGGGAACTAACTGGCGTCAAAATAAGACACCGTTACAGAAAACAAGTCAGCTAACCGCATTGCAGTCCTAAGACGTTTTGGTTTAACTTAAACTGCCTTTTCGTACATAGGGTTATCAGTCGTCGTAACATTATTTGTGAGCTGTGTTTATTTATAGGTTTCAAGCACTCGCCAAGTATAACTTTCTAACTAACGCATGTTACGTTGTAACTGGGCTAACCTGATGATTAACGCCAGCTCACGGTTGGTTTGTCAACGTAGCTTATATTATCACCTTTTCATGTATTCAGATAAGACTAGACATGTTAACATTAGTCATCATCCACACCTTTGCTGTCTTAACCTCGTTGGGAGGCAGCTAAAACGTCGAGCAATGTAATTAACTGTTGTTTACAGTGACACTGATACTGTCGCATTTCCTGTCTGATGTACTAATGTATTACCAAGTGAGTAATCATCGTAACTTTATTTACATGGCACAGATTGTACAGTCATGCCTCTGTCACACTAAAAACGAGCCAAAACAAGTTGGCGTAGATATGTGGCAGCGATTACAGACCGTATCAAGTTAATAGATGTTCACTATAATGCCTTCCTGCAGCTGCTGATTGCACAAACCAGACAGGAAGGATCCTCACATGTGAAGGCCCAAGAGGAGCATCTACTCCCACACGAGCCTTTTAAAAATGTCACTGTCCTGCTAGAGTACAGACATTTGCTTAGCTCCACGTTTGTTTCTTTGCAGTGGCAGTCGCTCATCCAAGACATTCAAGCCCAAGAAGAACATCCCAGAGGGCTCCCACCAGTATGAGCTGCTGAAACACGCAGAGGCAACACTGGGCAGTGGGAACTTGAGGCAGGCTGTCATGCTGCCAGAGGGAGAGGACCTCAATGAGTGGATAGCTGTCAACAGTGAGTGGAGGGATACAACAAACCTATTTATAGAAAACATCACTCAGTGCACAAACTACCATTTTGCATTTCTAAACTTAAATGATCCTTGTGCAGAGGTCGAACATTTGCATCACCAAGTGGTAAAAGAAGAGAAATATGGTCAAACTAACACACAGAAGCAAATTGGTAAATTACTGGTCAGAGAGTTTAGATTGTTTACAGAGTAAGGAGCAGTAGTAACAGCAGAAATATTTGAAGGGCAATTTACAAAAATATAATATAAATAATGAGGACAGGTGAAAATGCAGCATATACACAGGATATACAAAAATGTGGTTTGGTTGTATTCACATAATTAATTCTACAAAGGGCCATACACATGTGCAGGCATTGAGAGAAAAACAACTTAATTCCCTATTTAAAATATTAATTAATGGCTGTAAATAATGTTTTCTAAAAATGCAGGTCACAGACGGTCTGCGTTCTATAAAAAGACCAGATAAAGCCACTGTATGTATAGAAAAGTGACACTGTTTAGTTTATTATTGTTATGAGCGTACACATTCCCACAGAAGAGAACCAAAAATTAACCCTTTCTTTCAGCGGTGGATTTCTTCAACCAGATCAACATGCTGTACGGCACCATCACCGAGTTCTGCACTGAGACCAGCTGCTCTGTGATGTCTGCGGGACCAAGGTAACAGCCAACAGTGTCCTTTCAATGCATGTAACTTCTTTTTGAGTACAGGGCTTCTAATAGAGCTTTTCACATTAGATATTTTGACTTGTCCCAGTAGGAAAAGTATAGATGTAAATAATAAAATGAACAATAGCAAAATTCCATTTAACTGTTTTGTTGTTTGTTTTGGGATGTTGGTATTGTGCATGTTAGCTCACTGTCACATTGTCATGGCTTATCGAGATACTTGAATAGAACAGAGCTATTGTTAATGTTATTAGTTACACCTGTGCTTTTCCTACTATGACAAGTCAAAATGTCTGTAGTGAAAAAAGGCTTCGTAGCCAGTAGAAAGTATCGTTTTACAACATTTAACAATATTGGATCAATTACAAAAAGGACAGAGAACAACATCTCTGTATCTGTATGTATCTCTGTATGTATAAATGTATCTGAGCCAAATATGAATGTAAGACATCAAATCACTGATTCACTTTACTATGTCACATCAGTTTTGTGGCATAACAAATAGAGCAGAATTCACCTGCAGGTCATGACAATTAGCTTAAATACTTTTAAGTTAAAAGGCTTGTAAAAGTAGAAGATTAAATAGATGGTAGGGAGAATACTTTCTTTTTGTGAATTACATATGTATGTCATTTTAACATGTAACATATAATCGTAGCTTAAACTATCCGGCAGTGAGCAGCTGAAAAATGGACCAAATGTCATTTGGAAAACATTTAGGCAAATTACGTAAATGTATGCATTTACGTAGTTTTAGGAAACAGGGAACTTGACATGAGTTGGCAGAGACACGAGGTGTGTCACACAAATCTCAAGCGCTTTGAAGAACATTACAAAACATGAATAGCAATCACAGGGCTTCATAACACACAGTAATATGATTTTACTCAAACATTTGTTATGAAAGGCACATTATCCCACTGCTACAGGTAGTTCAGCATTACTTTACAACAGAAGGAACCAGGATTTAACAATAATTAGGGATTGCATGCTACTGTGTTTAGGGGCTATGAGAGACACTACCTGTTTTAGTGTTTTAGCCATGATGAACATTTTTTACCTCAGGAACTTGAGCTGGGATGTGTGTCTGGTAGAAACTTAATTTCTGATTACACGCATTTATGAAATAAAGGGGAAGTTTAAGTAAGTCAATTTTTAATTATGAGTGAATGAAGGTAATTATGCTCCCAGATGTAATACTTAGATTCATTCAGACTGAACCAAAATAAACTGAACTGAAGCCTTGTGAACTGAATTTAATTGAGTTTAAGGTCAAAATCCCCATCATAATATAGTTTAGTTGATGAAACATTATTTTGTCTTAAAGTTGGAAATGATCTGTCGTGTATAAAAGAACCCAACTACAACAGTTAATCTGAATGTCACGAGTAAAACAGGAATTAAACTTTGCATGTGGTCCCTGTAGAAGCTATTTAGTTAGAATCTAGATTTGGCACTTCCTCTATCCTCTCTCCTGCCAAGACTGTGTTCAGGCTCTTAATCAGGAGGAAGAGACCGGGGTTCACTTCCTGTTGACATAGCTGCCATCATAGCATACTTTTGCATTTCCCCATCTGCTCTTTTTTTTAGCTTATCTACTACTTAACAATGTTTTCATATCCTGACAGAAAGTCAGAATGAGTGCATGTCATATGTAGGTCCGCTGTTACTAATGAATCGAGTCAATAATACAAGATTTCAATTTGTTCTTTCTCTGTAGATATGAGTATCACTGGGCTGATGGAACCAATATTAAGAAGCCTATCAAATGCTCCGCACCCAAGTACATCGACTACCTGATGACCTGGGTGCAGGATCAACTGGATGATGAGACACTTTTTCCCTCCAAGATTGGTGAGTTTTGATTAATAAGGCATTGTCAGTCAGAGGTTTTCCTCTGCATGGATTTGGAATGAAACAATGATCATGTGATAAATGAGCTGGTCTCACAGAGTTGTGTAGGACTCATAGCCCTTTTCATTTTTCTGGTACTGCCCATCCTTTTTTACATACTTTTGATTAACCAAATAAGCTAAAAGTACAGCATCTCGATAAACTTTAGTCTCATTCTGGTGCAGGCTGAAAGGCTTAGAGGAGGTTGAAACAGCATGTGCTCTTCTCTTGACATCAGCATTTTCCACCACCTTCTGTCCCACAGGAGTTCCCTTTCCGAAGAACTTCATGTCTGTGGCTAAAACCATCCTGAAGCGCCTGTTCAGGGTTTACGCACACATCTACCACCAACATTTTGACTCTGTGATGCAGCTGCAGGAGGAGGCCCACCTCAACACCTCCTTCAAGCACTTCATTTTCTTTGTTCAGGTGAGATTATCCTGCTTCAGTGTAGGGTTTAATCACTGCCGTGTATCTAAAGCCTCATTCGGACATGTACTGTTATTTTGGCATGTTGTTGAAAAGGAGTCCAGAGTCATTTTTCCAAAAAAGTTGCTCTGGCAATCTGCTTGCTGAAGAACTAGTAACACGTCTGTAAAACTTTTATATGGCTCAAGTGTGAATAAAAACTGTCATACTGGTAAAAGCATTAACAAGATAAAGACGACCACATGTATGGTGTTCATATAGTATGCAAACCAGTCAAACTAGGAATGAACCTTTAAATGCTGGTCCTTGATCAGTCTCGAAGCCGCAGACTTGACTGAAGAGAGTTATAATGGCTTGACGTGGATCCAACACTGAAATGAAAGAACTGCTCTCCCTCCGTGCTACAAAACAAGACATTATAACAGGATGTGGCAGTAAATAGTCTTTTGTTTCATACATTGTACATACCACACTGTGAGTCTCGTCTCTGCCAGATGCCAATTATTATGCAAGCACTGAGGCTCTATCTGCAACAGTCCTGTCATGTCTGAACAGAGTCTACATGGATCTTTTCCATAAGCTTCCAAAGCTATTACTTGAGCAAACAGATGAACCCAGCATTTTTCTGGATTATATGTCCAAAAGGGGCTCAAGAGAATTTGACATGGCAGAAGGATTTGGCATGTGTGGTGTGATAAATGATCAAAAGATTTTGTATGGGCAGCAACAACTTGTCATACAAATTGTTTAAATGTACAAATATGAACAAACTTAAATAACCCATCTGGTATTAAATGTTTTTTTTCTTGTAGGAGTTCAACCTTATTGACAGGCGAGAGCTTGCTCCACTGCAGGACTTGATCGAGAAGCTTGGATCCAAGGACAGATAGACATTTCATCACACATCTTTTTTACTGTTTCTTTTTCTCCTTAGTCTCTCTCTGTGACCTCTGCTACCTCTATGACTTGACTCACTCTTAAAATCTGTGCCTTCTTCATTTCATCAATGTTTGTACTGTACTTTTCCTTTTATTCATTCTGTTGTCTTTTATGCTGTCTTTGAGCCTTTTTTTTCCATTTTGCCGCTCTAGATCATATAAAATAGTGTAGTGTAAGAATATTTTTTTCACAGGACTGTGGTTAACAACTCTGTAAGAGCAACCTACTGAATTTTATATTGGACCAAGGACATTTGGAAGTTAAAGTAAAAACCAGCTTTTTTTCCTCCAGAAGTTGATGTATACTGTTTTGATTGTCTAAACACTTTTTAGTTATTGATAGGCAGTTTTCTTTTTTGTTAACTTTTAGCTTTTGTAATTACAGTGACTGACCAAATATCCCAATCTTAGCTTTTTTTAAATGTCCATCATTAGTGTACAGTGGACAGTAACAGGAAAGATGGCAAGACAAGTGGTGACATGAAATAGGTCTTGCGTGGTGGACAGTATTTTCAGTGTAACATGAAGGCAGGCACAAAAATGTACCATTATACAGTATATAGCTCTCTTGTCACAAGCTGGTTGTGTATCTGATATCCCACGTATGCTAATGTGCTTCCTATTGACATGCTCTTTGACACAGTTGCATGTGAAGACATGCAGACGATCATGAGATGCCTTTGTTCTTGCTCCACAAAAAGCACCATCATCGTCTGCATCATAGCTATTTCAATTTGATCATGCAATCTTGTGTTTTGCACATTTTTCTGCTATTTTCTTAATTGAAATAGTAAAATGCAAGATATGGTGCTTACAGTGATACTTTTAATCTGCTTGATAGTTATTATTAATAGCCACTTAAAGCTTGCTTTTATAATCATGACCCCATAAAGGAGTTTTATAGTAGAAAACATCCTGTCAACAGCAAAAATAGTCTAATGTGAATTTTTAGTTTTACTGTAATTTTAATTCATTTCTGTGGTGCAGATTCATTGCAGAACTCTGCATATTCAATGCTGGTACTTATTTTATTTTTTACTTAATATTTTCCCCCTAGATTGGAAAGAAACTATTGTACCTGTGCGCGATAAGGATGAATGACCTGAGATGTATGTAGTTTTTTTCCACAGATGTCTTTGTTAGTCTTGGTGCATCTTTGTTATCATGGTCCTTTCCCGTGCTTAACTCTGGCTACAACAGCGGGGCTGTTTGTACTGCCATCCTTCTAACTAATGCAGCTAGTATTCGTCATATATGGCAAACTTTGAGCAAGGGAATTGGTCCATAACCTTCTTCATGTTTGGACCTAAATTCATAACATGACATGACAATCATGTAACCAAGTAAGAGCTGACAGATAACTTAATGCATCACCAGGAACCAACCAATGTGATTGGGTGCAGCAGTGTGTTTATCATTTGTATCATTTTATAATGATTAATTAAGAAGTTGAAAGCCTTTCAACAATGTGAAAAAACCTTTCATTCACTTTAACTGCGATTTATCCACTTTTAGACCCTCAAGTTGCTAGGAAAAAAATTCACGCCAGCAACCATCAAGTTAATCATCTACAGGCATATAAATATTTTGCAAGACGGAGCTATTTTAAAGATTTTATTTGAATACGTAACTAGTCCTTTCTTTCAATCTAGTCACATATTTTTGAAATGTATTGCTTTTTCTCACAATTTTGTTTTTAAACTTCTGGCATGGAGTTACATTTCGTATGACATTGTAAAATAAATGGATGACTTTACCTTTTCAAATAAGGAACAAGGGCTTTGAAATGAATTAAAAGTTTTATATATTTACAATAATGGTCCAATCATTGGGTGGTCATTTTGACTGGGAGGAGGTGCGAGGACGTATGTACTGCGCCCGAACATTTGCTGTAAATAAGATCAGTGTTTTATCAGAACAAAACTGTGCCTTACAAAAATGAAAAAGTCTGATATGACAGTATTGGTAGATCAAAAACTCAATAAACACTGAAAGGAGAATACTGTGTTGATTTTCATTTTGTGTATACTGAAAGTCTGAAGGACTTGTACTGTAGAGATTGATGGATCAACAGTGAAGTATTGATTCTTACATTCCTTGAGCATCCTATTGCAACATAAAAATAATATCATAGACACCATGTTTTATGCAGATGTCAAACTACACAACGGACACATTCCCACTTCCGGCGTAGACAGGAATTAAAAGACAAAGTGACGGAGTCTAAGCACTTGCTTGCTGGGCCGGAATCCATAAGGTCAATTATGTATTTATTTTTGAAACCTTTATCACAATTTCAGAGTACGCGTTGTTTGCAATATCAGATAACGGATCGAAAGTTAAAGCAGTGGTTTCACCCGAGATGTTTTACAAGCGCACGGTGTTTACTCAACCAATCAAAGTCGAGCCAGAAATTTATGTGAGTATTTTTGCCCTGAGTATTGACTTACAGTTTGTTTTAACCCATAATCTCTGGAATATCTACGACCCACAAACATTCTAATCACTATTATATTTAGTGCATCTAGACCAGGCGATATTATAAAGTATTCAGGTAGGATCTGGTTTGGTTGTGCCAATGTTAAAGGAGGCGGAGGGGAGATGTACGTAGACAGCCTGAGAGGCTGTACTCGGGGTTCTATACAAGTCAGTCCGTAGACGGAGCAAGGAGGAAATAACTGTTTTTTTTTTTTACAGGCCATCATCAAGCTGCTAGTCAGCTGTCGTCTACGGGTTTCCTTTTGGTTAACAACATAATTTTCAGAGGTGAATTAATTGACAAACGGTAACCTCACAACGGCTGTCGTCCTATTGCTTGGACCGGGCGGCAGGAGCCCAAAGTCCGACGTTACGTTAACGTTAGCTGCCTGGCTTCTTCACAAAGAGCATATAAAGTTAAGTTAGCTAAATTAACGCTACGTGGTGGTTGCTAGCAAGTTATTTAACGTAGCTAGCTAAAAGCAAAATGGCTAACATTGTCCAGCTTTTTGAGGTGGTTCAAGATGCTTGTTGATTAAGGTTGACGGGAAATCTCCTTATTAATCCAGGCCATCGTTGTCAGCTAACGTTAGCTACCTGTCTGGAAACACTGGGTGAGCAAACCGAAAGAGCTGTCAACCAATTTATTTTGCTGACAACCGTGGTAGCAACCTGCACTCTTTCCATTAGCCCTGTTTATTAATACGGCCATTTTTAAATGAGCTCATTAAACAGATGTTGGTGCTAGTTCAATTAACTAGGTGCCTGATACTCAAATACCACTTGTTGAGCTTATTAATCACACTTTCCTTTCTATAGTTACAAACAATGCATGGTTGCCTGTTATAAACAGTAGTAAAGGTCACCAAAACAGAGCTATGTTAAGTGTTACTTCTCCTGACCGGTCAGACAAGCTTGTTTGTGTCATTAATAACTAACGTCACACTTTGTCCACAGGCTTTGAAAAGCCATGGCAGATGAAAATACACAGTTCTGTGGCAATTGGTAAGTATGAATAAGGTGCATGAAGTGATCAGTCAATTTGATATAGTGGTGAAAACAGGTGTTCATAATTTTCTTTACCTTTTTAGCAAACATGATATTCCAGAGGCTAATTTTACTACCCATGAGATCCACTGTCGAAGAAACATTGCACTGTGTGATGTATGCCAGGAGCCAGTGCCCAGGTCAGATCTGCAGGAGCACAAACAGCAGGAGCACACACAGGTAAAACCTAAACAGCAAAACCAGAGACTTTAACATTCTTGTAATATACATACATGCATACATACAATTCTTGTAATAGATGTGTGCTGCTTTTAAAGGCAGGTCTAATACCAAATGGAAAACAGCTACAATAAATATTTGTGAACATTATTTATTCTCTCCCAAACCCAGGATCCAATAAACTGTGAATTGAAACTGTGAATTTACTACATTCTCAGGAGTAAAAAGGCTGTTTTTTGTTCACTTTCATTTCAGATTACATGCAAGTGTGGTTTGAAGATTGAGAAGAATCATATTGATGTTCACCAGGTATTTCTAAATTACTTTTTTCTTCCCTATTTATAACTCTAATTTTGAAATATTAAATAATAAATATATATATTGTGCTTCTTCACAATTGTTGTCTCTTTTCAGAGCTCTGAATGTTCTCAGCGGCTGGTCCCGTGCCAATACTGTGAACTGGAGATCGTTTTCAGTCAGTCCAAAGAACATGAGGATTATTGCGGTACTCGCACTGAGCCCTGCTCACACTGCAAGTGCAATGTAATGTTGAGGGAACAAGCTGTGCATCCGGTCTTATGTGGAAGCCTTACACCACCCCAAGAGAGGAACAACAGCCGGACAAGTCGCAGTCCAGTAGAATCACAGTCTCCAGGACCATGGTTTGAAGCCCACTCCATCCGAAACCTCCTAAGAGCCCAAGAAAGAGGCCCAAAGAATAATAACATCAGTGCAGCAGAACAACAGGCCTTTCCCCGGCCATTTGATCCCAGAGTTTATAACACTTCAAGGGGACCACCAGGCTCAGGAGACTGGAAGAATACTGCCCCGAGAAATACTTTTAGCCACGGTGAGGTTATCACTGACCTATTGATTATTAAATTTCCTGTGGGGAAAAGTGCATGTTGAATGCATTTACTTTCCCCATAAACCCATAAAACATTTGTCAAGTGAATTTTAAATGAATTTTTGTACATTGTTTACGTACATCTTTTGTTCCTAGCTGTCTTCTTCTTTACTGCCTTTTGTGGGTGCATTGTTACACTTCAGCGGAATAGGGTGAAACCAGTAGCAAGAATGTGTATCATGTCGCCCGTGTTCTCAAGTGTGCATGATACCAAGAAAACGGAGACCCACTTGTAAAAACAGTGCCTCATGGCACTACTAGAGATGAAAAACACCACAGGGTACCTTTAAACTTCCAACTCTTCTATGGTATCACCAAATCTTTACATCTTGGAAATCACTCAAAATGTGAGTCTGTAACACACAAAAATATATGACTGTAAATGTTAATGTCCACTTTTCCCTTATGCAGGCTGAGGATATGCAGTAGTTGCCCCTGGAAAATATGTTGTATCAAAATCAATTTAGAGAGATTTTGCTGGCTCAACATAAGTCTAAGGTGGTCCCTAACAGAGGGCCAAATAACACATTGCATTTTGTTGCTATCGTTGATTTGTATGTATTCATATTTTGGGGTTTGTCTGACTGGCAATGAGGAATGTTTTACCTCTGGAACAAAGTTGCTGTTTGGCAGCTTGCATCTATAATTGTTATACCTATAATTCTGTATAATCATTTTTTATTTCAGCGCTGGAGCAGAGTGATTTTCTGACTAGCAGCAGCAGCAGTAGTGCGTGGCCACATAGTGAGCTCTCACTGGATGAGGATTCATCAGGCCTGGACTACATGTTGGCTCTCAGCCTGCAGAGTGATGGAGAATCAGTGGCTGGAGGTGAGGGCAACCTGTGGAGCGGCATCTGGGACCACAAGATTGGAAAGACATCCAACACCTCTGTAAACTCTCCGCTCTCTCCGCCCAACAACAACTACCCAAACTTCACTACAAGCACAAGTGCAGTCCAGGACCATGATCAGACAGGTAAGTTGGTGTTAATTAGAAAACATCAAGTTATTCTGTCATCAATTTGTCAATGATTTTAAATTGTTTTTATAGATACCATGCTGCCTTGTGAGTTTTGTGAAGAGCTGTTTCCTGAAGAGGACCTCATTTTGCATCAGGTTAGAGATGTGATTCCATTCTTTTGGTTACATTGTTGCTCATGGGGTTGACTCATGACATTTTTTTTGTATGTGCTCAACTTAGGATCATATTGATTTAGACAAACATTTTTAAATTTGTGGGCTAAATTGTAACTAAGGCATGGGGGAATCTAAACATTCCTACAAACCAAACGTGGTCTCTGTGCTCACGGGATCCTGATATGGACAAAAGCACTACATTCACTATAAATTGAGAAGTGGCCTAAGACATGGTTCATTAGTAGCATAGTTTACAGAAAACATGGTTTTCTTGGCAGCTCAGAAGATACTTCGGTAATAGGAAGTGGGCTGCTGATCATCCTCCAGAGTAGTTAAAGAAATTTGATTGTCTTTATATACATTTAAATACTTTTCCATTCCCTTTTTTTCAATATATGCCTGAAGATGACCAATAACTGAAAGCTTGTATGTAGAGAGAGATAGCGTGAGATAGTGTGCATAATATAGTTGGGGATTCATTAGCTTTTCTTTGTTGTTTATATTATATCTTCTGTCCATCATCTAGGTAACGTTTTTAGCCTGGTAACCAACAGACACCTTTGTTTTCTGGACTAAAGAACCTGTGATCAATGATGCACTCACATCATAATCTAATGCTAGTTCTGCTTTGAGAATTCATGTCCATATTCATATAATGTTGGAGGAAAAAACTACCCAGCTGATGTACTACAGTACAACACATCACTGGAGGAAAGGAGGGCAGACAGTTTGTAATTCCAGGTCAGTGCATCATATCTGCATGCATGGCAACATGACAAAAGCTACAGAAATACAACCAGAACCTGATTGACAGATATAACCAGCCTAACAGACCATGTTCACTCTGCCTAATGAATTCAGGACTTGAAATATTTGAACCTGATTCCAGTCTTATTTTATCGTGGTGCATTCTGTTTTTCTTCTGCAACCTGTCTGCTGGCTGCCAGTCTTGCCCCGAGTATTCTACATTCTCAAATGGTTGAGAAATAAATCTCTGTATGCACTAATCTAATCGGTGTAAAATGCTCTGATCCAGTCAGATATCACATGGAATTCAAACATTTACATAACCTTATCTTTGTTTCAGACGGTTCACAGTCCAGTTAGAACCTTTTCCTGTTTGAACACGCGGCCCTCATCTCCATCTAGTAGGGACACGATGACTTGATTTTAAGCAGGTTTAACACAAATTTTAACCTGTTGTATGCCTTTCAGACTGGGTGCAGCCCTGCCTCCGCCTTTGCGTCTTTCAGCAAGCAGCCCACGTCTCCAACGAAAGAGGACAGGATGAGCAGGAATGCTTCAGGGCTGATGCGCAGCCTGCCTGACTCACTCGCTTCAAACATCCCCACGTTCCCTCGGTCAGTCTCACCGGCCTCCTACAGTCCTCCAGCCAGTCCTCTAGAGGGCGATGTGGTCATTCCATGTGAATTCTGTGGCGTTGCTCTGGAAGAGGCTGTCGTCTTTCACCATCAGGTACGTCACTAATCAAGTTAGATAGCCAGTCTAAAATTATTCACATATCACAAGTGACTGTTAAGTACGTTGTTGTATTGCCTGTGAGGAAAGGAACATTATTTTGACCTGTTGTAGGATTTCTTAAAAATTTGTCAAAATGTGGCAGTACTATTAGCAATTAAACATAAACATAATTCAAATGTCTTCTAAAGAGATTTCCACATTATGACCTGAACAATCAGCCTGTAAACATAATTTCTGAAGAAGTGTTCATGAAGGTTCAATGAAAATAATTAGTGATATTGATAAAAGTCTAGTGTCCATGTAAAAGTAAATAAAATAGAAGTATTTGTAATGTTTGTGATATTTTATTTTGTTTTTATATCTAGGACAAATGTGATATGCGTCCTCAGACTGCCCATCCACTAAATAATCTAACAAGAACATCTGTCAAAAAACCCCTGAGCCCCGGTAAAGACACATTTGGCAGGATGTCTCCAGATTTTCAAAGGAGACTAAAGCTCCAAGGTAATGTATAATATAGCATATAGTTTAAGTATAAAACACATGAAAGTTAGATGAAAGCATCATTAATGCATAACTTCTACAGAAAATCTGATTATAGAATTTGCAGTACAAACATGCTGTAGTGTCTTTGTTTATTATAGTTATGTGTATTTTATGTGACAAAGTATGTATGGCTGTTTCATTTGATTGCATTATCTTTTGTGCAGAGGTGTATTTACACATATTGTGTGTCCTGTTCCACACATAGGTGACTTCTTGGAAGAGGACCTTGGATTTGACAGAGACACACTACCAGGACAAAACCCAAGGGAATGGCAGAGAGGCTACATTGGACTACCAAGTCAAAGGAAGACGTCCAACTGTGATGCGTCTGTAACAAACAGACCTCAGCACGGCAGGGAAGCAGAAGGGGCTCAGTCATCTTTCTGTGACACTGAGAAGTCTGGTTCTGCCAAGGGGTAAAATCAATGATCAACTAATTTTTTTAATTTAATTTGAATTACTTTAGCTCTACTTGACCCATTCAGAATTTCTTAATCAAATAATGATTTTTGCTATATTTAATATATTATTAATATTCTGATTTTAATGTGTTTGTCCACCAGACTACATCTACCAGAAAATAAAGAAGGGAGAGGGAACATAAGGAATCCAATGACAAAGGTACACTTCAGGTTTCTTATCTCTGTCGCATTCTGTTGTTACTGTACATGATGGACAGGATAATGAATGCATTGTCTGTAGGGATGATGTCAATGCCTTTTTTGTTTGTTGTCCAAGTGTAAACACATGACTAACTTCTGCATTCAACCTATGAAGGTGTCTTTTTTTCCCTTGAAGCCACATTTTTGAGAAAAGTTTCATATTAGTATATGGCCCCTGCAAAATGTTTACCTAGACGTGCACTGTCTGAACTCCACTGAATTTTCCTTACCAAAATGAAATTATAACCAATTGCAATACAGTCTCTGTGGTTACGTTAGGTCAGTCATTTCTGTCAGAGTCAGTCTATTGAAAGCAACAGCAAAGCAAGACCAAGACAAACAAAAGCAAGAAGTGTCTGTTCCGACTCAGTCTTTAAAATTGAAAGTATCTATACTGAATCATAAAGGTTTATAGAATAGGGAAGAAATGTATGTTTTGTTATTAAAGTAAATATATTTGATTTCTCAGAATAATAAGTGTCACAGTGTAAATTCTGCTTAAGGGTGGATTTTAGCTTTAAGGCCACTCAACATATTTTTGCGTCTGTTAAAAAGACTTTCAATTGTATTTTTTCCATTTGCAGTTGCCCAAGAAGCAGAATGAAGAGCAGCAGGAAGAGTGAGAGCAGGAACATCTGGAGAAGTAGAAAAACCAAATCTCCTACTCTGCTTTTCATTTATCTTTTTGCACACTTTTGAAAATGAAACATATACCTATCTGATAAGTGCCTGTGTGAGTATTAGTATCTTGCAGTTTATATTTTGATGAATTTTACTATTAAAGTCTAAGCAAGTGATTTGGTTAATTCATGCATATTCTGCTTTATTTCATTTGTTTTAAACGTTTGTATGACGTATGTCGTAACATCTAGCCTTAACAGATAAATTATAAAAAGGATTTTATTTACGCTGAAATTTGATTTGAAGTTTTCTTGTACAAGTCGTGTCATGGCTCATTAAGAACACTGAGAACATGAAACGCAGACACATGACCTATCTAACTTAATCTTTACCTTGTTACTTCAGCCAAGGACATTTTGTTTTCACCCCTGTTCGCCAGTTCCTTCCTGGTTTCTGCTTCTTTATGTAACCTAAAGCACTTTGATAGATTATTTTGTTAAAAAGGGCTTGAGGAACAGATTTGATAAATTTATGCATCTTTGACCAAGAAAAAAAATAACTGTATTATCGAGGAAAAAAAAATGTCTTTTTATACTGTCGAACATTTGTCTTTAATACTCTTCAGTAATATTTTGATTTTTTAAATCATAACTATAGAACTATATATGTGGTGTTATGATGAGATGGCTTTTGAAGCAGTGTCTCCTGTCCAATCTCCTTTTAAGTAGTGTGAAAAGTGTTGTGTGCTGCTCCTTTTCAAATAGGATTTAAGATTGATAAGAAGTATTTTGTGTGTAACATAGGGTCCACTTTAGAAATACATATTAAATAGGCAACCTCGTGCCTCAGACGTTTGAGAATTTAACATCTGATCAACAAGCTCAACTAGTGAGGAGCAAATAATCAGTGAAATCACCTGGTGTCTTGTTTGGTCGATAAAACACTCATAGCACATGGCTGAATATTCCTGTTTAAGAACAACTGTCTTGATGCTCTTTGTCTTGTGTGGCTATTAAATGTTTAATGAGGAAATGGTTTCACTTTGTATTCTGTCAGTGTTGTTTCATATCTCTTTATACTTCTAGTTCACTAATACCCTGAATAGTAGCAGGGTTAGGCTAAGTAAGGCTAAAAGATATGTTTTTTAATTCACGTTTCCAACAACCCCTTCACGATTGTTTCCTGCTTTGTTGACTTCCTATCATATCTGGTGCCCTATGTGAGGGGAGATAAATAAAACATGCTATTGTATGTACTGAATGCATTTGTTGTCGCATCATAGTAGGGACCCACTTTTTCAGTCACACCAGGATCGAGCTTTAACTTTAAATGACTGAATTTGAAGAAGATTGGAAATCTGAATCTTAGTGAGTGCACCATTAATCATACATGAAAGGCTCCATTAAATGTTTTGGATCACAAAGTTGTATTTCTGTTACTGCTAATGTCACACAATATGGGAATGAGGTATGATTTTGCATCAAACGGTACTACATTAGATGGTATTTAGTTTACTTCCAAGACAGTCTAGTGAACAACCATATGGAGAGTATGGTAAGAAATACAACAGTTCTTCATAGATATGATCATTTATCACATGACCAATCTATTACAATGAGTGAATAAGAGCAATACACAAAATACAAGATAAAGCTGAAGAGAACTGCTGGAGAAAATTGTACCTATTGTAAGTAAATACACTTAACAGTCTGGCAATTAAAGGACAATCTACCTAAAAATACAGTTCATGTTTGATATTCATTGACTAAATGAGGACCACTTTTTAAAAAAAAAACTCTGGTAGTGAAAAATAGCCAACATGTTAATTGTTATTGAGATGATGCATTTTAAAGTGGTGATCATCTGAAGTAGTCCACAAGATGACGTCTTCAAAACCAAACAGCAAGTGTACCTTTTAGGTACTACATCTGTAGGAGTCACCATAAAACAAATGCAAATGGGACTCTTGTTTTTATGAAATAGACAGGGTGGTAGCTACCGTTCATAATGAGGAAACTGAGGTCTGAGGTTGAGTATTTTTTAGGTCAATTCTAGTATTTTCACACTTAAAATGTCAATGAAATAAATTATTCAGTATTTCTCCAACAGAATTTTATTCCTTCATTGAGACCTTAATATCATATTGTATTGATTTGTTTTCCAGATTTGTAATTTCCTTACAGTGTCATAGGAAGCTTCCTGGAAAGAACTCTGTAATCTGGCACTAATTATAGGGAAATCAGTTATTTAGTTAGTTGTGTTGAGTTTTATACGCAGTAATCAATTTCCAGACTTTGCGAAAACTATATAGAAGTAATTACAGAATGTAAATACATTGAATAGCTATTGCCGAAAAAATGCAGACAATAGACTTAAAACAGGGCCTGATTTCACGAAAACCCTTAAGGATTATCATGCCTGTATTTGAGTTTCCACACACAGAGCTTCAGTGGCTAACAGTGGCACTAATCACCCCCCATACATGGAGGCTGTTTTGCGTCTTCCCACAGAGCGGCGCGCTCTGAATGAGCGCCGGGAGAAGCCGGGGACAGAGAGGGGCGGGCTTACACCTTTCAGTGGGAATCCTCTGTTCAAAAAGCTGCCAACGTCCCCTCGTAAGAGTGTGTGGGCCTGTTTTCTGCTTTCACTGCGACCCAAGAGACGACAAAAGAGGACCGAAATATGCTCTCCATCAGCGGGACACAGGTTTATTTTCGTTGACTCAGAAGAAGTTTCTGACTTTAACTGCGCTGAAGTTTGAGACAGACTGCTCTGAGAAAAAAAAAAAAAGACACGAAAACAAGCTACAAGTCGTGCAGGTGGTAGACCACACGTTGACCGGGGAACCAGATCACACCAAGACTCACCATCCAGACCTTCTCGTCTCACCTGAGCCTGACAAGACAGATTGAACATGTCTGTGGAGAGTTACTCCGCGCTGGATGAGTCCTCTCTCCGAGCCTTGGTGAGTAGATGAATGGAGATGCTCTGGACTGAAGTTACAGCTACCTGTCCTCCGTTTATCATCATTATCTTTAGTTTGCGTTCTGTGCATCATATGGAGTTAATTACCTTACATGGGGGTGAGGTCTTATATGGAAAAGTAATGTGAATTAATTCCTCATTATACTGGTGTAGGTCTGTCACTGTTACTATATAGAAAATGAAGGCAGTCAACATTTTTAACCATGATACTATAAAACAGTATAGCCATTACTGTCATTTTCATAGCATCTCTCTCCTGATCCTGGCAGGTGGTCTGCACACATACAGAGCTTCTGTGTACCTTTTACAGACCACAGTGCATCATCAGTCATCAGGAACTAATCAGCAACTATTGTTTCAGTCATTTTTATATTGCTGTTTAATATCTTTTGAGTTTTTCGACTGTTGATGGGACAACACAAGACATTTGATGGTCTGAGGAATTTAAAAGGGCATTTTTTTTTTCATCATTTCTTAGAATAAACAATCGATTCATTGAGAAAATTAGTTAGTTGCACATCCAATAATGTATGTGCCTGTGAGAAGTTAGGTGTGTAGTAAGTTATCAGTGTGTTATCACTGCAGGTGTAAACTAGTTTTAAAACCATAAGATTAATCGATTAGTCAGATTGCCAACAATTTTGATAATCGCTCAACCGTTTAAGTCATTTATCAAGCAAAAATGCACAGACACTCGCTCATTTTAGCTTCTCAAATGTGAGGATTTGCTGTTTTTTCTCTGTTTTGTATCATTGTACCTGTAAACTGGTGATTGTAAAAACACAAGACATTTTGAACACTGTCGCTGAACACTTTATACACTAAACTATTAATCAAACAAGTAATTGACAGGTTGATCCATGAAGAAAGTAATAATTAGTTTCAGCCCAATCTTAATCTTCCTCTCGATGACACACAGCAGACATCTCTATCACAAAGTAGTGGAAGAAAGTAACATATATTTCACTTGTAGGTGATTCACATTGATGTATTACACTTTGTCCTTTACTGAAGGAGACATTATGTCACAAGTGTGAGCCGCAAATCAGTATTGATAAAGTGAACATGTACAAAAAAGAGACTTCCTGGTTCACAGTTGCATTAGTCATGTCCTAATTATTTCCTGAGACGGAGGAAGGTGAGACATTTGTCTGTCTGACAGGTATCATGACACCTGTAACACAGACACATTAACAAGGACGCATGAGTCACCCTGTCCGTGTTTGGACATAGTTACACTGAATCACACTTACATATATGCAACAGATGTACATGAAGCATCTGGGCAACACTGTCCTTACTGTGGTTTTTCATTCTGGAGTAATAACTAATATATAATGAACAAGAGGTTTGTGTCATTAAAGTTTTGATTGAACTACAGTGTTAAAACTGCAGTAACTGATTTAAACTGGACACTTGACTGTGTGCTTTAAGAAGAGGCCATCTCAGAAAAGAAAGCATTTTGATTTCTGCTCTTAAAGAGCAGTAAACCTGACAAGAAAAGGGCTGTTTACTTTGGAACAAGGCCGGGTATAAATATAATATTTTGTTGACCTGTCTGAGACTATTTAAACTGTATAAAGACAGCCGGTCCTTTATTTCCCCAAAGTCTAGAAACCAGGCTCAAGAGCTTTCATCTCATAAATCACTTAAATGAAAACGCTTATCACGAATGACATTATGATAGCGGGAGATCAAGAATATATCAAGGACATAATATTCTTCTTTCAGCATAATGATTTACTTTTAACAAGGGGATTGATTGCTTTGATCAGCAATTAGTTTATCTATAGAGGAAGAGGGAATATGGATTTATGTTTTTTTGATACTGAGTTTGTTGCTCCAGATTTCCAGGTGTGTGGACTGGCTTTTTATCTCTAATATTTTATATCAGAGATGGTTTTGCAACAATGACATTACCTTAGACCTCAGCTCATTCTTATTATAGAAATCAAGCTTTGTCCGAATCTTCCTGTGTGGCCCGTATCCTGCGAGAGCTCGCTGTAAAAATGCTGGCATTTGTCTGGAGAGCTGCAGCAGCTGAATAAAACGCATATCATGCAGACGTTGGAATTCATGGGGTTTGTCATCATGTGACGCCGATGTTCAACACATTACTGAAGTGGATTTGAAATGCCTGCTCTTCTTAGTGCCGAGCGTCTTCCCCACAGCTTCCCTCCCTCAGATGTGACCAGCAGCTATAAGGTCACCAAGATCCCACATTTTCACTGATGGTGTTTGTGGTGACTCGAGTGTCAGGGTTTTCCACAGTCAACTCTGTGATGTAATTTTAAAGTCTGCTCCACAGAGACATGATTGGGTTTTTATGAAATCTAACACTCTATTCTGTGGCATTCTTATATTCAGTAATTGTTGAGGAGTTTGTGAATGAAGAATAGTATTTGAGGACACCAGTAAAAGATGACGGACATTCAGAGATGCTCAATGAAACTGCTAGTAAAGCCAGTGGAGGAGCTTATATTAAACAACAGTTGGGTAATGAACACATACTCCAGGCCTGTGTTGTGCTTAATGAATTAAACAGTCAGAAGGTCATATGGCCGCCTCTCTAACGCCACTAATCCCATCTCTACACTTCTTTTCAAAGCCCAGGCTGCCTTTTATATTGTCCATTTAATCCCCTCCATGGCAACCAGGAAAAGCATTTTTCTTTTCTCTCGGCCAGCACAATTATTTAAATATCCACCAAAATAATCAGTTGGTGTCCCAGTTTCTTTGGTGGAGGATGCTTGCTGTGGGGCCATCTGTCTGAACGGTGCTCAAGATCTGTGGACACACAAAGACAAAAGCTCCTGAGGCCAGTCGGAGAAAAGCTCCTTCCAACCAAACCACTCCAACCACTATCACTTAAAAATAGATTTTATCAGCTGATTAGCAGCTCAGAGGATGATGATTATCAGCTGTTACGCCCCTGAGTCTGCTGTGTGGAAATAGTTTCCCGTGTGCATGCATCAAACCTGCAGGACGAGCCAGGTCTACAGGTGTCTGTTGTTGTTGGACACTTGTGCACCTGCCTACGTAGCTAAGAATAAGGTTTGACTTAAGCAATCTGTCAGCCACACAGTGATCTCCCTTCTAATTATCTCTGGATCTCCTCCCTGCGGCGCCACATCATCGGAAGTTTGCAGGGAAAGTCTAAATGTCATTATATGCGAAATATAAATCCTATTGACTGATTGTCTTTTACTGGTTGTGGTCTGCTAATGCACAAGTCTGTCTTTTCATTTTTGAATTTGACACGACCGCTCGGAGACATTTACGTCTGTGGCGCCTGCTGGGTTGATTTCACATGCTGCATGTCTCACATAATGATTTGTAACTAGTCTTGCCAGCCCTGTGACCGTCCTTTCTCCCTGGTGAGCAGGAAGCATTCACACATGTTTAAAATAGGGCAATTTCACTCTGTGGTCCGGCCTCGGTGATATATGGGACCCCTGGGCTTTTCGTTTTATGGCTCTCTGGACCCTTTGTGTGTTGACAAGGGCTCAACAGTTACAGTCTGAGAGGAAGAATGGGGTTGTTTTGTAGGCTCTCAGTACAGTTCCAGCTTCTCCTTACCCCCCGGAGACGTGGTCCAAAATGTCAGCCTCATCATCAGGAACGAATAAATCGGAAAAATTATGCTGCATTATATAACTGTCTGGGACATTTTCAGATATAGGTGCTTTTATATTGTCTTACACTTGAAGCAAATGTTGTCTGGGGCAGTATGTATTTAGAAATGTCTTCTCTTTTCATTTTTATTTTGTTAAAGTTAAATACAGCTGCAGCAATTATTAGATAGACAGAAAATTAATTGGCAACTATTATAATAATAATAATAATAATTGTCATTTTCAAAAACATTTTGTTGGCTTCAGCTTCGCAGATGTGAAGATTTGTGGCTTTTCTTCATAATACATGATGGCAAACTTAATATGTTTGGGTTTTGGACAGTTGGTCCGAAAACAAAACATTTGGAATTGAAAGATGAATTGATAATGAAAATTTGAATCTGTAAGACTGAAGAAAGTCTGAAATTGCAGGTGCATGACACTGCAGGACTTCACCTGAACCTCGGCAACAATCATGAAAACCATTTTCCTTTCTTCAAAGAGGCTATGTGTTTCGGATGCAAGCTGTTGCATGCAACAGATCTTCCTTTGAATACAGCTCCCCCACTCCTTGCCACACACACACACACCCACCCACACACACTCACAAGGAAAAGAAAAAAGAGTCTTAAGTGTTTTATGCTCCTGACCATTGATAACTGCTTCTGTGTTTATGCTGGCAGTTGGTGAACATTACTGCCTTTGACCTCAAAGCATGTTTACAGGGTGATTCTGTAAGTGTTTCTCTCCCCTCCTCTAAACTACAAGCGCAGCGTTCACAGTGCACACCTGATTTTTTTTTCTGCTGAGCCTGTCATCATTCTCACAGGTATTTACTCCCTTCACATTTCCACAAAGCGTTTCCCATATGATCAAGTTTCAAAGGTGTCAGCGAGGGGGTAATGGGCAGTTAATCATTCAGGGCAGTTTTTCCCTCTAAACTGACACTTTAGAAACATTATTATCTACACTGTTGCAGAGTCCATCGCAACAACAAGAACAGTGGAGTTACAGCCTGCAGACTTCAGCCTCTGACAGCGAATATCCAAATACAGGGCCAGGGAGCACAGAGATAAGAAGCCATTTGTTTGTTTGATAAAACAGGAAACTTTTGTTACTGGATACTGCTATAAATAGCCTGCCAGTTGGCTCTGAAAGGATGAGAAAAGAAAAGCAGTGAACTTTGAGACGATGTGCATATAAACTCCACCAAAGTCTATTTTTGGTCTGTGGCCTTTAAGTAGTCAGTTGCTCTGGAACAATAATTCAGAGTAAATGGAGGACACTTGGAGATGTATTTCAGTAAACATTTACTCCACGTTTAAAGTTGAAAATGAGTTCAGTGTGTCATATTTCCTTATTGAAGAGGATACTTGGTATTGTTTTGACATTTTGAAATGTTGGATACTTTAGAAATATAAGCTGCAGCAGTGTTTCATTAATAAACAGTATACCAGGCGGTCATCATAAAATGCCAGCAAAGAATAATGTGGCAGTTTAACTCTTAGTATAACAAACAAACCTCAAAGAGGTTGATTTGACTTGTGCGAGTGAGGTAATGTGATTATATTCTTACCGTTTGTGAATGTATGTGTTGCTGCTTAATGCTCATCGTCTATGAATTATGCAGTTCTGTAGTGAATACCAAAAGGCATTGTGTGAATCCTTGAGGTCTATCAAATGTGTCGAGTACATTTGCTTACTCATAAAACATTTGTATGGCCGATTTCTTTTTCTTTTTTAACCTTATAAATCGTGTTTACATCCATGTTTGCTAGCTTGCAATCTTCTATTGACTTTGTAGGTGCATTTCTACATTTCTTGGCACCTCCGACTGTCGATCAGCAGAATAGCGTGAAACCAGCGGCAGAATGTGAATCACATCGTGTTCTTGCGCCAGTGTGCGTGTGCACGACACAAACAAAAGGGGACCCTCTTGTGAAAACATTGCTCCACAGTGCTACTAGTGGTCAAATCCTCCACAGGGTAACGCTGAGTCAAAATGCAGTCAGTGGTGAGACATTGAGCATGATGGAGGGAAGAAACAGCAGAACCAACCTGCGGTTACAGATGGAGGTCAAAGAGCTACAGCTTGACAAACGGAGGCGACTCCAGCTGAGAAAACTGACCTCAATCATATGATCTTATGATCTGTGCAGTATAGACTCAATAGATTAATGCAGTATATTTTGCCTTGATAAATGGGGATGTCAACCAAGAGGTGAACCAATTTTTGTAAGCATGTGATGTGAGACGGACTGTGCTGTCAGAGCTGCTGTGTGGTGAGTGATCCAGCAGAGAGGCTTTCTGTGACTGATCTCCATCTGTCTGGATCGTCATTCTGCCAAATGGAAAAGGTCTGGAAAAGGGATAGAAGGTTTTGCTTTTTATCCTCCGTCTCCTTCACTACCACCAGGCGTCTCTGGCTAGCGAAATCCCAGTTTGAGTTTTAAAGCTTTAGGCGCTCTGAGGTTTTTTGTGACAAACACTTTGTCTGTTTTTCCAGGTGTTTTAGACTCAGAAGAAACACTTAGCAGATGTGTACAATCTGCTTTGTGGCTACTGTTTCAGTCTCCACGCCTAATCTATAATGTCCCAATGCGAGCAGACTTTTTCCACAATTTTTCACTATTATCAGATCTAATAGAAGATTCTATGTTTTAATTTGTGCAAAATTGACTCTTTAACCTGAAATTTGGTTAACGTCTACTCTTTCGCTCTCTCGTCATTGCCGAGATGCAATAAAGAAGCCTTTGATGTTCAGCACCCATTTGCTTTAGTTGTAAGGTACCATAACAGGGCTTTGGCTTTACATTGGAATACTAAGGTGTGGCTCTGTTTTATAGGGAAAAATAGCAAACAGAAAATAGCATGCAGCACTCTGCAGGATCAGACTTTTTTTAGAGAGAGATGAAGAGAAAGACAGAGAGCAGAGAGAAATGTAGAAACACTGTGGTTTTGGCCTTTTCTATATTGTCTCCCTCAGGAAAGAGCCATTTCCTGAGATGCACTAGAAATCGTCCAGCGGATGTTGATGTTTTGCTTTCCAGCCCACTGTTGTTAATGTTGTGGCATTCTTGAGAAATAACAGCAGATCTTTTAAATGTAATTTGGCTTTGTCTGTCTGTCAGTGTTTGTCTCTCACTCCTGTTGATATAGTTACTGTGGATTTCCAGAGTCAGCATGGCTGGCTCTCATGGATCTATTAGAACAGTTTGTGCTCTGCAGCCTCCCAAAGTGCTTTAAACCCCCCCGCTGTTTCCTTCTCTGGGACACCCCTCTCACCTCATGGCTCTTCCCTCATTAAACCAAAAGAGCCGGTCACGCAGAGCTTCAGTTTGACCAGTGATGCCCCATATTTGGAGAAGCTCTAGCTCCTGCTGTGACCTGCTGAAGTGCAGGATCCAGTGCAGTCTTTCTTATCTCTTTATTTATGAAAGCTCCTTCCTGCTGGAATCTGTCATGCTGTATCAGATCTTCTACTTATGACCACGGAGGGAAGATACCAATATACTGAACTAACTAACTGTGGACAGCTCCCTTACTCACTGTTATTGTTACTTTCCTATGATTGGGTGTGATGATGTCAAAACCATTGCATTAGAGATTCAATAAAGTGGCACAGAATGTGAAGCTCTTGGCATCCAAACACATCGATTATACAACATAATTTACTAGGGAAAAACTTCTGTAGGTACATATTTTACTTGCAAAAGATCCAGCTCTCAAACTTTTCTAACCGTTGTTAGATTGTTGTGGCATTGTGGGTAATGTAGGCCTCTTTTGACAAGGAATAAGAATCACTGATTCTGCTTTTATTTCCTTAATTTAGGGATTTTATCTGTGCAAAATTGAATTGAGTCAATAGGTTTTAATAATATATTATACAGCTCTGGCAGTTTGTAGCAGAATAATGAGACCTCTTTTTGACTACGTTGGCTGATATGAAACCCGTAGATGAGGCCAGCTCCCGAATGTGGGGCACAGTCATCCCGACTAGGCTGTAACTGACCTGGATCCCTCTCTTTGTGACCTGACCTGCAGCTCAGAAGGGAGATGCATTCAGACGGGACAAAGTGTGTCCGTGTGTGGAGCCAGACAGGGCCAAAACGGGGCCAAAACGTCTCACGGAGGGAGGCGGTGGATCAAGCCCAAGAGAAATATGTTCTACTGTGGGACGATTATAAGTTAGAGTGGTCGGATATGCAACAATTCTGCAAGATTGGAATTGACTTTGAGGTCCTGCACAGAGCTGAAAGGTCAATATTTTACTGTTCAGATCAAAGCATCAACCACGTGTGCACAATCAAGTGTGTGCTGATTAATCCATCAGCATGTGGAGTCCACTGCACTAATGTAAGACCAACAACACATGTGAGTTCAGATCTGTCTTCAGTGCATCATTACAGTCCTATAGAACATTGCTGATGCCTGTACCCCCTCTCACCCACATGCATTCCTCCATGCGTCCTTTCTTTATGCCTGCTACCTCAAGTGTAAAGAGGACACTGTTTTCCCAGGTCTGCTGTGGGCCTCTGTCGTACCATCCAGTTATTAATAAAGGTTAAGCCCTCCCACACGTGTAGCCGCACTCATAAAGAGCATGTTGCTACATGTGCAGTAATCTTTCTGTCCCCCCAGCTTGTATATTTCACAGGTACTCCCTCTTTTCAATGACGGCTCAGTGTGCTCTGTAGCACAATGAGTTTTAGGCTCGAATCAGGTTCGTTTCTTTGTTAATGTTTCAGCCGAGAGGGGACTGAAACTCCCTCTTCTGAAAAACCAGGAGTCCCATGCCTTGCAGGGCTCTCATGTACCCTGATTATATTCCCATTTTTCAATGGGTGTGTGTGTGTGTGTGTGTGTGTGTGTGCCAGCCGGCCTACTGTACACATGCATTGTTTTCCTGAGGCGTTGACAAGTGATTTATAGGCTGCCACCTGATTCAGATTGGCGTTTTGCCCCAAAGCAAGGCAATAAAGAGATTGAAGAGTGATAAACATATTTCTGAACTTTCTCACCATTTGTTCTCTATTTGTTTATTTGTGTCTGTCTCAATGTCTGTACCAGTCCGGCTTCCTCGGTGGCAGCTGGTAATCCACTTCAGCTCTGCTACCAGGAGTGTCCCGTGTGTCCTTATAAGGGCAAACTCACTTGTGGGCTTGACACAAGTGAGTTTAAAGCACTGATCCGATCTACTGCCTGGCTGCACTCTAACCTCAGCCTGCTCTGGAAATTATTACTGTAGCCCTCATTTCATGCACAAACACACAGACCCCCCCCCCCACCTCTCACTCATACCCATACACGTGGACTCGCGCGAACACACATTTCTTGCAGAAAGTATACATACTCCTTTGTGTCAGGGAATTTGCTCGACACGTCATAGTTCACAAAGTAGAAAGTGTTAAGTACCAAAACAGCCAAGCACGTGCACACCCACTGGGAGTCAAAAGGTCGGGACTCGGCCTGAGGGGTCGTTGTGCTCCCAGACAGGGCTGGGTGGGTGGGTGAGTGTGGGAGGGTGAAGGTAGATGTTGTCCACACACCGGGCTGTGATGTTTGACCTGACCTTTGTAAACCACAGCACACAACACAACTAGAGAGACACTCATATGTAGTAGTTTTAGTATCTATAACAAAATGAGACGCTTTTCTGTTCCTTTCTTTGAAGAATGTTTTATGTTTTTTTCCACAAAAACTTGTCTAAATAGAATAGACTATATAAAGAATAAAATATCCCTATTTTTATATACAGTCTGTGGTACAGAGACATATATAAGCTTAGATATCATAAGTGGTTGATAAATGTTTCAGTTGCTAGACTAAATGTTCTAATGAAGAAAAATAGAGGGGTGTAATTAGGACAAATCTGAACTTGTACAATATTTGCTTTCTGTTTAGCTGAGTGGTCTGACTCTTTTCACTTCCACAGGTTTAACTCAATCCTGTTTCAGTGCTGCGCCCACAGGGTAGTTGTTATAGCGTGTGTGTGTTTAGCTCGGCTATGGACAGCAGACCCACTAAATAGCAGCCCAGTATATTTTAACTACCTGCAGAACCTTGACTTCTTGCCATATTTGACCGCTTCTGAGGCTGTTTCCATGTGTGGCGCAATAAATTAAACACACTTCACAAACTTGGAAATCATATTTAAACTGGTTTCTCTCATGTGTAGCAGATGAGTTCAGAGGGTGTTTCTGTCCTCAGGAGTGTGTCACCAGCTGGTCAGGATTACTGCTAAACCATGAACGCTTTCTAATTGGCCGTGATTGATTGAGCTGCTTCAGTCGGATGTCTTTGGATAGGTTTGAGGTTTTAACTCCAAAGAAAGCTGCTGCTCGGCAGGAAGTGACTCAACGCGACCAGCAGTACAGTACAAGCCTTAGCAGGTCTGCTTGTGAAATATTAAAACATTTTTGTTGTATCTTGCTCCTCACCACGGTATGATTCCAGACAAATAAGGTAATCAGGTTTATATCAGTGAGTAAGTGCATTTGAATAAAAAGAGTTTGAAGCAGTCGCCCCAGTTTCTACAGGATAGTCTTTTCTCTCCTCACCCCGTCAGTCGCTAACACCTCCTCCATCTTGTTCCTAACATTGTATGTCACCGGCTGAGTCAGGTGAGAGGCCAACAGGTGTTACAGCAGCTTCCTCAGTGCCGCTGATGAGTCTTCAGTAAGTACAGCAGAGCAGACTGTAACATGACTACCCCCCCCCCCCGCGCACGCTGCCGCCGCCGCCGCCGTCGCCGTCATTAAAGGTGCTGACAGCTCAGTGACGTCTCGCTGACTGCATCATTTTCAGTAAAACATATTTGTGTGTGTGACCTATTTGTTGTGTTTTATGTCTGACTCATACGTCTGTTAGCAGTAAAAAGCGTGAAAAGCTTTCTGTCTGGGTGTAACGGCTGCTCTCTGGGCCACAGTGTTGTTGTTGTTTTGAGCCACAGTGACTGTTGGTTACCCAGAGGTCTGTGGCCCGGTTTGAAAAATGCCATTGGGGATGGTCAGCGGTGTAAGGTGGTGTCACTGTGTAACTAGATTGATCCCCCCCCCCCCCGTCCCACTGACACAGTTCACTCTCTGTAAAGACCACTGTGATGTGGAGGTTTTGTCAAATGGACTCTGTTTCTCCACGAGCGCCTGTTTCCGTCTCTGGTACTTTAACGGTTATTCTGTTTTCTTTGGCAGGCACCCAAGTTTAAGGTGTGTTTTATTTGCTTGGGTTACGCCCACTCATTGCCTGCCTGTGCAGGGAATTTATTGGTCGACTTTTTTTTTTTTTTCCCTCTTTTCAAATTCGTAAAGGAAAAGTCAGTTAAAGCCACTGTCTTGGTGCCAGCTGGAGTGGCCAGTTGAATTTAGTGTTTACATGTTGCAACCAATCCAAACTGACTCGACATGCAGCCATCTGTGCACTGATTGGTCCATTTGAAACTCCTTGTTTTATAGCAGGTAAAAGTCAAAGTGCTGACGTGCACATGTAGGGATTGTTTTTCATCTCTTATCATCACATCATGGCTGTTATTACGCTCGCTGTGTTTCTAGAAAGATTACTGTAACTGATTCAGACAGTTCTGCACTCTATCACATGCTCTGAGTTTGGGAGTCGTCCATGGCCTTTTTATTTTGTCGAACATTTTCTTATGGGATTTTGCTTTACGTTTAAACTGATATGCACAGTACATGCAGCCTGTTTTGAAATGCTAAGCTAAGCAGAAGTTGAGTAGAGACCAACGCTTGAGGCTGTTCTCTTATATCTCAATAATGAATAAATAAATCAGTCAATCCTAAAACTTGGCAGCGTACTGGCTATATAATCACATCATGACATTCAAGCTTGACAGTGTGGTAACAGACAGCTCCCTTGGTTAGAGTGTGTTTGTGTGTGTGTGTGTGTGTGTGTGTGTGTGTGTGTGTAGGCATGGGAGAGAGACACTGGACAATGGTAGAAATGAGCAAGTGTGTTGTCATTTCCTGTCTCCTCCTGATTTCCTTGCTTCACAATCAAAAACTCACCGCTGTCGCTGCTGGTCGTCGTATCATCTCCCTGCTGGGTTGGATCCAAACCTAGTTCCTGATCAGCAGATTTCCCTACCATCTCTTTCCTTGTGAGTCAGCAGGAATGTGAGGAATGACCTGTATGAGGCCTGGCCCTTTCCCACCCAGCTCTCATCTGCCCATTTTTAGGCATTCCCAGGGTCCAGCTTCTCTTTCATTTTTCTCTTTTTCACTTTGTCATCCTTTCTCCCTGTTAACCGCTTTACTTTGCCCTCTTATCCTTCTCCTCTTCCCTCATGTCCTTTCTTCTTTTCTGAGCACTTTCTCCTCTTGCCCATTATTTTCAGTCAGCTCAGCACTTTAAATTTCCACAAATTACAGTATATAGGAGAGCCCCTCTGAGCTATTGCAGCTTGGGCTGCATACTTTCTTACACCACAGCGAGACCTCAAAACCACTGGCCCTCTTCATCTCTTATGAGACCCCCCCCCATCCTCCTCCGGGCCCAGCAGGGTGGGGTGGGGGGGGCACATCAACCCCCTTTTCAACCCATCAGGGTGCAAGGCTTAGCTTAACAACCACATCCAGCTCCCTCTAGTAGAAACCAGTTGGCATGCAAAGGTTTGTGTCTCGACTAACTGGTGCAGCAGGAAACCTTAAAGTGTGTGTTTGTGCGTGAAGTGTATCAGAAAGCAGGAGCTGCTCATCTCTGCATGTGTTGACAGGTTCCCGCTGTCGGCCAAAAGACAGATCTGTCTCTCACATGACAGGAGAGGACTCCCTCTACCCTCCCATGCTCACGGCTGTTGCTAACATGAAAGCAACCAGCTCGCTGACTGGTGTGTCTGTCTGCAGGCGAGCTTTTATACACACATGCACCTTAATTGCTCCTCTTTAAGTTTAAAAAAAATAAACCCTCTAGAGCTGATGAAATGGCTCAGTAAGTGTTTCAAGTGAGCCACTTCAACGCCTGAGTCTCTGGGGCCCCCTGCAGCCTGGCTACTGTTCAACCAAGATGAATTACAGCCAGAGAAGAAGACACCTGGCTGATGGGTCGACCCGGAGAGCTGAACACTTCTTTCTTATATCCGAGCACCAGCTGTTGCCGTGCCTGTTTCTCATCCTCTGCTCCTGGCTCAGGTGGTCCTGTCTTTTCACATTAGCGAAGTCAGATCACTTGTCATCACCAATCTATAAGCCGATCATCGGCCCTGCTGACCCTGTAACTCCCTACCACACATTTAAAACTAAGCCAGGGACGTTCAGTCTAGTACTGTCTGGAAGTCACACACCTGAATGATAGTTAAATGTATTACCTGTCAGCTATGACTCTCATTAGGCTGCCGTAATTGACAAAACTTATGGTCAACAGCCATGCCAGTGGCTCTCTTGCTGACGAACCACAAATGTGCTGGTGATGCTCGAGTAAAAGTCAGGGGATCACCAAAGTCAGTAGGAATAATCCTTTAATCACAAATTCCCTTGAAGGTGGATTCCTAAACATTTTAGGATACTCTGTCTCTCTGGCGGGACAGCAGTGTGTTATGGCAGATTGACTCAAAGTCTGCTCCTGCTTGTAAACAAGTGTTTATCCCTGTTTGACAGGGTTAATTACAGAGGGCAAGAGACGGCGACTGAAAGAAGTTAGAGCTTCGACCTTATGCTATGAGCCCTACAGTTCTGCTTATTCACCGGCCTGTACTTACTCAGAAGACAAGCCTTTGACCCTTCACTGTAACAGTGGATTCTGAACTGTGTGGCCATTTCCTCACCATGTTTCTGTGCAAAGTGTGACAAGTGGCTAATCTTTGCAAGCCAAATGTTTGCCGTCCTGTGTGGCGTCCCACTGTGCTGGTACACTTTTAACATTTGCATTTGTCTTCATGCCCTCTTGTTGTTTGTCTTTTTATGTTGTGCGTGTAGCTGGATGGAACCGTAGATCTGGACGAGAGGCGCCTCATCCGTTCAGCCATCCGGGAGTTAAGGAGAAGGGAGATAGAGGACATGGAGGCCGCTCTGGCCAGCAAGAGATTTCGACCCACACGCCTCAAACAGCAGGAGGACAAGGAGAACCAGCACAGGTAACACACACACACACTCACACTCAGAGATATTTCCTAATGACAAACTGCAGGTGAACTGGAGATGCTGAGAAAACATCATAAACCCAGATGCAGCATTCCTCTACTCCAATGGGAAAAGTCTGGAAAAGTCACGTCAGGAAATCATAGGGGACAGAAAACTGCAACCGCAGTTAATTCTCCATTTTCCATTGTGTCTGCACATTTCACAAGAAATACTCTCACCTTACAAAAGTTTGTCCTTATGTCAGATTATCTGTCAGCATTTAAGTCCTGAGAGTCAGACTGAAGTAGTTTTTCTCAGGTCATTTATTTGTCTTCCTTATCGTTTGTTTGGCCTACTCTGAGACTTCTCGTTGTTTTATCAGTTCAGTAATACACAATTCCCAGCACCCGTCATCCAGCTGAGGATTATGGATGACCTGATAACTCTGCTCTAATGCCACCTTTTGTCATATAATCAGTAAACAAGTTGTTGCTGGACAGGACAAACAGGCTTTATTTATCAAAGAGCATCTTTGTGATTATCTATATTATAAAGAGCCTTAGAGGAATACAAGTCTCCGTCAAATGTCATGTTACTTGACTAAAATGTTAGACAAAGATATTAAGATATTTTTATGGGTGATTTATGTTATCTGGGTGATCAATACAGGCTTTTCTGACGAACTTAAGCAAACCCATCACAACTAAACTTTGTCCTGATTGGCTCTGCTTGCTAAAGAATTCCTAAGATCTTTCCAATCATACAAATTCAGCAGGTTTTACCTCATCAGATTAGAGAAGCTGCAGCTGTTAGCCAATCAGCATCATGCCAAAACATCATGAAGCACCTTTTGCTCTCCTTAGCTGCAGTATATTTGACAATAAAATCACAAAAATCTAATAGTATGGGAACTTGGCTATGGCTTTGACGGCCTGAATTTTCGGTCTTGTTGCAGGTGTTAGTCAATCGCTGGTAATTTCTGGACTGACGCACAGTAAAGATTTAACACTTTTGGATGTGAAGAGGATACTCAACTTTCTGCTGTCGTTCTCTTTCTCTGTCTGTGTTAAGACCAGTGGCCGGGCCTAATCACTTCCATTCACTGATACTCTCAGAAGACTTGGGTTACAATAACACTGAAGCTGCTAGAGGAAGCATACCCGCTGTAGCAATTGCACGCACGTGTTAAAACACACCTACAGACACACACACCAAACCTGCCTGAAAGTTGCATGATCCGGTGCCTCTCAGTGGAGGAGTTTGAAATATTCCACTCCAACGTGCCACACATCCTTTAATACCAACGACTGGAGGAAAGTGCAGATAATGAGAGAAGTGGAGGAGCGTATGAGTAATAAAAACCGACAGTGAAATAGAGAAATACGAGGCTGAAAAGAGGGAGGATGAGAGCAGCCTTTTTCAGGCGCTGTGTGTCATTGCTGTCAAATCTGTTATGCCAGAGTATCACTTTTTCCACGCTTGATTTGGGAGCGTTTCCTCCCAGCCAAGAAATGTGGTAAATGTGTATTGTCTTCTGCTGCTTTTCACATGCAGAGAGGCCTCCATTATAACCACTTCACTGTCTCTCTCCCTCTCTCAGGTCAGAATCCAGCGACAACTTGGACGTCCTGTCACGAAAACTGCAATCAATCCAGGACATCGATGAGCTCACGAAAATGGTGAGTATTAACGGACAAAAATGATGAAATATGGTGACACTGCATGCTTGTCCTGTGTGCGCTGACATTTTGTGTGTGTGTGTGTGTGTGTTTGCGCGAAGCTCCGTGCCGCCAGCGAGTATGAGGAGAGGAAGATGATCAGAGCAGCCATCCGACAAATCCGAGATGAACAGCAGCAAGGTGAGTCCAGCTGTTTGAGTCAAGCTGCGTCTGTGTGTCTTTTAAATAAGATACCACTGGTCTGTGAGAAAGATGCATCTTTTCACTGACTAGAGGAAAGTGTATGAACTCAGATGTGACACCAGTTGTGTGATTGTAACAAAACATTTAATGTTGACGCATTTTGTGATTGTGTTCTGGCAGCTTGCGACACACATCTATCAGTCCTTGCAAAGTGCATTCATTTGTTTAATTAGGACACTGTAAGCCAAAATCAAAAATATTATAAATATGATGTGATATTTTACACCACTGCTCCAATCTTGATGAGACTTTGAAACAAATTCTGGCAGTTAAAAAGGAAGGCACTGATTGGCCTGCTGACATTACAGGTGAAAACTGCTTAACTGCTAGTTTAATTTAAATTAACCTGCGGGGTAAATGCATGCTGTTAATGAGCCTCCTATGCATCATTCATGTCGGGGGAGATAGCGGTCTGTCTGTGGTCGCCATAGTTACGTGGCAGATCTACCTATGATGCTGGATCAGATAGTGGATTCCTGTCATTCCTTAGCGCTGTCTGGCCTGTGTGAGGCCCCTGTCACTCTGAAACACTGTGATGCAAACACTGACTGCCCAGCCTCTTCCTATGGGACCACACCTCAGATAATCATCCTCTTTCACCTCGTGTGTTTTGCTCTTCTTATAAATTTTACAAATGACCAGAAGTTTGACACCAGATGGGATAATGAGTCATCTACTTTGTTTTAATTCTTGTACTACTGCTGTCTGTGTGTTTTTAGGGACTGTGGAGCGAGGTAAAGCTCCTGGTCGCTGCCTGGAGCCTGAGAGTGTGGAGCCCCAGAGCAGCATGGGAACTGGAGTGAGTACAGCAGAGTTATCTAGAGCGAGCCATCAGTGTCATTTATGGGAGGAGAAATAATTAAATGTCTGAATGTCACATTACAACTAATGGGTGAACCGTCTCAAGTCAGCTTCCATTTGCAAAAAAAACATTTACGTGTGCTGAGTTTGTTTGCATGGCAACAGAAACCACTGAGCTTTCTTTGCTGCCACGATGAAGAATGCAGCAAACAACAACAGGCATTGTGACTTGAGTCACACACTGTGTCATGAATGTGGCCACACACACACACACACACACACACACACACACACAAAACACCTGCTTTGGCTGCCACGGAGCAAGGAATGTGTCTTTTTGTTTTTTACATCCTCATTCAGGTTTGGCCAAGTTTGAGAAGAAAGATGAAATTTACTTTGAGCCTGGTGTTTAGTGAAGGCAGTAAATTCTTTTTGACAGCCACTGTCATTTTGCACTCATCTGTCTGTGCAGCCATTCACACTTTGAGACAGTTGCACACTGAAATTAAAAGTTTAGAGTGAGGGCGTGTGAGAGAGAGACAACAGGTTCAAAGAATTTAAAGATTTAATTCAATTTTATCTGATTTGATCAAATACTTTAATGGTGTTACTTCATTTTACTTTGACTACATCCCATGTTGCTGAATCCCTCTTCAGTCACACTCTAAAACTCTCAGCTGACTGGCCCTCTAGTGGATGACAGTGAACTTTGTTTTCAGAGTTTAACTTTTGTCTTTTTCAGCGTAACAGATTGAATTATTTGATTGTGGCAGCAAACGTGATGTGAAGACGTGAGTTTTAACTGTTTGGGAGAGTCTTCCAGGAGCCAGATGTTATCTTATCTGCTGTGTTTGATCACAGTTTTTTTTGATGAAGGCTCTGTTTCCTCTGGATGAGATTTCTGTGGAGGAAAACAAAGTTAATTCTTACTGTATGCGGTCACTGTTGCTGTATCTTAAGCCTTTTGAGTGATGGAAGTGGAGGAGCACCTACAGTATCTGTCACATTATCAGAGTTCTGGTGGTTCATGTGAAAGCAATTGTTTTTCCCGCCACAGTGATATAAAGGGGGGAGAAATGAAAGGTTGTTAGTATCAGTCCTGTTGTCTGTTTCAGCCTGTGCTTTGCTTGTATGCATTCCTTTTGTGTGTGTGTGAGAGAGTGTATTGTCCTCAGACAGGAAGTGATGATAGCATGTTGGCGTCACAGGATGTGCTAACATTCAAGCCTTTTTACCTCACTTCCTGTAAGACAGCTGAGCGTGTAGTGGCGGGTTGTGAGCTACAGGTGGTGTGATTGATTGGGGGGGGGGGGGGGGTGAGGAGAGAGAGTGTGTGTGTGTGTGTGTGTGTGTGTGTGTGTGTGTGTGTGTGTGTGTGTGTGCGCGTGCAGTGGGGATTCGGACAGACAGACAGGCAGCCCACCAGCTGTGTCTCAGCAGTCTAGTCTGCGCTGGAATGGGGACGTGGCCAAAAACAACATCAACCAGCAGCAGCAGGGCTCCTTCCACTCACATCACAGCAGCGGATCTCTTTGAGCAGTGTGCAATTGTCCTGTGGCAGATGGAGGTCCTAGATAGGCCTCCACAGCAGCCAAACACACACACACACACACACACACACACACACACACACACACACACACACACACTCTCACACACACACACACACACACACACACACAATATGTGTACGCTGCCAGCAGCTTGAAACAAATGCTGGGTTAGGTTTACTTAAGTAACAAAAACTTAAGATGGAAAATATATGGAGTATATGTGTGTTTCATTTGTGGATTAATGTAGCTGTTCATCTATAATTTTACCAGAATCCAACACCCATTAGAAGTTAATGACTTTTGTTAATGGCATGGATAACATGCGGGGGGATAGCTGACGTACAGTAAAAGTTTCCTTTTGCTCATTTGGCAGAAACCAAACTGTAACAGCTGATAAAAAAAATTAATTATATGTATGTGGCAGAAAAAAAGAAATGCCAATAGGAAAGAGGATCTTTATACATTATTGTAGCGTAAAAATGTGCTAAATATTCAATAATTTAAATTAGGTTCTGTTACAGTAAAATATCAAATATCTCAAGTTATACAGCGGTTAGAGAAATGAAAAAAAAGTTCAAAACAAAGGCAGAGTGTGTCAGAAGTTAATTTGTCAACCAGGCAACCCTTCAACCTGTAAGAAAAGTCTGTGTGTGTGTGGTGGGGGTCAGATCCCTGTGGAGACAGAATGGGAGGGAGGGGAAGTCAAGGGAGTGGCTTGTTGGTATTATGTGTGTGTGTGTGGTGTTGGTGGTGGTGTGCATGTTTGTGTGAGTGTGTATGATGTGGCTGAGGGAGTAGAGCGGCAGAATAGCGGACGTCCTGACTCCAAGAGGGTTACTGCTGAGAGAGAGAGAGAGAGAGAGAGGGAGAGAGAGAGGCAGCCGGTTCAGTGAAGAGAAGGTAAATGTCATTCAGATCTTTCTGCTGTCGTGTGTCACAGACCAACCGCTCCTCTCTGACTTTCTATATTTGTTTCTTTATTCTTTGTTCCACTTATTTAAACAACTTTCCTCATCAATCTGCGCTTGTTTCTGTGTGACTGAAGAATGGGACGAACCTGCCTCTCTGTTTACCTTTCAGGTTTGTGTACTTAATGGTTTGTTGCTGACTTAGATCATTTTTGTTCACTTAAATTGACAGTTGAACTGTGAAGATGTAGATGACCCTTTAATGGCGCATGAGATGAAACTGCAGAATTGTGAAAATTACAATTTACAGACAAATCTTGAATATTTAATGCTTTGATGTATTTAGTGATTTGACCCTGTAAGTTGTCTCTTGGAGGCTACAGGCTTGCATGCTATCTAGGTGTGTTGGGAGAGCTCAGGTAGGCTGTTAGTTGGGCGGGTGTTGCAGCTCCAGACAGAGTTTTGTTTGCTCTCTGATCTCATCATAAACATGATGCAAGAAGAGACCTGAAGAAGGAGTAGCTTATCTGTCTTAAACCGGGGCCCAGCGTTTGCGATAGAGAGGGTTTAGTGGACTTTGGAGATGAGATGGAAGGAAAAAAGTGAGAGAAGACCAGAAAGTAAGCTTAGATTGGCATGTGATGATGTGCAGTAAGTAAAAATGGGAATGAGGCTCAGGGCTGCGTTTTCTGTGGGTTCCCTCACTCCACGCTGAGTGTGTGTGTGTGTGTGTCGGTGATACTGAGATGATTGCTACTTCATTCCAGCTACTGTATTTCAGTTATTGGAGGTAAGCCGAGTGTGTGTGGCTCCTCAGGCTGCAGTAATGGAAAATAAGCTGCCAGGTTTCTTCTCTCTTTCACGTGAAGGCATGGAAGACCCTCAAATGGTCTGACCTTACCAGTGTAGTGATGGATTTAACTTTCATGGAAAACTGGAGCATTGAAATCCAGTGTGTTAATCTGCAAGTTGGGCTCAGCAGTCCGTTGGAGAAGGAGGTGTGTGCCTCAGCCTCATTGTTGTTATTTTTTGTGGAGTTGAGGGTTCGGAGGAATCCAGATGGCCCACGCCTTGCTGTGGTCACAAGAGAGGACAGTTGTTTTTGTGTTTACCGGTTTGAGCTTTTGCATTTACAGTCCAACACAAACAGGCTCCTGAGGCCAGATGGGATGAGGGGGACGGTGTCAGTGCTGGTTCCACTTCGTCAGGTCTTGAGTGTTGGAGCCAGAGTGAAGCCGCTAATGACAGCACGGTGGCTGGCAACAGGTCCCGAGCTCTGGTTTGCGTCTCCAGTTCCACTTTATCTTCCCTTTTTTCCCCTTCTGCCTCACAGTCTGTGAGAAATATGTTCCCTGTGGTTTAGTGGGAGCTGTGAAATGATGGCTGTCTGTCTGACTCCTGGTAGAAGGAGGAGAGACTTGTCCTCTCTAATTGTGTTTATGGCTGAAACACAATTATCTCCCCCTGTGAGTCTTTGATTGAGTGACTCCACTCAGAAGGAGAGTGCCCTTTGTGTGTGACCTCTCGCATTATTACACTGTAGTGCTTTCAGCCTTTTGTGTTGTTGCAGAATACTGTTGGTGTCCTCCAAACTCATCAGACACTGTAATGACTCATTAAATCAGCATCCCACCAAATTGTGGCGTCCCAGTCTATATGAGCAACATTTACCTCGTCTTGAAAAGCTGAGAAGACTTTTTTTTTTTATGCCGCAGAATTTGTACTGTAAGTTTTTTTTAGCTTCATATAGAAAAAAAGTGGAAAGCACGGAAAAAATGACATTGGAGCACCTTCTATGTAGATTTACATTGCTATGATGTCACATGTAGTATTTCAACTTTCTAGCTTCTTTTGAAGAATGTTATTTTCCTTTCACAAACACAGAGTAATCGCTCCTGGACGATTTTAGGGAGAAAACTACTTTTTTTATATTATTTTATATTATATTTCATTTTTCTTAAATCTTGCATTTAATCGTGTGGTGTCTTTTGTTTATAACCTGAGCAGTGCTTTTCCAGACTCACCTTTTCTGTTTCTGCTGCCTGCTACAGTGTCTGATTACATTTTCTCCTCAGTGATTGAGCCGCTCTGCCCTGTAATCTGCTCAAGGTGGAGAAGGTCACAGTCAACAGAGCAGAAAGCCTCCGTTCCTTTCTCACCTTGGTCACCACGTTAACTCGCGGCCTCTCTCTGATCATGCACTGCATTGATTAAAAGCCTTTCAAAACACATTTTATTTCTAAGGTTTTCACACCGTAACTGCCATTCTCTCTTGCGTAGGATAACATTGTTTACACGTGGAAAACTGATTGTGGTGTGATTGTGTGGTTGGGTGTGTGTGCTTTCTTTGCTTGCTTGAAAGCTTGTGAATGTGTTTTCAGAAGAGTTTTGAAGTAATAGTAGGCTTTAAATCTGTAAGTATTATATTTTCAGTATGTAAGGTCATGTCCTGTATATTTTTTCAGGATCCACCCAAACTTTTGTTGGACTATTCTGAAAACCAGATGCCTCTTGTACAACACCTTTAAGGAGGTTATTGTGCCGTGACTTTGTTTAGCATTTCTACAGAATGATGCATACCACCTGAAGCTCCACACACAAGAGCTTTATGCCCTTTAATAGAAAAGTTTGCAAGTCCTCTGAGTGTTGTGGATTAAGAATATGTGTGGGAGTGATTGAAAGAGTGTGCGAGCACACGTGCTTGGAGGAGCCTTATTTGTGCAGCTGATTCTCCTGTGGAGTAGCTCAAGGTCGGGCACAAGAGGCCTAACAGTAGTGCTGGCATCTTTATTTTTCCCCGTCAGTCCTCCCCTCCACACCTCTCCTGTTTCCTCTCCATATGCTAAAATACTGCTGCCTCTCCTCCGAGATCTCCCTCCTCCTTCGACTTTCCTCTGTCAGTGCAGGTTAGGGCCAGAGTGTTGCAGAAAGCACTGTATTTTGTGCTGCAGTCAAACTGCAGATAATCTTGAAGGAGTAGGAGCCACCCAAGTCAACTCAGGCTGTAGAGGCAGCAGAGATATAACACAGTATTGAACCATGCATTGACTGTATCTGTGGGCTCTTTTGACACTCTCGATGTCTCTGTCTCTCTCTCAGACATATACAATTGAAAATAAAACAGAGCTTTACTTTTCCAGCTGGCCAAGCATGTTATTCAACATGGCTTGAGCATTTGACCTCAACCTCCAACAAAAGACTGTTGTGATCACCAGCTGACCTCAAACAGAGGATCGTAGAACTGATGTTTTCTCTCTGGTTTTGATCAGAGGAATGCGTTGGCGGTTTGTCCCTCAGAAAAACCTGAAGACGTTGTGACCTGAGAAATCAACTTGCATGATATTGAAATGCACTGAGCACGTGTGATTCTTTTCTTTTCTTTTGTACAGGAGACAGAGCGGGAGACTCACAGTGAGCGAGGACGTATCCGGGAGTTGTGCAGCCAGCAGACACAGCAAAGCAGAGAGCTGCAGAGAATAGGTGAGAAACACTCATTCAGTACGCATATTGTCTGCACGCTATACACACTTCCATCATGTGTTGCCATGCCACTCTTCTGGGATCGTTGAAACACAACATCTTTTTATATGCTGTAAACATTCACCGAAAGGTCAAGTTTGGGACGGCACTTGAAGCCAACACTGACCACCTCTGTTGCATGTACGTGTGCCTGCATACATCCGTCTTGATGCAATTTCCTCTTCACTGCCTGTTAAAATAGTCAGCTGAAGGAGCCATTCTCCTGAGGTGGCGGTCAGGAGGTCATATTAGTTCAGGCTCTTTAAGCTCCGTCATCTAACTTTATTAACTGTTTGGAGTCCTTTACAGCCGTACGCTTAATGACTTTGGCTTCTTAAGTGTGAAGTAATTTCATTAACCACTCTGTTAGGCCAACCATTAATAAAGTGGTATGAATGCAAGCCTTGAGGAGGGAATGAATGTGCTTCGTTCTCTTGAATCCTTGAAACTTAGCAGGCACGGAGCTGACGATGAATAGCTTGTAAAACATTAAAAGTGCATCGTTGACAAGTCATAAATGTTCCAATTTAAACACCCGAGGACAAACTATTAATTGGACAATCCCCTTCATATGGGACACCAAATTGGACTTTGATCCTCCTTGGCTGAAGATGAAAGTGTTTTTATATATCTGAACCTGGGCCTGGCTGACCTGAAGTTGGCCTGAGGCTGACGGCCATAATAATGTCATTCTGTGTGGCCTGTTCTGCCCTGGACTTGGCTTCCAGTGTTCTTCTTATGGACCTGGGTTTGGCGGTGGGGTTATGGGAAGCAACAGAGGGAAACCCAACAGCCGCACCTCTGCTAAATAAAGCTGATACCAGAACAGAACTGAGGCCTAGTTGACTTGGCGGAGAAACTCCCCACTGTTCCTGATTTATCCCTGCCTTACAATTTAAACTGGGCTGAAGCTAGGGTGAACAAAAAATGACCACCATAGAAAAACAAAGGAGGAAGGTGCTCTTTTGAAGTGGACACCAATCACCAAAGACACGGACGCTTGTGGTTGGGAAAGGACAGTGTAGGTGGGTGGGCCGGTGGTTCATGTAGGGGTGGTTGTCTTCTCAGCAGAGTGAAAGTAGCAGAAAATAAGAGATTGACTTGGTCAATCAGTGGCGGAATCTTTGTGGTCTTTGAACATAGCACAAACACATACCTCTACCTCTCAGACAAGAAAAGCTTTTATTTACAAGCTTTACCTCAATGACCATGTGTCCAGCTGTACTGCATTTTAGTGCAAAGTGGTAAGGCTGTGATTTAGGAAATGAAATGTTTGCAGAGTGGAATGTGCTGTGTGCCTCAAGTTCCCAAAAGAGAGAAATTTGCTCAACTTCAAGTTTAACATTAATGCCAATTTCACACCAAAACCCTGTGAAGGACATGGAGGACTGAATTACCATTAATTGTGTATTACCATTAATACCAGGCCACTAGTCATGTATATATATCAGGTCATTGTCATTCTGCAACTGTAGCACCATACAAGTCACTGCTAAACCATAGAGGCATATGCAGTGCTTCCAAACATAGGGGTCGGGATCACTCAAAGTAGTCATGAGACGAAACTCAGAACTAAAAGTTATAAAAAAAAATTCTGACATTTCAAATCTTTGTCTGAAAATCTGGAAAATTTTATAAATTCGAGACTCTAAAAATGATTAAAATGAAGCAATCTGATCAGGGGACATAATGTTGCTTGAACTGTTTACAGCTCAGAGACATATGTAACCTGTCACAAAGGGTCAAGAGTAGGCATTGATTCACTAAAAAGGGTCACAAGCCAAAAATGTTGGGAACACTGCCATATAAGACCCTGTGGTAATTTTGAAAAAGCATTTCTCAACCAGACTCTCATTTGTTGATGTCATTAAATGGTTGCTGCAATGTTACGCTAAAGCAGAGGTGTGATGCACCCACGTTAAACCCAGGTCATCAGCAGGCAAGGTCGAGTTGAAAAACCTGTGTCGACCCGTCCACTGCAACGACAAACGTGAGCTTTCCTTGGGTCATTGCTTCAGTGTGAAAGAAGTATAAAGAAAACCCGTGGTTGGCCATTGTTTGTGCTCTATATATTGACTGGCAGCAGAGTGTACAAGTGCAGGCTGCTTTTGTAGCTATTTTCGAGCAAAAAAAGCAAGCCTCTCATTACCCTGTAGCAGTGGGGATTTTCCCAGAAATCGCTGCACAATGGACATGACAGCTTCTCAATGGCAAAAACATGAACAATAACGTGAGAATCCGTAGAAGAAGCAGCGTGTTTTTGGCTCTCACTTCAGTTACAGTTGAGCAGTAATTGAGTTTTGGTTGAGTGCATCATTAGATATAGACACTACTGTTTAGTGGACCATTCACAGTGTCACATGTGAGAATGACAGCCATTTATTGTCCTAATTGTGTATCATAATCACGTTTTCTATTCAGACCGTATTACATAATCACCTGGTCTGTTTAATCAACAACTTACTGCCATTTATAAATTGATTTTGTACAATTTAGCGAGCATTCCTTTTTTGGGGGGTGTTATACCATTAAAAAAAGATCAGCTGCTTTAAATAAAGCTGTGAATGTCCCAATTGATCCCTGTCTTGTCAAATGTTGAAAGACATTGCTGCGGCTGCCGGTCAGACTGAAGTCCCTCTTTGATTTGGTTTGTAAATGACAGACATGCATACTTGGTGAGCCCCATTTGGTTGCAGAGTTGGTGCAAACACAGGTCGTACAGAAGTGTTTTTCATGCCTTGGTGTGTACATGGGATGTGGGAATCTGATACACTCTTTCCTCCAATGAGTGTTTCTCACCTCCTTATCTGCGGTACGTACGCAACCTCAGATATTCCCTCACTGACCCACTAGACACCATGGGGTGTTAGAGACCATCACAGGGGGAGGATGTGGGTGCCGCTGTGTTGTTTGGAGTGTGGTTTCCTGAGGAGAGAAGGAGCAGTGAAGGAGCTCGGACAGAGGGGAGGGGAAGTACTTGTCCCAGTCTCCATTTCACCCCCGCTTCCTCCTTGACTCCTTGTACTTGCTTACCGCCTACGGTTGTGCCACATGCTCCCTCTCTTTAGTTGTGACCACTCCTGCTCCTTTTTTACGCACATCCACCAAACACAATCTCACAAATCTAGCTCAGGAACTGAGGCCAGTCTGGAGGAAATGCCTACATCCCCTCATGTCTCCACGTGCCTCCTCTGTGATCCCGAGTGATATTTTCTAGCCCGGCCTCTCGTGGGGCCCCGGTGCCACAGAAGTATTTCATTTCCATCATTTCAATCACGAACTTCACCACCTACTGCTTCCTGTGCTCACATACAGTAACACCCTCTTCACTTTGGTTTACTACTGATGTGAGAGGAAGAATAGAAGTAACATGAAAATCTGTTTTTCCAACATCAGAAAAGCCACAAGATAAAGAAACACATTTGTTGCTCATCTTTTGTTTATGTTTTCTGTTGCAGGCTCCAACTCAGGCATGGTGTTGGTTCTCGACCACCTGGTGAAGGATGATGGCCCTGGACCTCTGCTGATCCAGCCTCAGAGAGAAGCTGTGGCCGCAGAGCCTGACCTGGTCCTGTCTCATCGACAAAGGTCCGACTCTTCAGCTTCAGACCGCAGTGTGACCTCTGTACGTTCCAGGTCCAATCTGGATTCTGTGGCCTCAGAGAAGAGTCTGGGCTCAGCCTTCAGAGCCCGGCTGGACTCTGGAGCCTCAGACAGGAGCCAGAGTCCGTCCCAGCGTGGTCGGCTTGACTCTGGAGCTTCAGAGCGAAGCATCAGCTCACAGTCCTATGTCAGACAAAGACTGGGCTCTGATGTCTCTGAATCAGGCGTCAGACCCCGTTTTGGCTCTGGGGCTTCAGACAGCATTGGTCTGTTGTCAAGGAAACGGACTGACTCCGGGACATCTGACCACAGTGTGAGTATGTCCTCTGAGGAGAGGGGTCCAGTGGAGGAGGTGGAGGTTGCGACGAGTGGTTCAACTTACAGCACAGATTCAGAAACCGAGGGCAGAAGCCAAGATCCAGTCAGCCTCCAGACTCGGTCCAACCAGGACCACATCATTGACCAGGAGCAGCCTGATGGGGCTGTTTTATCTCGGAGAGATCCTGCAAATGGCCTGCTCAACGGCAGTGCTGAGGGAAAAATAGACTTCCCGAAACAAAAGGTAGAGTATACAGTCTGTTGTCTTTGAGTCTAGAATATACAGATAGCATTAAATAGCATGTAAACATACCTGCAATGTCACACAGTTAGATGCTGGTGTGATCTTTACTCTTCAGTACCACTAACAACACGCTGTGTCTGTGTGGGCTACAGAGCAAGTTTGTTTACTTTGTCTCTCGTTTCCTATGTTGTAACGCTCTGGCAGCCTGCCAGCTGCTGTCAATCAAACAAGACTTCAACACGCCACCTTTTCTTTTCCTTTTAGTAATAAAACAATATTTTACAATACATTTAAAAAAACATGTTGACGCTACTTTTGACTACAAAAATGGTTGACTAAATGTGACTTCCGTTGGACTTCTTGACACATCTGTTAGACAGCTCTTTCCACCGCCATTGTCAAAACACCAAATGAGGGAATATCTTTTGGAAGAATGGTGTTCATCCCTCCAGCAGCGACTTGTAGAGTCTATGGTAAGGGGCTTTGTAGCTGTTCTGGAGGCTTACTAAGACGCTTCATGTTGGCTTTTCATTGTCGCCCATCTGTATCTCAGACCAGTTTGAGCCAGCTGATACGGTGTTTATCATAACCACACCACTAGAGTGGGGTGTTGAGCTACATAGCCACGGTCACGTGCACCAGCAGTCCAAGCTCTCCCTTTCTTTCTTTCCATTTCATTATTATCCCTGACAGGAAACCCCGACACTGCATTCTTCAGTGACACCCAGGTCACATCGGCATCCATAAACACACCACGCTGAGCTCCTGTTAGGTGCTGTTTAACTTTTGTTACTTGGCTACACAAACAAACTGTGCACCTGAGTGTCTCTGCTTCACCTCAGCGGCGTGTCGTCCTCACCTGCTGTCAGAGAGGGATAGACAGCGTTACTGGCCAGAGGTTCTGTCTCTCTTCATTGCACAGTACACACAAACACTCAGAGCTGCTGTTTCTGCACTGACAACTGTTAAGCAACATTTCCCATCTTGGGGGCTCAGGTCACCATGACGCCATTGTGTCGCCTCTCTAAATGTGTTTACCCAAGGCCGGCCCGGTACTTCTTTTATTGTTCCCTGCAATATACGCTGATGCTCAGTCTCCTGAGAGTAATGTAAACACTCTGGGGCCCGTCATGGCCCCACTGCCAAAATAAGAACAGAGGCCCACCGCTTCACTCCAAACACAAATGTTACATAATGAAAACACCACTGGTCGATTCTGTATTTAGGAGTGTGTGTGTGTGTGTGTGTGTGTGTGTGTGTGTGTGTGTGTGTGTGTGTGTGTGTGTGTGTGTGTGTGTGTGTGTGTGTGTGTGTGTGTGTGTGTGTGTGTAAGTGTGTAGTTGTCACCACAGCCATCAGTGCAGGCTCCAGCCCCTCATGAATGCTGCCCTGTAAAACATGGAGCTGTTCAGTATAGCAACCAATCAATCCAGGCGCAGTGCATGTTAACCCTTGATCTCCTCTACTTCCTCTGCTGATTGTCTTGTCATCTTTCTTTGTTTTTTCCCCTTTTTTTAGATGACGATTAACAGTGATCTTCCCCCCACTCATGGCAAAGCAAAGGATTCTGGTAAGAAACTATTCCAGCTCTTATTCCTGAACTGATTAATCAATAGAAAATCAATCAACATCAGTTTTGATCGTCTTTTAAGACATTGATCAAGGAAAATTCCAAACATTCATCATTTCCAGCTTCTCCAATGTTAGGATTTGCTGTAAAACTAAATTGCAGCTTTATAAACTCTATATCCACAGATTTATTTATTTTATGGACTGCTCATTGAAGTTGTCGTCTTCATCAGGGGGTCTTGTGTGATAATATCACACCAGATGGTTCATCGCCTGTAGGACTCCAGTATATGGAGACAATCACAGCCATTAGTGTGACTGTATAGGGCCACTCACAGGAGAGGGCTGGATGTTATTATATACACCATTTCTCTCTTTCTACCAGACAGTGCTCTTCGCTCTGTCCACCGTACTATAAACTGTGGTTTTCCTCCCAAGCAACACATCTTTCTTTTCCTTTGTTAGGATGACCTCAGTGAATATCTTCTCCTCTAATCACTAGTGTTTTTTCCGTTGGAGGGTCTGTGCCAAATCATGAGCTTTGTACACATTATCTGACATTATTGAGGATCAGAGAATGAAAAAAAATAACCATGAGTGGAAGAAACATGTCCTGAAAAGACCACAAAATAGGAACTGAAAGGAGGTGAAACGGGGGAGGTTAAGTCAAGCAAAATAAAGGGGCTGGAACAAAACCTAGAGAGAGGAGGAAAAGAGGAATGGGATTTGTAGAGGGCTTTTGATGTGGAAGAGGAGATGATGAGAGCAAGAGACTTTAAGTGTGCTAAATTCAGCCTGAAGAGTGGAAGGGATCTAGGCTCTGCTGTATTGAGTTTGAGTGTTTTTCTGTGATATCAACTCCCCTCCTGCATTGTGTCTTCACAGCACCTGAGAAGAAAGATGTTATATTGGAACAATTCAACCGCACCAACTCTGTACGTGACCGAATGCGCAAGTTCACTGAGCCAAGCCAGAGTCCAAATGTCCCAGCTTTGAAGAAAGCTCCTCTGAGGAATGGGACGACCTCCGGCAGCAGTGGACAGACAAACCTCTCCAGAGCTACTGAGCTGATTACACACACAGCAGCATCCCTCAGCACATCTGGAAACAGGCCAGCAAGGCCACATGTGGACTCTCGCACCTCTGTCACATCCCAGAGTCAGGCCACACCTCAGCCAAGAGGTGTGGCTAACAAACCTCTGTCTTCAGCTAGCCAATGGCAGAACTCCATGGGTGGGACGAGGCATCCAGCTGAAAAAGATGTGCACGCCTCCAGTAACTCAAAGGAAGACAGAACCCCAGGGAGAGCAGCTGGACAGCAGGTCACCCAGGGAGAGGCAGACCCGGACATGAAGACTTTCCTCACCATCGAGATCAAGGATGGGCGCACTACCGCCTCCTCTACATCCTCCCCTAGGGGCAACATCATACCCATCACCAACATGACCCCACGCATCACCACTAATACTCTGGGACAGAGAACAGGTAGGAGCCTCAACCCTACTGCAAAAGTGCTCATACTCAAATATCTCGCTTGACATGATGCAGTATTTTCCAAATGGAACGCCTATTTCTTTTGTTTGTTTAACCACCTAATGCACCATGCTTTTTAGGTGAAACTTGATTATATTACCTTTTTAAAGCACACTCTTAATTTAGCAGCTTTATGTCTTTCCGTGCTAATATCAACCCCTTAGATCACAATGGAATCCCAGTCGCTGTGGGAGGCGACCGGCACCAAGGAATCGGTCACAAGTGGGACGATGACAATGGTTTTTCTGAGGCTAAACAAGCAAAGCACATGGATGAGTGGGGATAGATGTTAGGGCTGAATATGAAGCAGCATGGTTGTACTGAAGGGTGTTTGTTATAGAGTGGGCATGTTGCTGCAGAGGGGGGGGGGGTGAGGTCAGTAATAGCAGAGAGTATATTGGGACAAAAGAAACAACAATTGGCTGTTTCAGACAAGACTGAATAGTAATACTGTTACAGTGCAATTGAATAAGCCTGCTAGGTCACACAGTATAGTGTTTTGTTTGTTACATATTGTCTGTCCCCCCTTTATCTAAAACGGCACTCACTTACTTCCATCATTCATTTGGGTGTTCATTTAAATGAGTAGAATGTTTTCGGGAAACCAGTCCATTGAGCACTTTGCCCGAAAAGACATGAGAGCATAGAAACCAAAGTCGTGACTTAACCAGTGGTGGCCCAGCAGTTTTAGACAGTGACGTCCTCAGTTTGAATGTGGCTGTAGACCTTTGTCACATGTTATTGCCTTCTTTTGTAGTCATGTTTCCTGTCTCTCTGTACTGTCAACTGTCAAAAGGGGTCCATAATTACCTGGCTGAATACTTGCCCTGATGCTCCATGCTAACACTATGATATGCTGTGTTCAGCAGTTGACAAGAAACCATAACTCATAATATAAAACAGCTGTCAGTGAACGGCTGTAGTTAACATTGTAAACTACATTGAAATGGGGTGCATTTTATGCATTTTGCTAGAGTCAACAGATGAATTCCCAAATGAGGGAAGAAAGATGGGAAAGGACATGCAACATAGGTCTTCGAGCCTGACGCGAAACCAGGGATGATGCAGTTCATCGTCAGCGCTTGCCCTGTTTTCTAAGTAGTAAACATGGTGGATGATGGAAGAAGAAAATCTATAAATATCACTGTGCAGCAGATGAAAACATGGTTCCTCAGCTGAAATAGTTAAAAAAATAATGCATGAGCTCAGGTGTACTGAACTAACCGTATCAGATTTTTCTTAAATGAACGGCAAAAAAAATGTACTTGCAACTTTTGATTACTAAAATATGTAGCATTGTGTAGGCAGACATACTTGAGTCTCTATATTGTCAAAACATTAATGGGCACGTTTGCAGCGGGCCAGTCTCCTAAAGGCACAATGTTCCTGTAATGTAAAGTACATACTCATAGTGCAGACAGAACCAGCAGGGATTCATTAATTGCATTAAACAAAAACATGAATAGCGTGAATCTCGGCCTGTTTCAGAAGCAAAGCTGCTACAGCTGCTGCCACGGTCTGTCCAAACAAGACGTCTTAAGTTTCAGCTCTTCCCAGCAACCGGGACCTCCAACCCAAACAGTTTATTTAAGACTCAAGCTGGACCTGTGCAATTACAGCCTCCTCACCTCTTACAACCAATACTCCCCCCCACCCCTCAGGACACATTCTGGCAGCCCCACTGGGCTCTGTCACGAGGGTCACACAGTTTCTTTTCAGCTCAATTTGCTTTAATGGTTTTGGGCTCCTTTTTTGGGAACCTGCCTGCCTCCCGCTGACTAAAAGCTGTCTGTGATCGTGTCTTTTCCAAGAGTCTTAAATGTACACTGTGCTGCGCTGGGGTGCATCAATCCTGTATTTTATGATATAGCTTTTGTGTGTGTGTGTGTGAAAGGATGGGGGTGGGGGGGTCTGACAATAGGTCACAAGGATATGCATGTGCGAATGAAGAAGGCTGTTTATGTTAAAGGTGGCGTCATTAGACATGAGTCCGTGTTGTTTATGACACAATGGCAGCTTATATAACTGACTAATGGCTACCACCAACACAGTGCAAGACCATGCACACATCTCAACTGTACACATGCATATAGGTGCCAGGACCTTTCTTGGCCCTCTGGATTTTGTTCTTATTCAACCCAAAGCTCCATCTATCTGAATTAAATGTTTTATACTTAAAATACAGTTTAATTTGTGTTACTATGTTTCTATGTCTGTTTCAGAGTTGACCCTTGGCCTCAGAGCGACACCATTCAAGAGCTCCTCATCCAGCCTCTCCTCCGGATCCTCCATCAAGGTACAGGCTGCCTTTGCAAAATATCTTTTGGTGAATGATCACAATGTTGAGGCTCCAAAGAATCTTGACAAAACCTGTCAAACCTGCATTAAAAACACATTCCCAGTTCCTTCCAATTAAAGATTAACATTGTGTTTTCATCTATTTCATTCCTAACTGACTCAATTGAATTCCACTGTGTTTTTGCTGCGTCCCTGTCGCAGCAATCACCTATAAAGGTCCGAAAAGCAAGTGAGCCGGGACAGTGAAAGACAGACAGAGTGTGAGAAAAGGAGGGAGAGGAGGGAAGAACAGTGTTTATCAAACACAGAGTGGGTAGCCAGTCACATCTGTCCTTGTAGGGTATGTGAAGGAGAGAGAGGGAGAGGGAGGTGCTCCGGGCATTCCTCGTTTTCTCTCGGCAGGCCATGCCCACTGAGATATATCTGGGAAATATTTCCTAAATCACACCTGTCCATCTTCATGCACACCAATTACTGCTGCATTAAAACACAATGTTGACACGAGTTCTTCATGGCATCTTTTCTTAGGGGGCTAAATCCCAAAGATGCAACTCTTGCGTCTTAATTTGCACACTCTAATGGGCTGAGAGTCTTTTGCTGATGGTGGAAAGTGACTGCTGTCAGAGAGGGGAGTACAAACCGATCCCCTCCTGTCTCACAGTGATCTCTGGGGTTAGGAAGAACTCCTAAACTCCAATTTGCTTCATTCCTTAACCTCCTCGCTCCTCCATGAAAGGAAGTATCCTCATGAATGGAGAGCAGGGTTTCAGAGGGTGAGGAGAGGAGAAGCGGTTATGTTTACTTTTTAATGGCCGTGTATTCCTCCCCTGTGTCGAGCGCAGTGGTAATCTGGTTACGGGATCAGGGAGCTGGTTAATTAGGGCTGGGAGGAGGCTTCACAAGGCTGCAGGGTGGATTTAAGGTGCTGGGAATGAGACCGTCTCCATCAGTTAGGCTGTTGTTGAGACACACAAACACAGGGGCAGGTACGAACTAAGATAACGCAGCAGAGTCTTTCTTGTACAGAAGGGATTTTGCAGGAAGAGGACAAAGATTCCGCAGGAGATGAGGTTTATACTTGTCTGAGCTGAGTGCTGTTACAACATTACCGTAACGGCATGCAGGTAACATCATTTATTTTAAATTATGGTAAAAAAATACATGTGTAGTTGAAGAATCTGCATCTTTAAATTGTTTTTGTTTTTTTCATTTAAAACATGTGTCACCAATCACTAATTTAGCCTTAGATTGTAACTATCCTGCTAACACTAGCTGCAAAATGTAACAGACCAGGCGTGACTGCATGTCAGCACCACTAGGCTGTGCTTCTCATACATGCTTACACATTTAACTGAATCATCATGTATAGGCTCAACATGAATGCCTTCATTGATAAACCACAAGGCTATGACAAGTCAATCTTTCGCTCTTTTTGTGAACAACATTTTTCATCTGCTTCTGCCGGATTTTCTCAGGTTTTACTGCACAAACACTGAGTCTGAGTGACTCGGCTAATGAGATTGTAAAAGCAGCAGCAGACACTGTTGGTTAGCATCAACCAGGCGGAGGCTGATCCAGAGACCACCTGTTCTGTGACTTTCCCTGGTTTAGTCGAAGTTCAAGGTTGTGTGAGAGGAGGTGACATGTCAGGGGAGGATTCATGATAAAATAGCTTATATAAGTACCCTTCTCACATTAGTGTGTATGTTCATTACAGCAAGAAGAGTGTGCATGTAGCATGAGTTTTAATAAGCTCATCCTGTTTAGTGTTGTTGATTGTTGTTTATTGACCACAGAGTTTCCTGTCTGGGACTCTGATCTGTTTGGGTGGTCCGGGCTTCTCCTCTGTGGTCGAGCTTCAGCACTCACAACCTCCACTATTTCCTTAGTGGTGTTTTTGTAATTCAAATAAAACATGTTGATGCTGATAGCATCAGCTCTGGCAAACCGTGGACTGCCTATAAATTCCAATCTATTTGAAAATCAACAGAGAGAAACATTTTAGATAAAATAAATAATGGAAAGACTCCAAAGCAATGATGGACAAATGTGAGTAAAAGAGAGAGAGAGCTGCTCCTTGTTATTTATTATAAAAGCAAGACTAAGATTAAGTTGGCAAGGTCAAGATGCAGGTAGTATTTCAGTGCGGTGATGAGAGTTCACTTCAGACAGGTGAGACCGGCAGCTGATTATTGATGTCTCCTGCTCCGAGTGATCACAGCTGCTCTTGCTCATCTCAGCTGTCCGTCCATGCTGACCACTGCACTCGGCCTTGAACACAATCATAAATAATACCGTAGCTTTATAACCAGTGTGATGACAGGTCAGCCAGTCTCTTTCCTGTAGTCATGGTGACTACTGCCAAGCTCCGGGTCACACTGGTAAAGTGCTGCTGCGTTAACATGAACACACAGTCCCACAGTCAGTGACAGATTGTCTCACTGTCACACAGGGGGACAAGGACCCCATTGTTAACATACTGCTGATCCATGACACATGCTGATTACCCAACCAGTTCACACGTGTCACAGATTTAAGGTCTGTAGTGCAGGGTGCAAACTAGGGAGAAAAGATGTGAGAGAATCTAACGTCTGGATGAACTTACTGTGCTTATTGCCAGCTTAGATTTAGATTTCTTTAAGAGATTTTTCCCCTCTTTGCTATGTTGGTTCTTCTTTAGACTGAAATCTTTGCATTACTTTAATTTTGAGCTCTTTGTAAATAACAGCAGAGGGTTCACAATATCCACAGATACTGTCACATATAAAAATTAGAACAGATAATATTTCATCCATATATCAGTTTCTGCCATAATAATCAGAGATATAGACTTATATACATGCAGAAAATTGTCGTGTATGTACTTTCTAGTCTTTTTATTTGTCGTGCTCCTTGCCGTTCTGCCTCACTTTGCTTTACTGTGGGTAAAGTGCTTTAGTACTTTGTTGCTACCATGCATCAGGAGCCATGTCCTTCTTGGGTTTTGACCCACTTTCCCTGCTGCCAGTCACATTTCTCTCCACTCTCCCTCGAGGCCAGATCCTTCCTGGGAACTGTTTAGCTCACCTGTAAATCCCAGGAGAGACCACTGTTGCCCTTTCACATTTCACATTGTTCCGCACTGAATGCCAGTCCTGATTATTTTGATCTTAGATGATTCATGCATTGTCTTTGCGCGTTTAGATAAATACACATGTTTATACAGTCACAGCATTCAATTGTTAAGGTACCGACATTTACAGTGAAGTCTTCTGTTGTGCTTGAACTTTTTAAAATCTGTTTAATGCTTGTGATGTACTGGCATGTCATTAAGAATTACAGGTTCATCACATTTTGTCATGTGTAACCTTATGCTTCCAATCAGCCTGCATTCAGAGATACAATGCGTACAGTGTCATTTCATTTCTCTGTGTGGACTGCACTATGTCAATAGATCTTCACAGGCATTTAAGAGATGTACTTGAGCATCTTACACTATAAACAGCATATACACACAGACGTCTGTCAACGCTCTTGGAGAGCTCTTAATTTAACACAAAAGCACTTGAAGCATCCACATGAGCAGCAGCTGGGCCCCTGCCGCTTCATCAGTCAGCCTAAAACAAAATCTTGGAAGGGCTTTAAAGTCCTTCCCAACATCCTTGCCCAGAGCCGTGGAGAACTGAGCCCCAGCTCACCCTCGCTGGTCACCCCTTCTGCTCTGTCATGGCCCTAAACACTTTGTCCTTCATGGACTGATCTTCCCTCTGGAGGTCTGCCTTGAATCTCATTCATGCAACACAACTGACCTGATTAGTCACGACTCAGTTGCATTTTGTCAGAAAGTAATTTGAAGAGGAGTGAAACACTAACGTATAACTCTACTCAGCCCAGGCCTAGAGCCACATCTAAACCCTCATCGCCTGCCAATCGAGGTGTGAAGGACAAGGGCTCTAAATAAAAGGAAAGTTGAAAGAGGGAGGGGTGAGTTTTCTAAATTGTTGCCACTACCATTCCCCCTCTGGCCTCCACCAGTGCCCCAGGACTGACTGGCTCAGTGGAATAATGGTGGGGCAGGAGATAAATAGACGTGTCCACGGCACCTGGAAACAAGGGGGTGGGGCTACTGCTGCCTGGGAAACAGGATTCCTTGCATGCTCATTGGCTGTCAGGGTGTTGGCCAGTAAAGAGGGGAGATTTGCTGGGGGTATAAGAACGTGCATTGTTTTGGAAAGTCTCTGTAGACAGATGTACAGAGAGGACACCTACCCTCACATCTGAGGCAAAGGCAAACTTTTTGATTTCTCTGATCTTACACCCCAACTTAAATTTTTGGGACACTTTTTTACACTAAAAGGACTTGGGCCAGTGTAACATTGAGTGCAGCTGGTCTGGCCATGCCTGGAGTGAACCTGGACTTTCTCCCAGCCTCACAGGCTCCAGAGGCTTTGGGCAGCCCAGATAGTGCTTGTGCCGAGTCTGGCCTGGAGGAAGTGATCGGTGATCTACTTGCTCAGGGGGAGGCAGAAAATGAAGAGGAGCAGTTTTGCAAGAGGGAATTTGAATTAACATTACAGTGTGCAGTGGGGGAGATCCATAGTGACCTGCAGGTCTTTGGGAAGCGAGTGGATGCCCGTCTGGAGGAGGCAGCAGCTCAGATGGCTCCTTTGGCCGAGGCCTTTGCCAAGCTGCAGGAGGAGAACCTGAGGCTGAGGATTCAACAAGAAAGGCTGGTGAGGCAAGTGGAGGCTCTGTGCCAGGTAATGGGACTACCTGATCCCTTGCTACATGTACTGCCCAGCAAGGAAAGCTCACCTTCAATTTCATGTGAAAACAAAACTCCAACCAATGATTCTCCAACTTCATCCAGTGATTCTCCAGTGTGCACACTCCAGGACAGTGCACTTGAAGCACCACATGATACTTCTACATCTTCTACATCTACTACATCCTGCACCCCCCAAGAGTCTCCATCCAGTGCACCCCAGGACACTCCAGCTAGCACTCTTGTGGATACTCCATCAAACATACCCCAGCAACCTATATCTCACCCCCAGGACTCAGACTCTGTATCTACTGAGACAAACACACCTCAGAAGTCGGAGCCTTCACCTGTCCCTCACCCACCCACCTTTGCAACCCGCTGCTCCCTCTCTGCTCCCTCTTTGATGGCAGACATTTCTTGCGACAACAGCACGGTACTGCTCTTTGTTAATGGTTCTGATTATGACCCCTTTTAATTCAGATAAGCTGCTTGAAGAATGGGGATGTCTTTTGTCTCAGTCTGGACAATACCTGTGGATCAGCTGGCCATGAGTTTTACGTGCCATGCCATTGACACTCTGTTCTGCTCACGTACCTGTTGACCTACTGTTTCATCTCTCTTAGCTTTCCATTGGTTTTAATCTTACATTATGTCCTCACTTCATTTTATAAAAGCTTGACCATCTCAGCTGTCAGTCGGTTTTGACAGATTGTGTTTTTGTGGAGGACTTCGGTGCAATCTGTCATGGAGGTATTCCAATCCCCCAACACCATGTGTTTCAGATCATGTCCTGGCTGGCACCTGGCATGTACACGTTGATAGGAACACGAACATGAGCCATAAATGAAAAGGATTTACTTGTCTGGCTTCAGAACAAAATTTAAGGTCTTATGTTCTCGTTATAGAGATTGATGCACAGTTTCATGACTGACAGGATAACCTCTAGCCCCTCATCTTTAGCCATGTTTACTCTATGTACTCTTGAGATCCCGTAACAAACCCTGGATGTGCGTGTGCGTGCGTGTGTGTGTACTGGTGACATTTTGAGGGATATGGAGTATTTGTGGCATTATCTTCAGTTATTCAACCTCCCAGTGTTCATATTCCTGTCTAATCCTGCATAGACAGCTGGGTCTGTCAATCACCTGCTTCAGTAAAGGTGATGTACTTGCTACTCCCCCCAGCAGACAAATTATTGTGTTAATGAAGGATGACCTTATCTGACCATTTTCCCAATGCCTTTTTGCAATATCAGCTATTTCACCCAAGTCAACTGTTCATAAGTCTGCTGGTGGAGACTGTATTGCAGGTCTAAGTGGTTTTCAAAAAGATTGTAGTCCTTCTCCCACTGGAGGAAAACTAAACAAAAAGAGCATTTTTATGCCACAGTGACTCAGATGCTGAAGAGTATCCTGAAGCTGAATTAAACATGACTCGAGCACTAAGGTTATCTGGGATTTTCTCACCCCACACACATTCCCTCATTGCCTGACTTGGAGCCCTTGTTTGTTCTGTGTTGTGTCCCAAAACATTCCTCGTCGGTCAAGTGCCTCTCAGTCCAGACTGTCCCATGTACAGAAAGGTCTTTAAAAACCAGTGGCCACCCGTGATCACAGAGCACTGTGGCTGTGCTGGGCATTGTCCCTCCCTAGTGAGACCTGGTCTGACAGGGGCCCACTAGGGAGGAGGGCCAGACGGCTGTGGATAGGAACGGGGCCAGCTGTCTGAGCTATATCTGGACCTGGACACAATTACAACAAAAGCATTAAAGCCACAGCTAGAGCCCATAGTCTGCCACAGGTATTCAGCACCATATGAACATTTAAGAGGTGCTTTCTATGTGATTCATGGTCACTCAGAATATGCTGGTAGCCTTTGATGTTTATTCTCATGCTGCTCTACTTCCTCTTCGGCACACACCTCCCTCTTTTGCTCCTACGTTCACCACTACTTCTGTGGTGTACATACCAGAAAGGGTAGCTTTGGATGTTTTTCTGCAGAGTTTATATCTGCTAATGCATTGTTTCCATCTTCCAGCCATAGTGGTGTACCGTACCTGTCACGTAAACTCAGTATCATTTAGACACTCAGTGTGTCAGTCACACTCCATGAACTGCGTTAACAGTTACTTGGCTGAGTTGCTCTTGCTCTCATGTGCTTACTGTCACCCTCTCTGACATGGCTGGAAGGCAGAGAGTGGGCAGTCTTGGTACAATAAGAGATTATTAGAGGAAGCCTATTTCACACTCTCAGGCCTATTATGGCTGCAGTGTGTTTAACCAAAATCCTCTTGTGCTTATTACGTCCTAAATGTCAGCAAGCTTCAGTTATGGTTTTTTAAACCCTCATCCTGGTTTCATAAGTGTACAACTTAAAGCCAGAGCTCCAAGGTTACAATTTCTTTTCTTTAATACTTCGAAACTCTACAATCTGAGACTAATTAGTGTGACCGTGCATCCTTTTGCATGTCTGTGTGCATATGCTCCTGCTCACGCTGTGTGTGTTTTGTGTTATGTGTCTTGTGCAGATGGAGACAGAGCCCATTGTGGCCTCTGAGCCGGTGTTTTCAGCTGGACCATCTGTCCAGGTGGCGTGTCACGTCCCAGCCATCCCCAACGGCTCCAGTGCTCATGCCAAACCCAACGAGCACTCTGGAAAACTGACTGCTGAACAGCTGGCTGCTATCGAGGATGAAGAGCTCCTTGACAAAATGGTACTTCACACCCAAGTTATAATTCTGGATGATTTTAGATTTAAAAGCACCACTTTGTAATGAATACAGAAGCTTCAGTCGTGCAGAAGGTTTGTGTATTAACGCAAAATCTCGGCAGCTATTTGAAAGCATATTTGGAAATGTGATAACCTAGTGTTGTGTGTATGCGCAATGCTTTGTTAGACCTGCAAGCATAAATAGAGCCATGCCACTTTGGCTTTTTGTGAGGAATGACATCTCATTATTTCCATTTCTTCCTTCTACAGCTCGATGAGTCAAAAGACTTTGAGGAGAGGAAGATGATTCGTGCAGCTATGAGAGACCTTCGCAAGAGAAAGAGAGGTAACGGCATAAAGGAAACAAATCTTCTATCTATTCCATGTGAAAGTTTTTGCTCCATTCATTAAAAGTAGACACACTGCCTCATCATAATCAATCCTTTTTCTCATGATTATCGGTATTTTCTTTCGGTCTTTTCTTTACAAGTTTTAGACAAACTAGCAATTTCCACATTGTTTCTATCCATTCTGCCCTCAGAGGCCATGCTGGGATGTACTCAAGAGGAAATAGGTAGGGCAGGTTGGTGTGCAGTGTGCAGTGTGCATTTAACAACTGATACTTGCCTGCGTTTGTCTTTTTGTGTGCACCATCCTGTCATTGTCAAAACCATTACAGTTTTTAAACAGTTTATCTCTCTGATCGCTGTGGTGGATGATGAAGGTTGACAGTTTTGTTAATGTGCATGACTCCTGGTTCACACTCACCTCAGTGTGCTGCAGCATTGTTACTGAAATGTCTCCCACATTTAGTGCATTCTCTGTTTTGCAGTGAGCACTGACCATATGGTTTCACCAGGCGTCTGGTTGCATTGAGCTGACAGTTGAACCTACTAATTGGATTCCCAGATCTGAGTCTACGCTAGACAAATCCGGAAAAGTTCACTGCCTCAGTAGCATCGAGTATTAATGCCCTAACCTCTGCAGATGTAGCAAAACATATCAGACAGAACTAAATAGAGAGTTTAAGTTTAAATGTCTAAGATGAACACTCCACATACTGTGCTGTTTAAATACGTGTACACACTGGTAAAAGTTGGAGGTTGCAGTGCAGGTGTTTCAGTTTTCTGGACGTTGCTGAACTTGGCACAGTTCCACAGAGGACGATCTGAATGTGTTTGCTCTTTTTGATCTGTGATGTTTGTGCTGTACGTATTACTTGACAGCTCTGACTCGGTTGTGAGCCTCCCACCTGTGGGTGTTTGTGTGTTCAGAGGAATTTTACGGCACAGTGGAAAGAATCCTGAAATGTATCGCCTCAAATTTGGAAGCCCTGTTTTAATCCATCTTTGTGGCAGTCAGATGAGGTGCTGGCAGTTTGTTTAAGACCTCTTGTCCTCCTCCTCCTCTTTTTCCACTGACATCATCTCTCCACCTTCCCCACTACCTCTCCATCCCTTCTCTCTTCTCCCCTCTCCCCTCCTTTTCCCCCACCCCAGATCAGAGAGAAAAGGAGCGCGAGACCCGTCTGCAGGAGCTCCGGCAACAGCGAGAAGAGCGAACACAGAAGGGTCGTGCTGGGGTCGGAGCAGGAGAGGTGGTTATGAGGAAGGTGGAGAAGTCAGCGGATGGATCCAGCCTCAGCCAAGTCACTAAGACAGACCGCTTCGCCCAGTCTGGTAGTTTTTTCTTTTCCTGTGCATTTCTGAACCTTCTTTAAACCTTTCTTTAAACCTGTATTTAACCTGTCAACAAAGAACCAATTCTTATTTACAATTGCAACACACAAAAGGCATCTTGGGAGGAAAAGGGGATAAACAGTAAATTATAAGAACACTGACAGTCATGAAACAGAACGTCCAATATATAAATAATTTAAAATGTTTATTTGTGTGTTTAGATGATGGGAACAGATCAACACGCAGCACTGTCGTCGAGGCCAGTTATGTGCAGAAAACAGACAGTGAGTCATCACTTTATTTCGCTCTCTCACAATACTGTATATAGTCATTACAATATACATATATATACATATACATCATTCATGTCTGTTTGTTTGTTTATTATTTCAGGAGGCACAGTCCAGTCAAAATCATACAGCTTCTCCTCTTCCACATCCTCCTCCGCCTCTAACACAAGCAAAAAAGTGGGCAGGTAGGTTACGAAACATCGGCACTGTATTTACACTAAGTTTAAAATCCCTGCCCTTTCTCAAATTAACCTGCTGCACATGTCCCTGCCTCAGTGTGTTTGATCGCGAGGATGACTCTTCATCTCGCAGCGGCAGCGGCGGGTTGGCCGCTGTGGAGCGAAGGCAGGCGGAGAGGCGCAAAGAGCTGATGAGGGCTCAGACGCTGCCAAAGACCTCTGCCATGCAGGCCCGCAAAGCCATGATAGAGAAGCTGGAGAAGGAAGGAGGCGGGTAAGGATAAACAGAGAGGTATTACTACCAAAGAAAGAAAAGGAGCAGGCCAAAGCATGTAAATATTAACACAAACCTGACTTTTCTTTTTAGCCCTGGAAATCAGGCGGTTGCCAAGGTAAACAAGGTTCAGCGTTCCACCAGCTTTGGTGTACCCAACGCAAACTCTATCAAGCAGATGCTGCTCGACTGGTGCCGCGCCAAGACCCGCTCATATGAGGTGAGCCAAGCAGCCACAGCAACCCACTGTGTTCTTAGTCCTCATCTTTAATGTCGGCCAGGAAAGCTGAACCTGACGAGATACGCTTAGATAATATTTTCCTTCCTTGGGAATGTTTCCATCACTTATCTGTGACTGTTTCCATATTTATCCTGTTTGTCTTCTCCCTCAGCATGTGGATATTCAGAACTTTTCATCCAGCTGGAGTAATGGCATGGCATTTTGTGCCCTGGTGCACAATTTTTTCCCTGAAGCCTTTGACTACAGCTCCCTGAGCCCCAGCAACCGCAGGCAAAACTTTGAGGTGGCCTTCAGCAACGCAGAGTGAGTACACATAAAAAATGAATTTGTCCAAGTAACATGTCCACTAACCACATCAGTTCTGTTATTGTTGTTAAGTTTTGACTGCAAGTGAGAGCGTCAACCGACTTTGTTGGAGAAACCACATCAACTGCAGCGAACCTTCGCTTACTTTGTTAAGCTTGGCAGAGAAAATGTGAAGAATATGAGGAGAAACCAGCAGAAGAAGCTACTGCAGGCTTAGCTTTCCTCTTAAGCTTAAGACATTATCTTCTACCCGAGGCAGTCGTGGAGTGAATAAACAACGGATCATACAATCCAAGCCAGTTTTTCTGCACTGCTCCAAGCCCAAACCAACACGTTTCCCTTCCTTTGCATTATATAGATTTTTCACATCCTTCTTTCATTCCCCTGTAAAATCCACTTTAAGCTTTTATTCTGTATTGCTCTTTGCCAACATCTACTTGAGCCTGAAGCACAGAGACGGACCGAAAACATGTGGAAGCTCCTCGACTGATTGTCCCGGTGTTAACTTTCCCTGTCTCTCCCAGGTGTTACCGAACCACCTCAAGGCTGAGCAAGCCCCAATACTGCTACTACTCTAATTACTCCACCTCTAAACCTCCACTCTCCATCTGTCCTCTACTCTGAGTAACTGCTGTGACACCCTCCATCTGCTCTAAACCAGAGAACCATGAGCAAACCCTCCCCAAACAACCACCCACCAGGTTAAAGACAAACGGACGAGCTCTCGGCTATGCCTCCAATATTTTCCCTCCTTTTTATTCCTCATCTCTCTCCTCTCCTTCTCCTCTCTCTTTCTCATCACTCTTGCATCACACCATTCTCACTTGTGATGCCCCCCACCCACCTGTGTATGTGTGTGTGTGTGTGTTCACATGCCTCCCAGTAGGATAATGTCCATGCTGATGTTTATATTATATTATTATCATTTATACTCTCTACACCTGTCACCCAACCACAGCCCCTGTCTTTCCACCTTTGTGTTGCACTATCACTCACTTCCTCCCCGGGCACTCCTGACCCTCCCAGCAGTTTGCTGTTATCTGGAATCCCAACACACACACACACACACACACACACACACACACACACACTGACACACACACACCATCCTGTGCACCAGTGTGTTGTTTAGAGTCACCATGTGGTTGTATCGTTGTGTTTTATTTTTGCAGAATCCTTGTTGTTTTTTTCATCTCGTCTTGTGTATTTCTGACTGAACATAGCTGCATTGAAATGGTCCAAAGTCTCTTGTCTTAGTGCACAGAAAAAAACAACAACAAACAAAAAGGCTAAATGAGCATCGCCTGACGCTCATTTGACATTTTGTTTTGTCTCATGTATGTGTGTGTGTGTTTGCCACATACTGTACGTATCATGATGTTCATGAAGCATGTCAACTCATGGATATATTTGTGAACACAGAGAATGTAATGTTATTGTTTCTTTTTGTGTCCTTTCTCTCTCCCTCTGTCTTTTCACCCTGAATCTTTTTCATTTGGCTGCTCACTGCTATATCTGTTTTTTTTCCTCCTCCTCTCTTTCCCACACTTTGTCCACTATCTGTCCTGTTTCTGTATCTGGTCCTCCTCCTTCTCTACTTTTGTTTCTGCCTTTCCTTCCTCTCCTCGTCCCCCCATCTCTCTCCCCCCCTGCCGGGTGCGGGCACAGGAAACTAGTGGACTGTCCCCAGCTGTTGGATGTGGACGACATGGTGAAGATGCGCGAGCCGGATTGGAAGTGTGTGTATACGTACCTGCAGGAGTTCTACAGGGGTCTGGTGACGAAGGGCCTGGTTAAAACCAAAAACTCCTCCTAGAGTCGCACCCCACCCAAAACTGAACCCATGGTGAGAGAGGGGGTGAGCCTACGAAGGAACCTCTCTTTGGTTCTGACAGACTTAATGGGACAGAGGGAGTGTGTCTGAGTGTGTGTATCTGCATGTTTTAAGCAGCTGGTAGGATTTATATCAAACGTGCTGGTTCAGAAAACTCCTTTATTGGCTGCTTTTGGATATTTGATCCTTCATGTTAATCTGAAGCTACAGAGGTCCAAAGTACCAAACATGGTATGCGCGTGTGTGTCTGTGTGTGTGTCCATGTGTGCATTTCTACATAGCCAGCTATGGCCCAGGCAGAGAGCCAGGACCATCTGCAGCTCAACACTTTAAAAGGAACTGCTGTATCATAATGTTTCAAACTGAGGGGTTAAGAAACAAAGCAGAGAATGGAAAGGCTGCGTTGTCCACTGACTTTTTAATCAAGTGTGAGTTTACAGGTGTTTATGCACTTGGCTTGTAAAGCTTTTTAAAGATACTGTAATAGTGAAGTGCAGAATGACCCATGTCACCAGTAACAAAACAGATTTTCTGCTGTTGACATTAATTTTCCCATGCAAGAGGTTTAGCCTCGCGCTGCTGCTGTTACTCGACTCTTTGTTTGTGTGGGACGTCTCCGAGGGTTTACGGTATATGGAGATAATGCCACCCGGTGGTCACTCTCTGCATAGCTCACCTGTGAGGTCTTGTTCCCATTCCTATCCCTTATTTTTAGAGAGCTTAAAGGGTTATCCACACAACAGTTTAGAGAAAACAGGGACAAAAAAGGATAATAAAAAAAGAACAAGTAGAGGATAACCACAACAAGGAAGAGCCAGAGTTCGTGTGTGTATGGCTTTTTTCAACTATTGCTGTTTCACCAGTTTGGTTAATGATCATGAGAAAGCACCTGAGGATAAACATGAAATCTGAAGAGAATATCGTCCCTCCCTACTCCGTCTCTGGTCCTCTCCCGTCCTGTCTGTTCATCCTCCTCTTGCTCATACACGCTGTCTCTTGTATGCCTGTTCCTCAGGACCTACGCCGACTGCATGCCTCTGCTGGAAGTAGAAGACATGATGATCATGGGTAATAAACCCGACTCCAAATGTGTCTTCACCTACGTCCAGTCTCTGGTCAACCACCTGCGCAGATACGAGATGTCCATGGGTCGGCCCTGTGACCTCTGACCCCTCCCCAGCTCCGTCTTCACTGGATGAGCGCCTCCACACTGACGAGGGGGCGGGGTCACAGAGTTGCTCATCTCTGATGGACAAGTTGGGGATTGTGTGTGTGTGTGTGTGTTTGTGTGTCAGTTTGCTTATTATCTTTGTTGGCAGTGGTGATGTGTATTCATTATTTCAGTTCTCTTCTGAACACACATTGTCTTGTCTCTGAACACAAGTCCACCTCTCCAGCAAGAGAGCGCCAAAGTTTTTGTAAGACTACCTTTTAAGCTTTAAAATTTTACATCTTTTTTTTTGTACTCAGCTTTATACCAGGTAATATTTAACATGCAGTGGCTTTGTCACTACACTAGTGGACTGAAAAACACATCAAGAGAGAAAAGAGAAATATATAGTATTTCCCCTTTTTAAGTTATTTATACCGACATTGTTCTCTGCTACACTTTTGTAATTATTGAAATTTGCTAGCATTGCTGTTGGTAATTCCATTGAAGTAGAAAAATACACCCAACCATATGAAGCATTATTTGGTTTTCATTTCGGTACTTTTTCTTTTCTTTTTTTTTTTTACCAAACTCGGGTCGCTTGAAGTATTTTAATTAAGTTATTATTCTCATGTTGATGTAATCCATTAGCATTATTTACTACTTGAGCACAGGGATGTTCCTTCTTCTTTGTTCAAATGTATGCAGCACTGTTATTGTTGCTGTCCAGCGCTGAGTAATCTCACCTTTCTGAACTCTTTACGAACATTTTACCCCTCCTGTAGTACTGTATCATCAGAATCTTATTCTAACAGCAAAAATGATTGCAGTTCAACACATTTTTTATTCAGGTAGGAAAAAAAGAGGAGTAGGTTGCAGTCTGATGTCATACAGCTGAATTACTTGACAGCATTATGTACAAAACACCTCACAGCATCACTGCCTTGCCCTGCCAGACACACTCACACCGCTCTTTTAGAGGGCTCCTTATTTATGCTTGAGTAGATTCTTTTTGAAATATATAATTTTGTATTTTGTTAGTGTGTACATTATGCTTTTGTTTAAAGTGAGTCAATAAGCTCAAGCTACCACAATGTTTTGTGAAAGGAGTAGGGGTCACTTTTTGGACGAGTTAATGGGCCTGATGAAAGCCGGCTTTCTGTTGTGTAAACATGAGTAATCATGACTGCACATAACTACCAATTGTATATTTTACGAAGTGAAGCTAAAGAAAATTTTTAAATTAATATTTTTATTCTGCTTGTAAAATTAAGGTTCTGTTTGAGAAGATGTCTAAAATCTGACCAGAGCTGATTCTGATGAAACTTATTTCTTAAAGCTCTGTTTTAGTAGATTTAGAGAAGTTATTTGAGAATTATTCCACTGCTGCCAACTGAAAAACGAATTCCTTCCACAAAGCAGTGAGTGCTGTACATAAGAGCTTTAACACCTTATAATTTCATGTTTCTGTGCACCACAGTTAAATGTGAATTAAAATTAAACCAATTTGAGAAATGGATGCGTTTGTTGGGGATTATTGCTCTGAATCATCTCATAACACACATTTTCATTTTCCACACCAGATTATTCCTGTCGAGTGTCAGACATGCTTACGTTCATTCTCTACCTACGACTAGAGTCTGCGATCTGCCATATCTACAGTCTGGAGTGTAAAAGGAAACAGACATGAGAACATGAACACAACAAGGAGCAGGGAAGAGATCTTTTTTTTTTTCTTTGAGATATTTTATTATTTTTCTCTTTTACAACTTTTCCACTTGAATCCTCTTATGTGTATCAGTCCAACCCACCAGAACATGTAACATCAACCTCCGGCCAGTCAGACAGTTTTCAGCCTGAGGCTTCATTCAGTTTCACAGCAGGTAGGAAGCAATCAGACACACAAGAGAACTCGAGTGAGGTGAAGATCCTGCAGTCAGCTGACACATGATGGACCAAAACACAAAATAAAACATACACACTTCCAGTCTTTGTGTGGTAGAGTAGAAAAGCACTCACAAAGCAGCCTGTTGGATTATTATCGCTGCAAAAAAAGAACAAACGGCAACAACAATATGTGCAAATTCAGACTGTGGACCTTTTTAAAGGCCTTTTTGCTGATGCTAAGATTGTGTCCTTGCCCAAGGGCTGATCCATGATCTGCTGGCCTTGAAATGACAAGCATTTCTGTCATCAACTGCAGTAACCAGCTGGTCGTGGAGCAGCTATGGGGCAGAGTGGTACTGTGAGATTCCTACTTTTCTCCACTCTGACGGGTTATAGGTCAGTATGCTTGACTTCTGCGTTGGGCTCTGAGGAGGCATTCTCCGTGGCAAGAGAGGAAGTGGAGGGTTTGTACGCCGGCTCGTCTTTGAACGGACTGTCTTTGGCAGGAGAGAAACGGAACTCCTCCGGCACCTCGTCCTCAGGTTGAGCCTTCTTGTAGAAGCCCAGTTCCTCCAGCAGCTTGTTGATCTCAGAGCGGGTCATGTCAGACAGAGCGATCCGCTGTGGAGGACACACACAGCTTAAATGATAATTCCTGTGTAAATGGACTTTTCTGTTAATACTGCATGAAAAACTGCATTACACATTCTGTTCACTGTGATAAACAGTCAGTGCAACAACATGTGATTATATGCTGTTTAAATGCATTTTGAAAGCAATGGGAGATGAACATTGATGGGTTTAAAATTAAATATGATTTTAATTACATTAATAACATTTTGCCTTTATTGGACAGTTGATACTGAAGCTGAGACTGACTCACAGGTGAATATTTTGAGGCATCTTGCTAAAGAGCCAGTCATGTTTTCAGGGGTTGGTTAAGCTAGAAAGGGAGTGGATATTGGACATTAGGAGGCCAAAAACACAACTGTGCATTAATGCTAATGCTGCTCCGTGTCTGCTGGATGTGTTAATTAGCAACTGTTTGACAGGAAATTTACAATAACAGCTTTATAACCCCAACCCTTATGCTGAACGAAATCTATTCATAAAAGCTGTTTTAAAATGATGCTTAAAGCCCGTGTGTAGGATTTTAAAACTTTAGTAACTGGTTTAGTAAGACCCTGTCCCCCTCACTTCCACACATCTAATCCCTGGATGGGATGAAAACAACACATAGACGCTGATTTATCATGCTATAAATGCTATAATCACATTCAAATTCTACATATAGAAGCTTTAATATATTATAAAGCAAGTACAAAGCACATATAAATGTACTGCAAACCAAAGACTTACATCCAGCTCTTCGTAATAGTGGTTCAGGAGGACAAGCTCAGGGTCGGCCCCAGGAATGTGCTTCATCACCAGGTTATGGCTGAGGTGGTGTCGGTCAAGAATCGGCACAGAGACAAAAAGGCTGGAATACTGACAGCGTGCAGTTTATAAGCAGAACTATTTAAGAACAAGTAACAGCGGTGTACTTCAGTCAAAGGATACTAAAGAGGAATGTCCTGGACCACAAAGGCTTTGACCTGCAGACAGAGGAGGAGGATTAATGGTTTTCACTCAGGGCTGGTTTCAGTGACAGATCTGTGGGGGATTACGTGAAACCCTAGATGTGAAACGTCAAATGTTTCTTAACACTTTTTGGCAGGGATTAGGCTTCAGTCCGCCTCTGACGCTGGCTCTCAGTGTGTTGTCCGTTTTGTTCCTGTTAATGACATAACGAAGGGTAACTCACCTCTCTGAGCCTGTTCAGCTGTCATCCACCGCACGTCTGGAAGGAGACAGAACATAAGATACAGGAAATGGTTACAAGCTCATACTTTGAAAATGGGACATCTCTTGGATGAGGAACAAGATAACTTTATGCATATTTTCCCAGTGGAGCCGCACAGCTCCTTGTGGAGACACACACTCAGTAAGCCTCTGTAATGTTCTGGTATCACATCCTTTGTACAGAGCACAGATTTAGGCTTCTGTGCAGGATGCCTAACCCATTTTTGTAGAAATTTGAGCCTCAGGTATTGAGTAGCAGGTGTGACTAACACAACAATAGCAACAGATAACAGGCTTTTCTTGGGTGATGCTGGCAGGGTGGTGATTTGGTGACACCCTGGGGGAAAAGTGCATGGTTTCTGACAAAGAGAGGGGTAGAGTTACAGACCCTTTTTGTGCAGGAACCTGACCTAAAGCTGCACACCCTCAATCCCTTTCATCCAAGAAATCACTTTGTTGTTTGCAGATTTTATGGTAAATAAACTTAATAAAACACATATATTATACATCTACACAGCCTGTGTGCTTAATTGGGTACTATACAGTAAACGCATGGAGATCCATCCAGTTTACTTCACCCCTGTTCATCCTACTCCCCTAGATGAAGCTCTCACGCATGCGCCCAGCACGGAAATTTAAGGAATAAAACGCATCCATTCACACATTAACCCCAAGTCAGACTCAGAAAATGTGCTCACGGCCTCGGAAACACCGTCACCGTAAATATAAATCAGCCTACTTCCACGTATGAAGCGTAGCGTCATGCAGGCTGCTGTGTTACTGTACCTCCACCCTCGCTTTCGCCAGCCCGTCCAGTTTCTTCAGATCCACATCGTAGGCCGAGGCGCAGTGAAGTAAACTGGCCAACACGACCAGCCACATTATTTCTCCCGGTGGATCAGATCGTGGACCAGGACTCTGCTCCGCTGCTCCGGGACCAGTAATACCTGCAGCTATCTGGAGGTAAGTAAGGTATCTAAGCCGGAGAGAGGAGGAGAGATGATGCGCAGCTATGTCACGTCCGGAGCTCTTGCCACGTCAAATATTTCTCCCACAGGAGAGATAGAGAGAGGCGTGGAGAGGGCGCTCATTGGTTATCCGCGAGATCCCCATCAACATACAGCTAATCCCATAGATCTATGGTTAATCCTCGCAAATGCTTAAAGGAAAGATCACTTTATAAAACTAAAAAAAAAAAACTGTAATATTGCCTCTTTATGTATTTTATTTTTGCACGCAGAAGGTGGCAAGTGTGCTGTTTCATATTCAGAAACAATGATGATTGCTACTGTAATAAAGATATTATACAACCATGTCTGCATAATTACAAGTCCCTACATGTAGGAGAATGTGGTAAATTGATCTTGAGGGTGATCAGACACCTGTGATAAAAAAGAGTCCTGTCGAGAAATGTGATCTTGTATCAATAGTATCATGAAGCAGATCTATTTAACATATTTGTATTTGGCATAAAAAACATGGGGAGCTGAGTTGAATTACATTTGTCAGAATGATGATTATGTTTGTGTCACTAACCTTGAAGCAATTGTTGACTAAATTCAAGCCTACATGATCATTTTCAAATACTCTGTTTATTCTGTTTCTTTATATTCTTTTTATGTCAAACACATACATAATGGCTGTACACAACAACATTTCAGCATAATGCAACACCACAAGCTTCATAAATTACCTTAATTGAGCTAATACCTCTGACTCAGTTTCAACAACAACTGGACATTATAAGATGTACAGAGGCAGTGTTTATTGCAGGGCTTCTGGACTATATTAGATTGTACAGTCCGACAGACAAGTATTTCTATTATCATGTCTTCCAAATGTTAATCCATGAGATATGATTTGAGCCGTCTTGGAAGTGGAAGATTTCAAAAGCAGTTCAGAAAACATTAGATCTGAATGTGGTTTGATGAGTTGCAAAGGACCATCAGATCAAGGAACGCTGAAGGGATGTAATGAGGAAAGCAGCAAAGAATAAGTTACAAAGACCGCACACTGACCTACATACTGCACAAAAACCTGTGTTGTTGTCTGATAAGCAGAAGAGAAATACATAAAGCACTGCTGGTCCACATTAGAATAAGCCCATGGAAAGGAAGAAAAAGAAGAAACAACAAGAAATTAAGGTTTTAGTATTGTACCCATTATTGCTCAACTGACTCCTGCTCTGTAGTAATTGGGCAAAAGGACTATGGCATTGTTTGATGTTTACTCAGGGGCGTGTCCAGGTAGTGGTCTGGAATCTGATTGGTCACCCCCAGGTGCCACTATGATTGGCTGTCTGCCCGGTCAGAGGCGGGACGTTAGTTCGAACCACTTGTTTGAGGGGCAAAAAAAAGGTCTATTTATCTTTTACATTAAAAATTTAAACACAGGAATGTAAGAAACTGTAAAATACTGTCATGTTAGAAATTAAAGTAGATATCAGTGGTGGAGACAGAAATGGTAGATTAATGCTATTCCAACGTGTGTGTGTGTGTGTGTTTGTGTGTGTGTGTGTGTGTGTGTGTGTGTGTGCGCGTGCGCGTGCGTGTGTGCATGTACTTCATGCCACCCCTGCATAAGTCAGTGGCCCACTTGGGCCACCCCAGTCAAAAAAGTCTGGACACGCCACTGGTTACAATTATTATTGGTACAATTATGTACATATTTTCCATGAATTCCCAAAAACCTTGGGTATGCACACAAATAAGTCACTTATAATGATACAAAAGTGTTGGAAATGCCTCATTCTATCCCATAATTGTGAATGAAGAAACTGAAACCAACTACAGTAAGTTGTGGTCGATGTTACATCACTATTGATAACTATATAAGTTATTTTCCATCATATGAGAATATAGTATATGAGTGTACTTAATGTACTTCTGTGTATCATCAGTAGCTTCAGGTGACCATCTTCACAACATATACTGTACAGCACAGCTTTTTCCAACAAGCTTTGGTCTTTAAAAGGCACACGCACACACACACACACACACACACACACACACACACACACACACACACACATACATACACACACACTGGGATACAGTTTTTGACTCATTCATTTTATAAAGGCCACAGGCATTTAAGAGGTCATGGAGACTGATGAGGTGGCCTAAGGTGTTGCCACGGCAACCTCTCAGCCTCAAAATATCTATCGCATTCATGTTTCTATAACCTGCTCTGCACTGACAGTGTGAATTTGTCCCTGCACAGTCTTGAATCTGTAATTAAGACTCATTATCAACAGAGGTGATTTCAGAGTCTGAAGGGCAGAAAATCTCTGAACGTCATGGTGTAGCTGTAAAAGAGCATGCACTGAAATCAAAAATAAACAAGTATAGTGATACTAATATGAGTAGCATATTCACTTGAATTCCTGAATAAAACTTTAAAATATTACATTAGGAAAAATCAGGAATCTGATTATTTCACTGATTGTTTGGAAAGAGAGGTAAAGAGGTTTCAGTCTCCACCAGTCTCTCTTTCAGGAGAATACACATGACATCTGTTGCATGATCCCTCCTCTGTTGCTCTTCCTGAGGTTTCTTCCCTCTTTCTGTCATTTAAGGGTTTTATTTGGGGCAGATTTTTCTTGTCTGAATCAAGGGTCTCCCTTTGAGGCTAATTTGAACTTTTGAACTATACAATTAAAACTGACTTGACATACAGGTAATTGCAGCTCCAGAAACTTACAGTTGACTGACAGGCTATACGACAGTAGAAATATAAGCAGTAATACAATGGGATAAGATAGGCTAAATAAAATAAAACTATAATCGTCACAATTTTTTTTTTTGCCAGAGATGCTTGATTTACATAGTAAAATAAATATATAGTATAAATATACTATATACAGTAGTATACATAGATAGTAAAATAAAATATACATACTTAAAAGAATATAATAAAATATAATAAAAGTATAAGTAGCAATGAAATAAAGGTGGTGCAAAGTACAGATTAAGGCGCAACGTATGAATGAAAGTGCAGGGTATAGGTTACAATGTTCCAAATTACAAACAATGAATAAACTTTACAGAAAGGTGCATCACTGTTACTCCATTACTTTGTAAATAGAACTGTACAAAGAGGTGCACTTATGTTGCTATGTTACTTTGTAATTTGAATTAGAGGTAAATCTGTTACTATGTTACTTTGTAAAAAATAAAACGTACAAAAAGTTGCATCTGTGTTACAAATGTTTCAAATTACAAGCATAGAAATAATATGAATTGACAATGGAAGAAAATACACAAAAGTACATTAATAGGTAATTTAGTGGCCATGTCTAGTAGAGGAACACTGTGTCAACACGTAGTTTGAAGAGGATGAAGGAATCTGTGCATCAGCCTACAAGGAGCTCACACTGGCGCCTCAACTGACAGGAAAACTGAGGAGCATGGTTATAGTAAGAGCCTTTTAAAAAGGTTTAAAATAAAGTTTTGTCGTAAAGCATGTCTTCATTTGATGAAGGCAGGGCTCAGTGGGGGATTAGTGGGCTGCCAACAGCAAATTTTTGCTAAGGACACCCGTGATGAGTTAAGTTAACAGTATAAATGTTTCCCAAGATAATATCCAACAAATCTAACCTTGACCCTTGACCCAACATGTCGCTCTTCCATTTTTCAAACTGATCAAATCTAAGGGGGGCTGCACCAAATCTGATATCCACCAACCACCCAAAACGAGTAAAATGAGTTTTTTTTCTGACAAAGTGTTACTACAAAGGGCCATTTCAAATCTGCAGGTGCTTCTATCTAATTGGACGGTAACTGCTGCTCTTTAATTATGCCACGCACTTCGCCATACCAACCGCTAGGCGGCAGTAGTGCTTAATCATAGACTTCCACGACATAGAACGGCCCTCTCAAAGCTACACTTTTGGTAATTTGGCTCGCGCCCTAACATTAGGCTAACGGTGATGGTTTGATAATGTTGTCAGGGTAACCAGTGTCGAGTCGGTGCACGGGCGTGAGAGAGAGAATTGTGCCTTCAACTCGCAAACGGAAGCCATGTTTGTAGTCGTAATTGCCGTGATATTTCCTTTCTAGCTGCTGTAGTTCTGTGAGTTACAGAGGGACTTTACCGTAATCATCAGCCGAACATCGTTGGCAGGCAGCAGCAGCTCGTTTACGGAAGCGCCCTCTCTCGTGTCCCGGACGTCTGCTTTAGTTTGAAGGGCACGGGGGAAGGCACAGGAGACAGGCGTGCGCGTGCTGCAGCCTGTGTCTTTAAACGCAGGAGGAGACATTTGTGGTTCTGAGATGTAGCCTGCCTGGCAAATCTGTCGCGAGCATCGCTCCAAACCCACCTGCTCCTGCTCCCTGTCATCTCCCCTCTGAAGGAAGGAAGGGGTTGGGATGCCGATGGTTTCATCTGGGAGGCGACTGGAAAGGAAAGTTCAGCGTGTTTTTGGTTAACGTTTCACTTCTTCTTATAATTTTTGTAAATTCACATCTTCCACCGAGCCTCCAGACTGACCGAGCTCTACATCTGCAGAAACGGTTTACTCAAGACTCATCAGCTGTTAAAACCCTCAGCACGGAAGAACCAGAACAGGTAAAGGTGACGATTAATCATCTGCAAGCATGCCTTATGTTTGGACTCGAAACCTACCTGGTGCATTTATAATGTGATAAGACACGCTCCTATTAATCGGCACTGACAGCAAAAACACTTATCACCATGACGGGAAATATTGATGTTTACTTTCGTGTCATCCTGACTTCATCTGTAATTATATCCCTGAAAGCTGATCCTCGTGCAGTGGATGTATCTACATGAGAAGGGATATCGATACAGTGGTCACAGTTTTGTGTTACAGCATTTGTTTGTTACGTAAAACCGTGATAATTAGGAATAAACCAATCAAAACCCACCCTTTTCTCACCTTTTTCAATGCTAGAGATCATGCCTATGAATCATAATCACACATTAGAAATGTGTACACACAGTTTCTGGCTCTGATATTTTCCTCCCTCATCTCTGACACACATACACACAAGTGCATGCACACTCAGGCATGTGTCTGAGATAATATCTGATGGCACAACACTGAATTAAAATGACCTTCATCTTCTTTTTTTTCAGCCTTAAAAATTGTCCTTAAGCAGGAGTGTAATTAGGCCAGATACTGTGTCTGCTACTGTCCTCTTTCAGCCGAGACGTCAGTCATTTCTGTCTCAGTACTAAATGTGTACATCTACCATGGGCCAAATACTAGTGTCTGCTACCCTGAAAGTGTACAATGTACAACTAGTGTTCGAGTGTTTACATAACAGGGTATACCAGATATCAAATGACACATCCGGTCAAAAGCCTTGCTGTCAGGCATATTTGCATATTTATGTGTGTTCAGAGGCTGTTTCAGATAACGTTTTGCTCATTAGGCTCTACTAACATGGTCTCACATAAACCATACCTAAATGCCATACATTTCAGTGCTCGGTAGTATTCAGATTACAGTTACATTTTCTGCTTTCTCATACAATAATGTAATTAAATGTAATAGATGCAGTGAGGGAGCTGCAGCTACATGGAATTCCAAAACAATGCATGTCAATTTAGTCCAAATGCACTGATAGTCACTCACCTAACAGGTTTTCTCAGTAGTTGATGTTCCAGTACTGTATTTTACATGTATTTCTTCATTTGTATTTAAAAACCGGTAGCTGGGCAGGAAGGAACATGTGGGCAATAAACCGGCTTCTCTGTAAGATGGTGTTTTAATATCAGGCACTTGCAGACATCAGTACACGTGCATTGGGCCTGCTTCACATGCCAGTCCAAGTACAGAGGATTTATTTTTATCGTCCCTAATACGTTTTTGTCATTAAACATGATTCTTTAGGTTCCCTCACAGTCAGCTTGTATTGGACTGACTGGAAGTGTTTATCCCAATTGCTTGCAAAGTAGGCATGTCAATAATTTGGTAAACCAGATGCTTTTGCATCTGATAACAACATGGTGACCGTTTTCCTCTACAGAGAGCCTTTTAAGCAGAGTGAAGCCTAACTCAATGTTTCCGTGTGGCTGATTTATGTAATTGTTAATTAACAGAATCTGAAACTGCAACTTACAATATAAATTTGCAGTGCTGTATGTTGTCAGCACGTGTCTTCAGTGTTAGACTGTAAGCTTAATCACTTTGACATCCTACAGCCTTGGCTGTGACCTGATCAGAAAGATGAGGCCCCCTGGATACAGCCAAGTGATACTCAGTAGCACTAGGACCTGGAGGAGCCATTTACAGCTGTGGCAGCAGCTGCCGGTGTCATTTCTGTCCGGGTCATCATTAGTATCCCTGTCACAGGGGCATATGGCCCTGGAGGCCCTGAACACCAACACTCTGCTTGGCTGTAATTTCAACATGAAACACTGAAGAGGTGGGCAAAGTGTGATCAACATTAAGGTTGGAATCACTGGGTCAACATGAGGCACCCAGGCAGAGCCGAGGATTTAAGAAACAAGATAATTCAATGTGAGGATGTAGGTGACTTCCTTTATATTAAAGAAGAGAGACACAGAAACATGGCTTCTGACCATTAGACTGACTCGGTCATCCAAAAAATAAATGTGTTGTTGTCAAACAGTCCCATCAGAGGAGCCAAGTAGCCTGCTGTTTGGGTTACACTACATCCTTCCTGGCTCTCTCAGCTCTCACCCCCTCAGGAAGGTGCATGTAAACACCATGACACATTTGTTATTATCAAATCATTCCACTCTCTCCTCGGTGAACGTGAGGGGAATAAGAAGTGGTAGTCTGTCATGACTGTTCACGGAAAGGCAAATGTTTGGCTTCATGCATAAATCTTTTTTTTTTTGGTGTTAGAAAGATTAACTGCGCTGTATTTAGAGTTTGGGATGGTTTGTGCTACTTCCACCTTAATCAGTGTCCCTATCCCATGTTTTCCTTCACCTTCCTATTCCCAGCTAGGTTTCTGCAATATCTCACATGAACATGCTCTCTGTTTTTTTCTTCCATATTCCCACGTACACACACGCACATTACCGCTGATTATGATCTATGTCCAGTTGTTGTGACGGCGGGCCGCTGGGACTGTGGCACGCTGACGTCATTGATAGTGACTGTGAGGTGGTTGGCTGAAGGAAACAATACAGAGCACGTCGCTGGAGGAGCACAAGTGTCACCTCAGAGCGCAAGGGGAGGAAGAGAGGAAAGGGACACAAAGATTTTAGGTCAGGAAGAGTGTAGGCGCTCCGCTTGATGTGAAAGGAAAAATATAGGATGGGAGAAACTAAATTGGTGGGGTGAGCGATTCAGTGCCCGTGCAGTGAAGGTGGGTAAGATGGAACAACAGAGTGTGGGAGAAGATGGGGAGAGAGGAAGGATTAGAGAAATGGGACGATAAGAGAGAGAGAGAGAGAGGGGGGGGGGGGGGGGGGGGATTAAAGCTTGGAAAAATAGACAGTGCCAGAGGGAAGTGTGAGAGGATCAATTTAGAGACATTCTGCAAAGAGACACAGTGTTGTCACCGAATGGGCTGTCTTGCTCGGCTCTCCCTCTCGCTTCCCTCGGCTCGTTTTGCACCCACCCACTCCCACGTGTGCCCAATCGCCCTTCCACTCCCCCTCCCCACTAAATGCCATACATGGACCATAGGAATACATTATGCCCAGCCAGGCACCAGATTATTGGTGGACTGAAAGACCAGCATGTTTCTGGGCACATGTTGAGTACAGAGGCAGCACCTCCTCTCTGCATGAAAGTCATGGCCTCCGTCTCTTCAAGGTCATGTGAATAATTATGAGAGAGCTCTGTTGTTTCTCCGTCCCCAAGCAGATAACCTCTCTCTCTCCCTGCTGACCAAGAACATGTCCATAATGTACTTGACATCGTTTCAACCGTGTAGAGTGATTTGGCTGTGCTGCACCTGATAACGAAAGGTTAGGTGTCCTCTCACCCTCATAAAAGATTTGACATTCTTTGGTGTTTTCTCACGTGGTCCTACCATCACTGACTGATGGATCTGGGTCGGGCTGCCACAGTGTTGTGCCCAAATCAGCTCTTTTAAGGCTCAGACATGTCCACAAGCACAAGACCATGTCCCTATCTATGTGGCAAATGTTTTTGTTTTGGGGATTGAACAAGGGATCTTTGGTGCTAAACACTTTTTTTCCCTTTCATTTTCCATTAATTATATGGTCATATTTTTCCATGGCCCTCTTGTCTTCAGCCATGTTAGATATCACCACAATTACTATAGTTATTTATTCATTTTGCTTCACGTATTTTGCCTTTAAATCAGAAATTGTACAGTAGCTTAAATTTGTGTTGTATTAATCAGCAATAGAGAAAAAGCAAAGCAGGCATTTATTCACTCAATAATTGAATGGATTGTTATTTGAATGAATGGGCTTGAATTCCTCCTTCATTTCTGCCCTCCTCCTCTGCTCTCTGTCGGTCTTATCTCTCTGCAGCTTCCTCTCTCTGTGTTGTTGTTTATTTCGTGCTGTTGACTTTTGCTGTTCTGGACCGTGCAGCGGTTCCTCATGTTAGTGTGTGGCAGGTGCTCTGAGCTGATATGAACTGACTGAGCACCTCCCTGGTTACTGGAGGACTGGCAGGCGGCTTAGGCACAAGTAGAGAGGATGATAAACGGTGTCCAGGCTTTTTTTTTTTTATCCAAATCTCCCATCCAAAAGCTCTTGGAGGTTAGGACAAAAGGAGAATACATCTCTTCCTGTCTCTTCCTGCTGTCTAGCTGTTGTTTTGATGTATTTTGTTCTTTCAAAATGTCTTCTCCCATTGATACGTGCAGCTGTATTCATCTGTTTTCAAGGCCATGAGAAGGCAGGTAAAAGTCACGATGGTGGGAACCTGAGTGACTCACTCAGTCATCCTGCTGGGTCAATAAGGTCTCATGACTCATCAGCTGAATTGACTTGTCATTTATGAAAGAGGCTGCATGTTGTGCTACACAGGGTTTCAGTGGTAGAAATCCTCTCTCTACCTTCATAGCTCCTTTTGTAATATTTTATCCATATCACATTAACTCATCATTGTATGGCCCAGATCCTTACATTAATCCCTCCATATGTTTCTGATGCTACACATCTCACAAGTGGAAACATTCCTTTTGTTTTCTTTGTCACAGGAATCTTAAGAAATGGACCAAGATAATCCAACGCAGGAAGACAACCCAAAAGGAGCAGCAGAAGCTTTAACAACAACTCCAGCTCCAGCCATTGATTCCACTGCCGGCCAGCATGCAGGTCCTGCCAGGCCTCGACGGCCCCAGAGAAGCGCCAGATTAGAGGGCTCTGTAGACATCTGCGAACCCAAAGCCGAGCCCAAAGCCGAGCCCAAAGCCGAGCCCAAAGCTGAATCCGCTCCAGTGGCTAACCAGGACGAGTGCACTCCTGATGGCACCGTGGCAAGTCGTCCCAAACCCTCTCGTGCTGCAGCTGTTAGACCCTTGGGAGAGCGCACCGGGCCTGGCATTAAGTCTGGTCCTAAAGGTGCAGGCCACCACCCGGTTAGGGCTGCCTCAGTTCCCCACCCAACTGCCAGCAGGCCTGCGGCTCCTCACCTGAACCCTAATGCACAGAGAGCACTCTCTGTAGCAGGTACAGCTGACACTCAGGCCCAGACTGTGGAAGACTTCAGGCAAGTTCCCTGATCTGTGTGTGTCCCGACATTCATGTCTCAGCACGTCTCCACGTTGCCTTTCATTCCCAGGCACAGACAGCTGAGAAAGATAAACCTGGCACACGTAGCATTTATTTAAATACAATGACAGCACTGCAAGGCTGCATGATTATAGTTAAACGTTGAATGATCAAATTTTGTCAGGAAACATGGGATACATTTAATGTATTGCTAAATTACATATATATATGATCCACTTTAGGGACTAAAACATGTCCATGTTAAGCATCAAAAGGGTGACATATTTTCACTTAAATGGCCTGTGAAAGGTTTGTGTCTTCCCCACTGGATGTTCCTTTTCTATGGGTGTGTCTGTAACCACTCCTTAGTTCAGTAGGTAGTGAATCACTGTACAGTAAACTGGAACTGATTAACAACACCCGAGATTTTGTCCTTGAGGGAACCTTTTCCACAGAAAACACAGCTGCAGCTGAACTGAGTCTGATTTAATGAACAAGAAAACTTAACTTAACCTAAATAACATTTATGCTTTGTTCATTTTATCAGCTACCGCTGTGTGGCTGTGAGGAGGGTCTGTTGGAAAGTTTAATGATAACACTGCGAGCATAGTGAGCTCACTGCTTTTTATAGAACATTTTTGGAATTGTCCTGGGAGCTGAACCTCAAGTGAAGAAAAACAACTGTGGCATTGACTCCTGATGGCTCCTAAATGTCCTGTATCCTGTGCCACTACCTCAATTTGGCCATTATTCAATAGTAACTGCAAATACTGCATTAAATGTACGTCCTTAAACACGTGTAACATATACAGTAGGAAGGTTGGGATATTCAGGATTGTAGGGGGCTGGAGTCTGTCCCAGTGTTCACACGAGGTAAGAGACAAGATACTCCCTGGACAGGTCACCAGCCTATCAGAGAGTTAACATACTGTATTTATACAGACAGTCTTTAGACTGGTCCAGAGTTAACTAGGCTTTCAGAGCCAGTATGTAAAATCACACTGCATGAATGATCCCATAATTAACAACATACAAGGTGTCAATACAATCTTTGGTTTGGACCAGTAGTGTCTGGTAACTGTCCTAATTTATGGTGTTAATTTACCAAATGGAAACATTAACATCATCCGCTTGTGCTCAGTTTTGTAATATTTGTTGTTTTTACTGAATATGAATATTTCTTCAGTAATTTATGCACATTCCTCTGCATATGAATGACTGAATTAATAACATTATAATAACTTTGCATAGTGTAATTGCTTCGTAGATACTTGATGATACAATTGTCACTCTGACAAGATGTCAAAAAGACAATTCAAGTATACAGTCAAGACCTCACATAATGTAAAATTGGTAAGAGAAAGGACTCAGTGTCATCAGGACAGATATGATACGATACATTGGGATATATTCATATAAGGGTTCTGCTGTCTCACTCAGAGTCTTCAGGTTACGACACTGAGGTGTGGAGGAGATGAGCGTTTATGGGAGATATTGCATAACACCCTTTTCCAACAGGGTGCACATCATCACTTGGAACGTGGGTTCGGCCATGCCACCTGATGACATCACTTCCTTGCTGGGTCTGAATGTGGGGGACGGAAACACAGACATGTACATTATCGGGTGAGTGTCTACTTGTGGTGCAGTAGTCATCTAGTGTCTTCCACATAAAAGCTGAAGTGTCCATTAATGTTCTCTTGTCCCACATCGACACTTCAGACAATGCCACTAATGAGCTCAGTTCTGAACCGCAGTGATGTCTCTCCCCTTATGGCTATGATTTTCTTCCGTTTATTAATACGCCATTACATTATCAAAGCTCCCTTACATCTCTGTCTGCTGTTGACCCGTGTGTGTTGTCGTGTGTCATTTTTCTTCAAGGCTGCAGGAAGTGAACTCTATGATTAACAAAAGGCTGAAAGATGTCCTCTTCACAGACCAGTGGAGCGAGGTTTGCATGGAGAGACTCAGCCCCTTTGGTTATGTGCTGGTCAGTAATGGCTTTTATTATCAACACATATGCACACGCTCATAGTAAAATGCTAAACAGCTAAGATTCATACTGTACTCATTACGCGGCCGCTGATGAGATCTCTGCTTCCTGCTGCTGTTTCAGCTCATTTTGTTCCCTGAGCAACGGCTGGGGTGATAATTCATAACAGGCGTGTAATGTCAACGTATCTGCTGTCTTCCACTGTCTGCTAAGCTCATGCAAAGTCAAGCTCTCGCTGTCTGTTGTTCTCCCTCTATGTGCCTTTATGCCGGCATACCTGCCCCTTTTTCTCTATCTTTCTATTTCATAATGCCTATACATACCCACTGTGGGAAGGCAGTACACTAAGAAATGCAATAGGTTTCAGGTAATGCACACATTCAATAGGATGTAGCAAATACTTTTTAATATATATTCCATACCGTACATCAAATAAGACATTAAAAGCGTGGCCATATTTATGTAAAATATCCATGGGGAAGTAAAAACATTTATATAGAAATCATCTGTCATGTGTGTTGGTATTTTCCATGTTTTCTATTTTTAAGGGCACATACCGTAGCTGTGGTTGGTGTTCGACTGGCTGCGTCTGAAGCGTTACTTGGTTCTGTTGGCATGGTGAGCCAGAGAGCGTGAATCAGCTGTCGAGCTGAACGAGCTAGACAAATGTCTCCCAGGATGCAGTTTTATTTTTGGATCACGTTGTTGTCAGTGTTGATGGGCCTCTGACAGTGAGACTGATGCTGTCCTCCAGCTACATCATGGTCTGCTACGTTAGTTTAAACCTCGTTAAAAATCATCTCGATGTGACCTTTTTCTGCACTTCATGTGGATATTAATGCCATGAGCAGGTTAAGGGGATGTGTTGGTTGGAGTTTGTCTTGAGTAGAGGGAGATATATGGTGGTGTCAGTAGGGATCTGTCTAGTCATGACATGGTGGACAGACACAAAGTAACAAGACACCCCATTGGTTCTTTACGCTGTGAGATAGTCTGCTTACCAAGACTAATTGTCAGGTTCAAACTGTAACTGCTGCGAGCACAAGAAAGCTTCCTCAAATCAGCCCATCACTGCAGAAACACAGAGCCTACAACACGTTTTTTTCTGGCTATTCGCCACACAGTTGCTGATTATCGGCATAATTTCTGTTTGAGTAAGGTACAATTTAGATGCACAAATTAGCAAAGACAGTTTTTTTCTAATCTCTAATCTGCAACATGGCACACTATTGAACGTGTTTGACTCATTACACTATGAAGCAGCTAAACATGCATTTTAAATACTGTGACGCTGTAAAATTGTATGGTTTTATAACATGTATGATTAATGTGTAGCTTAGATCATATTTTATATATTTGTTGACACTGGAATAACAAGGCAACCTTATAAATAAATGTAAGTTACCAAAATCACACCTTTTCATTTAAAAGACTAATTTGCTCAGCACGTATGTCAATAAATCAATCTCACTTCTAATGTTTCCTCAAAAAGCTAGCAAATGATGTCTACTGAGCATACTGTGTAATGGAAGAAGATGTTGATGTTTCTGTGGTCATCAAGTGTTAGAAACTGGCATGAGAAGCCGTTATTTTGCACTGAACTTCTTCTAAATTCCCAGGCTGCCCTGCTAACATCACACTTGTTACTCACATCTCACTTCTTCAGTCATGTGTGTGATGTACAAGGTCAAACGTACACACTTGTCTTTGGGCTTAAATGTCTTTTTTGTTCTAAGCTAAAATGTAGCATGGCAGCCTTCAGGAGCTCTTCCAGTGTTCACTGATGTTGATGAGAAATGCTTTTCAGCCACAATACATGCAAGCAAAGGTAGATTCACACACACACATACACACACACACACACACACACACACACACACACACACACACACACACACACACACACACACACTGTCTATGTCCACACACATACCACAAATAAAGTCGGTCCACTTCACGGTTCAGTTGAATCCATTACGCAACAAAGTTGTTCAAATAGCTAGTTAGTATACAAGCGAAGGATCTTACGTCACGTGTAGATGTGTGCCTCCATTACTGCCCACAGGGCATTTCAGGCAGAGTGTGATCATGCTTCTTCGGCCTGCAGTTGGGGGTTGGGATGTGTGGACCACTGGCGGAAGGGGGAGGGAGGGAGGAATGAACATAAATATCTGCTGAGGGGCTTGACATAGCATGCAAATACCTAATCTTGTTCCTCAAACGCACGTGTCATACCCCTGCCCCTTTTGTACAATACAAAAAAATCTTTACACTTTTTTTTATACCAGCGGCGCACAAACGTCAAAATCTGCATATCATTATGTAGCATAACAAGAAGCAAGTGTTTGAGATGATGGTGGCGGACCATCAAGTGCCTGCAGTGTGTACATCACTTTTCTTCTACAAAGTGGTTTGTTGCCACAGCGAGGGTAGACCACAAGCTATGGCCTCCTTAATGTGCAGTGCTTCGTGTAATGTAGTGGGATAGCTGGGCCACAGGCTCCTGCAGGGCGAAATGGAAAAGCAAAGGGGGTAGAAAGAGAGGGGGGGAAGAGAAAGTGAAGCAGAGCAGCAGAAATGGACACACAGAAAAGCCAGACTCATTTGTTTATTAAAATTTTAGTGCCAGATAGAAAGATATTCATACCCTGAACTTTACCACTGTTCTCTTTTCAGAAATTATGCAAAGTGCCTCCTCATAACTCTCATTGTGTACCTATTCATGTTATCCTATTTTGATTTTCATGTACACTGGCTTTGTTCTCCTGTCTGTTTCTCCTCACCTGTCTATCTATCCCTCAGGTGACCTCCCAGCGGATGCAGGGCGTGTTACTGCTGGTCTTTGCCAAGTACTTCCATCTGCCCTTCCTCCGCGGAGTCCAGACTGAGACCACCCGCACTGGCCTGGGGGGCTACTGGGTGAGACGGCTACCATTCTGTGATCAGTGCTGTGCTATGGAAACGTCACACATGATAGCTTAGCTGTACATAGAACGACACTTCTTGAGGAGTGACTAGGTTTAAACTTCTTCATCACTGTCACTGATACCCTGATAGAGATCTGAGAGACACTAGTTTTCCACTACTGTTTCTACACACTTCTGCTGCCTGGTTTGTAAACAGTGCAGGTTGTTTGCTTAATGCAGAACTGGTGAGGAAGTTGTGGGTTTTACATCTGCTGGGCATATATTGCCACTCTAGTGCAAATGACATATACATGAAAGGCTGGAGAGACTGCAGACTAACCATATTATCAAGTGATAGTCAAATGCTATCTAAGAGATAGATGTTGGCACCTCACAGCCAGCAGTTATTAATGTTTGGAAAGCCAAGCAGAATAAAAATGAACCAAACTATAGTCATTCTTTATGTATTGTAACTAGTATGAGACAGAATATGACAGAACTATAACAAACAAGCAACCAGTCCGTAAGAATTTTGTTTACAAGCTCCAGGTGTGCTGCAATATGTTAGTGATAGACGTGTTAGGATTAGGATGTCTGTCTGTGTTGTCCTGATCACTGAGGGCTCTACTAGATTTCTGTAAAGTTATTTAAAAGTTAGTAGTGTATGAACTCAGACAGGCATCACCACATTCTGCAGATTTCATACTGAAACGTCTTTTGTGTTTTAGTGGGTCAGAGCAGTTGTGAGAACAGCGGGAAGAGATCTGCAGACTCATCCTGTCCCCCCACTGTGCACTTTACTGTTAGCATTAAGTATTGATGGCGTTCTTCACTGGCCCTTAATGAGTAAACGTCCTGTGTGTCTGTGGCACACATACACACACACACACACACACACACACACACACAACTCAATGCAGTGAAAACACTAACCAATCACTCTCTATAGGCACTTTCCATGATTACTTTCATTATTTTCATTCATTTAGTTTTGCTTCCAGAAAAATGATGAGTAAACAAATGCAAAAGTCTTCTCCCTCTTTCATCAGTGTGTGCCTTCCTCTCTTTATTATTAACCTCCCCTCTGCCTGACTGTGTTACAGGGGAATAAAGGTGGTGTGAGCGCCCGCATGTCAGTGTTCGGCCACACCATCTGCTTCCTCAACTGCCACCTGCCGGCTCACATGGAAAACTCAGATCAGCGCATGGAGGACTTTGAGAGCATCCTGCAGCAGCAGCAGTTTGAGGGTCAGGCTGCCACCGGGGTTCTTGACCATGAGTAAGCACAGGCACACACACAATATACAGACACATGAACAGTTTTATGTGTCTGTCTGATAAGTAGTAAAATCGTATTCATGTTTCATGAGGGAAATGGTGTCACAATCATCATTGCAAAAGTACTTATGTACTTGCACTTGTTTGAATAAATGATTTCATGAAATTATTCCTCTTTTCACAGTGTGGTGTTCTGGTTTGGGGATCTCAATTTCCGCATTGATGACCTGGATATGCAAGTGGTGAAATCAGCCATCGATAACAACAAGTTTCCAATGTTGTGGGAAAAAGATCAGGTAAAAATAAAGGTCTATTATGCTGTATAAAGATAGAAGACTGTGAAAATTAATTTAACTCAGCACTGAATGCAACTTGCCCCTTAGCTTCTTTGTATTCATGACCATTTCACAAGCTGAAATTACATCAGTTAAGTCAGGAAGCACATGATAAAATGTCTTCTTTCTTGTCTGGTGGACTGTGTAGGTAATGCCACTAGAGGGCAATAGAGAAACACACTTTTCTTAAACGAGCCGTCAGTAAGTGCCAAAGAGAAACACTCAGTGAGTGATGTCTACTAATTCTCTTTGTTACAGCTCAATATGGCCAAAGACAGTGAGACTGTGTTAGAGGGTTTCCAAGAGGGGCCGCTGAAATTCCCTCCCACCTACAAGTTTGACGTTGGAACAAATACATACGACACGAGGTTGGTGCTACCAGGGGTGCTGTTATGAATTCTAGGCCACTGACCAGATATCACAGAGCCTGGCTCAGTAATACTCTCCTCTCTGAAAGGTCCTCACTAGCCCGGGGGGAGCATAAAAGGGCCTCTTTTTTCTCTCTCCATGTACTGATTTCGAACAAGATGGTATTTCTTCTCTTGCTCCATCTCTCTCTTTCTGTCCCTGACCCAGTGGGAAGAAGCGTAAACCAGCTTGGACCGACCGGATCCTGTGGCGCCTGAGAGCCACCGCACCTACCAGCGGTGCGCTCAGTGCAGGGAAGCGTGGCTCCATTTCAGGGCTGACCAGCGGGACCAAAGTGACACAGCACTGCTACCGAAGTCACATGGAATACACTGTCAGTGACCACAAACCAGTATCCTCCATCTTCACCCTGCAGGTGAGACACATCAGGCTACATTGTAAAGAAGACAACAATATTTAATGTTGTCTAAACTCAAACTGCTGTACAGGAACATAGCCTCAGTAAAATACAGTTTAAACATAGCAATGTTATGCTTTAAATCTAGAAATATCTGCTCAGATATTACCTACACAAGACTAAGAATATGACCATGCATTTGGTACCAACTTTCGATGCTTGACAGTTTTTGTTGATTAATGCTGTGGACACATTTCAGTTGATACTCCGCCCGCATTATCATTTAAGTTTATCTCAGAAACCCTGCAGTATTTTTGCACCGTATACATGTTTATGGTAAATGTTCTCTGTAGTTCCCGTACAAGGTGGACATTCCCCTGGTCACGCTTATAGTGGAGGATGAGTGGAATAGTATTGCTGATGCCACAGCAAAATTCAAACTGGCGCCCAACTTCTCTCGCAGCTCCTGGGACTGGATCGGACTGTACAAGGTAAATATGGTCTCACCTCTACTGGCCAAATAACGTGTAACGTTTGAAGAGTCCATATCAGTGAATCACAACAAATATTTTTGTGCATTACCAATTTGAATCAAGTAGTTACCGTTTGTGATTGTGCTGCTGCCCCCCTAGGTGGGTTTCAAACACCACAAGGACTACGTGGGATATGTGTGGGCCAAGCAAGAGGAAGCTGACTTTCATCGACAAGAGCATCAGGTAATCTGGATGCATGCTGAATTCTCTTATAAACAAATGTCTTTCACATTCGATAGATGTCTAATGACTAAGTGTTTTCCAGGTAACCTTTACTGAGGAAGAATTGCCCAAAGGCTCAGGGGACTTTATCTTGGGTTACTATGGCAACAACATGAGCACCATTGTGGGTGTAACAGAGCCATTTCAGGTAATCATAACTCTGGCACTGCTTTCTTGAGGTTAAAACAAATGCATTGTCTCTGACAGGGCGACTTTACATCTGGTGTATGCTATTACTGCTGGTGTTCCCATCTGCATCTTTTTTTTTTTTTTTTTTTTTTTTTTACCTCTACCAACATTTTTCTGCTCTTTCTCCATATTATACCTCCTCCACCCCACTCTCACCCTCTTTATCATCTATCTTCAGATCCAGCTTCCCACTTCAGGCCTTGACAACAGTTCCTCAGACAGCTCTGACTTCAGCTCAGAGGATGACAGCACGGTTGTCCTCATGAAGACGAGGTCCCGCAGTCCCAGTCCACGCAAGAGCAAGCACCGCAGCCATCGCAGCCACAGTCACAGCCGCAGTCACAGCCGCTCTGGCAGCCCTGGACAGGCCAAAAAGAAAGAGCTCAACGTCACTGATGGTTCTCCATCCAGCACCACGACAACAGCTGAGAGTGAGTCCAAAGGACGTCCAGCAGAGGGCAGCAGCAGCCAGGTGTCTGCTCCTGGGGAGAAAGAAAAGGACAAGGGGGATTCAGGGCTGTGATGCACAACCGAGTCCTGCTGCAGTCACAGGTCACATAGCCAACTGTTGTGTCTTTTATTAAATACATCCACTACACTGTATGTTTTCTGTAATGAAAATATACAGTTTTTGATGCCATCCTTTTCAGGAACAGCCATCTGGTTTGTCCAGAGGGCTTACTTTGCCTTGAGTTGTTCTATTAAGCTGTGCACATTGTATATTTTTTATTTGTAAACCTTTCACTCTGTCCTATGTTTCTTCTATCTTTGTCCGTTCTCAGGTGTGGACAGTACAGGGAGCTGACACCTTGCATTAGGAAATACTCAAGGATTTATGGTCATGTAGAGTAAAAGAGTGGTTACTTAATACTTTTTAGAAACCATTTTCCCCATATTCCGACAACAGTTTGAACCTCTGTACTGATGTACCAAGCAGTCATGTCAGCAGACTGAGTACAAGCAACAGAAAATGCTTTTGAGACAAGAAGTATGACATACTTGACACAGACGTTGCTCACAAATCACTCAGTTTGCTTTAGTTGTGGGACATGTATCTCTTATGAAACAAATCCGCTCAGACCAAGACGACCATAGCGACATAGTGAAAAGTGCATTTTATTCCAAAACATTCTAGTAAAGCATCACCAGCTCTGTCAACAATCTGTCACATTAGTTTCCGCATATCTGCAAATGGAGATAGCCATGCAGTTTGACTTGTTAGTATGGTTTCACTCTGGTGGATATTCCCTGCTTTGGAAATTCAGCATGCATTACACTGCAACATGATACATATCATCCAGGTAGCATTTCAAATGATCCACCAATGGGAATAAAGTCCCTCCAGGGTGCTTAAAAACAGAGCAGAACCAAAGTAGGTGGAGACTGGGGTTCGGGGGGGCTCGGCCACTAGTCATGGCAGCAACACAGCACATGTCAGCGTAGAGAGTGAATGTGAGCGTAAAGGCCTTTAAATAGACCATCAAATCAGTGCAGTGGGTGTGGGAGGCTAGCTGTCAGCTGACATAGCATAGCTGTCTTGCCAGAACTAGTTCATTAATTGTTGGCCACTAACTCTGCTGGGCCAACTAGAGTGTTAACAACTACAGCAATATCTGACCCGGGAAACGTGCAGTATATTGCTTAGACATGCAGACCTTTCTGTGAATTAATGGGCCTTATTTAACTTTTCACAGTCAAGTTACTTTTTGAAATAATTTACCCAGAAAACAAAATGACATTACGCACATTTGTTTTGTTTTTTTCCCATTTTGAACGCGTATGAAATCGAAGCAAGTAAAACTCTGACTGATCTCTGACAAATGTGAGCAGGAACTCTACTATGTAGAGCTACTACAGGGCTTTGCATTATACTATAAGTAGTGTGATACAAAGCTGACATGTTCCACTATTATGAAATATCACAATGCTAATGTGATACTTCAAATAAACGAAATGGTTAATGCATTATTTTTGTATGATTTTGACTTTTGCTTTCTTTTTCCAATTCCCCATTCCTGTGTTTGTTTTTGTGTTTTATCTCGCTCAGATCCTCCCTTACTGATCCTGGTGATTAGCTGACAGTGACAATAGTCACAATAGTCGTGTTGCATTGTTACCGTGTGACCTCTGATGCACCATCTTAGACAGTGTAAACTGTTGTAGCTGTAACCTCAGTGTGTATGTCTGTAATCAGTTTTTGTGTGTATGTCTTTTTATGGACGTGTGCGTGTGTATGTTTTGGATCGAGGAGGGGGTGTGTGTGTGTGTGTAGCTGTGCAGTGAATGGGGTGTGCCTGTGTTTGCATGGTTTGCTGCTGGACATACTGTACATTCCGGTACTGTGTTTTTTTTGTGCCGTGAAGTGCTGTTTTTGACTCCTCTTTGTGATAATTGTGGCTGTGAAAATTGTTAGAAAAACATGGTAAGGACATTATAAAAGTTTAACTTCAGTGTAAATGTTAGGTGAAGAAAATGCAGGCCAGTTATGCTTGCATAAATCTAAAATCTGTTGGAATCATTTCATAGTGCATTTATGTATTTTCTTGATTTTGAAATGAAAAATCTATTGGACCTTTGTGTCGAGTAACATGTTTAAAAAAGATAAAGACTGTATGACTTTGTCCTGCTAGGTAATTTAGATAAGTATGATCTGTTCTGCAGTCATGACCAGTGACTATCTGTTGTGAAATGTTAATGAAAAAAATGCTCTGTCTACAGAATGTGATTGTTTTGTAATTATGTGGCTAAAATAGAAGAAATGTATGTAAAGGACAAATATTAATTATGGTAGAAAACACAAAATAGGAGACAATCTATGCCACAAAGATTATTTTACTTAAATTATGTATTTATTTTCTTATTTAACTGTTAAATGAGCCTGAATTCTGCTGGCCAGTGAGGGAGCATTATTTAAATGGAAAATGTCAAAATTATATTAAAGAATATTGATGATTATTTTCTTTTTCTATTAGGAACTATAAAGAGAGAGTCCGATTTCTCCTGCTTGCATTTTAGTAAATTCAGATCAAATGTTGCTTTTATTGTCTGAAGTGTAGATTGTTTAGTCTACAGGTCTTTGTATGATTGTGAATGAAATTGACAAAAAAATATAGCAAGCCTGTGAGATATTAATGGTTGGCATATGAGAATGGTTTATCTCTGTGAAATCATCTGATCAGTGAGACCTGAAGGTTTTTTGGGGGTTGCTTGCTTTGTTCTCCAACCCAAAAACTAGTGCAACACTGTCCAAAGAAATAATATATACTCCCCTTCAAACTGTGCTGTCTGTCTTCTTCCTGAGTCTCTTCATATTTATTGCCATTACTTGAAAAAAGGGTAATTACAGCATAATATATTGTTTCTTGTTATAGTTTTATATATCAGAATAAGAGAAAAACATGATAAGAGTTAAAAAAAAAAAAAAGAAGTTAAAATTGTATTTTTGTGCTGAAAGGTGCATGTGTGTGTGGTGTGGTAAAAACAAATGTAAATAAAATCCAAAACATAAAATACAGCCTGAAACTAAATAAAATACCTTGAATAATTACAACAAATACCATCAGTTAAGAAAAAGCCATAAGTTCCACAGCCGAGGGTCCCGGACAGCAAAGGCCGGTCACTTTTAGTGATGAGTTGAGATTAGGAGGCCCTCCCAGAGAATCTCAAGCAGCAGTCAGGCTCATACGGAGTTAGCAGATAAAATATACAGGCAGGAGCCCATTCAAGGCTTTGAAAATGAGCAGTAAAATCTTAAAATAAAATCTCTAACTCACAGGTAACCAGTGAAGAGCAGCAAAGATTGTGTGATGTGGTCCCTTCTCTTAGTATGAGTTAAAAGCCTGGAGCAGGGCTTTGTATCAGCTGCAGTCTTCGGATGTTTCGCCTGCTGACCAGAATAAAGTGTGTTGAAGTAGTCAAGTCTGGATGAGATAAAAGCATGGATTACCTTTCCTAGATCTGCAGAGGAGAGGAATGAGCTGATCTTGTTTAAATGTCTCAGTTGGACAAAACAGGACTGCACCACTTTGGTCACTTCAGCATCAAAAAACAACACTGGGTCAAAAAGTACACCTTTGAACAAATAAGTTTCCATTATGACTTTCAGGATCATTAATGCAACAGCAGCACTGTACATGCATTATCTTCAATATGTAAAATAAATGAACTTCAGTGATTACCAGTATTAGAATGGACCTCCAATCTATTAATATTCATCTTTAGACAACCACTCAGCTCTTTGTGATGTATCATTGTTACAGGTGGAAACAGCTTGCTTGCTGTTATTTTAGACTTTCTGAATACACGTGGGTGACAAACGCAACACATCCTGGAGAAGGCAACTGCTGGTCCATCTTGCATCATGCTTTTGCCTTCTGAAAAGAAGTGTACACCCTGCAAATTCATGGTGACAAATGACTGTAGCACTCTGATGCAACACTGGTCAGGGATTGAGTTGCTTGGTTTAGTGACATTAAACACCATAAGCCCAAGTAACATAATGAAATGAACAGACTAAAAGGTTACAGGCTGACAATACTAATGACCTTGTAATGTCAGGAGTGTGAGGAGTCTTGTTTTTTGCTGGATTTTCCATCAAAATTGCAAAATTGAAATGTCTAATTTTGGCTTCTCTTTGGATTCCACCATAAATAAGAGTGTGTGTGTGTGCTGAAGGCCTTTTATAACCTGTTCTGATATGAGCCACTGTGTGTGCGGAAAACCCCTCATCAGTACATAATGTAGGAGATCAACACTATCTTTATTCTTTATCTATGAGTACGGCCTAGACCTACTCTATGTGAAATTCAATTGAATTTTTCTCACAATATAATAAAAATGACTCAATAGCCATTGTTGGAGCTATCTAACCTTCACAGTGGCTGACAGAGCACGCTTAACGTTTTATATCTCCTCACCATGGTTCACATACAACATCAGGGTTCTCTGCTTCATTATACAACACTGGGCTTTGATTGTAACACCACCAGCTTTGTTTGCTCCACACCTTCACAAATGCTGTGTCACTGTGACAAGACATGTATTCATATTAAAAGATATTGTGAAAATGGGATGATAAATAGATGCATGATGTCAGATATTCACAATGACAAGCAGAAAACATGTACATGAGTCATTAACTTTGAAACCAGCTCCCACATGTGCATCAGATTCTGGATAAATCTTTTTTGGCTAAAACACAGGGACCTAAGTGTTGTAATTTCACTTCCTATGAGTGAATACAATGTTTCCCAACTGAAACTAGAGATACTCATCTTAGTTTCAAATAAATAAAATGGTCCTGCTTTGGAGCTAAACCCATGGTAAACCAGTCCTTCATTAATTAAACCCATCTGTTTCCTACAAAGGTAGAACATGTTCACAATCAGAGCTTTTGATTATATTACACAACAGGGCCTGAAGGGTAAGAGGGAGATAGGAGGTTTTTGAGTAAAGCATAATCAAGTTATGTTGAGATGTAATATCTCTGCTCCTCTCTCCAATGTCCACTTTTCACTTGCAAATGTATTTCCAGGTTAATCTGGTTGTTTTACCAGGGAAGCACATGTTCTGATGTTCTTGCAATAGCTAAAATGAATACAACTTATCAGATTAATTATACCAGTGTTGGTTTATACCAAACACTAATAATGGTTTCTTGGAAACATGTATTTGTTGTCTGGTACACTTTGGCTTACAATAAAACACACACAAAGACAGCAGGAGTTTTATATAAGACATCATAAAAAATTGCAATCACATCTTATGGATGTCAATAATATACAAATCAAATAATGTCTGACATATGAACTTTTATTATGTCTTTATTTATTGCCTAACTTGTTGATTAAATATAAACTTTTAAACTGATCATAACCACATAAAAACATAATTGTCACTGCAACAAACTGTTGAATGAGTGAATGTTCCTGTGTGCACAATGACAGCCAGAGTTTCACCTGTTTAAAATACAACAGGGCATGAAGTGGGGACGATGGTCAGCCTGAGGAGCATCAAGTGTCAAACATTCAGGTCACATCCTCAGGAATCAATCACAATCGTACATCTTGTCATGTTATTGTTTTGCAAAGCAAGGGCGTCTTGGCCAGTCCTACATTCTTAAAGAGGTTATGTAAGGTGAAGGGGTTGATCTCTTGAACTTTCTTTCTTATTGTTGGAATTCAGTTTGTGTTTGGGTAATGATTGAGTACTGATGGTATCAAGCCTGGGGAATGAAGAAATGTGTGGTGGCATGGTGATTGAGATGGTTACGATTGAAATCATGTTGTTTTAAATTCAGATATAACAACTTGATGATTCAAGACTGATAGGGTTTCTAGCCTGTACATCTGAGACACACACACACACACACACACACACACACTAGATGTGATGAGGTAATTAGTATGTTAAAAGGTGCTGGTTGAGCAAGGCACACTGTAACATTTTGACAGCACATGGTCGCAGAGTCCATTCTGCAATACATTCCTGGTTACAGTATGCGCCAACCCCTCGATAGGCTCAATGGTATGGCCCGCCTCCCCGTGACGTCGGAGCGGCTGACTTCATAGGATAAATAGTGTAGCTCTGCGCCATGAGGCTCTAGCTTGAAGATCAATACACCGAGAGACTGGGACTGGCCTTCTAGAGAACCGGGGAAACGCAGAGGCACTGCTAGTGATAAAAATAGAGTTAGCTTGATATTAACATCGTAACATATTTACATTTCGTACCAGCAGCCGCCGTCAACGACGATGAACGGACAGATGAATGGTTTCCACAACTCCCTCATTGACGAGGACTGCTTCTTGTTCACTTCAGAGTCGGTCGGAGAAGGACACCCCGGTAAGACCCGACGCAACATCCTTATATCAATTTGTCTGATTAAATGAACTAAAATTCTAACTGTTTTTACGACGTTGTTTGCGCCTCGTACTGTACAGTTTCACGTTTTACTTAAGTTAGAAAAACCGTAACAGATTCAAATTAAAGCGTTAAGGCCTTTCCGCTACTTGAATATAGCTGGGCCGGTTTCAAGAACACGCGCTACTAGCTAATGTTAGCTAGCTAATCTTTGCTGACTAGGTGATGCTGTCGCGTGCCTTGTCCACCGACAGAAAACATAACGTCACCAGTGTTCATATCAGACATTCATTGTAAACGTTACCTAAACGCTCTTCTTATTACAGTGTCATTTGTTAATTTGTTAACACTTTCCTGAACGTGCCGAATCGTCCGGAGCTATTCCTGACGCACGCGGCACGGTGAATGGTACGCTAACGTTATCCGTTGACCTAAACAGTGTATGATGCTGGGTTTTAATTATATCATGTACAGATGTAACTAGTTAAATGTTTAGAAATGTATCACGCTTGCCTTCCGGTGCCTGGATAGTTGAACTCGCTCCCTTCCTCACCACATGTGCGCATGTTGAAATGGCGACTGTTAATACGCTCCGAGCCACTCCCACTCCAGGCACGATCCGGGCCGGTGCTGCTAACGTGCCACAGTTTACATTCAGACCCGTGATCTGGTTTTGCTGCAGTCTGTTGTTGATTCCGTCGTTGCATTGTTATTGTTTTTCAGACAAGATCTGTGATCAGATCAGTGATGCAGTTCTAGACGCCCATCTCAAGCAGGATCCTGATGCCAAAGTTGCATGTGGTAAGAAAAGAATATGTTGGCTCAAATCAGATGTTCATATTGACAGTGGAATATCGAGTGTTATTAATTTTATCGTATGGGTCTTGTGTCTTGCAGAGACTGTTGCCAAGACTGGGATGATCCTATTGGCTGGTGAAGTGACATCACGTGCCACTGTGGACTACCAGAAAGTTGTTCGTGACACCATCCGCCAAATTGGATATGATGACTCCTGCAAAGGTGTGGCATGTTGTTGTGTTTCTGGTTTGTGCTTTTCATTGAGTTGTCTGTGGTAAAAAAAAAATTTTAATGGTGTTTTGATCTGCTGCGGTCTGTCTCTTGCACAGGCTTTGACTATAAGACCTGCAATGTTCTTGTGGCCTTGGAGCAGCAGTCTCCTGACATCGCTCAGGGTGTCCACATTGACCGCAATGAGGAGGACATTGGAGCAGGGGACCAGGTCAGTAGTGGCCATGTGTGCTGAAGTTACAGATTGCTGGTCTTTATGGTCTTTAAATGAGACTTGTTCTCTTTTAACACCAAGTAAATGTCTCGCTTTGCAGGGCTTGATGTTTGGATATGCCACTGATGAGACCGATGAGAGTATGCCTCTCACAATTGTCCTTGCCCACAAGTTGAATGCCAAGATGGCTGAGTTGCGTCGCAATGGCACCCTTCCATGGCTCCGGCCAGACTCTAAGACACAGGTAGAGCTGTCATACTTGCTATTATTAACAACTATAAATTATCTTTTTGTTGGTGGTGTTGAGGTTATTTATATTTTCACTTTCTACGCAGGTTACTGTCCAGTACCGCCAGGACCGTGGTGCCATGCTTCCAGTGCGTGTGCACACAATTGTCATCTCTGTTCAGCATGATGAGGATATTTGCCTGGAGGAGATGAGAGATGCCCTGAAGGAGAAAGTCATCAAGGCTGTTGTTCCCTGCATCTATTTAGATGATGACACCATCTACCACCTGCAGCCCAGCGGCCGATTTGTTATCGGGGGTCCACAGGTAAATGTCGGAGGATGTGGCTTTCAGTAGCTAATTAACCTGTGGGTTCCCAACGTGTGTAACCTCTGTTCTTACATCACAGGGTGATGCTGGTCTGACGGGGCGCAAAATCATTGTTGACACTTATGGAGGCTGGGGAGCCCATGGCGGTGGTGCCTTCTCTGGGAAGGATTACACAAAGGTGGACCGCTCTGCTGCTTATGCTGCACGCTGGGTGGCCAAGTCTCTGGTGAAGGCCGAGCTCTGCAGGAGAGTGTTGGTCCAGGTGAGTGGTAGTGTCAAAACACACCTGTCTTCATTTTAGATAGCGGGGCTTCAAGAGGTTCCCATTTTGAAGATTTGTGTATTTTTTACGCTTGATAAAATGTGTGTGTTTTTATTAGGTGTCCTATGCTATTGGAGTTGCCCATCCCCTCTCGATTTCCATCTTCCACTACGGGACCTCCCACAAGAGTGAGAGAGAGCTGCTTGACATTGTGAAGAGGAACTTTGATCTCCGTCCTGGAGTCATTGTCAGGTAATGTATAACCTCTGAAACCACCTGCTACTCAACGAAACCGCAGCTCCTGGCTCCTTTCTGATTTCTGTGCCTTAGTTTTGTCTTTTATTTAGTTGCCCTGCCTGGGATTTTGAGTTAATTTAATCTATTGATGTATTGTGAAACTCTGCAGGGCCAGTACCATTTTCCTTTTGCTGCAGCTAGCATTTTGTTTCTACTTAATTACATGACATAATGTCAAAGGTTACATATGTGGGCTTTAGAGGGGGTGAATGTCTCATTTATTAGGGTAGACATGTTTAATATCTGCCAAAATGAATCCTTGTAGCTCATAGTTGCATAAGCGTCATTTTTATAAATTGAACGAGTGTGGTTTCCATCCGCAAGCTTCAGTCAAAACACTGCTCAGGGATGTGTTTGGTTGGCAGGGTAAGTGTCGAAGCTTCACGTGTTTCCCTCTTTACCAGCTGGTCTAACAAACCTGATTTTTATTTATTTATTTTTTTGTGACTTTCGTCACTCTCGCTGGCAAATGTGAGTGTTGTGCCTGTGTGAGTATGTGTGCATTTGAGGTTGCTGGGTGTGACTGCTGCTAAATATGTTGATTATGTATTCCAGGGAGCTGGATCTGAAGAAGCCCTTGTATCAGAGGACCGCAGCCTATGGCCACTTTGGCCGAGACTCCTTCCCATGGGAGGTGCCCAAAAAACTCAAGTACTAAACCTGTTAAGCTTTTCCCCCCAGGCTTGTTGGTGTATACTACAGAGAAGCCTCCAAGGTTCCAGGGGGTGAAATGCCCTTATATTTCTCATAATAATGGTATCATTTAACACATGACTCCCTTCCTCACTCCACCTTCCTTCTTTGTCTTGTTACTGTTTTCTGCTGGTTGCAGTATCATACTTGGTTATAGGAGGCATGCCTCAGAAACTTGATGTTAAAAAGACTTGGATGGGTTCCATGAACTCATTCACCGTAGTACTTCGTGTTCTCCCACGTCTTGAGGTTCCCCTGCTTCTCCTTGTAATAGACCCTGAATAGCTGCGCTCAGTTGTTCTCCTTTTGGCATTCCACACTCGTCAATATCGTCAGTCTTGTATTCAGTGTAATGGCGGTTGCATATTAGGCTATATGCGATACCCCTCTTAATTTACTGGTGCTACTGATGTAAGGAGTCTGTGCAACATAAAAAAAGTCCATTTAGAAGCATAATTTGATAACTGGAGGGTCCTTGATCTGGCGCCTTCCCAAACAAGTTTAGCTTCTGTCTAAACATTCCTCCTCTGTCAATCCAGTACGATTATTCCTTGACCCAGTGTTCTTTATCCTTTTTGTTAGCTTTATTCCCTTGTCTTTGTGGAGGATGCTAGAATGGCAAAATAAAAATTCAAGGGTTGCTGTTTTCACAAAAATGCTATGCATTGCAGGCTAAGGGGCGAGCCAAATCCTAATAATTGACGCTCTCAAATGAGCATAAAGCCTCAGATGCCCCTACAGACCTTTGCTGTTTTCTGACGTAATACAGAAAAGTCAGAAGCTGCTATGTCACTGCTCTGGTCTGCAGAGGCATCAGTTATACTTGATAGCGATGGAAAAATTGGATTGTTTATGCATTAAATTCAATTTTAAATGAGTCCTTTTTTTAAATGTAGTTTCACTCGCTTTTTTATGGTTTGAATTGACTAACGGCCCTTTTACTCCTGAAGTATATTGATGGCAGGTGTAGCTACAGAGAAACCTGGTTCCCATCTTTATTCTCAAAGGAGTGTGGTCATTGCCACAGTCTTATTGGCTAGGACTCAAACCTCAACACTATTTATTTGTTCTCTGAAACTCGGCGTGGATACAGAGAAGCCGAGGTTTCAGAAGGCAGCTTTAAACACACTTGGTTGTTGAATCTTGAATTCCTTTTTGACTTGATCATTTTTCAGTGTTTGGCTTGAGGCTCCAGAGTGTTGTACAGAAAAGCTTTGGTCTGCCTCAGCCGGCTACTGTTGATGACTATTTTACAACCTTTTTTTATTTTTGGACTGTAGATCTTATTTTTAGGTTGGCTAGTTCTTAAAAATCCCATTAAAATGCCTGGTGCAATTCTTTGGCTCTTACCTATCCCCATTAATGGAATGGCAACATTTGGTTGGTGTAGTACAGAGAAACCAACCTTGTTTACATGGCCATCCCATGTGCGGGATAGAGTTTTCAAGTTTTTGGTTTTGTTCCCTTTGACCACTCAGAGGTCATCCCGTTGGCTACAGTAAGTGTAAGAGTGCCTTTTCTATTTCCTCTACTCCCCATTTGCTTTTCTCCCCTCCTACCAACATGCGTTAAACTTCCAGAGGAACAAGTAGCTCATACTGTATTATGCTTCATGTCTGGACTGGGTAGTTTCCTTATGCTCTGTAATAAAAACTACTCCTCTCAAATGTCTGTCATGACTTTTATGTTCATTAATATCACACAAAGAAGAATTTTAAAAATGTTTCACAATGAGGAAGAAGGGTTGAAATACTAACCAACAACTCATTCTGACATAGCTGACAAAGTCTTTGTTCTTTTGAAATCCCCCATCCAGTAAGTGTTAGTAACACCTGTTGCAAATTATGAGTACAGTTTATGATAAGCCAACAAAGGAAAATGCAGTGCCAACATTTAGCGTTGTGCATCCATATGAAGCGCTTCAAGGTAATATTCCCCATGTGTAATGTTGTGATAGATTTTCTCATAATCATTGTAGGGAAGATGTTTGTATAAAACATTGTCGTCTTCCTGTTGGCCTTAATCTTCAGACAGAAATTGATTACTGATGATTCTGTACTGTTGGTTAGTTTATCCTTCAAAACTTATTAAGATAACTAATAATTGAATTGAAAATAAGAGCTTGCATTGGTAAAAGGTTCAGCAGCACATCTGTTTTTAGGGCACTTATTCCCTACTTTGACGTGTAATTTGGACCAGTAATATTTGGCCTAAACTGAAAGACTGGAAAATCCCACCATTTCTCAATGATGGCAGCCATAAACATGCTGGTTGGTTAGTCTGTTTAGCTAAAAAAAATGTGTGGTTGTATTTGCAGCCAACAAGCACTGCACTCAAGTCTACGATATATTAACTGGAACATAAACAGTCCTGAAATTGTGTGTCTGTGAGAGTTATGCATTCATTAGCTGGGTCACTGTTTTGTCTTTCCAGAGGGAAACTGTTTGAAGCAGGTTTCAGGGTTGTAGGTAGGGTAAGCATCTTGTTCCTGGACATGGTACAGTCCTGAGCAGTGCTCACAAGAGTTTGACCCCAAGACAAACCCCTTCTAATTGGCCTATGACAGCTGCCTGTACCTTGTGAAAAGGTCAGTATGCCTTTAGTGCAACAGGTATAATAGCTCTTAGAGATTAACAGCACAGCCAGCTGCCTCAGCTTTCTAAGCAGGTAAATCCACTGTTGGCTTTTCCTGTTAAATTAGTTTTATAGTATTTGCATTGTGAAAGCTGAGGTTGCCCTGAAGGATGGTACCCAGGTTCTCCACCAAAGATCTGATGTGCTCCATCTTCCTTTGACACGGAGCAGCATAGCATGTGTGTGATTCTTTTTTTCTTGTTTGGAAAAATGTATTAATTACTTTTGTTTTCTTAGCTATCACAATCCACACATTTTGCCACAATGTTTTAATAGAAATAATCCACAGAGACATTTTTGGATATGCATCATTGTGAATTTAGTTGTTTTTTCAGTATGAACACCCTAAATACTTACAATACAGTCAGAATTTGTATATAAAATTTAACTGGGACAGAATTTAGGAGTGCCTGTTTTTCCGGATGTGTCCTGATTATGGGTGTTAATATATGGTTTGTGTATTCATAATTGACAGTATTTAGATGCCTGAGTTGAACCTACATGTTCCAATATAAATGTTTTCTCTGATCACATCTTTAAAAGGAGCTTTAACTGGCTGCTTTGGAGAAGACATAAGATACCCAAAAGATACCCATTTCACACAATGACTTACAGTCAATAAAATAATTATATAATCTAAAATACATGGTGAGTTTGTTGGCCAGTTATATACCAAGCTAACCTTCAGATGCTTGAGCAGATGCTAGACGACAATGGTTGACTTTATTGGTTAATAGTCAATGGCTAAGATGAAATTGGTGCAACTATTTGTAATTTTGTAATTCAGTCTTTTTTTAAGTTCTTTATTCAAGACATGCATCCACTTTTCCTCACATCTTTAAAAGTGTATGCAGTTAACTATTTATCTTAAGGCCAAACACTCACTTCAACACAACATGCAACGACAGGATTCTTGAGTGTCCTTTATCTAGACTACCAGAGGAATTCACATGTGTCAAAGTGAACCTTGAATCAAGACGTTAGACACAACAGGACAGAAATGCTTACTCTGTGACTCAGTGGCCATTTGCAGCTTACTGTATTTCAGCAAGCACATCTGACACTTCTTGGAGGCCTTGGTCTTGGTGTAAGCAAGCACTCATGTAACAAAACAATACAATTGTTAAGTGGAGGCAGGAAATGGAGCAAATGGCAAGGTGTGATAAAGCAGTTTCTCAAGATAGACACAAAAACAAGAAAAGGTAAAGCAGAAGAAGCTTAGTGGAAAAGGTTTTGGGAATATGCCGTTGTCTAAGATCACAGGTCTTGAAACACATCACTGCTCTGCTGCTGTTCGTGACAGATGCTACATTTGATATGTCTAGCAGTGGGGAAATCAGATGCCAATAGGCTATTTTTCAGCTATATCCTACTACATTACTCTGTAATTACACTGCAACTAAAACCACCAACTTACTTCCACTGTTAATAAAACAAATTATTCCATTATGTGTCCATAAATACTATATATGCTTTATGTATTATCCATCTGTTCAACGCAACATTTTGAAGCTTTGTGTAACATCACGATGCAATGAACACATTCCTGAACAAAAATGAACATATATAATAAATATGTAATAATGTACATGAAATAAAATAAGACAAGTTCAGAAGGCCTCACAATATAGTTGGTACAGAGACACCGAATTCACATAAAGATTAAACACAAGGTAATACTCCATGGTATTCTGCTCCACATACAACAAACCCTTAAAACCCAGCAGCTAATTCAAAACACTGCTGCTTGAGCTTTAACACAGAAGAACATGTTACACACCTTCTTAACCCCCAGATACATTTCTGACATGCTTGTACAACACTAAATCTTCTTAAATGTGCTTGTTGTTCCTACAGGTTTTCTAGCTACAATGTGTTTACTTTAGCAGAGTTTAAACAATGGCTAATAATATTTAGCCAATAGTAATACACATTAGTAAAATTCAGTCTCACTCAGTAGTTATGAAAGCAACATTAAGCAACGTTAACGCAGTCGGTAAACGCCTCCCAGGCAAAGCAAACACACACCAGGAGTAACTAACTACAGAAGAACTGAAGGTTTGTACAATGCAAATGAACACATTTACACAACCGTGGACCTCCATGATAATCCAGACGTTATAGATATTTGTGTGTGACAGTGTTCTGTGGTATATGTATGACTGTCTGCTTTGTTAGTCTACAAGTGTTGCATTGCTTTACATACTTTCTTGCATGTTGTTATGCCAAACAATTTACTTTATTAGTAGGCAAAAACATTATTGAATCTGATCTAGTATGTGTGTGGATGGTGTACACAACTTTTAGATATAAGATAACTTGTGACATATACATATGTCATAACAAGATTCACATCAAATGTCTGTTCATCTCCTGTCATCTCCAGCCCAGACAGGTTTGGGCAGTGCTCTCTAGTCGGCGCCTCAAGGGTGTAGCAAAGATAGTTGCGATGTTGTAGTGTTGAGTAATCTAACCTAACATTATATCATACTTCCCTGCATCGGTCCAAGATGTAAAACTTGCTTTTTCACTTCCGGCTTCCATTTGTTTATTTCACATCCTGACCCATTCTGAAACCCATTCAGCCAGAGAGATTTTAGCATCAAATCCTGTTCTAGCAAAGCATCTCTGGAGCCTTTCACGGCTGAACTGGTAATCCAATGATCTTTTTTCCCTTTAATTAGCTTTGTTACTGTGCCACACAAATCCTGCCAGCTTTGTAAATTAATGAGTGGAGTTTGTGCTCTGCACATGTGGTCACTGCTGCATAAGTAGGAGGTTTAGTGTTATGAGACCTGCACACTTTCAGGTACTTTTGCCTCCCATGGTTACACATACTTAGTAAGGTTTCATTGTTTTCCTTATGACAGGAAGTTTATGGAAGAAAGTGTCCATTTGATTTACCTGGTACATGTAGAATTATGCATCGATTTACACCATTATTTTTTGTAATATTTTCATGCATAAGCATAAACGTGATGGAGTATAAAAATGGTTTTCAGGTTTAATTACAAAATCTAAATACATCTATGCGTGAAGAACCTTCCATACCCCATGTGCTTTGTCAGGGTTCATTTAACATAAATGTCCAACTATCATATCTCCAGAATTATTATACCACGAAAATGAAACGCTGACATTTTAGTGACATTAAATAATGTCTGGAAGTGCTCCTTGCCTCTGAAAGCTGGCCCAGCTCATTTTACAAAGTACATCACTACAGTTACAGTATATCAAGCTATGAGTAGTATTCATGCTCAAGTAACATAATCAAATTGAGTCCTGTCTGCAGTTTAATTGCAGCAGCTGTGCATTTCCACTACCACATTGGCTCGGTCAAACATCTATATTTAACTCTGAAAGGTGGGAGGTTGTGCTGGGGTTACACTTCCACAGCCTTGAATGGGCAAGATCACTCTGTACTGCACCAGCATCGCAGCACTGACGGAGGCTGCTGCAGCTGAAATGCACCGGGATGTAATAACAAAAAGTCTGGGAAATTGTTCCTCAAGAGCATCGCACCACACTCACACTCCGCTCAGTTTACACCACTTCAGTCTTTTGGCTTGGTGTTATAAAGGTACCTTTTAGTGGCACATACAGGTTTACAGTATTATATCTTTGTTTCTCCATAACAAGAAAGAACACAGGGAATTCTTCCCACAGTAAAGAACCCAGAGGGCACCACCTGTGCTCTGCTCCCGTCTGAGACCAAACAAAGCACTACGGACACCAAAACAGAGATGATGTCGAGACCAAACACTGTTGTGGAGTGAAAGATTATGTCTTTGGGTGCCTTTAATTTTCTCACAGCCAATACACACTAACCAGCAGAGCAGTGTATGAGCTGACACAGTGAGAAGGGCAGACGCAGGTCAGGTTGTAAGGATTGGGTGACAGCTGATGCAATATCTGTTTGAGCTTGCTGTTGCTCTTCTGTACTTTTGCAGGAAAGTAAAATTAAAGCCACACATTACTCTTTTAGTTCCAGTTGAACATCATAAACTGCTCCATTTCACTTTAAATTGCTAACATTGGTGCACTTAGAATTGATGTTGGTTCAGCAAATGTTTTGGCAGATATGTTTCCTGATTCAGCACAAAACAGAAGGAAACTCACAATGTTTTTTGTTTGTTGAGACAGCTTGTCTTGCAATTTGTAGTGCTTTTTATGGTATGTAGGGTATATATATTTGCTTTTACTATATTTGACTATTTGTTATAGTGAACCACTAATCCAGAATGCCAATTTGTTAAGTATAGTCCCGTTTTTATGCAAAATTGAATAAATTCCTTCCCACTTGGCCTAATTATGGCAATATTTTATATTTTTAAATTCATACTCCCTTATTACACAGCCTACATGTTCTAAAGATGTATTAGGCTAAGCAATAAAACACTATGAACCATCTCTGTGTTAAGTGTGTGCAGCCAGTAGTTCTGAGTTTTTCAACACTGTTTGTCATTTGATTTTGATGTGCTGAACAATAACACCTTATCAAAGGTACATCCGATTACACACACACCTTTGAATCATCCTGCGTCATTGTTAACGCCATAGTTATGCAAACAGTAGGTTTTCAGTAGGTCTGGAGACCTGCCATTAAAGTGGTGTTAGACTCAATCTGTCACTATACCCAGCCCAGTCTAAATTCTGCAGAATGTTATGTAATGTCAGTCTTTGAGATTGCTTCATTCGGCTGAGAAAAGAGCCACTTACAAAAATTGGGTTGATATGGGTATTCGCACATTTACTGTGAATGAAACTATAGTTTTAGTGCAAACCTACAGATAGTTTTAAAAAAGCTACAGATGGTTCAAGGTGGCTCGATAGTTATCTTTATCTTTTTCTAGACAGTATTGCAGTAGGTCAGAAATTAGTACAAAGGTGTGTAATATAGGCACAATGATAGAAATGGAAATATGATATATATAACAAGTAACATAACATATTAGGCAATATTCAAATTAAAAAATACATAACCGCCAGCCTGCGTGTCTCAGCAGGCCCATCAGTAAATTGCATATTTTCATGCTTTCAAAACATTTGACAGATGTTTCCTGGGGGTAAATTACAAAAGCACAACCTGTGCGTTATATAATGTTATTAATGTGAGGTTACACAAAAGAGGTAAGGTGTGAAGGTGTGAGTTGTGATTGGGTTATTTTCAGCCAATTGAGACATGGTGAAACTGGAGATAATCTGGTGAGCAGCAGAGTAGGTGACACAGGAATGTGTCTCCCCTCTCATAACTTCAGTCACATGCTGACTGCAGAATGACAAAGTGAGTTGGAGAAGGGCGTTGACAATTTAAAGGGGAGAGTCTCTGTTCCACCAATAGCATGGCAGAGGCCGCACCTCCTTGACAAGCCTTTGCATAACACTTGGCCCGCCATGTGGCCAGAGGATGAAGTTTGCATATTTTCATGCATTAATGAAAACAATGAATTGATCTCTTACTATGGTGTGGATCAACCGTTTGTCTGTCCAAGTTTTCATGTCAACTTTGTTTTTTTCCACAGCCAGAGAATGGTAGTGGAACTTTCTATTTCTACTTTTTAAAAGATTGTCTGCTATTTATCTGTTTGATGGGACACCGACACATTTAACCTGTGCACTACTGCTGGTATGAAGGTTTCAAGGGGAATGCTACCTTTCTTAACACCTCTTTTTTTGTAGGTGTGTTTCAGAGATCCTTAGAATTTGACCTGAAGGTGTGTATGGTACACCCCTGGCTGGTTGTAACTTGCTGGGTTTGTCCCAGGTGGGAAAACAGGCTAACAACAGCAAACTAGTCCTCCACATTGGAGGGTGGTAAAAGAAATGAAATAATGGCTAATACCAAAACAGGCCATGATCACCAGAAAAACTTGTGATACTGAGACACAATGAATGTTGCACTGGCTTTTTAAAGTCAAGTTTTAGGCAAAATGTAAACCTTATTACTTTAGTATATATTTACATGGTAGCATGTCTCTTATCTTAACTCTGAATTGGGCTGCTATGTGAGTGTTCGCCCTAACAAAAGACTAACTTCTTATCTTGTGTATAAAGTCGAGTCGAAGAACTGCTCATTGTCAGACAAGAAGCACTCAATATTACAGTGACCCTGCAAATTCAAAGTTTAGCACTCGTTTCTACCTTTTGAAGAAAAAGTGGTGGAGATTCAACATGTATTGCCTGAACTGCCCTCACCCACAGAGGAACCTGTGACATTTGACAATGATTGACAATAACTGTTAATGTCTTGTGTATAGAAACTGACAGTTTGTCTTTAAAATTACAACACACTGTTACTATGCATTAATGGACGAGAATCTCATTTGACTTGTTTTCAAAACAAAAGGTGAAACACAAAAGATAGGCCTGCAGAGCTGAAATGTTGATCCATACTGCCACCTGCTGAGGACATGATGTGAAACATTCCTATCAGTCAACTGACAATGATGTTTTGCTGTATCCCAATACAATATGCTCAGAATGGAACAAAGTTGACAAAAGCGCTGATCTGTTATTTCCCCCCTCAGATTTGAGTGTTTTACAACATACCAAGACGCTAAGGAAAAACATTCACATTTTATGGCTGTTCAATTCCATAAGTGCACATCCAGACACATTTGGACAATAATAAATGGCTTTTATGTATATGTAATTTTATATGTAAAGAGTTGTGTCCTCAAAAAATATTACAGTATCAAAAATAAAAAAGTATTTCAACCACCCAAAAATAAATTAGAATACTGAAAACAATGAAACACAGTTTCCACACAAACACATTATCATGGCTACATCCACTAAACTCTCCAACTCAAAAAGAAACAAAACTAAATTCTCACATTTCCAAACACAAGATCACTGTTAGACTGATGTTCCATTCACAGCATTTCACAGAAAAAGTATAAATCTTGTTTATAAAAACTAGATCTTTGTAAACACAAGAAATACCGAACATGTTCGATGGAGGAGGAAGGTTAGCAGTGCTCTCTGTCAAAGAGTACCTTCTCTTTTCTGAATTTAACTGTCAGAAAGCAACAACATAATGTTATAGGTCCAGTCAACTTGAAGGTGTACAAACTGTCCCTAAAGTTATGAATCAGGGTATGAGGTAAAAGTCCAAGGTGAGTTAAATGTAGTAAACACGAACCTGACAGTCAACTCCCAACCATACTGTCTATGATAAATGCTGTTTCTTCTCCTTTGAAAACAGATGATGGCTTGATTGTGGGTCATCAAGTTGGATCTCTGCTGGCAGTCACTGTACATGATCCCAGAGTCCTCATTATGCCCCCAGCACCATCAACAGTGTTAATGCTTTGGAGGAGTGCAGAGCTACAACTGAAGTATTACTCCTCTTTGCCTGTAGCCCCTCTGTCATCATAATCTACTGTCCAAGAATATCACTCAACGTTTGTCTCGTCTTTTGTCCATTTCCTTTCGAATTCGAGCCTCTAGAGCTGCCCTCATGGCTGAATCAAGGATGTTCTTCTCTGCAACACGTTCCACCACATTCTCTGGCGTATCCTCCTTTAGAAACAGAATGAACATGAGAGAATTAAGACCAAACCAAAGTAAAATAGATCAAAGTGCCAGAAACATCAAGCAAAGGGATGTGCATTAACCTTGTGCACGAGGAAGGAGGTAATGGTACCAGAGTCCTCCTGATAGTCGAGCCAGAAGAGTTCAGTTCCATGGGTCTCCGTCTCTGTGCTTGACCCACTCTCATTCCACTCTTCAGCCTCAGCACCGGCCCCTGGCTCTGATCCATCTGGAAAATGAGCACACACATGCATATTTTCTCAATTTTATTTATATAGCCCAATGTCTCAAATTTGCCTCAAGGGTCTTTACAATCTGTACAGCATACAACACCCTCCATCCTTAGACCCTTGATTTGGTTAAGGATTAAATCCCCAAAAAACCCCATTTAACAGAGAAAAAATGGAAGAAACCCCAGGAAGAGCAACAGAGGAGGGATCCCTCTCCCAGGATGGACAGACATGCAATAGATGTTGTGTGTACAGAATAAACTAAAAGAGTAAGATTACAGTATGGACAATCATGATTTTGTGGATTTACTGTTGGCAAAAAACACAACAACATACGGCATCAAACTCACGTCTGCGTCGGGGATGGTACACTTGGATATCAGGGCGACGGGGTCGTCTTGGGGTTGTGGTGTGCCTCCGCCGCTGAAGCTCTTTCGCTTGCTTCACCTCTTTATCATAATCATCTCTTAAAGAGAAAAGAAAACATTTTGTTATTGCTTGGAAATGTACATAATACCAAATGTGTATCAGCACATGCTGTGTCAATGGTTGGCAACAAAGGCAAATGTTATATTTGTAGTCTTATGGTCATACACTACATACTCTAAAACTAAAAATCTGACATAATCGCCAATCCAGTAGAGAAAACAAAAATATGAGGTAAAAGGTGCTTTGTACTTTTCTCCATCAATGTAAGTTATCTCATGGAGGTCTGAAGAACATGTCCTGCTTAATCCCTTTGCTTTTTCTTTGATAGTCTATATAATATATAATATATAATGTCTTGTGTATAGAAACTGACAGTTTGTCTTTAAAATTACAACACACTGTTACTATGCATTAATGGACGAGAATCTCATTTGACTTGTTTTCAAAACAAAAGGTGAAACACAAAAGATAGGCCTGCAGAGCTGAAATGTTGATCCATACTGCCACCTGCTGAGGACATGATGTGAAACATTCCTATCAGTCAACTGACAATGATGTTTTGCTGTATCCCAATACAATATGCTCAGAATGGAACAAAGTTGACAAAAGCGCTGATCTGTTATTTCCCCCCTCAGATTTGAGTGTTTTACAACATACCAAGACACTAAGGAAAAACATTCACATTTTATGGCTGTTCAATTCCATAAGAGCACATCCAGACACATTTGGACAATAATAAATGGCTTTTATGTATATGTAATTTTATATGTAAAGAGTTGTGTCCTCAAAAAATATTACAGTATCAAAAATAAAAAAGTATTTCAACCACCCAAAAATAAATTAGAATACTGAAAACAATGAAACACAGTTTCCACACAAACACATTATCATGGCTACATCCACTGAACTCTCCAACTCAAAAAGAAACAAAACTAAATTCTCACATTTCAGAACACAAGATCACTGTTAGACTGATGTTCCATTCACAGCATTTCACAGAAAAAGTATAAATCTTGTTTATAAAAACTAGATCTTTGTAAACACAAGAAATACCGAACATGTTCGATGGAGGAGGAAGGTTAGCAGTGCTCTCTGTCAAAGAGTACCTTCTCTTTTCTGAATTTAACTGTCAGAAAGCAACAACATAATGTTATAGGTCCAGTCAACTTGAAGGTGTACAAACTGTCCCTAAAGTTATGAATCAGGGTATGAGGTAAAAGTCCAAGGTGAGTTAAATGTAGTAAACACGAACCTGACAGTCAACTCCCAACCATACTGTCTATGATAAATGCTGTTGCTGCAAATGCTGCAATGTAAGTTATCTCATGGAGGTCTGAAGAACATGTCCTGCTTAATCCCTTCGCTTTTTCTTTGATAGTCAACGCTACATCTGACAGCAGCATGCTACACTGATTCACCCTGTGACAATATTGAAACAACCCTGTAACTTAGATTTGTTTGCAACAAACAGTTGTTGTTTTGCCTCCAATGTCCTCAACCAAGGATAACTTTGGCCAACAGGCCTGTGCGACCTTTCCTTATAGTTTCACTTTGAGCGTAAAAGAATTGTATTATTCATTACCTGCCCTACCTAACCTTCCCTCACCATCAGATCAACTTCTATAATAACATGTGTGTGGTTGCAGCTCTAGATATTGTGAACTAGCTAGTATGCTAGCTACTAGCATTAGCTAACGGTAGTTGAGGAAATCACCTAGCAATCTGGTTCCTCCGGATATGGTGCAGGAAGCCATGGCTCATATCCAAACGGCCCCCACGTTTGTATTTCAGCTCATGCACTTCGTCGTCTCTTAAAATATCCATTTCAACAAACAGTTCCAATACGGTGACAGTATTTGTGAGCTAATGACGCTAATGACTGCAAAAAGTCTCAGTCAGATCCATAGACACTGACAAAAAGCTACATGCTAGCTAATGGTAAGTTGTTGTCCAATTATAACACTCACGGAGTTTGTAAATTAATAATAACTTAAGGATGTCCACTGTTTTTAAAGAGAAAACTTATAAAACACTCCAAAACAGAAAACATTCAATAAAAACACGAGGTTAATGCTGTCACAAACCCAGCAAGTTATCACATTGTTTTTGGCAATTAGTAACTCAAGGATCGACGTAGCTAGCGTCAAACTCCGGGTTAGTTTTTAGTCTGCTGTGTTTGCGATTGCTACGTACAACCACCGCGAGTTTCGACGCGCACGGTGCTTGACCCATTCATCGCTTCTAAGTAAAGTTGTACCGTCTCTGTTGTTTTGACATTAAACTCGCAAGCTAACTGTTGTGATGGTTTCACCGAAGCGAGAAAGAGAGGCTGAAGTGGACGATGATGATAACGAAGACAGAGGTAAGTGTATTTACTTCTAACGTCTGTCCTACGTTTGGTTAGCTCGTAGCTAACGTTCATGTTACTAACTGTTAGAAGCCAGATAAAAGTGCGTTCGAGTTTGTTCGCGGGTCGGTCCAGTCAGATGCAGGCGGGTCAATAAGTACCACTACTGTGTAGTAGCTGAAAAGAAATGTATAGTCCTTCCAGTTCACTCTGTGAATTAAATCAATCATCTCCGAACAACTTAGCTAGCATGCTTAGCTAGCATGTTCAGCTAGCTTACATTCAACTCATTGAACACAATCTGGTTTGACTCTGTTCGTTTTGTTTCACCTCACGTTGCAGTGGCTGTCAAAATATTCCGAGGACGTGTAGTAGACCGGAGAAGTCGCCACTGTCCTTACCTTGACACCATAAACAGGCAAGATAAAGTTGAATGTGTATAGCTAATGTTAGTGCTAAATGCTGGTTAGCCCTGCCTTCTAACTGTTTTAGCTCTGCTATTGACTCCCAGTTTGTCTGTTTATCCATCAGGAGTGTGCTGGACTTCGACTTTGAGAAACTATGCTCCATCTCTCTGTCCCATATCAATGTCTATGCCTGCCTTATATGTGGGAAATACTTTCAAGGTAGGTGAATTATCTGACATTTAACCCGGGATCAAACTCCTTGTTGTGCTTGGACTGATTTACTCATGTATGCTTGCTTCTGTGTAGGCAGAGGTCTGAAGTCCCACGCTTACACTCACAGTGTGCAGTTTACCCATCATGTGTTCCTGAATCTGCACACTCTTAAGTTTTACTGTTTGCCAGACAACTACGAGATCATTGACTCTTCATTAGAAGACATTACGGTAGGTAAAGTGATGGTGTTACAGGTTTATGGCATGTTGTTGTTATACTGTTGAAAGCAAACGTTGAATTAATTTTCATGTTCAGCACCATCCTTTTAAAAAGCAAAAAAAAGCACTTGTTTAAATGTCATCTGATCCTGATCTTAAAGGTTGCATCACACAAATATTGTTTTAAAGCACCAAGGGTCATATTCAATGTATCATATTGTCAATATTGAAGTGCTGAGTCAAAAATACAGTACTGTACAAACTGTAATTTGTTCACATGTTCTCACTTTCTCTACAGTATGTGCTGAAGCCAACTTTCACCAAGCAGCACATTGCAGGGCTGGACAAGCAGGGAAAACTGTACAGAGCCTACGATGGTACGACCTACCTGCCAGGCATTGTAGGGCTCAACAACATAAAAGCCAATGACTACGCCAATGTGGTGTTACAGGTATGAATATCTGCCACAATGGACCTTATCTGGAGTTGGTCATAAACTTTTTAAATAACTCCAACCATTTCATATTTGCCTCTTCTTCCTAGGCTTTTTCCAATGTTCCACCACTGCGAAACTACTTCCTGGAGGAGGAAAACTACAGGGGAATCCGCAGGCCACCAGGGGACATCATGTTCCTCTTGGTGCAGAGGTTTGGTGAGCTGATGCGCAAGCTTTGGAATCCAAGAAACTTCAAGGCCCATGTGTCTCCCCATGAGATGCTGCAGGCTGTGGTGCTGTGCAGCAAGAAGAACTTCCAAATTACTAAGCAAGGTAATTATTTTAGTTGCCAGAAAGTTGTAGTACTGTGTTATACTAAGTACTGCAGATCTCAAGTAGGCTTTTAACACATGCTGCCCTGTGGAGGCTTGGTTGTGGTGCTGATTGATTGTTTTCTGTCTGCAGGAGATGCTGTGGACTTCATGACATGGTTCTTGAATGCTCTGCATGGAGCTCTTGGAGGCACAAAGAAAAAACCTTGTGAGTAGAAGGACAAGCAAAGGGGATTGATCCCTAATTGTTAAGTCATGTGCAAATAATGTTATGGTATACAGTTTTATATCAAATGTGAATGATATATGGTTGAATTTCATTTAGAGTTAGCATTTCAAGCATGTAAAAATTGATTGTTAAGAAAATGCAAATTAACCTGGGTCCTCATTTGTCTTTCTGTCCTCACAGCAATCATTACAAAAGCATTTCAAGGCTCCATGCGGATCTTCTCCAAGAAACTTCCACACCCAGATTTAGTGAGTTTCCTGCTTGTGTTCATATATAATTGTAATCATTTTACCAATAGAATAGCTCTTGTTTATTCATAAAGTTTAAATTATCTGATAATGTTTTGTACATACATACATATCTCCGAAAGTGACTGAGGAAGTTTGCTATTCAGATACAAGGCAAAGACAGAAAGAATATTCTCTATTTCCACATGCCTTTTAAAACTAACTTTGCTTGTTTACTGTGTATTCTGTTTTTGTTGAACACCTGTGAAAACATTTAAAGTTATTTTGTAGGTGTTTTTTTAAATTATTTTTATTTTCCAGCTACCAGAGGAGAAGGAGGCATTGCTCGTGACAGAGGAGTACCAGGAGCAGATGTCTGAATCCACCTTCCTGTTTCTGACCCTTGACCTCCCAACAGCTCCATTGTACAAGGATGAGAAGGAGCAGCTTATAATCCCGCAGGTCCCTCTCTTCAACATCCTTGGAAAATTCAATGGCAATACGGAGAAGGTACAGATTCATTCACATCTTCTTGTCTTAAATATATCGTGCAAAATAAAAGAAATGTGGGAAGAATGACTTAAAGCAATGTTGCAATGCAGTAATCAACAGAAAAGTTTTGGTGTTGATAAAGATTTTTTGGCACAAAACTGGATGATTACATTTTGACATAGTCGCACCTAAAGAAGAGAAGAGTTTTGCAGATGCTAATATTTTTTATAAATATCTGTGCACGCTTTCCTGTCTCATTTACGTTCAGGAATACAAAACCTACAAAGAGAATTTTCTCAAAAGGTTCCAGCTGACCAAACTGCCTCCGTACCTTGTCTTTTGCATCAAAAGATTCACCAAGAACAACTTCTTTGTGGAAAAGAATCCCACAATTGTCAACTTCCCTATCACGTAAGTGCTGTTCATATACCGCAAGATGAAATACGCAGCCTTGATCGAAGTGCCTGACAGAACCATGAACTGCATGTTGACAATAGTAAAACATTGTTATTATGTGTGTATTATGTATATAATGTGACTCTTGTGATAAGTGACGTGTGTATTTTGTCCTCAGCATAAATATGTTGTCACTCTCTGTGTGCCTCAACAGAAATGTAGACCTCCGTGAGTACTTGACAGAAGAAGCTCAAGTTACAGAGAAGAACACGACTTATGACCTTGTTGCCAACGTAGTGCATGATGGGAAACCCACAGAGGGAGCGTACAGAATACATGTTCTACATCATGTAGGTTGCTGCCAGATATTTGTGGATTTTCCCTGCTTTTTGATGGCATTACTACAAACAACCTTAACAAATGCATTACATTATGTTTTGACCAAGTCTTATTATGGGTCATCATCAGTCATATCTTTTTTTGTTTAATCAGGGAACTGGGAAGTGGTATGAGATGCAGGACCTGCAGGTGACTGACATTCTCCCCCAGATGATTACATTGTCAGAGGCCTACATCCAGGCAAGTCCTCCGACTCATTCTGTGCATGTTGGAAAATGTAAATGTTGCTGAGCCTTGGCTCCATACTTTTCTGTGCAACATGAAATGACAAAAAAATGAATCACTTTTCATCTGATGGCATTCACGGCACACCCCTTTCAATTTTTAAAGGCAAATCTACAGGAAAACGGGCAGTTGCAGTTTCTGAGTATGGCATAGACTATTTAACTTCTACAGTAATTCTCTGGAGCAATAGTAGTGGTATGAAATAAATAAAAAGATAGGCCAGTATTACTCTTAATAACATGGAGGTTCCTCTCTAATCGTAGATGCGTAAAAACATTATATAAAGTCTGCAGATGCTTTTATCTTAATCTTTACATATATGAATTAACTGTTGCGTTAACAGTTGTGTTTTTGTAAAGATATTCATGTAAATACATTTTCCTTACTATCGAATAAAGAAGCAGGTCACGCCTCCCTGAAGAGCTGCTAAAGAGAATTTAATCTGGTGTTTCAGTGGTGATTTCAGAGGCTTTGCTCTCTGCCAGGAATACATTTAGTGGAGGACTGAATCCTTGTCATTTCTTAATAAAAAATTGTCAAAGTTAATTATACAGATTATTAGGCATTAAGGTATGAGGAGTTGGAAGTATACAGATTTTAGAACCTTCAAGCGTTCAAAGACTTGTATTAGCTGAATCTTATTTCATACCAGATTGCAGTTTTAAATCATTGTAAAGTAAAAATGATCTTTGAACCCAACAAGTAGTTCTAGATTTGCATAGTCTCATTTTGGTAACATTTTTTTTCTCGATCTTGTAGATCTGGAAGAGACAAGAGAGTGACGATGACACAAAGAACCACACGGGGGTGTAAGTGAGGCAGGATTTTCCTCTGTGTGAATGACCAGAAGTGTTTTCACCATTTTGGAAATGAACTGGGTATTTAAGTGATTGGAAATAGCAACAGAATATAGAATGAGAGTGGCGCGAGAGCATCAGGACTTTTTCTTTATAGCCACAAAAAAGAAAATAAATGTAAATGTCTCTGTGGTTTTTTTCAATGTTTTATCTTTTTACTATGTGGAAGTTTCTAAATAAACAAGCTCCAGGACACGTGTCTCTGTCTGTATGTTGAATTTGAATTTAGTTTTAGGAGTTTGTCATGTATATGTGGTTATTTGCACCAGGGATCATAGAACAGCAACAAGATAACAGAAGACGCAGCTCTGCAGCATTGTTGAGTAGCCAATTTTTAATACATACTGAGAGCTCATCTTATGTAATGGACGTTTCCACATTCATAATAATAACATACATATAGCAATGTACTAACTGTTCACAAAACTGTTACCCCCTGCAGAAACTGCCCAATCCCAGCTGAATATTAATGAAGATTTATGGCTGATTAACTGAAATAGCATATGAGATTGATAATTCCCCAAACAGTAAAAAAAAAAAAAAGTTGATCAATGCATTACATTTATAAAACTTCAAGATCATGATGATGATCAGTGCAATTATACATTTTTAAAAAGAAAGTTCTTTGTGTGCACCTGTTTTCAGAGCTGCAGGCAGTTTCACTCCTTCCACATGTATTTCTCACAGAAGGCCTGGTTCTGCAGATAGAAACAGAAATAGGATGTGAAACAGAAATTGAAAGTATTCACAAAATCACATTAGTACTTTAAACTGTTTAGACGCTAAACTGCATTTTGTTGTCTCAGTACTTGTAAACAAAAATGCAATTTAAAGTAGTACGGTGCAGACCAATAGCAACCAATCAATAGCCTTCAAAGAGAAGCTAGATACATTGGACTCAAAATAAGAGGAAGAGCAGCCATTAAGATGGGCGGGAGTTTATCAAGTTCTGTAGATGCGTAAAGCCTGGGTCAGGTTTGATGGCTGTGAAATATCCTTTTCAGGATGTGGTAATTTGCGTGGCCATTGTTGCTAATGGCAAAAAAAAGTTTTAATTGGAAAAACATTACACATGTACACTGTAATCTTCAGATGATGGGACTGACCTGTGCATCAGTTTTGTCAGCTAATGGCAATAATTGACTGAGTTTAACTTACACCACACTTCTGAGCAGTTAGAATGTCTTTGCACCAGTAGCTTGGTCCCCAAGTACAACGATTCTTTCCCATTAGCTCCAACTCCTTCGAGGCAACACACAGATCAGCTCTCTGCAGGATAAAAAGAGGAATGAGAAAATGAACCAGACCAAAGAAAGATATGTGTTCATGAACATTCAAGTGGCTCCACTGTGTTCATGATTAATGTTGCGTGGACCAGGGCTCATTGTGCTGTTGTGAATTATGTTAGCAAATCAACTAATGTTTGTACATTTATTTAGTCACCAAAAGAAGAGGGGCTGCTGTAAGTGATGGTAAAAGTCATGTCAGTGAAGGTGTCTCTTGTTGATATATAATGTTTACTCCAGACAAATCCTCTGTTTCCACTGTGTGAAGACTCATAGATATAAAAGTTTCCTCTTTGTCCCTCCAGTGAGATAAGTCATTGTACTCGTGAATGTCAGTGTTTTTTAAAAAGAGCTTATTCTTACTTCACAAGCATGTGGAACGTCCATCTGGTTTCCCAAAACCTTCTGCAGTCGGGAGCCATAGATTCTGGTGAAAGCCTCACACTGAAAACAGCATGAGGGTTACTTAACAGCTGTTCACCTTTTCTTAGTCTACGTGATTAAAAACGACTTAAATCTCTTTGAATATGTTGGCTGGTTTAAACTTAGTATCTTAAAATTACAGATTTGTGAGGGATTTTGTTAGTTGGGAGCACTGAGGGATATTTAGTATTAGAGGGAGCTGAGGGTCAGACCTTGGGGATGGCGTTGGGGTGATGGACACACACAGACTGGAGGAAAGAGGAAGTCTGAGGTTTGGTGGAGTTGGGACTCAGGTGAAGTCGGCTCAGCACAGCCAGCATGCGGCACGACTCACAGTCCGAGGGGAGTGATACCTCTGGGTAATCAAGAGAGCTTTAACTTGGCGTAGGAAGTGTGAGGTTCAAGTCAAACCAATAAACAAATGATGGCCAAATGTATTCTTTCTAAACATGTGACTGACCTGGAACAGGCTGCTCCTTGAACAAACAGAGGTGCAGAAGAGTGCATATTGTGTGAGGTGCAGCAGATGATAAGAGGAATTCAACTATCTGCACGCCATATTTGTTAACGAAATCATCACACTGCTCCTTATAGCTCTGTGGTACAAGATCGCAGACCTCTTCCATGAGCTTCATCAAAGCACCCTGCAGGGCAAGAAAGAGAAGATGGTGTGATTAACATGATGGGATGTACAGTGAGGGATGTGTGCTTGAAGTAATACAAAGTGATACGAAAATAAAGGGTCACCTCAGTCATGTTTTGGGGCAACAGGGTCTCCAGTTTCTTGATGATAAACAAACACAGGGTGCAAGCTGGGTTGAACTGCTCCTAGAGGGAGAATTAGCCAATAAGAGGGCCAGGTATAGTATGAAAATAAAAACCACAAGTTTCATTTCAACTTCCATTTTAACCATCCACTTCTGCTTTCTCATACTCACATGGGTGCTGGTGGCCGTACCAAGTGCAGAGCTGGATAAGTCTTTGTTGGTGGCTTGGTGGGGTAGTTTCAGCAGTTCCTCCTCCTTGTTGACAGCACAAAGTCCAAAAGCCATGCAGGTCTCTCCTGGTTTCTACATAAACACATATTATCTTGCATGAAAGGTGATCATTGATGGCCGAAGTGTTTATTCTTATAAAGAAGCCTAAATAGAGGCTAAACTCACCAGGTGACCAGGTGTTTGCTGCAGGACTTTCGGCAAATACATCCTCACCTGTGAATCACACTCTGATGCCTGCTCCCCTGGCAGGCGTTGGCACAGAGCATGCAAGGCTTCATATACAGTCTCCTGCAAAAACACAGTAGTTAGTGCATTGTCTATGTTGCAGCAAGAATACTGGGTTGCTACTTGTGTTGAAAACAAATGAATGTGCTTTTCTACATAAATAGACAGCCATTTTTATATTTTTTATTTTTATTTATTTAAGTACAAAGTGAGCACACGCAACATAGCTTGACAAACCAAAACATTTGCATTTACTCTGACATTTGAATATTGGAATTTGCTTAAAATTGGCAGCTACCTAATATTAAACGTCCATTTTAGGTTTAACCTTTTAAAACATTATATGGATCCCAGCTGCTGGGCGTGGCTGCCAGCTTCCTTATCAACCAATTCCCCAAACCTGATGAGTGTGGTCAGTAAAATGAAGTGAAACTGTGCAGTGAGCGAGTCACCATCAGCCTCACCTTAGCATCTCTGCTGGAAATCACGTTGGCGGACAGCTGGACGATCTGGCTGCACTCTGAACAGATGTCCAAAGTCTAATAAGGAGAAGCCACAGTGAGATCATTATTCAGGCCTGAAGACATTCATGTCCACAAAATATAATACAAACATAAAGCAAGTGTTGTCAGTGTTGTTTTTAAGCTCATAACGTGCACTTTTTAAGACTTAATGTAATGAAATACATACATATGCAAAAAGAATGTGAATTAGCATTTGTCTAATACAGTTCAATGTGTATAAGTACAATAGGTCTATGTGTGTGTATTATTTAGTTCCATATATTGGTATGTTGGCCTTTTGACATTTGACAAAACAGTGATAATATAGGAAATAAAAGTCAGGCTTACCAGAGATTTCTGTTTGATGAAGGACAAAGGGTCTGTGATGAACCTGGAGTCCCCTTTAAACCGCCAGACAGACAGAAATGATACACACAGTGATTGAGAGAGAAAGGGGACATTTTAAAAGGTGTAATATATATATACACATATATTTATATATATATTTCAGCAATAGCGTCATCCTTCTTTGAACTGATTCGTTGTCATAAATCCAACGACAGGAATATTATGACCCCCTGACAACAGAATTAATGGCGACTAGTTGACATAAAAGGAGACATTAGAGTCTCTGTCGGTAAATCTTCATCTTACCGGGCCACAGAGACACCGCGAGGGTCACCAGGAGAAGGCCAGGTGCTGACATGATGAGAAGGAGCACAAAACGATATGAAGCGTAAATGATTTGGTCTATAATAACATCAATTCTGTTATTTGGTTCGCACCGGAAGTACAGGTTGATCGTCGTGCCCAATCAAAACGCCAGATGTAATGCGCAGGCGCTGTGGAACAAATCATGAAAAAAAGATGACTAGTTATACTTCCACTGCACTGTTAAACAGATATAGGCGACAAGTGGATACTATATTAACTGGATAAAATTAAACTTAAAAAAACTCACTGTAAATAGCGTATGGTGTAAACAAAGAGGAATATGCCTTAATTGATTTATAGTCCCTTTATTGAAATTAAGTCCACAACTCATGTTAAAAATAACAGCTGATGAAGGCTTCTGAAGGGACCACTAGATGGCAGCAGAGCACAGGAAATGTACAGTGGACATAGTTCAGCCAAGTTTTATTTGTCACATACATGAGCAATGTGTGTTCTCAATTACAAGAGGAAGTAAGAGGAAGAGGAAAAAAACATGAGAGATAAAAATTTAAATCATAAGAATTATACACATGATTAAATGTAAAATGTACATACGTCACAATTGTAACTACACAATGAAATTGTGTAGGCAATGCAAAAGATAGACAATGTGCTATACAAGGCTAAAAAATACGTCACTGTCTAAATTCTGCATGCTCCTGAGGAAGATTATTAAGCATTGACACATTCAGACTTAAGTGTTTAAGCCACGTCCTGAAAGATGATGCAAAATGAGGCATCTTTGTCCAAATTTCCAGCAAATTTTTGAGTAAATCAAGTAATTGCTAAATTGTTACATTAGTTAGTCCAGTTACATAGAAAAGGGCATTTCTGACCCTGCATTTGAAGTGAATTATTATGAATTTGATTTATTAGTATTAATAAATCATCATCAACTCAACTATCTATCTGTCTGTTTGTGTTAGTGATAGCTGAAAGGCAACTTCACTGGGCTTGTGCCCGGATCAACACTGTCAAAACATGTAAAGAGATTAGCGAGAAGCTGCAGGGAGATGCTGTTTCAGATAGAACAGTGATAGGACATTCACAGAGATGACTCAGTGTTGGAAGTGTCTGCTTAGTCATTACTCATGCTTTCTCTTGGCTGCTTAAAGGTCTCACCATTACTATCCAAGATAACTAAGAGGCAGTAGGGTAGTATTTGAATTTTCACAGTGTTTCTGCAGTTCATACTTACTGTAACTCTTTATTTACATTTACAGCATATCTTTTCCTTTTATATTTGCTTTTTATGATAAATTAATAGGAAGAAGCATTATTTCAAAATTTCATCCAAAACATCTGTCCTTTACATTATTTACAACTAACAGTCTCAATAATAATATTTCAACTCTATTACTTAATTGTAACATGAACCATTTTACAGATAATCAACCTGCACTGAAGAAGCTTTTTAGGACTGGTCCAGATAGCTTGCATTAAGCTGTCTCAAATTTGCAAACCAACCTAAACTGAAATGAATGAATTCCACAAATGTTGACATAAAATCAGTTTGATGTATTTTGCAGTAGAACATCATAGGCAAGTTATAATTATGTAAACCTACATAAAAATGGTTTTGGACAGGATAGTTTTGCAAAGATGTTGAAAATTAGAATCAAACAAAATAAACAAATGTGAGTCCTGCCATCTCTATGTAGTGTCAGCTTTGTCTCTGCTAGCAAACACATAATTATCAGGTTATTCTTTAACATTGTGAAAGAAAACCTTCAGTTTGTCAATTCTTCATCTGTCTTTACTATAGATGAAGGCAGATAGGATCGAATATGAGGAAACACAGGCAGACATTCCATTAGCACCTGCAGTGTACCAGAAAGAAGCATGCATGAAAGACAAAAGAGACCAAAACAATGACAATGGGGTCACAAACCTGCTGCATAACCACTACTTGCCTAACTTGGTGTGCAGGTGAAAGTCCCCATGGAAACCCTAATCTCCTAATCGTAATGCATTTAACTGCAAGCAGGCGTTTTGACACTCCTTGGATTGCATGGAAATTGGAAGTGCATTGTTTCTATGATCCATCATCATGACATCATTTGTCTGCTAATCCATTTCCCCAAGTAGTATGAGGAGGAAAGTGTCAGCCCCAACAAAAAGTTGTTTTTGTTTCACCATATTCCATGTTATGACTCTACCTGTTACAAACAGACTGGATGCAGTTTTTCCAGTTTGGCATCTTCCTCATGCATTCCTCATGTTCACTCCATTCCCTTCAATCACGTAATCCATTTACTGGACAGACCAATCAGTTCTGGAGACGCCCAGACTATTCCCCACTGTAACTTCCTTGTGACATATAGTAAGATAGATAATTAGAGGTTAGATGCTTAACCTAGGTAAGGTTCTTGTTATTTTGAATGGGAGGTTGTCTGAAACAGGAAATGTGTTTACTTTAACAAGACAGTTTTATTACCAGCAGCACCAAGTGGTTGAAAAATATGACAAACTACACAAATTAATTTAGAATCAGAATCAGAATCAGGAACTGTTTATTGCCAAGTAACATACATTACAAGGAATTTGCTGTGGTCTGAAGGTGCTATTGTTTTGATAACAGATAAGTAGAATATAAAAGCTAAAATAAGAATAAGAATAAAAATAAAAGTAAGATAAATAACAAACAGTGCAGTGACCAGAATAAAGTAAAGTGTCCAGATAAAGTGTCCAGTAGGGGGTGGGTGCGTTAATGTAACGCAGGGGGGACAGGGGTGATGTACGTTAATATAACGTATAACTTGTTTGTGTTCTGGGGGGGGGGGGGGGGGGGGAGGTTTTGGTCCTGATGGACCGCAGCCTCCTGCCAGAGGGGAGGGGGTCGAACAGATGGTGTCCGGGGTGGGAGGGGTCGGCAGCGATCTTCCCTGCTCTCCTCAGGGTCCTGGAGGAGTACAGGTCCTGAAGAGATGGGAGGTTGCAGCCGATCACCCTCTCTGCAGAGCGGATGATACGCTGCAGTCTGCGTCTGTCCTTGGTGGAGGCAGCAGCGTACCAGACGGTGATGGAGGAGGTGAGGATGGACTCTATGATGGCAGTGTAGAAGTGAACCAGCATTGTTTGTGGCAGGTTAAACTTCCTCAGCTGCCTCAGGAAGTACATCCTCTGTTGGGCTTTCTTGATGAGGGAGCTGATGTTCGGGGCTGCGCTCTTCCTGAAGTCTACAACCATCTCCACTGTCTTTGAAGCGTTAAGCTCCAGGTTGTTGCTGTTGCACCAGGTCACCAGGTGGTCAATCTCCCACCTGTAGGCAGACTCATCTTCTCCAGAGATGAGTCCGATGAGGGTGGTGTCTTGACAGCTTGACAGACTGGTGACTGGAGGTGCAGCTGTTGGTGTACAGGGAGAAGAGTAGAGGAGAAAGAACGCAGCCTTGAGGGGAGCCGGTGCTGATTGTCCGCGAGTCTGAGACGTGTTTCCCCAGCTTCACGTGCTGCTTCCTGTCAGACAGGAAATCTGTGATCCACCTGCAGGTGGGGTCAGGCACGTTCAGCTGGGAGAGCTTGTCCTGAAGAAGAGCCGGGACGATCGTGTTGAAGGCAGAGCTGAAGTCCACAAACAGGATCCTGGCATAGGATCCTGCGGAGTCCAGGTGCTGGAGGATGAAGTGTCTCAGATTGAAGAATATACAGTGGGGTCCAAAAGAGACCACATTAAAAATCTCAAATATTTTCACGTAAACCCGGAAATAATCACAAAGTTTGAGGATTCTGAAACATGTAAAAACACAAGAAGTTATGACAAGTTAAATGAAGAAGAAATATTTAGGATTCTGCTCAGAGTTGGACACATGCACCAAATCGACTACACCCTGACCAAGGAGAAGTACCACACCATTCTTCAGAGACATGCTATACCCTCCAGTTTGCATCTTTGTGGAGAAGGATTCATACTACAGCAGGATAATGACCCCAAACACACCTCAAAGCTTTGCAAGAACTACTTGAAGACCAAAGAAGACCAAGAGATGATGCGGGTTAAGAAACCAAAGAATCCCATCACATCACTCACAATATGATGTTTAATGGGATACAACGATGAAGTGATGACAGTTTGTACCCAAAAGGTCAAAGGTCAACTTCAACTTCACTGTGGCATCATAATGTCCTAGAAAAACACTTTTTCAATTGCCCACTGACACCTCAGGCCCACTGTACAAGAAGGGCCAAAGCCGCCTCCACCTGCTGAGGAGGCTGAGGTCCTTCGGTGTGTGCAGGAAACTGTTCCGGACTTTTTATGACACTGTGGTAGCTTCGGCTATCTTCTATGCTGTGGTTTGCTGGGGGGGGGGGGCAGCACAGACAGGGATAGGAGGAGTCTCAACAGACTGATTAGGCGAGCCGGCTCTGTTCTGGACTGTCCGCTGGACTCCATTGAGGAGGTGGGGGATAGGAGGATGCTAGCCAAGCTGACATCCATCATGGACAACACCTCTCACCCCCTGCACGAGACTGTGGAGGCCCTGAGCAGCTCCTTTAGCAGCAGACTGTTACACCCACGGTGTAAGAAGGAGCGCTACCGCAGGTCGTTCATTCCGACTGCTATAAGACTGTTTAACAGCACGGCATAATTCTGTATATAAATCTGCACATCTGTACATATCTATATCTATTTATATCTAATTTTGTTCCCCATATTTTTTTATATCTGTATTTATTATATGTATATTGTTTTTTAAAAAATACTTCTGTTTTTTTATTGACACAGTGCTTGTCTGCTGTGTGTTTCTGCACCTTTCTGTCTTTGCTGCTGTGACTTGTAAATTTCCCCGCTGTTGGATAAATAAAGTCAAAGTCTATCATTCTGTTTTGAAAACAGTGTGTTAGCATTTCAAAAATGTGCTGCAAACATACAGTGTTTTGCAGGTGGTGGGCTATGAATAAGAACAGTTCATGGATTCTGGAAAATGTGGTCACTGAATGCATTTTGTGTGAAAGCAATGAAAAGTGATTCACAGTTTGGTCCACGTAAACTTCTTTATTACTGACTGTGTGATAAGGTTTGACAATATGAATTCAGTTTTAATCCATGTTTGTTAAAAAAAATTAACCAAGGTTTCCTCAAAGCCAAACAGAAAGCCTTAAAGCAGAACCAATGGGCTGAACTGACTTGGAAACTGTTAAGGCATGTAGCCTTTCTGGTTTTTTTTACTTGATTGCATGACGAGATAGGGATTCAAATCTGTCTATCTATCTATGTGCATGTCACTTAAAAATGTGACATGAAAGTAACATGAGGAAATAGAGCACAAAATGAACAATAATGTGAGCTTTATGTAAAAGGTATTGTATTTGTGTTGTGTGCCAGGACATTGATTGTTAGAGTCAGTGCAAATAATATATAATAATTTAATAATCTAATAATTCTATTGAGGTGACCTCGTTGTTTTGTCTTAGTGCTTTGTAAGTTGGTAATGTGATTGTACTGACAGTGATTAGTAATGCAGGAAAAAGAAAATAATTTTCTGCCTACATGTGGTTTCTGTGTGTCATAATTAATGTAATTAACAAAGTGGCTGTATTAGTCATAACCTGAAACTTTTCAAACTCAAGTTAAAATGCCTATAATACACAGGTGGATATCTCTCAGGTGTTCAGCATCCTTCACTGCTGAAGAGGAAAACACTTTTTCTGTCAGGGAAACTAAATGACATGAGCGCTGCTTGGAAACGCTTCTTGAGACACCTCCTGGTGCTGACAGATGAGCAGTGATTCATTTGTAGTTTTGTAAAGGGTGTAACACAAGGAAGACACTTTATTTTCTCATTTCAGGTTATGAAGAGAAGAAGAATCTGATGAGACGGAAATGTGTTATATTGCACTATAAACAAGGAAAGTGTGTAAAAAAAATAACCTGTCAACTTGTCACTGGATCTTCTGTATTTGTCTGATGACCCACACATTGTCCTCAATTATAGACTACTATAGACCTACACTGATTATGTATCTAGTTTTTGCTGAAGACATTGTATGGGAAGTCATTAAAACAGTGATCCACCTGTGCTCTTTCTCAAAACTTGCCTCAGTGGGCCTCAGTACAATAGTCTTCTAGAGTAAGTTAACCTGGACATACACCAGTGGAGTCGTGTTTTTAGTCAGAATGGATTTCATCTTCTCACATCTGCTTATAATTAATTTCATAATATATACAGTGATGATCCGATGAGCAAAAAGAAACACAAATGCTTTATGTTTCTGAAAGATGAAACTGAAATGTGAATCATGCTGATTAAAGTCTAGCTTGGGGAGGTGTGAAGAGGGGGCAGGATAGGTGGGGGAGGGAGACTGGGCAGAATCGAATCTGTTGATCGGTTTAGTTTGTTAGCCCAGTCCCTGTCTCCACTGTCCTTGTGTCTCCCCTCACCTTTTCCATGTCCAGAGATCATCTTAAGTCCTCTCCAGACATCCCTGGTGTTATTCTGCCCCAGATGTTCCTCCAATGATGGCACATTTTGTGTATTTCTTCAGTAACCATATTGAAATATATAGAACATTTTCAATAAATTAAATTGTTTGGCCAAGATGCATGTTGGTAATGCAGACTGTATGAAGAGTTCTGAAAAAGTGTGTTCGGTATTCACAGATGCTTGTTAGTGATTGAAAGAAGTGTAAAGAAGAGCCCATACAGAGCAGGGACATGTGATTTAATTTCAGAAGCTAATATGGTATGGCAGTAGCATACATTTTATTAAGCCTAAAACATAAGAAGTAGGTGAACATTTTTGGAGATTTTTGAGATTCTGTGTTTCAGTATAAATCTTTATTCATTTGAATTGTAAGTGAGCTTTTTAATTGTGAATTTGTTCTATTAAAAGCAAAGCAAAGGAAGGAAGTTATTATTATTAGTATATGAGGATGAGATACAAAAGAAACACATGCAGTGCAGCCGCAGGACATGAATAAATAATCCAAAATTTAATTTTAATGGAAGGCAGTGGCAAAAAAAAAGTTTAAAAAAAGCTCATGCTGCTTAAGATTAAATGTAGTTCTTTTCCCTCTATAAAATATAACCAACTGTTACCATTAAAAAAACAAAACAAAAACGTTTTGCATGATAATGACCGATCTCGAGAAATTCACACAGATTAGTTCAGGTCAATGGGTGTGTTGTGTGCAGCAGTGACTGATTGTCTGATTACTTCAGTTTAGGAACTTGTTTCGGTCTCTGACTGGAAGAGGGTGTGATTCAAAAGATGTGTCCGTGAGTCTCCAAACCAGGAAGTCGTTCACACCTGACATGTCTGACTGATTTAATGGTGCATTGTTCGTGAATGTTTGTGCAGCAAAAATCCTCAAGTCCTCAAATCGCAAGTTAAATTATCAAATTTTTAAAAATTTAAAAATTGTACACATTCATATACTGCTTTCCAAATATCAGATATTTTATATAATATGATAATAGGTGATCTGTTTGTGTCTCATAAGGTACAATCTGCTGTTAAAAGATTGATGTCTGGCTAATTGAAAATACTGTTTTCTTTTGTTGCTCCTTTGTAAAACTCAATTTTGTTCTAATAACAAAATTAAATTACTATTTTTTTCTTTTGGATGATGATGCAGTCCTGGTAAAAACTTGGTAAAAGTAAAGTACCTGGGATGTATTAGGTTTAGACACAGCTGCTAAACTGTCATACACAGTTAGTTTGATATGATCTTACATGGAGAAACCTCAGTGTCCTTCACCAACTATTAAATGTGTGTGATTGCTTGTCTAGTAGGAAACACTTTTAACATAAATTACTCTCTTGGAGGAACAAATGACCTCTGTCCACATAGCTGAATGGATCATGGGACCATTGTGATTGACAGTGTTTTGTTGATGGTCTGTGAAATACTCAGCAGTGTGTTTTTTTAGCTTCCTGTTGAACAACTTTATTTCTTTCTTTATTCTTTTGGAACAAACAAAGAAGCCCCAGGTGCTACCAAGGGGTGTCTCCTGCCACAGAAAATACTATATATACAGCACAAAATGTTGTAGAAGGCACTGACTCCGGACTGCAGCTGGTGGACCAAACTGGGGCTTGCAGGACATCACAGGTACTGTGGTCAAACTTCTTGTGTAACCTTTTAACTTTCATACAGTGTTTCTTCACACTTGCAAATAGCAGATGTAGTTCACATTCATGCAACCATGCACTCTTGTATATATCCATATGAAAGAAATCAGTGTGTTTATGACAGCACTATGTTTGTCTTATTCAGAGATGAAGTGGTTTTTGTGCCTGATAGCTGCAGGTCTTTACCTGTGTTTGCAAAGCCATGCGAATGCTCGTGAGTATGACATCTCTCAAATTGAATTAAATAGAGTCACTATAAATGTGTATAAAATAAACTGTTTATTTAGTCATTTGGATAAAAATAAAAAACTGAAGATCACAAATGAACATAGAATCTACTGTATATTAAGAACAGTGTTTTGCTATAATTACTGTATTGATATTGTACACATGAAAGACACCTGCAGACAACAAAGCTACCTTCGGAAATCTATGGGAAAAAACATGAACATTAATAGAGACAGAGAAAATAAAGAAAGCACTGTGAAAGATGACTGGACATTCGAGAGCAGACTGACTGAGTGATGTTTTTTACCTTCAGAATCACATTTGAGCAGAAGTTTCATTGAAAAAGCTGTGATTGAAGCCAAGGCCACAGTGGACTCAGCTTATGAGTACTCCAGAAGAGAGTGAGTGTACAAATCTGCTGAACTGCTGAACAAGTTATGCTGTGATAGAAAAACAAATGGCACAACATAAATGTCTAAAATACATTAAAACTGCAGGTTATATGCCATCAGAAGCAGTAACATCTAAATGCACATAAATCTGACACAGGAGCATTGAACGTGTGAAGAGGAATGCAGCGAACCCTTCAGACATCCTGCGGCTGTTGAAGCAGCCTGTTGGGCAGACTCGTGTTGCCGTGCGTGCTGCTGACTACATGGATAATGCCGTGAAACTGATCAAGAGGTCTTTGGGAAGACGTCAAAAACGCTCCATCAATGCTACAGGTGTGTATCCAAAATAGGTCCTTTGAACTAATCATACAGGTGGTTTTAAGTCACAGCTAAGATGTCTGTTCCTTGTCTCTGTTAATTAGATCTGATCTGTGAGGAGGATCTGCAGGTCATTGCTAATCTGACAGGCTGCTCTCCCAGACATCGCATCCCCTCTTGCAAGACGACTCCCAATTTAGACAAGTTTCGCCCTGCAAGCAGCGTCTGCAACAACAGGTGAGGCAACTTTAAGCTTAATGGGCAAACCAGGAAAAAAACACAAGTGACAAGCACATTCACATCTAATTGACTGCTTAAACATTTTTGCACCTGGGGCCAAATTGAATCTTGCCAAAGATTTTCCCTCCAGCTCTCTTTCTTCTTATCATTTCACAATTAAAGATGCTAATATCAATATCAGATCAATAGGGGATAGTTTGAGTACCCTTTTAAAAAATGTTGCCAAGAATGTTACTGTTACACCCATGTGCAAGACAAAGAGAAAGAAAACTAAAAGATTTATTTTTTCTTGCCTAGAATAAACACCCGCTGGGGATCCGCTAACACACCTCTCACGCGCTGGCTTTCTGCCGAATACCAGGATAAAATCTCTCTGCCCAAAGGCTGGGATCCTAAGTGGAGAGTCAACAAACAAATTCTTCCTTTGGTATATGTTCTATTTTAAGTATACTATATATTGTACAAAGGATGGGAATGAATGTACAGGAAAGATAAGGCAAGGCAACTTTATTTATATAGCACATTTACATAGGCAAAGAAAAGCATTAGAATGACATTCAAGACATCTGAGGAGGTGGAGAAAGACAATAGTAGTGATGCAGTGATGCTTAAGGTACTTTCACCAAGGTGCTCATTGCCTGCATCCTTTCTCCAGGTAAGAGAAGTGTCCAACCGTATTCTAAGCGCAGCAAACTCTGATGTGGAGAGTGACCCACTCTACACTCACCTGGTGACAATCTTTGGCCAGTGGACTGATCACGACCTGACCTTCACTCCTCACTCTCCTGTCATCCGCTCATTCAATAACGGTATTGACTGTGACAAGAGCTGTGAACGCACAGAGCCCTGCTTCCCCATTGAGGTCAGTGTCATTGCATTACACAAGAAGAGATATGAATGCATCTAAAGCAAAGACACACACACACACACACACACACACACACATACTGAATGCTAACTGCTTCTTGTCATCTAAACAGATTCCCAAGAAAGACCCCCGCTTTGGCAAAAATTCAGAAGAGTGCATCCCCTTCTTCCGCTCATCAGCAGCTTGTGGTTCTGGAAACACGGGCCACTTCTTCGGTGCAGCAAATGTCCGTCAGCAGATGAACTCTCTCACAGCTTTCATTGATGCAGGCCAGGTGTACGGTTCAGAGGATACCAAAGCTCGCTTCCTACGCAACCTCACCACAGATGAGGGGCTGTTGAAAGTCAACACACAGTACAATGACAACGGCCGTGAGCTCCTGCCCTTCACCAATATGGGCGCCAACATGTGTGCCACCCGAGCTCGTATTACCAATGATGTTGATGTTGAAGAAGTGCCCTGCTTTCTGGCCGGTGAGTGGCAGCAAAAACAGTATGTATGTTAGACTCTCTCTGCTAGCATTACACAGCACTTTTCTTTTTATAACCATATTAAAATAACTGGATCTCAAGTAAGATCAGTTATCTTTTAAAAGGGAGTCAATGTATGACACATTGTGGTTGTCATAGCGCAGCTTAGGTAAGGCAACCAGAGTGTTGAAAGCAGTCATCTGCTTTGTGTCCCAGGTGACGAGCGCACCAATGAGAACATTGCTCTGACCTCTTTACACACACTGTTCATACGTGAACACAACCGCCTGGCACGTGATCTGGCCGAACTCAATCCTCACTGGGGCGGGGAGAGACTCTACCAGGAGGCACGCAAGATCATGGGAGCATACTTCCAGGTTAGAGATGGGCTTAGCTGCATAGATTGCAGGAATCTTGAATCGTTTGTACTCGCATGGTTCAGTTAACTCAGTTTATTTTTGTTTCTTTTAGGTTATCACTTTCAGAGACTACTTGCTCCACATCGTTGGTCCAGACTTCATTGACAAGCAGCTGTCCACCTACCCTGGTTATGATGAAGATGTGGACCCCAGCATCTCCAATGTGTTCGCCACAGCTGCCTACCGATTTGCCCATCTGATGATTCAGCCTTTCATATTTCGTCTTAATGAGCATTACAAGGAGCACCGTGATTATCCCAGCCCACTGCTGCACAGAGCCTTCTTCACACCATGGAGGGTCATCTTTGAAGGTATGGCAGAGATCTTTGACTTGTTAGTATTCAGTGTAATGGAAAATCAATGACAGTTCCATTAACTTTTTTTACCACCATAGAGGACGAAAAGACTCGGGAAATATCAGATTCAACTGCTACAAGCTATGATATATACTAGCACTGATCCAGGAGTGCTATCCACCCATTACTACAATTACTACAATGAGCTGCAGAATGGAGTCATGATCCTCAGTAGGATCAGCAGCATTAGCAGTCATAAGTTATTCAATATTAATATGAATAAATTGAACAAAACGGAATTTTTAAATAGTCCAACTTAAATTGTTCAATCTCTTGTGTTCATGAGGTGGTTTGGACCCAATCCTGAGGGGGCTAGTGGGTCATAAAGCCAAGCTGAACACGCAGGACCGCATGATGCCTGATGAGCTGAGGGAAAGGTTGTTTAAATTCTCCGCTGACTTGGCGTTGGATCTGGCCTCACTCAACATGCAAAGAGGCAGAGACCATGGACTCCCTGGTATTTATTTTGTTTTTTTATTTTTGTATCTCTAGAATTAGTCTTCATCTGAGCCTTTGCAGGCATTACAGATCATACATTATCTTCAACATTGCAACACTTTTTAACACTGTGTGTCGTTTTTTAGGCTACAACAAATGGCGGGAGTTCTGTGGGCTGTCACAACCAAGAAATAGAGCACAGCTGGGAAGAGTGCTGAAAAATACTACACTGGCCAAGAGCCTGCTGGATCTCTATAGAACACCTGATAACATTGATGTGTGGCTGGGAGGAGTGGCTGAGCCGTTTGTCCGTGGAGGGAGAGTGGGACCCCTCTTTGCCTGCCTGATTGCCACTCAGTTCCAGAAGATCCGCCAGGGAGACCGGTAAGTAGACTTGAAATGACATTATTGACTGACATGTGCTAAAGATGTGGAGATAGCTGTGTTAGCTGAACTTTTACACATTAACAAATTGTCAATTTCAGACTTTGGTGGGAGAAAAAGGGAGTTTTCACTGCAGCCCAGAGGGAGTCACTGAAGAAGACGTCTCTTGCCCGCATCATCTGTGACAACACTGGTATCACTGACCTACCAGCACAGCCCTTCCAATACCGGCCCAGAAGGTCCAGTTACACTAAATGTAAGGACATCCCTGCCTTTGACCTCAGTCCATGGAGGGAGAATATTGAGTAGAAATCCTCACTGCAGCGGTCTGACTAAAGACAGCTACATCTAAGGGCTCTGTTGGAGGAGACTTTTCTTCACACTGCTGCTGACTCACATCCTGTCACTCATATCCTCAAAACATTACTGATATAAAACTCCAGTGTTTAAAACATGTGTCATTGTTTGATTTTTGATATTTGCTTGCTTTGTTGTGTCGAATTAAATAATGTATGCAGGTTACCTATATTCTTTTTAATTAAATGAAAGGGTAATTCTTATGTCTTTGATTGATTTCTGGAAAGGAATGTGTTTGCTATGAATGCTAGCTATCAGTTGATATGTGATATTTTCTTACTTTGTTTTTAATCAGATTATTTGTCTCTTTAAACCACATGAATGTGAACTGATCATTTCTAAACAATGTACATTACAAGAATAATATTATTTGGAATATAGTTTTGTTTGTCTCAACAGATTTACATCAGATTAAGTGTCACATAATAAATGAGTGTTACTAACACACAGTGTTACACTGTGACTTTTTCAAGACATCTGGTGTTGTACTGTGCAACATTGGACCAGGAGAAATAAAGCACTTACTACACAGCATACAGGGGTCACACTGGCCTTGTATAGACAACACTGAAATAAATAACATGTACTATAAATAATATATGATAATAATAATAATAATAATAATCACATGTAAAAGTAAAATCAAAATAAGTTGATCCACTGATCAACTTATTTGATCTTGCTTGAGCTCTTACTAATTTTATCTGTGTGACCTTGAATCTACAAATACTTTATATGATTTTAAATACTGTACTTTTATACATGTGAAGGATTTTACTTGTTTTCTCACTAAAGCTAAAAGAAAACTATAGAATATACATATATATTCATATATATTAGCAGCTGGTGTTTTTCTTTAAAAAATCTGTATGCAAACATCCTCAGCAGTGTGAGACAATTTTATACTTGTATTCTGGATTTACAGAAGGGGAGACCGGGTATGGTTGTAACATGGGGAGAGTTGTAACATCACCAATTCCACCAATCAGGGATAAGATAGGGGTCATATGATCATTTCAGTATTTACCCCCTTCCTCCCCGATCACACGCGCTGATTGTCAAGGTTGGAAACGGGTGCATGCAGATTCTATCGAGAAAAAACTGATTTTGAGGTAAGAAAGTAAATTATTTGACCAAGACTATATTTTGTTTAGTACTTATACTATTGCAGATAAAACCATGTGACTCATATGAGAATAAATTGTAGTTTCTCAGGCAAAATGTGATGCATTTTTCCCCTGCTAATTTCAAACCGCTAAGCTAATACAGCTAGCTAAACAATGGCTGACAGGGGTAGGATGGGTTGTAACACATCTTTTAAAAGTGTTACAACCATCCCCTTCCATACAACTAACAACACTTTCTTGATTTTAATATTGTTACAGAATGCCTAGGCAGTGGAAAAGAAAGACTGACAGAGGTGTGCCTGCAGATGTTTTAACAAAAGCATCTGATGAGGTCACAAAGAAGGGCAAGTCAGTCAGATCAGTCGCAAAGGCACATGGGATCTGCCATGTGACGCTGAGCAGATACTGCAAATCACTGCAGAAGCTGAGAGACCAGGGCTCCAGTGATCTTCCCAGTGTAGGTTACTGGAGCAGCAACAAAGTTTTCTCTGAGGTGCAGGAGGAAATGTTAGCTGATTATTTGACTCAGGCAGCAGACCTGTATTATGGACTGACTCCACGTGAGGTAAGCATATGACAGGTTAGTCACTGGAGACCAGAGTAGAATTGAATGCTAGTGTAGGTGCCAGACTATGTACTCAGGTTTTCTATTTCACTTTCTTTTAGGTCAGAAAGTTTGCATATCAAATGGCAGTAATACATAACATCAAACACCCACAGACATGGGATGAGAAACAGATGACAGGGCCTGACTGGTTCACATCCTTTATGACGCGGCACCCCAGCCTGTCAATAAGGAGTCCAGAGGCAACCAGGCTTACACGGGCTACAAGTTTTAACCGTACAAATGTGGAACGTTTCTTCAACAGCCTTGGACAGGTCATTGAGAGATACAACTTCGACGGGAGTGATATATAGAATGTAGACGAAACTGGTGTAACAACAGTCCAGTCACCAGACCGTGTTGTTGCACGTCGTGGAGTCAAGCAGGTGGGTGCAATGACATCGGGTGAGAGAGGTGTGCTCGTGTCAGTAGCATGCGCCGTGCAAGCGCTGGGAAATGCAATTCCTCCCTTCTTTGTATTCCCCCGTAAACGTTACAAGGAATACTTTATTCAGAGTGGGCCAACAGGGAGTGCTGGAAGCGGTAACGGCTCAGGATGGATGCAAGAGGAAGACTTCCTCTTAATCCTTGCTCACTTTGCAAAACACACAAAGGTCAGCTCAGAGAAGATGGTTTTGCTTTTGCTGGATAACCACTGTTCACATATATCTGTGAAAGCAATCGACTTCTGCAAAAAAAATGGGGTTGTACTACTTACCCCCCCCACTGCAGCCATAAACTTCAGCCATTGGATCGCAGTGTCTACGGCCCATTTAAGAAAATGGTGAACACTGCAAGTGATGCCTGGATGAAGATGAATCCTGCCAAGACGATGACGTTATATGACATTCCAACTATTGTGAAGACTGCTCTGCCCGCAGCTGCAACACCCAGAAACATTCAAGCCGGTTTCCAATCCACAGGTATTTGGCCCTTCAATCCTGACATTTTTGAGGAGTGTGACTATGTACCCTCCCAAGTATAAATACTCACTGATACACCAGTGAAGAAAGCATTGATGGAAGAAGAACAGAGAAGAAGCAAAAATGTAGGAAAGAGTAGGCCTATCTTAGGAAAGAATAAAGGCAAGCAAAAGAAAAAGGGGAGACAGCCCACCAAGAAAATGTTGAAAGCCAACGCTGAGGATTCTGAGGCCTCAGATGAGGAAACCTTTTGTGTTGTCTGTATGGAGCCATTTGGAAGGTCGAAGCCAAAGGAAGTATGGGTAAAATGTGCCCTATGCAGTCTCTGGGCCCACCGAGCCTGCACTCCAGGGTTACAAACATTTGTCAGCATTGTGACTCTGATTAAAAAAAAAAAAATACACACACACACACACACACACACACACACACACACACACACACACCCTCCTGAGTCAAACAGAAAGTGGATTTTTTTTTTTTTCAGTAAACCTCTTTTTGAAGCATATCACATGGTGTGGTCTCTGTTTTTGCTTTTTTTGTCTAACTGTTACAACTTACCCCAGCATGTGTTACAACCTACCCCGGTAGTGGGGTAGGTTGTAACAAAGGATCACCATGTATTTGACATCGCCTCATGAGGTCTGTGATATTCTTGCAGAGGTTTGAATTGGTGGCATTTGTAGTAAACAAATGTGGGTACCTTGTATTAAAGTTTGAGAACTCTAACTCAAAAATTCAGTGAGTTGAAGGTGCTTAAACAAAAAGTGTTACAACCATACCCGGTCTCCCCCTGAAGTGCATCCAACAGCAACAAGGATACAAATAAAGTTATGTAGCGCTGCAGCTCTGTTACACCGCGTATGATCACTCTTCGTGGTGGGTGAAAGATAACAGTTGTATCTGAGTCTCAAACCAGATTCTCAGGTAGAAGAAACCTATGTAATTATTATTACATTTTATCAATCAAGAATAATCATTTTTTTGAACAGAAAAGCAGATTTTACAAAACAGCAACAAGGATACAAATAAAGTTATGAGGTGGGAGTGAATTCATGCTAAGCTCTCCACCACTAGGTTCTCCAAGGTGCAGGTGACCCACATGTAAATCAAAACGTTTTCCAGTGTAACATAAATACCCCTCTCACCCTCATAATCAATGCCCAACAAGCTCAATAGCATAGCTGTTGAATGCCAATAACTGCACAGACTGTAATCTAAGTGGCCGACAGTAAGACTTCAACAGTTATATTATATTAGATATTATAGATGTATGATATTAGCTAAGTAGTAACCCAACCACGAACAACATAATGTACTGACACACCTGCCTGTCAAATAAGGCTCGATTTCTTCACTCGTTATTACTGGAGATCGATATTATGATAGAGTTTGCTTTTTTCTCACATCTTATGGACTTCATTTGACTTAGATGTGGAGAAGAATTGAGAAGGCCAAAAAGGCCACCCAGTATATCATACAGCTGCATACAGCTTGGAAATGTGGGCCTTAATATGTTGGATTGCTGTAAGAGATAAAACATTTTATGAAACAAAGTCACGGTCATATCTACATACAGACCAACAAATTTGTTGAGCACATAAACTAGAAATTGAACCATATAACCACTGAACCATAAAAACAAAAACAAAAAACAATTTAAAAAACCCACAGGCCTATAACATTTGAACTAAAAGGACAAACCAGCGTAACAATGCCTGGTGCTGCGTGTCATTTTTAATTATGTCTCTTAAATTATGTTTAATAATGGCTCTCCGTCCATCGCCCTGAGGCTTGTCACACAGCAGACTACCTATTAGTCCCGATCGGCCTCGGTGAAAACTTTTCTTGAGCGAGGACGAATTTGATCCGGAGCACACGGATCATGCTTTCTTTGGGGGAAAAAGAGGCCAGAGAAATGAAGATTGAATACAATCGCGTTTTGGTTCCCCACATTGGTCAATGTACATAGATTCTGTCTCGCTCAAATTATACAAACTGTCTGTCTGCTGCAGTGAGCCGACTGTGTATCAGGAACATTTTAATACGCTAATTGAAACTTGGTTCGAGCGCAAAAACGACTCGTGCGAACAGTTTGATGGATCGGCTCTGGCTGCTGAGATCATACTAGAGAGGCCCTTTTTCACAGCAGACATCTTGACTTGTTTTACAGGAAAAACACAGGTGTTACTGATAACATTAACAATGGCTCTGTTGCTAAGTCGTATTCAGATGTCGCAGTAAACACTTGAGGTGGGGCGTCATTTACTGCCTGGTTATGAATTGAAAGGTGCCGCCCGACGTGTGCTCCTAAGTTCCCATGACTCGCTGTATAGACTGAACATACATACGTTTTGGAACAGAAAAGACCACAACTGTATGTTGCATAGCCTACTTGAAACAGCGGAATATGAAATGAGAACATAGAGAGGTGTTAGGCCTACTGTATTTGATCATGTAAGTGGTATTTATTTTCAATATTTGTTTATAATCCAATAAACGAAGCAAACTTTGCTTTTCTTGATTAAAAAAGCTGGAATTATCTTAATTTTATCAATATATCCAATGGCCCACAGTATTTTTGAAAATCAGCCGACTACAAAGTGAGCTTCGTTACTGAAATTCTCAGATTTTCAATGGTTTATTTTTTATTTATTTTTTAGCATTGTTGCAGGAAGTTCTTTCTTTTTTTTGTCGTTTGTCACGCATTAGAGAATTCTACACCATTGTTTGGCTCGTCATAAAATCCTGAAAATGCTCCAGGAAGATGTTGTCAAAAAAATAATCAATACTTATCATCAAGGCAATGAGGAACCAGGAACATGAAACGATGAGGAACTTGCGTGACAGTAAAGAAAAACTAAAGTGAAAGCTACAATGAAAAATTTGATAAGAGATGATGACAGGATTTAACGTTATGTTATACCAAAGCTTTATTTATAACTAGTATGTGAAAAAGCAGGGTGACTTGGTCAGAGTAATTTCTGCTGGTGTAGCGCTGCAGCTCTGTTACACCGCGCATGATCACTCTTAAAATACAAATATATATATATTATTATATTATATTATTATATATATATATAATATATACAAAATAACAGTTGTATCTGAGTCTCAAACCAGATTCTCAGGTAGAAGAAACCTATGTAATTATTATTACATTTTATCAATCAAGAATAATCATTTTTTTGAACAGAAAAGCAGATTTTACAAAAATATTGCAATTGACAAGCAAACAAAGACAAATTAAATTATAACGCTAAAGGTGACTCTATTTGAGAGACTTATTTCTCTTGGATTAACCAAAATGTCATTATTATCTATTGTCATTATATTACTTTCTCTTTATAACTATGAATAAACTAGATACAACGAGAAAACCATATAGAAACCTTGATGTTGAACTGACATTAACCTGTAATGAGGGTTTTTTTCACTGCAACAGCCTTGTGTTTAGCACACTTGTGAGAAGTTGCTCAACAGGATTGCTGGGGAGGAGGAACTAGGAACTCATTGTCTGAGGAAAATTCCTGACAGCAAATGCTTTCAATGACACGCCGTTGTCTCTTTATAAGGCTGATGCTGAATGATCAGCAGCATTGACTTCTCACAGCAGCTGGAAACTACAGGACTTTAGAGGACAAGAGCAGTTTTCACAGGTACTTTCTTACTTTTTAACTTTCCTGCTATTTATTTTTACGCAATGGATACAGTTAATATGCTAGAGTCAATAATAATGTGTTAGATTGGATTGTATTTGTTTTTGCATTATATTTCCAAGTATTTGTTTTGGAGAAAAGTTGTGGATATTGTATTAGTTTACATTATTTGAGCAGTGTATATGACTGGTGAATATTTGTCCTTTTTACAGAGATGAATCTGTTTCTGTGCATGCTGGCTGCAGGGTTTTACCTGTGTTTGCAAAGCCAGGTGAATGCTGGTGAGTACTACCTCTATCTTTCTTAGAATAGCTACTAATAGCTTTAGATTAATTCATTATATAGTTGATTTAAAGTAATCTCATCCTACTACAATTCTCTTATTTTTTTTAATAAACTCAAGAGATCTCAAATAAATGTACAAGTTTATGTTTTGTTTTTGACTTCTTTTACAATAAATATTTTGTAAAATGCTGTAATTGTGTGGCATGAATGAAACCTAAAAATTATCATGTCAGAAATGCACTAACCACAGATATCAGTGTTAAGAGTGAACTAGAAATTAAGTTAAACAAAATATGCTTTATTTTTCTTTCAGAATCACATTTGAGCAGGAGTATCATAGAAAGAGCTGTCATTGCAGCAAAGGCCAATGTGGACTCAGCTTATGAGTACTCCAGAAGGGAGTGAGTACAAACCTGTTGATCTGCTTTATACAATCTTTAGTGAAAGGGGCACAATCCTAAATCTGACCTCTCCACACAACACAGGACCATTGAACGTGTGAGGCGAAATGCAGCAAATCCTTCAGATGTCTTGCGGCTGTTGAAGCAGCCTGTTGGGCAGACTCGTGTTGCCGTGCGTGCTGCTGACTACATGGATAATGCCGTGAAACTGGTCAAGAGGTCTTTGGAAAGACGTCAAAAACGCTCCATCAATGCCACAGGTGTGTAGCCGTTACAGATTCTCTGAACTTTCCCTACAAATATTTGCAAATTGGTTACAGCTGAGTTGCTTATTTCTTTGCTTCTTTTAATTAGATCTGATCTCTGAGGAGGATCTGCAGATCATTGCTAATCTGACAGGCTGCTCTCCCCGACATCGTGTCCCCTCTTGTACGACATCTCCCAATTTAGACAGGTTTCGCACTGCAAGCAGCGTCTGCAACAACAGGTGAGGCAGCTATTCAATTGCAATCTTTTGTTTCAATTCACAAACGAAATGAAAATAGGTCTGGACACCTGCACCAGCTAGCCTGTCAAATCAAATCCCTAATTGGTTCGATTTATGATGTCCCTTATTTTGGGTTTGGCTTGGGACTCATTGGAATGTTACCACTCGATTGAGTGGCCGTTATCAGCCTCATAGATATGGGTTAGAAGAGGCCTGCTACACCTACTAGTGGTTTCATACAGACACATACCTTGGCCTGCTGGGTGCAAGGCCTGTATTTGACCCATCCATCCACCCCAGCATCTCCCTTCGTGGCTCACTGAAATAATTGCGTGATAACAGCCTCCTGAACCTACTAGTAGCCTCGGATTAGTAGGCACTTACTATTTGTGACAACATGTGTGATGATAACGCCTATTCAAAAGCTTGATAACAGTCAAATCGGCTGTGGGTACTTTTGTTGCACGTTTTTCCTTTTGCTCATGTGAAAACATTCAATAAATGCAAATTGCCATGAAAGAAAATAATGGATTAATTTCTCTTGCCTAGGCAAAGCACCCGCTTGGGATCCTCTAACACACCTTTCACTCGCTGGCTCCCTGCTGAGTACCAAGATAAAATGTCTCTGCCCAAAGGCTGGGACCCTGAGCTGAGAGTCAACAGTCAAATTCTCCCCTTGGTAATATAGTTCAGAATATCATCTTTACTGGCTACACTGCAAATGACCATGAAAGAAATGACACTTGTAGTTGTGCAAATCCTTTTCACCAAGGTGCTCATTGCCTGCATCCTTTCTCCAGGTAAGAGAAGTGTCCAACCGTATTCTAAGCGCAGCAAACTCTGATGTGGAGAGTGACCCACTCTACACTCACCTGGTGACAATCTTTGGCCAGTGGACTGATCACGACCTGACCTTCACTCCTCACTCTCCTGTCATCCGCTCATTCAATAACGGTATTGACTGTGACAAGAGCTGTGAACGCACAGAGCCCTGCTTCCCCATTGAGGTCAGTGTCATTGCATTACACAAGAAGAGATATGAATGCATCTAAAGCAAAGACACACACACACACACACACACACACACACACACACACACACACACACATACTGAATGCCAACTGCTTCTTGTCATCTAAACAGATTCCCAAGAAAGACCCCCGCTTTGGTAAAAATTCAGAAGAGTGCATCCCCTTCTTCCGCTCATCAGCAGCTTGTGGTTCTGGAAACACGGGCCACTTCTTCGGTGCAGCAAATGACCGTCAGCAGATGAACTCTCTCACAGCTTTCATTGATGCAGGCCAGGTGTACGGTTCAGAGGATACCAAAGCTCGCTTCCTACGCAACCTCACCACAGATGAGGGGCTGTTGAAAGTCAACACACAGTACAATGACAACGGCCGTGAGCTCCTGCCCTTCACCAATATGGGCGCCAACATGTGTGCCACCCGAGCTCGTATTACCAATGATGTTGATGTTGAAGAAGTGCCCTGCTTTCTGGCCGGTGAGTGGCAGCAAAAAACACTGACGTACAATCCTTGTGTTAGATACATTCCAAGCATCGCACAGGGCTGACAGCACTATTCCTCATTTTATGTGACTTTTAAGGTGACGAGCGCACCAATGAGAACATTGCTCTGACCTCTTTACACACACTGTTGATGCGTGAACACAACCGCCTGGCACGTGATCTGGCCGAACTCAATCCTCACTGGAACGGGGAGAGACTCTACCAGGAGGCACGCAAGATCATGGGAGCATACTTCCAGGTTAGAGATGGGCTTAGCTGCATAGATTGCAGGAATCTTGGATCGTTTGTCCTTGCATGGTTCAGTTAACTCAGTTTATTTTTGTTTCTTTTAGGTTATCACTTTCAGAGACTACTTGTTCCACATCGTTGGTCCAGACTTCATTGCCAAGCAGCTGTCCACCTACCCTGGTTATGATGAAGATGTGGACCCCAGCATCTCCAATGTGTTCGCCACAGCTGCCTACCGATTTGCCCATCTGATGGTTCAGCCTTTCATGTTTCGTCTTAATGAGCATTACAAAGAGCACCGTGATTATCCCAGCCCACTGCTGCACAGAGCCTTCTTCGCTCCATGGAGGGTCATCTTTGAAGGTATGGCCGAGATCTTTAACTTGTTAGTCCTTCCCTGAACAAAGACACAAATACAATTGATCAAAATTAAATTATCTCTTCTGTTTATCAGGTGGTTTGGACCCAATCCTGAGAGGGCTGGTGGGTCGTAAGGCCAAGCTGAACACGCAGGACCACATGATGTCTGATGAGCTGAGAGACAGACTATTCAAATTCTCTGCTGACTTGGCGTTGGATCTGGCCTCACTCAACATGCAAAGAGGCAGAGACCATGGACTCCCCGGTATTTATTTTGTCTTTATACCTATGTATTCTTTATGTCTGTAATGAATTTTTCCTACATAGGTTGCCATTGTAGGCATTACAGATCAAACACTTTGCAACGTTTTCACATTGTGTGTCCCTTTTTAGGCTACAACAAATGGCGGGAGTTCTGTGGGCTGTCACAACCAGAAAATTTGGCAGAGCTGGCTGAAGTGATGAACAACACCAATCTGGCCAAGAAACTTCTGGATCTTTACGGCACACCCGACAACATTGATGTGTGGCTGGGAGGAGTGGCTGAGCCGTTTGTCCGTGGAGGGAGAGTGGGACCCCTCTTTGCCTGCCTTATTGCCACTCAGTTCCAGAAGATCCGTCAAGGCGACCGGTAAGCAGACCTGAAATGACACTATTGACTGACATGTACTAAAGATGTGGAGATAGCTGTGTTGGCTTCACCCTTACATTCAAAGACTAAACATCACCGAACTGTCTAATTTCAGACTTTGGTGGGAGAATGACGGAGTCTTCACTGAAGCCCAGAGGGAGTCACTGAGGGAAACTTCACTTGCCCGAATCATATGTGACAACACTGGTATCACTGAAGTACCGGAAAAACCCTTCCAGTACCGGCCACGAGGGTCTGGTTACACCCAGTGCAAGGACATCTCTGCCTTTGACCTCAGTCCATGGACGGAGGATGGTGAGTTGATGTCCTGAAATCCTCTCTGACACAGTTGAGCGAAGATGATCAGTGCCAACATTACAGTATTTTGGAATTACTGATTTTCCCCCTTTAATTTTGTCTAGGACGAGGCACACAGGGATCCGTAGGACCACCAGGTAAATCTACCACTTACTGTACTATTATCCATAAAAACTGAAATTGAAACACTAAAATTATTACTTTAAAATACTGTGAAAGGGAACAGTTCTGTTGGTCCAGTTTTGGGAAGGTTCTGTTGGTATAATTGTACGCATGTCTTTTTCCACACAGGACCAAGAGGACCACGTGGTCTGACAGGCCCCCCTGGACCTCCTGGCACCATGGAGAAAGTTGCCTTCACTGTACGATTGGGGAACAACTTCCCCAAAGCCAGCGCACCCATCGCCTTCCGGGACGTCATCTACAATGGACAGAACAGCTATGACATCAAGACAGGGTATTTTACCTGTGAGCATCCAGGGGTTTATGAATTCCAGTTCCACTGTACCATCAACCAGAAATCTGCCAATTTGAACCTGATGCGTAACGGAGACCTGATTCTGCACTCATTCACCACCTGGCAGAGCGGTTTCACAACAGCTAGTGGCAGCGTGTACATTAAGCTTCAGAAGGGAGACAAGGTCTGGCTGGTGGCAAATCATGGTGGCAATGGTCTGACCAGTGACAGCTTCTTCTCAGGGCATCTGCTGTTCACGGAGTAGAAGACTGCTCTTGATACAGCTACATCCTCAAAACTGCAAACAAAATCTGTTTTGACCAGTTATTTAGTCTATTATCCACCCATTAAATGCTGCCTATAGGATTGTAGGAGATAATAATAGGAGATAATCCCACTTTCCACTTTCCAGCACCAGTATTAAAAGCCCTGGACACCCACACAGGTGCTCTAACTTATTCTGATCCCTAACCATTTTCTTCAACAGAGCTATGCTGAGAGTTTGCTGAAGTCGCCAATCTCTCCGCACTTAAGCATTTAAAGACAAAATAACATGTTAAAATGGACATGTTTTGTAGAGGACCTTGCTGACAGAAAAGCACAATGTTTAAAAACCTGTGGCATTATTTGACTGTTTAAAGGCTTTGTATTGAATGAAGGAATGCTCATAATGCAATTATACCTGCAGTAGTAATGTAAAAGAAAAGGCTAAGCTTATTCTACATATTATTTTGTTAAATTAACCACTACTACTAAAAAATGATGTGAAAACCATGAGTTCTACCTGACTTGATATTTGATATTTTTCAAATTTTCTTTTGAACTAATAATTTTGTTGTCTTTTTAAATTATCTTTACCTCTTTTCTGGAAAGTGTACACTACAGCACAATCTTTACAGCCTGTATCTGGCAAGTGAATGTAAGACATCAGGTAATCCTTGAATAAGCTACAGCTGCAAGAATTGTACTTTTTAACAGATTTTTTGGAACACACTTTTGTTTGTCCAGAGTTTAAGTGTAAGTCACTTTAAGTTTGACATTAATAAATGCTTGTTGCACAGATTAACCTCTGCCTCTGAATGAAATCTGTGATGATATAGAACAACACTTAAGAAAATGATAACGTATTTGTTGATGGTGTTCTTAACCAGACCAGTAGATGGCACTGACATACAATTTTTTAAGGACAGGAAGGCGGGCACAACACTAATATTTGAATGAATTACAGTTACTGCACTGCAAACAGGAGGTAATGTTGGTTCCCAAGTTGAACTGTTGATTTGTAGATGAAGGTATCATGCAAAAATAATCTGAATAAATCATGGATGCGTTACAACGTAATAATGTTTAAATCTTTGCTTTAAATACATGTAGTCTTAAACTTTGTAATAGTTTCAGTTAAAGGAAAGCAGAAAATAAGTTGATCACTTGGAGCTGAATTAAGAGACAGATTATTCAGAAGGGTTTATGTTGTTTATGTTGTATGTACAATATCTTAATTTAATTTTTGTGTTTAATGTCTCCCCTTAACATCTTCATACCAATTGCAAAGACCCAGTTGGGAGAAACTCAGTTCAGTAGCTGGTGAGATATTTTTCCTCAGAAGACGTGCAATGCAATCCCTTTCTCCAAAGTTTCTATTAGAGTAATAACAAATCCTGCATATCATAAAAATCATGCTATCATTCAGTGATCGTCAGGAACAAAGGATTTACTGTACGAAGGATGTGTAGTATGCCAAAGATGACAGGAAAACAGATAAAATACTTAGCAAATAGATACAGTGGTAAAGTGAGTTTAGGCAGTATATATCTGTGTTGCTACAAGCCCGGTTGCTACATGAGTTATCATGTGGGAGTGAATTCATGCTCAGCTCCTCATCACTTCCTCTTATATTTGAAGAACCAACTTAACATTTTTTTTTGTAGAAGAACCAATGTTCTGTTCACCCTGCCAGACAATTATAAGTGTCATAGTACAGTTGTTAAATACAAACCATGGACTCCTGGAAGTCAGGATGAGCTGCACTACTTTCTGGAAAGGGGTTGAAAGAGTTATCACTACGTACCAAATAACTATTCATGTTGAATTGTTTAAATGAATTGATAACACTCCCCAAATACACAGAGGACATTGTGACATGTCATGGCAGGAAAACCACAGGTGTAATAACATTAAACAATGTTAGCTGCATTTTATGTCAATTTGAACCTATTTCAGTGAACTGGTATTGTGCATGCTGGCTCTCTGGGACAGAAGCCAAAGATATTTGTTTGTAACATAATGTGACATTTAGGAAGCTATGTTCTTGTCTGACAAACGTTTCATCATAACAATATTTCTGGTGTCTTTTAAGTTCAGGTGGGCGGGACACTTGTATGTTCATGACACAATAAATAATATAACATAACTAACCAACTAAGTGGGACACTTAAATGAAAGGGAAGCATCATAAATGCCATCACCTACACCTTGAGCTTAGCAGATGTTAAAGGTAAACTATACTGATATTATAATTCACTAGAAAACCAAAAATGTTTCTGAAACTGACAAAAACACTACAGGCTGTAACAGTAATATGGAGGCTTACAGTAATATTGTGATATTGAGAACTAACTCTTGAGCTTCTGTGACATTCTTACGCCATCAATGACCCTTACAAAGTTTTCTATATGTATTTTTTAGATATTCTAAGCCTCTCTAGTAGTTGCATCCCTCTAAAACTGATCACACTACATTTATTTTTATTTTCTCAAATCACAACAGGCCTTGTATAGAGATGAATCCAAATGTTTGTTAAAAGTTTAGCAGATGATGGTTTTTCATATTAAGAAATGAGGCTAAAGGCGCTCACACTGCTTTATTTGCGGATTGCGACACTCCCCAGGGGATCTGCATCTTTGCCTAAATAAGTAAACAACCAAAAAAAAAAAACAAGTGTGCAATATATGGCGATCAATAGGAGACGTGGTGGGTCGCATTAGCTCTGTTGTTTTCTGCACAGTGGAGAGGAGGGACGGGAACCAGCTGCTGCGTCTCCAGCAGCACCCCCCCCCCTCACACACACACACACACACACACACACACACACACACACCACGCCCCTCCTGACCTCCGTGGACACAGTGCCATCCACAGAGAGTGGGTCTGGGTGTCCCATGGGAGCAGGGGAATGCTGGAGAGGACGAGCGGCACACGATACCCCATTGTTTGGTTTAGCAGTCACTGACCCCCCCCCCCCCGCCGCCTCACCTCCTCCCTGCAACACTGACCGTCTCAGCGGGTTAAATTGATTAGAAAGACGTTTGTGGTTTGACTAATCCCCCATTTTCGCCCCGGCTCTCCGCTTCACCAAATTAGAAAAGCCACACATTTAGACAGCAAGTCTTGCGGGTTGTGGTAATCACGGCCGAGCCTCTCGCACCTGTGGGGCTGAAGAGGAGACAAGTTGGTCCGCAACATGAAGCCAACTGCAAAACACACCATGTGGATATAAAGGAGGATTCATCATTTCTAGTCATTCTATTCTGTTTCTCTGTTCAAATGTACAACTTTCAGCAAGCTTGATCTTAACAATAGACTACAATCATAATGCCCCCTGTTAGATGATTAATACAATATCAATTGATATAAAGCGATGAAAGTTAAAAATATATAGGTGAAAATTAAGTGGAATAAACGATACACTCTCCATTAGGCCTAATAATTATGATTACTGTATTTTTTGGGGGCAAAATAGCTAGATTTAAAATAAATAATAGCCTACTATAAATAAATAAAAATAAAGGTGCACACACCTAAAGCAAACATTCGCATGTGATGATATCAGAAACGTGTTTGATGAGCATGCTGATTTATGCCAACTAAAACGGTGTTTGATGACTCAGATGCAGCTATTGCTCAAATTAAAGGCTTAAAGGATTTACCGTCCCACACATCCCTGAGCAACTGTAGTGCAGCAAGTTCAAATCCAAAGTTTGAAATGATTACTTTCTCTTTGGGTTACTTTTAGTTTGCAGATGAAGCACCAGGAGCTTTGATTTCCTGCAGATCAACCATTCCGGGTCGATTACCTGATTACCGTTTTGAGCAATGCACTGAAACTATCCATGTTCATGTGGCGCTGCTCTTAAATGGGACACTCAAACAACCAATAAATCCATCCAAGCAACGCGATTTAAAGCGCATCTCTCCGCATTTCAAAACATCCGTCTGGAAGTTTTGCAACGAGTGGAGGAATTTTATTAAAGTGTGTCATCACATATAGATTTTTCATGGTTAAGTAGAGCTGTCAATCATGTCAGGGGAAGTGTGTGAGGGACCCGGCGACAGGGCGGAGGCTCGGCAGCAGGATTCCCCAAGACTGCTCTCATAATTGGGGGAACATCTGACTTTGTCCCGAGCTGGCAGATGGTGGGTTGAGGCGGGATCCAAGGGGGGAGATTTACATCCATTGTCCGGGCGCACAAACTCCACACAGAGACAATGGTATCGGTAAGGGGCAAGGAACAAGGGTTGGAAAAAAAACTTTCCTTTTCAACGCCAGATGAACAGGAGCGGAAATTAATTTTTGGTCAGCAAAAAATGATATATTTTTTGGGCCTAAAAACAAAACACAGATCCATTCTGAATCTGAAAACAATAATAACAAAAATGTGTATGTAAACACTGATATAAAATGAAGAGCTCATGAGCTTTCATTGATGACAAAAACAGCAGAAATTGTCTTTGGGCTTTTACGCTTTATGGGTTTTTCGCAGCACCGTGCCCAGGTTGTTTTACAAGAGCCTTCCGGGCCATGAGATTATACAAATCAGTAGCTAAAGAAACTTTATCAGACTGTATCCAAAATGTATATCCACGCGTTTCGTTATTTTCTATATAGATCACTTGGCAAATAACGTTTTATCAGCGTTATTTCCAACTGATTTCATGACCAGTTTGGATTTGATTACACGATCTGTTGTATTGATTAAGAACTAATTTCTGGCACTGTCAGGCAGCGGTCCAAACGCCAATCAGAGCGCAGCGCTGTCCGCTTCTGGCGGAGATTGATGGACCAACCAGACGGCCATTGTTGCGGCTGACACTGATGCGATGCCTCCTCAGCGGAATCACTGCGTTCAAAGGAGCAGACGGTCGAGCTGCTGAATACGCGCCTGTCGAGAGCGCACTTGTGTTAAACTCTGACTTGAATGAAAAGACCAAACAGGATTTGCTGTACAGACTATTCAGGGCAGAAGCCCAGCGCGTACAGGAGAATGTAAAGCCACGTTTTAACAAGTGGCTTTCATAAAACATCCAGAAATTAACAAATGTAAATATCAAACATTTCGTGAGGAAAATGTAAGATTTGATAATATTTGCTCACAATTTTGATGTTGAATAATCTGAATAATATTGCTTATGAAGCCCACCCCCCTCCACACCCACACACACAAAGAGGACCTTTCATTTCAGTTACACAGCTAATCATATATTTCTTCCTTGAAGACCTTACAGATACGTATAATTTATGCTTTTAAATGTGTAACATGTTGCGTTTTCCTCATATTATCACCCTGGTCGAACTTATTGTGCGTAAAGTTTGCTGCCAGAGTCACTGGTTGGATGCTGAATCTGGCAGAAGTCCAAACAACGGATGCACTTTACACCAATGAGAGCATCCATTTCAACAATCGGTCCCCCATATGGCACTAAGGCCCCTCCTCCACGCTCTATCCCGGCAGAGGGTCTCATTCATGCTTCAAGACAGCGGTTCACTGCGAGCTTCCAGGCCCTCGGATCAACTGTTTTGATCCGACCTGGCCTTCTGACAAAGGAAGACTTTCCGCACACACACATATTTTTAAGAATATTCTGAGACGGACTCGCTCTGAACTCTCCGAGGAGTTGAACCCGCCGAGCAGGTGATCATTAGCGGCCGAACTGACGCTGGAGATTTGCGCTTGGACAATGCTTGCAATTAGTGGGGGGATATATCTATTATCATCGTTTCAGCCTTAAAAGAAAGTGTGCGTGGATGTTTGCTGAGACGGCTTCTGAAACATCACACAGCATCTGTCATTTATTTTTCAAAGCTCCGTGAAAGCTCAGTTTTCTTGCGGCGCTCTGGAGGAGCGCAGCGCCTTGGGTGGGACCTTCTGTTGTTTGCCAAAGTGCTTTAGCTCTCCAACTCCGTTTTTTCTTAAGTTAAAAAAAAGTGCACAGACGCGAGCAGGACAAGGCTTAAATGTTCGGGATCCAGGAGCATCTGATACGAGAAGTGAGCGGATTAAAAGAGAGAAGTCTTGGAGAGGAGATGGATCCAGTCCGGTCGTGGGTGCGTAATGTCGGCGTTGTGGATGCGAACGTCGCGGCGCAAAGGTACAGTACAAACCCAGCTGATGTATTGACAATGCCTTCTCACCAGTTCTTTTCATCAGCTGCACTCAGGCTCGTAAGCGACATCATTTATTGTCATGATCAGCATCGTGAGCGCAACACAGTTTATAATGTGTATATATTATTCAACATAAGAGCAGGCGTCCTTTCTGAAAAGAGCTGCAAGCTACTTGTTGCAAAAGATGGCACGAGTCCCCCACAAAAGTCATTGCCCCCAAACTCATAAAAATCTTTTTATATAATTGACATTATTATTATTTTCTAAAGTAATAAAAGGAAAGTTCTGGTTATTTGCACACAAGGAAAGCAGGCCCATGTTGCCCCCTAATAAACTAATAATCAGAACTATTAGAATTTAACATGAAGTCACGGAGAATTTGATCAGAGATGTTACTCTTGTGCAAAAGGTCAACTTACATATTTAGTTTACACGATTAACTTTGAGATCAAATCTCAAAACCTGTATGTGATTAAAGCTAAATCTATTTTTCCCCCAGAGCTGCTGCTGCAGCTGATGTTTTTCATCTGGTAGCTGAAAAACACTTTTACATACTTTACATTTACTTCATCAACACAAGTAGCTATTTGTCTATTGTTGAATCATTCTTCTACTTGTCCCAGACTGTTTTCCATATCCCCCAGATGTTCAATCATCATCCTCACATTTATCATTTCTTTACCAACACACGCACACATCAGTGTTCTCGTGTTGCAAATTGAACGTTTAGAAAACAGTAAAAACATAACTCATAAAAGCGAAGCAGCGTTGTCAAGAAAAACAAGTAGGCAACAAGTCAATTAGTATGATACATATCTTAATAGATATAAAATATAAATAGCAATTAGTAGCCTAAGTGATACAATAATGGCGCTAATCGTACTGTATTCATTTTATTTGATGTCATGAAATATTCTAATGATAGGAAAAATGACATTTAAAATATCTAGTTTGTAAAGAAAAACAAAAACTCGGCATGGGCAAATTTTCCCTCGGGCTTTTTTATTCTTTGAAAAAACGTTGTCATGAAAATAAAAATCCATAATCTACTAAAGTTTGAGTTATTTGAAAAGAGATCAAATGGCCCATTTTAGACCGAAGTTAAATTTACAGAAAAACTGTGCAGACCCTCTGTTGTGCAGATTTGTTCATCTTTTTTGGGGGTTGAATTAAGATAAAAGACTCGGTTATTATTTGAGGGACTTTTCCTTTATCTTTCATTTATTAAAATTCAGCAGTCCGTAGCCTGGTGAAGGGTTTTAAACAAGATGCTTCATTCTAGTCGAAAGAGCTGATTCTATTGTGACTTTTCAAGCTAGAATAATAGCTTCAGCAAGTTTTGTCTTTCCAGTTTTTCCTTTCTGCTTTGGTTTTTGTGTAATTTTTCACGGCCATATCACGTTCTTCAAGGCAGGTAAAAAGGCCTTCAAGTCATGGGAAAAATATTTAATATATTTATAAATTATCTGTATTTTTGTGTTTGTTAGTTTTTTTTGCAGTTTATTTACAATTATTGTATGGACTGAAGGCCTTAACAATTGGAGAAAAAAACTTTGTAACTAATGGGAAATTAAATGCTTTTAAAAACATTTTTAATATTTGAATAACTGCCTTTAAAGTGCCAGTAACACAGATTTGAGATGCATATGAGTTTTCATGATTTACTACAAACAGAGAAAAGTGTCCGGTCTTTAGTTTTTGTTTTATTTAGATTTATTTGAGAAATATTTTCGACCACCAAAGGATTGTATGCATTAGATGGCAATTTAATTAAAAATAACCATTATATTTACTAGTATAAATCAGTTTATTTAACACAGTAAGAATGTCTTTAATGTGACGGTAAATGTGAGCTGACTTTCTCTTCCTGTTGTGTCCTCAGTGGAGTAGCTTTGTCAAGGGCTCACTTCGAGAAGCAGCCGCCCTCAAATCTCCGCAAGTCCAACTTCTTCCACTTTGTCCTGGCGCTCTACGACAGACACGGCCAACCTGTGGAGGTGGAGAGGACTGCGTTTGTGGACTTTGTTGAGCATGACAAGGTGTGTGAGTGTTTCTGAACGCCTGTCTGTCTGTATTTGAAGATGTCATCAATTCACTATATAGTTTTCACCTTTGCAGTTCTTTCAGGGACATTTATAACACCTAAAACCACAAATCTAAAGCAACATCGGCTGATAACAGCAGCAGAATGTGTCAGTAATATACTGTATTTCAGCTGCAACCAGGTGCTCAACTTGATCTTCCCCATCCCCAGTAAAGCCAAGCATATCGAACAGCTGACGGCTACATGTTTACACAAGCTTTACCCTCAATGAGCTGATGATGTGGGATTGAAAAAGAATATCTAATGACTAATTAGCAGCTTGCCTCATTAGGAGGACATCACTACTTTTTAAAATGCAAATTATGCTTGCTCCTGTTAAGTTATACAGAGAACTAATCATCAAAGTCTCTTTTCCTTCATGCCCCCCCCCCCATACTCTAAATACTGCTGGGGGGGGGGCTTTGGATTCCTCAGGTTGGACAAGACCAAAATAAGGAAGGGTGCAGTATGGAGACAGAGTTAGAAAGAGACTTGAGAGGGGAGACTGCCTGGAGTGAGAGCCTTATGCCCAGTGTTGATGGATGTTTCTGCCTTGTGGTGAGGGGAGCGAGAATCTCCTAAACTGGCAACAGCTCTCCCCTGTGAGAAAGACAAGAGGACACCGTCCTGTCAGCTGAAGTTCAAACATAGTTTTACTATGAATTTCATGGGCAGCAGTGGCTCATGGGAGGGAGGGAGATGGCGGGCGGGCATCAGTGCTAATACCAGGGCTGAAAGCTGTCAGTGTGCTCCCCTTTGTGCCACACAGGCCGGTGTAGAGTAATATGACGGCAGTGGAGGAGTTCATTTTCTGCATGGTTACCCTGGCATCTGTTTTTGCTTTGTAATTATGCTGAGGTAGAGCGATGGCATGGCGAAATAAATGTTCCTCTGTGTATATTTACAAAACTTATGAAGCCAGGCATCCATCTATCTCCTGATGTTCAGTCTCAATCTCGCTTTCGATATTAAGTTTTGAGCTCTGTTGCATTCCAACTTATCTTCATGCATCTTAATTCCCAACCAATTCTTCTTCTTCTTCTTCTTCTTCTTCTTCTTCTTCTTCTTCTTCTTCTTCTTCTTCTTCTTCTTCTTCTTCTTCCCTCCTCACAACTGTCTCCTTCTCCCAGTTTCTCTACTTCCCCAACCTCCTCGTTCTCTCTCCTTGTCTCGCGCTTTCGTCTCTGTGATGCCAGCCTCCTGGGTTATTGGACCAGAGAGCATTCCTTTGAGACCACTTAGAAAGACCAGTAGAGGTAGAGGAAGAGAAAGAAAGAGAAGGAACAAGAGACAGAGAATGGGGGGGGGGGGGGCTAGTGAAGAGCCTAGGGGGGGAGTGAGGGGTAGCGGAAAGGAAGTTTTTCTGTCAAGGTCGACTGCTGCTCAGTCTCACATACAGTACTTTCCACTCACTGAAACACACATGCACACACAGCCATGCCTGTGCTAGCTCGTTGCGGGGAGGACCACTGCATTTGATCGTACAGTTTTAGGAGTTCACATCAGACATGATAGTTCAACCTCTACAAAGAACATCCGACTCAAGGTTAAGCGCTCAGCTCTTGAGCACAACGAAAAAGGTCCCACGTGGGCTTTGAGCCTACAACCCTCTGATCTCGATGCTGCTCGCAGGGAAGGGGGCGAGCTGCAGGATTAGGAGAGACTCACTGATGCTCGGCTGTGCTTATCTGAGCCCCAAATGTGCTTAACTGCATGCCCTGTCTGTGTGTCTGTCCTCTCTTTCCAAGGAGCAGACAGGAGAAAAGACCAACAATGGCACTCACTACAAGCTACAGCTCCTCTACAGCAACGGTGAGTGGAGTCACACATGAGCTCTCAGATTGTGGGTTGATTCTTTGCCCTGTGAGCTGTCTAATTCAATCGTTTAGATGATGACTCTGAGCCCTGCATGTAACAAGAGTTAGAAAAGGTCACCAGTGACACCAGCATGCTGACATGACACACACCTTTCCACTTAAGCAATCTTCCTCCACATCCTCCCCTGCCTTACCTCGCCTCTCCTCTCATAAATTACCTTCCGCTCATCGTCTAATCACTGGGTTTGTACGATTCAGCGTTCAGCTCTGCGAGGAGCCACTTCTGGGGGAAAATGAGGTACATGTTGCATGTTCACTTCTTTGGGAAAATGAGGTACATGTTGCCAGCCCCCCCCAACCCACTCACCCCCCCCCCCCCCCCCCCCACCTTCCCCATCCCAACTCCTCTAACCCCCCATGGTGCATCCACATCAGATCGGGGGATACACAGAGAAATTCGGCTCCCATGAGCCACTGCTGCCCCTACTATGCCATCGCAGTGGCACCCATGGGAGAGAAGATAAAAGACATGTTCCAGAGCAACCCCCTTATACACCCTCCATGCGCGCACACACACACACTCACATGTTCATACAAGCACACCAAAAGCACTTCCTCTACATCCCCTCCTCTCATCCCCTTCCCCCAAGCGATATCAAAGGCATCTCAATCGAGACTTTGATGAGAGGAACACATTTTAAAAGCAATACTCTCCAAAGTCTCTATAAAAAAATCCTCGGGTAATGCGTTCTTCTTCCAAAGAAGCAATTCATTACATGTCGTTTCCCTATCTTGTGTGATTTACAGCGGAGGTTTTGAAGCATCCAGAGGTTCAGGTGTTTCTGGAAATCTCACTCAGAGACACACCTGATTACATAGAAGCAAGCGAACAACGTTAAAAAGACATTTGCTTCCATTGAGCCCCTTAACCAACTGATCGGGCACCTGTTGGTGTATAACTCTAATCTCCAGCCAGTCAAGTCAACTTCAGGAATAAATCAGAGGTTAACTGAGAAATAACCAAAAAAAGAACAGCCTGACAAATCGTGAGAATGTCGTTGTAAATTCTGGCCTTGAAGCAGGACATGACTAATAATCGTCAAACATCAAATAACTCTCAATCCCCTCAGAAACCATCAGAGAGAAAATATGAACTGCATGCCAATCTTATTCCTCCAGTTGGCTGGACAGAGTTCAATGCTTTTTCTGAGAGCTTGTCCAGAGTTTGAGATAAAAAAAGATTAATGTCATAAATTTTTCCATTTTATTTTGAGAATCCTCGGCACTATGTACTTTTTTATCAACTAGTTCGAGGATGGGTTTAGGAGTTTAAGCGCAGCTTCAGTTGCTTAATTTATGGTTATGTACTATTTTGCAATTAGGTTCGACTGAATCAGCCTTCATTTATTATTTGTCCAGTAATGAGGAGGTTATCTACACAATGACGATGTCTGTTTCTATCTCTCTTCTACTCCCAGTTTCCAACTCAAGCACAGAGGGCAAGAGATCATACATTTGGATTCTTTGGAAAATTTGTTCCACTTTAGTAACTAGTATAACTTTAAGTTATTGATAACAACAAATTTCTGTTTCTGTTTTCTTTTTGCAGGGGTTCGTACGGAGCAGGATCTTTACGCACGACTTATTGACTCTGTCACTAAACAGGTTGGTAAACTTTCTCATAAGTCTTCCCAGAGGGTTTTTAACCCTCAGCTGTGTAAGTAAGTAAGAGTTGAATTGATTTCTTGATGAAACTGAATTGTCCCATTGCTCTTTATCTCCTCTTCTCAGCCCATAGCATACGAGGGACAAAACAAGAATCCAGAAATGTGCAGAGTTCTGCTCACACACGAGGTTATGTGCAGGTGAGTCTTACACACACAAAAACACACACACACACGCTTGTTCAAACCTTCACCCTCAGGGACGAAATCCAAATATCCATTACTCTCCTTCGCTCTGCTTTGTGTCAGTCAGCTTGAAATGTGGTTTAGGGACGTTTGGGGATCTACTTTTTTGAAAACTAGACTGTGGTTGAACTGTAAGTCTAGCCTGTCTGTCATCATCCTTGTTACAGTGGTAACCCCCTGCTGCTTTCTGCTGTAATGCAGCATGTCCCCAGCCAGCTCCTGTTTCCTCCTGGAGCTCCTCTCTCTCTCTGGCCTGGGGTTTTGCAGCCAGACCACAGCTGACAGCAGCAGACACACTTTAGGGGAACAATCCACCTTTCCCTCATCGAAATGTAACTCCAGCACTTCTGCTCAGCCAAGACATCTTGTTTGAACTTCGTCAACATGTGATGACAAGTGTAGTGGTGGATTCTCAGTGTGACAGCCAGCGTCAGAGAGTTGTTACAAAGCAGAGCAAGTTTAAAGAGTCTAGTCACAGGTTAGGGATCAGGGTTTTGGTTATTATTTGGCAAATAAAGAGAATAGGTGAACACGGGGTTATGGATGGAGAAGAAGCTGGAGAGAGCGGCCTGGAAGTGGGGCAGTGACCCAGGATTCGAGGGCAGCAGGGGGAAGGATAGGGGGCTGGGACATGGGGACAGGGGCTAAGATGGAGTGGGGTTTGCCATTGTGTAGCCAGCAGATGCCCGAATGTGACTCACAGCTGGCTAATAACAGAGCCGAAGAGGCAGAGGGCAAGCGTCACAGCTGGGGAGTGAGGCCGTCTGACAGGGGGGCGGAGGGGGGCAGGGCAGGGCCAAGCTGGGACACGAGAGGGGTGAGGCGAGGTGTAGGGGTGGCAGATGGTTAGGGGTGGGGGCACTTTTGTTATGCAGTGAAGGGGACTTTGGGGAGGGGGTGCTGGGTGGCCAGCAGGCTCCTCGGACAGGACTGCTGACGAATGGTAGGATGTTATGGGACGGTGTGTGTGTGTGTGTGCGTGTGTGTGCGCAATGAGGCTGCGTGGGGGTTGAGTTTGATTTCGAAATCAATGTGACAGATTGCCTGGCTGGCTTTTCACTTTTGAATGGTCTCTCACTGTTTGTAGGGTGTGTTGTTGTACCTTTTCTTCCTCTTTTATTCTTTTGTCTATTCTTCCCCTCCCCTCTCATGCCTCCTTTGTGTGCTCCTGGATCTTGGCCGACTGTGGGGCAGAGTAGACTGGGCCCGTGGATGTGGATGGGCCAGACAAATGATGGCTCCTCCTGTTTAATTTGTTTTCTTTTTGCCTCCACTGACTTTTTCCTCTTTTCTGTCTCTTTAACTGCCCACTCAGCCGCTGTTGTGAGAAGAAAAGTTGCGGCAACCGAAACGAGACGCCCTCTGACCCAGTCATCATTGACAGGTAATGAGATCAAACCACGTCCCACACAGTGTCCAACACCTCTGACAAGCGCCTCTTCATACTTTTTCTCTGTATAAATGGACCCACACAGTCACAAAGAGAGAGATCATGGTTTGATTTAAAGGGTTGTGCTGAGATCTCACCAATCAGCTGTTTACAGCCAAGTGAGAAGAGTAGCTACATAACAGAGTAGAAGCCCCAGTTATAACATGTATGGATGTTTGGTCCGGATGTATTTCAACAGCAGTGTTAATGTTTGTGTGTGTATTTCACATATAAATATTAATACGTGCATGCACGCATCACATATAAATATTACAACATAAGGTTTATAGTTTACACTGAATCAATGCAAGCAGGCAGTATAAAGTATCTGTGTCCATGTCTGTCTCCCATGTGTTTCTCTCTCCTCAGCTTTCTGTTTATCTGTTGATATATCTTCAGCCTGCTGTTTCAATTTGGTCACTCATTACGATCAACAGCCGACTTTGCACCTGAAACCTGCCAAAAGTGTAGATTTTTTTTTGTCTTTTATCAGAAGCATGTGGATCTTTCACACCACCAGACGGGTGCACATATGTAGTAAATGTTCACCCTGACAGCCAGTTATCAGGCTTAAAGGCGGACGACCTCCGCCGTAATCAGCGTGTGTGAGGGCCTTCACGTCCGAGGGATTTCGGAGGTCTCGCGCTGTCTGCCTGGCTTTAACCAGTGTGATGAATGCTCATAGGCAGACCGCATGTGAAATACTTTCTCTGCGATGTCATAGACACAACTTTCATCTCCTCTCCCTCCCTCAATGCCTCCTCTTCTCTCTCCTTCCTTCTCTCCTTCCCTCACATTGTCTGTCTAGAAAACACTCACTTCATATACGTCAAAGACCCTTTTCTTTCCCCTCCTCAGTTCGAGCTGGCTGGCTGTTGACAGTGTGTCTCAAAGGATCTCTGCTGAAGATAGTTTTCATACAACGGAAAAATCGGGCTGTTGTCTTTTGAATTTTCCCAGAATACCTTGGAGCAGCTGCTTTTCTCATTTGCTGTTGCACATTACTCTCCCAATAACCCTCTCTTCACCGCTTTTATACTTCCTCCTAACATGGCTAAACCTCTAAATTTGTTAGTAAGTAGCTTGGTGGCAGGCTGGTGAGGAAAGAGCGAGCTATATCTTTGTGAATCCTTGTGTGTGTGTGTGTGTGTGTGTGTGCAGGCTGGTGTGCGCCTGTGAGGATTGATTTAAATGGAATCATTGACCTACTGTACTCTCTAATCACACTGGGCATATCCCGTCCTGATGGGGGCTTCTCCTTCCTGACTGGCCTGCGAAATCCTCTCCTCAGGGAGCGGCCTATTAGCAGCCAGTTAATTTCTGATAAGCCAATGGAATTCTGCGTTGGCCCGGTGCCCTTTTATCCCATCTTTTGTGCACTTTCTCATTCGACTGTATGTATGTACACCACACACTCAAAAAGTTAAAAGATTGACAGGGCAAGATGTGTGTGTATGTTCAGAGCATGTATACACTGTTTGTGTGCACACAAACGGATGTATATTTTCATGTGTGTGGGGGGATCCTTTATTTATGTATGTATATGGATGTATGAGCGATTGTGTATGTGTCTTTGTGACCCTTACTTTGACCTTTTTCCCTAGTCACTGCTTGGGTGTTAAATTATTCATGTGTGTGTGCAGCCCTATGTACATTTGTGCATGTGTGTGCCTACAGTTGTGTGTGTGTGTGTGTGTGTGTGTGTGTTTGTGTGTGTGTGTGCGTGTGCGTGTGTGTGTGGAGGAGACGGTCTGTTTCTGTGGCTCCAGTAATCAGCCTCCTGCTCCCAGCCCCAACACCTGTTCTCCAATTAACATGCAGCGTGCTGGGGCCCACTCGCTCCTATCGCCCAGCCACTGCTTTCTACCCTTTTTCTTCCTCCTTTTCTCTTTTTTTTTGTCTTACGCTCAGCCCCATGCTCCCTTCCTCCCCGCCTCGCCTCCTATCTGTACTTCTGCACACCCCTCTCGCTCTTTTCCGCTTGCTCCTACTGTGCACTTACTTCTTCACTCCCTATTGCTTAATTCCCTTGCTCCACTTCTTTTTCCTTCTCGTTACCGTCTCCACCACCACCACCAGCCCCGCCCCCTCCTTCCCTTTAGCCTGTCTAATTTTGCCATAATTAGGCAGTGTCATTAGGACACCTACCCAAGCACAAGGGAGTTTGCAATTCCCCAAACAGCCCAAACCCCCTCTTTTCTAATCTCCTTTCCATATTGTTTCAGTTTTCTCTCCCCCTTCTCCTGCTGCTGCTGCTGCACCCCGCCTCCACCTCCTCTTCTCCCTAATCCTGATTTGAGTGAAAGGAGAGAGAGGAGATCACAGCTGATCCACAGGGAGGGGTGAAGGGATAGACGGGTGGAGGGACTGAGGGATGAAGAGGGCAAGGGCAGTCGTTGACAAAGAGATGACTCTTAAGTTGCCTATGGGAGAGAATTATCTAATGCCCCTCTGCCTGCTGTGTCTAATAGTTTTACAATTGTCTCATCTTAACATTGGTGAACTGCTACGCTCACAGGCCTGATGTGACTTGTTTAGAGAGTCTTATCTTGGACTGATGGACTGGCTTGTTCACTGATTGGTTAGATGATTGATCAATAGACAGATAGATCAATTGATTCCTCTGGGCTCATCACCATAAATCTTCACTAACTCCTCAAACTCATGCCGTCAATGTTTTTATTACTTTTCTATTCTTGAGTAACATTTTTATATTTGGCCATATGTATGTTTGGCAGTTTGTTTTTTTACAATTAGCGCTGAAACAATTAGTTGATCAATTGGTTAGTTGATTATCAGAAAATTAGTTGACAACAATTCTGATAATCGATTGATTGTGTGCCATTTATCTAGCAAAAAAGCTCAATGTCCAGCTCCTCCAAAGTGAGAATTTGCTGCTTTTCTCTGTTTTATACCTTTGAGTTTTAATAAATTGACCCAATCAATAACATATCAGTCAAATAAAAAATATAATCAGCCTTATGTGTAATACTGGTATTTTCCCCCCAATCTTTGTTGTTTGACTCCGTAAAGCTCCTCTACTCTGAGGAGTTCTCAGTATCAACCCAGGCAGATCTGTTAATGGTGGGATTATTGCCATGCTGACCTCTGACCTCTGAGAAACTATATTGGTTCTGGGCCAAAGCTGGCCCCTGTATTTATGAGTGAACCATGGGTTTACAATGGAGACTAGCAGATGTCAGTATTAGTATTAGACGGTGTGGTTTGGATGGGAGTGTGAGAGCGTGCTTTTATATTTGGCTAAGAAGCTGAGATCAATAGTTGGTCATAAGGAGTGTGTGGAGGGATCCATCGTAAGGCAAGAGCCTTGTGATGTGGATGGGGGGTGGAGAGGGGGTGATCAATGGCAAGCACTATCTCACTAATTGATCGTGTTTCCAAGAGGGGTCTTTTTTAACAAGCCTCGCCGGCAGAGAAAAGAAGAATAATCAATAGGAATTTTCCAATGTTGTCAATATGGCTCTTCCCTCCCCTAGACTCAAAATGAGCTCACAAAGACTCACACATGCTCGTGAATATCAGCCTTTGATTTTTGAATACTGACCTAAAAAACAAAACCTCCATCTGAAATGCACTAGTACCATAGTTTTTGTGTTTTCTTTTCCTTTTAAACACTAATTTTACTTTCTGAGTTGATCAGTTTTGAACAACGATTAGTTGTCCTGGGCTTCAGATGCTCAGCTCCAAGAGGAATCCATTACTCTTAATCTTAGGTTGCGGGTTGTATTGATCTGTTTGTAGTCTTGGTTCTGGTGCATGTACCACAGCTTTGTTTTCAACTAGTCAGTGCTGGGTTTTGTTCCTAATCAATGCGTATTAGATACCTAGTTTCCGCTTAATTACAAAATTCCCTAGACAAATGTATATTATTGCAGTTATCATTTGTAAATTCCTCATACTGATATTAATTTTAAAACAAATTCTTCTTGCAAAAAGACATCTTGCAGTATGGTAATGTACAGACACACATGCACACAACTCAATTGTGCAGTGCAGTAAAACTGTACAGCTTTTTTTTTATGGTTCTTTACGGATTAACACTGTCTGGACAGTTTGACAATAAACTATTCAGATATCATTTGTTGGTGCATGTAAATGTCTGGTCTCAACCAGTGTGGTGTCTCAGTGAGGCAGTCCGACCATCTGTTTCGATGTCAGTCCATCCACCTGCTTGTACTTGCCCGTCTTTTACATTTTAAAAAATAACAGTTGATGATGAAGCGGGCCACTTCCCTCTGTGCTTCTCAATGGCATTTTTTACTGCTGTCTACCTGATCTTACAGCAGGCCAGATAGTTTCTCCTTGTACTGCCAATGGTGGGGAACTCCTCCTTCTTCAGCTTCAACCGAAAAGAAAATAGAAGCTCTTTGGGAAAAGAACATTAAACTATCAGCCAAAGAATAAATGCAGCAACATTTGTTGGACTGTGTCAGGGGTCGCATTCTTCCCCTTTCCCAGATGCACACTCACGCACTGCCGCCAAGTCGCCCTGTTAGGTCATCATATATGCACTTGAGAGTTTTATGTGTGAGACAACAATGTCATTTTAGGAGATTGTTTCTCATACTCCCAGTATAACATTCTCATTTGGCTGTAAAGTGGAACTCATACTGCAGCTTTCTCTGTTGATACTGGCATGCTGTACCTGTACTGCAATTACCTTTTCCATCATATTTTCCTAAAGTTGACTTGTCTAAAAGTCTTTTAAGAGGTGAAAATCCTGAGGGGCAGCGCTGTGATTGGTGTGAACTATCCCATCTTTTAGCCAAGAAATAATGAAAATCCAGTGAAATGGATTTGTGTTTCTAATTTCCCTCCTGGTTTCATACATTTTACTCTGAAACAGGATGATGATGCAAATCATCAGTAAGGAGGACTTTATGTGAGAAGTAGCTGAGAAAAGGGTCTCTGACAATAACTGTTGTGGATCACTCTCCTCCTCCATCATCCAACACAGAGGATGTGAAGGAGGCATATTTTTTTTATTATCCTCCATTTGAGCTGCAGATGATGTTGGCAAAGTCGTTGCAAACTGATACTTGCAGGCCCACCCTCAACTATGGTTATTGCTGCCAGTGATGGCTGGCTTGTAAGATCCGTGGAGTTTCTATGAGGGGTTGGCCAGTTGGAGGGATACCTCCAAATCTATGATCCCATTTTTTTTGAATTTCACATTTCAAAAAACATTTTGGCAGTTGACCAGAAGAGAGATGATTTTTGGTAATGGTATGTTGTGATTTGACCCCTTTTTGAGTGCTGCTGCCTGTGACTCAAGTATAAAGCAAAGATCTATGCTGAGATATTCCATTTTCAATAAACATTTTCTTTTGCTTGGAGAAAATTGTGACATTTTGATAGACAGGGATTTAAGTATACAATCTATATACAGTATATACTGTATGTCTTTGGCATAATAGCAGTTGATAGTTAAATAAGACATGGAGGGGTGCAAGAAAACACATTTTCATTGAACTGGACATATAAGCATTTAAGGACATGGTCATTTAACGCAGTCTCAAAGAAAGATCTGTCACTAGGTTTATAAACAAATAATAATCACTTTACTTCATGGTGTATAAGTTTCACCAGGTGAAGTTAAGTGTTACTGTAGCATGAAATATGTTGCTATGGTAAGATGGAGTTTTATATACCTTGCACATCCCAATATATAGTTTTAATGATAATACAATCTTCCAGCCAATCAGAAGCCAGTATCAGCACCAGTAAACTCTGCTTTACAGTTGTTGGAATTCACTCCACAGACTGATCAGGTCGTAGTGTTGCTGGATTGCACTGCACACTGATGCAGTTATTAATATGTATGCATAAATTACCTGTCTGTCACACATGCATACATGCACAGAGACAAAGTCAGACACCCTGGTCCCCTCAGTCCGCTGTCACAGGTCTCTCCCTGGTGGGCTAGTACTGTCCAGTCCCTCCAGACCCCCTGTCAGCGAGCCCCTCAGGCAGGGGGCCAGGCAGCGTGGCGACAGGGCCCTGAGGCTCCAGTGCACACCGCCTCACACAGCGGAGCGGCACTCAGGCTGGACCACTGAGCAGCTGGCACAGGACCACGGGGATGGCTCCTCCCTTGGGGCAATGCAAGGGGAAGAATGACACAAAGACAGACAGGGAGAGACGATGCTACGTCTAGAATATCAAATTCACTGACAGGTACTGCTTCAAACAGTGAGAGAGTTAGACTGGTGAAAATGAGTTCAGGGACCTTTTGTGGGGCTCGAGATTTCTGCGACGTGGTCTCTTGTGAACTGGGAAGATCCTGGGACTCCAATGTGCACAGGAAGTGTATAATGAGTCGTAGGTTATGAGCCGAGTTTGTGTTTGGTCACCTTTGCTCTGCTTCGGCCAGTGTTAGCTGTTGTGGCTTGAACCCTGACACAAGGAGTAGGCCCGGTTTGTTTTCTTTGAGAGAGCCTACAGAGGGGGCAGTCGGAAACAGAGAGCAGTGGAGAAATGTTTTGACAGGAAATGGGAATGGACTACCAATGGGCTAATGTGGAGGAACAGCAGGGGGACTTTTAGAGTGGGTGGGATGCTAAGAGTAGGGGGGGGGGGGGGGGGGTTATTAGAAGTTTTGAGTTGCAGCTCAATGGCACTCTGAAAGGCCTCGCTCTCCCAGAGTAGCTGGGACAAACCCTACCATTTGTCTGGCCACTAATAGGGTTCACCTTTGGTGGCGCAGTGTAGAGATTAAGTAGGGGCACTCAGAGGATCAGAAGGGGGCAGATTAGTGTGATTTAGAGGTACTTCAGATCGCAAGCAAGTGAGCGTGTGTGTTTATGTGTGTGTGTGTGTGTGTGTGTGTGCCTTTGGATTTGGTTGTCTGTGGGTTTATTTTTCATGTGAAATTCCTGCATTTACCATTTATTTTGTAAGGGGATCTTGTATCAGTATAATCAGGATCTCGTGTATGTGTGTGTGTGTGTGTGTGGGTGGTTGTAGAGTCAGAGGCCAGTTAGCAGTGGTATTTAGGAACAAGGGCTGTTTTCTTTGGCTGGATGTTGCTGCTGTGGGTGGAGCTGTGAGGGTGGGTGTGTGTGTGTGTGTGTGTGTGTGTGTGTGTGTGATGGGGATGGCCATCCTCCTCTGTGAAGGTCTTAAATTTCACTAATGACTTAACAATGCCCCCTGGTTCTGGGCTGGCCCCGCTAGCCACCTTGTTTGTTTGTTTGTCTGTTTATCTGGAATCTGGACAGACTTTAATTTCTCCCAGGAGTTAGATTTCTCTAAAAACTCTCCACCCTTTCACTTTTTGAAAACATTTCCGAACAATAATATTGACACATCTGCAGTATTTCTTCAATAAAATTTGATTAAGTATTTCTATTGGCCTGTGCTTGGGGCAGTAGTTATTCCTCCTGTGGGACATAGGGAGATATTGTGTGGACACAGTTTTCATACAATAGATCAACATTTTTAAAAACGTCTACTGGCACTTTAATTACAGCATGCTAACAGAAGAATATAGCGTGCAGCGCAGGATAGACTTGTGCACTGAATTTCAGTATAGAAAGTTCAAGTAAAGCAGAAATCATCGCTGACTCTTTTGTGTTTTGCTGGCTGAATCATTAATGCAACAGATGTTGTGTTTTCCTCGTCATGGAGGAAAAATAAAAGTGAAAGGAAAACAGGAACAGCGGTTAAACAATTGAAATGTCACTATAATATTTTGGATGCATGCATATGCATGTGTGCGTCAGTGTGTGTGTGTGTGTAATGGTCTTGATGAATCTGTCAGGGCTGAGGGCAGGGGGTGATGTGACTGCTGACAGGCTCCCAGCATGCATGCTGAGAGCCCCAACAGTCTGCGTGCCCTCCCTTCAGCCCCCCCACCACCCGGCTCCCCTTCTCCTCTCCCAGTCCTCGGCTCCACACATTTGCTGTGTATTAGCCACGGACAGTAAATTACAGCACCCTGGACCTCTGAGTGATTCCATTCCCGTCTCTTCACACGTTCCTCCTCTCTCCCTGCTGCACCATTATCCAGCTCACCTTCTCTGCGTCTGTCTATCTCTCTCCATTTCTCTCATTTTGATCTGTTTTCCTCCCTCTGTCTGTCATATTCGTCCTGGCTCTTCGACTCCCTCAACCCTGTCAGATATCTCTCCCCTTTCTGTCTTTCTCTCACTTCTGTTATACTTCTCATCCTCCGTTCTTCTATTGTGTCACGCTACACAGCGCTCCCTCCCTTACACATCCCCTCCGCTCCCCCTTTACTTTCTTACAAGCAGGTCCCTGTTGTCTCAGCTTCACAGGTTTCTCAGCTGCTTCTCGCTCCCTCTCTCTCTCGTCCTCCTTCCTATCCCTCTCTCCCACCCTCTCCTTCCCTCCCCCTCTTTGCCCCCCCCCCCCCCCCCTTCCTTCTCTCTCTTTCTGGAAACAGATGTTGTTTGTCAGATCTTATCATTACTGGCTAATTAAGAAGACATCTCTTCTCCTTCTGTTGTTGCTTCTCTTTCCTCTCCTCTCCCTCTCAGTGGCATCCATCCCAGATTCATTGTTCTTCTCTGAGAAGGGTTCGGGTCGAGCTTTGATATACACATGTTATTGGTCAATCTGATAAGTGGCTGATTGATTGAAAGGCTATTGACAAAGCAAGATTATTGTTGGTGTATTGCAGATGACCTGTTTGAAATCTATTCAGCTGCAGAGGGTGCTCCGTGTCTCCATTTGACAGTTGAGAGTATATTTTGAATCCCTGTCCCTCAGGACACACCAAGCATGCTGGGAGAGGTGAGGCCACTGATGGGAGTTCTATTCCCTGTCCTGGTTGTGAATTCATGTTCTCTAGACTCTGAATATCTCTCCATATCCATCTATTTGGCAGGCTGACCGCAGTCCCATGTGGCCAAGCTTTGTATGCAATCTATGCTTTTGGCTTCGCTTGGGAGAGTGAAACATTAATTTATTTTAAATTGTTGAAATGCACATTTAGCAGCCAGCGAAAGGTTATGCAGTAAAACACTTTAGCACCCAGGAGAAACCTCGTTGAAACACTCGAGTGCCTCTTGTGTACCCTTCCCATCACTCCACTTTCCTCCTCTCAGACCTCTTTTTCCTCTCAGCTCCGCTGTGCCTCACTCACTTTTGCGGTGGCAAGCCTGAAGGTTTTACAGCACCAGCAAGCTCTATAAATCAGCACTAGTGGGTTAAATGTTTGGCTTTGTCACAGTTCTCAAGTTTAGAGGCGGGGTGTGGGCTGGGGCTGAGGTTGCAGGGGTGAAACCAGCCTGGGAGGCAACGGAGAAGAGGCCAGGAGGGGCACAGCCAATCCACCAGGCAAATGTATAAAGAGCTGAGTTCCCCCATGTGCTCGCTGTCTGCCTGAGCCTACCTGGAGTCACTCACTGATTCTCTTACCTCCAATCAATAAGACTGGGAATTTGATTTTTTTGGCATATAGTGCATATTTTAGCTTTAGTTTACTGATAGCAAAACAATACTTTTCCCGATCCTTTAATTTGAGAAATGTTTTTCTACAAGTTCTGTTTTTGTCTAGCAAAAGAAGTCAAACTTAGCAAATTTTAAATTTTGTCTTCATACAAACAGCCAGACAAGATCTGTGTCTAAAATGATCTCAATTTCAGTTACAACATGAAAATGCTTCTGACACATTCATGCATCAGTAATATATAATATATATATTATATTACAATATATGATAATATAACACTGATAGGAGCCATTCAGCTGCATAACGAGTGCTTTCACTCTCAATACTTTCACTTGTAATGGAGTTTTGTTACATTGTCGTATTGGTACTTTTACTTCGGTGAAAGATCTGAATACTTCTTTCACCACTGTATCTCACTTGGCTGGTTTGAGGTGCATGTCAGCATGTTGATGCAGATGTTGTTTAAGCTCTCCCAACTCGTACAGGATAAGCACTGATGTCACTGAGAGACTATTAGACATCAGGGTAATGTGGTGGCCAGTCATTTGTTATTAGGTAGACAGTGGAAACAGAAGAAAGCTACAGCTGCTTTATTGAGGACTGGATGTGTTTTAAAAGCTGTTAGAAAAAAGTGAGAAAAGACGAGCATGGAGTCAGATTGGCTGAGCGATGTTTGCTGGTGAAAGGCCAGTGAAGCTGATGCCACAGATATCCCTGTATGTTTTAGGAGGGGGGGGGTGGGGGGGTTGGACTGGGAGGTTGGTGTGAAAGGTCCTGTGGTGGTATGCGACAGAGGGGGTATCAGTTCGTGGAGGGTTTTCTGTGCCCCATTAGCAGTGTCAAAGGTCATGTGCCCCGGGTGTTAACCCTGGTGACCAGTCTAGCTTCCAGTCTGCCAGGGGACCTGGGTCCAGGGGTATTTATTACTACACCCCCCCCTCCCCCCCCACCTCCACCCCTGCTCCATCCCCCAAACACAGCTCTCCCCATGGAGGAAAACAAAACACCTCCACCCCCCCCAGCCGTTCCTCGGCCCGGGTACATGTACTAATTGGATGCATATCCATACACTGATGCATGACGACCCATCTGTAGATTTGAGCCTTGACGTGAAATATTATTAGGTCAACATTAGTGTATCCAAATCCTAGCGCATTGCCACAAATTGCAGCATGTTTTTGGCCCATCATTACATGTTTTATGAAAAATCAGCTAGCACGTACAAACGTTTGACTTTTACACATTTGTTTTTGAGGCATCATTTTTGCTAATGTGTATAATTTTTGCGTGATTGATTGTGCACACATGGTCGCTTGCAAGTCAGTATTTGTCTTTGTGTATTTCTCTGTGAACTCATGTATGAACGTGTGTGGTTTGTACAGCCAGTGTGTGGCATATGCATGCATACGTGCATGCATCTGGGCCTGCTGTATGAGTTAGTGCTCTCAGTGTGTGAGTGTGGCAGAGGAAGGTCCTCAGCATGTCAGTATGTTTTAATGCTTCACATCTGGTTTCCTAATTTTCCTCCCTCCCCTCCCTGCCCTCCCTTCAGCTCCCCTCCACTGCGATGTCAGGACACTGTTTTGTTTTTTCTGGGTGGGGAGGGGGGGTGATGGAGGGGATGCCTGATGAGTGATGGCCATGAATACAGGACATCAACATTCTCCCTCTCTTCCTCTGTCTTTGCCTCTCCTCTTCTCTATCTTTCTGTTCCTCTATTGCTCTGTCTCTCTGTTCTTATTTCTTACAATCAATAGCTGTTGAGCGTTATGGAGGGGGTCAGGGTTCCCTGTAGGAAGAGGAAGAAGAGGAGCAATCTTGACCTCTCTATCCTCACTCGTCTACTCTTCTTTGCCTATGTCTGAACAGCAGAGCTTCCACGTCTGCTGAACAAAAATTATGACAATCTCCTCCTCCTCATTCTTTTCCTTAAATTTCCCCTCCCATATTTTTCTATGAAAGCATACATTTGTGATCTTTGGAGCAGTAACCCAAATTTGGAAGGCCCAGAAAAAGAGATGAGTGGAGAAAGTTTTCTAGCCATGCTGCTAACTAACTTGAACTCTGTGTTAAAACCTTTTGCATCACATGCTTCAAGAGCCGCTGCTACCAGTAAACCTTCATTTACAATGAGCACAGAGGGCGATGTGTTTTATGTCTATGTGAAAAGGCAGTTTATGTCAACAGTGATTAGTGCTGATGAATGCCTATGAAGATTTTTGTTAGGGGTCCTGTGCTGCTTAGGTGCTCGTTGCATGATTAAGGCCATATGTAAAGCATAGTGTGTAACACTTATGTGTAACAGATGCCCCAGTGGACTGAGAAACTGGGGGTCCACACTGAGGAGTGAAATATTTTCAAAAACTGCATTTCTGCTATTGTTTTTAGTGTATTGACTTGCTGGTTGGTCGCTGAACTAGTTTCAGCTAAGCCAGTTGTCACCATTGGGATGGCCGCCTCATGCTGCGAGGCCTGTGTTTAGTCTTGGGAACTGAGGCAGATGTAGACAAAAGGGATTGCAGGCCTTGACAGAGATGCAGAAGTGAAGACAAAAAAGAAAAAACAGACTCCCTGTGGTGCCACAGTGGAAAATGATCCCAAGGTTTAAGACTTGGGTCTATGTTTTGTTTGTGTTTCCTGTTTTAAGTGTGTCTGTGGAGGGTAGATGTTGTGGAAGATAAAACTTGTGTTTCCATTGCTGGTCACAGTAAACTCTGTGAAATTCAATTACGTTTTAAATTTGTCATCGATATGGAACAATAGAAATCACGAGTCAAGTTTTGGTGTCATTGTTAGTAATCTAATACCACAGGAAGATGTTTTTCTGTAATGAGCGAATAATGCTTTAGCTTACAGTCTGTTCAGCTTTGCAAAATTGACTCGTTAGCGATTGAAAACAAAATGGTTCATCATCATGGACATATATCCCATTAGCTTGAGTTGCTCTATGTTACTCACTTAACATTGTTCAAACAAACAGAATCATCAGTTTACACCTGCTTTATAGAGCAGAATATTCTGTGAATGTAAAGAAGAAGGCGCACATGAAACATAAACACACTTAAGCTTGTGGAGTTCTTTGAAAACAGCCTTTCTCTGCAATTTCCCTGTGACATGAAGATCACCTCCAGTTCTTTGCATGTTCTCCTCATCTCTTCCCTCTGGACGGGGAGGTGTGTGGGTGTATTACATTACCAAAACAAAAACAAACAACAGCAATATTAAACTTTTGCAACCACAATAGAGGAGGGGATAAAAAACAGAGGGTCCTCGACTTCTTATTAATTATGCAAGATTAGTCTAATTATAATTCAGCAAATGAATGTGTGGCAGAAGGTGCGAGGCGACGGGGCTGGGAGATTTGCATGTTAAGTGGGCAGGGGGAAGCGGCTAATGCATGCTAATATATGCGTCAATGTCTCGCTTTAATTTCAGCATTTGCAGCTGTGTGCGTCCGAACTGAGGGGGGTGAAAAGTTGACTCAATGGGTTTTTGGGAGGGGGGCAAAGGTGGGGGTGTCGGTGTATTAGAGTGTGCATGCATGCATGTGAATGTGTGTTTCTGTGTGTGTGAGGCATCTGGTGTCATACAAACAGGGAATGATGAGAAGAAGTCAACAAACAAGGTCAAGAACCCTCAGAAAGTGCACAAAGCCTGAGATGGATGTAGACAACCTCTCAATTAGGATTGTGATTTTGCTATCTGAGGCATCAACCGCAAGTTTTATCATGTCAGTCAGTCAAATGAATGATGACTGCTGGTTAGATGAACATTACGTGGCCAACAAGCGAGTGACAAGTAAACTATCATGGCTAAACCACAGCCAGACCATGGACATGGTTATTAACACCAAAAATGTGGTCCCTGTGCTGACTTACCTCCCTATAAATGGCCACTAAAAGCCTTTAAAAATGAGCCATAATGTAAGAATCATTGCCCAGAATAAAACATACATACAGCACAACCCTCAAAGGAGGCAGTAAAATGAAACAGAACACTTTTGATTATGGTCCCTTTTCAGAGTCAGGAAACAAACTGTATAACTTCCCTTTGTGCATTGTTCTGTATATGTAGAGATTGTCATGGTGTCCAACAGGCAGATGTAAGGAAGGATGACAAAGTCAAGACACTGATGAGGAAAGAAGGAAGAAGGAAGTGGGAGAGGCGCAGATGTGCCCTTTTACATGTTTCCACCCAAAATTGAGGTCTAGCGTGGCTTTGAGGTTGGAGGTCCGAGCTCTCGCTGATAAATTATAATCACCCTCTGCCAACAACAATATTGATTGTCCTCCGACGAAATAGCTCAAATCAAGAAATATTGGACACACTGTTGGAACTGAGAGCTAGTTTCAAGCCAGGTCCCGTTCACAGGGGAGGAAGCTGGAGCGAGTGATGGAAGAATAGCGAGTAAAAGTTGACAGAATGAGGGAGAGATTAGTATTCGATGGGAGGGTTCATGGCTGTGGGGCCAATATGAAGTTCCTCTCCAAACAACCATTCTCCATTAAGATGACTTATATTTGCAGAGAGCACAGTGTGGGTGGGATTGGAGCTAACTATGTAGCCCAAAACCGCTGCCTCCCTCTGCAGCATTTTTCTTCTGCACTGTTGTTGTTTGTTTAATTGGAACATTAATGGATGTGTTTTTCATAGGCGAGACAGAGTGTATGTTCTCCGTGGAGTGAAGTGGACATCTGGTTTGAGGGCTATATATTTGCCAATTGCCATAATTATATCACTTCCAGGCTCGTTTGTCTTTTTCTTTTGTTTCAACACACGTCCTCTGCCTAATTTCTCTTCACCGTGAGATTTGTGTGGATGTGCTCAGCCTCGTCTGCACCTGCCCTCTTTCTATACTTTTCCTGCATCTCACCTTGCCAAGTCTTTCTCCTCCCTCCTCGCTGTATTTCAGTGATGGAATGTGTTCTTGTTGTTGCCTTCTCTTTCCCATCGCTGTCTTTGCCTCTCAGCATGGGGACTTTGGGATTGCGGCAGAGCTGCGTTGCCATGGCAGCGGGCTGTGTTGCCGAACTGTGTACACCTGGGATTTGGAGTCTCTCTCCGTAGTCTCCCTCTCTCCTATTTATTCCACCTTCCTCTCAGGTTTTCTTTGGTGTAGCAGAGGCTATCAGCACCCCTCTCTCTCTCTCTCCTTCTCTCATTCTCTACAGCCTATCACCCTCAAAAGTACTCTCACATGAAATGAGACACATATACTTGAAAACAAAATTCATGCCCATACCAGCGCCTGAGCCTCTATCACTACCTTCCTCTTTCCACCTCCTCATTTCACTGTCTCTGTAGTTGTCTCTACTTCATTCCCATGTGGGGGTTCAAATATGGCATTGCGGGATACCACAGTCCCCTGAGTCCCCTGGCATACATCACTGTCTCCACTTTACACAGCAGCTCTTTTCACTGGACTGTGCTTCTAATTCTCATCACTTGATTTAAAGTGTAATAACATTGACTTTAATTCAAAGCTAAACAGCTGGGATTGATGTCAGAGCTGTAATCATATATATATGCGTACACACACACACACACACACACACACACACACACACACACACACACACACCATCACCATCAACAAGACCTGTCTCTGAAAAATAATGAATGTCTCCTTTGACTGCTAGTGTGTCGCAGGGTAGCAAATAATCACATACATGATTCTTTCATGTGATTTCTTAGTTGCTGATGTACAAACATGTGTCCTCTTTTTTACCTTTGCAGGTTTTTCTTGAAGTTCTTCCTGAAATGTAACCAGAATTGTCTGAAGACAGCAGGAAACCCGAGGGATATGAGGAGATTTCAGGTACGGAAAAAATAAACGCATGTGTGCGCTTGTGTGTGAGTCGACTGAATATGGGAACCAAATTAATATAAAAAATATATTTTACAGTCATGCACATAACATACTGCCCCCACCCCCCCAATCCTAATAGAAATAATTTAATTATTAATTTCTTCAGACAGTTCTAAGTAGAGTTTATGTCACACACTCTCACATAGTAAAGCTCTGGAAAAGTTTTTCCAATGGAAGACATAAAGGAGGGAGTCAGAAGTGAAAGCTAAAAAATCAATAAGGAGTCAGAGAGACGGAAAGACAAACGAAAGGAGTTAGATATGTGGGAGACTTGGTCATTGGGGTGCTGGGGTGCAGGAAATAGGTTGAGGTGTTTCAGGAAGTTGTCAAGAATTGAGTGATTGGCTCCAGATGGAGGAGGTCATGCTCCGTGACCCAGGAAGTGGTCACAGGGGACACTCCCGCCTCACTTCCTCTGCCGTCTTTCAGCACCAGCGGCCCCCGTCTGGCATTCTCCTTCTCCCAGCAAACCCTCTGTCCCTTCCTCGTCTTGGTGCTCCCTCTGTCTTCCGCCATGTTTGCTTTAACTCCTGCAATGTGACACATGCTGAGAAGTTATGAGCATGCAGGCACTCCAAGACTCTCATCTCTGGGTTAAAAGGTGATCAGAGCTGGACAGGAGTCTGCTGCTTGATCGATAATTTACAGTTATTTCCTTTAGGTTCCCCTCACGTTCTACCACCTATAGCACATGTGCTTTTTCTCCTTTTCTTTCTTATGTTCCTTCACCTGCAAAATTACTCCCATGTGTTTACTTTGAAGGGAGTGCAAGGTTTTATCTTTGCCGTCTGATTTTCTAAAAATGCACATTATAAAATATTTATGGTTTACTTTTTAATTGAAAATGACTTTTTCCTCACCCATTTCCTCTAACTCTCAAAAACATGTTCTTAAACACACACTCAAGCTCATTATTACTTTCAGAAATAGTATCACACCAACACTCATAAATATCCAAAGTGGAAAACCTACAAGTATCCTCTCATTAATTATATGTGTATCATCCGTGCGAGGCAGATGTGGGAAGGGACACACACATGCTGCGGCCAGAAAATCAAATTAGGGCCTCTATATATCATCCACTACTTTAACGGCCGGCTAAAATGGAAGATTTGGTCCATATGTTTGGTGTCATTGAAGGATCAGGAGGAGACAAAGATGAGCCTGCTGCATGCTGTATGAATCAAAAAGTTACACAAGAGGCAGTGGAGAGGCCATATGGAGACCTGATGGAGGAATGGAGGAGTGTATGAGCAGTGTCATCACCAGAATGCAGACATATTATTAAGATCCCAGGGATGTCACATTACCTATTGAGAAATATTACTATCACCTGTACACCCAACCAAATTGTTGCTCAGGGATTTTGCTGTTGTAATCGGAGATTGTGACTCACAGCGTGCTGTCTAAGTCGTGCACTTACACTCATGTATCTTCCTCTTGGCTCTTTTCCCTCCTTTCTTTCAGGTGGTCTTGTCCAGCACTGTGAGCGTAGACGGCCACGTCCTGGCAGTGTCTGACAACATGTTCGTCCACAACAACTCAAAACACGGCCGGAGAGCTCGCAGACTGGAGCCAGGCGAATCTGTCGAGAATAGTATGGAATATGGTAAGACACTGACACTACAACTCTACGATGTCACACCCCATTTATCTTTTTGTTTTTATTACATGTCTACTTCATCATTCACACTCAGAAATATAGACATACACACTGGTCCAGAGAACAAACTGTAACAGCAGGTACTCGAGTTGCTTAATGTCCATTCATAATCACCATGATATATCAAACATAACTAGTGGTGCTACTGAGGTCATTAACTGAGCTCATTAATGCATTAATTAAATACTTGTCTTCACGTAACGCACTGATAATAATAATGTCTTTTTATACTTTTAGGGTTGTATTTTTTTACTACACTACATTTATCCGACAGCTGTGGTTACTAGTTACCTTGTTGATTGATATTTTACGTAAAAAACATATGATGGGCTGTTTTAACTACCCAGTATAATAACAATTCATTATAATCCAATAATAACACAACACTCACAGGGGCCATTTTCCTGCATGTTAGTACGTTTACTTGTAATACTTTAAGCACATTTTGCTGATAATACTTCCATATTTTTACTTTAGTAAGATTTATATGCAGGACTTTACTTGTAACCGAGTATTTTTACACTGTTGTATTTCAAATTTTACTTAAGTAAAGGATATGATTACTTTTTCCACAACTGTGCCTGTGTCTATGTACTCTTTTTAACTGTTGTATATGATTGCACTGCATTCAGGTCATGTGACTTTTTAACCTACATTTGAGATGGATCTTTCCCTCCTAACACCCTGTTCTTGCTGCAGTTTGTGGTGTTATTCATGGATAAAAGCCACATGGATAGAATTAAGTAACCATGAAATAATGTTATAGCTTTTAACTCTAACAATGCCTCGCAATAGAACAACCCTAAACTAAAGAGCCTCCTGGAACAGATTTAAAGCACACTCTATCACTCTCCTTTCAATTGGTGTACATCCTACATTGAGACTCTCGGAGTAACTCTTGCTTCGCTCTCCTGTCCAGCCACCCCGTGTATCAAAGCCATCAGCCCCAGCGAGGGCTGGACCACCGGAGGGGCCATGGTCATCGTCATCGGGGAGAACTTCTTTGACGGACTGCAGGTGGTGTTTGGCAGCATGCTGGTGTGGAGTGAGGTAGGAATTGTCTCCAAAACATCTCACTAATGATGGTACAGTCTGAAGCGTATTTTGAAATGATATATATAGCATATGGCTTGTCTCATTATTTAGATGATTTATGGCCAGTCTACACAAATTAATCTTTCTGCAGTATTGTGTTAGCCTAAATATTTACAAGGCATGGGGGGAAATCATTTGTTGCTGTTTTGTGACGTGATTTCTGTCCTGTTCCTCAGCTGATCACACCGCACGCTATCCGTGTCCAGACGCCTCCTCGACATATCCCCGGGGTCGTGGAGGTCACACTGTCTTATAAATCTAAACAATTCTGCAAGGGAGCACCTGGACGCTTCATCTACACAGGTATTTAGACAACACATTGTGTGCTTTATCGAGACTTATGAGGTTTTCAACAGATTGAGTGTTTTTAAACATGAGATTCAAATGAACTGAATGTGCAATATATGTTTTTTATTTTATTTCAGCCCTAAATGAGCCAACTATAGACTATGGCTTCCAGCGCCTTCAAAAGGTCATTCCTCGACATCCTGGTGACCCAGAGAAACTAGCCAAGGTTAGAGACTCCTAAATAAAACACTTCACCATGTTCAGGATGATTTTTCAAGGAACTATGCATGTTACAATTTTGTTAAGATATTAATGTGATAAATGCTGTTCTTTGCAGGAGATCCTCCTGAAGAGAGCGGCAGATCTTGTGGAGGCCCTGTACGGAAATCCACACAGTAATCAGGTAAACAGCAGCAGCTTTGACATGTTGGTACACACAGAACATGCAGATATTTAAGAGACTACAGCAGCAGTTTTGCATGTTGCAGCCCATTAAATATTAATTGTGTATACTCTACATTACTGCTAACCATTTTCCAAAGCATGCCATTAGTTAATAAACTGGCTTCCTACTTTGGAGGCAGCCACCGGTTTTCCATTCATTTCAGTGATCAACTTGCTGAGATTTTAAACCATTTTGAGCTAGGTAATCCATCAGAGTAAATATTTAGAGCTTTATTTTTTTGTTAAATTTTGATTGCATGATAATACCGTTCAGAGAAGGACTCCTCAATGTCAGGAAGCTTCAACAGCTCAGATTTGACTCAGAGATTTGAACCTGGTCTTTTTCTGTATCTGTGACACTCTTATTGTATCTCCTGTAGGACATGCTGCTGAAACGTGCGGCCGACATCGCCGAGGCGTTGTACAGTGTTCCCCGTCCTCACAGTCAGCTGCAGGCGCTGCCCAGCTCACCAGCCCACGGCAGCGTCATGGGCCTGGGCTCCTATCCTTCTCAGTTAGGCGTCAGCATTGGGGAACCCGGACAGAGCAGCCAAGGTGAGTGGAATGAGACGTAAACCAGTCACTACTTAATTTTTTTCCCCCACTAATGAACCTCAGAGGTGACTCAACGTTTTCATGTTTCCTCCAGGTTACATTCGAAATTCCAGCAGTTTGTCTCCAAGGGGTTACCCATCAGCCTCCACTCCTCAGCAGTCAAGCTACGGGGGCAGTGGAGGGATGACCGGAGGCTATGGGACAGTTCCCATGACCAGTCTAGGAGTGCCTGGCTCTCCTGGTTTCAGCAGTGCCTCCCCCACAGGCTCTCCCTACAGTAAGACCTTATATGTCTCTTAATGTTTGTGGTAATTAACCTCACATTTCTGAGTCTGTTGTGATTTTCAGACTTGAGACTGACTGTAGCCCTCTCTTCCACAGTAATGCCGTCCAGCCCCACTATACCAGGAAGCTCCAGCTCTTCATCGTCTCTCTTGCCGTTCTCCTCCTTCCCGTCTGCTGCTAAACAGAAGAGTGCTTTTGCTCCCGTACTCAGGCCCCAGGGCTCTCCCTCCCCTGCATGCCCCGCCTCAGGGGGGAACAGCTTCAGAGGTAGCCATCCGACTCACTATCTGACCCCCCTGTCTGAACTCACGAATGCAGTCTAACCCCTTATACTAACCACTCCAAAGCTTTGACTGAACAAGACAGGAAAAAAAGTTGCTGGATGTACAATAATGCAAGACCTGATTGATTAGAATCATAGATTTTGTATATTTTTTTCTCTCCAGCGATGACGGGCCTGGTTGTTCCCCCGATGTAGCAAAGTATCCACCCCAATCTACCCCAGACCACTGCTTCACTTAGCCCCTCTTTTGGCATTAAGAGGACTGGGAGAATGGAAAATCGATCACTAGCGACAATGTATAACTTTCCTTCCTGAGTCCCGCGCCATTTCTTAGTCCCTTTTTCATCCAGGTGGATGAACAGGACGAGGTATGAAAATGTCCAAAGACCAGCTGTCTTCTCTAGAGGCAGAGCAGATTACTCCACCCACATCTACAGACAGACAGTGCTCCTTAGCTAACAGCACCAGACTGGACCATATACCGCTGTGTGTCATGAAGCATCTGCATTTTGAAAGGAAACAAAAGGAAAACTGGTCCTAATTTCACCCCAAGCTTCAAAAGCATCTGTATTTACCTCTGGCCTACTACCACATGCAGTATCTGGTTCTTCCAACTCCTGCCCAAACCTTGGCCAGAAACGTACGGGACGCATTGCGAGATCACCAAACGCTGTTGGACGACGGACAACTCTGATATAATGTTGCAGCTCTAAGAAGCAGGGTGCTATTTGTCTGTGTATGGACACCTTGAATGGCATGTGTGTACACTGTCTGTGAGTTAGCGAGAGGTTTTTTTGTAGTAGACTTTTTTGAAGACAATTTACATTCCAGAAAAATAGACCCTTTATTTTTTGTTCTGATCTCTACGGTTTTACAAGGGAGAACTCTTTGTCTCAAGGGTTATTACTAAAGGAATTCATATATTGATTTATTTAAGAACAAGCAATTTAACTTATTATAGTTAGTTTAGGGAATAATATAAACGTGTTTTTATAAAGTGGTCCTTTTCCAACTGTTATTGAAATGAAATGATCTCAACATTTGCAAATTAATTTGCTCAATGATCATAGAGAATTGATTTTTTTGGTGGACAACATAAACACTAACACACTTTTTTGGAATAAAACAACCCCAGTTTTCAGGTTCTTGCATAGCAAAATCTTAACGTTATGCCCACATCTAAAGAAGGTTATTGTCCTTGTGTAAAGGAAAAATGTTAGTTAGCCTTATCCTTTTTAATTTCACGTGTAATGCATGCTTTGTCACACCAATGCCCTGATATTATTTAATTCCACATTGCAAATTTGAATTTATATGACTATAACTTATAGATTTTACAGTTTCATTTTAAATGTGTCAACCCAGTACAGGTCTCTAGTCACTATGCAGTACAGTAAACGAAAGCACAAACTGCTCAGTAGAAAAGAACGGGCGTATTAGGTGTTCATTAACCCATATCATGCTGGTCTTACTCATTGATTTTTGTCATCACAACACAAACTTCATTCTCAGGACGAGAAAAACAAAGAACACAAAGAGTAGATGACATTTGCAAATTTTGTTTTTAGAGTTTGGTTTATTTTATTTATTTAAAAATTATTAGCAATTTAATATTATGCTTTTTGAAGCCATCTTTCTTTGAAACGGTACAAAAAATGGTGCAAATGTGATTTGTATATCTCAAGGTGTAATTATATTTTGTGCTCCAAATAAAACAAATGAGAAAAAAAAAAAGTCACTGGTGCTGGTTCAAGTTGTTTTTGGTTCTCACGTGGCATTAAACTGTGAATTGTCTTGCTGGTTTCTTTTCACATGTGTGCAGAAACAGAATTGTACAGTAAGTATTTTCACACACACTGGATTGCCTGACAATTTCCTGGACATCAAGATTTCCCTGCGAGGCTCCACATCTCAGGGTTGTGCTGGATCTATTTTTGACTGTGCCCATCACCTGTGTGCTCGTGCAGCTTGCTACACTGTTTTGTATACACAACTGATGAGCCGCAGCATCTTAATTGTGATGCGAGCGTTAAAGACTGAGTAGAGCATGTCAAGATAAACAACAACACCCCCCCATCTCTCTCCTCTTCAATAAGCCTGCTTTTCTCTGAGGACCGAGCCTCTGGGGGCCCGAGTGAGAACCACATGAGTCTCCCTCCAACGTGGCCTCCTCCTCTCCGTCTCGTTCTCTCTCTTAAAACACACACACACGCCTAAGCATGTGCCCCACTAAGTCTTTGTTTGGTACTGCTTCATCCCGTCTTTCTTCCTCTCCTCTCTTTTGCTCCCCTGAAATGGCCCTTCTCTGCTAATGTAATTAGCACTGGTAAAGAAGGGCAGTTAATTACCCACTCTATTTTGATCGGGTAATTAATGTTATGCCAGGAAACAGCAACTGTTTCATTAACATAGCGCTCAAAGCAGTGAGGGGGCAGGGTAGCACCCAGTGGATGCATGTCTGTCTGTCTGTCTGTCTCTGTGTGTATGTGTGTGTGGGTGGGTGGGTGGGTATGTTTGCATGTATGATGCATGTATGGACAAACAATGTATCAACAACTCAGCTCAGTGATAATGTGAGACATGAGGACTTCAAACAGCTGCTGACACTGTCTGTGATCTGACCTCAACAGCAAGTCCCTGTTTCTCTCTGTGCTGTCTTTGTCACCATCAAGTGGCACTTGTCAAAAAAGCTCAGGCTGCTGCGTCTTCCTCCTCCTCCTCCTCATCTCTCTCTTTTGATATGCTGTTAATTTGACAAGTTAAAGTCAGCTTTGTTGCCGGCACCTCAGCATTCATCTTGCTGAGTGCTCCTTCTGCCCAGTGGTGCAAGAGCCATATGCTTTTCTTCCACATGACTGTTTTGTTGCTGCTGATTCTGTTGCTGCGGCGGAGCCATTTACTTCTGATCATAGTTTGGATAAAGACAGGATGAGATGCCACCTGCCACCAAGTCGTTCCACATCACACTGTATGCACAGCTTCAAAAGAGCATCTATCTGCTGGTTTTATGGGAGCAAAAACCATGTCATCTTTCATTATCTATAATGCTAAAATACTCATGAGCTTCCTCGTTTAAGTTGCAGTATTGTCTTCCTAGCAATACAGGGAGCATATAGCACAAAATACACCCTTCCCCTCTTGCCTCTCAAGGGATGTGTTTGTGTTTATATACCCAATTAGCCCTCTGGCCACAGCATGGCCATGCATTAGGCTGACATTAGCCCCGGGTGTATATAACGTCTGTATGTGTGTGTGTGTGTGTGTAAAATACAGTGCACCCCTTTCTCATTTGAGGCATAATTTCAGGGGTGTGCGTGCCTTATTAGGCAGACTGAGGCAGAGCTTGACAGGGGTGGCCCACTGTTTTGTCAAATAGATTGGTAGATTGGCTTCCACACACCCAGCCGGTGTCCTTTGCCTTTGGCCCGTCAGTAAAACCTGCATTGTTGCCCATTAGACCACTGGACCCCGATTCCTTTTTCCAAAATGAATCCCCCACCCTCTCTGCCGTTCCCCTGGGTGTCAGTAGAGTGGGGTGGCAGATGGGACAGACACAGAGCTGCCCCATGAGACCACCGCCCCAGCAAAATACACATACACACACAAGCACATACACATATAGGTGCACATACACGCTGAGACACGCATGCACATATGCATAAGAATAACACACCACATGCACGCACGCACGCACGCACACACACACACACACACACACACACACACACACACACACACACACACACACACAGCAACACATAGCTCCCCTGCCCCCAGACACAAACCTCATCTGTCAGCCTGCTGCTTTTGTCCAGACCACAGGAGTATGTTCTGTGAACACAGAGTGACGTCTCTGTCCCTGCCTCTCAATCTGTGCTCTGTGTACCTGTGTGTTTGTGTGTGTGTGTGTGTGTGTGTGTGTGTGAGAGAGAGAGAGAGAGAGAGAGAGAGAGAGAGAGGCAGAACGGCACAGTAACAGCTGCATGGGGTGAGAGGTGCAACAAGAGCGCTTCCAAGAGAAATTACATTTTAAAAGTTGCTAAGTAGGCTGTGTTCCTCTTATGATAATCACGTCCTGTTTCTGATCGTGCACTGAAAACTTTACCAAACTATACTGTTAAATGTATGAATTCTTGACTAGTTAGGTAGATTTAAAGGGCCAAGAGTCATTTTTGAGTAGTTGAACATACAGATGGTAATTGTTTCTGATCATAATTTAACATATAGACTGGCTTTACTCCTGTATGTGCAAACATTTACATTAAATAAACATTTAGCAGCATTAGAAAACATTATACACTTAGATGTAGTTGTTGTCTAGCATTAGATTTGTTTTAAAAGATCTGCCAATGAAGGAGTGATACCAGTGTCCAAACCTGCGTTTTGGCTTTTGGTGGAGGGGGCTACCCTTGTCTTTACATTTTTATCACAGACTTTGCCTTTGGCTAATTAACTAGGTAAAATGTAGATGCATTAGTTAACTGTGTCCTAAGTACAGACAGTCTGTGGCACCTAATTGTTAATTTAAACTTTTATAATTGTACTTACTTTATTTCTTAGGTCTGCTTTGTTAGTAACAGTAATTCAGGATTTTCCTTAAGACAATAATATGTAACATATGCGGTATATGCACACTATACACACACTACCTACTGTAGGATAGATCTTTCTCTCGGAAGCAAAGACTTTTATGTCACGATCTTTCTCCTCCTCTAATATTGACAATTAGCCAGATTAGAGGAGTGGGGATGTAATTTGGGCCAAACGCACGTATTGGCTGCTTGTGCGCGCGGCGGTGTGAGGTGAGAAGGCCCCACGCTGGTGATTAATTACAGCCAGGCCGCGTGACAGAGGTGGGAGCTCTGCCGGTGCTGTCTGCAGCCGACATGGAGGGAAACCCAGCCTGGCTAATTGACCCGCTTCTGTTAGGCCATCCATCAACCGTGGCCCGAGTGGCCCCGTAAGAAACACATTATTCAGAGGTAAGTTAGTTAACCAACTAGCCCTCCACCATTCATTAATGGTATTAGCTCCTCTCCTGTCTGTCTCTGCGAGCCAGATCGTCGTCAAATGTGCGATTCATCAAATGAAATGAAGTTGTAGGCAGCCTAAACCAAGCTCGTGGAAAGTTTTATTTTGTGGTTTATAGTCGTTTTGATTCATATTTTCATACCGTAAACCCCTTTTGGCCTTGAAGCCCTGCAGCTAATGCTGCAAGTCCCAGAGTAAACAGCAAACACGCCCATGTTGAGTCATGTCTTATGTTTTTGGAACATCAACTAGTTTATAGGATGACAATCATTTACCCCTCACCTTTTAAACAAGTGGCATGAGCCTGAATTGATCCCAGTAATAGAGGCAATTATTTAAGTCTAAAAAATAGCTTCTGCAGCGGATTGTCAACGGCTTAGAGAAAAAAACAAGATTTTATGACCAATTATTAGCAATTATTTAACTCTGTGCAGAAAACACAAATCTGGACAGCAGGGAAGTCCTTAATTCCCTCTCCAAGTGGAGAAATCTGTTGTCTTTCCACTTGAGAGAGAAACCCAAGTACTGTACCCTTGTCATTAATGTAGGTGATGTGCCCAATCAAAAACATCCTTATAGTAAAAGAAACGTAACTTACATATGTGGCAAATAACCACTTATTTATGATTGACTGGCATTAATTGTGTTGACATAACCATAAAATATTTTTCTCACCCTGCCAGTGAAACCATTACTGCACATCGGCCTGTGTGGTAGCTGTCAGTCTTGTCTGTTTTGGATTCTCTCTTTTGCAAACCTATAGACCAAACAGGAGGGACAGGTACAGTGGTGTCCAGATCAGCTGTGTCAGAGCAGTGTCTGGGTGGCGTAGCTATGGCTACGTGAAAGATGGAGAGGCCTGAGGTCTCTGCTCTCTTTACACCTGGTCAGGGTCCACATGTGCTTTCACTTGGCTTCCCCACGAAACATCCATCCAGATATCTCACAAGGGAAGAGGAGAAGACATATGGAGGTATTAGAGTCAGCAAGCAGCGAGGACGTTTTGGGGCAAGCAGGACGGATGATTTCTCTTCCCCAGAAGGTGACTTGTCATACTGGAGTCTCTCCCCAAATATCCGACCTCGTCCTTCCCTGCGAGTGTTTCAGAGGCAGAGAATAATTGCAGCTGGGTCACATCTAGTTGTCACAGTTGACCCTTTGCCAATGAAGTTATAGCTCTGTCTGTGTCTGTGTTGAGTGAGTGAGTATGTAGAAGAGTTTCAGGCTTTTTATTGCTGCTCTAAACAGATGTGAGTTGTCTCCAAACCAAAATATATCTTCAGACTTCTAATGGCAATTTTTTTTGCTGTGATTTTGAGATTTCAGAGGCTGCATCAGCGCTGTTCATGATCATCTTCATTCATGCAAACTGTGGCTCCTGTGTGTATGAGGCAGCCCCATAGCGCCACCTACCTGTGAAAGAGCACAGTTTAATTTTCCCTTTTCCTTAATCTCCTGTGTTCTTTACTAGATTAATGTGCACAATAAGGAGCAGCAAACATACAGCATCTCTTCAGTTACAGTATTTTTCTGTCCATGATTTGTTGCAAGCAGCTTCTTTTGTGCTCATGTTTGTCCGTATGTTAGATTCTGTCTCATCCAGTGTTGTAGCCGTGGCTTGCCAGCAGCAGCAACACTGTGACAACAACCACAAACAACCGTTTTCTACCTCTCACTGTACTCTGTATGCCAGCATGCATAAATATGCAGCAGGATATCTAATCAAATAAATCCATTCATTAGGAGAGCTGCTGGTATTTCTGCTTTTGCATTAATTACATAGTCATTACCATATCAATTAGAGAAATCAGAGATCATGTAATTAAGGTTTAACCAAAAGCACCTGCTGCCTCTGAGCTGTGTTGTGGTTGGTGTGTGTGTGTGTGTGTGTGTGTGTGTGTGTGTGCTTCAGTCCTAATCTAATCTCTGGCCTTTGACAGGACTCCTCCTCATCAATCCTGAGCTGTCGGAATTCAGCTTCTTTTTTTTTTTCTGTTTTGTTTTTGTTTATAGGGGCGGGTGGTGGCCATGGTGGCGATGTTTGGTGGGGGGCGTCATGCGAAATGTTGTCATGGCGATCAAATTGATTGGCAGGGAAGCCTGATTAGAAAGGAAGAATAGGAGACAGGTGGAAGGAGGCGTGCTGTACATCTAAAGGAACAGATTGGGACAAAGTGAGGACTCGCTGGGTGTCACGAGGGGAGTCACTGTCTGTTTTGGCCCTGGTTAAACCTTGTAAAAGATAACCAGTAATTACTCTAACGGTCACCAGAGGGTTTTCTAGTAGTCTCAGGTTTCAGGGTTTGAAACAATATTGCCAGATGTTCTTGTATTTTGCTTTAATGTGACTAAACTGAATTGAATATTTCAGGATTTTGCTTCAGTGACAGATTAATACCAACAAGTTTCAGAGGCATGGACAACGTGAGCAGGGAGAGTTTTGTAATGTTGGTTGGCCACCTGTGAGAAAAAGATAAATGGAGCTGAGATGAGGATGGAATAATTCTTTTAATGAAGTGGTTCAGAGGAAGCCATGTGTAAGGAATCATGGGAAGACAAATACACAGAGGAAAAGAGACATGGCAGGAGAGGAGATGAGAAATGAGAGGAAGGAGGAGCGAGGGGAAGGGAATGGGACTCAGGGGGACTGACACCAGCCTCCGGCCCCCTCCTCCCCTGCACTTCCTGTTCCACTTCCTTTCCTCTCTTAAATCCCTCTTTGCCCCTTCTCACTCCTGTCAGTCTTGACTTTTTTCTTCTTTGAGGTCAACCCTACACCTACATGCATGCACCAGTGTTACAGCCTGGTCATTTAGGTTCTATTAATTCAAAAGGCTGCGATAAAAGAAGTCAAGATGATTTATTATGATCAAACAGCATATGAACATGATCATGCATGTTTTAGCCCACAAACTATTATTCTTGTTTGTAGCTTACAAATAAGGTTTCGCATTATTCCTGCCCATTTCCTGAAGGATTGAGTTTGTGTCTTATTTCCAACTTTCCCGGGTAAAACTGAACATTTAGTCATTTAGTTACATTTTTGTCATTTGGCAATGCATGTACAGGCAGAGACAGTTTCAGAAACGTGCCCCCTGGTTGGTACATTTAAGTGGTTAATGTAAAGTCCAACATGCCACATTTGAAAGTTTGTATTTTTTAAATGCAAGAAATACAAGTTAAACATCTCAAGATGGTGTCAAGTATTTGCAAGTTGATTTTCACACCATACTAGCATGAATTAAAAGCAGTGGCTGTCTGGAAGGCAAGTCACCAGTCTAAAACTTAATGTAAATGTAATGTAAAGTAAATATAACTTTTAGTAAACAGATTAAAACATCCACCAGTATGGTTCATTCAAGAAAGCAAAAGCTGTCTTATTGTTTTTGGATTTCAGTCCACTGAATGTGTCAGATTGACAGTGATTTAGCACTAACACTGGCCCTCCAGCACACATAAAACTGTCCATCTGATATCTGCAGTGATCCTGTTCCCTGATCAGACAGCCTTCATGTTCACACCGTCTCTCCCTGTGTGTGTGCCAGCTAAGCATTGAGGTAGTAAATCTTTTTCCCCTCCTGTCCTCTTTTCACCTTCCTCATAACATTCCTCTATCCTGGCATCCAAAACCCCTTGAGGTTCAGTCAGGAACTTTTCAGTGCCGTGAAAAAAAACACTAGCTCTCTACATTATTGACTTTAAATTACAACATGTCAGGCAATTTTAATTGATCATCCTGAAGAAAGAAACACATTCCAAAATATTATGTCACCACAAATAGTGTGTTTCTTACTATAAAAACATTAAACCTCAGTATTTCACATTTTACATTAATGAGCCTTTTTCTAAGCACTTGTGGGCCTGGGTTTGAAGTAAAGCTGAAGACCAGTAAAGGGCTTTTTTCTTAGGACATACAGTAGACATGTTACGTGTTTTTATTTTACACTTGTTGATGTAAACATCTGTTTCCCATGCTAATAAAGCCCCTTTGAACTGATTTTAAAGGTAGACAACCACTAACAGGAAAAGACAAAAGACGATATGAGGAGACAGTTGTGTCGTAACAAATGCTTTAATAGTTTGTAGTATTTCTACCTTCAGTCGACTGTCAATCAGAGAGGTTCAGACAGCGTCACTCAGCACCTCCAGTGTGATCAATTAACCACAGCTTTGTCATGTGCACTATGACACCACTAGATGGCAGAAGTAAACTGGATATACAGCACGTCCCTCAGCTGATGTAGCTGTAGATGTTTTTGAGCACCACACTCAGCTTCCTCTTCATCTTTATCTTCTGAATGTTCATTTATTGGTCAGACACTATGTGGAAACATGTTGGTATTTTGGGCATTTCACACTTCTTATAGCTTTTCCAGCGATTTTTAATCACTGACTGTAGTTTGTTGGTAGGTTTTATCTCATGAGAGATAAAATAATGCCACTGTTCTCCCATCTATACAAATTGGGAACGTTTTCAGCGACAGTTTGCCAGCATTGCCGAACTGAAAGTTGTTGTACTTAACACTTCACAGATGGCACCTTCTGTTATGTGGTCAAAGACTCCTCTAAAGGGATTTCAATCTGAGCTATTTTTGTCACTCTGATCAAGAAATGCTGCAGACTCATCACATCTCTCCTTACAGTAAAAGGATAGTGGCAGTTATGCAATTGTTACGATCATTAGACAAGCCCCCTTTTAAACAGCCTATTGGGAGCAAGGTATCGCTTCGCCTTCACGCTGCGGTGCTGTGCTTTGACAGTTCCACTGTACATAACAGCAGTGATTGTCAAGCTGCCTAAGGCCGTTGCCATTCCCCGTTGGTGTGACGGTGCTGACTCTGTGGCTATGAGACCACTCTGAACTGCTGTTCACACCACCGAGCTGGTGATGGTGCAGCGTCAGTAACGTCATATTCGCTCTGGTCTACATGCTTCCCTAGAATACAGAGTTACATCAGATGAGCCCTTTATATGAGGTGGCAGGATGCCTGAGCTGCAACACACTGTGGACATGAAGCCTGCCCTTGGTTTGTTACCTGCCATATGGCTTTCCCAATCAGTGCTCTCTCTGCTGGTGCAGTGCCAGCAGCGAGGAGGAGAGAGAGAGAGAGCGAGGTCTTTCTAAAGGAGCATTTCAGGTCTCTGTGAGGTTACCTCCTCTATCCTCCCTTCATGCTCCACTAGTCAGAGGGGGAAGAATGACCGCAAAGCGTCCACCATACATATACAAAATAACAAGACCACCTAAAAATATAATATGATTGAATAAATATTAGTTAAGCAAACTTTAAAGGGATGTGTTGATTTAACTTTATGGTCATTTCTGAGGCTGTAGTTTGTGGTGTTGTTCTATTGGATTGCATTATGTTCTTAATAGATGAATGTAAAGATGTGGACCTACTTCTCAAGACACACTGGGCTTGACTGCATAAACAGAAACACCTAGTTATACAGTACTTGTACTGTACATTACTGATTAATGTATGCCCATCTCGTGCCCAAGAACCTTCATGTTTTTTTGTTTTTTTCTGTCCGACCAACAGTCCAAAACCCAAAAATTGTTATATGAAACAGATATGAGCGACAAATCCATACATTCAACAAGCTGGAACTGCTGAAAATGTCAGCGCTCATGTTCACATAGCATTATTTTCATCCTGGTCATTTGGACATGTGATTGTATCTGAACGGTGTGTTCTCTAATCAGAGCAGCACCGAGCTGTGCAGTCCTGTGGTGTTGCTCTGAGTTGGCTATGTGCTGCAGTGCAGTGTTGAGCTCTGCTGTGTGCGTGTACACTCACTCACAGTACTGCAAGAGGTGCCTACGGGGGGCACTGTTATCCATGGTGTAATCAGCATTATGGATTAGTCCTGATCCGACCACACTTGTTGTCTTTTTCCTGTTAGTCCTGTAATTTTTGTCTTGTAAGATTTCACTGACACTGGTTATTGTAACTGGTAAATTGTGATATTATGTTTTTTGATTAAAGGCTCCTAAAAGAGCAAATTTCAACAGCAGGTTATTATCATTATTATGTTTGACTATAGACCCATGCAGTGAATGTTCCTGTCCCTCTTGGTTGCAGTCCCCTCTATTAATCAATAGAGGGTGCTGTCTGACCTCTGTTCTTTCCTGTTTGATGTTTCTTGCCTTTCCAATTGATCTTCTGTGACGACCAACCATAATCTGTTTCACGTGGTTAAAAAGGGCAGTATTATGATCCTTTGATCCACTTAAAATCACAAAATGGTCCACAGTGTTCATCCATACTGTAGTAGCACAAATACAGAAAGGGTTTTTGTTCAACCCATCATCTCATTTTGGCTGATAGTGACTAACACTGTTGCTAAAATAACTCTGCTATAAGCCACAGTTGATGGTGCAGAGGATGGCAAAGGCCTGCAGAATACTGTATCTCACTGTAGGCCGTGGACCTCTGCCAGCAAACACACTTGAGACTCTCTGAAATATTGAGGTGGATTCAACATGAGCAGCATAGTAAAAAAAAAAACAGTACCACAGTTGGCTGTATCTGTGCATGAGCTGCTGCTTCTGCTGAAGAAATAAGATGCATTATTAGCTTTCCTGTCATTGACTTACTCTGACTTAATGAAGTGTTTGTTTGAGAAATATTCTCCAGACCTGTGCGCCCATGTGATCTGTCCCTGATGGGGAGGATGACTAAATTAGAGCAGGAAATGAAAATATTGTCCCAAGAGTTTCACCTGTGGCGTGGGTATAAATTTACTTTTTTTATCACTGGCTAGAAAGTCCAGTCCAAGGACTGTGTAGTTCTCACTTGTTAACACACACTAGACCTGCAGAATGTGGTATTTCAAGACATGGACACTGTTTCAGGTTCAAGCAGAGACATGTCACTGAATCTCACAGCTAATTTTGAGTTAGTTGGTGTTATTTTTTGGGTGTAGAGTACTTCTGAGTTGGCTGGTGATTAACGGGGGTTTTGTTTCTTCACTGATGTAGCTGATTGGACTCTGCACTTGCTCCGAGATAATTGAACATCCACTTTGGATTGTAGCAGGTGCCACACAGGTTCGGCTTTGACTTTATAAGGTAAGACTTCAAACTTTTCATTTTCATTAGTGCCTACGTGATATTAAAGGATGGTAAATGGACAAGGAAATGGTGCTGCATGGTGAGTAACTTGTGGTAAATGTTAACTGACATTAACTGACCAAACAAATGGTTAGTATAACTTTAAACAAGCTGGCTGGCTGCTGCAGAAGGTGTGGCTAACCTTGGTTGAAGTATATCAAATTGCATGTAGTTTAGATTTGTGTGTATGTGAGGCATCCATGTGGAAGGTCCATAAATTAATTGGGATTGTCATTCTGAAGATTAAGCATTACAATCTTTGCCATCTGGCCCCTGATCAACACGGACATTTTTTTAATTCATGTTTGGTGGATTCACAATTATGTTTATAAATTCAATATCACAGGAGCACTTCTATGATGCTAAAAAGGGTACCGGATTTCTAGCCTGGCTGCTGAACTGTCAGTCCACCCTCACATCAAGCCCTGAACAACAAGGACCAAAGTGCAGGCGACCTGCAGCTGCTATGATGACACAGCAGCTTGAGGGAGATGCCTGTAGGGAGGCTATATCATTCGTTGTTCACACAAGTGATGAAGCTTGAAGTGTGTTTTGCAAGATGAAGGAGACATTCCAACATCGCCAAGACCTGGTGCACAACCCACAGGGAACCACTCACTCCTCTTTCTGAGACAGGTGACCTGCTGCTGATGCTTGGTGCTGAAACATCCTCAACCATGCTTGAAAGGTGGGATACATGTTTCTAGCCAAAGGTCATTGAAGAGGCAAAACACTTCATCAGCTGAGGTCTGCTCCCTTGTGAAAGCTGTTGAAAAGCTCCCAGATAATGACACTGAAACCAGTAAGGATACACGTGTAACTTTAAAGTTCATGTCTTTTTTACTGTGTCTCCTTTATTTCCTGTCAGAGTGGGATAGTGACAAGACCTCTGTGATAGAAAATGTGCTTAAATGTATAAGAAATGTATGTGTAACTGCTGAATCATGGTTAAGTCATCCTTGGATAACCAAAAGGGGCCACAGCGACCTTCCCTCTTTGACATGTGAGGACGTTCAGGCTGGCTAGTCAGAAAGAATAAGAAGACCTCAACTTCTTGAGATATGCAAGGAGGAAAACTGACTATAGCTTGCATTGCAGACAGTTTATGTTGATATACGCGCATGTTGAGAGTGGAACTAGGACCTTTAAGTTTTTGAAGTCCATGCATGCTCTCTCGTCCAAAAACGTCCTGGTACCAGAAACTGTGAAATAAAACAATACACTCCAGTTAACTAAACAGAGCATAATCAGGAGTTTTATCTCTCTTTATCAATTCATCAAAATACAGACTGACCTGAAAGTACTCTGGATGCAGGATGCAGAAGTAAGGGACGTGATTTTCACTTGGAGGCTTTGGTGTTTCATTTGTCAGGTGTTGCATATGAGCAGCTGGGGTTGGGCGATATGACGGTATATACCGTGCGACGGTTGAAGTGTCTCCACCGGTAGAGATTCGGCAAGACCGTTTTCATCGCGCGGGCTGTCAGCTATATATTCGGGGCTGGATTATCGCGTAAAATCGCGCAATATCGCGTGATCTCGCAATTCTCGCACGATCTCGCGAATTCAACTACCTGGCAAGGTGACAAGATTTGGACAGGTGGGGTGATACACAACTAAGCTGGTTCGCCACCCTGAAGAAGAGAGTAACAAGAAAACATGAAGGAGGAGAGTGAAATTATAAATACAGAGCAGGAAGTACGGTATGGTTTTTTTAACCATTTCTTAATTGAATTTACTGAACAATTATTGTAGGCTATCGTGATATAAAATGACATATACCTTGATAGATCTCTGTGAGCAGCCAGCCACTGGTGTCTTGAACTTGTAGTTTCTATCTCAGCTCAGAGGCTTATTCGGACACAAGTTTGTCAGTTTCTTTTTTTTCTAGTTTCAGCACTAAGGGATGGGAGTTGAAGGATGTTTAGTTGTTTCATCTATCAGGCCTTTCATGTAAGCAGCCGGTTTAACTAATTTAAGCTTACTATATAGCTTATAACCGAGAGCCATCACCATTAAAACACACTGAATATGGACCAATAAAACCATTTAGTCTGAATGATGTGGAAAGTGGTGAGATGCTGGCAAGGTTGCTAAATGTCAACAAACATGGAGACATTTTCGCAACTAACTGGAGTGTAAGAAAGGTCATCTGCAGTTCCAGTGAGGGTGAAATGCCACTGTTCTCGAAAATAACTTAGATACTTTTGGTAGACTTTGGTAGACTGTTATCTACTTTGTTGTTGATAAGCTTCTAAAATATTGGATGGCAAACTGTCACCACAGTATATAAACACTGGGCCACTGTTAATTTTAGTGTCAGACTGCATTTGATAGTGAGGTTACATACAGTATGCTTCCATGTGTTGAAGAGGCTGTCTCTCTCCACTGTGGTGAGTTTGCATGTGTGTGGTTGTGTGTGTGTGTGTGTGGCTCTGTCATGTCCAGTCCACTGTTTTTAGAGGAGCACTGGTGCGGCTAATGTGCTGGCGGGTGCTGGCCGTCAGACTGAAGGGAGCTTGGGCAGTAGCTGTGTGTTTCTTTCTCCCCCCAGGTCCACACAACCTGTCCCTTTTGTGTCCCAGGCAGGACCACCCCAGTGGCAGTCTGTATACACTGGGTGCACTCTTAAACACAAAAATAGGCTTATATGTGTTTTTTAAGGTCCATTCCAGTGGTTTTGCTATTTAAGCTAGCTATAATTTAACAAAAGTGTGTATAAAATGTATTCCTTTATACTTAAGTGCATGTTAAGAAAATAATCTCACCATAATGCTGTTTGTGAAACATGACATTGCCACCATTTGAGATATATGCATAAACAGTGCTCATAAATCGCTTTTGTGAAACTGGTGTCTGGATCTTTTGACAATATCACACGATCTTCATTCTGAAGATGCAGATGGAGATTGCTCAGTTGTCATGGAATTATACTTTTTTATTTTTCTCTGCACATTTGAAGGAGGTACAAAGTTCATTATTGACCTTGGAAAGAGCTGTTTTATGCCAGCATAGTCCTTAAAGTACTTATAACATCTAAAATTGTAAAATGACAACTGTGCAAACTCCATATGCTGATAAAGATCATGTGATATCATCAAAAGCTCCAGAGGCTCATTTCACCAAAGCGATTTCTGAGCACTGTTTACATGCAGATCTCCTATGGTGGCAATGTCACGTTTCACAAATGATGGACGCTCACAAATTGCCAATAGATTTGAGTCCCACATGGTTCTAGGAAGTGGTTGCATGTCAGGCATTTGTTTTGGTACGTGAAATGTGTCAAAATGAAGAAGAAAGGAATTGATCTCATGTTGCAAATCAGTTTGCATTTTGCAAACAGGTGAAACAGACCCCAGAACAAACACTAAATGGACCTTGTGGTGAGACTTTTTGAATTAATCAAATAATATGAATAATGAATTTTGAACTTCAGATCAGTGTTGGCTCATATCTGATATGTCTGTCCTGTTTACAGTATAACAAGTTAAATACACGGACTGTTGGTTGATTGGTTGGTTGATCTTCTGCTTAAATGTCATTGGTTGTTGTAGTTACTGTAAAACCACAATTAACACAAAATAGGATACATCACAGATAAATGATAGTGCAGTACTTTGAGTCCTTGTCGATGCATCCAAGGAAATTTGTGTCAGGTTTGAGAGTAGGCTGCAGAAAAAGCACTGCATCAAAAAGGGATTGAAGAGGTGTTCGAACCAGGGTGTTCTGTTAAAGCATCTCTCTGATTATTAAACTACCCTGTAACCTTCAGAGAGACACTAAGCTTATCAGTATATGATGGGTGTGGGATGCCCTCTTCTCCACACATTTTCTCCAGGTTTTGCCTCAGATTATCAAGTTACTATAACAGGTCCCACTGTCTGTCCACTGTGAAACTGCCCCCCCATTAGCTCAGCAAGAATGTAGCTTAACAAGACCAATCTGGTTGGCTAAGCAAAAACCTCCTTATTACCAATGCAGTCAGTCCCGCTGGTGATTCATTTAGGCACATTCCCCAGGAGTTCAATATTGTGATGGATCTCTTGCCACAGAGCTGTCAGCCCGTCAGTATTTGTGTTTGTTTGTGTCATAGCTGGCCCACACGAGCGAGTGATTTGTGTAGTAGCATTGCCGACATAAGGCAATATCACCGGTCCTATTCATTAGTATGCTGCAGTACAGAGGGAGAGCGGCTATCAGATCAGGGGAAGCCTTGGCAGAGCAGAGGAAAAACAAAAAGAGAAAGACATAAGAACAGAGATATGGACAGGAAGCAGCAGCAGCAGATAATGAGTGAAATGTAAGAGGAATAGCTCAAAAAGACGGTGACAATCTTTATTTTGTTAACATAATTTTGGCTTAAAATAATACAGCCAAATTTCATTTTCATTTCATTTTTAAGAGCACTTTTCTTTCAAATTGGGGTCAATATCATGACAACTGTCAGAAAAGACCTGATAATTACTGTAAGAATAGCAAAATATAGATTGAGACAATAGGACAGGGAATGATAATATTCTGCCTGTTTTTGTACATTTTCCAATGCGATCCTGAAAAATCACTAATGAAGGAGATAAAAAATAAGCCAGAAATTAAGATTTTGCTGCAGAATACTTTAATAATAGCCATTCACCAGTCCCCTGTCCCTGTGTGTGTGTGTGTGTGTGTGTGTGTGTGTGTGTGTGTGTGTGTGTGTGTGTGTGTGCGCGCGCACTGAAGCACGCGTATTGGCATGCTTGTGGACTATGTGTGTGCGTTTGTGTGTCTACAGTATCAATGTGAACTGTGCGCGTGATGTATAGTGAGCCGGGCGATGAGAGAGATGTTAAAGGATATTTTTTGCCTGCGTCAGCAGCATCGTAGGGAGGAGGAGAGAGGGGAGAGAGAGGGGAGAGGGAGGCAGAGCAATACCAGTAAACAGGTGCTGGCTCCATCAGCCCCTCTCTCCCTATGCACCTCTTTCTCACTGCGCACATATCCACACATACATTGTACATGAGCACTGGACACAGAATCCATTATACTGTAATACACATGTTTATACCCCCGTTGTCTTTTATTGTATGCAAGACAGAGAGAAAAGGGAAGGCAGGAAACCAGACAAAGAAGTCAGTGAATCAAAGCTTTTGATGATGTTACTGTATCACACTTTACAATAGACAGTCAGGGAGTGACATGGAAAAGCCTTTTCTTGCTCACAGCGTCACTCTAATAAACACAAGCACACTGCACCAACATCCTTGCACGGGGACCAATCCTGCTGCAGCGTCTAAACAGTAGAGAGGGAGAAGAGCAAGTGAGAGAGAGAGGAGGGGGGGTTAACGAGTAAGAGGCTTTTTTTTCCCCTCATGCATGTTTTAGATTTTTTTTATTTCCTCTGGTTTCCTGGTATGTATGTGTGTGTGTGTGTGTGTGTGTGTGTGCGTGTGTGTGTGTGTGTGTGTGTGTGTGTGTGAGAGTGACTGCGTGATTGGCTGTGGTGATGACGGGTTCCCTGTGCAGCCTAGCGATCCTCCACAGATGGACACACAGCAAGAGATACTGAGAAATTAAATACAGGAAAAGGAAACAAAATCAATGCAATGTGAGGAGGGAGAGCTGACTTTGATTTAGAGCTGCTCAGGCTATTCCTCAACTCATCCCTCTTTAATCTTTGTTGGTTGGGGGGGGTCGAAGCAGTTTCACAGAATGTCAAGACAGTGAAAGGAAGAGAGATGTAGAGAAGGAAAACAAGTAAAAAAGAAGGAAAACCTGTGTGTTCCCTGTTATTTACCTTTTTCTTCTGCACACAGAAAGAGGGAGACCAGAGAGGAAGGCAGAAGAGAAACTGAACGAGGGAAGTGTACGTGAGCGATTGAGAGAGGGAGCATGTGCGAGCGTTGGAGAGCGAGAGGGGGAGAGAGAGCTGCGCTGCAGTAGCATCCCACAGCAGACGGCTGAGGACTGCCGGTGTGTGTGTGACTGCACTGCTGAAGAGGAGGAGGAGGAGGAGGAGGCAGAGGGTGAGCACGCTCGCAGACTCTGCAGGGCCATAGAGGAACACACAGCAGCAGCGGCAGCGCTAGTGTTGGCCGGCACCAGGTAGAAGTCCCAGCGCCGTCGCCCCGCAGACCACCGCCGCAGGATCTGGACACGCCAACGCCGCCCAGACCCCCACTACCAACGCCATGGCACAAGCCGCCAAACATCTCCGCAAGAACAAGGATTTAGAAGCCCAGTTAGAGCAGGAGCGCAAAGAGAAGGAGGAGGAGAGGGTCAAAAAGAGGAGTCGCTCACGGGATAAAAAGCGCAAGGTACTGGGACTATTCACAGGTGGGGTAGTCAGGGGTGGAGTGGGTGGGGAGGGAGGGTTAGGCTGGAGAGGGGGGCAGGAAGGTTGAGACGCCCCCCCCCCCTTCTTTCTCTGTCATGCTAAGCTGTGGTCAGGGGTGTCGGGGCACACATGGAAACTCAGTAATGAGTGTGTTTCTACTGTGTGTACACACAGTCTCCCTGGCACACATGTATGTCCTGTGCATACAGACACGGGGAAACGGTGCAACACACTGCATGCTTTCCTACTCCTCTCGACTGCTTTATACCTGCTTTATTGACTGTCCTGTCTAAGCCGTCTGATAAGGCAGCGTAGTACTCTTCTACCTCTCACTGTGTCTCTGTCCCTCTTCACATCTCTGTCTCGTCCCTTCTCTCCGTCTCCTCTCTTTCTTTGTTTTCACACTGCGGTATGGTGTCAGTGAGTGAAATTTCACTACAGCATTAATCGTCCACAAGGACAGTGAGCTTGTCTGTTTCCGCAACAGTCCGTTCTGTTCTGCTCTTTTCCTCTATGTGGCATTGTAATGACCGCAGAGCGAAACCTGCTTCTGTCTGACTGAGAAGTCCCAGGCAGAGCTGGCAGGGCTCATTGTAAACAATAAATCTCTGCTCCGCCAGTCGCCGACTGCAGGGACGTATCATCAAGCTGCAGAGTCTACTTTATTCCTCTGGCCACTCGTCAGATTTCACTCAAACTCATAATGGAAATGAGTCATCCGCAGATTGTGCTGTTGTGTATTGGTGGCAAATTGGTCATCAGCAACCGAGTATGAGTCCAGCCGCCCTGTGAGCCTGCACCGTGCCAGGCTGGCTGTAAACCAATCTGATGCTGATGCAGTAGAGACAGTGTTATGGACAGAAACACAGTACAGCTTCCCCTTTCCCAGAGAGGGGAGGCAGGGCTGAAAGGCTGGTATGGGGATTAGATTTTTGTTTTTGTTGTGCTTGTACAAAGGGGATGGAAGGTGTATTTGAGCAAAATCAAGGGAAGGAAAAAAAGAGAGGGAAAGGTGGTATGACTCAGATACACCTGGGGTAGATGTCTTAGTAAGGGTTTACTCCTCTGCTTTTTTTTTTTTTTGTTGGAAAGTCAGACCCAACCCTTTCATCACAGACACACACACACATGCCACCACTCTGTCTGTAATGACTGATGTGACGGTTTCTCCACATTCTTCACCTCTAACCTCTCCACAACACAGATCTTATCAACCTTTTTGCTTTGGCTAAAAGGACCAGGAGTGTGAAAGCCGGTGCAGAGATGCTTGTGTGCGTGTATATTGTGCATGTGTGTTAGTGCAATATGTGCATGTCTGGCAAGACGAGGTTCAAGAAGGGATATGGGGTATGGATGAGATTTCTGGTGAGGGTACTAATGCAGCCCAACTTTGACTGAAAGTGTATGGTTTCAGAGGATCCTATATCACTTACGTAACCATGCAGCTTAAGTCTTTCAAATAAGCTTCCTGACTCCCCTCCAGCACCCCCTCCCAACCTCTCTTCCTTTTTTTAACACCGGCTTACAGCCATTCCTGGTTTCTGGAGCAGATGTTAATACTGGGGGAATTCTCTCTCTTTATCTCTCTCTTTCTCTCCAGTGCCCTCTTTGTTTCCTCTCCGGTGCCTGCAGCTACGTAGTCAAATTCTACTGTAATTCATAAGTTGACTGATCGTGGTTCCCTATATTACATGGTGGTTAACAAAACACCGTTGCACTTGGCTGTTTTCTTTGTTTGCCACTGGACACCTGTTTGTCGGTAGTTGTTCCACCAGCTGTCTTGTGCATCGACCTGCACCTCGGGATTGTCCCTATCCTCGCGTTGCAGGCAAGGTCATCACTTTCTCTGTGGCAGAACCACATTTTTTATTCAGTCACCCTATACATTTTGATCACACACATACTAACACACAGGCACACTCACCATTCATTTTGTTACCAGCAAACCAGGCTTTTGTTATGTAAGCTTCACTGGAGGCCTTTCAATCGTTTATCCTGCACAATTGATGTGTTTTTAGTTATTATATGAAGAATCACTCACAGCTTCTTATATTGATCTTTATATGTTCTGTACATTGAATTGTTCGAACTCATAGTGGTTGATTTGTTATTGCTCGGGTATTATATATAAATATAATATGTCCAAGTACGTCTGTTCACGCCTGGCATCAGAATGTGTCTCCACATGCGTCTCGAGTGATCGGATGTCACTTCCCCGCTATGTATGCAAATAAGACCAAATGCCTTGTTGTTTTTAACCGGCGGGAGGCAGCAGTGCACTTCCCGTGCCTAGTCTGCCGGAAATTAAAAGAAGAAGAAGTTTTCCTTGGTGCGTGGGCAAAATAAAAACAATACAGACTGGGTCTTTTCCTTGGCGTGTTCAAGGCAAACCAAATCGCCCAAGATGTTCGATGCACTCATAGTATATTCTGCGTGAATGAGTAGGTACTTCCGCTTATGCAGAGGATGTCAGTTGAGTACGCGGTCCTTCAATGTGCTCCAGGACACGTTCGGGTACACACTGCTAAAAGAATGTGGTGTGTGATCGGATCTCGATGCATCTTGGGTACATTCACACATTTACTTGGAGCTGTCAACTTGTAATCGGATCTCCCAAAACACTTGTTAATGCCAGGTGTAAACAGGGCCCTAGACCGTTACCTGGTCTTCTTTGGTCCAGTTGGTCTAATAACCAGAAGGGACTGCTAGCTGCGCTTTTTGAGTTTAAGCCTGATTTATTTTCTAGTAAAACATTTCAATTTAGCATCTTTTAAAGACAATTTGTTTTTCTCGCCCTTTTATTTATCCTCTTTATGGTTTTAATGCCTTTAATCTACCAGTTGTGGCTAATGTACATTGGTGTTTCACGTGATTATTTCCATCCCTGTATGGACACAAATCTGTGTCACCTGATAAATGTCCAGGGTCATAAAGCTAACAATTCGTCATCAAAGGGTGAAGGTGCCATTTTAATTGGCTTCATGGTGTAGTGGTATTATACGGCACAGGTCAGTTGCTGAGCAGTGGATAATGTTGTCCTCAGATTACTTTTATTGATGAGTTTGCCCCTCTTGAAAAATGAGCATTGTCAGGATGTGAACAAAGCCCTATAGTCCTAGTCAGCACCTATTTTGCCCTCATTCTGTATGTGTGTTTGTGTGTACATCTAAAGCTGCTTTTAGTGTGAGGCGGTTGACCTGGCGAGAATGGCCCTGAACTATGAAGCAGTGCTTTGCTGTGTTTGTATTGTTTGTCTCATCGGCATGACAGATAAAAACTGGGAAAAAATGTATCTAGTGCAATTTGAATTTTAGGCTGTTTACTTTTTTAAAGATTCAGGATTATTCCAAGGTGATAAGAAATGCACACCTGGCATGTAAGTCTAAACAGGCTATTTGAAGATTGAAAATATATGAACACTCCAGGGCTACATCCTTTTGTTTATTCTGTCTTGTTCGTGTTATTTTGGCCTTCAAGTTCTTAACGTATTGGCTGCTTAATTTTGGTAGTCGGTGAATAAAAGCTTTTTTAATCATTGCAGTTACTTTTATCACTGCTGTAAATTTAGAGAGACAAGAAGAATTGTGTGGAGTTCAATGATAGAATCAAAGTCTTTCTCTTCATGACATTTATGCAAGTTAGAAAATAGTGCAAGTTCAAATTTAACATCTACTTGTAAATTCTTAACAAAACAATAAACTCAATTTGTCTCGTGAGCTGATAATAAAAGCCATAAAATTATTTCAGTTGGATTCTTTATGACCATTTAGAGATCTGCTTCCTCCCTTTACCAGTTGTTTTAGTGCTGCTGTATGTGATCTGTATTTGTTGAGCCTCCAGGGTGTTTAACAAATCCAATAGTCCCATTCAGGATGTATGTTCTGAGCAGTATTTTTGTGTGCAATGATATGGATTTCTCACCGGTCTCATTTGCCTTTTGATTATTAAAGAATTGTTGCAGATTTGTTGATTGACCAATCCATTAATTGACTAATTGTTTCAACTATAGTTGTGATTTTAGACAAACCATCCAAATATCTCCAAAGGTACCAAAACAACTTGCAATCCAAGTCAACTTCTGAATGTAAATCTGCATCAATTAATCAATTAATCAGGCAATTATTTTCATTTTTATTGATCAATCGATTGTTTGGTTTATGAAACATAAAAAAACGGTGAAATACCCATCACAATTTCATAGACGTTAAATGTCTTGTTTTGTCTTAAACCCAAAGATATTAACTTTACTGTTTACTTTACTCTAATATAAAACAAGAAAAAGCAGCAAATAATCAGATATCCAATGTTTGGCAGTTTTACTTGAAAAATGACAAACAATTAATCAAAACAGTTGCTGATTAATTTTCTGACGGTCGACTAATCCTTGTCGCTCTATAATACTGTGATGATGGAAGTGTTGCAAGATCTAATGTAAAGTCTGTTTGTAGCTGAAAGGTCAACATTTGTGTGCACATACGGTTTCTCTTTTGTCCAGCTTGTCTGTTCCTCGCAAGGCAGTGAAGTGCAGAGAAAGAGAGTTGTGGCAGCTGAGGACTGACCCATTAGTGGTGCTCGTACTCAGACTCATCAATACGATAAGTCTGGTCAGGATGCACTATGGCTCCTTTGTTGCTGTATATTGTCTGGCACTCAGAGGTGTTGGCTGCAGATGTATATCACAGCCCATCAGGGACCTTAAAGGTAAAAATCAGCCACATAGACTCACGGTGCAGGACTGTGCAGCTAATATGGCTGCCAGCGAACATTGCAATGGTGAAAGAAGTATCTAAGTGCCATCTCCGTCTTCATATAAAGCAGAGGTGGCAGCAGTGGATCAGCATTCCAGCCTCGTCTCTGTCTGCCCTCCAAAATCTCTTACCCTCTCTGCCTGAGCAGGAAGCAGAGCCTTCACTGAGGTTAATGTGTCGATGTCTGAGACAGATTGGTACTGTAGTGCTGTCTAGGTGGTGATGCTGTATTTATGTGTATGTACGACTGTGTGTGTGTGTGTATGTGTGTGTGTTTAAGTGTGTGTTCAGGTTTGGTGCAGTGGATTAGGGGTTCTGCAGCAGTGACTAAGCCCATCACAGCCAACTCTAGCACCTGTCTGCTTACCTGTACCCTCACTGGCTGCTGTGATCAAAGTGATCAATTTTAAATTAACATTTTCTTCAGGTAAAACCATTGGGAGATGGTAATCAATTACATTATTGGCTGCTACAACATGTAAATAGTTTCTTTGTCTCTCGTCTGGAACTTGGCTTCAGTCAGTATCTGTTTCAGGCTCCAGACAAATATACGGTGGCCTCTTTTTGAAGGATATTGGCTGGTCCTCCAAACCAGGGCAGCAACTAACGATTATTTTTTATTATTGATTAAACTGACGATTATTTTCCTGATTAATTGTTTGCACTATCAAATTTCACAAAATCAGATACTGCCCGTTTTGTTTGACAACAATCCCAAAACTGAACATATTCAATTTAAAGTAACATAAAACAGAGAAAAGCAGCACATTCTCACAGTTGACATAGATTTTGGATTTGGTGTGTGTTTGCGGCCCAGGTGGCCCTGTGGAACCCCTCAGACAAATGACTCAGCAGGCCTGGTCGAGGCACTCGCTCATGTTGATGGAGCCTGGGAATGAGTCTCATAGAGTCCAGCTCCTGACTCTACAGTAAGTGCTGCTGGGGCAGGTTGGCCGGAGCTGCAGCCTACTCTCCTTTAATTAAAGCAGGAATGGAAGGCGCACGTGAGGCCAATTCACCAACCCCCACCTCTCTCCTCCCCATTCCTCACTTTACCAGGGCGATAGCAGGTCTTTATTTATGAGCTAGCAGAGACTGAGTGTTTTCAAAGCAGATACCCCACCACACCCAGTTAGGTTTATTTGATTAGAGAGATGAGACGACTCCACTGCTCAAAAGGTACTCTCCAATCTTTGTTAGAAGAGAAATAAAAAATTAGATAAACCCGAGCAAATTAACATCAAGCATCCAGCAGGCACTCCCTCTCTGCAGGGGTTTGGCTTCCCCCGAAACTCCAAAGCCTGAGGATGTTTTTAAATTGTTGATCAGTGATGAAGATTTCTCACCATGTTTTCAGTTTCATCCTCACTGCAGAGATTCATTCTTTGATTTTAAGGGTGAAGCCACCAGCATCAGCACCTGCTCATTTTGTGTTATTATCTGTGTAACAACAGAAAGCCTGCAGACTTTAGACACAGAGCATTTATTGGTGTGTTTCCTGGCTGATGATTGTAAATGAAGCTGAACTGACACGTAGGACTGCAGTGCTTTCAGCAAAGCATTAGCCTCCAACACAGGTTTGTGTAAACCTCCCAAAAAATATTAACAGTCGCAGCATCCGTCTGTGTTCATCCTCCCACTGCACGGTTAAATCTATTCATTTGTGAGACAGCACGTGAAATGATGTGTCATAATGTGAGGGGCTTCCTTAGATTTCCGTCCTCTTGCCTCCCTCTCTCCCTTCATCTTCCTCTCTATCTCTCTCCTTGGCCGATTGCGCTAATCTCTCCTCCCAATTGTTATTCTAATAGTGCAGCAGTTATGTAACTCCCTGAAACAAGAATTGAGAGATCAGGGTTATTGAAATGGATCCTCATCATGTCCAAATAAAAGGGGAGAGAGAGAGAGAGAGAGAGAGAGAGAGAGAGAGAGAGAGAGGGAGAAGAAGAGAAAGAGAAAGAATGAGGCGGTATCGTCTTAGAGGAATTTGATAGGCCATTGCTGGACAGCTTGTTGTGAAAAAAAAGGAAAGCTTTTGGTGTCCGTTACCCAACCTGAGCTCTTTCCCTTTAAGCTCCTTCTGGCTGATGAGAGAGGAGAGAGGAAAGGACAGGAGGTGGGATAGGGAGCTTAGTGTGGTGTGATGTCCAGGTACTCTGAGTCCTGCCTTGATATCCTCAGACTCTGCAGCATCTCTTGGACTGATATGTATGATAGCTAGGAGCCTCTGCAATGTGCACCACTTACTGTATTGATCTGCTCTGTTTTCTTCTGTAGAGGGATATTTTATTTGTCCTGTGTTTTGCTTTAAACAACTGGACACATAACTTGTACTGTAGGTGGTTGGTGCAATTTGATGCATTTTTCTATCCCCATCCACCTCTTACTGACCTCATGATTTTGCCACTGTCTTTCTTTTTCATTCATGCTTCAGCACACTAGAAGAGATTAAATGAGTAGATTAGTATGAGTGATGACGTTGGGTTTGCAGAGACCTGTTAGCGGCATGGTGCTAGGGATGGTACAGACATTCTTGATCCCCAGAGGATGTATCCTACTGACCATGTGGTCTGTCCAGCACCGTGGTTTATGCCAAAGTACCCACAAAACTAACTACATTTCCATCAGCATCAGCTGTACTTTACATTTAGTGCTAATTAGCAAATGTTAGCATGCTTAGACGCTACACTAAGATGGTGAACATGTTAAACTGTATACCTGGATAGCATCAGCATGTTAGCATTGTCATTGAGAGCATGCTGACATTCGCATTTAGCTCAAAGCATTGTTGTGTCTAAGTGCAGCCTCACAGAGCTTCTAGCATGAATGTAGACTCTTAGTCTTTTTATCAAACTACAGAGGACTTTGCACTTCAGTGCTGCTGAAAACGTCTGACGTTTTAGAGCTTGTATTTTGCAAGTTTGCATGTGTTTTTGTGTTCAAGGCGAGCATGCCAGTGTAGGACTGCATTTGTATGTGTGTGGGAAGCACCTTATGTGTTAGTGATTGTGAGTGTTTGGTGTGAAGATGAGTGCTCAGACTGAAGGAATATAGCCCAGGGGTAGAGCCATAGAAGAGGAGAGGGAAAGCAAAAAGGAGTGAAATATCAGAGGAGTATGGGTGACCCCAGGGTGACTCTGCGCCCTTTTCCTCTGTATTGAATGACGGGTGTCTTATTTACCTGATTGATATGATGCTTCCTTTTTTTGTCTGTCTACCGGAGGGAAGAGGAATAATTCAATTCAAAACCCAGCAGTACAGTAGGTCATTACAGCAGCGCAGCTTCCTGGATGTAATTCTCAGTTCCAGTTCTCTGAGTGCGGACAATAGAGAACGTCTGATTCATTTAATGCGATGGGCAGGAGAAGATTGAGTTCATGATTGGAGTCTGAATTTCCTGACTGAATTAAACCTGCATACTCCAAAGTGGTGTCTTGAAATACAGTATATGCTACATATATGCTACAGCAGCTTGGTAGGGCGTATAAGAAAGGGGTTCAGACTTGTTTTTATGACAATTGGGTAACAGATGATGACATTACAAGACCAAGACTCTGGCCTTGGTTGGTGCCTATAAGTATCACTGCTCCCTGATGATGAACCTTGTTTAGTGGAGTGCAGGTTTCTTGAGTCATCTAATCCTCGTGTCAAGTGTCATCATAGTGTCATAGCATCATGGACCTGTTATTAAAAGCTTAGCCATTTGTAAACCCCTTCATCTGAATCCCCTGGAGGGAGAAGTGGTGTCACTTTGATTTGATCCTCTTCACTTCTCATCCCACCCAGCATGCACAGTGATGCTCTGCTCTCCAGGAGGATGGCCAACAAAATGTGGATACACAGAACACAACGGGACCGTCATTCATTCTTCCATGCCTATGTTGAACATGCTACATCTGCGGCAGCACGAGTAAATATTAAGTTACCTTGGCTCAAATGTTGTGTTGCTTCTTTGCCAAGTCTGTAACTAAAAGTTATTTTAGTTCACAATTACTCTGGCAACTGAGGCACAGTCAGTCTTTTCTGCAAGGGCGTCATTTGTTTTCACTAATTATACTCAAGTCTCAAACTGTGGCAATGTGATAATGATTTGTTGATAAACAAACCCTGTTGCATCACTCACACACATGAAGTTGGTGTTGGGTTCTCATAGGAGACTCCAATTTGGTAAAAAGTTATTTAGCTCTGACTCTAACAAATCTCTTATTAAATCTTATATTTTTTCTCTCTTTGTCATTAAAAAAGAGCAATGTACAAGATATTCAGCTAAATAGCAAACATGTAACATTTCTGGCAAAGTTTTGACAGATACTAATGGTTCACCAAATCAGGTTTTGAAATTTCATTCTTGACCTTGGAAACATCAGTCAAAAAAAAAAATCTTAACACAACTCAGTAGCTGTCCCGGGGCCTTCGATTGCATCACATGATCTTCCTCAGCAGATGGAGTTTCCCAGTAGTCATGGAAACGTAGATGTTCAAACTTCCATTTTCTCAGTTCCAGTTGTTTTCCAGGTCAAGAATGACCTTTCGGTCCCACGACAAATTTTTTTTTTTTGAAATTTGAATATTTCCTGCTGAGGAAGATTGTGTGATATGATGGAAATCTCCGAAAACAGCTCCTGAGCGGACCTTGTGGTGAATTTTTTTTGGGATATATCTTTGGTGTTTTATCCAGAGTAACAGGAACATTGTTTATAGAAAGAAATGTAATTTTCAATGCAGAGCACCACAGACAAAAATACCTTAATTTGTAGCGTTTGTTACTTACAATTGTTGAAAACTAAACCTAACCAGATGCTATAAGGTTTTAAAAACAATCCATACACATAATATCGCAATGATCCATAGGGGTCAGGCAGGATTGGGTGGATTTGGGTGGCTCTTTTGTCAAGGGTTGCATGCTGCCACAGACATGAGAGGTGACATAAGGTAATACTCAAAAATGAACAGTTTATCTCTTAGACACATCTGCCATTAAAGCAAGTGGCACTCAAATATTTAATGTCCGATCTCTAATCTCACTGTGTACTTACACATTTATTTTCAGTGTGTGTGTGTGTGTGTGTGTGCTTGTTTGTGTGTGTGTGTGACTGAGCTCACACGTTCATTGAACAGAGGCACGTGGGTTGTCTTGTGGCGCAGGATTTACTAGCTAGCTGGGAGGATAGTGGTGTCACCCAGCCTCTAATTGGCTGACCCCAGAGATTTTTCCCAGATGCAGAGCCAGGTGCCCTCCCCCTTCCCTTCCTCCCTCCCTCCTAGAGTACATTCCTCCATCCCTCCCATAATCAATTCTCCTGCTTCAATATGGACTACAACTCCTTCCCTCTCTCCTTCTCTCTGCCGCAGTTACTCGCGGCACATTGCAACACTGCAAGATCATGCTTTCGATTCTTAACGCCTCCCTTCTTCTCTCCTCTGTCAGCCTCTGAGTTTGCACTGAACACTATGGATCCACATTTAGAGAGAGAGAAACGAGAGAGATTAAGTGAGCAACAGAGAGAGGCAGGAGGGGGGATGGAGCATCAGTCATTTTAGCTGTTGCGGCAGCCTAATGTTTTTGGTAGGCAGGAAAAAAAAAGAAAACGGGAGCGCTGTGTAGGTAGATATAGAATAATCAACTTCCACTACATACATTTATAAAACCTTTCATGTAGCAAACAGACATTTGTTCAGATGATGTTTTAGCTGCGTTTCCTCATGCTGTATTAAATCAGTTTGAATCGAAGAGGAGGGGGTCGGTCCTTGGGGGATTGTAGCGGTATCAGGATGAAGGAGAATCTGCGTGTATGCAGCAGCTTTACAAGGTCAACCGCACCTTGCACACGATCACATGTAAGCACACATGTATGTAGACTTGGCACACGCACATGCACTGTCAGCCAGCCCTTAGTCAGCACAGTGTTGGCTGCTTTGTGAGAAAGTTGGATGTCGCCACCTAGTGTTTACACAGAGGACTTTCTAATCACTGACATCATCTCATTTATCCTTATTTTCTTGTTCCTCTCCTCCAGTCAAAGACTCCTACGTAATCCCTCTATCTGCCTCTACTATTACACATATCTCCCTGAGAAACACGGTAACGCTGTCCTTTGAATGGACACACTGACAGTATATGCTCTTAGACACACATCCTTATTTCTTTTCCTGTACGACTGCATGCTGCACCGGAAATCCATCTTAACCATATGGATCAGGTCACCACCGTTGATTCTTGATTCTTTTCCAACCCAGTTTGGTTAGAGGGACAGGGAGAGACTGACAGATTCAGAAATATTATCTGGCATGTCTTTTAGGTAAATTATTCATTTTTATTGATGGCTGGAGGTAGATCCTGACTACTCTGCATTTGGCTGCATTCATCATGTCCTCATCTCTCTTTTTTCTGCTCCTTTTCTAGCATACTCATATGGCAGCACTTTCTCCACCCTTTTCCCTTCACGTCTTTGGCCACTCTTCTTCTCACCCATTTCCCCCACTTTCTCCCTGCAGAGTCTAAGTGAAGGAGAATATATAGCGGAGCTCGAGGCGGTGCAGGACAGTTAGTCTGCTGGTAATGGAGAAAATATTTGTCAGAGCATAGAGCACTGTGACTTTGGCCTCAGCACCCCCTTAGGCACAGACCTTTAATTGCCTACACACTGGTGGAACGCTTCTGCATCTTGACGCAAGTGTGTGTGTGTGTGTGTGTGTGTGTGTGTGTGTGTGTGTGTGTGTGTGTGTGTGTGTGTGTGTGAGTGAGTGAGTGAGTGAGAGAGTGAGAGAGAGAGAGGGAGAGAGAGAGAGAGAGAGAGAGAGAGAGAGTATGTATTGTATATGTGTGTGCTCATTGTGGCTTCCTCTTTGTATGACCATATTTGTCTGCGTTGTTCTGTGTGATTGAAATAACTCCTGGATCAATATTTTGCTTGTGTCCCTTTCCTTTTCATTTAAAAGAGAAGAGACAGTTTTACGGTAGATATCTATGCTGTGGTTTCTGCACTTCTAAATGTTTAAAAGATTTTGGACCTGACCTTTGGTTTTAAGGAGTTAAGAAGTGTGCAAACAGTCTGGTGTTTCAGTTGTAAAATGTATGCTGTGTATAAACACACATAGCCATTTCACAAGAGCAGTCCTGTTTAGAGCTGAACGATTCATCGATTCGTCAATCAACAGAAAATTAATCTGTGACAGTTTTCATAATCGATTAATTCGTTTTTTTAAAGTCAGGTTCCAGCCTCTCAATTTGAATTTTTTGTGTTTTTGTATTCTTCTAAGATAGTGAACTGAATATCTTTGAGTTTGAGACTGTTGGTTGGACAAAACAAGACATTTGAAGACATCGCCTTGGTCTCTGGGAACTTGCGATGGACATTTTTCACTATTTTCTAATTTTCTAACATGGAGACCAAACCAAATTCAGGAGATTTATCGCTAATGAAAATAATAATTAGTTGCAGCCTTAGACCTGTTAATGCCTTTCTGTTAAATGCTCCGTCTCAATCCTCTTTCTGCATCCCAAAGAAAAAAGGAAATCACTTACATTTTGCATTTCTGAAAATGGCCGTTTTAAATGTAAGGATACCATCCGTGGCCCCCATCTCTTGTGTTTGTCCTTGGTCAGGAGGCTGACGGTCATCATAAAGCAACTTCCTTAAAAGCAGTTTTTCCATCATTCATCAGTTTTCTTACCCCACATCCCCAGCCGTCACTCCGTTCTTGTCATTTTTGCATTCTTGCTTCCTGCTGAGTTGATGAAACTGAATCCACTTCAACACTTATTTACTTATTCCCACCCTTTCCTGCAATCCCTCCTGCTCACTTCGTCCATATTCAAGTCTTTAAATCATCTTCATCTCAATAACCTGGTCATATTTAGCAGGATTCATATTTTGAAGTACCTTTCATCTGATGCATCATATTTATTTAAATGTAAATGTAACATATTGTATTTTTAATGTAATAATGAAAAACCTTCTCCACGTACAGTCCACAATACACCAGTTTAATGTTTACTTTGTAGTGTAATGCAGTGTTAACTTTCTCTTGCTGTTTAAACTTAATATATACACTTACATCTATTTCTGTAATGTATTTTAATTTCATTTAATTGTAGATTTTGTTGTTAGCTTCAGTATTTCCACGATCTTTACAGTATATGCATAGTTTTAATTCATTTATTAGGTTTATTTTTATGTTTCACATGCCTGTTTTTACACACTTGTAGTATCCTTGAACTTCAGCCTCTGTTGTTATGTAATGTGCTCAGAATATCTCGATATTGAGCAGAGGTGTATGCTTGAGTGTGAAAATCTGGCTTGCGTGTCCAGCAAGCCGTTCTGTTGAGTGAAAAACCTTTCTAGTTCTTAAAATAAGTGTTACGTTAAGCATAGCTGTGTTTGTCATTTTGAGTTGTCTACTGACACATCATAGATCCTGCACTCTATAATCTTTCCCCTTTTTGCCCATCATTTCTCTAAACTTTGCCAAATTTGATAATATATGGTGCATTCCAGACAGAGAATCCTTGTTTAATGCAAAGCTGTCGAGCTGTTTTCTTCTTTGAGCAATTTAATGTTTTTCTTTTCTTGTGTCTTCAGCACATGACATTTGTTCTGACCCAGATTTATGTGGCATCACTGCCCTCATCACCTAAATATGCAAGCTGGAACTGATGTGGATGCAAAATTAAATTAGGTGTGAAAAAGATATTTTTAAGTTCAGTATATTCTCTGTGGCTGTGAGTAAGCATCCTTATATGTGTTTTCACCCAATGTATGGCTCAGCACAGTCATCCAGACATCTGTTTTCCTCAATAGAAGATTAATGAGGAATGAAAAAAAAAGCTGCGTAGCCAGATATTACCGCATGGATGAGTGTGAGAACAATAGAACTCGGAAAGAGAAGAGTAAAAAGATGAATGTGGTGTCAAAACAAAAATGTCCTCTGAGAGACTGGCAAGCCAACCAGACATTTGCTCTTGATTGTCTTAAAAACAGAAATTGTGTCTAAAAGATGTGATATGGAATATCAGGTTTAATGTATTTTATTCCTTGAATATGAAGGATGAGCTAGTCTTAGCTCCCTCTGCTGGTCGGAGCAGGTTCAGATCTCATTCACATTCAACTTCACTATGACTTTGTCAGCATCTGAGGAGGATGACAGCTCAGCATGATGCAATCTGTAGGCTGACAGTCGGTTCAAAGATCATCCACAAGACACAGGCACGTCCTGAGGAGAGTGAGAGGAGAGAGGACAAGAAGTGTGAAGGACCTGGCGCTGCACTGGCCTCACAAGGAAATCGGTTGTGTTGTGTTTATCCCGACACACACAGAGTCACACATTGCCCCAGATACCAGCCGAGCGTGCGGTACACACACAAGCTGTGTTCACACCCGCCTCTCCCTCTGATCCAGTGCAGCAATTCAACGCTGTTCTGCAATACTGTTACGCAGAGTCATCAATTATTCATTAAGGATTTCTGCACTTGTTCAGTCATTGGCTTGATAGACAGAGAGATTGAATTCAAGGGTGAAGAGGTTAAAGATGATCATTTTCCAAAAACCTCAATGAAACAGTATATTTAGTCAATTACTCTATAAAAACTATTAATGCTATTGATTTTACGAATATTATCCTTAGGTATCTGTTGTTCTTAACCTTAGATCAGTGTGGGTAGATAATGGCGCAACATATGATCTAAACCATCTGATTTATTTGTCATGTGGGAAACATCTATCTCACTGCCAGTGAAGCGTTACCATCTCTCTGCACCTGCCTCATAAACCCAACACATCGCTCAATCTTCTCTGCGTAAATAACTTGGGTGGTTCCTATAAATAACCACATCAGCGCAGTATATTATATAGGACTCAGCAACGTGGGATTAATTAAGTACATTTACATTTACATATGTTCATTTGGTAGACGCTTTTGTCCAAAGCGACGTACAATAAGTTATCCAAGCCACTGTAGATCAAGGAGAAGTCTTCCAGAATAAGCGTCTCAACACTCAGTTCCACCTGACACAAGTGGCACAAAGCTTGCAGGTGCATGAAGTAACTTATAAGAGCCTAGAAAATGACAATTATTACTTTAGAGAGTAGTGGCCTCTCAGTAGCATTTTGGACCAGTTCATGCTGGCCGCCCTGCCAGAAGGCATTATAGTACTCAGTCAGATAGGACCTGATCTTTCTGATGTTGTGTAGTGCAAAGCTGCATGACCCAGTGATGAATGCATGTTAGTTGTCATGATGTCCAGATTTCGAGCAGAGTGCAAGTGAGGCAGAGCTGAGCTGGAAGAGAACGGCTGGGATCACCAGGAGTTCAGTCTCTTCAGACAAAGAGATTGTGTTGAAGGTGGTGTTGCACCATCCATTTTGAGATATCACTGAGGCAGGCTGAGATCCGTGCTGAGACAGTTTGATGGGAAGGACAGATAGAGCTGGGTATCACCAGCATTGCAGTGGTAAGAGTGAGTGATAGTGAACAGAGTGAGCGGATATTCGGATCAAGGGAGGTGGTGCATATTGACAAGAGAAGGGAACTAAGCACAGACCCTTGTGGTATCCCATTGGAAATATAATAATGCTTGGACACTCTTCTCCTTGCCTTTGCACTTGATCACCCTGTGAGGTAGGACTCAAACCAGAGTTGTGCTGTACCAGAGATGCCTAGTTCGCATAGGGTAGAAAGGAGTATTTGGTGTCAAAGGCTTCCGACAGGTCCAGCAAGATGAGAACGGATTACTTGGCATCCCCTCTTGCTGATCGCAGGGTTTCTATCACTGACAGCATTGCAGTTTCAGTGGAATGGCTGCTCTAGAAACCAGACTAGTTTGGATCAAGTAAATCACTTTCAGAGATTAAGTCTGCCAAGAGACTTGGGTGAAAACTGCACGCTCTAGAGCCTTGGATAGGAAGGGTAGTAGACCGGCCAAGTTTTCAACTTGAGAAGGATTTAGGGGCGACTTTTTCAACAATGGGGTGACTTTGGCCTGCTTAAACATTCTGGGGAATATACCTGGAGCCAGAGAAGCATTTATCATGTGCGTGATCACAGGTACGATTGTGGGTGGGTTGGCTTGAAAGAGCTTGAAGTGAATAGGGTCCAGAGGACAAGTGGTGGGACGACTCAAGAGCAGGTGTTTCCTCGGTGAGAGGTAGAAATGCAGTGAGTATGCACCCTTAAAGTAGTGAAAGTCCCCTGATTCCCAAACTGGCTGCTGTTTGCCTATGGACAAAATTCAATAAAGTCGTCAAGCAGATATTAGTATAATAAGTGCAGGAACATTTTGCTCATGAGAGGACAACTTGACAGGAGAGGGAAGACGATGTCTTAGGGAACCCCCTCGGCCAAGGATGGGTATCCAACGTGCCCTGCCAGACCCCTGCAGAGCTCATGAATATGGACACAAGGCTGATCGATGGTGCGGGAGTGCTACGCAGAGAAAGAGACTCTCAGAGCGAGGAGGAGATTTCGACATATTTAATAGATTGATGCTGCCACTGAGGGTAGCGGAGGATACAGGTGTATGGAGCGGAAGCAGGGAGACGCAAATAAATACCGACTGTCTGAGTGTTTGTGAATGTGTGTGCCTGCTTGGATGAGCAGTTGTAATTGCTGTCTGTGGAGGCTGATTTTAGTGCAGGGCTTAAAACGGTGAGTCTAGTGGTGTGTGTGTGCTCACTGTCAGAGTGGAGACACAGATTGGTGGAGGCAGGTCTGGCACTGTGTGGTCCACAGCACTGCAGGGTCATGAATGATTTAATGGCAGGAGAGGTGAGCTCCGTCCTCCAGCCCTCAAGATGCACACAGGCATTTACGATCCGCAGAAGTGATTCATTTTCATGACCGAACCAACTGTTGTGTCAATATTCTGAATAAATTTGATTTCTTTGGGTTATATTTATGATGATGTGTGTTAATATGTAGCTCCACAAACTGCTACTGCATTTAGCTGCGGTTTATCAAAAGAGAGTTCACTCCTACAATCCTGTGTCGATGTTCTCCTTGCACATGTTCAGTGTAGACTTATGTAAGTTTCAAATACAGAAGAGGAGGAGGAGGAGGATCTGCAGGCCCACTTTCTTAAGTAGTATGTTACAGAAATACTCTTTTGATGTCCTCACAATACAAAACCACGCATACTGTATCATTCTTATATGACAGTTATGTGAGAACAGTGTCATATTTCACTGTGTGTGTTGTAATACTATAATGCTCCAACATACCACATAATAGCCAGTCTATTGTTGGACTGCAGCCAGTGAGCATGGTCATATACATTCATGAAGACAGCTTTATTCATGTGAAAGGTCACGTGTCAGTTGAGATCAATTCAACCTCTCTTATTCCACTTACTTAAAGATGATGTTAATTCCAGTTTGTCTTCAAACGGAAGATCCAGAGGTTCAAAACACATCTCTCCTCGTTTTCCTCCTCATTCTCTGCATTTCAATCATTTTATTGTTTTCATTCCTGGTGTTTCTCTTTTTTTCATCTCTCTCTTAACTGTTCGGTTTTTCAGTAATATGTGTTTGAAAGGTCACAGCAACAGTTAAATATGCTACCAAAAGTAAATCCAAATGGTGCCAAATTGCAAAGAGAATCATCTTCCCACAAAATAATTATTATTGAACTGTGGGTTTGAAAAATATAGATGGAGCCTGAATTACCACACTGCCTGTTCAAAGTTCATGTCTCTGGACACTGTTCAGTGTGCTCAGCACTCGTGTACTTTCTGCTCACACCTCCACATGGATAGAACCCACAAATTCACATTTTTATGCTTTTGATCTGTTTGTGTTCATCAGTTTTGTGCAATAACAAAAGATGAGGCTGGCAATATTGTATGTTTTTGTTGTTTTCAACCAATCCCATGAAAAGATAGTCTCCAACATTGCATTAGTTTGCTACTGAAATACTTTCAGACTACGCCAGCCTGTACATGTTTATGGTTCTCAGCCTCAAGCCCATTTGTTCCTACTGAAGACATAAACAGGTCACAAACCTTTTTAAGGCAAAAAATGTCCTAAAGCAGCTGGGCATTGTAGCTTTTAGCAAACAGGAATAAATAATGTATTTGTTAGGGACTATTTTCAGCCGTGGGTTAATACACATTTGGTTCTCTAGTGAGTATTTCCGGCTGCAAGACGGTTTATTGACTCAAAATAAACAAATAAACAGTACTTACATGCATTGTGACAAAGGAACATGTCACCCAGTGTAACAGTGTGGCTTTTTGATTTGTTTTTAATCATTTTTGGACAACAAAGTAGGTATTTGGCACAGAAGAATAAGATATATCAGGCTTTGGTCTTTTCATTGGAATTGTTGACAATAAGAATAATATAGAATATCACCTCACTTATCCTTTAGGTCTGGTTTAAGTATATTAATTTAATAAATATTTTTGTATATGCTCTTTAAAGATGATGGAGTTTGGATGGCATTGTGTGTAACATAAGCAGAGCATTTTTTTATGTACATATCCTCTATGTCATACAGACAACAGCGCTATTGAAACACGAAGGACGCCTTTGTCAGAGCTGAAGAATACCTGCGTGAGAACACATGTCCGGCGTCAGTGGCAGAAGGACGAGTTTGACAGAGATTAATAACACTGAGCGTGACAGAGCGGCCATTTTCGTATGAGAAAGAAATAAACACAAAGACAGAGGGAGGGGGGGAAAGGTGTGTGCTTGTAGCAGATTGAGGAGGGCGTAGGGTGGTGGGTATCTAGCTTGGCACTTCCTTGGCTGTTCATCCCTCTTTTATGCTCCATTTATTCAAAATGGAATCCAATGTGCTGTCTAAGGTTGGAACTATTTTGAGGCATTGCTTCTGGTTATAGACTTTGTTTTTTACATGCTGATGAGGCCATTTTGTGAGGCTGTTATATACATTCAGCACTATTGAAGCAGTCTGTGTCCCTTCGTCCTTTCAGGTAAGAATAGTGCAGTAAACATTTTCACACAATCGGGTGTCCTTCATTATACTACACCATTGCAAAGATAAACTTTCATATCATTTCATGTCATATATGTCATTTATAGTAAATTGTTGTGACAGCTGTAACTGCTGGAGTGGTTTGACTGTATTCTCATTCAGTTTCTTCATTGAATGGGACACTCTTGGTTTGATTATTGCACATAAGTGATGTTTGTTTTGTTGTTCTCTCTCTTAGGTGTTTCTGTGCTTTCTTCAGAGCGTGACGATCCTCCCTCGCTTCAAATTACTGAACAAATTGTTGGTTTATCAGTCCTTCTTCCTTTGATCCAAACTATTTGTGCTCAGTAGCCCACCTCTCACTGATAATAATTTATTCTCAAAGTCTTTTCCCACACATTGTGCCTCCCAGTACAAATATGTTCCTTCAGTAGGGCCAACAGTGTATCACCTTTTCACTCTCTGCTTTTTTTCTCCCTCTTGACCCCTCTCATCATGTTCAGCTTCAGTTACAATGTTCGCTCTCATCACATCCAAACCTTTCCGCTCTCTCCTCTCGTCTCTCTTTTGTACTCCTTTCCTCTATTTCCATCCAGCTCTCTAGTTTTCAAGACGCTCACATTTCTTTATTCTCTTCTGCTTTTCTCTCTTTTTAGTCCTTGAACTGACCCCAGCCCTCTCCATGTGTGTTTCTTTATATGTTCTCAGCTTTGACAACTCTCTTGAGCCACTCTCCCCCATCAAATCCCGACTCAAGTGCTCTCTTCCTGTTTCAAAGGGTTAGGGACTTCTCTGCGGTTGGTATGTGTCCCATTTGGAGGGGGGGGGGGTACATGCTTTGTGTGAACAGAAGTGTGTTTTTCTCAGGCCACAGGTGTGCAGCGGTGGGGAGTTCCTATTGTATGTGCCTCGTCTTGCACGAATAATGCGAGAGGAAAGTTAATTTAGATGTTGAGTGACAGTGAGTGTGGGGTGAGAGTTTGTAAGGTTTTACTCCAACTCACAGTCTATAATATGCCGCAAAGAACAGGAACCACTGAGCACCCAAAAATAGGGATCTCAAAGGTTTGTTGTAGGCATTAACCCTTTATTTTAAAAGACCACCTGAACTCACAGTAGCTGGCATGTTTTTCCTCAAGGTTGCCATACTAAGAACTGCAGGTGTTCAGACAACACAGAAACATACTTAGACGCTACAGAGAGAAGAATATCAAGAGGTCAGAACAAGACAGTGTTCATAAACTGTGTGATGCACAGTTTGCCAGAACATTTCATCCACCCAGACTGTTGCTCTGACAGCATAAAATGGATGTTCTTCATCTTTGTGGAAGTAAACTTCTTTAAAAGTCAGCCAATTAGCTTTTTGTCAGATCATTTTTCAACATTAAGTTTATTAACCTACTTTTAGAGCCCATTCACACCTAGAGCCATGCATCATTTGTGGGTATAAAAAAGTGACTAAAACTTCGTCCTTCCTTGTGTGTATATATCATCGGTATTACCCATGTTTAACAAACTATAGAGCATACATAATGAGTAAATCCTCTATAAATCTTATTTATAATCATTTTGAAGGCAAGAAATGTATCAAATTGTAAAGTTATCCCAACAAGTCATGCATAGACTTGATAGTGGAGGATCCATTTTACAATCCAATGTTACTGGTAATAGTAGGATGTATAGATTACGTACTATAATGATGCAGACACCTGATGAAGCAGCTTTTTCCTATAGGAGTCCCTTTGTGAAACCACAGAAATTAAAGCTAGTTGTGTTTAATATCTACTGCAGAGGTTTTGACTACAATGTGTAAAAGATGAGCACTGTGAGATTGTCCTCCATCTCACCTTTAACTTATTCACCTTCTCTCTGTTGTTTTGTCATCTCATCCCTCCTCTTTTTTATTTTCGCTTCCCTTGTTTCATCTGTTGTTCGGTATGGTTGACGTCATTACCTCTTCTGTATCTGTGGGCCTATTCTGCCAAGATAAAGGCTCTCCTCTGGGATGTACCCTCCTGTCCTCCTTCATCTCTTTCTCTCCACACTGTGGTGGGTGTCAATCATCAGTGCTTCCCAATAAGCAGCCAGAGAGAGAGAAAGAAGAGGAGGAGAGGGGTAGGGACCTAGGGATGCAACATGGAAATATCAGAGAGGGGAGACGGAGGACAGGAATTGAGAAGAGGGTATGAGGAGGGTATGGTGATGTCCGTGTCGATGGGGAGGCGAGGAAAGCTCCATGAAAGCAGCTTGACTGTCCACCAACTGAATGAGCCCCACACTGCTGATAAGGACGATGAAAGGAATAATGATGACAGTGGGGGTGCCAATAGGGTGCTATATTTAGATGCATTCAGCTTGCCTGCTGTGTGTGTGACAGTGTATGAGCAAGTAAATGTTTCTTTACATGGAGCTCTTTGTGTATGTGCAGGTCATCTGTGCAGGCATGTGCAAAGCTGTATTAATGCAAGGGTGTGTGTGAAGGTATGTCCAAGGGTGTGTGAGCGCTTACCTCCTGTCCTAGTGTGCACATGGGTGTAGGTTTAAGCCACGTGCCGTTAGTGCTGACTACAGAATCAGGGAAGAGCTGCAGTGAGGAACTCAACGTGCCCACTTCATGAACACATAGAAAATGGCTTTTCAACAGCTGTGTGTGTGTGTGTGGTGTATGTGGTGTGTGTGTGGTGTGTGTGTGGTGTGTGTGTGTGTGTGTGTGTGTGTGTGTGTGTTAGTGATTAAGGTGTCTCAGTGGTGTGTGTGTGTGTCAACACTGCGGATAGATGGAAGTGGAAAAGGACTGCATGGCTGTGTGTGTGAAGGACAACGAAAGAGAGATGTATCAATGTGTAAATGTTGTATGTTTTGAAACAAATAGAAGATAACTAGATTTACAGTATCACCATTTTCCTTAATCAACCAGAAATTGGATTTCTCCATTTTAGTTTTATATCAGTGTAAATGAAATACCCTTTTTGGCTCTGGGCTGTTCATCAAACAAAACAAGCAGTATGAAGATGTCACCTTGGGGTCTTTTAGACTAAATGATTAATTGATTAACCACAAAAATATTCAACAGATAAATCAATACTGAAAATAATCATTAGTTGCAGCTGTGCGTGTTGCACATGTTTATACTATTTATGTAGGAAATACAGTAAATAATAATAAATGTTTTTTTGGCCCTTGAAATTCTAATTTGTTTCAAAATCTGTCACAACTGTAGCACCATCCTGTCTAGTTGAGCTGTAGAAATGAATGGTGGAATGAGGAAGGGCTAAGATGATGATGCGACCTGCAGTGTTCATATTGACATCCTCCTCCTCTCACACTTTTACTGTATTCAGGTTCGATAAAACATGTTCTGTAAATGTGCATTTTATAAAGTAATCCTGTAGCGTTACATGTAGTGTGCATACTCGCACACAAACCTTTACCATTTGAAGCAGTACACTTCCGGCCCCGCTGAAACCGAGCCAGGGCCGGCCTCATGGACGAGTCTCCCTGAGGGCTGAGTCAGCAACAACCGGATGGAAAGATAGAAAGAGAGGGAGGAAGATGAGGGAGGAATTTTAGATCAGGCTCTTAACATCAACCAAACCAGCTTTTCCTTTCCTTGCCAGCTAAATAACACATATCTGATAGTCATAATGCTACTTTTTTTGTCCCTATCTGTGTATGTTTTATGACATACAGCTTTTACATGCTGCTAACATTAATATGCAGATACTGTAGTCTCTTTAGCATAGTCATCAGCTTTCTGTGAATCCTATGAAGCGTTTGAGAGTTAAAGTACACTGTTGATGAGATAACGCTGCCTGCAGGTGTATTTGCAATATCACCAGATAAATATTTTTCAGTATCTTGTGAGTGAATCAAACAGAAGACTGCTACAGTGTTAATGGTGCAGACTTTCACACCAAGCTCGTAGGTGTTGCATTAAAGCCCTTCAGATGTAATTACCTCTCCTCATCACTGTTTCCTGGTGTAAGAGCCCACTCTGCAGGCTTTTGGGGTCTTTCTCTTTTTAAAGGTGAGAAAGACAAATCCATTTTTCTGGATTTGACGGGCTTAATGCTTCGTCTCTCACCCTCACAGTTCGCTGGCTGTCGTTTTTGTCGTTTTTGTCCTTTGAGAATATTACCCTTCAGATTCAATTTCCCCACTGTGAATCTAATCAAGGATACTTGCAATAAAGTTTTGTCTTAAGAGCTGTGCAGCAGCCATCTATGGGATTTATTGCCTATCCACATTATGGCGCCGCAGGGTGCTCTGGCACGGTGATGTGAACAGTCTCAGGATTGTTTTATTTTAGAAAAACTATCTTAATATGGTATATGTGTAAGTGTGGTATGTACGCCTTTTGTTCACATGTGTAGGTGTGCTTGTGCATGTGTAGAGTGTGTATGTGTCAACGATTGCATACAAGTGTGAGTTGGAGAAACAGTGATTTACCACAGCAGAGGGGCTTAATGAGCGCTACATGTAGCAGTGATAGAGGGGACATCTGTCTTTCTGTCCCTGGAGGAGGTGAGAGTACAGCTCTGATAGATGACTACCTGAACCTCCAGCTCCACTCTGCCAGCTGCTGACCACACACACATGTACAGTATATGCACACATGAACGAGCACACACACAGCCAAGGACATCTTCGTCTACATCTTCATGTGTGTGAAACTTTAATATTATTTTGCATATTAAATCTGCATTAACTGATTTTTTGGCCACTTGGGGGCAGCGGAAACACATGACGACATATTATCACTACATACAGTTGATATGGCCAAATTTACATATTCATCAGATATGGAACAACATATGGATGGTGATTATCTGTCAGTTCACGTAGTCATTAGATGCATTGTAAATATTAAAATATTAATTAGAGCAGGTTTAATATTTGGATGCCTCAAACAAATACCACATATGGTTGTAAAGATAGGTTGTACTATAATCGTCTTAAATAACATACACACAAATGAAGTTGAGATTATGTGTTAAAGTGATGCAATAATAGTAATTGCAAATAATTTCTTCCTTTTATTGAGTAATTTTACAGGTACAGTAAGAAGAACATGTATTTTAACCCTTGCATTATATAGCAATTTTGACCTCAGCAGATGTATTTATCCAGTATTTATCAGGTTATCTTATACAGAACTTCATAACGCATTTATTTCAACATGTATTGTTTGAGAACGTATTATTACAGGCCAAATGTTAAGCAAAGAGACGCCGCATGTTGTGTTTCTGTTTCAAAAGCGGACGATGACCTCAGGCTTTAAGGGTGACAAAAAGATTACTTCTATCACTTCTGAACGTCTAATCGTATTGGCGTTGAGTTTGAGACGTGATGCTCTGTGTGGCTAGACTACACACTGCATGCTGATTATCAGTGGCCAGCGATACTTACTGTCCAGCGTCACGATAGCTGTGCCCTGGTTTAAAGACCTAGATGTATTGTTCGCGCTGATGTCTGCGGCACAGCAGCTGTTCCTATTAGTTTAGTCTTGGCATGGCCCTTTGGCTACACTTATTAAAGCATGTAACGTTCATGCTACACTTGGCAGGGGCGTTTTCTGGAGTGGCTGGTGGTTCTGTCGAAGTGTTGACGTGAGTCTGGGTAATCCACCGGCTGCTCCACTATGCCTGCGCACATCTCTGAGCTGGCCCCTTACAAAAGAGCAGACCTGAAAAGCACCATAATGAGGCACAGGCTGAAAGAAAAGGCATGTCTCTTTCCATTTCTCTGAGCGAAAAGAAAAGAGCAACATAAAAGAATAGAGGACAAGAAAGAAAGATGAAAATAAGCCTCCCAAATCCAGGTTTTTGGCTGCGCTGTCTCTTTGAGTTTATCTTTTTTTCATGCATGTGTTTTATTATGGTAATGAAATGTTGGATAAAAATAGTCTGGGATGGAAGAGCAACGGTTTTCAATGGAAAGAGGAGAAAAATAGTGGGGAGGGGCATGGGGTGCAGCTAAATGTCATTGATAAAACACATAAAGAAATTTAAATTGCCTTCTCTCTCCTTCATACCGTCCATTTGTGTGTCTTCCCTTTTTTTCCATCTCTTCTTTCTTTTACAAAGCTTCGGTCCAAACATCACAAGTCCCAGGGGTTCACACAAAACATGAAAACATTGTTCACTCTGTCACAGTTCAGCTTCAGAGTGCTTCAGTTACAGTAAACACTGTACAGCACTGACATTTAATTGTGGCTGCGTGGAATCAAATAATCCTTTGTTGGTTTGTCTGAGTTTCTTCTCTTTTATATGGTGGGTTTTTTTTATGAATCTTCCACTACTAAAGAAACAAAAGAGGACTCCCGCTTATTAACTCTCAGAGGTTTTGCTGCAGCCCTCTAAATGTTTACATTAAGTATACTGGTGTCAGTAGGCACTCATACACAGGCTCTCAAAAGGTCCTTTTGTTAAAACAGACTCCTCCACTCGCCGCCCCGACAATCCCCAGATAAGTATTCACTGAGGAAGACTAAAAAAGGTACAAACAGAGCTGAAGATCAGAAGAGGTTGTACTTTCTCTCCACTGCAGAGAACATCAAAGCGGTCTGTGCGCCGTGTGCTGTAATATTAATCTCTCTGTTTTTTGACCTCTGACCTTCACAAGCTCAGAGCAGAGGGTGGGACCAGGAGGAATCAGACAGGGTAGACAAAATAAAAAGACCACCTTATTATATTGCATAATGGAATCCAATGCAGTCAGCCAGACATGATCTCTTTTGAAGTCTGCTATTGTGCTTTTTGAGGCTGTAGTGTCGTTCAGTGGAGTGTTTTTACTACTGTTCCTCTTTTCTAATGCAGATTTTTTGTGTTTGTCAAATGTCTTCATGGTTTTGACGACATGTGAGACATTACTTTGATTAATTTCTGTAGCTAGTAGAATCCCTGTATGGGCCTCCCAGGCATCCTTACTGCTAGCGTGCTACAGGACCTCACATTGTACACAGATAGAGACAGAGTGGACAGTAAAGGATGAAGAGGATGACTCTGCACATGCTCACACACAAGCCTGTCCTCATCAGGTAGAGAGTGAACGTGAGCCCAGATGGAGAGTTAGACAGAGAGGGGGAAAAAGAGCGTAGAGGTGATAGGTGGAGGTGACTGCACCATCCTTCCCTATCATCCCACCTGGTGGTTCCACCTGTGCCCCCGCCAGAAACCACCTCTCTTCTGCTGATGGAGCTTCGGCTGGTTTCTGCCGGGCACAGAGCTGGCAGCTCTCTTCCATGCATTATTTATCAGGCTGAGATCTGCAGAGCTCTCGTTCTCCCTCTGTTGTCTCTTTACGCTCTCTCACTGTGGAAGTCTCCCCTTCTATATCAGCACTCATTTACGGCTGCTTACATGTAAAACCTCTCACCCATTTCAGATGCTTCAGTCACTGATGTTTTATGAATTTGTTTTGGGGAGGGGGGGGGGGGGGGCACAGGATGTCTTTTTTATGATGCAGCAAAGTGTGTCTTACTTCTTTAGAGTCTTTCCACGCAAGGATTAAGTTGTTTCATAACAATATCATAACATGTCCCAGGAGTTTTGTTGCCTGCGTCCATATATCCATAAGTCCATATATCAAAACCACCTTTGGTTTTGGATTTTTTTGGCAGGCACTCAGAGCCTCAGTGAGTCTGAAATCAATAATGTATTTGGATGACCACCATTGTTTTTCAGTTACTGTATCATCTAATTATTTAATCCTCGTATCAGAAGTCTAATGGCTCTTTTGATACTTTATAAAAGCTGCCAACACTTTTGTACTTTATACCATTTCCAGTCTTGAGTAAGGTTTGGCAGTATGGCTCAAATCAATGTCACAATGCTGATAAGAACATTCTTCCAGTATGAATATACACTAAAACATAAAACTGTCAAGTACACAGAACTGGTCACATTTGTGTTCTTGTTTATATATATTCTTGGATCAGATAGTTCCTGACTTCAATCAGGAATTTGACATTTTTAGACTATATTAAAAGTTGTTGTGTGCTGCTGCTTGTGTTTAGACAACATGTAATATTTCACAAGTTTAAAAGGCTTTTGTAGAAAACATGTTAATGTTTCTCGAAGTAAGGTATCAAGAGAAGTTTGGTTTGGTATGGGTACCAAAACTCAGGTGTTGTATCTGCACTAGTATTAAAAATTGTCATAGAAAACCCAGCGCTCTAGTGCCAATAGATTCTATACCTGCTTAACTTCTCCTAGTTTATATTTTACTGCATAATGTTGAGCTAATAGACACCACATTCATGTAGCCTCTGTGTACTGTCCAGTTTCTCTTCTTTAATCACCCTCGTAGTTTGTCACTTCTGTGATGTGTTCAGTTAAATCGTGTTGAAGTAAGAACTGGAGACGAGATAAATCAGGTGCCTTATGGGATTCTGAGAAGAGCTCTTTACTGTTCAGCAGTGATGCTGTCTTGTTATAACTCCACTTGATTTTTTATTTTTTTTCTCAGGAGCTGAATAATTTAGTAAGGGTCCATTTAGTTTAGACACTGTGTCAGCGTTTCACAAGGAACTAGCCAGGCATTGGCCTACTTTGACTCCTGGCATTAGCGCTTGATCACTTGATGTATATCCTGCACTCGAGGATAATGGACGGGAAGGTGAAGAGAGAAGCTGATGCACTGCAGGGCTAAAACAAACTGGACTGATGAATAGGTGTTTTGAGAAAGGTGCTTGGTTCTTAATGCTACGGTCATTTGTATATCACAGCTCCTCTGTACCTTATTGTTCTCAGTGTTCTCACAGAGGGAGTGTGAGTTATTGAGGCGGTGCAGGTCCATTGAGCAGCAGAGAGCTGCTCTCTCCCTGTGGAGTGCTTATTCTAATGAAAGCTCTGAGCACACAGTTTTCTGAAACCCGGCCGCTCAACCAGTTAAACAATACTCTGCATATACTGATAATCAACCCTGCCACAAGTTTTAACAAGGCCTTTATGCTGATTTTGATACATTTGTGGCTTTGTATTGATATCAGCTATGAAAAGATGTTTATTTGATATGAAAAAAGTGTGTCAATTAGTTAAATCAAAAGCTTCCTTTAAGAATTAATTCAGGCCATTTAGCTTTGTAATGTTCTTCCTAGCTCTTGTCCATACATTGATAACGTGAGACCATGTTTTAAAGCAAAAACATGAAGGATTAAACCTTAAAAACTACTACTACAACAAAAATATGTTATGTAATTGGTTTGTTTCATGATTTATGTTCAAAACAAATCATGTATATCTTGATCTTATGCAGATTTCTGATTTTTTTGCCCGTCAGATTGTGCTTGTTATTTTTGTTTTAGTTCATTACAGTAGTCATGTGTTGATTTAAAACGTTTCGGGGTGACATATTGCATTATTAGCCTGTGATGTTACATCCCTGCACCCTTGCAAAATTTGGGGTCCATATAGATCACTTATGCCATCATCACACTGCTTAAAATGTGCAAAAATGTTGATTCATTTTTGTTGTTTTCAAACGTCTGTTAATCTGCCAGATGGTGACACTATAAAAAGCAGATTTTCATATTGTAACGTAAACACATGTCTCTGTGTGGGTAACGGAAGGAAGGATAATTCATCTGGACATGCATGATGTGTTTTTATGCGATATTGTTGTTGGCTGCTTTTGTATTCTACTGTTTTATTCATGCATATTTATTGAGTGTGAATTTGAATCAGACGGGCTGATCTGATCTCTGGTCAGTGAGCCTGTTGTAAATTGACCACAGCAGGTTCTGTTGACTGTCAGTACAGCAGTATGTGTAGTGAATGAGAAATCATGTAGTCTACAGCCACAGTTTAGCAGTTATAGTGTACAACTTCATGTAGATGCAACAGTGTCTTTTTGTGTGACTGATGAAGAAAAAGAAGATAAAATAGATTATACACCTACAAAAAGGTGGGTGACCTAGCTGTGTGTACATGACAAATATGTATCTTAATTTCTCTTAATTACACATTTCCTCTTCGCATTTTCTGCAGTTTTATTCAGAAGTAGCACATTTTCTTTTCTGTTCCAATACTTTACCGTGTGAAAGTGTTTCTCAGACCCTGGTCCGTCGCTCCACCTGAGGTCATCTATGCCAACATATAACAAATGATGAAAGTTGTCCCTTTCTCAGCGGATTACTCTCTAATCATTCTCCCACTTCTCTCTCTCTCTCTCTCTCTCTCACTCTCTCTCTCACACTCACACACACACACACACACACACACACACACACACACACACACACACACACACACACACACACACACACTTCTTTCTTTAACATGAGCCTTCCTCTGACTGCTCTCCTGTCCTCAGTTTTATTCTCAGCTCGGCCTCTGCAGCTGACGCTTTGAGGGATAAGCTGCGAATGTGGAGAGGTAACATCCTCTGAGTGGCTCTACTCAGAAGGCCATCAGGGAGGTTTAAAAGCACATAAAGCAAACAGAGACAAAACGATGTGTCCTTTTTATTTCCTGCTGTACATGACTCATACTGGTTGTCTCATGCTTGTCTTGGAGTTTGATGTAAAGTATACCCAAACACCAAGAGGCTGCTGGTTAGTTGTCCAGAGACTGCAAGTGTTATCCCTTTATCCCTCTAATCTACAGCATAACACTTTGAGTTCCCTCTGCGTGTCTGTTCGCTGCCCTGAGGCTGCCAGAGGCTCCGCGGCAAATGGCCTGTTACTCTTATCAGCACCTCTCTCCCCCTCTGCCTCACTCTGTCTCCCCAGTCCTCCCCCTCCTCTTCCCCCTTCACCCCTCTCTCCCTGTCATCACTAGCCGTCTGCTACTTAATCCAATTATTCGTTTAAGCTGATACGCTCCGTAACTCACCACAAACTCTACGGATGACGCCCCTGTGCATCACATACACACATCCACACACACATAAACACATACACACACACAATCCCCTCCCCACACACACACACACACACACACACACACACACACATACACACACATACACACATACACACACACACATACACACAGCCACATGCACAGTTACTGAGCACTGTTACTGCAAATATTTCAGGTCATGCAAAGTGCTCATTCATGCTTAGAAAGTAAAAAAATATGGATCAAATATAGCTCATGTCTACAGTGCTCTCTGGTTATACATTGTAGTCGCCCCTTTCTGCTTGTTCTGTCTATTTTCGGGTGTCCTAACAGAGGCTTTGGCCTCTGCTGTCACCCTCTGATTCACTGTACCCTTGAGGTGACTCCGTCTGTTTCTGTGTGTTGTCCTCCACTTCCCTGCTATGTGTTTAGCAGCTAATGCATCTGTCTGTGCAGACGCATCACCTGACACTGAAGGTCCTGCTCCCGCTTTGTGTGTGTTTGTGTGTGTCTTGTATTTCTGTCCTTATGGGGATCAAATGTCCTCACAAGCCTAGAAAGATGATGAAAATCCTCAGGGAAGAGGACATTTTGTTTGTTCCTCACCTTTATAAAAAAATGATTTTTTTTTAGGTTGGGACTTTGGGTTTATTGTTAAAATTAGAATCAGGATTAACTCCAGGTTACAGTAGAAGATACAATTAATGTTAATGCAGGAGTAGGACTTTGGTTTGAGGTTAAAATTTAAGTGAGAGTGAGGTTTTCTTTAAGGTTGTGTGTGTGTGTGTGTGTGTGTGTGTGTGTGTGTGTGTGTGTGTGTATGTCGGCCTGTAACTTTCAGCTGGTCAGCTGTCAGCAAAGGTGACAAAGGAGCTCTCTAGGTCTCCTTTTCATTCTTGACGCAACTATTCACACTTTTCTTGAGAACATTATGTGCAACACTATCAATGCCTTTTATACTCCCACAAGCTAGTTCTGAGATGTGTTGTCCCCACTCTAAGGTTGGTCATTGGTAGGTTCTTACATGTACAGCAATACATAAATGTGTGTGTGTGAATGGTTGTATTCCTGTATATGTGCACGTGTAATATTCTCATGTTCTGTGTTAAAGTAACCAATCTACAGTTTCCTCCTTCAACAGTTTGTGTGCTAAATGGCCCTTCAGTCTAAAATAAATGTTGTTTTGCGGTGTCATGGTATGACAGCCCGCCTCATTGCGTCTTAAAAGCACAACACAAGTACCGTAAAATTGCCAGCGTAAAGTAAATAGTAAATGTGCAGTAGCAGCCATGACAGGGTAATTAATCCCTGGATTCTGCGATTTCACCCCAGTGCAAATCTTGTATCCAAGTATTTCTGCCGCACAGGGGTGGCCGGCGTCACAAAAGGAGCTGTGTTCGGTTGTTTTTGGTGCTGACACGACAACAGTCAAGAGTAACAGATGGGGTTTGTTGTGTGTGTGTGTGTGTGTGTGTGTGTGTGTGTGTGTGTGTGCGTGCGTGCGTGCGTGCGTGCGTGTGTTTCAGGGTGACCGGGGCTAGAGCTGGCTACAGCATGTGTTTGATCTGAATCTTAACGGAGGGAGTGTGAGCAGATCTGATCTGAAACCTCCCCTCTGTCTGTCTGTCTGGAGGAAGACGTTTGGGAGACTGTCTGTTTGATTCACTGAGAGGAGCAGACAGTCCTGGTGTCTTTCTGGGAAAAACAGTTATCTGGTTATTGTCTGGAGCTCACAGACTTTCGCACTACTGTTGTTTCAACCATTCTTGCTGTTTTTCACTCCTTTTGTATATTTATTACTGTTCATCCGCATTCATATTATGAAGAAAGTTTCTTTGCTATAAGACAATGCTGCAATATAGTAGTATGTACACTGTTTCTCTGTGCATCTCCGTCTCCGCCAGACTCGGCCTTTCAGTATGTGATTTTCTCTCTGTGGTTTTGTGTGTGTTTGTTTTGTACTGCACATACGTGGTTGCACATTTCTACTGTACATGTGAAGTCTGGGGTAAGTACACTACAGTCTGTGTCCGGATGCCACTTGTACAAGCGTGACGTAAAGGAATCCCGTCTCACTCCAGTGTTTTACGTACAGTAGGTCGCAGCTCTCCACAGCTGATCCATACGTGAGCCACAAAACCATCAACACCAGATCCTCCTCCATCGCCATCAGTGTGGCGTTGCCCAGCGCTCATCACTGTATGTGTGATGTCGTCGTGTCTTTCCACATCGTGCTCTCACACTCATACCACTCATCCTAACCTGACCTGTTTCCCGCAGGGAGAGTTTGTCTTGGGGAGGGAGGGGTTGGACAAGCAGGGTGGGATGGGATAGGGCGGGATAGGGTGGGGTGGTTCCTCTTCCTGCTCTCTTCCTCCTCTCCCTCCCTCCCCTACCTTGTTTTCTACCTGTGTCTCAATATAATGTTCACCTGTTCCTCTTTGAATCTCTCTCATTTCCTTGCCATTGTTTTCTGTCCGTTCTCCTCCTCTCCTCTCCTCCCCTCCCCCACTTCCCCCTTCCCTCTTCTTTCCTGTCTCTCCATCTTTCTGCTTCTCACTGTTGCGATTAACTGGGCTCTGTCTTTATGTCGTATGTTCTTTTAGGCCCACGCCGTGCATCGCTGGCTAATCGATCAGGACAGTAGTGTGAGCTCTGAGATGCCGGATGGCCAAGGAGTATGGCACTATGATGATGAAGTAAATATCTGCAACACGTATATCTGGCTTTTCCTATTTCTATATATCTATATGTATATATATATATATATATTCTGTATTTATGACCATCTTGTACCTGTCACTTACAGTTTGTGTCACTATTGTTGCTCTGCTGTTGTTGTTGTTTTTATCTTTATCTCTCTTGTTTTTGTTGTGTGTTGCTTATGGTATTGTAGTTCTGGTTCCTTTGAATTTCTAGTGTTGCTGTTGTGCTGTGAGCTGATTCAGTCAGGTGTCGTGGGATCAGGCTGGAGCTTTTTCTTTGTTCCTGTCCTTGCTTGACGTATTGTACTAACTTGCTGATTTTTAATTTTTAATTTTTTTTTTTTTTTTCCTTTGCGTTTCTTTTTTTGGTTTCACATTTTAAATATAACATGAGTGTGTATCTGTATCTATATTGACGTCTCTATCAGTGTCTGTGATTCCTCTGAAGTTAATGTTCTCAAGCAGAGCATATTACATGGCAAGAGTCCACGGGCAAAATATAGATTTGATATATTTCCTATCGACTCGATACAAGTTTTAGCACGTCTGCGTAGGCTTCTACACAAAGTACTTCGCACAACACAGGTCCACAGTAGTGATAATAGATAACAGTCCAAGTATTTTTCCTGTGGGTTCTTCTGATTTATAAAATATGCTTGTGTCATTTGTACCACTGTGTTCGTGTTTAGGGTTAAATCAAGGTGTGTGTGTGTGTGTGTGTGTGTGTGTGTGTGTGTGTGAGAGAGAGAGAGAGAATGAGGGAGACAGAGGAAGTGTGTTAGGGATGTGTGTGTGTTTTGGGGGTCTACCTCTTTATTGTAATCGGTGTGTTTGTGTGCATGCTTTATTTCCGTCTGTGCATGGCTTCAGTCCGTGTATTAGTATTAGATTTGATTTGAGTGTCCGTCTGCGTCTGTGTTGTGTCTGTGCTTCAGTCTGTGTATTTTCCATCGTGGTGTCTTCTGCTTTAGATGTTGTGGTTGTGCTCTCCTTGGCCCGAGCCTTTGATGTGTCGGTGTCGTGTTTGTGTATTGTGGCTGTTGTGTATTTCCCGTGTCGTGTTTGTCATGTGCTGTGCCTGTGTTTTGTCTGGTTTTATCTGTTTAAACAGTCTGGGATACGTTTGCCAAAGGTTTTATTGCACCTGTCTAATACCTGTAGATGATCTTGAATCCATTTCTACTCTATGGAGGAGAGATCATCTGAGTGCAATAAGGCTGCTGGGAAACTTGTTCCAGACGACTCTTTCTTGCCCATGATGATTTCCCCTCTAATCCTAGCTCCCCCCTTGCTCTCATGTCAAATTCCTGAACCTACTCTCTCCCGATCTCCATATTGCTCCCAAACACTCTGGAGCATCATTGGGTTACTGAACCTCAGTTAAAGCATTTTCAGCTGACAAAGAAAACCATTTGGAAGTGCAGAGACATAAGAACAAATGGCTGGAAATTATGGGGTGAACACATTTAACACAGAATGAAGGTAACACATAGAAGGGAGGTGGATAAGTATGTAAACCATTATATTATATTATTACAGTTTCCTCTGGCCATTGGCCCAACTCATAACAATATGGAGTATTGTCTTTCCCTTGGTGATGCTCTTGAATGCGTGTGCATTGGGCAATTGCATTTTTCCTTTTTTCTTTTGAATTTTCCTTTACCTTTTGCGTGAATGAGTGAAAGAAGATATTTTTATTTGTTTGTCTTTATCTGTCAGTTATAATAATACCAACCTGATGGTTTGCAAATAACATCAATTATAAGGAGAGGAGAGGGACTAGAATATAAAATATAGTGGATACAGAGGGAGTGTGGTGATATATGGGTGTGTGCAGAGGCATGCAAACACCTTGTATGTCCCAGACTACAGACACAGAGAGAAAGACTGGCGCAGTGATAGATCGTCCTGAAGAGCCCAGTCCCCCTCACTGGCCGTTAGTCAACACAGCAGTGGAAAACAGCAGCAGCATAAACCAGATCCCTGCAACAGGGTGTCTGCTTCCTCAACTAGTGTTTACTCAAGAGTGATACAGTGTCCCTTTCTGCCCTCAGCCCTCAATGTCTTCCTTTACTGCCCCAGCCCTGTGTCTTAAAGGAAAACTAAAAAATTTTTAGCTCCAGCCATCAGTTTAATCTGTCAGTGAACAGTGTACTCATTAAAGTCATTAAGGAGATCTGAAAATGCTGCAAAATTGGTCGAACAGGGACACAAAAGGTCAGACAATAATGCAGGTTGAAGCCGACAGTTTCGTCAGATAAAGTTGATATATGCAGCTTTGATGTATAAAGAGAGCTAGATACAAATTTAGTCGGCCTTGCTGCCAGTTTGTCCCAGTGGTCAACCACAGCACTGCACCAGAACAATCTCCTGTGGTCCAAAAAGCATTTTCCCCATAAACACCATCATAAATGAGACGTCTATAAAACTGCTGTTACTACTCTTCATATTCAGAATTTACATATTTGTAAAACCTTCACAGAACCTGCAAAAGGGATTATTTTTTATGTGAGTGACGTCATACTTTTTTGGCTTATGTGCTTGGCGAGCAATTTTCAGCCAAATGAATGGATGCCGTCTTGGAGTAGGAAGGAAAATAATACCCAAGAAGTAATAGACCATAGTTTTCTTCTAAAGTTCACTCCAGCTTAATTTTATTGTTCTCAGCTGTCAGAGCCAAGAACGTCCAAAAGCATTTAGAGTGATGCAGATTGGTCAGTCAGCAGCTTGGTGATATAAATCTCTCAACAACCCTCAAACTGGTCTCACAAACCATGACTCCCTGCCTGAGGGCTGATTTAATTTACACCAAAATCTAACGGTTCATCAAACACCCCCGTCCCACCCCAGCCCCTGCTGTACGACAGAATTGCGAGATGTGAGAGGTCTGTGTAAAGGCCCCGTCCCCTTTGCCACCATTAAATAGTTAGTGGGCCTGGAGAATATCCCTTATCATCCCACAGCTCTAATTACCCCTCAGTGAGTCCTTGGAGACAGATGCTCAGGGAGCCAAGCCCCATTCGTCACAGTACGGCTGCATGGCAGACTCAATATGAAAAAAAAGCAAACTGTCACACTCTGCACTGTCACATAAATTCTCCCCCGTCTCAGTTTCTCTTTTCCAGCTGCTCCCCAGCCCACTGTAGATGCAGACTACATTAGGAAGCCCATTCATGTCCAGCCACCAGCAGTTGGCTGTAATTTGTTTCGGCTAGGGGGGCAGAGTTTAATTTACATGTGAAAGGCCACGGCGTATTCAAATATTGTAACTCTCATTTTTGTCCCAGGGTTATTGATACCAGCTTCACAGAATTCAGATTAAAGGTAGAGGGGGCTTCGCTGCTATTGTACACAACTGCAGAAGTCGTGTGTGTAAAATGTCTCAGTTGGCCAGATACCAACTTTAGGAAGAAGACAGGAGAGCAGGACTCTCCTGGTCTTGCTGAACCATTAAGAACTGAATTTTCTGGCTTTTTGCAACAGTGAGATGCCTCATGGGAACAATCTGGCCTACAAAGAAAACTTACAATAGAGCCATCCCAAGTAACTATAAACTAAATGACTGTATAAATGCAGACCACACCTACAGATCAGGTTTGCTATACTGGGTTGAAAATTCCTAAAAGTCAATTCATCTTTAAAAGTGGAAATTTAAAAAATCATTGCAGGTGGCAAAATGTTTTTAGAAACAGTAAGTGAACACAGTTATGATACTGTAAGTGCTGCAAACGTATATATTCTGGTGCCCCACTCTGGCCCCCAGCACATTTCACAAATCTGCATAAGATATTTCACACATTTTAGTACAAGGGAAACAACAGGATAAAATGTAAAATGGGGCGCTTTTGTCATACGCAGGTCACTGTGTGATGACATACGGTTATTACCAGTTCAAACTGAACAGAAATGTACTTATTACGTCTCAAAGCGATGTGAAGACACGTTGAACTTCCCACTCAATGATTCAAGGAAGCCATGTCAAGACCTTTTCAAAATCTGATTAAACCTTTTTACTTTTTTCCCCCTGTGATGCCTCCTAAGCTCCACTCAACAACTTGTTTTACTCTTCTAATGTATTTTATTTACATCAATTCAACTTTGTGTTTTTTGCCTTTAAGTCATAACTTGTGTTCCTTTTCTCACTTTTTGGAACAGTTTTTACTTTGGTTGACCTTTTAAACAGCACCATTTGCTTTTCTTTTTCTTATCTTAAACACCTTGGTTATCAGCAGTTTGAGTTTGTGTGTATTTTTACTTGAAAAAGAGAGAGAGAGAAACTGAGCGACAATCAATGTGCATGCATGCGTGCATGTGCATGTGTTTTAGGAGAATGCGCAGAGTGCATGGTAACGGTGCAAGTATACTCCAAAAGAAGTGCTGGTCAAAAAGTCTGACAGCTGTAGAAAACTCCTTTGCGATGGACAATCTTTCATGCCCACTTTCTGCTGGCATTGGCTATGTGTTTATACAGTCAGTGTAAAAATGTGCACATGATGAAGAGAGTACGACCGAAATCAAGCAAATAAATCTGAATAATAGACAGATCTGCTCAATGTGCCACACAGACCAGAACAGGGAAAACAAATATCTATGCTTCCTTTACCTGTAATATTATGTCATTTTTATATATTTTAATTGAATTATTGGCAGTAGTTAAAGTTGGCTACAGATTTACTTTTGCAATTAAAAAAATGATCAGTAATTTTAGGCCTACTTTTACAGTTTCATATGCTATTAGTTCTCCAGAAGAACAACTAACAATAGTGGTTACAGTGCTTTTACTTTGTAATTTCATATCTAGTCTTCTCTTGTCTCCTTAACAAAAACCTCCGGAGCATTTAAGCACCTCTTAATATGACATAATAGTATTTTATTTTCATGCGGCCCACCACCATTAAACCTCAAAGGGTGTTTGTTGGTTCATACCAGTGGTCTTTAATGCAGCTGTTATTATGTACTGTAGAGTAACTGGAAATCCTATAATGGACTGGTGAGTTACAACCGCGAGTTAAGAGTTGAGACATGAAAACAGCTCATTTTCAAACAAAACATTGAGATCTGAAGTCACAGATTCCTGGTTTGGGATTCAAAGTCATTCTGCTGCAGAGTCGGGGGTGTATAAGACAGGGATAAAATTATCAGTATGCATTGTAATCAATGTAGGACCCTTATTAGGGCCCTGTCAGGCTCGGACTGAGTCGCAGAACTCTTCTACTGATCTCTCTTCCTCTGCCTCATAATCTAACCACCTCACTATGACGATAGGCTTCTCGCAACATCTTGTTTTAAGAAAGTCTAAACAACTTGACCTCCTCACGTGGTCGGACGATGAGTTGCGCGACCTTGCTCAGTTTGAGTATACCGCTGCCTGAACCGTATGCCTGCACATGGAAGGTTGCTGTGAGTTGCATATGTGTGTGTTGAATGTGAGCGTGCGTGTTATGCACCTGCATGTACTGCGTGTGTGTGCGTGAGTGTGTGTTTGAACATGTGTGAGGCAGCATTAGGCAGTGGAGTAACTGAAGTCAGTTTTATAATCTCTCTTTTGACTCGCCCTGACTGATGAGCGCATCTCCATTAATTGCTTATATTTAATATTTATTAACGCGTCAATCTCAGATACAGCAGGCAGCTCATCATCTGGTCCCTGAGGCAGCGGATATTAACTGTTCAAGTGTGAAGCAGTATGGTAGATGTATTTATTTGTTAAATCAGAGCTGTCTGTACATGGACGTCTGTGTGGGTCCCCACTCTGCCGCTTCAGTATAGACAACGTGATGATGGAAGGTGTGTGTGTGAGAGACGGGGGAAGGGTCTGACTCAGCAAAGCTGTGCAGATGAAGATGCCATCATTCTGTCAACAAGAGTGTGGAGGAAGATACTGTACACACATCCACTGAGGCATACGTTCAGTGAAGCTCCCCAGGCGCATTTATTTATCATCACCGCGCTGAAAGACGTCCTCCCTTCTTTCGGCTGTGCTGTTTACCTCTTTGCTCTTTCCATCCATCTCTTCTTTCATCTTTTCATTCCCGGGCTGCTGTTGCACTGAGGCAAGCTGGTGAAATGGTAATAACATACTGTAAGCTGACATATAGACAGATTTGAAACCCAGGGCACTGAGAACAATATAATGCAGGAATCACCCATAGGGTGCTATATAGGGTTTTTTATAGTTTCAGATTTTTTAAATAAGCTTTTATAGTCTGAATAATTAAATTAGTATAAATAACCTCTATAAACAACAAACCTTATAGAAATGCAGAGAAGTTTACTGTTTAAGATTTACATTTGCTTGTAGTATTATAATAACTTAAGTTAATGGTTTCTTATCAAACATTGTTCAATTGATTAATTGTTATCTGATTTTTGAACTTTCAAATATCAATATCGGCCTCAAACATCCAATATCAGTTACCAGTTTGGCTGTAATCTGCAGCGCACCTGTATTCTTGTGTAATAGCACAAGATTTTTCACCTTTTTAAAACCAACCACTAAGATACTTTTTTGTTCATCCCTCACATTCAAAGGGATGCAACGTCTTTCTCCCCGTTTGGCACAAATGTCAGCGATCATTCAAGAATTCTAGATACCAACTCCTCTAATTTCTCCTCTGACGTGGGATTTGCTCAATAATTCAATGTAAAGCAAATGCTGAATTTGAGTAAAGAGTGGTACCCTGTTTCTGTGCTGGAAAATGTTTCCAATATTGCAACCGTTTAAAACCATTGCTTTTACCATCATCATACACTGAACTCAGCAGGCATGTTGTCGGAGGATCATCTGTGAGTCCATTAAAATGCGAGAAATTGTTAACGGAAATAAGAATTAGACGAGGTAAGCCTTTAGCGTTCTAACAGAGTCATGTCGACAGTGGCAGGTAGAGTTTGTGTCTCGTAGTTTCAGGACAGTACATTACGACTGAATAGAGTCTGAAAACTTGGGCCGCTTCAGCTCCGCGTCTATTAACCAGACTGATTGAATTATGGTCTGGCTGTTCGGATCCTGTCTGATGCTGACTCAAGGCCAGTTGTGACTGATGGTTAGAGCCTTTGTTTTAAATTATGGAGTGTGTGTTCTCAGCGAGTGCTCAGATGTACTGCATACATACAAGAGAGGGAGAGATGGAGAGTTGTGAGGACAGATTCTGTCCACAGTGGTGCTCTTTCTCTCTCCTCCTGCACATCTTCATTCTATTTCCCCCTCGCTATCTCTCCACTTATGAAGATTAACGGGAGCCTGGCCCTGCGCTGACATATCGCTTCTGTCATTCTTCTCTATTGCCTTCATCTTTTCCTGCTCTGCTTCTTCGCCTGAGTATTTCTAACACCCTGTTTTTGTCTTCCACAGGTCATTCCGGCTTTGTCACGTTGAGGCGCATGAGAATTTGCTGAGGCGTCTTTATGTACTGTATGTATGATGATATGTATATATGGGAATGAGCCTGTGTGTGTGCTCTGACATGTGATGTGTAATCTGTCTGCAGAGTGAAGGCAGTTTTAACACCCGCTGCTGTTAATGCCGAGTTAAACCTCTCCTCTGTCAGTTCAGAGGCCAGAAGAGCTGAATGTAGCTTGTGAGGAGGAGCCGAAGCACAGGATAAGGAGTTGAAAGTGTGTGTGTGTGTGTGTGTGTGTGTGTGTGTGTGTGTGTGTGTGTGTGTGTGTGAGGTTTATGCCAGGGCTGCAGTAATCAGTCCGACCCAGCCCATACTCTCTTTGAAGCTGCTGCAGGCCAATACTGCAGAGCATCATGCTGCCACTAGAGGGCCATTATGCCAAAATGAAATAGTACAAGGTCACATAAAAGTAGATAGTATATTTTATATTTATAATTTATAATAGCTATAAATATGAATACACAATCATTTTTGTCCTGGGAGTGTCTTTATTTCTCCAAATGAATTAATGAGTTGGCTACCATTCCCTCTGTTGGCCTGGAGAGTGTGGAGACGACCATGTGCCCTCTATAATTCATATGTCTCCAGCCACTTCTTTTCACCTGACAGTAAGGACCTGGTCCAGCAGGGTGAATTGCACAAGCCGTTTCATGCTTTCCTCCCTCTGAATACTCAATATTGCAGCAACATGGACATGATCCCTAGCTGGCTTCCCACACAGGAACCGTTCATTCGGGTCATTCGAGCATCAAACAAAGCTGGAAGAAGCTGCAGCGAACTGTGATATAGAGGTGTTGGATGAGAGATTGTTGTCTGTGCCACCTCGATATCCCTATTGTTTTTTTACTCTTAAACCATGGATTTCTACATGTTCCATCTATGTAGTGTTAGGCAGCATGTAAGTGTGTGAGAGGCAGTGAGAGAGAGAGAGATGGGGGCCAGACGAGGGCCAAGAGTGTGACAGGTTGAAGAAAGACAGCTGACAGACTATCAGTGTTTATGTTGATTCCTCCCCCACCTTTTCAACTCTAGTCTCTGTTCTCTGAGACATCAGGACATGGGCAATAAACCACCATAAGCAGCGCACGTGGACAGCTGTAGCCCTTTATCCTGCCAACAAGAGGGGCTGGACACAGGGTGCAGAGGGCACGTCTGTCCCAAACCTAAATCAGCCCTGTTACAAAACCGGAGTGTGGCCTATGCTTTATAATGACCTGCAACCTCCCTGAGCCACATACTCTGACAGTGAGTGAGACTCCTGCCTGTGTAAGAGTTTGCCATAGTGTACCACAATGCAGGCCTGATGACTTTCTGTGTGCCATGTTCCTTGTCTCGGCCAAATATTTTCTCAGGTAAAACAAAAGTATCACTTGAGTTTTGTATCAGATACTAGTTTAGTGTTTTAGGTGTCAGAATTAAAGATCCTCTCCAGACATGTTTTAAGACATAAAAACAATCTGCGAGACGCAGGTTGTTTGGGTTTTTCTATTTTCGAATAGTTCAATTAGCTAGTTAAAAATTCTGTAAGGTATATATTGGACCAAGATTGGCTTCCGACTTAGTACACGTGTTAAACTCAGATTTATATGTTATTATTTATATAAACACCTCCAAAGAAAACCTTGTCATCACTCACTTTGTTCTGCACCTTAAGTAGGTCTTATCAATTAGGACTTGATAAGTTATGATTCTTCTCCTCAGATGAATTGAGTTACTCTCTGCAGGCTGAGCCAAAGGAGGTTTATGCCAGAAGGAAAGAGTTGCAGTCCCCTTTTCGTGGAAGGCCACAGGATAATTTGTCATGTCTTCATGGACATTAGTGTCCGCGGTCCCCTGCCCCACATTCTTTGGCAGTGGAGCTCTCATCACTGTCCAAACTCAATACTGTGGACAGGACAGACATCCCACGTGATGTTTTTGCCCAGGTCACGGTCCAGTGGCACTGAGTAGTGCGTAGCCTTCTTTCTACATTGCCCCCTCCTTCCCCTCTCCTACAAGCATTTATCTCTCTGCATGGTTTTGGCAGCGATGTGCTTTTCCCAGCATTTAGCCAGGAGAGGGAGAGAGGAGGGGAGAGGTAGAGAAAAGGAGGCCTTTTCAAGCAGGGAATGACGGACGCTTTATTAAAAGAGGCAGGGCCTTTTGAGAGACTGGCCCCTCCGTTCTCCCCCCACCCCGTGTGTCTGGCCCATTGTCACGGGGCGGTGGCAGCAACCCCCCCCTCTGCCAGGCGCTTTGTCACTGTAAGTCACCTCACAGACTGAAACAGACCCGCTCTGAAAAAACACAGCCATTCTCCACAGTAACTCTACGCTATTCTGGTATGGCCTGCTCCGTGAAAAAAAATGATTGTCTGGCTGTCACAAAACATACAGGAGACACAGAGATGGGCGTGACGTGTGGGGAAGAAGGGACAGGAGAAAGGAGGGATAAAGTGGGGTTGACACAGAGTGTTGGGGTGCAACAAAACCTGAAAGGTGGAGAGGATGGATGAGGTGGAGAGCAGAACATAGAGTGTGAAGGAGGGTAGAAGAAGGGTGAGAAAAAGATGGAGATGAAGGGAGAAAAAAATAAAAGGAGTTTGAGACGAAAAGCAAGTGAGGCTGTTAGAAAATTAAGTTAGAGAAAATGGAAAAAAGTAGCCAAAAGTGATCCAGGATGCAGGCATGGTGAGAGTGTAGGGTGCCCATTTGTTTTTTGGCTGCGTGTGAAATGTGTGTCTTTAGATACAGGCAGCATTCCTCCAGAGATAAACCCCTGGGCCCCCGTCCCCTCAACCCCCACCCTCCCCAGTCTCTCCACCCACCATGCTTACTCAAGTGTGTGTGTGTGTGTGTTCGTGTTTACGTCGGACGGGGGTCTGCGTGCCCTGTGCTGCAGCACTTGCAGGGGGCAACAGAAAAGACAGCTGTGTGTTTGAGAGAAACAGAAAACGTAAGAAAGGGAGAGTGGAGGGCCAACAGGCATGCCAGTCAAGACCGTCACTTTTGGAGTGAGTACCACCATCTCTGCTGCTCTCCGTCTCCTCTTCTACCTTCCTCCTCCTGCGCTCTCACTTCATCTCTTTTCCTGTCACTCTCTCTTGTCTCTTCATATTATCTCTCTCTACCTGTTCGCTTCTCTACCACTCTTATTTTTATTGCTGTCTTTTTTTTGCAATGTTTTGTTCTGTTATAAAATCCTTGGTTGCATTTTCTCGGATGTAACGCACCTGCCAATGCTCCCTGTCTTTATCCTTTCACATCAGACAGTAATGGGCCAATACTTCTGTCACTGGCTTTGTTCCCAGTTTTAAATCCATTTCTTTCATATTTACTTACTTTGTCTCTAAGACATGAATATTGATGTGTTAGACTCTTTGTCCATTTTGTTCAAGCTCATTTTTTTATTCAGCACATGCCTCTCTGCGCTTGCTCTCCGTTTGCTAAGTACCATTCTTGTTCTCCGTCCGTCCTCATGAACTGTTTTGGAGACTTCTCCCTGGCTCCATTTGTTCTTGTTTTCAGTCCTGAATATGCCCTCATCTTTAGTAACGAAAATGACGAAGAAAAATGAGAGAAAACATCGTAAACGTTGGTCCTGCTTAAAAAGAATATTATCTGTCACTTGTGAAATACAGACTAACTTGTTATGGTTTTAATCGAAGCTCTAAAGAAGTGATGGAGCGTTAAAAACACATAGCAAGTCATTGCTCACAGACCCAAACATAACCTGTCCCGATCAAACTCGTTAGACTGAGCCTCCCATAGCAACATGGGAGGGAGCGCGAGTATCTCTGAGAGTTGTGATGCATGTGCGTCCAAGATTAGTGTAAGTGCGTACATGTGTGGGTGTGTATCATGTTCTGTTTTTCCCCTTTAATCTTGCTTTTGACTTCATTTGTTCCTCTGTTTGATGTTCAGATTGTAGGATGTCAACCAGGATTAGCTGTTGTAAGTAAACTAGAGGTCAGTAAACTGATTAGCGGGTCAATTAATGAGATTCTTTCAGTGTGGCTTCACTGAAGACTATAGACTGTTTAATCTACTGAGCCAGCAGAGGTAATGGCAACACAGGGCACACGCTAACAAGGCCCTACTGCTTGCATGTGTCTGAGTGCTAATTTAGTTTCAACCACAGTTTACCTGCGGTGATACGAGAGGAGGTTGTGAGGTTTTTCTGTGGATGATGCAACTTGTAGAAATGTGCCTTTTGTTTTTATGGTTTATCTGTCTGAGGATGAACGGCTGCCAGTTCTACAATGCTGTCAGTAGCTGTTGTGTTTTTCACTTTTTGCAGTATTTCATTATTGTAGCATGTAAACAGACCAGCTGGCCAAAAGGAAGAGGAAAGTTACCAATGGTCAATTTAAACAGCCAAAAACACCCGTGTGTGAAGTATCAGTGAGCAGTAGTGGAAGAAGTATTTGCATCTTTTACTTGTGTAAAAGTAGCAGTACAGCAGTGTGAAAATACTCTCTTACAAGTCCTACATTCAAAAGTTTCTGTAAAAGTACATAGGTATTATACTAAAGTATCAAAAGTAAGTGCTTATGCAGAATTACTTTACATGTATTATATATTTAGATTATTATTACTGATGCATTGACATGTAAGCAGTATTTTAATGTTGTAGCTGGTCAACATGGAGCTAATTTTGACTACTTTTATATACTGTTGGGTAGTTTAATCTATAACAAAACACATTGTCTAATGGTTGTTGGTAAAATCTTAATCTGAAAAAGTAACTAGTTACTATAGCAGTCAAATATTCGTAGTGGAGTGAAAAGTACAATATTTCACTCTCTTCACTAAAATGTAGAGGAGTAGTCGTGTAACGTATCATAAAATAGAAGTGCCTCAACATTTGACTTAAGTGTAGAAATTGAATAAATGTGTAGTTACTTTCCACCACTGCAGGTGCAATACTGAAGCATCATTCAGTTTACAGTGCCGATATTATTAATTAATAACTTTATTTATGGTTATATGAAGTTTAAATGTTTATTTTTACAGTGTTAGACTTTGATTCTATAGATCTCAGATGAGAAGTTCATGAGTTGCTTAAATTCTTATATATTATATATCCTTTCTGTCCCTCCAAACGGTTATATTCAGTACAATTATTGTTGCATTAATGTGCAGTAAAACACAGGATGTTTACCATATCTTGATCCTATCCTCCATAGGTTCCAAACCCTATCTCCTCCCTATGGCTTTCACCCTCTTTGTCACCCCACAAAAGATCCCAAAAAACCATGACAATCTCATCTTCAAGCGCAGAGGCTGCAGCGGCGCCAGATATAAAGAGACAATCAATGAGGACGGCAGGGACAAACAGTGGGATGCAGAGAGGGGGAGGCTGGGAGTGTGAGAAAGTAAATAGTAAAAATGGGGCAAGACGCTTCGCCACATACAGGGAATGGAAGCAGACAGACAGACAGATTTACATACAGACAGACAGTGTTGAGTGGGGGAATGTAACAGCTTCCTCCCCAGTGCACTGCTTGCTTGCTTCCTGTAAATGTGTCCATAGCTGAACGCTCCCACGGGTCTCAGTCTGACTGCCTCTACACTTACTACGTCTCAGTAGCCGGAAACAGCCCGCTGCCTGCTCAACCTCCTCAAGCAGCCTGAGAGATGAAGGCAGAGATGGAGGCCCGAGAAAAAAAAGGACAGAGAGGAAAAAAAAAATCAATTGCTACAACAAATGCAAGTCAGCAGAAAAGGGTGATGAAATGGCTGTTTAAGCACTCTGCAGTAATTTCCATATCCGCCGTTCAGTGTTCCCTTAAAATGTATAGAAACCGCCCAATCACAGTTAGTTTAAATACATTGAGATATTGAGTTTAGCGAGGAGAAAACAGCACACATTACCCAGAGTTTGGTGTGCTTGCACAATTTATGTTGTTTAAAGTTCAGGAAATTATTGCAAGTAAAGCAGGACTCGTGACATGCTGAACATACGTATGCACCTTGTTTTCACCTTTCTGCTGGGTGTACAAATAGCTGTGGTGGCTCTTCAAATATTTATGATTTGCACCTGGTGCTGCGTCGGCAAATTCATGTTGTTGTTGTAGAGAGAGAGAGAGAGAGAGAGAGAGAGATGGTCTCTGTCTGTGTGTTGTGGAGTTTATGTTAATTTTAATAGAAATGCTGAGATTCTCTGAAGCAAATAATCATTCCATATCCAGGTGAAATCAGCCTGGATCTTTGGCAGAGAGATTCTCCCATTGACATTCGGTGGAAGAGCTCCAGGATTTGTCTCTTGATTGTATTAGCAAAACGGTCTTGGCTCTCTCCTCTGTAGCAATGAGACCTGCTCAGACGTAGACTAACCTGTCTAGACTGTTTCGAAGGACATGACAAACTTATACCAGAGGTTCTCAAGATAAAGCTGATGGGTCAGAAGATGATTAAAGTGATTAGAAAGAATCCGTATGTGAAGCAACAATTCATTGAGCTAGAGATGGTGGAACATTGCCGGTGGAGTCAGAGGCAGCATCCTTTACTAAAATCACAAAAGAAATTCCCTGTCTACTTGCAACTGACATAGTAATAGAGACAGTTAAACAAATGCTCTGTTGCTGAGGTGCAGGGACTCTAGTGATCTTTGCTATCACATCAACAAAAGCAGACGCGAAAGAGGTTACTGTGATTGCAATTCAGCATTACAGGATCTGTGAGTAATCCTGCAACAGTGTGCATGCAGCCACTGCAAAGAGAGAGAAGGGGAGCAGTTTACACAAAGATTTAATCCAGATGGAGAGATAGCATACAGAAGTTATAGCAGCCATTTTCAAGCCCGCTGTGGAAACATAACAGCGTGTTCTCAAAGCCTGGTCTTTACAATTAGATCACACACACAGTTTTAAGACCGCTAGAGTCTACTCTCTACTCTCCTGTATTGCTGCCTTCCCATTCATGCCTCACATTGTATTACCCCCCCCCCCCCCCCCCCACACACACACACACACACACACACACAGACACACACAGACACACACAATCACACACAAATATACACATTCAATCGGATTCCTTTCAGAAACGGCACAAACACACACACAGTCGATCTCTTGTGAGAATGATGGTTCTTCAGGTGTAGTCGTCCGCGGCAGAGGATCTCCGTGGCCATGGCTGTTGATCTCAGGCTTGCCTCCTCGTGCATACGTACACATGCATACGTATACATTGAGTTTTCGAACACTGCAGTCCACCAGCGAGGGTGGTGATGTCATTCAGTCTGCTGCAGCGCCAGCAGAGGAGGCAAGTGAGGGGAGGGAGGGGGGGCAGGACGTAAGACGCAAGGGATAGAGAAGGGAAGGAAGGCAACAGGAAAGAAAAGCTGAGATAAAGACGAGGAGAGGGGAGTTCAGGGCAGAGGATTTTCTGTGATGAGATTGGGGAATAATTTTACTTGGTAATTTTGAGCTTTTATGAGGAGCCTCGCTCTGTCTCAGCCTGAGGACAGTTGCACGACAATGTGTGTTGATATTACTAATGTTGAGCAGGTTGTCTCTTTCTTTGGCTCCAAACAGGATGATTAATGGGCTCGCTCGTTTTTTGCTCAGCCCCAGAGCATGAAGCTTGTCAGCTCTCTGTGGGAATAATCAGAGAGACCCACATTCATCTGAAACATGCTGGAGTCCAGCAAGACGTAGCAGAGGAACCACCACAGAACATTTTTAGACTGTGACATGTGCACTGCACCTGTTTGTGTTGAGTTAGTGGACGGGGTGTGGCCCCGCTGCATCCTTATCTCACCACGCCACACACTCACTTCTTGACGCAAGCAGATACACACAGAAACATGCAGACACACACATAACAAGGCAGGAAAGTAAATTTGTGGTAACCAGCGACATCTTGCTTGAGTCTTTGATTCTACTCTCTGTGGTCTTGTAAACTTCTGCAGGCTGTTTCTGGCAGGGCAGTGAAGTGAGTCCGGGGGGGTGGGCAGCCAGTGGAGGGGCCTCTGTCAGGGTCACCATGGTGTTACCATGCCACCATTTGCTGTGGGATCATGTATATTGTGTTAGGTTGTGTGTGTCTGTGCATCAGCTGTATTTGCACCTACTTTGATGGACGGATTTTTCTCATCCCCATGGCAGAGTCTGCAAACATTTCATGCAACAGAGAGTGTATATACCTGTATAAAAAGATACAACTTTTCAGGTCTTCCTTTTTTTTCTCCTATGTAAAATACCTCTATGTTTAACAAGCCTCTGTTATTCAACATACTTGCCATTGAATCTTCCACTAGTAAATAGCCTGCCTGCAGTATAAACAAGTCTTGTGTAACTCTTTTCCACTTGGTCTCTTGTTTTAAAGCTAAATGGACTCTCAAACACACAGCACATGTGTGTCCAGCCATACATGTTCACAAAGATAAGTGTGTGGCTGGTGTATCTCAGTATGGTGATCGTAACTCCAGTGACAGGTGTGTGTGTGTGTGTGTCTGTGCAAGGATGGGAGGTGTTCTGGGGTCAGTTTGTAGCTCTGCAGCCGTCTAGAGGGAGGAGGTTTGTGGGGTTTAATCTTCAAAGTTAAAGTCCGTGGGAGAGGGAGAACATGGCTTACCAAGACAGCTTGGCAACTGTGAGTAAATAAAAGCATTAATTGAGACACTGAACAGACCAAACTAGAGACAGTAATCTAGAGACTTTACAATATGTGCTGAAATGCTCTTTTATGGTTTTATATCTTTTGTTTCAAGTGTTTACTGTATCTTCACATTTAAGTAATTATATGAATATCATATAGTAGATTTATAAATCCATTTTTTTGCTTTTACAGTACGCCCCGTGTTTTGTTTTGTTTTCTCTTTGTGTGTGGGAACATCTAATCAGTGTTTAGCCTGTCAGCGTGCATGTGTGTGTGTGTATGAGTGTGACTCAGAGGCGTCGTACTGCAGAGTAGTTCCTCTCAATTGTCTGTGAGCAAAAAGCTAAAAACAAAAACATCTTTTGGAGAGAATGACAATGACTCAGAGGCAAGTGGCACTCCACATGAGTCAGTGTACTCAGCTCAAAAGCCCAGGATTTATTACTTTACTCACAGGATGCTGCAGACTGCATGAAGTTCATCTGATAAGTAGAAACTTTGCCATTGCATAAATTCCATCTCTATACGAGATATGCGGAAAATAATCACAGACTGCCAGATACTGTTTTGCTACTTCAATCAGATGGAAGTTTTCTGTTTCCCTGCCGTTGCCCCTACCTTTTTTTTTTTAGTGACCTCTCTCTTTGCACAGCGCTGTGCCATTGGTGTCATGCTGAGTGTGTGTTGTGTCACTTGTTGCTATGCCTCTACCTCAGGCATGTGGATTCTTTCTCTTTTTTTTCCTCCCTCTCTGTCAAAAGACGACCAACAACCCTGTCACAACAATAGACAACACAGCTTATGTGTGTGTTATGAAGTCGAGAAAAGCAGCTTCCATGTTGTGTGTGATGGCAGCATTTGGTGTTTTTCTTTTGGATCAGAAAATGCTGCTGTGTGAGGTTTATAAATGAATTTATTTCCCTGCATTTGTGTGAAAACACATAGCGAATGATTGGTTGGCTGATTGTTTTCCTGACCGGCATGTTGAGATAGCTGGTTAGATGTAGGGAGGGGATGGGCATGGGGGAGAGAGGAGATTATGTAAATGAAATGAAAAAGTGCAGGGTTTGCTGCAGTCGAGTTTCTCCCTGTGGTTCTCCCTTGGTCGCTCCGGCTTCTCCTCCTCTCCTCTCCCCCGCTCTCCCCCCATGCCGCATGAGTGATCCTGTTTCAGCAGCACCCCTGCCTGCCTGGGAGAGGCATGAAGGCCCTCAGACACAAACAAAACACAGACAAAAACACTAGACGTGCCATGTGCCGGCCCGTGAGCCAGAACTCACCAAACTCTCTCTCTCTCCTTTCTCCCTTCACCTTGTGTCTCTTTCTCTCTCTTTCAATCACACACACACACACACACACACACACACATAAACTCAGAGTCCAGACAAAGAGCCAACAGTCTGCTGTCGGTATTATCACACTCACCTTATCACCTGAGTACAGACCAGCGGATTGACTTGTGGACACATTTCTAGAGGTTTTGTTTGGAAGTTATTTGGGAGTTTGTGTACTTCACCTGCGTGCCCACACACTCTAACACACACATTTTCAAGGTGCAGATGCAAATTTTCAAACTGCACTGTCCAAAATCTCAAGGGCGGAGTGACATGAGAGGAAAACTGATGGATCACTGCTGAACGCTTTCAATGCCTCTAAAGAGAAATTAACCAAACTCTGTCTCCCACTCCATTTCCCCTCTCCACTCCTCTACTTTATGTGTCTCTCACTTTCTCTCATACCCTTCATCCCCCTCCTCTTTCCCTCTCTCTGTTCCTCTTGCAGGCAGATGCTGGCAACAGTTTTCTCCGAGCGGCCCGTTCTGGCAACCTGGACAAGGCCCTGGAACATATCAAAAATGGCATTGATATAAATACAGCCAATCAGGTGAGAGAGCTGCACATTCCCCAGAATGAGTTGGTTGAAGTTATAGCTTCTCATCTAACGACAAGCCAGCGATTTGTATTCATACTGCACTTGCCATTCTTGGCTTTTTATTCATGTCAGGTGAATTTGCTGATCTGCAAAACTGATCTTCAATTGTCCTGCGTTATAGTGCTTTGCAAGAATAGAAACAGAAATATTTGAGTATTTATGAGTATTTATGCCACCAAGGGCCCACTATCAAATCCTGACAGGATCCTGTCTCCCTATCTGCTTTCTAACTGATTAAATTAAAATCCAGGAGGTGGGTGAACTGCCCCCCTCTCATTCAAAAAAAAAGAACAGCAGTGTGTGAATGGAAAAGGCAATACAATTTAGCTAATGGCATTCACATACAGTGAAATGATTAGCCATTTCTCATTGTGATCAGGTCTAAACACAAAAATGACCTGCAGTACTACAGAAAAGTTATATAAGAAATATACTGTTTCATTTGGGATCGAATGCATAATGGTTTTCTGCTCAAATATCATCCATCTATACCACCATTTGTTGTATTATTATTTCTCTTTAAATGTGTTTGGAGTGTCTCGTGTGCACGACGTGTTTGACTTGATTGCTGTGCTGTTATGTTCCCATTTGTCTGCCTGTGCACTCAGTCATGCACATACAGAGCAGTGCAGGTAGACTGTTAATCAGTATTCGAAGGTGGCAGGTAGAGTTTCCAGGGCCTCCAGGGAAGGTGACAAGGGGCTTCTCCTTCGCCCTGTCTCTTCCATCCTGCCTCCTTTACTCTGACGGTTGTTCCCTGAGTGTCCAGGAAGAGGCAGCGTTAGTGGGCTAGGACTGCTGCCCTCAGGCTACTGAAACTTGGCCAAAATAGTATGTGTGTGTGTGTGAGAGAGAGATTCCTCTAGCTCATTAATCTAACTTAGTCATGGTTTCCCTTCCATTCACTGATGCTGTCCTCAACATTTTGTAATTATTGCTGGTAATGCTTCTGTCAGGGTTTCTATAAGGCCCATTTTTTAGGCCCCATAATAGACCCCACATAACAACAGATTTATTCTTGTAAAGTGATGCTGTACTGTGGCCATTACTGGTAAACTGCTCCACAATGATGAAGGGAGACACCCCATGGATTAAATATATAATTACATGCAGAAATACAGTCTGATACCAGAAAGTTTGTGACTTGAAACTTGAATTCTAATTATTAATTTCATTTCTTTGTTTTGTTTATATTCATCATATGATATTGTATTATTTTCATTGTTTGGTGTTAATGGTGTTTGAGTTAAAGTGATAATCCACAACATTCTCTATTCACTTGAATTAGACGACACATTGCTTGTAGTTATGCTCTTAAAGCCCCTATATGTAGAATTTTTATGTGATTATAGCATCTTTCAAATTAATCTGGTGGGTTTTTTTGTTTAGAAAAATGAAACATTTCTTGTGAAAAAAGGTGCAGTCTACTGAAAGTGTTGCTTTCAGTCAAGCTACACAGTCTTTTTTTATGCTACCACTGCAGGGCAGCAATGTTAGGAATTTTTTAATTCTACACATAGTGGCTTTAATGTTGCCCGGGCCTAAGACACCAAATGTAGGCTACAGCCTGTTATATTTATTCACATTCTTACATGTATTGTTAACACAGGTCTTGTATTGTAAAATAGTTGCACATATAGTTTTTAAATAGTTTATTTCCCTTCCAAATTTGACACTTCACTTGACTTTTTAAAAAAAGTTGTGGATTGTCACTGAAACCACGGTGGTGAGAGTATTGTTGTTCTGGTTGTGTGACTGTTAGTCCTGATGCTGTTCAGCAGTCTGTCCTGTACAGTCTGACGGGAGTTTGTCCAGGTGGAGGCTTGACTGTGGCAGTTGTGTTTCCTTGTCTGAGTGGATACCTCTGCCATGGCTCGCTCACCAGCACACTGCCTCACTCCTGCCCTCCCTTCACTGTGTTTTCCCTCCTCTTCTATCCCTCTCAACCTAACAACTTCTCCACTGTCCTCTCTCCTCCTGTTTGTGTACTGTTTTCTAACTCGCCTCCCTTTTTTCTTTCTTACTTTTTCCTCCCCTGTTGCCTCCCTCCCGTCCCCTCCCTCTCTTCTCTGTCTGCAGTAGAGTGATGGTGTGCTGTGGTCTCCCCACTCAGAGGAATAATATCAGTGGTGTGGGAAAGGTCCAACCTCACATGTCCTGTGCGGCTGAAGGAAGGCTGTGTGAGGTCAGACCTATCCCACACGGCTCGTATTCTTCCCAGCCACGAGACCAGCGGCCTGCCATCCCCCTCCCGTCCTCCTCCTCCCCCTCCTCCTCCTCCTCTCCCCCTCATTAATCAAATGAAAATGTTCACATCCTGATTTTCATCCCTATAGACATTGTTTTCGCTAATGACCCCTTTGATTCTGAGAGTACTGCATGCGTGGTGTCCAGTGTAAGTATTTGCCTGCTTTGGTTTGTGAGTGCTTCAGTCACTGGGATAAAAAAAACCCAGTTGTTTCAGTTGGCATGGCCTACATATGTTTATTTTGTGTATATGTGTGGTTATTTCTTTTAGATTAGGAGATCTAAATTGATTGTGTTCATAGTGTGTTTAGGACCCTTCAGTATGAGGTCTACTCTGCTCTCTCACTCAGAATGGGCTCAACGGGCTGCATCTGGCCTCGAAAGAAGGCCACGTCAAAATGGTGCTGGAGCTACTCCACAATGGAATCGTACTGGAGACCACGACAAAGGTAAGCCCCCCCCCCCCGCAAAAAAAGTCCTACAATCTTAACTCCTCAGGAAATCACATATCTCACTTCCTGCCAGTAGCCCAGGCAACAAATAGTCCTGCACATAACCCCCTGTTCAACCACAATGTGTTGGTTTGTGTATGGATGAGTTTCAGATGTGCTGGTAGTTGGATTGTGTTACCTTTGGACTGAGCAAGCTGTTTCCTAAAATGTTGAACTATTCCTTTAACATTTTCCTCATTAAAACAACTGTTGAATTGTGTCTTTTAATAAGAAATGAAGGCTTTTATTGGGGCTGGGAATCAAACTTCGTACCAACCAAAAGGTGTATCAAAAGTATTGAGAGTTGGCATGTACTGCTTGCTCAAATACGTACTTTTCTTTACTTATTCTTAGATAGTTCCTGATAAACTAGCATCAACAGTACTATACTACACCACGATGATACTCAGCCCTATTTCCATGTGAAATGATGTGCTTTTTTTGACTTGTTAAATGTGGTCACATGTAAATAAATCATTATTCATCTAGATCTGTGTAACGTCACAATACAACATGAAAGATCTGTCCGTATATGAACCCTAACATGTCCAAAAACCATGCACTTTGCACTTTGAATATACATGTGCTCTTTGTTAGTGCTCATTATGACTGTGTATCTGTGTTTAAACAGAAAGGGAACACGGCCCTGCACATTGCAGCCCTGGCAGGGCAGGAGCAGGTGGTCACAGAGCTGGTTAACTACGGGGCCAATGTCAACGCTCAGTCTCAGGTGAGACTCAGTGCTGCTCTCACTGCGGTGATCACAGGACACACTCAGTGAGCTTTACTGTGAAACCATTGTAGTAACTATTGCAATTCCATCTGTTAACATGAGTCTTTGTTCCTATATTTCTGTGTGTTGGTGTTTCCTCTCTGTGTACATCCTTGTGCGTGCATCTTTGACTGTCTTCCTATCTTTCTGTTGCTGCACTTGTGTCTGTGTGTGTGTGTGTGTGTGTGTGTGTGTGTGTGTGTGTGTGTCTGTCTATCGTGCGTCTTTCTGAGACAGAAGGGTTTCACTCCACTCTACATGGCTGCACAAGAAAACCATCTAGAGGTTGTGAAGTTTCTTCTGGAGAACGGAGCCAATCAGAGCATTCCAACTGAGGTACTGAAGAGCTGAGAGACGTTTTCAAAGACGAATCCCCCAAATTCCTCAATCCCCATCCAGACTCGCTGTGTTTCCATTCTGTTTCATTCTCATAAGCCTCTCTCCTCGCATCTCTCTAATTATCTCTCTGTGAGCCAACCAGTCTTCTAACTGTTTCCTGTGTGCTGCAGGATGGATTCACTCCTCTCGCCGTGGCCCTTCAGCAGGGACATGAGAATGTCGTCGCCCTGCTCATCAACTACGGCACCAAGGGAAAGGTCCGCCTCCCTGCGCTGCACATTGCAGCACGCAACGATGACACACGCACAGCCGCAGTGCTTCTGCAGAATGACCCCAATCCTGATGTACTCAGCAAGGTATATATTTACGTGTGTGTGTGTGTGTGTGTGTGTGTGTGTGTGTGCAGATATGGTTGTACACATATGCAGTACATAAACAGAAGATATATACATCTGTGTTTGGTGTCCTTGTTTTTTAAAATGCTAGTGTAATGAGAGTGACATTTACTCACCCTGATGTGTTCCGGCAGACTGGATTCACACCCCTCCACATTGCTGCACACTATGAAAACTTGAACGTAGCTCAACTGCTGCTCAATAGAGGAGCCAATGTCAACTTCACCCCAAAGGTAGGGAATAACTTAAGTTGTTAGAAGGTTAATCTCCGTCGTTGCTGTCTGTTCTCCCTGTGTTGTGCCCGTCTAAGTGCGTCTGTTTCTCTCTTCAGAACGGTATCACTCCTCTGCACATTGCAGCCAGACGGGGGAATGTGATCATGGTCCGGCTCCTGCTTGACAGAGGGGCTCAGATTGATGCCAAGACCAAGGTGCGATAGACATCCATCCTACCATTTCACAAAATCTGATTCCCTTACTGTCTTTGTTTTTGATTTGATGCATCATTAACTAAATCGGCAACAATCGTCTCACTCCAGGACGAGCTGACTCCTCTGCACTGTGCTGCCAGAAATGGTCATGTCAGGATTATAGAGATCCTGCTGGACCATGGAGCCCCCATCCAGGCAAAGACCAAGGTAATCCACCCAGATACAAGTAAAGACAATTCTTCACTTGAACACCATCTGGTTTGGGAATGAGTGCAAATCAGTGAGTTGTTTTAAGTAAATGAAAGTCAAAGTTTGTGATCCATCAGCCAAACACAACAGATTCCTCTCGCTGCTGCTTCTTTCTCCGATTGTTTGTTTTCACTACAAGACAAGTTGCTTCCTGTTTTGAAAGGGATGAGACAACACATTTTCTTTTTTTCCCTTTTTTTTGGCAGAATGGCTTGTCTCCAATCCACATGGCAGCACAGGGGGACCACATGGACTGCATCAAGCAGCTTCTGCAGTACAACGCAGAGATTGATGACATCACACTGGACCACCTGACCCCTCTGCATGTGGCGGCACATTGCGGCCACCACCGCATGGCCAAAGTACTGCTGGACAAAGGGGCCAAACCCAACTCTCGGGCGTTGGTCAGTGACAAACACTAATTTATCAATTCATAACAAGGCAAAGTTGCTTTTAATCTTTGTGGTGATGATAATCGTTCCTTTTTTACAGAATGGCTTTACTCCTTTGCATATTGCTTGTAAAAAGAACCACATGCGTGTGATGGATCTCCTGCTGAAACACTCTGCATCATTAGAGGCTGTGACTGAGGTGAGGGATCATGGGGAAAATAAGGTTGCCTATAACATTATATTGAATATGATTGGCATGCATTTGTAATATTCTTCTCCTCATCTGAACAGTCTGGCCTGACTCCCTTGCATGTGGCATCATTTATGGGTCATCTCAACATTGTGAAAATCCTGCTGCAGAAAGGAGCTTCCCCCAGCGCCTCCAATGTGGTGAGTTTCCTTCTGAAATCTCAAGACCAGCACAGATCACCAAATCACCTCTGTACTGGTGATGTTGTTGTTGTAATACTGATAGATCTGAGTGTGTGGTTTGCCTTTCTGTGTGTGAGTAGAAAGTGGAGACTCCTCTCCATATGGCATCTCGGGCGGGACACCATGAGGTGGCAGAGTTTTTACTGCAGAACGCAGCACCAGTGGACGCCAAGGCCAAGGTGGAGATTTCACAGACTGCAGCACAATCCACATATGTACTCATGCATAAAGATTCCTCATATTAGACATTGATTAAATACTCTGAACGCATCATTCTTTATCTGATACAAGTGATAATTTAGAAAGTTGGTTCAATAACTAATTCCTGGCAGTTAAAGCAAACAGAGCTTTGTATCCAAATGCGAATTTCCCTTCTACACACCACAGCCTCATTTTACTGTTACAAGTGGAGATCATGGTGGAGAAACTGAGAAACTAACCATGATGATTACTGGAACTGGAGTTTCATGCATTACATTTCATAATTACTCTCCCCGGCCAGGATGACCAAACACCTCTGCATTGTGCTGCTCGGATGGGCCACAAGGAGCTAGTGAAGCTGCTGCTGGAGCACAAAGCCAACCCCAACTCCACCACAACAGCAGGGCACACACCCCTACACATCGCTGCCCGGGAAGGTCATGTGCAAACCGTGCGCATCCTACTGGACATGGAGGCTCAGCAGACCAAGATGACCAAGGTAAAGCCTGCCTGCTTACCCTTTGCTGAATTCTGCTGCAGCCTTCGTCTGTCTAGAAACTGTCAGCCCCCATAGCTGTGATCCCCAACCTGATATTGTGTCCACTTCCTCGTTGGTGCTTCTGTAGAAAGGCTTCACTCCGCTCCATGTGGCCTCCAAGTACGGCAAGGTGGATGTAGCAGAGCTGTTGTTGGAGAGAGGAGCCAACCCTAATGCTGCTGGGAAGGTAAGAGAAACAGAAAGGGGCCTGACTGTATCGAAGAAAGAGTCAAAAGATGAATAAAGCTACAACAGAACTTTTGATTCTGTTTTTGCAGAATGGTCTGACTCCGCTGCACGTTGCTGTACATCACAACAACCTGGATGTTGTTAACTTGCTTGTCAGCAAAGGAGGGTCGCCACACAGTGCAGCCAGGGTAAATAAAAAGAAGAGATACACACATCATCATCATGAATAGCATGCATGTAAACATGTTTTTTCTAACCACACCTCGTGTCTGTGTGCTCTAGAATGGCTACACTGCCCTCCACATAGCATCTAAGCAGAACCAGGTGGAGGTGGCGAACAGCCTGCTGCAGTATGGAGCTTCAGCCAATGCTGAGTCACTGCAGGGAGTCACACCTCTCCACCTGGCCTCGCAGGAAGGAAGGCCCGACATGGTGTCCCTGCTCATCTCCAAACAGGCCAACGTCAACCTGGGAAACAAGGCAAGAAACACATAGATGATTAAAGGATGACTGGCCATGGGGCAAGAAGTTTAATTGTCTGTTTAAACTAAAACTAATCTGTTGTGTTTGATGTGTTTGACCTTTGTCTTCTGAATCTGGTTGCCCCCAGAGTGGATTAACCCCACTGCATCTGGTGGCACAGGAGGGACATGTTGGCATCGCAGATATCTTGGTGAAGCAAGGGGCCTCAGTCTACGCTGCCACGCGGGTAAGAACTTTTCAGTCTCATGGCAAACCTGCAGTCAGTAGTCAGTAAACAATAGTTTGAACTACTAAAGAGCTTCACCTTGTTGCAGGGTTATCAAAACCATATCAGTGTAGAGACTACTTGTGCCATCCCCTTTGAGCCATAGCAGATAGTGTCTTAAGTGCTGTAGCATTAATAGCCTGATGATCTCATAGCAGAGGGTTATGTTACCATCAATACATGGACGACCCTTGAGGGGCTCAGATCCCTTAGACCTCTAGTGCTTAGAGCAGCTCTACAGCAGCGTTTCGACATGGACTCGTGTCAGATTAATACAGATAATAGTTAGTAAGGTTTCATTCATGTGTGTAATTATATAATATGGTCAATACAGCAGCACCACAAACCAAAGCCCCAAGAATTACCATAGAGTTGAAATAACACCTCTTTGGCACAGCCTTGACAAGATTAGAGTGTTTTAGGCTTCACATAGGTGGTAGCATTTGTTGAGGGGCTCTTGTACTGGATTGGATGTCATGGTGTTATTATTGGTATTGGCGTTCCCATCCCATACACCAGAAATAATTTGCATCCTCTCTTGTTTGTTCCTAAATTGCAGTCTGAATGAAATTTTTATCACTGTTCTGTTCTCAGCATAATTTTACTATGAGGATTTGAACCATTAGTCTATGAAATATTCATGATCCATTCAACCCTAAATAGGATAAAATCCACATAATGTGTTCAAATTAAAAGGTCATTAAGACTCTAAAGTTATGCGACTGGTGTGAGTTTGTGTTTTAAGACTTTTTTTTCTTTCTCTCGCTGTCAGATGGGTTACACCCCTCTCCATGTAGCGTGTCACTATGGCAACATCAAGATGGTGAAGTTCCTCCTGCAGCAACAGGCCAATGTCAACAGCAAAACAAGGGTGAGTGCCTCCCTCTGGTTTTAGATGAAACTACAACAAAATTAGCCGGGGCATGAGTCACACAGCTACACCGTGTCTACTGTCTCATTCATCAGGAAATACAATTACAGCACATTACACAGTTAAAAGCACAAGTCGTGGGTGTTGCAGGGTTCTCTTAAATGAGAGCTGTTAACACTGACCTTTTTATATAATGAGGAATGAGGCCATTTACCTCTCTAAAGTGTAATGTACTGCCCAAGCATTGGAGAGACTGGAAGTATTTCATTTCCAAGTCTGAGATTCAGCGTCTCCTGTAGAGGGTGGAAGTTACTCGTTTTGTTGTTTTGTTTTCTTTATTACTTGATTTAACTATAACTTTTTTAAATTTTAGTCAGAAATGTCAAAAAATAGTAAAAAACGTTCCATCACAAGTTCTCAGAGCCCAACCTGACTGACTGAGAGTCTAAAACCCAAATATATTCAGTTAATCATCATTTTCTTGCTTTAAAAAATTACTTAAACGATTAACCAGTTATTTGAATTCTTGCTGATACATTTTCTGTTGATCACTAATCAGCTCTAGTCAGATGACAATTGTCTGTTTTACTGTCAGTTTTCCTGATATGCAGTTGGCTTGATGTGATGTGCCCTGCTTATGTGCATTTAAAGAAATAAATTGATGTTTGTTAATGTACCAGCTGTTCTACACAATTCAGGAATAATTCAGAAAAAAAGATGTTGTTTAGATGTATCTCAGATGTCATCTATACATGAAATGAGTATATATGATAACAAATGAGAGTCTTTCTCTCTCCTCCAGCTTGGTTACACTCCTCTGCACCAGGCGGCACAGCAGGGACACACAGACATTGTGACACTGTTGCTGAAGCACGGCGCTCAGCCCAACGAGACAACAACAGTGAGCATGAACGCACCTTGTCTTCCTTCAAAATGATTCATGAAGTTTATTTTCCAGAGATCTGATCCAGTCTGCTCCTCTCTGTCTGTTAGAATGGTACTTCAGCCCTGGCCATCGCTAAGAGGTTGGGCTACATCTCTGTGATTGACGTCCTAAAGCTTGTCACTGAGGAAACGGTTTCCATGGTGAGAAATTTAGAAATGCTACCATGCCCTCTGGATACAGAACTGTTATTATGTGGCCATGATAATCACATGGAAATACTAAAACCTTTCCACTCGCTGTTGTATCTGTAATTGGTTCTTCCTTCTCCTTCCGTGCCCCGCAGACGACCACAGAGAAACATCGCATGAGTTTCCCAGAAACAGTGGATGAGATACTAGACGTGTCAGAGGATGAAGGTACAGAACTAAAATTATTATTAATCACATAAAACAGTAGGAAACTATGTGTAATCAACTATGTTGATGTTATCTAAATATTACTTCCTGTTTGCGAGGCTGATTTTATAATGTTTGAGCTGGTCACATAAATATTTATTTTTTCCAATTCCTTTTTTGCCTTTTGCCCTTTTTTAGGAATTGCACAGCTAACATTAGGTATGAATGTCTCTTTCTTTCTTTGTGCGGCATTCATAGGTCGTTGTAATGAAGTGTGTGGCTCCATTTCAAGCTCACTCTCTCCATCTTTATCTCCCTGCCTCTCGCTCTCTCTCTCTCTCGCCCCCCCTGTAGTGGTGCTCACTGTGATGGTGGCTCTGGTTTCTCATTGGCATGCATCCATAGCACCCATGTCTGTAACCTTTATATGTCCCCTCAATAACACCCTCATTCTCTAACTCTCCAGGTGTCTTCTTTTCCTCCATGTTATGACAGCAGGCCTTGTTTTTACAGTCATAGCCAACAGATCATCCATTATTACTGATATCAAATCAAATTTAATAAATCTTTGGTGACAGAATAGTTAAAACCTGTTAGCAGTTCATAGTGGAGAGGTCATTGCTTTGAAATGTGTGTGTCAAAAGTTGTGTCTGCATTCAAATCTGTCTGCATTGTGGTGTCGATCATGAACCGCTTCATTTTTAGCTGTGTTGTGTTTGTGTAAACTGTGTTTGTTGGTTGGGAGGTTGTTGGGTCGAGAGATGGAGGGGAATGGTGGTTTAAAAAGAGGCTTAGAGTGGCTATAATCAACATTTTTGTATCAGCATTGGATCTTGTGACTACTTGTACTACTTGTATGGAGGCTCTCAGCTAATTGTTTTGGTTGACTCTCACAGCATTTTTGCAGCTGTTTTCAATGAAAAACCCACTGCACGCTACCTTCCCAGCACCAAACAGTAGACAGACATAGTGTAGCATTTAGCAGCTAAAGAGCCTGATATTTGCCTCAGGAGTTGGAGACAAAAAATAAATAAAAGGAGAGTGAACAGAAAGGTGGACAGACCAAATAAATGCTAATGTTGCTCTGTATCTGCTGGATAAGCAACTGTTCCATATCAACTTAAAAGAGATATTTCAGATCACAGCTTGTTTCTGCTGCCCCCAAGTGGCCCAAAAAAACTTATTGCAGGCTTAACTTTTAATGCTTGAAGTTTACAACACCACTGACTATGATGTCAGAGTACATTATGTCTTGATATTTTTAGTCCCCTGATGATTTAACTGTCAGATTGTCACCTTTTGCTCTAAATATAGAAAGTAGCCTGAGTTGCCATCTTAAAGACACATCTCGTATCCGGAATGGTAAAATGATATTGGCACATCATCTGATGCATACGCTCGCATGCAGTAACACTTGGCCTATACGATGTGGCACACATGCATGGTACACAAGACAGAGATTATCCAGCACATGAGCTGCCTCATATGAACCTGTGGGAAGTGCACTCACAGTCAAACATAGCATAATGACACCTACGACATCACTTTGGCTCTGGACCGCATACAGACTCCCACTCGCACACTCACACACGCTGTGCTTAATACACACGGGGAAGACTCGCTCTTGTTGCTGGTGAATTCTCGAAAATTACAGCATATTTTTGGGGGTAAGTAACCGAAACCCACCTCTGCTCTCATGAAGATACACCGCACATTCAAGGGAGAGTAGAGAACAGCTTGTACTTATGTCATCATGTGTGTTGTAGTGGGCTGATGATTGTGTTTGTATTCATGTGTTTTAAAGCAAATCACATCATACATCGCTCTCTGAGGCAGTTGATGTCTAAATCCTCCAGCTGTTTATTCACGAGACAACACATTTTTAGAATGAGATTATGCTGATGCATGCTCTCCCCAGAGATAGTGCACTGTGCACATCTGTTACGCTGTTTGTTACGCTTTCACTGAGATTGTATGGGTTTTTGAAAACTCAAGACCACATTTATACGGTGTCCTGTCTTGTTTCGATGTAGTAATGTTCAAGCATTCTGAATTAAAAGTGTTGGACTCAGCAGCCTGAGACTACAGCTGATTACAGTGACCTGCTGTATTGTTCCTGTCCTCATAGCCTGTTTTCTAAGTGTTTGCTTCCATTGAATAGCAGTAAGAATGTCAGTGTACTAATGTCTCATTTCACCAGTCTAACCCCTAAACCACAGAGCCATCTCCTAAATCCTGGGTTAGCATGTTGTCTAACCCTTCTGGTTAACATCCTTGTTCTTTTCTTTCTCTCTTTCTCTTGTGCTGTTTCACCAACCTGACCTCGGTCTGTTCGCTCTCTTTGGCATGTTGTTCTCTGAAGGAGAGGAGCTCTTGGGGACAGAAGGGGCCAGGTACATGAGGATGGATGACATGAAAGACCATGATGACGATTTCCTCTCCCCCAAGAAATCACTGGAGTACGAGAGAGGGCTGGGCACAGCGTAAGGGGGGCTGGGCGGGGAAGCAGGGGAGAGAGCCAAGCTGGTAGCCACAAGCTAATTGGTGGATGGATAGAGGGGGATGCACCATAGACACTCACTAAACACCAGGGATGAGCACTTGGGAGGAGATATACCAAAACTTCTTCAATCTGACTTTTTTTTCTCTTTCCATACAACAGGAATTACTCACCAGCTATTCCCAGGATCCCCAGAGTCTCTCCGGAGACTGTTATCCTGAAAGAACACGAGATAGATCAGGTACTGTACAGAGCAGCACTACTAAGATACTCATTTATGTAAATAAAGTTGGGGGACTTGCAAAAGACAGATGGTCAAAATGGTCTGTGCCCTTTTTACTCAAGGTCCACTTACTAGTCCTTTTTCAAAGTTTACTGCATTTTACAGTCTTCATCAACGGAATAAAGTTTGCTTAGTTGTCAGTGGACTTACACAATCTCCAACAACAACTGAACAACCTCCATCTGCTGATGAAGACTAAGAACTACTATTTCCATGAACTCATGCTCAATTCATTTGTTTGTTTGTGTGATATTATCAGTGAAGGGTTATGTATACATGTTTTCATCTAAACACACAGTTTTGATGAAAACTTTAGTCAAAAACAGCTTTTAGGCTACTTTCTTTGAAAGCATGTAACATGATGCAGTTATTTTAGCTTCACCCTTTTTGTAACATGATACTGTAAATGAGAATCCCTCCTCAGCGGCCTTTTGAAGGTTAATGATGTATCTTCTCCATATCCACTGTAAAAATAGCACATTCAAAATTAGTACATAGGCAGTCTTTCATCATATCCTCTCAATAAAACAGATGATAGTGTAAGTAATACACTTTGGGGTTTATATAAAACATTATGCTTAACAGTGTTCTTTGGAGAATGGCATGAACAGTTTGTCTTTCTGTCTGTCGTAGCAACACACTCCACTTCCACTGCCCAAAGAATACGACGATGACTCGCTGATTCCCAGCAGCCCAGCGACTGAGACGTCGGACAACGTCAGCCCGGTCGCCAGTCCCATACACACAGGGTCAGAAGAAAACATTTCATTTCACTTTATCTCTATATAATGTCTGATCTGGCAGCTAAATTGTCACAATCTTTGTCCAATAACAGGTTCCTGGTCAGTTTTATGGTAGATGCTCGGGGCGGCTCAATGCGAGGCAGCAGGCACAACGGACTGCGTGTCATCATACCTCCGCGGACCTGTGCGGCACCCACCCGCATCACCTGCCGCCTGGTGAAGCCGCAGAAGCTGACCAGCCCCCCTCCGCTGGTGGAGGGAGAGGGGCTGGCCAGCAGGATCATCTCCCTGGGTCCGGCAAGCATGCAGTTCCTGGGGTGAGGGTCTTCTCTTTGTTCAACAGGAAATAGTCTTAGATTGTTATTACGTTTGGCTTAAGGTTATTAAATGAAACTTGAATACGCAGTGCATAGTGTAATGATATATTGTATCATCTACAAAACATTTTTCGTAACATTATAAGTTTCTACAGGCTCAACAGTAGTAGTATATCCAGCCTGCACACTGATGAAGTAAACAATTAACTTTTGTACATGTGTGTTGTGTGGCAGACCGGTGATAGTGGAGATCCCCCACTTTGCTGCTCTGGGTCGTGGTGACCGGGAGCTCGTGGTGCTGAGGAGCGAGAACGGCTCAGTCTGGAAAGAACATCGCAATCGCTACGGTGACGAGGTGCTAGAAACAATCCTCAATGGGATGGACGAGGGTAAGAGTTTAAATCACGCTTCATCTCAACACACTCAAGCATGTCACAGGGTGGCATCACGTCTCGAGAGTTTTTAACCTTCTCTCATCTCCTCAGACTTGGAAAGTCAAGAGGAGCTCGGGAAGAAGCGAATCCGTCGCATCATCTCCACCGACTTCCCCCTTTACTTCGCTGTTGTGTCGCGAGTCCAGCAAGAGAGCGACCTGATTGGACCAGAGGGAGGTTCGCTTACAAGTAAACTGGTGCCACTGGTCCAGGCCACGTTTCCTGAGACGGCAGTCACCAAACGAGTCCGCCTGGGGCTGCAGGTGAGATGGGACGATGAGGAGAAGGAAGGAGAAGAAAGACAGAATCGTTAATGCCTGTGTTGCCTGAAAAAAAAGCATGTTGGATGTACTTTGATTGATCGTGGAATGACCCGATCATATCAGCACTCCTGATTTAGTTTTTCTGTTGTTTGTTTATTTTGATTTTCACATTTCTAGAGGACCTTTTTGCCTTTTATTTCACACAGTGCATGCACATGGCACCTTTATACAACTGTGGACTGCTCATGTAGTGCTGATATGTTATTGTTTGTTTTATCTTCAGCAATGTCTTTCTCACTAATGTATTTATGTCACTGACAAAGCCCTGTATTTAGTATGTTTAACACATTAATTTGGGATACCTAAGTACAGTTAGTCAAACATTACTTGATGGGAAAGACTGTGTTTGAGTTTCTACTTGTTGTCTAGTGGTTTTGGTATCATGAATGTCTGGAAAAGGAGCTAAAAGGCCTTTTTAGAAGAACTGAAGTGTTTCCCGACACTTAAAGGGGCAACACCTGAGAACCTGATCTTCATACCTTTTAATCTTTGTTATATCACTGTTTGTTGAAGCTTTGAGCCCCTTTTTGTGTGTTCGACTGCACACGTATTCTCAAACATATACACCAAAGACGAGAAATCATTTTTATCACACTTTATCACACTCAGTTATACAGTAAATACTTGTTTTTAAGAGGACATATTTGTATATTATCATATCCTATGAAACTGGCACTTTTCAATGCATATTTCTTATAGACTTCTGTCCGTTCTGTCAAATCAAACCATCTTTCTTTACACAAGCATGCACCTATGATTTAGCCCTCGCCGTCTAATGTCCTGCGTTAGCCGTAAGGTCAAAATCAAAACTTTTGGGGTGGGGCTTTTTAATATGGTTAAATTGCAGATTGTGCTCTCAAAGCAACAATCCAGTCATAAATCATAAGATTTTATTTATTTTGGCACAAAGCTACTGTACCTACTCAGTTTTCAATAATTTAAACATTTATTAAGGTTTCTAAACGAAAAGTACATGAAATGCCACATTTCCTTCCATCATAATTCTTGGCAGTGGATATATTTGTTATATAAATATGCACCATTTCCTCAGATTTGCTGACTTGGGATTTCAAGGTTTAATTTTGACAGGTTAAATATACCCACTGTTTACAATCTGTTTTGCAGTGTGTTCTTCCTCCTGACAGGATTTTCCCATTCAAGACTGTGATTGCATTAATTCCTATTTTTAACAAACTCTAAAAAAAATACTAATATAAAATCCTCTATGAATATGTAGGTCAGCAAATTGTGAATTTTAATTGCCAGATGGAAACTTGTAATTTCGATGTCAGAATGTTTCAGTAAACCAAAATGAAAGTTAAATACTGTACGAGTAGACCTTCAGCTGCATGTTTTAGTTCAACAGCTGCTCCTTTAGACACATGAATTAATTTATAACAAGATAAATATGTATTTTAAACTAACAAACATGACGTAACCTATGAAAATAGTGAATTGAAACTGAATTGAAACTGAATTTAAGCAAAATAGACATTTTCAGTATTTCCTTGTACACAAATTTCATAATTTTTAGGAACTTTTTAACTCAAATGTACTGTACTAATCTTGTCATGAATGGCCTTGTGAAAAACCACAGTGCCTTTTTCTTTGATACTAATGTTTGTAAAAGCTTCATGTTAACACAGATTGTTATATTTTACAATAAAAAGAGTTATTAAGTCCTACAACAAGTTTGTGTTGCTATTGTCTATTGTCTCTCTGTTGTGTTGTTTAAACCATGAGGTATTTTATTCACTGTGGACTTCTTTCTCTCTTTCTTTTCATCTTTGATTTTTCCCTATTCGGTTGTCCTCTCTTTTACCCATTTTCCTCATCCATTGCCCCATCATCTTTTTTTAATTCTCCATTTCCTGTTCATATGTTTCTCTCTTTTGTCTAATTTCCATTTTTTCTACCATATCATCAAACCTATACCCGGGTTACGTACCCCCTCTCTCCATCATTTACTTTCAACCTCAGGCTCAGCCAGTTCCAGATGAGCTGGTTGCAAAGCTGCTGGGTAACCAGGCAAACTTTAGCCCCGTGGTCACTGTGGAGCCTCGGCGGCGCAAGTTTCACCGACCCATCGGCCTGCGTATACCTCTGCCCCCGTCCTGGAAGGATAGCCCTCGAGACTCTGGGGAGGGCGACACCACCAGTCTGCGTCTGCTTTGCTCCGTCATAGGTACTGCATGCCATGACTGGGAGTTGTGTGGGTGGGTGAGTAAGTGTATGTGTTTGTGTTGAGAGGAGCCGTTTCCTTCCACGGCAAGGAAAGATTCATGGGGCAGAAAGATGTCATTGCCATAGTTGGATAAAAAAGTATTTTTCTTATTTTGTACAAACACTGTCACCATGAGACTTTGTGACCTTTGCTAAAACCAGATTAACCAGTTTGCCCTCTTTCATCCTCTCTGATTCCCAGGCGGCACAGCCCCAGCCCAATGGGAAGACATTACAGGCACCACCAAGCTTATGTATGCTAATGACTGTGCCAGTTTCACAACCAATGTCTCAGCACGGTGAGTTCAGTTGGCAACAAATCCAATATATCGGCCATCACACCATAAAACTTGAATGCAAGTCTTAAATCATTCTAGCAAGCAGCTCGATTGTAAAACACGAATAACAGACTGTGATTACATGTCATTGTTTCCTCTCAGATTCTGGCTCGCAGACTGTCCTCGGACAGCTGAGGCCGTCTCCTTTGCCAACCTGCTCTACAGAGAGCTGTCAGCTGTACCCTACATGGCCAAGTTTGTGGTGTTTGCAAAGATGAATGAGCTGCGTGAGGGCCGCCTGCGCTGCTACTGCATGACCGACGATAAGATGGACAAAACCCTGGAACAACATGAGAACTTCACAGAGGTGGCTCGCAGCAGAGACATAGAGGTGAGTTCAGAGACGAGGGCAGTGCATCATACAGATGTGGTAAGATTATGGTTTTGTGTCAAGTTTTTACCGCTTTGGCTATTGCCTGTGTCACGTCTTGCAGGTGATGGAGGGAATGCCGCTTCACCTGGAGTGTTCAGGGAATCTTGTGCCCGTGAGGAAGGCCACCCAGCAGCCTCGCTGCTTTAGCTTCCAGGCCTTCAGAGATAACCGACTTCCCGTCTCAGTTAAGGTATCACCGTTGGGCTTTCTCCTACAAATCTTTCTTCAGTTTTATATTCGTTGTCGCTCACTGTTACCAGCTCTATCCCGGCTCTCCACATGTATGTCTCTTCATTGCTTTCCTTGTGTCTGTGTGTCTAAGGTGAGAGACAGCAGTAAAGAGCCCACTGGATTTTTGTCTTTCCTGCGCAAGTCCACCAAGTATGAGGACAGCCAACATGTGCTCTGTAATCTCAACATTACCATGCCTCCGTGTATCAAGGTAAAGCTCCTGAAGCTAGTTTACAAGACACATACAGTATATTTAAGTAAAGTCATTTTCCCTTAGATGACTTCAGTATTGTTTGCTTGTGACTGGCAGGTTGTTGGGAGTGAAGACCGGAGGCGAACTCTGACCCCACTGGCTTTGAGAGAAAGATACAGCGCACTAAATGAACCTGCTATGGGTATGAGGCTCTCACTCTCCCACTTGTAAATTATTATACTTGCTTATTTTGCAATGCAGGGATAATCTCAACTTTACATGTAACAGAGGAAGATGTTAAATTGTCAGTTCTGGTCTGTTTGTGCAGCATCAATGAGTGCCATGGAGAGGACAGAGCTGAAGATGGCTGTCATTGCAGAACAGTTGGGACTGAGCTGGGCCGGTAAGTGAACAAGAATATACTGAATTTGTGCTTTATGTGCTGTAAACCATCCGTGTTTACCTTATGTCTAACAAGCTTGCCTAGCTCGCTGCTGATTAAACAAAGTTATAACATGGCAACCAGCCAATGACACTAATTATCATCGTCTGTTTTCCTGCCAAGAGCCATCGCTGTTTGACAGACAGACTATTCTGCCTCTTGTGGATAGAGCTACTGTGAAGCCGTGTGCCATTTCAAGAACAAGACTGTGTACACTACACCAGCGTGACTCACAAGTTAAATGATATAAATATTTCCCTCTCTTACTTGATCTTCTCTGACTCATTTTCTTCACAGAGTTGGCGCGCGAGCTTCAGCTCAGTGTGGATGACATCAATAAGATCCGTGTGGAGAATCCCAACTCGCTGCTGGAGCAGAGCTCAGCACTGCTCAACCTGTGGGCCACCCGCGAGGGCAAGAGGGCCAAGAGTGAGTGTATGAGAATCTGAGACTGCTGTGAATTCCTCTCATCCCCTCATGTCTTTATTTACACCAATACAAAGTCAGATTGGTGTTGTAATGGTATTGCTTGTTTGTCCTGGGATCCCCTCCCCTCCTTCCCTTTTTCCTCATCTGCTTGTGTCTCTCCTTCACGCGTCTTCACCACAGTGGAGAGCTTGTACACAGCTCTGAAGAGTATTGACCGTATGGACATAGTCAACATGTTGGAGGGCCAGCCGCCTCAGCCTGCGAGACAAGGCTCCCGTGACCTCAGCAGACGCCGAAACAACGATAGAGAGCACCTCTCCCCTGGTATGACCAATGGTAAGTTCCCCCTTCCCAAATCCCACCATGCAGCCCCTTCCCCATGTCCCCTTTGGCCTTGACCCTGAGCCATCTTTCCAATAAACATACCTCCCCGTTCCCTAAAATCCCCTGAAGGCAAAGTGAAGTTTGTTTCCCTCTGAATTCTCTCTGTTCTCCTCGTGTCGTTCTTATTTATTCCCTGTGATGCTGTTGTGTATGAAAGCTGCCAAAAACTTTTGCAGGACTTTACCCCAGCAACATGCAGAGGGACTCAGGACACTCCTACTGTACCACAACATCTGTAGTGCCTTTGGTTATACATTTCTCTGTGTATTAAAGTATGATTAGTATGATTAAATGCTGAATCTCCAGAGTTTGCGAGCATCTTCCGGCTGAGTAGCCTTTGAGCAAAACACTCCACACAGAGATAAGTACAATATGCTATCATGAATAGTTATAATTTTATTAGTGTTATTATTGTTGTCATTGATGTTATTTGGTGTTCTCATGTCAAAGATTTAGATCAGTCGGTATTTGATTATATTAAGAGTTTTAATGGCCCATTATTGCTTTAAAGGGACTGCATTTTACTGTGATATTTTGCTTTTAAAACAACACATTGTCATACATGATCAGTCCACATAGATCATACTGTAAGTATAGCCTAGCTTAACTAGACTCCTTACCAGTTGTCAGTCCTCAGTCTTTTACTCCTTTTCCTCATGGTTTCCTTCACACATGCATAACCTACATCTTATTGACTCCATTTTCACCTCTGGACTGGTGTGAGCTCCCCTTGCAGACGATGAGTCAGTCCGACAGGTGACAGGTCCTATTCTGTGAAAACTGGAGCAATACTTAGAGATGTAACAATGCATAGAGATACGACCATGAGGGTCAAAGGGTGAAAAGGGAGACGTTCAGATCACAACTGCAGTGAATCTGATAACCGTGTATCTGTCTTGTCTGTCTATCTGTCTGGCTACCTGCCTCCCAAAAGCCGTTCCTGCTTTGACGTTCGGCATAAAAACGTGGTGGCACTTTGAATACTTGGATGTTGTGTCTTCTGCTAATCTCACAATGATCACAGTGACGGGTTTCAAGAAGTTTACGACTTGCTGTCCGGATTAAGTACATCACAAAGGCACAGTGACCAAGTGGAGGAGTCAAACCTGAAAATAACCAAAAGGCCACACCCTTAAAATGAATATTGCGGTGGTCAGTGAAGAAAATACATTTTTCAATTTCCTTGTGCATTACATTTATTTATACACCTGTTAATAGTTTATTTATTTCTCTATTTCTTTCGCAGTTTAATTTATTCATTTCATATTAAAGATATAGTTTATCATTTTGGGAAATATGCTAATTCGCTTTCTTGCCAAGAGTTAAATGAGAGGTTTGATACCACTCTCAAGTATGTACAGTAAATATGAAGCCACCGTAAGCAGCTAGTTAGCTTAGCTTAGCACAAAGACTGGAAACGGGGGAAACAGCTAGCCTGGCCTGTCCTGGCTCTGTTTTTGTCCAGCTGCAGTAACTTCCTTGAGTCTCTGCTGGTTTCCTGGCAAGAAGTTACTGTGTCCGGCCAAGAAATTGTTTTTACACTTCTTGCTTTTATACGGATTAAATAAAGCAGATATAAAGTGTTCTACAAAGCTATGCTAGCTGGTTACCCCTGTTTCCAGTCTTTATGCTAAGCTAACTAGCTGCTAGTGGTAGCTTCATATTTACCGTGCAAATATGAGGGCGTTATCAATCTTCTCATCTAATGCTCTGCAAACAAAGCAAATAAGCATATTTCCCAAAATGTTGAACTGTTCCTTCAAGTCAGGTTCAGTCCTCCTTATAAAAGAAGCCTTTTTCTAATGATAAGCAAAATAGTGTTTTTTAATCACGAAGATTTACAGAAGAAAACGGAAGGAATATTTGGTAGAGCAGAGGAGTCAGTTATACTGCAGCCTTTATTCTATCTTTCTATATCTTTACCTGTCTTTCTCTCTTTTTCTCAAACAATGTCAGTTTTCAATCAGTTTTCCTTCATAGTACTAGTGCACCTCTATTGTAGGTAAGGCTTATTCAAGATCATTTCCAGCTTAAATACTGATATAGATGATGATCGAATAAGACTTTTGTAAGGACATTTAAATTCTCTCTGCCTGTGGTTGCATGGGGAGTAGTTTGAGTCTCTTTAGGGCTAATGTTGGTGCACTGAATGTCCTTTTGGGAGCCCTGTTTTCATTCCCTGTGAATCTGTCCCTCTTTCTGTGTTTCTCTGGACATGTCATCTGCAGCCTAGCCGTCCCACTCTTCCTCCTTCTCACTCCTCTCCGAACTCTGACCTCATGCCGACCTCATGTTGACCTCTGACCCACATCTTTATCTTTTAATTTTTTTGCGACTAGTCGTGCATTTTTTTTTTGTGCTCTTGAAAACCCCACCTTTTTAAGTGTCCGCTCTGTGATCGATACCCCTCACGCAGACTGTGTACTCAGCACCCACTGGGAGGGGGGAGGTGACCCTCGCTCTCTCTCGCTGTTTCTGTCTGTGATCATCACCCTATTTTATATTCCTCCTTCTCTTGCTGCCCTTCTTTTCTCTTTTCCCACTCTGTTCTTTCCCTCTTTTCCCATCCCTTCTTTCCCTGCCCTCCTGCCTGTTTGCATGTGCTCGAGGCTGACTTTCATTGCTCATCTCCCCCCTGTGTTTGCATGGCAACACTGGGATGAGGGGCAGGAGTAACGCTGGCTCGTTGGAGATGACGACTCAAACACTGCATCTGCACCTAATGCCGCCTGACCGACAGACATATATCTCTGCATGGCATGCACACTGAGAATGACCCTACAGTCTGTCTCTGTTCGTCCTCAGCGATCTGTCCCCTGGGGGGTAAAAAAAAGGCCACAAACCTTTTTTTGTGAACTCTGACTTGTGTTTGCTCCGTTCATGTATGAATGTTGTGGTTGTTTTGTATGTCACTGATTCTATGTGTAAACTGTGTCCATCTGATGGGTTACTTTGTGTGAAATATATGTGTTTAATGTCTTTGTGAGTGTTGTACGAGGGCCAATTTGATATTGTTCCTCTCCTTATTGTAAATGTGCTTATAGTTTAATGTGAACTCGCCAATCAGTCTGTGTGAGTTTATCAGTGGGAGCGTCTTTATGTGTTTTTTAAGTTATATACTCTAAGTGTTTTATGTCTTCCATATACATGCGTGCCCAGTGTATTGGTGTTTAAGTGTATGGGCAAAATGAGTATATTTCCTTTACGTGAGCTTACGTACTGCTTTGTTTTTCTGTATTTATGTCTTTCTATCAGGGGGGTCAAACAATCACAGCTACATTTTTTCATATTTCACACTCGCCCATTCCCCTCATTTATTTATTTTCCAAATCTCTTTCTTTCACCATCAATGCGTAATCTGCTGACATGGAAAGAGAGGACTGACAAACTCATTTGTTAACAAATTAATGGCAAACAAAAATGCCTCAATGTATTTTGTGGTGTCACCAACAAACAGACTCATAACACAATAATCGTGACCTCAGGTCCATATATAGTAAGATTCATAAACACACAGAACCATATTTCCAATACATACCTGATCCCGCACCTCATTTACTTGCAAGAGAAATGTGTGCAGGTACTTATTACTATAGTCATAAACCTCGTTGGTTATAAATAGAACTTTGTTCGTCATATTCAAACATAGTCATACAGAGGTTTAATGACATTTCCATCTGCAAGTAATCCATAATATGGTGAAGAGGCTTGTACAGGACGAAAAACAGGAGATCCATTTCAATTTCAGTTGAATGTAGAATTATTAAAGCAACTGCTGCAGCTTATATTACTCAGATTTAAACTTCCAGTTTATCAGTAGATATAATGCAGCTTTTGAAGTGAAGCCATAGGCTGATCCAGGACTTGTGATTGGGGCCTCTCAACTTGACAAACCTGAAAAGCAGATACCTCAGTGTCTTCTGTTGTGACCCAAATAAACAAGGAATGATGGTTTTTAACTTATATTTAACTCTTTACTCATCATCTTCTGTGTTCTGGTTGTACAATAAAATATGTGAATCTCGTCAGCAATGGACATCAAAAGAGTCAATGCTGTTTTTACAGCTGATTTTTGTCTTAGAAATATATATATTTATGGTCACCAGTTTCTATAGACAACAGACAGCAGTTGAGAGGCTGAGAGAGAAAGCAGAAAGTAGGACAAGAGCTCTTTCTGGCAGCTTGCTGTCATAAATATCTCCTGCACTCTCAGCAGTACTCAACAGCAGTGCTGCCAACCATGAATCAAGTTACACCCGCGCTCTGCACAGTTTTCTCCTCACTATACAGTATACACATACAGTGTCTCTCTCTCTCTCATCTACGTACTGTGTGCCCTGCAGTCCATCTCCTATTTCATCCTCTGGTTAATGTACTTCCTGGTAACACGGCCTGTAGTGTTACAGTCATAGTACCACTCATACTTTGCTTTACTTTTCCATACTTTTTTTTACATAAACTGTTCACCTAATTTCCAGAGTAGTTAGTCATATTCAGAATAATTCATTCAGTGTGTTCAGGCTACAGCTCAGATACAAGGCAGAGTTCCATATTTGCAGACTCTTCGTAGACTCTGGATTTTTCTTTCTTTTTGTGCAATATGCAGTTATTCATTACAAAGAAAACATTCCTGATGCTGTGACATTGTGCTCTACCATGCCAGGTCTGCCTTTCCAAAAAAGAAAACATATTGTTACAAAGGGTGTTCAAGACAGATGTAGGAGTGACCTGAGTCCACATCACATTAACAATGTGCAGTTTCACTAATTTATATAATTGCACTTGAAATACTAGAATTTATGTTTGAGGCAGCAACCATGTGGCTTTCACAACAAAAGGAAAATCAAGTCTACTGTATATGTGTTTGCATAAATATCAGCAATACTATAGGTTATATGTTTGTTTAGCTGTGTTACATTGAATGTATATTAATAAATATTCAGTATGTGTCAATGATAGAGCAAGCAGCTGTGTGGAGTGAGCGTGTGTGTGTGTGTGTGTGTGTGTGTGTGTGTGTCTGCAGGAGAGAATGAGATTGCCTGCGTGCATGCTATCCAGCCTGACAACAATATTAACCTGCCTGATTTTTGAGTGGGTTTGAATGCATGCATATCTGAGTGTGAGTGTATGTGTATGACAGTATGAGACAGAAAGTGAAGAGAGTGTGTTTATGGCATGTGTATGTGTGACCAAGTGTGTGTCCCTGCCGCACAGGTGTGTGTCCCAGCCCCAGGTTGGGGGCAGAGGCAGTAATTCCTGTCCGTCTCCCTGCAGGTGGCAGCCAGCAGAGCAGCATCAGTCACTGCCGGGTCCGAACCTCAGTGCCGGTCTCTCTCAGTCCGTCTGGCTGTGTCTGTTGCTGCTGCCGCTGCTGCTCTCACCGTCAGCGCTGGCTGATCGAGCTTGACAAACCCTCTTCTAAAAGCTGCCCTTGCTCTCTTGTCCTAAGCTCCTTGCACCTTTATTCCAGCCCCTCCCCCTCTCTCCTTCCCCACTCCTCTCCCATTTGTCCCTTCAGCCTCCTCTACTCCTCCCCAAGATGCCCAGCTCCTGGGCAGGGGCACTTACCCCCTCCCGGGGTCCCGGTGCTGTGGGGGTGAGGTGGGGAGCGAGGCGGGGGGGCCGGGTGTCAGTGTGCCTCTCTCTGTCTCGCTCCAGGTTATGGGCTCGCGCAGGAAGAGCTTCTCTCACCGGCCTCCATGCAGTACAGCCTGCCCTCTCCGCTGGGTGCTGAGCCTTACTGGCAGGAAGTCTCCAGTCTGGACTGCGCACCTATTGCCACCACAGAAGAAGATACCCTCATGGAGATGTCTGATGTGCAGGTGTGGCCCTCAGGCAACAGCCCCTCCCTGGTGCCTGTGGAGGACTCCTCGCTGGAGTGCAGCAATGCTGATGACTCAGAAGGTCTGCTGGGGTTGCCGTATGGAAGTCTGGGTCGACCGGCTAGTCAGGCCAGCGCAGCCAGCGGAGGGGGTGGGGTGCTGAGCGGCTCCATTGAGCTACCCGAAGACGATTCAGAGATGGGCGTTGACTCGCTCAGCACTGCCACGCCAGCCTCGCTTGGGGGCACCATCGCTGGGATCAATCTTAACGGGCTGAACAATGGTCAGGGGTCAGAGGCCAGTTCGGAGGCATCAGCGTTCACCAGTATGACTGGTGGAGATGGAGCTGGAGGAGGAGGAGGAGGAGGAGGGACGGGCTCAGTGGAAGGGCTTTCTCTTGTTGCAGGACAGCAAAGGGTGTATGCTCGGCTGAGTGAGTCACCTGGTCTGAGCTGTGTTGCAGATCGGAATGGAGACAGGTGAGTCAGACCTCTGTCTGCTCTCAGGTGACAAAGTCTCAATCACACCAACAAAACGATAGATCTGTGCTAACATGCTATCTTTACTGCATGTCTGTGAATGTCAATGGTGAACTGGAGTTTGTTGAACATTTCTTGCAGAGGAAGTGACGCTAAGGGGTTATGATAAGTTGTTTTACTTTCCTTAAAGTAAGCATGTACAGCATGTGTGTACCACCTCCACATTGATCCGTTCTTTCCTTCCAGGTCAGGTAATGGTGGAAACGGAGGTGGTGGAGGCTCTTTCCTTTCCTACCTGCAGGAACAGACAGGCCCGGGGTGGATCCCTGTCACCGACCCTACACAGGCCTGGGTGGGCAGTCAGCCTAAACAAAGGCAGGCCATGGACACCATGATGTCATCAGTATGTAATGCCGTGGACGGAGACCAGTCCCACGTGTCCCAGGAGGCCTTGCTTCAGCCTGTGAGGGACATGGGGCACTCGGAGATCTTACGGGGGCACTTCAGAGGTACCCAGCCGTTTGAGAAGGGTTTGGGCTTCCCACACAGGGTACCAGAGCTGAGGGCCTGGGATGACGTGCGCCTGAAGGGCCAGGTGAGTGTGTTGCTGCTCCCATGCAAAATAAGAGGGATGTTCGTCCTCTATGACAAGTAATCAGTCATACAGACATTGCTATCTGAAAAGTTAAGGTATCACTAAAGTTATAACAATTACATTTCAATCAAATAGTTGTTTGGATATTTCTGTCTGAGCAACCTAAAGACAGACATTGCCATCCCTAGAGGGACCTGTGATTTCTATACTTGGATTTTAACTACTTTGTACCATAGATTCAACCGTCCTTTAGCAGGGAAATGTTATGACATATAGTAAAAAAGTTTAACAGACCAGACAACAAGAAGAAGTCTGGTGCATTTTGTCAGTCCTAGATTCTAACTGCCTCTCCTAGAAGTCACACCTTGAAGTCAGACTTAAAGTTCAAATCAGCATTAGATGATTCATGATAGAGCCCAGAAACATACAACAAACAAACATTCATACACACATACACACCCAACCACACAGAGTCTAGGGCCCAAGATGGGCACAAACAGCATGTCCAGCCAAATATAGCAAGCATTCTCACCGTCCCGCTCATGTTACATGATCCCCGCCCCAGTCATTTCCACGTGTTAACTCCCTGGCACACAACGCCACCACATCACACTGTAAAGGACAATCTCAGCCGTGAAAGTGTGTGAGAGCAGAAATAGACATGCTTTTGTATGTGTGGTTCACACTGGTGAAGAAAGAGCCTTGAGTTTCGCTTTTGTAGCATTTAGATGCAGTGTGTTGCAGTGCTGCATGATTGTGTTGTGCTTTTTGAGGAACTGTACCCACTAGGCTGTGTGGATGAGAAATAGTTTGTAGTTAAAGTAATGAGTACCTGAAGGACGTCAGGGGGCACGTTTCTCAGCGCTCTTACCACAGCATACAGAGCCACCCTGGAGCAGCCAGAGGTATTTAAAGCCCACAGATCACATGGTCAGAAAGAGAGAGAGGTGGGAATAGAAGCCTCCCAAGGTTGCTTTTGCTTGGATTTGATGTCATTGAGTGGGTACTCCTGACCTGACAGTGGGAAGGAGACAGAGGACCTGAGGAAAGGGCCCACTGCCCCAGCTAATGGAGGACAGACATGAACTGAAAGACAAACAATCAAACTGCAACTGAACCAGTGACCGAAGGCAGCAGGCTGCAGCTGTTACCTTTCCTCTCAGCTGAGAGAAGAGCTGCGTGGGACGCTGAAGGCTGAGGGAGTCTATTGTCGTGTGTGGACTGTGTTGATGTGATGTGGGCCCTGGTGACAGAGCTCCTCTTCAGCTTCGTGCTGCTGGCTTTCCTGGTCATCAGCTGTCAGAATGTGCTCCACATAGCCAGCGGCTCCGTGAGGTCCGTGCTCGCCTACATACACGCTCAGCTGGACCGTGAGCTCGGTGAGGTCGAGGGAGTGGCTGACGAAGAGGAGAACGTCACCACCAGAGTGGTCCGCCGCAGAGTCATCCTCAAGGTATAAAGAGCGGGACAGAGGACGATCAGGCTGAAATTTGGAGAGAGGATTTACAGGCAGGAAGACAACAATCACAGGAGAGAGAAGAGAAAACACTGTTTGCTGAAAGGCTGAAAGATGCAGTGTATTGGTTGATGCAGGATAGGTTTGTGGTAATAAGAGTTGATGATTTGACAGGGTTTACTGCACTTAAGTGGAGTGGGTGTGACAAAAATGGCTGTCAGGATTCACTAAGGACACTGTGTACATGAGGAAATGTTGCACATGACAATAACAAAACCTAAATCGAATCAATACAATAATAATAATTCGTCCTCCAATGATTTGTTTTTGTTAAATTGCCATCAAATTACAGTGTGAATGTGGCTAAATTTATGTTAAAATTATGCTGTTACGGATTTAAATAGATTGCCCTGGGCTCAACAGTTTGGGCTTCAGTTCTATTAAAAAGCCTTATGGCATTTCCCTCCAACTGTATCTCCAACTGTGTCAACGGCAACACAAATGTTGACATGTTTTATTCAGGTCTGCACGGGCTCGACTGGACTCTCTCTTCTCTGGCTGTAGGAATTTCTTTGAGCTTATAAATAGCTGCGTAGATGCACCGCAAATTATTAGGGACTGTAACAGCCATTGTCATGAACCTCATGAACTGTAATTAGAAGTGTCGCTAAGAGACATTAGTGGACTCCACCTATCCCAACTGTTGGACTTACATGCTTCCACAAACATCCCTCTAACCCCTCACCCATCTGTCCTTCATCTGCCTCTCTGTATTTCCAATTAGTGGAGGGGTTTATGGAATGCAAATAATGACACTGCAGTGAGAGCTATTTTAACATGCTTTAAGTCCATTATTTACTGGGTGCTAATTTTACTTAACTTTTTAGAACTTTGGAAAGTCATATATTGCAGCAGTTACGCTTCATTGTCCAGCACTTTCAAGAAGAAGTAAGTGCAGTTTATGGTTTCTTATTATTTAAGGGTACAAATGCTTTTCTGCTCACAGGGCGACGAGGTTGAAGATCTTCCTGGGGAGCAAGTAAGCGAGGAACAGTTCACGGATGAACATGGAAACATTGTCACAAAAAAGGTCAGCCATTTCAACATGTTTTTATACTGTATTCTTAAACTGGAGTCCAGTAATTGTTTCCCTAATGTCACTGTCACAATACTCACTCAGCATCTCTCCATGGAATGATTATTAAACTAATAATCATGACAAAGCTCATCAGCATTCACCACATACAACATTACGCTATAGATACTCTAAACTGTATGTCCCCAAAAAAGAAATACAATTAATTTAGTTTTTAAAGATGATGACTTTTTTCTCCATAACCCTTTATATTTCACCAACTCTTTTTTACTGCCTTATTCCCACTCTCTGCTTCCATCCATCACTCTCTCCCACCCTCCTGTGTGCGTTTGTGATAGATTGTGCGTAAGGTTGTGCGCAGAGGGAAGGGTTCAGGTGAGGAGGGGGTTCAGGAGGTGAGCGTGGAGGGTTCTCTGCAGGACGCCAACGAGCTGGAGGTTGACGCTGAGCAGTTCATGAGCTACGCCATCCTGGGCCGGGACAGCAGCAAGGTGGGCTTCTGATCTGCAGACAGCTCTCTGTTGCAACACCTGAGGCTCCCGTTATTAGCTAGGATGCGCAGGGAGCACTTTGAGCCCAAATGGACTGAATCAGATCAGATGGTAACAGCTGGACACCATCTGATGAGGTCTTGTTTGATTTAAATCCATGTAGTAGCTAGTTTATAATGAACAGGGGACTCTGTGCTGCAGTGGGCTTGAAAGTTTCATCTCATCTGGGTTTCCCAGCCGTATCCCGGCAGTCCTTGAGTAGCTTAACCTGCATGAGCTTCAGTATTAAAGGCTGAGAACACGAGTTTGTGTGTGTGGTGTCATAATCTTAAAAGCAATAGCCCTGTTTTATTATGTGTTGGTCCTGAATCACTACTGAAGATTGAGTGCAAAGTTTGGTTGGTTAATTGTTTGATTGCTGACCTCCTGTTACATTAATCTCCCACCCAAATATTATTGCCACTTTTTCATCTTCTGCATGCAAGAGGACCTAATGAGTCCACTTTGCTCTGGTGCTGTTATAGCTCTGGGTGCTCACAGTTCATCATTTTATCATCACTAAGCCCCACCTACACTTCCTATGTTTGTTTCTTGCTCATTAATGACTGAATGAATTGATTGTGGCTCCTTGCAGTGGTTATTATTTTCTATCCTGTCCCCGTCAGTTATCTCAATGACTGACTCTTCTGTCTTTTTTGCCTTCATTAAAGTTTATAGTCCTTCAACTATGACTGTGTGCTGTATCACTCAAACCGTGAGGCTCTCTGCATCAGAGCTGGGTCAAATGTTATTTACAATTTTCATTTTTTCTACTTTACCTGCAGGAAGTAGCAGAGGACTGAGGTTTAACACATCGAGACAATTCACAATATTAGGGTGTCCATAAAAAGACAAGGCATTCCTTTGATTGTGTAAATTTTCTTGCACTTTGTGTATTGTCCTTTGTGGTCAAATCCCGTCCATCTGAATATCAAGAAATCAATTCAAAAACGTATTTGTAAATATTATTTGACGCAGGTCGACTCTGAATCCCAAAGACTGCAGATGTTTCTGATGCCTTTTATCAACTGTCTTTCCAACTGCCACCCATCACTTCTGTCCTTGCTTGACTGTTTATACATAATTTCTTTCTTTTTCCCCCCTCTTTCCTCTCCCTTTACTTATTTGTCTCTCACTTTTCTATTACATCTCGTCTTTTGTTTTTCTCTCATCTCTTTCCTTGTGGCAATATTTCCTTCCTGTGTTGTTCCATTTCTGTTTCCCTTCCTCATCTTTTTCTTCTTGTCACGTCACCTTTGTTTTCCTCTCCCTTACTAACGTTCCCTCAACCTCTTGTTCTGCTCCTGTCATCCCACCTCTTCTCAATCCTCGCACCTCGTCTGCCACCAACCCCCTCCCCCCCGATGTAGCCCGATACTGTGGATGTGAAGAAAGGTGCTCAGATAGTGAAATGTGCCAGTCTGCGGAGAGTTAAGCAGTGAGGCAGACTGAGTGCTGCGTCCCCGCAGGTACGGGACTGACCCACAGTGCCTCGTCTGACCTGTGGGCTAGACCATTTAATCCAGTCTCTCTGGATTAAATGCATCTGAATGTTCCTTTAATTCAATACTAATGATATGTAAAGTGATGCTGACACAGCAAAATGACACTTGAATCTTAAGTTTAACAAATGGTTAAAATGTAAATTACACACAAAGAAGATGCCTGTCATTCTTAATTATCTTTGCCCTCAAACTACAAAAATATAATAAAAGTATCATCAAGAAATGGAGACAAACATTTTTAAGTTTGTCTAAGATAGAATTGATTTTTATATATTGAGTTTCGGTCAGCATTAATGCCGGTGATATGGAGTATCAGTGGTAAGACACATCCATATAAACCTGAGGTGATACTTAATGCCCAAGTAATCTTTTTTAGTTTTACAGAGTACATACAAAGTTCTTCCAGTTTTTACAACCTGAACAATAGATATTCAGGCTGCTTGCCTTCTGGAAAATGCTTTGTAATGTTTACTTCAGATGTATGGACTTATATTTGTGAATAATAGCAAACACTAAATGTATTGTGCACAGAATATATTTTAGTTTGTTTAAATTAACTAACTCTTTGCGTGATAATTATTTCTCTACGTGCAAAAAATAAGTTTCTGTGTCCAAAGTGTCCCATTGTGCACTCAATGTAATGCCATACAGATGGCACAAGCACAAGTTTGATGCAAATAGATCATTATTGTTTTGCAATAAATGATGTCAGGCCGCTTTATTTCTTCATGCATGTTGTGACAAGCTGGAAAAGGGTTGGCACAATGTGCACTCAGTAAAACAACCGCCCAAAAAGGATCCTGTAAAGTGACAGCTCTCAGGGTCAAAGCTGCAAGGCCAGTTGTCCCATGAATTGGTATCTGGAGCCACTGTGGTGTGCGTGTGTGTGTGTGTGTGTGTGCGTGCGCGTGTGTGTGTGCGTGCGTGTGTGTGAGACTTGCCCTTGCTAACATAAAGGCCATGACATTCCTGGGATTACTGATATTTCAAGCAACTCACAACTGAATGTTAAACCACTTCTGCCAACCATTTTTGCTTGAATGCTTCTGCAGAACTAATGTGTTGTTATATAGAGTTACAGTGAATAAAGTGATTAAGATATATGAGCATCAATTGAAGGGAATTTCAAAGATGGACAGTTTAGCCAAGGCCATTTTTAAGACTGCATAGGGCAGTATACATATCTCACATTTGCATTGACTTAGTGCAGCTTGCATGTCACCTGCTCTGTAGATTCCTGTGTTGTTGCTCTAGTCAGATGTAACAAGACCAAAGTGTGGCTCGTCCTAAACCAACGTGTTTCCTTCTCTCCACAGAGTTCTCCGCAGGATTCAACCCCTTCACCAAAACCATCCTACATGGACACATGACCAGCAGCAGCTGACAGGAGGAAGAACATACATAAAAAGGCAGACAGACCGAAATGAAGGGCAACAGACACCAACGCCATGACAACCACAGCGGCTCTGCCGACTATCAGCACGCACCGGAAGAGAAGGATACGGATTTACTTGTAGTTTTTATTACCTTTTTTTTTTTAAAGAAACCGTGGAAAAAAAAACATCTACTACTAGGCTAGAAGCATGATTTCGTATAAAACAAAAACCAAAACACAAACAAAAAAAAAACTAGCAACCAAAACGTGCTTCCTGTTATCTGTATCAGCATGAGTGACTGCTGCCGCATGGCCTGTCTTTAACTACAAATACTGAGGGAATACAAGGGAGGGTAAAAGGGTGGGGAGGGATGGGGAGGAGACACTGCTGTGTGGGACAGGCATGCAATGTGGGGTATGGTCAATCACTGGCCCGTTTTCTAAACCAACAGGGGAAAGTTTATCAGTCAAAAAAGGGAGACTAAAATACTGAGAATTACATAATCTCTAGGCAACAGGTTACTCCCGCTCCTCCCTGTCACACTCTTCCAGCTAAGAGCATCACAAACTAGTTTGAAACCTGTCCCAGTGCTCTCAAAGTCCAGTAAAGCTACAATTATCACCCAAGGATATCGGTGTTGTACATAATATCGTATGCACTAAAATGCTCTACGTGACTGTGTGTTACGTGTGTTGTTTTATGTTCTAAGATCCCTATGCGATGCCACTGATGCTGCTGTTTCAGGTACATACGAATTTCCTCCCTGTTTTCCTCGTTTGGTTCGTTTGGTCTGAACCTATATATTATTCTATATATCTTGAGATCGTTGTGGGTACAAGAACATACAAATGTTGTGTCGCTCTGCCTGTTTTAAACGTCGGATTTTTGTGTGTTAGGTTGTTTGTTTCTTTGTGCTTTTCATGTGCTTTCGCCCTTTGCTTTTGACATGTCAAACTGTAGAGGGACTGTAAGTCATTTACTGTACTGTGGGGTTTTTGAGCTTTTGGGAGGCGGGTTTCTGCAGTGAACCTGCCTTCCTAACGTTCCCTCAGAGTGGTTTGCCTTGTGGAGAGGGTGACGATGAGATATATGGCGAGTGACAGATTGTCTTGAGGGATTAACCTACTCTACCACCCCACTCCTCTGCCTTTTCTTGTCCCCAGCGAGCTGTATCCTGAGGTTTGTGTTAATCAGATGTCTGTCTGAGCCAAAATCCAAATACCCGTCTTCTCCCTCAATCTTGCCCTTATCGCCCTACCTCCACCTCTGACCCACTCACCTCTTCCAGTCAGCCTCTCAGAGTAGATGTAGCAGTCCTGACCACCTCCAGCAGGAGGGCAGGATCCCGCCTTCAGCAGTGTCTGTTTGACCTCACCATGCAGTATATGATACCACCACACGAGGTGCACTTACAGACCATCTCACCACCACCAGAAGATGTCACTTGATGAGGGTAAAGTAGCTGAAATTCTGGTAATAATGTAGCACTGGTTTGACTGGGTAAAAGATGAAGAGTCAGCTGGAGAAAGGAAAAGTATCGAGCCGAGGGTCGAGGACGTGTTGAGCTTTGATGTTTGTCTCCTTGGTAATTCTTTGGAGTGTAGCAAAGACAGTCACCAATCACTGTGATGAGAAACTGTAATACTGACCCGCAACTGTGAGCCTGACCCTTCCTGAAGCATGTCACTCCTTTCTTTAGTGTTGCGTCTTCTTTTTTTTCATGATTTACTGTCTTAACTGTACTTCAGAAGAAGCAATAACTGCTTACAAAAGGAAAGGATTTTTTGCGTGAGTGTGTTTGAGTGTGAGAGAGAGAGAGAAAGAGAGAGAGAGAGAGAGAGGATTTTAGGATCATAGTTCATGTTCTTCCTAAGCTTTCAGTCTGTTAATCGCAGCTTTAGGCTAGTCACTCCACTCAGAAATGATGTCAGCACATTAGTATCCCACATTTTATCACTCTGCTTCTCTAGAAAAGAAACCTACTAAGTTTTACACTGAGAATGGGCGAATATTGGTATGACTCCATACCAGCCATCCGATCTGCAAAGTGCCCAGTGTCCGTTTTTGTTACTCATCAGGGAATGTAAGTGTGTTTAGTCATAGTTTTTAAACCTTAATGGCATTCATATGCACCTTGAAAGAAATCCTGTAGTATGTGTGTTTGTGTGTGTGATTTTAATATCACGTATTCAGTCCTGGATATTTGGACATTGTCATGCAAAGTTGTGATAATATCACAGGAAGTAATATTGCAAATGGACAAAGAGCAGAGGCTCTCAGATTCTATGTGTAATCCTAATTCACATATTTCTCAAAGTTGATTTACCTCAATAAGTGTGCCATCTCACATGATATAAATTACCTTACATGCATTTATTTCAAACATTACGTCAGACATTGAATGCTTTATTATGGAAAAATATGTAAGTCACAAAAACGTTGCAATAATCACCCATCAATAAGTGTTTGTTCAGTACGGCTTCACAGCCAGAGGTGATGAATGTAAGGTCCTGGTATACCGTCAGTCTTGTTATCTGTGTTGGCTCTGTACTTTAGTAGATGATAGGGTATTCACTCTGTTGTTTCAACTCAATATCTGCTGTTGATCATCAACATTCATTACAAACACACACAAATCATTTAGCAGGAGAGATTTAAAGAGAGAAGCTTCAAATGGGTTTTGGACACTTTAACAAATATCCCTTCATCAGATATTATTTCTATTTTATTATCTTTTTTAATAACCACAAAAAGTTAGATGTCAATGAATATTACACAGCAGTGTAATGGTGTATTACCCCTTATGTTATAGCGTACGGTTTGCTCTCTAAGGGCTCATAATTATGATATGCTTGGGTATGTTTCTGAAGCAGGGGCCATTTATAAGTCCACTGCTGATGTCAGGGTTAGAGCGAGTGGGGTGGCTCTGATGAGAAGACAACAAGACAATAATAATATGAGAAGTTAGATGGAGTTGTGGGGAGGCTTGGTGGCTCCGACGGCTAGTCTTTCAAGATGACAAGCATTTTTCCTCAACACAACCCACTCCTGATCTATTTCTGCCCCCTTACCAAATACAAGACTGAGCCGATTCTAAGGCTTCCACATGGTGGCGGTGTGAACGCGGTTTGAATGGACGTGTCCAACTAAGTGCGAGCAGAGGGAGGAGTGGTTACAAGAGAGAAATGAACAATGGAGAGCCCTGCACTGAGGGACCACTGAGATGATGCCATGCACCAAGTTCATGCAAAAATATTAACTGTTGCAAAAACTAGAGAACACATGTATATTCCTTTAGAATGGATTGAAGACATTATTAACGCAATAGCATATTACTCAATACTAAGGAATGCAACTGCGCACATGCACAGAAAATGTTTTTAACATAAAAGGCTATATATATATGAAATATATGAAAATATATATATATATATTTACTTAGAATGCTATGCACCCTTACTTGTCAAATGGGATTCTAGTTATGTTATGGATGTACTTTTAGCATCATACAGCTGTAGCTACCAAGAGACTGTTGAGTTCTGGGTAATGCCTGCAACCTGGGGATAAATAGGGGTCTTGTGGGTATTTTAACCTGTTTTGTTTGCTTTTTTTATTGTTATGGAGAGTCAAACATGAATTTAAAATATAAATGTAAAAGCCTTTTAATCCAATCAAATCCGAGGACATCTATTGACAATTTACTCTGTACACCAGCTCAACATTTACAAAATTAATAAAGAAATGAAATGTCTTTGTGTATAGCGTGTATACTTTTGTGTGAGACACTTAATCCACGTGCACCCAAATACTGATGCTCATATGGTAGTTTGGAACAAACCAAGTGTTATTACTTTCATCGTATTAGACTTTCACCACAGTACCAAATGTTTAACATAATGGTTTCAAGCACAGCTGCTCTTTGAAACTCTGCAAAAGCACATATATACAAATGAAGGGACTTAAAATGGTAAGATGACTAATCTGCTATCCATTTTCAGTATCCATTAAATGAATGTAGTTCTGCAAAAAACAGCAGCGATTGTGTTTGCCATAGGTTAAGGCTATAATTAAACTGGTGGTAGTTTCTGTTGCAAGGCCATAAGAAGTTGAATTGATCCTTAAGCTGAATTACCCTCCATCACAGTTCACATGATGACATGGATCTATTACATGTGCGTTTGCAAACAATCTTTAAAATATATGAAGTGTTGAACTCTGTAGAGCCATTGCAGAGGCATTATGTGCCAGCAGGAGGCGGAATAAGTCCATCTTGTCCTCCTCGGGAGTATTTTCCCCTGCAGCCTGTCTGCTGTCTGTCTGTGTTGTTTTGTGTGCATGTAGGGAGTGAGTGGAAGCGGAGGAACGTGTGCTCAGGTCCTTTAAACAAAGAACCTGGACACTTTGTGTGTGAGAGGCTGCGTGTTGTTATGTGTGTAATTGTTTAGATACTACATTTCATCCTTTGCACTTATGAAAAAGAGGTATTTATTTTTATTTATCCGAAAGTAGCCATTCTGTTGAGCCAAAGCCATATCTGAAACAGGCGCGGTGTGGCTTTGTTGTTTAGTCAAACCAAGACTTTCTTGTTTGTTTATGTTTCTTAGTTAGCTAGTTTTAGTTTATTATAGTTGAGAGAAGATGTCCACTGACTGCCAGAAGACCACTGCCAAGGCCATCCCGTCAACCAGAAGGGTGACCATCAACGATGCGGCGCACATGCCCCACGACTACTCCACTACTCCCGGAGGGACCCTGTTCAGCACGACCCCGGGCGGTACGAACTGCTGTTATCCATTGTTTTTACTTGTTTGTGCCTAATATATGTGCCATTACCCAAGGTCATGCATGATTTATAGTCTTATCCTCTCAACAACTGTATTGTCAGTGAGTGCAGGGAATGCTCAGGCTAACTCCATGAGGTCGGCTGCTGTCAAATGCCACTGTACACGACCAGCTGCTAGCTCTGCTTTAGCTAACTGCTAACGCTAGCTAGCAAGTGTTTGGCTGAAAAGAGGAGAATAACTGCCTCTGAAGCAGTAAAGTAATTGTGATTCTAGGCATGTGGGTGACATATACTCATACCTGTGCTTTCTCGGTAAATGAAATGTGTTTTCGGTTCTTATTGTGGTTTTTAACAGCTGATCTTGAAATGTTAGCGACACCTGCTGTCCTCTGCTGCTAATGAAGCTCGTCCTGGCCCTACGTCACCAACCACTAAAGCTGTGATTGGTTGATTACAGTGTGGGCTAACTGAACTTGTGGTTAACTTTTGTTGAATGTTTTGTCCTAATTGTTGAAGACATTTTAAGTTGACGTTTTATGTGCAGCACATCAAATCGTAATAAAGTTAATAAACATAAGGTCTAAACAGTAATACCATGTTGTCTTTGGATTGGTTCTCATCGGTCATGTGATGTTATAGCATCAACACCTCCCTCGTGGATTGTGTGTGTTTATGTATGTATGCAGGGTGGATGTTAAATAATACAATGTGTCCCTTTTGTGCAAACACTTCTTATATCTATTCAGCGTTTGGTAGCCAATTTCTATTATTTGATCGGTCAGATTTTAATGATTAATATAAACTGGCAGTACCCAAACCCCAGGTCAGTCAAGTGACACTAATAACAAGGAATTGACCATTTTAGGTGGTGACGCGGTTAGATTTGACAGAAAAGTCTCTGCTCATTGAGAGAGCTTAAATAAGTACAAGTGACAACGAGGATTCTGCGAAGACAACTAACCTCCCGTAATAAACACATACATGGCCATTACATTTTAGTTACATCAACAATACCAACATGTTATCACATAAGGAGGAGGTTTGGGTGGTGGAGGAAGCAAACAGCATCGGCACGAGCGTATCAGCAGAGTAATGGTGAGAAGTGTCAAGTTAAAGTGGACGCGCTGCACACCTGCGTGAATATAATGAATGATGGCTGAGCCACTGGTGGTTGAGCATGACTGACGCAGCCGATGGTCATCCTTCTCTTTTCCTGCCTCTTCATACAAAAAGGTACAAGGATCATCTACGACCGAAAGTTCCTGCTGGGGTGTCGCAGCTCTCCGGTGGCCAAGACTCCTCCGAGAGGTCTGCCCAACATTCCAGGAGTGACCAGTCCTCCCTCCAAAGACACTGATGAGAAGGCCCACAATGGAGAACTACTCAACAACAACAACAACATAACTGCACCTGATAGCAGCAACACTGGTATGTTCACACTTCAGACAAACATCACAGGAGGGCGTGTCACGTGTATCACTGTCAGCCATCCGATAATATAACTGTTTTCACATAGCTGCCGTTCTCTGTCTTTCATGGATGATAGAAGCCAGTTTGAGGTTTGAACACAAGGGGAAAGGAGGTCATTCGTGCCGTTTCACTTTATTGTTCAGCCTGAGATTGTGCCTGTGTTAGCTGAAACCTGTTTAGGAGGGCTTTGTAATTTTGCATGTATCCCTCCTGACAACATCATTTTTAGTTGACACAGAAGCTGTGTTAGTTGTTGCATGGAGCAGTTAACGCTTTTCATGCCTGATTGCAGAAATGAGTCGATTTTGGAGTTGTTATTTCTGCAGCAACCTGAACAGTTCAATCTCGTCTACATATATTCTACGTATATACATATTCTTGGCATTTTTTTCTGTCGCCATTTTTCATGCTGTGGTACAAGAAGATGACTTATCCATTCTTAACGCTGCCTACAAAGATGTGATTGATTTTCTGGGTTGGGTCACAGCCATCAACGAGCACAACACTATACTTTTATATTTACTATTTTATTGGCTGAATAACATCGACAATATGAGCAGCAAAGACCTATTACGTTTTCTTATTAATTTGTGGCTTTTTTTTTCTTGAATGAATTGACTGAGAACTTACACAGGAAGTTGCAGTCCAATTAATTTTAGATGTATTCATATGTATTTGAGTTTTTTGTAATCAAAAGACAGAATTTTAAAGGCATTGAAGCTAGAAAACTGTATTAGAAAACATGTTAGTCGTTGATTCTTTAATGAACTTTCTTTATAATTTCTTTTTCACCCTGTGTTGAGCTCTTGCTATGGTCACTGCCAGATGTTATTTATTTATTTATTTTACCGGTTAATTATATAATATCCTCCTGTCTTCTTGAAATATTACTGTGAGTTAAATATAGTATGAGGCTGTTAAAGATTAATCCTAATGGAGCAAAACATTTGGATTGTGAAATATTTATGTGTTGTTTTTTTTTTTAAGGTGATGACTCTCAGTTTGAAATGGACATCTAGGTGGTCCTCAGGCGAGTATAAAGATGTCAGACTTACCAACAAGATGCTGTGAAGAGAGGCTCAGGAGCACCTTCAATTTTCCCATCATCCATTCCATGAGGACGGAAGTTTGCCTTCAGTGTCTCCAGTGTCTTAGTGTTTTAAAGTCTGTCTTTATCAATCTCTTATCAATCTTTGCTTGTTTTGCCCAGAACAAATCTGTAATGAATTTTTTTTTCTGTCTGCCTCAAGGCTTAAACCTGATTTATGTGTGACAAAGTGTGCCTTCCTGTAGTGGCTACAAGTATAAAATCAACACTGAGAAGTACTTAACACCAACAAGGCCTCATCCCCAAGAACTGAGATAGATTAATGAAATGAAGATCAATTGGGGAAAAGAACAATAGAAAGTAGCTGAATTTATAACCATTCCAGAAAGGTTTGTCACTTGGTGTACTTTTATTTCCACACATTTCCTGACACCTCTCTTCAGATATTGCCTTGAACTGTTCAAGATACTGTATAATTTGTTGACCATGCTCTTAAAAAAAAGTTCTTCACCTGAAGTGTCATACAGAGAATGTAAAACATAATTTTGTTGATGAAATTTTGAAACAGATTTTCACACAGTTTGTAGGGTGACAAACATTAAAGAAAACATTAAAGCAAACTCTTGTATTAACAGTGTGCATTAATTGTGTGCTCCAAGTGAGTCTTGTTCTGTCATGTCAGTGGACTTTTACAACAATCGGGATAATGTCTTCATGTTCATCGGTTCATTAGTCTGAATACACATTTCTCGTGGACAGTGCCATCTGAAAGAGCAAAAACTTATGAAAGTCATTGTTTTTTTCTTCGATAGAGGTAAGTAATGATCTTATGACCACAACAAAGTTATTTGCAGTTCAAATGTTCCCTGATTTTAAGTAAGTGAAAAGCCAATACACATTTTGAAATGATAATTCTTGACTTTGACATGTTGCTTAACAACCTTTAGCACTTCCTGTGCTCCCCTGATTAAGCACAAGTCATATCAGAGGAATTCCTCAAGACTCACTGGCAACTGATAACCTCAGTCAGTGGACTGAATAAAGAGAGGTCAATATACAACTGTACATAGCTGGGAGAAACTCCCTGCTTCCAAAGAGCTTCATGCAACGTTTCCATTTCACTTCTGTTGCTTCACTGAGGCCACGTTCTACTGGGTTCACTCTGAAGTGGCTTACCAGGCTTTCCCTTTGATGAGTGTCTTATAGAAATGCTTCCAAATAATGGATGTCCGGATGCACTACTGCCCTAAACTATTCAGTGTTGCTGGGATGTTGTGTTGCTGTGTTTTCCAAGTTCCTCTGTTTGTTCTACAAGTTTCCAAAGATGAGTGAAGTCAGGTGGAATTGGACAATTAACTATCCACAGATATGAATATGAACATTTTACAAATGCATGCTGAGACATGCTTCAGTGCACCTAAATGCTGAAGAAAATGAGCACAAAATATTTGAATTATGATGATTAGCGATTATCACTGAGTTCTATAAACCATGATGATGTCACGTAGGTGGATGGTGTCAAAAGTACCTGTTCATTAGTCTACTGAATAAATTAACACAGGACCATATGGAGCAGAACGGAGGACATACTGTAGGTATGTCTACTGACAAAGATTTTGAGGAATATAAAATCATTTTTTTCTATTATCTATTACTATTGTCTATTACATCAGCATACATTTATAATTATTCCTGCTAAAGTAAGAGTGGGACTGTCTGACCACCAAACAGAAAGGTTCAGGATGGAGTAGATGTGAGAGAACTGACACATGATTTGGAGGTGATGACATTAAGCTCCTGCTGCTGTGTGTTGTGTTTTCTGGACAAACAGTGTCAAAGTTCCACATGAGCTTCACTATTGCAAATGCACTGAATATGGTCATTGTATAACTCATAGAGGTGTAAACAATACATTGGATACTTTACTGTTGTTTAATTGAGCATAAAAATAACAATACCAACCATTTTACGAAAGAAACCATGAGGTGAATAAAACTGAAAGTTACCAAATAACCCAGTCTGGTCTTGTCCTGTGGAGGTGTGGATTGAACAGTTTCAGCTGATCAGTTCCAGTCTGCCCTGTCCTCCCTCCACAGTAGCTTCAGCATCCAGACGTTGACTCTCTCCATCCCCTCACATTGCTCTCTGTTTGTTTGGGGTCTAAATCTCCCCTTGCCACCTCTGCTTCCTGACACCCCTCACCCCCTCCCAAAAGTAAACAAATGCTACTGCTTTTCTCTCCCCCATTGCTCCATCCTTCAGTATACTTAATGTGTTGTTCCACTCCGCCTGCCTGTTTGATCACAATCAACAAAAGAGGCCTGGCCAGAAAGGACACTAATGACCTCTGATGATGTGTGCACTGTGATGTGGATTGGAGGTGAGGAAGGCAAATACACTAAGATGTAAACTGGTCACAAGTCACAGAAGACAAGTGGGATTAAGATATAGATGAGTATCTACCAGCAGGTTGAGCCAGAGAAGTGCTTTTTGTTAAGGTCACAGAGAGACTGTGTGTAACAAGTTTATGTGTATTTCATTCTGTATAATAGCTTCTGCTGAGTGAGTCAATGGAAATGACAACAAATGAAATACAGATAAAAACTGGCGTAAATAAACTCTCAAGTATATATCATTATATATTAAAATATATAAACACTGAAAATCATAGTAAGCCGCTCAACACCTTATTGTGAAACTTAAGTAAGTACCATTGAAATATTTTACTTTGAAGACCTTTCTGAATGTACAGTATGTGGGCTGTGTTCCAATGTATATATATATATATACAATCAAACACTATATTGAAATTTATCAAATTCCAAAAATACACAAAATATCACAATCATGTCAAAATAAAATGTTTTAATATATTTCTTCATATTTTATATACAAAATATACATTACAATGTATAAATAGATAATACATACAACATTTGCATAATGGAGCCTTCACCTCACTAAACATATATACTATTGTGTACCACCCAGTATGGATGAAATATATTCATTCAAACTCAACAGTCATATCCTGTCATTTGTTGTAAAAAGCCATGCCTTGGAACCCTCCATTTAATATTTTAACATTAATGTTTACATGAAGACAGTAAAGAAACAGTTTAATTAAAGTTCAAGTTTATGCTTTAGTGAAAGCAGTGATGGGCTGGCCATCAGTGACAGCCACACTCTTCAACGATCATGTCCTCGTGATGCCGCAGGGCCAAATCGTCGTTCTCGTAGTACAGCATGGAGAGCGGGCTGAGGCGAGTTGGCACGCAGGACGGGCAAGACCCTCTCTCTGGATGGTGATGTCTCAAGAGGCTCTGAAAAATATATGAATAATTCACATGAATAAACCAGCAACTATACAACAAACAACAACGTGATTGTTGAAGAGTTGAATGGGATTAGAAATCAAGTTGTCATTTTACCTGCATGTACGCATGGTTGGTGGGACGGAAGGACTCGTCCAGAGGTGTAGGACACTCTCCCTCACAGCGATATGCATTGTAGCGCTTAGGGTGCACAATCCACTCGTCCCAGCCGATGTGGTCAAAGTCCACCCACATGTCCACCTTCCGACACAGCGGCCCCTGAGCCGGCTCTGCTGCTGGTGCAGCAGTAGGTGAAGCTCCATCAGCCACCCTCATCCTCTCCATTTTGTTCCTTTTGTGGCGTCGACTTTGACTGTCACCGCTCACTCTGTCCATGGTCACGTACTTGGAGTTCTCCACAGTGTGAATGAGACTGTATGCTGTGTGGCCTTCCTGGGGCAGGTTATGTTTGGAGAAGATGACCATCATGACCCGATTTGTGGTTGGATGGTGTATTTTTCTTTGCTTCAATCCCAAATTCTTGGAGAGGGACCTTCCAGTTATTTCCCCTTCATCCCCAGCACCGCTCCCATGGTCCATCTCAGGTTCTCCTGAGGCCTCTTGGCTTGACACGCCGTCTCCCTGGTACAGCCAGTATTTTAACAGAGCTGTCACATTAAAAACCTTCCAGGAAGACTTTGTGCTGCTGGGTGATGTGCTGAAGCTCCCCAGGAAAAGGCGCTCATCCTGGCATGATATGCTGTCCGGGTCACAGCTCTGCTTTCTGGAGTGGTATAGATCGACAGTGGCACGCTTGGATCCAGAGAAAGCTGGTAGTCTGATCCGAAGTTCTGCCAGCTGGACAAGCTCACTAGTAGAGACGGACGACATGTCAAACGTGACCGTCCATCGTTCGCCCCCTTGATGGCAACCTAAAAATGAGACAAAACATGTAGATGAGAACTCAAACTCACACATGGCAGTCAGCAGTCTGGATGATTCTGGGCAAACCAGATCCCTGGACAAATGTCAAAACACTGGAGTGGGAGGGTGAACAGGACAGGATGTGTATTGACCCCCCTGTGCAAGGACGTCTGAGAGCTAATATACACACCCTGTCACATAAAACAGAGAAAGCCTTTAAAGTCGAATAAGCATTTTGACACTTGCTGGGTTGTAAAAAGGGAGGGTCTGATAACAGAGATAATGCACCAACCAACGAGCTGCTGGAGGAGTACTGAGGAGAAACTAACATATTCAGTATGTAACATGCTTTATATCCAGTGATGCCTATAAGCAACATAAAAAAAAACACACTAATTGAACTGTGTACTCACCTCTGGCCATCAGACTCAGAACAGAGTCAGAACTGTGCGCTGATGTGTTGTCACCTTGTGTCCGAATGGTGTTGACAGCCACTAAGGACTCAGCAGTCCTGAAGGAGCGATACAGCTGCATCATGTACAGAGGATATCTGCTGCGATGATTGACAGAGAGATTTCTGAATGCTAAACTGGCCTCGAGGCCTGTGTGATATCTGTGCCCCTGAGTGGAGAAAACAACTCCAAAAGAGCAGAGGAGGAATGAGCAGAAAACTGTCAGGACGCTAACTTCCATTTCAACTGAAACTAATAATGAGAGAGAGAAGCAAAGATCTACTTCCTTCCTCCAGCTGGTCTCAGGCTGAAATGATGCTATGTGCAGACGGAGCTCCAGACAGGCCCCTTTATAGTGGACAGCTGCCCTTTGATGACCCCTGACCACTCCAGGCATCTGAACAGCCCCTCTGATCATCAGAGCACATCAGAGGGGCAGAAAAAAAGACAACATTTAGCCAAGGTCATTGCCCTGTCACACTGCCTGGCCTTTTATATTCATTCAGGAGCCCAATCCTTTAGACATGTAAAAATACATTAACAAACAACACTTTAAATGCTGTACAGCCATTAGCACCTTTCTGTTCAGTAATTGTGGCAAGAATAATGTAAAATCACTAATTCACAAATACAGGCACTAAGACTGAAAGACAAAGTAAGAAAATCTTTGATAATTAAATGGACAAAAAAATGTAAGTTGGTATGTTTTTATTTATTAGCAAACAACAAATACAACTTTTCTCCTACTCGCTCGTTTCAATCAGACAGGAATGTGTAAAACAGTAACATACACAAAAACTGTATGATGAGGTTTTGTCATGGTATGTTGATATATGATAGCACATATTTAGTTGAGTTCACACAAGCTATAAAATCACTTAAACTGATCTGTGCTTCAATCACTCAAATATGTGAGTTATTGTGTTAGAGAGAGAACTAGTTCTTAAGATTTCAAGTGGAATAAACAGTACAGTACAAGAAGTAACTTTATCAAACCAGTGAATCTAAAAAACACACAAATAAACAAGAAAAAATAAATGTAAATGTAATGTAAATGTTAAGTAAAACTCTCTTTGGAAGCAACACATTCATACACAGACAAAACAGTCTGTTTCATGGGACACTTGACTGACTGAGGACTGACTGAGGTCTGACTGGTCTCATGTGTTTCCTGCTGCTGATGGTAGCTGACGACTGTCTTCTCATAAAGCGTTGAAGAAGTTCTTCACCTGTGTAAGAAAAGGTAGTTAAGGATTACAATGAAACATGAAACACATCAAACATCAGATCAGAAAACAGAAATGTATCAGTGCAACGGTTCTCCAGACTGTGGGGAGGAGAAATGAGGTCTCACACATTAGGACGGGGCCCTCATGTGGTCATCCCTGGCATAGCAGCTATTGTGTCAAAGTGCAATAAATAAACATACCTTTGCTATAAATTGCTCCCGCACCTCTGGGTCACTCAGAAACTCCACGCTGGCATCGAGTTGTAACACAGGTATCTGCTTCAACTTCTCAAAATGTATTCTGAAAAAGACAGAGCCAAGCTGTATTACACTCTGCATTACATTAACAGCCTCAAGTCCCCAGACCACACACTGATGACTGTCATCTGTTCACAGCCAAGCAGCAAACAGCTGCGAGGAAAGGCATTCAAAATGGTGACTGTCAGACAGGAATCCTGCAATACAATGGCTGTACAGACAGTTTCACTTTTTATTTCATTTTAACATTTCATACCAGGCTCTGGTCAGACAATTTACAGGCCATAACAACTGAAGGCCCAATTTTAAATGTAATTTCCTTACATTGTTTTACACTGTGTGCACATCAGGCCTGCATTCACAGCAGCCACTTGATTATAAAAGTGCCTTAAAAATTTTCTATCAGCTAAGTGTAGGTGCCTTCAGGAGGAGTATGACTTGATACTTCAAAGGTCATGTCGTTTTCTTTTTTACACGTCAGCGGTTGCTGGTATTCAAAACATAAAAGTCTGAAGAGGACAAACACAAACGTGATCTCATTAGCACTCACTCAGTGCTCTTCTCAACAAGCCACTTCTCATGTTGAACATGCAGCTTATCCAAATAGTCCAGTTTCACCCCTTTCTCTTCTGGCCTTCCCCGACGCTCCAGACGCTGCATACATATCTGAGAAATAACAAAAGTGACAATGACAATAATACAAATACCACAAGATAAAATTGTATGCTGCAAACATTGTCAGATTAATTTCACCTCTTGAATGTATAACATGAAATATCTGATGTTCATACCTCTGGTGGGGCTCTGAGGTAGATGATGCCCTCCAGCTCCACCTGGTGTCCAAACTGCTCCACCAGGAGGGAGTGCCAGTCCTGGTAGACTGTCCACTCTGTAGAGTTAATGCAACCCAGCTCAAACATGTTCAGGGCAAAGATGTATCTGACAGGACGGAGAGTCAAGTTTAATTTTACACAATATTAAATAAAGGAAAATGCATTTGCACAAGTACATATATCCATTTCATACTAATTCTATCCTTCTATCCTCTTTCTGGATAGTGGAGTAAGTCTGTAGCTCCCTACCTCATTCTGGTTGAAATAATTTTGATTAAGAAGACATCGCTGTCCTGTCCTGGCTCACTCACCTGTCGCTGTAGACTGAGCGCTCATACACCTGGACAGGCGTTCCCTCTGAGCTGAGCAGGCGAGCTGGAGGAGGCTGCAGCTGCGTTCTCAGCCGGCTCATACAGGAATATGTCTGAAATGTGTACGACCAACGCTGAGGGTCCTGGTACATCATTTGCAGCAGGTTGCTGACTGTCGTCTGAGGGGACGCGTCTGTCCCCTGTCAAAAGACACAAGCAGAGATGGTAAGCTTGGCTTCCTTTGATTTATGTTGGGAAAAGATATAGAGGTCAGGAAATGTGCACACCTCCGGGGTCCCACTCTCAATGTTCTGCCACTTGCTGACTGGTTCTGTCACCACCTCCCAGTCTGGACAAGCTGACTGCATAAGTCTTGCAAAGGTCGACTTTCCAACAGCTGATATTTGAGAGGACAGAATACAGGAGATCACATATTACCAACACAAAAAATGTTTTATTTTGAAATACTGTCAATATACTTACCAATGTTGCCCTCGATAGAAACTCTCTTCACTCGAGCTGTTTCATCCCCAGTTGAGATTGAAGTTGAAAGGCACCTTGAACAACTACTGAGCTTCCCCGACTTATTAGCCATAGTGCTGAGGTTAGTGGTTGTCAGTGTTATAGCTGTGTTTCCATCTCGCAGGACGCTGCCTGCTGTCTTCCACTGTGAAGAAGGCGCATTATACCCAAATCTCATGACCTGCATCAAACGTGTTTGTTTCTTTAACTGAGAGACACGGTTGAACAGAGCGCATCGACACAGGGCTGACATTGTGACCGGCAGAAGTATAACTACATAGAGATTATCACATTTATCTGCGTGTCACTTGGAGCTCGCTAATGTTATTCCGCTGAGTTAACCTCATGGTAGCTAGCTCATCCTCTCCACGGTGTCACAACTTTCGTTATGAATAATCGGTTTATAGCTAAATGTGCAATTATTACGACATTTATAAACACCGATATGTCGGTCGACTTGTTCCTAAAGCACTCACGCTTTGGTCTTTCGCATACTTGCTTCCGGTAAGTAAAATTACTAAAGTAAAGTCAAAAGAAATGTTTGCCCAAATGCTACAAACAGTAGCAACAACAACAACAACAAGCACTTCCGGTGCACACGTTCTGCACATTCGCAATAAAAGCTTTTGGCAAACCACATCCCTCCCGTTTGAACAGAAAAATTCATACTTACTGGACTGACTACAGGTATAATGACTACGTAATGACTGTGTGTAAATACCGCACAGTTTGAGGCGGTGACTGTGCTCGAAAGTTTGGTCATAAACCCGGAAGTACTTGTGATTTGCCCATGGATGTATTTTCTCCAGGATACGCCCCTAAAACTGAACTAAAACTAAAACACCTTACGATGTTAGCATAGAAATTTGTCCAAATAAGACACATTTTGGGGGGGGGGGTTATTATTTATATTATTATCATCATTATAAACGTAACAACCTACTATTTCCTAACTTACAGTACGCTCTGTACATTTTAAGGGAAGCACAATGTGATTTCACTGAGGTATGTACACATTATGAAATTATATTATCACAAGTGGATATAATTTTTTTTGGGATACATATAGACCCATCCAATTTTCTTTTTCAATAATAAATGTTCATTTTCAGACATTCAGACACAAGGCATTTACTTTGATGTGGCATTGGAGTGACATTTTAGGATGTTTGTCTGTGAATAATAAGCATTTTTGTTGGCACTATTGTCAACCATATGCAGCATCAGACATTTACTCAAATGTGAGATAGGTCCTGTGTCACAAAATGTTCTCATAACTTTTCCAACTGTTAACAACCTGCATGAAAATGTGAGCTATAAGAAATTACTTTTTAAAAGTACTTTATGTTTGGATCTCCATTGGCAGCAGATTGTCTTACATTACTTACATTAACAGTGCTTTGCATACATGCAATAAAAATCGAATTACACCCAAATTGCATGGTTTTGATTAGCAATGTAACTTTGTAAAGAAATCTAATATAATCTATTAATTTAATCAACTGTCTCTTTCTTATAATTCATATTTTGTTTGTATCAAAAACACAAAACTACAGAAAACTCTTCATTTAAAAAGTAATTTTTATTTGTTTAAAAAAGCACAATCACGCTTTGAATAAACATTTCACACTCTAACAATCCATCATAAAAAAGCATTACAATTTACATACTAAAGTTAAAATATTCACAGCAAAGTCTGTTCAATTAGTTCTGAATTACACTTTTCATTCAAGCTTCAAACCTACTTGAAATGCAAAAACCACTTCGACCATTTATTCAGAGATGATGGCAATAGACAATTTAAGTATAATCACTGGTTAAAACAACGAAGGATAGAAAAAACTCAAGACTGAACTGCTTTTGATCCTGTTGCATCAGCAGTGATTGACTCTCAGTAGCTTGTGTTTTTAATGGTGATCTTTTGAGCCGTTTCGATCTTGAAATCGCTGACACCTGAGGGAGCAAACCAGGTTTTTTTTAAAAAAATTTCATGAAATTAAATCAGCAGATCAAAGAAATAAAGAGAAGTGAGTCACAGTGTAATGTGTGTGTGTGTGTGTGTGCGCGTCCTCACCCTGACTGAGTGCAGTGCCATCAGAGGAGAGATGCCAGTATCTGCGGTCGCTCTGTCTGGCCTGCTCTCCATTCACTGCACTTAAGAAAGGTCCCCACAGGCTGGACTCCTTCTCAAACCTGCCAAACAGCATCAAATGGTATTCAATGTAGGCAATCATACAGGATTTAAAAAAAAAAAAGCTTTACACTTTATGTACTCACGTGAAGCCAACATTTTTCCCCTTGAGAAGTTCAAGGGCCTCCAACAGAGAGCTCCCCTTTGGCGTGTTCACAGAGTAGACAGCAGCTGCTCCGCTGGACGTCACCACTTCCACCATCACAGTCACTTTGGTCTCGCTTGGTAAAACCACCACAGGATCTAGGGGCTCCAGCACCAGAGTGTCTGTAAGAAGACACTCACCATGACGAAAAACTGTGACAATACAGGCACTACCTGAGATCACAGTGACCACAGGGGGTAGAAATAACGCTGCACATACCATCCTCATCGAGGCACATCTTGCTTTTAACTGTCAGGTAGGATGTCTGGTGGAGAGCTGGCAGGATCTGCGATATAGCCATGGGGTTGTGGTATGTGTTGCTTCTGGCGTCTGTCCTCATGGCCTCCATTGAGGCCGCACACTCTGCAACTTGGCTGCCCATTGCCAATAAGGCCTTGAACACAACACATCAGTACATTTAAGCTGCAAAGATTTTGTTCTATGAGGTTTCATGCAGGGAAAGAGGCACAGGGAGCTGAACAAAACAAAAAAGGAAAAAGATCCTTACTTGAACTGCAAGGCCTGTGCTGAACTCATTGCCAATATGTCCGTCAGTCCTACGGGAGGCCAGGAGCTTCTGGTTTATCTTGCTGAGGGCTGTGTCAAGCTCAGCAGCATTCTGCACATGAGAACCAGCGTCCTTCACACACTGGAGTGCCATTCCAGCCATGGCATAGGTATCTAGGGAGACAAAGTAGGATAAAATATGCATAGTTTAACTTGAGGCACAAGAAAAACAAAACAAGAAACTGAGATGTTACCAAGTCCTCTCACATATGAACATTGTGGGGGTGTTAACACAACTGAGGCTAAGGACTGCGTACACTTTCCCACCCTGAACCTTAATTCTGGCAAATTTCTGCGAGATGACCTGTCTGAAATATGACTCTGAAATATGTAATGCAGCACTGGTTTTATCTGTCGCACTATCTCACTCCACCATAGACAGTTTGCAGGCTTACATCTTTGTCCACGGTTTAGAGCTCAGTCGTATTACAGCTCCAGATGCTACTGTATCCAAGCAACTGTCATGTCCATATAGTGAGTGTAAAACCTGAAGAAAATTATCTATCTCATGTTTTGGGTATAGTTATTTATCCTAAATTAATTGTAAACAGCCGTGAATGGTAAGTAGACTATTGACAATTTATGCCATAAGAACTGAGATGCATCCTTGCCTGCATACTTCCTGCACATCATTTAGGTTTCACTCACCAATGCTCTCAGAGTCTCCGTGGGTGAAGTGCTCATGTTCTACTGCCTTGATGAGCTTGTTGCTGACATGGTGGTTGACCCTGACGTCGCTCGCGCAAAGAGCGAGCACACCCAGAGAGTACTGGTAATAGTTGGTCAAAGGGCGGTGACTGACTGTGTAAAAAGAGAGAAGAAATAAAAGAAACCAAACTATATTAAAACAGGACTTCACAGTAATGTTCAAGAAGTTAAAAGGCGCTTTATCTTCTCCAATGCCACCTCAAGTTTTATTTCAGTTTGGATGGGATTAGTCAGTAGTTGCTCTCATGGCTAATTGCATCAAAACAAAATTAATAAAAACTAAAAAAGCAGAATTCTTGGACAAAGTTCAACCTAAACACATTGACACACACTCAAGAGACATCACAGCTATAAAGCCATTATGAAAATAAGATGTATTGACAATGTTTGCAGATAACATAAATACTAAATATATAAATCATAAAATGTTGAATTATTGTATTTTTATTGAGCTAATTCAGCCCAAGCTGTTCCTAACTGGATTTTCTTTTTGTCAAGAGTTTACACTTTTACATACATTTACTTGGATTTCCTTTCTGAAGAAATATCCGCACTGAATAAACTTTGGACTCTTTTTGTAGCACAATGTAAAACAGGATGGTGAACACTTTTTATGACAACCGTTGGCCTCCAAAAGGTCAAAGGAAAACCTACAGGAAATATGCTCTTTTTCTTGTTCCATCTGCCTCTTCAGGTGCGTCAGCAGCATCTCACTCCTCTCACTGACGGTGAAGGTGACTGTGTTGAGGTCGTAGCAGGAGGACTTCAAAGCCAGAGTGTACAGCGCCAAGAGGCCAACCACAGACTGGCTGTTAGCGAGAGAGCTGACAGAGACACAGGAGACTAGAGGTCCATTTGAGAACATCAAGGAAAAATATAAATTCGGTGGACATACAGATTTAAAATAACGAGACATTTGTTGCGTCAAAACAATGAGCAACACTGAATAATGAGGGCATTTATAAACAGTGCACTACCTTTGAATGTCATTGTGCAAATTATTTTTCAGTCTATTCAGGTGTTCGCTCTCCTTGGCCAGGTTGTGGTGATTGGAAAGCCGTAATGCCAAGTGGACACTGGGATTGGGGAGTCCTTCCTGCGTCTCCAGAGAGCGAAGGAGATTCTTATTGAGTGACAGGAGCAGCTCGCTGTTGGACCCTTCAGTATCTGGATTTAAATATAAAAAGAAAAAAATGTTTCTCACTCTCTCTTGCTGACATCACTGTGAACTTTTGAAGCATTGCAAAACCAGAACTGCAGCATCAGCAGTCACAACAGAAGGAAACAAAGACTGTGGAGACTTAACAATTTAATAATGATTTCATTGCTTTTGTTTCCAAGTATTAGACTTAATGTCTCTCCTTTATATTTTACCCTCATCACTGGAGACCAAAAAGGTGCCAACGGTCTCTGGAATTTGACAATTGCACAACTTTTGTCAATGTGCAAGCAATGCGAAGGCCATTCCAATCCATGAAGTGGGAAATCAGCGAATGTCCAGACCAGTGAGTCAGTGTATTTGTAAACTGGGTTCTTTCCAGATTTCAGTCAAGGTTTTTAATGATCGGCGATACCTGAATTTATAAAAAATACATACCACATGGTTTGCCAGAGGAAAAAGCCAATAGGCCTGTGATTATGACCAAAGACAGCATTCTGGACAACCTGTTTGATAACATAAACAGTGGAAATAAATCAATATATTTGCCTAAAATGTTTACGTAACAACACAGATATAGTGTAAAACAGGGAGATCTTCTTAGTATGAATCTGAAAATAATTGCAGTATAACTATAAATTAGATACATAACAGTCTACTCAGCGATGTTAGGCAAATATTCTAGGTTAAGGTAAGGTAGATAAATAAGATGTTATAATACTGTCAAAGCAGCTTAGTAATTAGCTTGTAAACGTTTTACATGTTGCAGTAAACAGTGGTGTCTTACCTCCTCAGAGAGACTCCAGTGTGAAGAATCAGGGCTAAGTAACAACGCAGGCAGAGACAACAGCTTCTAGTATTTCACAGTCACATGACTCGTCATTTGAGATGACAAAGCGATGTAAAAAGGAAGAGGGTCCCTTTAAACACCAGCTGTGGGTCGGACCATGAACAGGAAATTGGAGACAAGTGTCTTGTCAACCACACATACTCTTCGATAATACGAACATAAAACGAGAGGCAGGTGTCTATCTTACTTTATTCATATCGTCTTCCGGTCACTGGCTGCCGATCACTCGGAGTTAAATTGACCTTTCAACGATGTAGCTACAACTGATGTTAACGTATCAACAACTTCACCTGGTTAACTCTGCCTCTGTATCTCACCGAGTGTTTTCACACAAACAAGACTTTGTAGTACATTGGGACTACAATTCCCACAATTCACCTAACGTAATTTACGCACTTTCTAGAACCCGATCGACTCTTCTGGCGAGACTCACTTTTTCAGAATAGCCAGCTAACGTCAGTTTAGCCCAGCATACCTTTCAGGCAGTACACGCCACAGGGGCCGTTCATTTGGGGGCTAATTCTGCTTGCAGTTGGTGTCATAACAATAGGTCAGTAAGACTTGGGCATGCAGGGCCTGTTGTGCTAAGGGGGATATTTCAAAGGAAAACAATGCGAACTGACGGAGACTAGCTAACAAAACACCAACAACAAACATAGCAAGGGGCAGGGCAGCTGCACAGGTCGGTCTGTAACGTTGTATGTCTCTGTTTAACTTATGCAAAGTTGTTATTCAGCGCAGGGATGAAGCTGTCATTGTGTATTACCGTGTCACGTTATAGTAATAGCCAGTTTTATCCGTAACGCCGCACTAACGGTGACATGCAACGATGGCTTTGTAGCTAGCTAGATAACCAGCCAGCTGTCCTCATGTAGACATATTTATAACTTGTGCGTCATGTTGGTTACAGAAAATACCTTTATCAGCTTATCTGACTGGTATCAATATTGATCTTCCAGATCAGATGCATTTGTAGTTATATACCCGTGTGTCTCTTCAAATCATTTCATCGACTGGACCACCATGCATCATTCTGCTCCCTCAAGCAGTGAAGTGGGGTTTCTGCCAGCCATGTATTCATTTTCAGGCCCCACAAGCCTTCCTGAATTTGATCTCGGACCCCCAAGTACGACTGGCCACCTACAGAGAGCAACACTCTCAAACAAGTATGGAGCTGATGATTTGGGGGTTGTAAATTCCCTCCATGCATTTGTCAGAAATACATAGGCAACAAATACCTTTTCAGTCTCAACTGCGTGTTCTGTTTTTGACACATCTGTGTCTCTGTCCCACAGCAGCTGGGAGACAAGATGCCTCAGAAAGCACAGGAGGAGAGTTGATGATGAGTAAGTGAGAGATGCACAGAAAAAGCAGTCTTACTTAACATTTAACAATGTGTGGGATAGTCACATGGGAGTGTTATGATACATCTTTTAATGTTTTCTCAGGGGATGCAGTGCCAAAAGGAGGAGGTTAATGTTTGAGGCAGAAGTGGACATTTCAGAGAACTCAGACACTAGCACTCGCCATGACTGGCCTTCAGTAAACAGCTGCCCTCCTCTGTCTGCACAACAAGCCAGCCCTGCCCTTCCACAGCCCTGCCCAGCGCCTCAGCCCTTGACTGTGCCTCAGCCCTCCTCTGTTCTGTCCCGACCCGAGACAGAGAGCTCCTGCATGGAGATAGAGGCGGCTCAGAGGAGACTTCAGGAGATCGAAGACAGGTATGCAACATGTGGGGTGTGTAAAAAAAAAAAAAAAAAAAGTAGCAAAAACTGCCAACTTTCTGACTGCTTGTTTGAGAGAATTAGACTTCAAAGCGACACTTCATGACCAAAAATCCTACCTCCAGTTAGCCATCCTAGAATCACAATCACAATATAGTAGTTCAAAGTAGTGTTACTTGCCCCTGCTATTCCAGACATTTTTTAAACGGTTAAGTGCTGTTCTGCGATTGGAATGCTCTTCCAGAAAGATCCAGAAAGAACAGGAGGCAGGAGTTTATTTTGAAATGCATTTGGCGAGAGGAGGGGTACGCCCTGGAAAGGTCACCAATCTACTACAGATCAGAATATCCACAGAGGGGACTTTGATTAGGCTGACGAGTCCTGCTTTAAAATAGAACCAGGCGTCTATGCCCTCATACGCTTTAAGGGTTTGTTTAGTATAACATTGCTTGCCTGGTGAGGATAAATTGGTGATTATTTAATATTATAATTTACTGTCTTGCCATATTATTGTTTTGTGGCTAAATTATTGTATTAAGATGTTGTGACAGGTCACTGCTCTAATGTCCAAATAGATGACAAACAAGTTCAAATTTCAGATCTTAAATCTCTGAGAAAATGTTTTAATTAAATGATTTTGAAATACTCGATTCATGATTTTGAATACTTTGGTAACTTTCATCACTTACCAGTATGAATAATGATGTCTTGCTGTGATAATTATCTTGTAATACATTTGTCCACATCACCCACCCCTGTATATGCATGTACTGTGGATGTCAGGCAAATGTTTCTGCCAAATTTCAAACACAGTCCACAGACTGTTTGGTATTTTCAGTTGTCATCGCAGATGCATTGTTGAGATGTTTGCTGGTTTCCCTCTTAGTACTGCAGCTGTCCCCGTTGATATCAGCCACAGTGGGTTTGTTTTGCCATTCAGTGGCAGCGATGGGTTTGGGGGTTGTATCACATGTGACGTCAACACGTACTGTACCCTCTATTCCTATAAGTGAACACTGTGATTTTGATGTATCACAGAATAACGCTGGAGGATGATGATGAGGATGAAGATTTGGATGTAGAGCCAGCCCCGAGACGGCCAGTGCTGGTGATTTCTGACAGTTTGAAGGAGGGTCTACAGCGCGGCATCAGCGACATCCTGCCCCACACAGTAGCCCAGTCTGTGTATGTTCCCCTCGTTTTGTTCTTGGAAGGTTTAGTGTTGAATGAAGTAACGTTCCTCACATTCCACTGGCGAGAGTTTCCGCCTTGAAAAGACAAAATTTTCTCCCCTGCTGTTTTTGTTTGTCTCACCTTCTTCTTCCTCTTACTTCTAGGAGCCATTCCTGCATGGAGTTGGTGTTGTGGCGGCCACCAGACGATCCCTTCTGTCGGAAGCGAAAGGGCTCATTACAGAAACAGCGTAAGCAACAAACAGTGTCTCGACAACCCCCGACACCGTGTCCATCTCCCACCCCTCTCAGTCCCCTCGGCCCCCCCAGTCCACCTGCAGACACACACTCTCTGTACAGCTTTCCTGTGGCCCACAACTCTGGAGAGGAGGACATGGAAATGTAATAGTGCGTGATGACTTGAAAAGCCATGCCAAAGATGGGACATGTAGTCACACAAAAGACGTTAAAGGACTCAGAACCACTTGAAGTTGGTCAGGCATGTTGGCTTTACATGAATATCGTGCTGTTGTGGACAGTTTGTGCAACACATCTTTTGCTTTACAGTCACTCAGTTTAGGTTTTCTGACTATAGTCACAGGCAACTCAATGTAAGATGTAACAATAACGCTGACTTAATTAATACGTTTTGTTGATTTAAATCTCCAAGGTAACCGTGATTATCTCAAGACTTTGAAAAGTTCTATAGAAAGCCTTACATAACCAGTTTTGTAAAACTTGCAACAAACCTGTGCCCTTAGAAATAAGACAATTTGTGCATAATTTTGCCAAAGTGTGGCCAACAACACTGATGTACTGTAAATATGACTTTGTTAAACATCAGCGTGCAGCACCTGAATTTTTTCAGTTGGACCCATTTTTTCAGTTTTTATGTTCAGCTTCTGGGCCTCGTTAAGGGGACACTACAAGTTGTTCCTGTGTGTTCACATTTGCTCACAGCACGACTTCCTGCTTGCAGTTGTACTTGTTGTGGTAGAAAGGTTATCTTCCTGTAGTGCTTAGCAAGTACGCCGTCTGTGAGCCGTCGTGGAAATGCACCTTTTTATGATTTGAATGTATTTTCATATGTACATTACCAGAATTGCAATCGGCCATCGAGTGTTATTACTTTGTATTTGTTTTCAAATAAACTCTTGTCCCTGTAGAGATTCTATATGGCATAGTTGGTTTTCATTGGATAAAATGTTGCTTGAATTTAGTAAAAGCAGTCCCCTTGTTGGGGGAACGATGTCATGCTTTTATCATTACATAGTGTATGTTAGGGAGAGAAAGGGTCCCAGGATTAAACCCCTGTGGGACGCCTTAATATTATCTAATAGCATACATATTGAAAACAATTAGGTACGTATGATTTTAACCAGTGAACTATTAGGTTATTGAATGCAATAATTGTCATTTTCTGTGCATTTTCAGATCAATTAGAGCCATTTGTCTTTAATGAGGCTGATTTTATTCATTAGCTATGTAGAAGATGGTTTCTTCAACCAAGACTGATACTGACGGTCATCTTTACATAAATACATTCTCTTTTTTAACAGTTTTGATACCACGGGAACTGATAACACAACTACTCCAGCCTGCTTTAACACCTTGTTAACAGAAGAAGCATGGCTGACAAATAGAAAATATATATAATATAAATATATGTGTGATAGTGGATGTGATTATAGGAAAACTATCTTTTAAAACTCTGTCATCAGTCCCAGTTGACTTTTATGTATTAAGATTACAAATGTTCACAAAGTTGATAAAGATGTTTAAAGGGATATTAAATGCTAATCAAATCATTCTGTTTGAACTTGCCACAAATCCACAGAACTTCTTTATTGTACAGTTTAGCATCATGTAACATTTATGATTATACAAGGGATTCCCATTAAAGGACAGTCAGCTTTATGAGGTCCTCTGACATAACTCACATGATCTTCAGTGAAATGTTCAGTTCACTGTAACCTCAAGCCATAACATTTCACTGCCTTAACGCGGAGGAATGTGAACTTGATGACCAAGTCACTGTGACCTGCTTGTTAATCTGCTATCTTCAGCACATGTAACAGTAAATGATTCATTTAAACATTATATCACTGGTGTGTGGAACACACATAGTCAGGTTTCATGTCCTTGAGACTGTCCTGGTTGATGAGTGGCTCTGAATCCCAGCAATGTCTTGACCTTGAGTGATCTATAAAGGACACCAGTGTTAGCTATTATAATATAATGAAGACAAGCACAACCATCAAATTTTCAAATTCTAATGAAAAAAAGTTTAGTACTTTTAGGTTTATTTTGACTGAAAGAGCATGATCTGATCTATGAAGTTATATGACAATTATATGGATCTCTTCCCACATATATGTCTAAGACGATTAAACATATTATAAAACCTTAATAGAAATAGTTCACCTGGCCCTAAGGTAAGTACTAATGTTTGCAGTATTCTTGTCTATCACCACTGTAAATGCAGCTAATGGTTACACTGAAAGAGGGAAAGGTCAACAGTAACATTAAAACAATGTACCCACTGTTGTAAGACAGGATCCTGACAAATCTAAAGGGATTGGACTCCAGGTGTTGGCCTGGTTTTCTACACGGAGCTGCTTGACTCTGCTCTGGAGGTAACGTAGAAGCTTGAATGAAGCCAAGTCTGAGGGGCTATGGGACACAGCAACATGGAGGGAGGGAGAGCAAACTGAATTCTGAGCTTCCTGATGGGGGAAAGACACAGAGAGATGGGAGGTTTTTTTTGTCAATAAACAAAATGAATATTAAATATCTTTAGGTTACGTATCTGTAGGAGCTTGATGTTCAGTAAAACATTTACCTTTGCACTAAGCGTCATCTCTCCTTCAGGCCTCTCAGGCTTTCTCTGCCTCTCATCTTGAGTATTTGCTGTTTTTCTGGAAAACAAACAAACCTGCAATTGAAAGGTTGCTAAGCTGTGAATAGTTAACATAACAGCATGAAGGAGTCGTGGGTTTACATGTCTAGTTTATGTTACATCTATGGTACAAAATGCATATCGCAGTCAGATGAGGTGAGATCATGCTCTTGTTAGAGAGACAGCTGGTTAGTATGTCATCTATTTTATCTTTCAGTCACAGAAACCAGTTACCTGCCCCTTAACAACTTTGTCTTGCACCTGTAGGAGAGCAAAAATTAGAGCAAAACTTAGATGTGGACATTTTTTTTTTGACATCTATTCGATGAAGTTTTCTGTGCCATTTTTGAGAGAGGAGCAAAGTAGTTTTACATTTCCAAATAGTATAGGAGATCACTGATGAATACTTAGAAAGAACAAAATGAATGTGTCTGTATTTTGACTTAGTTTGCGTTACCTTTCCAGTTCAGCCGTCAGCTCTTCCTCAAACTTGCATGCCAGACGAGCTGCAGTCCGTTCCTTCCACTGAGCCATGCTCCTCTGAACCTGCTTGAGCTCCAGGTCTTTGGCCTTCAGCTGTTTGCGAAGAGATGCTGCCACTCCCTCAGCTCCTCCATCACACATATGAGCCCAGTTCAGACTGCTCAACTCCTCAATGTGCTCCTGCAGAAATATGACATGGATTAACAATGCTGTAAGTGAGGAGCTTCCTGTGTCTCTGTGCACAGACATCATGAGCTGTGCAAAGTTGTGTAAGTTCATACCTGAATGAGACGCTCCTTTACAGAATCCAAGGCTTGGTCTCTCTCCATCCTCAGCTGTTGCCTCTGGATGCTCAGTTCTCGCTCCTGAAAAAAATGTGAACCTGTAGACATGTATTCATCTATACATTTAATGTTCTGTATTTCTTTATCTGTACACCAGGAACTGTCAGCTATACCTTGTCTTTTCTCAGCTGCTCATTGGTTTGTTTCTGTGAATCAAGCTCCTGGTGTAGATGACTAATCAAGTGCTTCAGCTGCTCTCTTAGTGTTCTCAGGTTTGTAAGAGCCTCGGCTACTGCAGGACTGCGCAATACAAAAGCATCAGAATTAGAAGCTAAGTATTCACTTCTTTCTAAACCAGCCATATATGTAAGCCAGAACAGGAGGTTATACCTGGGAGGTAGCTCCACAGAACTCGGTTTGGCGCCACTCTGCTCCACTAAGAGGTGGAGGTGCTGGCACTCTGCTCCCAGCTCCTGGGCCCAGTGCCTGAGCTGCTGCTGCAGCTCAGCTGTGATTTGGTCATGGCTGTTCTCCCTCTCTTCTAGCATCACCCGGAGCCTGGCAGCCTCTCTCTCTGCCGCCTGAACAGCCTGCTCGAGCCGCAGCGCTGCCCTCTGACTCTCCTGTGACCACAGACCAAACCATGTCAGCTTTCCTACAACACCACGTCTCTCTATGTGCCTGCAAATGATCGCTTTCTGTGATTTTCTTGTCACCTGTGCCATCTGTCTGTGCAACTCCTGCAGCTCAGCCTGGTGCTCCTCTTTCAGTGATTTGCAAATAACAGCCAGCAGAGACTCTTGCTCTCTCTGCTGCGCACAGTGTTCACTCTCCAACTCCTGCACTCTCTTACAGATCAAAAGAAAATCATGCAAACACAGAATGAAAATTTACTTTAACATGGTAATGTCATATGTTCCGGTTGCGAGTCACCTTACTGTTTTTAGTTCCACCACTTTATGTTGAAGAGCCAGTGCTTCACTCTTCTCTCGCTGCATCTCACTCCTCATGCCTTCCAGGCTCTTTCTGTTCTTCTCTTCCAGTATCCTGCAGTGCACCTGCACAGCTTCCACTTTTTCTGCTTCCCACTTCCTCCTCTCCTCCTCTATTGCTTTGTGCACCTGAATGGGAGCATACTGTTCATATAGTGCAATCGTGTTGAAAAAGATTGCATATTTTAGGCAGAGGATTATCAGAGTACCTTTTCCAAGGCTTCTACATGCAGCTCCTCTTCACGGTCCTTTGCCTCCTTCATCTGCTGCTCCAGAGAATCCCTCAGCTTCTTTTCCTCTTCTTCTTTTAGCTGCCAGAATGGGAGAGAATTAAAGTGTGGAGTGTTTTATGTACTGTGTATATAGTGCATAGAGCAATAATCATGAAAATAACACAGAAACAGTTAGATTTTGATACCCGCTAGTGGCAGCCAAACCTAACACATAATACATGCATTCATGGCATTGCAAGGTACATAAGATAAAGCAGTTCACTGTAGTTTACATTTAGATAGTGTAACACTGGATTTCACACTGACCTGAATGGAGCTTTTCAAGGACTCAATGTGTCGTGTGAGAGACTGAGCTTGTTCTTTCAAAGCATTTGCCTTCTCCTCGTCAGTCTGCTTGTTAACCTGAGGACACAACAGCCAGAGGAACTGCTACAATTAAACTGTGCTGATTTGAATCAATATCAACAGATTTGCAGACACAACGTCTGTCACCTTTTGGATTTGCTGCTCATGAGCCAAAGCCATCTCTTTCTTTTGCTGCTTCAATGCTGCCTCCTGAATGAAAAAAAGAGGAACCCTGGTTACTTGTTACTTAATGTTACATTAGTAAAAAAAAACACATGAGTTGTAGACTTAGAAAACCTGAGACAGCCTCAGTTTGCCTCAGCACTTACCACCATTCTGTGGGCTTGCTCCTGGGTGTCTTTCAGTGCATTGCAGAGCTGGGTTTTCAGGAATTGTAGCTCCCCCTTCAGCCCATCTCTCTCTGCTTGTAAGGCCCCACGCTGCTCCTGTATATCTAGCAGCTTCAGCTCCTTCTGGGCCAACATCTTCTCCAGAGTACCCACTCTGACCTTGCATTCTCCCAGTTCACCCTGCAGCTCGCCTACTCGAACCTCTACTGTCTGATAGAAAGAGATACACGTAAATAGTAGGGACAGTTAGAAAATAATAAATAAATAAAAAGAGGATATTGACAGTGTGCCATTTGCTTAAGAGATAAATATTAGATTATTTTTAGAGTATGATGTCATTAGGTGCCACCTCGGTCTGATCCTTTTTCTGCCTCTGTTTCTCCTCCAGGCAAGCACACCTGTTCCTCAGTAAGCTCTCTGCCTCTGTGGCCCTCTGGAGCTCCTCACGAGTCTCCTCCAACTTCTGCTCCAAGGTCATACATGAACACATGACCAGAGATATTTCAAAACACAGAAAGTAAATCTGTCTTTCACACAAAAGCAAATACCTTCTCCCTGTAGCTTCACTCAAAGTGCAAAACAATAACTAAACTGATACATTCACAATGTAGTAATACGCGTTAATCACACTAAATGCTGATTGACGTGCCACTGCAAGCAAACCCATTACTACCCTATAACTTCTAAATCATCTAAATAAATCAGTCTGACATCAAACCAAAAATAATGTTGTAGTTTGGATGTTTTATTATTTTATATTATCTATAATTTTATTTTTTGTGAACACTGTTGTAATTACTTAAAATGATGTAAATCTTGTTATGGATTATAATTGCCATTATGGTTATAATTATAGATATCTATAGGCCTTAACACAGTACTTCTTGCATAGACTCCAGCTTCTCTCTTGCACGTCGCTGTTCAGCAAACAGTTCTGTTTTGGCACTATCCAGCTGTCGGTCCATCTCCTCCCTCTCCAGCACTGACATGAAGACACTGGGCTGTTTGTGGAACAGTGGAGCAACAAAAAAGTGTAGTATTAAGAAAAAAACTGACTGACCAAGAATTGACAGGCACGCTGCTTGATTCAGGTTTAATTACCCTCTCCATGAAGCCTCCATCCTGTTTGCATCGACCCAGAGCTGTGAGGTCTTGTCCCATGTCTCTTACCTCGAGGACACGGGACTCTCTCTGCCTCTGCAGCTCGAGCAGCTGGCAACTACAACACATTCATCGCTGTATTACTGTTTTACGGAGCTATCCTTTATACAGCACAGGATTATGTTGATGCAATGTGATGTTATCATGTTGATGCATGCGGCTGTAAAATACAGTTAGTAGGATTTTGGTTTTATACCTAATAGAGTCCTTCCCTGTCCTGCTGTCTCTCAGAACGAACTCCAGAGTCCTCCTCTCTTTCTCCATCTTTGTTGTCTCTACAGTCAGTTGCTCTAATTCCTGCAAGGCATGCTGGACACATACCATAAGCTGTGAGTATCAGAGAGACTTCTGTACACACTGTTCTGATAAACTATGGTATATAAGATGCTTCACTTTACCGTTCTCCTCTGTTGAAGTTCAGAGAGGGAGAGCTCAACTTCTTTTGACAGCGTCTTCTTCAACTGTAGTGTCTCCTCCTCTTTCTCACATTTCTAAACCAGACACACAAACCAGTTAAGAATGTCTCATACACATGAAGGAGAATTTATACAGAAACTTTTCTCAAGCAACTGGGCCCCCGATAAGCGGAAGAAAATGGATTAATGGATGATACTAAATTACTCTGGGAGACTCATTCTCACTTGTCGGAGTGCAGAGAGCCGCTCGTTCATCTTGGCCCATTCAGACTGCATCTTCTCTGATGTCCTCTCAGGGCTGCATTTCCTGCTCCAGTGATTAATTTCCGCATCTGTATCCTTGTCATTGTCATCCAAAGAACACACAAGTCTGTGATACACAAACATACAGTCAAACATATATGCAAAATAAGCATTTTAAATTGTACACAACACTGAAGAGAAGACCACAATATTTAGTACATTTTTAAATGTTCTTCCATTTGGTTTACCTGTAAGTTTCTCTCTTATTGCGCTGTGCTTTACGGGCAGAGGGAATTCTGTTTTGTACATTTCCATAAGAGGATCTCTGGCCTTTGTAAACAAAGAAAGATTCTGAAAAAAAAGATGTCTGTAACATTTAAAGATTTAATTGTTCTTTTATTACTGTGGATTAATAAAGGAATACACAGTCACATTTCGCTTTACCTGATGTAGCTTGAGGTTCACTTTCTTCCTGTGTAGGTGTGTCACGGTCACTCTGGTTGGTGCAGTAGTCATCCATGCCTGTGACAGAATGAATGAGAGAGCGCCATCCTGGGGGCGTCACACAAATTATGTTAACTGTGTCACCACTGTTACTACTATTTTATACGTTTAAAAAGTTTGTTTCCTTGATTTTCATTGTCTCTTAATTTTTTCAGTTTGTGCAAATGTTTTGTTAGTGGCTGTATTTCAAATGGAGATATTTTAATATATGAACATGTTTTGTCATTTTAAAATGAGACTTGCTTCCCTCCACATTTTCTCTCACCTGGCCGCCTGTGAATATGCTGCCTGACTTGCTCTGTGCAGACTGAGTCAAGGTCGCTGTCAATAGACACGGTGTCAAAACTCCACACAGGTACTCCTGTAAAAGAAACACCCAGCCTACAATCACTCTGTTTGAAGTGAATGAAAGTCCAGGAGGATTAGCTAGACTGTGCTTGCAGGTGCAGTGTAATCCGTGTGTGGTACCTGCCAAGCACCTGGCCTTAGGAGAACAGCTGCTGTTCTGCCGCAGGGTTTCCTGTTCTGTTACAACCTCTGTTCTGTGAGAGACTTAAAGTGGAGAGAGACATAGGAGTACAGGATCCATAACAGGAAAAAGAGTAAAACTCTAGAGGCAGGCTATTGTGCTGTAGAGGCTGCAATGTAAACTACAACCTACAATACAAAAGTGCTGGCACAAAAGTTTTACTCACTGTAGTATTGTTGGGGATAAAGATGGCAAGCCACTTCAAATTAAAAGGGTTCATCCCCTTGTGAGCATGAATGTGCTCCGTGAATGTCATTGTAATTAGGTTATGCATGTCGGTAAAGTTGACATTTTGGCCTGAGGGTACTGCAAAAGCTCACATCTGAAATGGAAAGGTTTCATCCTCTGGGGGTAATGAATGGGCTCAGTAATTTTCAAGGCAATCATTTCAAGGAAAGTTCTGGGTATTTGATTTAATCCACAGCAAAATACATGGAAATTGAGCCATTCATTTTCAAGATACTCTGTTATGGAGCAAAGTGTTGATTGAGAGGACATTTTGATGTGACTTTGGTTGTAGAAGAAAGGTCACAGAGTCTTTAAAATCATTAGGAATAATCATCAGGAGAGCATGAATATCTATAACAAATTAAATGGCAACCTGTCAAGAGATAACCTCTTGTGTGTTGGACCAACACAGATGGACTGACAGAGGGACAGCTTTTCTCTTAATGCTCATGTGTTGAAACTGAGAGCAATAATGAAAATTCTGCGCATGTTTGAGCTCTTTGTCTCCCAAGAGTTTGTAAAGAGAGTACTCACTGCTGCCATCATCGCCAAGCCTCTGTGGTGTGTTGTATCTCTCTCCAGCTCCTGCTTTCTCACTAATACGTGATGTATTTACTCCATAGCTGTCAGAAAGACATCCCTCCAGTTCCTTTCTTTGGCATGGCTTGTTTGGCTGGGAATAGTGAGAAGTTGTTGCTGCTCCTCTTCTGTCAACATTAAGAACATTTTGTCCTTTTTGTTCACTCCAACACGTGTCACAGTCAGATATCTCTGTCCCCTCAGCCTCTTCTTCTTTGTCTGGTTGCTGCATATTATTCTCTGGCAATGCCAATTCCACCATCTCGTCTCTGAAGCGTCTGACAAAGTCCTCAGTGCAGATGCTGTCTGAAGGAGGGTGGGTTTCTCCTGCCATCCTTCCCTCGTTACAGGTGTCTCCAAGCAGCCTCTCGAGCCGCCAGATGACCTGCTCCCTCTGAGACTCCATTTCCTCTTTGTCTCTTGTCCTTCTGTCTAACTTCTGTTTAGTTTCCTCATGAGAGACGGGGCCGTCCCGGCAGACGGTGCTCCTCTCTGGGGGAAGAGCACAGGAGAGATGGGGTAAGGAAAGAAAAAGCTTGGACCTGATACACTAAGTCAACACTTTCATATAGACAAATGTTTCCCAATTAAGATGTTGACAAAAAAACCTGGTGACAATCAGTAATTACTATTTCGATTTCTATTACTACTTTATTTCCATAACAGTCTATACAATGACAAGCTTTTGAGAAGAATTTGGCTTAAAAACAAACTGTTTTTCCTGTAATGATATTGAAATATTACCTGATGTTTGCTCCATCGTCGGAGTATGAATCAAATCAAGACAAGACATGGGAGTGTCATTTGTTTGAGTTGTACTTCCAAGGCCTGTGTCTTTGCTGGGAGATTGACTCCACATAAGAGGAGCTAGAAAAGAAAAAAACAAAAACACAGATAATCACCTGAAAAAAGAAATCTCCAAATTTGGCACAAATTACCTGCTGCTTCACTGCACTCACAATCTCTGGAAATTGCCGGGCGTTTCTGGGGCTGGACCTGCGTACATTAATCACACTTACTGCTTAAAAAAATGTAGTCCTGATTACACATACATACATACATACATACATACACACACACATACTGTACATACATACCGACAAACAGACAGACAGCAGGGGAGGAAGAAGTATTTAGATATTTACTTAAGTAAAAGCAGTAATACTACATTATAGAAATACTCTGTTACAATTAAAGGTCCTACAAATCTTAAGTAAAAGCACAAACGTACTAAAAGTAAAAGTACTCATTATGCAGAATGGCCCATTTCATTTTCATTTCAGAATCATATATATTATGTCATTTAATTATAAATATTGATGCATTCATGTGTGCGTCACTAATGTTGCAGCTGGTAAAGTGGGACTAATTCCAACTACTTTATATCGTGCAGGGTAGTTTAACCTATAATAAAACATAAGTTGATTTATATTCTGTTGTAATAATCTAAATCTGCAAAGTATCTCAAAACTGTACTGAAGTACATGTAGTAGATGTACTTCTGACGGACAGACGCAGACAGACAGAATGTTAAGCACAGACCTGCAGCTGACCAAGCTGAGCATCGATAGCATCAAGGAGAAGGTCACAGTGGTCCAGTCTGAGAGGCGGAGCATTCAGTCCAAACACACTGCTGTTGTCATCGAGATCTGTGAGGGCAGACAACAGGGTCAACAAGAGTGAGAGCAAACTCCCAAGAGAGTGAGATACATCATACTGCTTATAAAACCTCAGACCGGTGTAAAGAAGCTCATCTGTGTCCTCTGCATCTCTCTCTGCTCCGTCATGGCCTCTGTCGGCCATGTCCTGTTACTAAAGACAGATATGCAGACACTCAGCAGACCCTTACAGACACAACATCCCCAGTATCTACTGGCTGGGCAGTCATGAGGAGTGGGGGGTTTATGTTGCTCAGTTGTCCAGGAAACCAAGACAATTTAGCTTGTTAGCAAACCAAACTGACTTATTTTCACCAAGAAGACTATAAATTCCTGTGCCTTCCTGTCTCCCCGACTCCCCAAAATGAACATTAAGTACAGGAGATGTACAAATGAGTCCACTTTAACACTGAACTATCATGCAGCATCTGTCCTCTCAAATGTTTAGCTAGCCATGACTGAAATTCCTCAAAGTTAATGTCGGTAGTATTAAAGAGTATTTTTCTTGGGCTACTCAGAATCATATTATTAAGCCTTTACCATTAGTGGAGTTTAGATTTTAAAACAGCAAGAGTAGCAAAGTTATTTAACACCACTAACATGGTTAACCTGAATCACAGAAGCTAACGTTAGATAGTCTGAAACTTCCTAATGACTTCATTTACATGTAGTTAGCTAAAGCTAAGTTAGCTTACATTAAGACAAAAAAAGATATCACGTCATTCCACCACCATTGCACTGCACCACAAACATCCATAACTTACTTATCCGTAGTTAATTTCGGGGGACAAACTCGGAGACTTGAAATCGATGCTGAACTTGACTCCCTCAGTGCTGAAGTCCTGATTGACAGGCGCTTGAGTTGGTTGCCCTGGAAACGGTCAAACAGCTCGCGACCCGCACAGGACCCAGGAGGAGGAGCACGGTCGCGCTCACAGCGGAAATATTAGCGCCAAAGGAAGCCCGGATTTTAGAAATACCGGTACTGAAGTCATGATTCCCCCCTAAGAAAACATTGACCAGTCCCCAGAAAGACTCTAAAACGGTATAAATATTTGGATTTTCCACATGTATTTATGCAAATAGCAGTACAATAATATTGTCTGTATCATTTTGTCAAATTAACAGGATGCAAAATGTGCAGCCTCAGGAAAAGCTCAGGTTGATTTAACACCTGTAACAACCTCTATAACAAACTCATGCAGCACCTAATAAAAATGTGTACTGCCCTGCATTGTGTAGATTCCTATAGATCTAGACATACTACATACATATTATTTTCAGGGTTGAGACACTTTTTTGTACTAAAACTGGCAAAGAAAATCCCAAATATGTGATTTAAACCTATCGCATCTTCCAGCTGTTGCGGAGGGGGGAAATAAAGCAGGCAGATATCCAGGGTCAGCAATAACAACTTTATTATCTTCTTTTTTCATTATTGTGTCTTTGTTGTTTAAAGACAATGTTATACGAGTATAAATTAAGGGAGAAAATACACAATTTAAAAAAACAGAAGCGAAACCTCAGTTGAATCCGCAGTTACACCTGAATACACCTACGTGTATTAGGGGAGTAAGAGTAGTTGTCAAGGCAGGTCAATCACCTTTGGCCTCCTGTACCAGGCCGCTGTTGTGATGTGTCTCATAACTTTCATCATCGTACAGATTATTAACGTCACCGCCGTCTCACCACAAAGCCAAGTGAGTCACAGTCAAAGGAGAAGCAGGGTTCAGTTTAGACAAGGCAAGACAAAATCTCCCCTTCATTAGTTTACTTCTGCCTCAAAACTGAGCAGCATCGAATGAGAAGGAAACATGTGCCACACATGCACACAAATCAAGCTCATTATGCATACAAACAGTATGAAAACACCAACGTAAGAATAATGGCACCTGTGAGAAGGTTGAAATCAGAACCAAAAATAAAAGCAGAAATATTAAAGCTAAAAATCACACCACAGTGAATTAAGAGTTGAGATGAAATGAGAGAAACGATGAGAGGGGGTTTACATTAGAACCCTTCGAGATAGGGAAGGCAGATGAAGAGGTGTTTTTTTTTTCAGTCTACAGTACACTCTCCACATACACTTTGGTTGTTTTTTTCCCTTTCTGCATGAGGCAGACAACTGTTCTCTTTGAAGCAACAGCCATGAACTGACAAACCTATGCCTCACTGCGTTATTGCTACAGCTGTCCGATACTGTACAGGCCCTCACTGGGGCAACTTCAGTAGGCAAGTCACCATCAAGGACTGAGGTCACGTTATTTGGAAATACATTGATTAAAACGTATGATGAGCTCTCCTCTATCATTCATAATATAACATGTAGTCTCAAATATAAAATCATCTCAAAATATATTAAAGTAAATCTCTAGTAACTTCAAATTGATCGCTGAGAAAGGAAATCACAGACTAACTTTTCGTTTGTAGATGTCATGATACAGAATTAACTGTACAAAGACACTTTTTACATAGCAAGAAATTATCTTGCAGCAAGAGTGTTACCCTTGATATGATTAAGTGTACACGAGCTCTATCAATAGCTCGTATCTATGCACACGAGTCTGTGTGAAGTGGATAGACAAGAGGAAGCAGCAATTAGTCAAATAGTCGATATTTTGGGAAATACGCTTATTCGCAATTTTGCCAAAAGTTAGACAAGAGCATTGGTCCCACTCTCCTGTCTGTCTGTTCAACATTAGGCTAAAGCCAGCAGCTGGTTAGCTTAGCTTAGCTTAAAGACTGGAAGCAGGGGGAAACAGCTAGCTTGGTTCTGTCTGAAGATAAATAATTCCAGCAACCAGTAGCTCTAAAGCTCACAATTAACATCTTGTTTGTGAAATTTGCACAAAACCCAAAGTGTAAAAATGACAACTTGTGGTCCTATGGGGCATTATGTGTGGGACTATTCCTCGGCCAGGAGCAGTAACTTCCTGAAGATTAAACAACCAAGATATAATGTGTTAATTAATTGACTTTAGAGGTGCTGGTAGGGGTTTCTTGTTACCTTTGGATAGAGCCAGGCTAGCTGTTTCCCTCTGTTTCCAGTCTTTATGCTAAGCTACGCTAACCAGCTGCTGGCTCCAGCTCCATGTTTATCGTAAAGACATGAGAGGTATCAATCTTCTCATCTAACTTTTGGCTAAAAAAAAGAAATAAGTGTATTTCCAAACATGTTGAATTATTCCTTTAAGCATTCAAGAGATTCAGTGATTGATCAAACTGTGCTCATGACAACCACAAATAAAAAATGCATTAAAACCTTTTACGTAAATGCGTAGCAGAAGCGTCTTTTGTGCAAAACAACAAAACATCAATCATCATTAATTTCATTATCAAATCATGAATTCACAGATTCAGATAGACATCTTACCAGCTCATATTAACATGATGAAAATCTCCTTCACTCTATGTGAATATTCTATGTGAATTTAGTTCTTTTCCAGTGCATTTTATACATCTTTATGGCCTGCACATCAGAGGAACTGCCAGATATGTTGATCTATGAAATCATCACTGAACCATGGTGACTTATGTGCTAGTATCAAGGCCTCTATAAAAATATTTTCAGTGTGTTAAGACAGTTTTTGGAAATATAAAACAAGAAATCTGCAGCCAAATTGAGGGTGCCTCTGAGTTAACATCCATCTTTGCAGAAACAATCTGGATTAAAAATTAAAATACAGCAAATCCTTCAGGCTCATTCAGTCATTTCTTTTTTTCAGATTTGAACTATGCTGTACAGATAACTTAATACGCAGATTAGTATAATTATTCTTCATTTTACAATATCATTCGTTTATCACAAAATATTGACACAAATAGACTAGACGGCAGATACAATACCTCCAGCCTTGAATTCTACATTCCTAACAATAATTACAAAAAAATGCTAACTGGTTTTCAAAACTCTTGTCACCGGAGACGTGTAGTGCACAGGTCAGGGGACTCTTTCCCTTGTTCAGTCGATTAAAGGCAAAAGACTGAGGGTACCTTCGTGAGCTGATCCCAGATCAGCATGTCCACAAACACTGAATAGAAGGACTACACATGCGAGCTGTGTTGAGCCTGGAGCGGCAGCTGTGGGAGTCCTGGGTGGCGGACTGCACACTGGTGTGCTACAGGAACCAGCCCTGTCTGCTTCTACAACCTCTGACCTCCTGTCAGTTGAAGCCACTCTGGACTCCTCAGAGAAACCGCTCCAGTCTCACGTACGGTGGTCCTACTGGAAACATCTGAGCTACAAACTAGTGACTGATGGGAGGCTGTGGAGCTAGAGCATTGCTCACTATAGAAACCAACCTGTTCCTGGGTGGTAATTACTGAATGTCTCAGTGAGTTGGTGCTTTGTATGATCACTGAGAATGATGTCACTGAAAATGGTCACCAAGGATACGGTATGTGTTGCTATGGGAGAGCACCAGAGGACAAGGTAAAGTACATGTAACACCAACACAGAGATATGTACTAACCTATTGTCACCACAGTGAAAAGAGCTTATTCACTTCTTTGATGGAGATTCCTATTAGAGTGACAAGAAAAACCTTCTAATGTTCAATGTTGCACTAATGTGTTACAACTAAAGGACTGACTACTGCAGCATTTTACTAATGAGAATCACAAATGGAAGATGTCTGAAGCATGTTTAGATGACTAAAATGCATTGACAGCCAGTTTATATTCAAAATATGAAATGAATATTATTATCTCAACATGGACTATAGTAGACTACTTAACAGACTGTCATTTCATGTATCTAGAGGGAAGCTCCAACATTCACACCAAATAAAATATATTTCTGCACTGCTGCATATTCAAATATCAGTTAAGATAAACCAGCCTCTACTGTGAAAGATTTGCCCAATCAATTATTAGCTGTTAAGTGTTGAAAATTAAACAAGTAAATAAGACATCATATCAATAAATACTGATCATCTGTCCAATAGTAACTCATGTTATTTCATCCTGCTTATTTTCACAATGACAGAATTTGTTGCTTCTCCAGTTTTATTTCTTTGCAGCAGTTTTTATTTCAAAATGTTCTTTTTCCAAAGTCATTTTACTTCATAATGCCACTTTGCCTGTCAGCTCATTCAGATCGAGGCCAATCATATACCGGTCTGTGTACGCCCTGTTTGTCTTGAGACTTTTTGGTAAAAAAAAAAGTAAAATGATAATAGATAATTAATAGAAATAAAAAGGACTTGCAATGAACAATTGTGAAAAATAAGCAGAATGAAAAGGTGTATGAAAATTGGATATTGGATATACATTTTGTCTGTAGTTATTTATACAATTTGTTGTGTTTTCAGGATGTCTTTTTTATTTAATCAGTTTTGAACATTTCCAGACACCATTTTCAGGCCTTAGCCTCTTTCTTAAAAAGGGGCAAATAATGAGCACTTGAAATATTCCTGTGAAGAAAAAGAGGGAACTAATTTAAGATTTATAAAGTAGGTCTAGCATCATCTCAATTGTGCTGAATCAAACGGAGGATGATCTTGTAACCTTCAACACTGTTCTGTTTCTATGTGCCGTTTATGACTTTGTCCCTGTTAGCTGTCAGTCTGTAATCGTGAGCTGCTTTGATATGGGCTTCAGGCCAATCAGTAAAACTCTTAAATGGGGTGAACACAGAAAAGTGCATTGTGATTAGGATTTAGAGAGCACCTGATTTCAGGAGTGTGCAGGTGCCTTTGTTGTGTGGTGAGTTACAACTCCAACACCACCTCACATCCACATATTATCTCACGGCTGTTTCAGTATAGTGTCAAAGAGGACTGCTCAGGGATCGCCCCTTCTTTTTCCCCATAGTAAAAACAGAATGAGAGTGCACATTTGGAGGTACAGTGTTATCCGAGAGTGCGTGAAACGTACACATTCTCGTGCTCGCAAAAGGTCCACATGGTGCTCATAAGCCAGCTACGCCCCATTGCTGAAGGACAAGAGGCAGAGCAGTTCCCTGTCCGATGAGGTTAGGAGTGATCCAGGGTCAGTTCCTGGGTTAGAAGATGTCAGGACACATGCTCCAGTCCTGTCTCTCCTTCGCCTCCCAGTAACCTCCCTTGTACACAAAGTTTGTCTCTCCAGTGACTGAGTCCCTCCTCTGGTGAAACCACAGCGGCTGGTAGCCCTCGTATTCTCTACCTGCAGGGAGGAAGCACAGGTGTTACTCAGTTGCCATCATTTAAATTGCACTCTAGTGGAGAAGCCACACTTGCAGGCGATTCACTGAGCGATCAATTCGCCTTCATACATATGCATATCTATGGGAAGCAATCAATTGCTGAGCACTGCATTTGGGAGAGCTCCAAATGTGAGCCAATCTCATGTAACGGTGAACAAGTTTGTACTCAAAAGTGTCAACAGAATACAAATGAGCACAATATATATATGTTTTATATATAAAACTGGAACGATCCCAGTGAAGAGGAAAATTATAATCACAGTTTTGGAACTCCATTTCTTAATACAGAAACTCAAAAAAGAAACTCAAAAAAGTCATAAATTGCAGCTTTCAGATGTGTGAACACTAAGCAAACAGCTCATGTTGTTCCCTTTATAAAAACATTTGAGGCATTAGATTTAACTTGAAAAATGCATTACTGTAACTTGTTTACTGTTGGTCAGTGTAACAAATAGACAAGATGACAATGCAGTGCAAATTAATCACTTGCTAATGTGGCTTCACCATAGCACACTGAGAAAACTTGTAGATTTTAAGAGTTGTATCTGTTATTTCATGTAACAGTTCTAAATGAAAATGTCACATGTATGCAGGAAAAAGTCTTTTTTTTCCTGAGTCATTATCTGGAGAAGTTGACATGAGAGGGGTATCATGCAGTTCCCACACAGAGGCAGACCACACAGAGGACACACAGAGGATGGTGTGTGTGTGTGTGTGTGTGTGTGTGTGTGTGTGTGTGGGAGTGTGTGTGTGTGTGTGTGTGTGTGTGTGTGTGGGAGTGTGTGTGTGTGTGTGTGTGTGTGTGTGTGTGTGTGTGTGTGTGTGGGAGTGATGCACAACAGAGGGGCACAGGGCAACCCCCACTCACCAGAGTCATAATCACACTCTGACCACCAATAGAGGGAGGAAAAGAAAGACAAGTCATGGGTACATCGAATACAATCTAGCCTACGCACAACACACACACAGGAATGCCACCAGGATGAAAAGTTTCTGCTGAGTTCTTCCGTAAAATACTACTTCTTGAATCCTAACCATTATAGACCATAATAATGGAGGAAGAAATTATTTATATAACAGCAACTGCTTATCATTTTATGTAATGCTTTGGTTTGAGGTCTTGGCTGTTGGTCCCAGTAATAACTGTCTCTAATATTAAATACAGCATACTGACAGTGGTGGAGAGTACATTTACTCAAGTACTGTACCTACTTACTGTAGGCCAACCAATAATTTGGAGGTACTTGTACTTTACTTGAATATTTCTATTTATTATTTTATACTTCTACATCTCATAGGTAAATATTGTATTTTTTACTCCACTCCATTTATTTGATACATTTAGTTACTTTACAGATTCAGATTATTAATACAAAATATAATCAATGAATGACATATGATATATGAATATAGATTAAGCTACATAGCAGTATATAAAGCCACATCAGCTGCAACATTAAAGTGATACGTACATTAATCTATCAATGTTTATAATCCAAAGTTATAATATACATCATTCTGAAATGGGCCATTCTGCATAATGAGTATTTTTACTACTACGGGAGGACCAGCTGGTTCTGGAAGTATTTTTACTCCACTATAAATTCCCATTTCAAAGTTTTCTTTTTATTATATCGTCAATGTTCTTCAACACAGACACACTCTGCTGGATAGTTTAACAATACTTTAGATTTACATTATGGCCATCAGTTTAAATTATTTCAACTTCTTTTCCAAGAAATCATGTTTTTTACGTCAGCTTAGTATGGCAGACAGCTCTAAATACTACAATACCCACAAGCCTCAGCTGCCATTGCTACAGAAAAGAAGTTAGCTAGACGTGTGAATCAAAACTGAGGCAAATCAAAAACGTTTTGTTTTTGCAATCAGGAACCGAACACTGCACTATAGTTGAAAAGTTCATCCAAAATTGACCCAGAAGTCAACTGATTAAAACTGCTGAATGTATTATAAGGTCATTACAAATCATAATGTTTAGTTTCCAGTAAACAGAATATCAGCTTGGTGATTGGATGTTTTTTTTACAGAAACGCTCATGGGGTCGAAGTTAACTCCTCTCCTTGTGTTTATGTAGTCTTTTAGCTTAAAAAACAAGGTATTTTCTGATTGAGTTGCTTATCTTTTCTTGTGACGATTTAACAGTGCTCCAACTGTCACCTAACATTGGCAAAGCAGAAAATGAATGGGACTTTTACGACAGGAACCCTGGATGCCCCTTAAAAAAACTCCCACCTCACAACCCTACGCCCTTCCCCTCCCTTTATTCTGTCTTTATCATCCCTGTCTGTCTGTCTTATACTCAGCACCTCTTTGCCTATCAGACTCCACACTTCATGTTCCCCGCTTCATACCGTCATCAAGGGCGTCTGTGGCCTCTGCTTCCCTCCTCCTCCTCACAGCTCTTTGTTTCTCCTCTAGCCTCTGTTTCTCGGAGTTTGCCTCGTCCCACCGGCCTTCCTCCATCAGCTTCTGGTCTGGTCTCAGACGGCTGTCGGTCAGTCCCACTCCATCCTCCTGCTCATTCAGGGTCAGTGCAAGCGCTGAGAAGTAGTACATGTTCTCGGCGTTCTCCCTGAGAGAGTAAGAGGAAATTGACAGGAGTTACACAGTGTGATGCTCTGCAATCAATGATATTGACTGCACCTGTTATGCAACTACCATGACTCATATATTGCAACATTCTGCCTTATGAGGCTGATGAGACGAGCGCTTACGGGAGAGGGTATTTCTTCCACAGCAGTTTGGGGGACAACGTCTGATAGACTGTCTTCTGCTTGCCCTCTGATCCACTGCCTCCTCGGCTGCTCTGAACGATCTTGGCACTCTCTATTTTATCATCCCACGTACCAGAGAGGATGTAGTGAGCCTGGCCCCCACTGTCTGCCACCACACCTGTCACCTGGAAAAAGCAAAAGGAAATCAGAAAATGGACTTTTTACATAGATACTATAGGGAATGAAGAAACTAAAGCAAGCTATCTTTCTGTAGATGTATCACCGTGTCCTTTCCTCCTAATGTTAAGCACAGTCCCCTGGGTAGGGCACCCGTAGATTTCCTTAAGTTTATCCCAAATCAGTCACTACCAAGGAAGGCAGCATCATGCCCCATTTTTACGAAACTGGCACGACTCCAAAAGAGGTTACCTCACTGCATTGTGACCTCATACAGCGAGCTTCTATATTAAACTACTGTAAGTACTAATACATTACAGTACTACGTTGGTACTGTCCAGCAGGAGGCAGCATCACATAAATAAACCCCTCATCGTATGACATCATGCCAAGGTCGGCTATCAGTATGGAAAGGAAGCATTTACCTTCCGTGGGACGTCCCTGGAGAAATAGCTGTAGGGAGAGAACTTGAGTTGGCAGGTCTCCTTGGTCCTGTGATTCACAATCTCAATGTCCCCTGACTGCACAGACACAAACATACAAAGAGTGAGAGAGGCAAACACACAGAGAGAATAGTAGCATGTCAAAGCTATTCTTTCACCGTGTGTGTACAGTAAAGTAAAAGTATCCTGAGATAATGGCAAACAGCATGACAGGTCAGCAAATTGAAACCGTAATGGTTAGATGGGGTCCAACAACAATGAAAATGCACTTTGTCCCGTGTTTTATCTCAAAGGACCTGAAAACCTACTTTCTTACTCATTTTTACTATTAGCGATGGAGTTCTACATGAACATGCTGTCTGTTAAAGACCATACTGTTTATATACCGTTAGAAATGTACAGGAGGAGACACCATAGTTAATCAAATCTGATCAAACTGCACCCACAGTGCTCATTCATTTATAACTAAGGAAGTTTTATTCTATGTTTATATTTGATTGTTGCGAAACTTAGGCAACAAATATTTAGTGTTATAGAGAAATGCTTTGGAACCAAGTTTTCAGGTGCTTTAAAGGTACCATTTTTGACAACTAGTGGTGCTGTAGAGCAATGTGTTGATGAGCAGGTCCCCATGTTGTTTGTACTGTATGTGGTCTACCAGCACGTGCATGAGGTCACACACACATGGGCAGCCACTGTTGATAGGCCATGCCTTTCAAGTTTCACATTTTTAACCTGTGACACACATTTTTGTCTTTTGCAGCATCTAACAGCCATAAAATTTAAATCTCAACAACTGTCACCCAGTCAAACTAAATAAAAAGTGATAATATGCAGATGCTGTACATATCGCCCTCTCTGGCTTCACTTGTCTGCCATTACACTGGCAGTAGAGAAGGCAGCAGCAGAATAGTTTCCATAGTTTGGTATGGAGTTTTTTTACTGACCCTGTTCTGCACCAGAGGGCAGAGTGATGCATGGGGGCGTTGGGAGAGGGCAAGTACTGACCGGAGAAAGCGAAACAATAAGAGAGTAAAAAATAAGAGAGAAAAATAAGAATGTGTAAATATTGGTGAGACTTTTTCTTAGTGGACAAACCGAAGTTAGAGGGACGCAGAGGTGGTATTGTTTTTGCTAGACTAGTATCTCAAATATACATGCCGATAGCAAAAATAACAGTTTACTTGGATACATTCATTTCAAAACATAAAAAAAAATTTTGTATGAGGTAACAACGCATTTCTTTGACCTTAAGAACACACACACATTGTGTTTTGCTGCGAAATGCTGAACGTACACATAACTCCACAGGGTACCTTTAATCATCTACATCAGCCATAAATATCCAGGGAAATACTGGATGTTTGTAAACTACTCGATATTACCAACTCAAAATGCTTTGGTTTAATAATTCAGAGCTGATATTCCTATTGTGGTCTGTAGCCAAGAAGCATCCTTATTCCACACACCAATGTGCTTCTGAGAGTAATAATTCAGATGTAAGTGAATCTGCCATATTCTTACACACAAATACAAACACACACACACACGCTGACAGACAGACTGATATGACACACAGCACAAGCTGAAACAGGAAGAATAAAAAAGGAGGGGAAAGGGAAAAACAAGAATTCCACTTCTAAACAAACAGACGTGATCCCGCACAGACAGACAGACATGATGCAGATATGAAGCCTGCCCCTCCCACCTCCCTCCCCCTATATAACTGGGCCATCTCACAGAAAGAAGAAGCTGTTATTTTAGGGTGTTTTTAGAGATCAAAGCTAAAGATAAATCCCTAGAGATCATGAAGCTCATTCTTCATGTGCTGCAAGGCTTTGCTCTGATTCCCTTCTTCACAGTGCTCTGTTCTGCTGGTCTGTCCGACACACGATGGCAACACAGGCAGAAAAAACATCTATAGGGTTACTCTGGAAGATCAGAGGGTTGTGGGTTTGGAGCTGTGGATGAACGATTACCAATGAGAAGTGCTCACAAACAGACCTGGTCAATCCACAGCTTGCCCACAATGATGTTGTGCACTGTGGAGGTGACCTTTCTCCACACATAGTGGTTCCCGCTGGAGTGGAAATGCAGGTGAATGGCACCTGGGGAGGGAGAGGGACAAAAGGCTGTAAGAGAAAGGAAATATCACAGCTTCTTTGTTACCAATTTGTAATTGCAGACGTTGCATTGATGTTTAGGTTGTGGGTTTGCTTTTCTGATTCTAAATCTGTTTGTGAACATGATCAGTTCTACTTGAAGCAGCTGAAAAACAAATTTATGACCTGTGCACAGGCAATGCATTTCCACCTATTTCCAGTATGACCTGACCCTGGGAGATTGATAACATGTATTTGACCATAAATGCATAAAGAGTTTCTTTTCTATTACATGGCTCCTCACAGCAGGCATATAACAGGAAGTGAGAGAAGTGAGATAAATACCACTGCATCTCTTGGCTGGACCAGCATCTATCAAATCACTCATTTATCTGAGCCAACAGACCGCTGCTCTCTGCCGCCCCAGTGCAATAGAGAGCTCCCTTTATACCCATATTTCATGCATGTGTCAAAAAGGTCTTAAAACTGTCCTGATTCATTCTCACACCCTTTCCTCCAGCTTTAGATTGTGTGGGAGGAAACACAGTCGTCTCCTGCTCTCAAGTGGAGTCCGGACTCTGCCTGATGTGGCTGTTAAATGTGCATGATGGAACCTTTATTTACACATATAGTTTGTTTGCTTCCCCCACTGAATATGAAATGTCTCACCCAGAGGCATTATGGAGAGGTATTTGCCACGGAACTTGCTGGCGATGGTGATTTCCTGCCACAGGGTCCAGCCTCGTTGAGAAATCACATGATGTGCAGCTGCAGGGGGGTGATGGCTCACCTTAGAAGAAAGACAGATATAAAGTTAAAGTAGAATATACGAAATATATTCATATAACGCTTAACAACCTGTTTGGAGAACATGGGCTGACCTTGTGTACTAGTTTGTGTGTCATGTGTGTGCATGCACATCAGTGAGTGTATAAACAAAAAAAACTCCCCTTGGCCATGCTCTTACCTGCTCACACAGCGAGCGGTAGCCAAACTCCTCCAGGCGATCGAGCTCGTAGGTCTCGCCCAGGAGGGGGTTAAAGGGCTTGGCTGTCCGGTGGACCGTGGTGGAGTAGGATGAGACGGAGAAGGCAGCGACCAGGCACATCTGCTCCAGGGAGGAGTCGCAGCGTGCCGCCTTGTCCAGAAGCTCGTGATACTCCAGGTCCTCGGTGAGACGCTGCAGCATCGACAGAGGCTCGTTGAAGTTTACCTGAATGGGAGGATCAAGAAGGGGTGAGACACACATTTATTTTAATCTGTCAGCATAAAGGAGGGTCACGCCTCACACACTTACAGGCATGGGAATTTTGGAGAGCTCCTTGCCGATGCAGTTCTTCATGATGCTCCACAAATTGAGGGAGTAGTTGGGCTTGTCTGGGACATGAGTTCGCCTCTGTCTGCGTGGCTGCAGCTCCTTCCCTGACACATCATTACAGCTTGGAGACATCTGGGATTAGGTGGAAGCGGAAAAGGTGGATGAAAAGAATACTCGATGTATACAAGTTTGAGAAGTCCTTTCAACTTCATAGACAGCTTGGCAGCATATCAGCAAGTGGAAACAGAATGACAGAGCAAGTGAAAGACACAGATGTGTGTTAGAGAGAAGAAGAAGCAAGGGAGAGTTGAAGGGAAAGAAGAGCAGATGTTTGACTGGTAATTAAGATTTAGTGGAATGAAGCAGCTGTGTATCTTCGGCACCACGGGGGTGACAACGAGACCGTAGGAAACACAGATAAAGGCTGCCTGTGTGTACGTGTGTGAGCATGGGATGAATGTAGGATAGGAAAGGAGGACTGTGAGAGCAGCAAGTGAAGGTGGTTATAGAAATAAATCAATGAGCTTTCCAGCAGCACAAATGAATATATATTGAGATTACAAATGTCAGCAGTATTAGTCAGACTAGACTAGTTAGGACAGGCACTTACATGGTTGTCCTGGTTCCAGTCATTGGGCTGACCTCCGCTTGCTCCGCTCAAATTACTCTGAGATCGCCTGGAACAGAAAGACAATGTTTTCTACAATGAGCACTGGACATATAAACAGACTCAATGTCCCTCTGTCTCTCTCTCTCATTTCCCACGTGCACACACACAATACAAACTCAATACACACAAGGGAGCAAACAGATTGCTGCGTATTACAGATGAATACTGTGCAACAGTTTCCATCATTCTTAATGGTGCTACTGGTGTTGAGGGATGTGTTGCAAGTGATGAATCATAACAATGATGACTAATAGGTAGTCAAGAAGTTTTTCAAAAGTAAAGAAGCACAAGCTCTGCAAAAACAAGCGTTTGAGTTGCCCGCAAGAGACTGACTCCAATGCAGCGATACAAATGTGCTATAAAGTAAAGTACTGAGAGAGCAAAAAAGAACCCAAACAGAAATGTGTTTATTTTGCTGCAGGAAAGCAGACAGGGATGAGAGTATTATGTTATTTTTATCTGTCTAACACAAGTGAACACGAGACAAAATGTGAATGTATGTGTGTGTGTGTGTGTGTGTGTGTGTGTGTGTGTGTGTGTGTGTGTGTGTGTGTGTTGTCACACCATGAGCCATCATCAGAAGCTTGTTCAGCTGAGTCAAATTCACTGTTATGACAAATTAGAGCATGCACAGAAATGGTTTATTGTGGTAACACATGTACACAAGCAGACTAAATATTAAACTCAACTAAACCTTCATCCCCGTATCTGTCTGTCAGCTGTCCTGCTGTCTCTAAATAAGAAAATATGGTTCCCCGTGTGCGGCTGACCTGTGCTGTGTGTTCTCAGTGGCAGTCACTGTGATAAATGCAGGGGAATCCTCCATGGCATCAAAGTACTCAGTATCCTCATCTTCATCACTTGCCTCTTCTTTGCGCAGCCTCTCACTCCCTTCTGTCAGGACACATACATTGGTGAGTAAATGCATTCACTACTAGCAGAACCATCAGTTCAGGAAAGAGCAGCGTATAATCAAATACCCATGGTAATTAATCAAGGAATAATCAGCTTAGTAAAATTGGCAATGTTCCTGCTGGTTAAGTAGCCTGAATGATGCAAGTTCCCCAGGGTGCGCTTCGAACATTCAGTATCCAACATTCAATATTCAGTATGTTCACTGATCCGTTATGTGTGTAAACTAGAGCTTCCAACCGAGAGGCACAAATCCTTATATCAGGTAATCTAAAGGAAAGTGATTCTATTAAAAAATGAGGGGGAACTACAACCAAACAAACAAACAAACAACCACCAATGTGAACAAACTGTATTTTCACAAAATACTTGTTTTTAATAATATTCTTTTAAAACCAGCTTATATTTAATACTAGTTAGTTTGATGCATACAATGTATTTATTCAATAAAGATTTGTATCAGCCTCAAAGGATGGGTTAACTCTACTCACAAACTACTAAATAACTGAGAGAAGATGATAACCTCCACTACATCCTGGTCATGAACACATGAAATGTTTTTTCACCACTCCAACGTTTTAAAGGAGAAAAGACTCATCTCTCTGGTACCTTTACAGCCAGCACTGCACTGTATAAATGACAGAATACTATTAAGTGTAGCACTACTTCCTGTTTTGGTACTGAATGTTGTTTTGAGCTATTTGTACAAATGACTAGTGCAGCCATTTTTCTGGAGGGGACAGTCTTACACTAAACAAACACATGTATGTTTGAGACGAAGGGTCAGGAGATTTGAAACTGAAAAAAAGGGTGTTAAGAGTCATAGGGTCACCAAAATCAATAGGTTTCTTCCTCTGTGACGATGGATATACAATTTCATGCCAGCTTGCCATTTGTTTTCAAGATATGTTGTTCATAAGTAAACAGACAGGAAAATACAAATGGATGGACAGACTTTCAGAAGAGACCACATGACTTACAGTCCTGGCGAAGGTAATTACCATCTCTAACTTTAGATAATCCAATCCAAACCTTCTGACTTAACTAACTTAAAATCCCCTTCCTCTAAATGAGGACTGTCTGTAATATTGAGCCTGAGGTCACACATGACTTTTAGCCTGTGCACTGAGGTCTACACTGAGGCCCACAGTGACTGACAGTCAGTCTCACCCTTGTTGGTGGAAGGGGCACTGGGTGTGGTGGAAGCAAGCGTGGGTGCTTCTCTCCACGCTCGCTCCAGACTGTTATGCTGCTTGGCTAGCTGCTCAATGGTCTCCTCTAGGTGGGTACGCTGCTCTCGCTCATACTGCAGCGCCCGCTGCCATCTCCTGCTGTGAGTCTCTGCTAGGTCCAAGAAGTCTCGACATGCCTGGGGGAACACATGCACACAAGTACATCAACACTCAGACAGCACTGAAAGTTGAATTTCTATAATATAGAGTCTGAAAAAATGGATTTACATCCTGAAAAAAATCTGCTGTTCATAATTCAACAAGGTACAAGTTACTTTCCACTTGCTATGACTATTTGAGTGCCCTCAAATAACTCTTCTCATGGCATTACAACACCATCGCATTATGGGGATTTTGAAAAAGAGTGACTTCTTTTAGATCCTGTTCAAGTCTAGGTAACCTCTTCTTTAAAATAAAACAATTAAAATCATAAAACCTTTATGAATGCTTCCACATTTATTAGAGTCAACAGAAAAGACAACACTGAAAAAACGAAATTATCAGGATATAATTATTCATGATATAACATAATGATATAACAACAATACATCAATATGAGGGAGAGAACACTGGAATGGGAAAAGGTATAATGATGTCAATCATTGTAATCAAGGGTATTTATTACCTCTGTTTCAAGCAATCATCAATATGTTAATTAGCTGTCTGCCGAGTATTTACTGGTTCTCCCTGCTGTGTCAAATGTGCCTCGGAGCACAGTGTAGAAAACATCTGTGAGTGATGAGCTGGAGGTTAAGCTTCTGATTGCGTAGCAGACTATATTTGAGTTATTGTTGCTGCCTTGCTTTTGCTGCAGAGACGAAGAGGTTACTTCAGATGAAACATATATATTACATGTCAGCATTTGTTGGCACCACATCCTATGTCTGACAGCCTTGCCCCATAGTGAACTCAAAGGTCAATGAACCTAAATGACAGCTCACAGCTGACAACGTGCATGATGAAAATGTCATGTGACACTCACTGAGCTGTCAGCATAGCGGGCCTCAGAGGAGGGTTTCTGAATCATCATTTTGAAACTGCTTTACTAAATCGAACATTTTTTGTAGCATTTTGTGGGGGCTAGTCATTGTTCTTACCACATGAGTGGAGCAGAGCACATGATCACATATGGGCCACTCAGCATTTTGCAGCAAAAGTCTCTTTGGTCCCAGAGCCAGAGGGGCTATTGAGAGTTAGCTTGAACCACTTAGATAAACTAGTGGCTGCAGGCGGTGAGCTGGAGGGGCGAAGGTGTCACACAGCTCGAATAATTTCTGTTCTCTGGCTGGTGAGCGTGCAGTCAGGATGTGCGGCAGCAGGAAGAGAAACAAGGGTGCGTAACACCTGACTCCTTCCTTGATTTGTTTCCAGAAAGCAGGATACCTGTCTGTCTATTGTCTTTTCAGCCCTGTCTCTCTCTCACACACACAAACAAACACACAATATTACATAGATACACAATTAGTTGTCTCTTAATATTTAAAGAGGTGATATTTTTAGTAAAATATGAAAGCTATTTCTAAAAATCACATTATAATAATATATTCGATATGTGTAATACGTCTTTAATCTTACCAAGTAACTAAATTAATGCTTTAAATTTCATTTATTTTTTCTGTCATTTGTTAAACCAGATAAGGAAAAAAATGGAAAAGTAATTTGTGCTCATCTTGTTGTAACTAATCTGTACAGACCAAGAGATTTTAATTGTTATAATGTAATATTTTAAATTCATATGTATGGTAATGGTGCAATTTCATTATATGTTGATAGTACTGAAATATCACGCACCCTTACCTTTTACAAAGGTTACATTTGAAAGGCTTTAGGTGTTTTACACTATAACTCTACTTTGACTGAAAACAATGTATGAAAGTCACATAATATCTGATAGTAAAGCCATCCAATCAGTCTCTTACCTTCAGCAGTCCTGCATCAAATGTCTAAACATCAAGGTCCAAGCCTCAGTTTAAATGTTAGAAGTGCATGTGACGTTGGGGTCCACTTCCTCAGACATAACCATGATATGAAACTCAACACCCACTTGAAAATGTATGATAGTTCCACTTTTTTTTATGCTGAGTCTCTGATACAAACGCAGACTGCATGTGACTTCCACTGGGGGAAGGGAGGGTTGATAAAGGCTAAAAAAAAAATTTAAAAAGTGAATGGGCATGCAGACAGGGATATGTAAGTAAGAGGTGGCATCAACAGATGTCAGCATCAAATTAAAAGTCCTGATGCACTTTGCAGAATAAGTGACGTAGCACAGAATACAATGAACTTGAGGGACGTTTCATGTGATTAAACCATACAAACCCAAAGTGGTAGGTATATAAATGTAAGCAAGAGCCTGGCACACGGGAGAAGTTACATCATCATTAAATGAACTAGTGCAACTCTCTCCTCGGGCTGTGGTCAGATCACAGGGAGCATGTTGTGTCTTGCCATTATGGCCTCCTTCCCTCAACCTCTCCCCTTTCCTTTATTCCCTCCTTGTATGTATAGCCCAATTTCTTTGGGAAAAGCACACAAAAACTACAATTATATTTTAGAGCAAAGTAAATGTCTTAAAGGTGGCCCAAAATATGGCTACAGAGATCCAAACACCCATATCTTGCACTGCTCTGCTTGAAGAGAGCAATTTAAAAGAACAAAAATCATTGCAGGGAGTTTGGGGCAGCACTTTTTCTCATTAGAAGCACATTCTTGGCAAACCTAATGGCATTTTAATGAGTTAGGCAATCCAAGAGGGTCTATTTTATAGTTTGCCCAGTAAGTTTCAATTTCCCACACCAATTAATAAAACTAAATGGATGACAGAGAGAAACAAGGGGCTCATCGTTTTGAGCAACGGCCTTTCACATAATTAAAGCACAATCTAGATTTTACTTTTTTTTCTTATCATAACAACTCTATGGCAGTACGGCTCAAGTCTCTTAACAAGCTGTATTAGCACATACTTCAGCATATGAGGAGTAATACTTTCCTACTGCCTTTTTCAAACGTAATCTTAAGGTCAAAATACTCCAGTCCAATAAAACCAGTCAGGCATGCATTCTAGTAAAAATAAACACCCACTCCCACAAGAATAAACAATGCTATCAACAAAGCCACCGACAGAAGCAGGAAGAAAGACAAACCTTGCGTGATTGTCTGGTTTTAGTCAGAGCAGGTCTGTCTGTCTAACTGTGGTCCAGAAAGATCTGACATTCCTCTCCGGGCAGGGAGGGAGGAGTTTGAGAGGGGGGAGCAGGGGCTATTCCTGTCCCCCCCCACACACCCACTATCATATCTAGTATCACTCCTTCTGGACCTCAACTGTCCCTGAACTCTCGTCCACTATTAACATACTGTAAAGCCTGTCCTGTGGTATTTACCAGAATGCAACAGGGCCAGATACAGTAGAACACTTCTTTGCCTGATGCTGGTAATCAGATCCAACACATAGTGGTCACTGAAGACCTGGTAGTGTCTGTGTTTAGTTAAAAGTAGCTGATAAGGCAAATATGTTGGCTAAACTGCAATATGTTATTTTGGAAGAGGGTTTTTCTGTTGCTCTTCCTGATGTTTCTTTCTTTTTTCCCCTGTTAAAAGTTTTTTTGGGGGAGCTTTTACTTATCAAATCAAAAATATATGGATATGGCGAGTTTCATGTATGTCAGGGCTACATAAATCAAATCGATTTTACTTAACTGAGCAACGTAGAAGAGATGATGTTATTCTTAACAATAAGTCCAAATGTTATTAAGCTGCAACCACAGGGAACCACCATCACCTCTGCAATTAAGTACTGACCATCATTTTTAAACGTTAAGTTAGTGGTGGTTGTGTTTAAGTAGGTCTAACTGGATCTGGTAATGTCTGGAACTGCTTCTCTAAACCTGCAGCCTCCGAGCCTGCAGCTCGCTGACTCTCGTTTAACATGCCACACTATGAAGTGATCTCATCTCTCATCACGTCCTAACCGGGGCATTATAAACGACTGGCATTCCTGTCACATTGATCATGCTGAAGCATGCGGGACGCAGGTCCCTCCCTGCTCACTGCTGCTTCGTCTTGTCACTACTTACATTGATCATAGCATTGGAAGTGATGCGGAAGAGGGTGGCTCGCTCATTGACTGCCTTGATCTTCTCTCCTCCCTCCACGGGGACTTTGAGACCCTCGAGTTCACTCAGGGAGCGCTGCAGGGCCGCCCCATGCTTGGCGATCAGGTCATTACATGTGCTGAGGTCATCGAGCTTGCTGATGAGTATCTTCAGGGTGCCCTGAATCTCACTGCGGTCCGACTGGGATGTAGGCTCCTCGTCCCCCGAGTCATCTGGAAAGGAGAGGTCAGAAGTCACATATACGACATCTTAAACAAGAGAAGATTACTGGGATTTGTGGGTACACCAATCATTAAAGAGATGATTAACAAAGACGGTGTAGCAGCTGAATCACAAAAGATCTACACACCCTCCTTTTTATGATACAGATATTTCCCATTAGAGATTTGCTGAATTCTCACGCTAACATGGCAAACAAATACCCAACTCCTCCATTGCTCAGTAACCTCCACTGCCTAAATCAAAGATAACTTTTATAGACAATGAAAGTGTTAAATCAGCGAAGATAGGCATAATGCCCACGTTTCTATGTTTTGGTGTTGTTTGTTAAATAATGAAGCTGATAAAAAGGCAAAAATATGTTTGAATGATTAAAAGACAAATTACTTTGTCACATTGACAACAAATCATTTTAACAGTGATTAGTACCACTGATGAAATTAGTGTTAATTGGACAGCCATTTTGATTTTACAGATGGTTTCATACCCATCTGTAAAATCAATATACCCATTAGACAGCGACCCACTCTGAGCCAGTCATATTTAGTGTTCTTAGAAGCTTATCAAATGCAAATGTAAGCTGTATCAGGGCATTTGAATACAGACAGTTCGTCCATACCCATGAGTCTTTGCAGTAGCAGCTGCTTTTCACTATGATGTCACTGAAAAGAGGTTGCTCAAGCTTAAACAGAACATACAAGAACAGTGTTGCCGCGTCAGCCTTACATTACACACACATATACACACACATATACTGCAAGCACAAGCACACACACAGAAAGACAGAAATATATCAAGGGTAAGACCAAGGTCCATAAACAGCCTAGTGACATCGTAAAAAGAAGAAATCCAAAAAGAGAACAGAACTAAAGCAGATGTACACACAATCTTTCTAGAAGAATACATTTTAATATAAATGTCTTTTTCTAACACCAGGGACCTTTATAAATATTTGCACATCTGTGTATAAAATCTATATTCACATAGAAGAATATTTCCAACATAAGTGTTTCTGTTTTAATAAATCAAGCTAACAAAACAAGCCCATACGGCTGTGATAAATTAAAAGAACCAGCTTCAATGCTGGCACCAACAATCCCACCTTAGGAGTCATGTATAAAACTCCTGCTACCACTAAAACTAGGAAAACAGATAACAGACAAGAAGTCGGGGGAGGGGGAGGATGAGTAAGAGGACACTGTTTATCTCAACAAGGAAAATATATTTCTGTAATAGTGAGGTTAAAGGTTCGAAAGCAGAGAGAAAGTCTCTCCACCCTCTAATCCACCCTGCAGACCCTCTAATGCTCTACTGTGTCTGGAAACCGCTGTTCTGCTGTCTCTTACACTCCACCTTACAGAGTATGTTTTGACACATTAAAAAGGACTGTTGTGCAGCTGATAGGAGAGACTGTCACAGTCTTGGTGAGAGGAAGCACTACAGCAACACTTTCTCCTAAGAACATGGCAGCTGGCTGTGACCTCGCAGTGGAAGAGACTATCACCTCTGTCAAGTCTATTTACATCATGCAAGTATAACATGGATCTCCAACCGGGGGTTGCTGGTCGGATGGCAGTCTCAGGGTTACATCATGTAACGGCAATATACTGAGTTCACATTTGACTGGGACCTTTGTCCAGTGGAACGTCCAGCTCCACTGAGAAACAAGCATCTGCACTGGACGAATCATTAAGTAGAGCTGATGTTCAACATCCAAAAACACTTACAATGTTTTCAAAATGGTTTTAGTTAAATGCAATAGCAGCACCTTGAACAACAATGTCAACAAGTTATTCTAAGTGAGTAACATTTTTTAGTCGTATAGTATAGTATTTAGCCAAAGCAACCACGACAGTATCAAAGAGCACAACGTATACTCCATTTTGAGGCCAAAACCAATATAAATATTTGAAAAAAAAACACCTCTGGCATTTCTGTAATTTGTTCTTATTTACTGGGCGACATATCAGTTCCTTTCACTTCACAAAGTCGGTGGAATTTGTTTTCGGTACAGCCCGGTAAAATGATATTGATATACATATCATAAACTAAAATTGGCCAATAATACACATGTCGGGCTCCAATCAAGATTGACCAAGATTACATATATGACCACAAGTCCTCTCACCCAAAGTGAAAAAGAACCAAGCAGAGTGACTGTAGAAAGAAAAGAAACCAGGGGAGGGTGAGCCAGGGGGAGAAAGAGAGGGGAAGAAAAAAAATCTCTCACCATGTTTGCATTCCTGGGCATCCATTTTCACCCAAAGGTAACCAAAGTTCAGCCAGGAAGAAGCAGAAAAACACAGGCCACTGAGTTCTAGGCTCAGAGGCAATGTGTGAACATGTTGAATAGGCTTTCAGAGAGACACAACTGTCTGGCCATTAGAGACAAAAGCATAACAGTCCAGCCAAAGGTCAACCCAGCAGCAGCCCTACAGTGACAATAAAGCCTGAAGGGAACATGGATCACAAAATGACACTAGCATCCACCCATTACCAGCCAGCAATAGAGTAAGAATCAAATTACACTGGAGTTCAATAAAGTCACTGCAGAGAAAGGCAGGTAAAGAAGAGGAAAAAGCTGACGACGTAAAGTCAGAAAATTGACTGGAGTTTGTGTCGATAGGACAGCTGCAGTGCAAAGGAAAGCAAGAGCAAGAGAGAGCAAGTTCAGAGAGAGTTGGAGAGGATAATGATATAAGCCTTAAATTGATAAAGTGTGACTATGGCAGCTTTAAACAGATAAGCTAGTTGGCTAATTGGTGTAGTTTTAAACTTCCTTCCACGAGGCAACACTAAGCCTGCCCCAAATCATATTTGATTGGATATATTTATGTATACATCCCCGAGTACAAAATGAGTCATCAAAAATATTTTAACGTTCTATAGGAAGTGTAAAGAGGAATAATATAAATATAAAAAATATATTTTGTCATATAATAAGAGATAGCACAACAATTAACACAAGGACAGATAATTAGAACTTGGAAATTTTATTTTTTTTATTTCACTGTGTCTTAAAGGAAATCAGAAAATTAATGAAAAGCTGCCTCTGGAGATATTAGAAATTGTGTCAAATAACAACTAGCGTTAGATAGATTTATAGAATAAGGATAACTGGATATGTGGTCTTAAAGTGTATCTAATTTGAATTTAACTAATTAGCAGCATTGGATATGACAAGTTATTACAATTAACTTTGATCTGTACTTGTCAAATTAAGCCAATTAATAATTAACTTTTGAAAGCCAAAGTGGTGAGAAGCAACAAGTTTCCTCAAGTTCTAATTAGTATCACCAGGAGCTTGTGTATCACACATGAACAACTAATCACAGTACAGTAAACCTGAAATGCCAGAAACCAGCAAGTTGGTTTCTTTGCAGGTTGAAACTTCATGGACCAAGGATGGGTTTGTTGAGAGTGTGCAAGGTTCAAGGACCTCGGTTAAAAGCAGGGCATCATGCTTCCTGCCATCAAGTTTCTTCAAAATCTTGTAGGTTGTGTATCAGTAAGGAGCAGACGAACAAAACAAATGAACATTGGAGACTGATCCATAGTAACCCCCTCAATGACATCAATCAAAAACATGAGACTATTTTCTGTTGTGATGGAAAACCAAGGTTACTGAAAGGCAAAATCACCACTGACTGAGCTACAGTAACCCCAGTGCGCTGCTTCACGTCCACATTTGAGATGTGAAATTACAGAGTAGGGTCTGCATAATATTAGGATAATATACTGTTGGAGGGGCATTTAGACATTTGTGAAGAAAAAACAAGAGGCTAATGGGGTGAATCCGTCCGAGCACCGAACACATTTTAAATACCAGTGGATTGGCTCAGGCTGATGCTTTTTTCCAGTGTTAAATAATTTGTACAGCTGGGACATTTAAGAGTAAACTAACATATATGGCTAAATAAATACATTTGCAGCACTGCACTGAAGCCTTGCTCTTATTATTCACCCTCATTCTGCCAATGAGTTCAGCAGCTCCAGGCGAAGCCACTTAAAAATAAACTGTCACATGTACCAAGGCATATTTGTTTAGAGGAGACTCTGTTTACAGCACGTCGCCTGCTAAACTAATTCTCTTTCCAAAACCAAGTTGTAAGCTGCAAGAACACACATTTTTGCCGTCGGCTCTACTGTATAGACACCCTTCAACGACAAGGAAAGACCAGCACACAAAGCTGTCTTCTCTCTAAAATGAAGCCTCCACAAGTATGTCAGAAATGCCCTTTCTGCAATGTCCTTTTGGCCAGATCCATATAGCGTCAATAAAATGTCAAGCAAGTTTGAATACTGGAGATGAAAACCCTTTAAGATGCCCTAAATATACACTATATTGCCAAAAGTATTCACTCACCCATCCAAATAATTGAAATCAGGTGTTCCAATCACTTCCATGGCCACAGGTGTATAAAATCATGCACCAAGGCATGCAGACTGTTTCTACAAACATTTGTGAAAGAATGGGTCGCTCTCAGGAGCTCAGTGAATTCCAGCGTGGTACTGTGATAGGATGCCACCTGTGCAACAAGTCCAGTCGTGAAATTTCCTCGCTCCTAAATATTCCACAGTCAACTGTCAGTGGTATTATAACAAAGTGGAAGCGATTGGGAAAGACAGCAACTCAGCCACAAAGTGCTAGGCCACGTAAAATGACGGAGCGGGGTCAGCGGATGCTGAGGTGCATAGTGTGCAGAGGTTGCCAACTTTCTGCAGAGTCAATCGCTACAGACCTCCAAACTTCATGTGGCCTTCAGATTAGCTCAAGAACAGTGCGTAGAGAGTTTCATGGAATGGGTTTCCATGGCCGAGCAGCTGCATCCAAGCCATACATCACCAAGTGCAATGCAAAGCGTCGGATGCAGTGGTGTAAAGCACGCCACCACTGGACTCTAGAGCAGTGGAGACGCGTTCTCTGGAGTGACGAATCGCGCTTCACCATCTGGCGATCTGATAAGACGAGTCTGGGTTTGGCGGTTGCCAGGAGAACGGTACTTGTCTGACTGCATTGCGCCAAGTGTAAAGTTTGGTGGAGGGGGGATTATGGTGTGGGGTTGTTTTTGAGGAGCTGGGCTTGGCCCCTTAGTTCCAGTGAAAGGAACTCTGAATGCTTCAGCATACCAAGAGATTTTGGACAATTCCATGCTCCCAACTTTGTGGGAACAGTTTGGGGATGGCCCCTTCCTGTTCCAACATGACTGTGCACCAGTGCATAAAGCAAGGTCCATAAAGACATGGATGAGAGAGTTTGGTGTGGATGAACTTGACTGGCCTGCACAGAGTCCTGACCTCAACCCGATAGAACACCTTTGGGATGAATTAGAGCGGAGACTGAGAGCCAGGCCTTCTCGTCCAACATCAGCATGTGACCTCACAAATGCGCTTCTGGAAGAATGGTCAGAAATTCCCATAAACACACTCCTAAACCTTGTGGAAAGCCTTCCCAGAAGAGTTGAAGCTGTTATAGCTGCAAAGGGTGGACCGACGTCATATTAAACGCTATGGATTAAGAATGGGATGTCACTTAAGTTCATATGCGAGTCAAGGCAGGTGAGCCAATACTTTTGGCAATATAGTGTATTTTATCACCTGTATATCACTCAGGCCTGGAATAAAAAGTGAAGACTGGGTTTTACACTAAACCCGTGTCAATAAATAGCCAATCTATGCTGTCTGTGCATCAGAGTGGCCGCCTAGCTCACCCCCTCACATTTCCAACCCTTTCCTCCCCAACAACAGATGTTGATGGATGGCTCTCCGTAGCGAAGTCGACACCGACGAGGCAAGGCCAGGAGCCCATTACCACACCAGTCATGCCTCAAGGGCGGACTACCCCCCTTCCCCCACAGCCTATCACCTTGGAGAACATCCTGCATCAACACAAATCTGTTTCCAGTTCCCACCATGTCTCTACTGAGCCATCCTCTTCAGAAGGTGATGATATCATTTACGCAAATATCTGCGTCTGAGGCAAGCTTGGACACAAGCTTACAGGTCACAGCTCATCAATTCACATTTCAACACGTAAACATACATCCATCTTCCTCCTCAGCATGTGCATAGCTTCTTCACCCTTCACTCCTTCCTTACTGTCCATCTCAATGATGAGTGCAGAAGAGAGAGGGAGAAAGCAGGAGAATTGGATGTGCGGGAATGTAATTGGGAGAGCAGTAGTCTCTCTGCTGTCCCACAGTCAGGGATCAACTCCCTGCTCGTCCCTGAGGACAGGCTGTCAGATCAGTGGAGCCAGGCCTCCAGCTGACAAGACGTCACCCTGTGGCAGAAAGACGAGCATGTCGAGAAGCCAAGCACATGGGAGAAAATGCACTGCCCCTCTGGATTAAAGATGGTATTTAAAGATACTGAAAGGCCTAGAGGGGAAACTAGTGTTATTTCCTGTTATGTTGTGGTTACAAATGTAATGTTCACAGGCAATGTTTTTTCTAGGGAAGTGCTACATTTAAGTATCACACAAAAGTCAAAAGGATGGTGGACGAACAAAGCACAGGACTTTGACACCAGAGACCGGGGTCGCATCACATGTGGTTCAGTTTAAGCAACAAATGCACTTTGGTAAGCTTGGGAAATAATTGTAGTTTGGGTTAAATATTAATAACGCGCAGAGTATAATATACTATTACATAGTATAATAATGGTACTTTGTTATACTTTGGCTTTAACTGAATGTCCACCTATTCAGACACAGGAAAAGGGAAGAGATGACTCATACCACACCTCTTTTTTATTGCTTTTGCATACATACTGTGATATAGATCAGTATTAAAATAATCATGGTTAACAGATATTGATTCCAATTAGCCAGCCTTAATGCACATGCAATCTAAAGACCACTGTATTTTTAGCACGGAGGGAGTCTGTAGCTGTGGCTGCAAAATATTTCTTTCAGCACTGACAGCTAAGAGAGAGGGAGACGACTGTTTTGCAGCCGACTATTTTGATGGAGTGTGCAAGAGAAAGAGAATACATGAGAAGTATGTCAGAAACAGAAGAGAGAAGACGCTAGATGAAGAGCGGGGATGCGTCTCAGGGGAGGGGAGTGTAATCCTGGCCAGTAATTGCTAACTGGCTCCACACCTCCCCTGAGATACATCACGAGGAGACAAACAGAGGAGACAGCAGGTTAAACCCAGTAACACGGGTCCACAAGCAAATGAGAAACTGTGCAGTGCAACTCATCACTGTCCCCAAAGCTCTGCAGTAAAGCTCTGGCCGTGTATCCAATCGAACATTCTCCGAAAGCAGCAAACAACAAAAGAAAAGATTAACAGCAAACTGCAGCGACTAAGCAATGAGTTTTAATTCAGCACCATTTTATAATGTGCTGGGATAGACAAAAAGAAAAACGTTCAGTCTGCTGACTATCAAACTGTAGATTTATATTCTGGTGTGCTGAGTAAATTTTATAAATTCCCAGCTAATGCATCAAACCTGTGCGAGAAAATGGCTCTTGTTTACTGCATAACTCCTACAGTGTGATGGTTGAGGTAATTAATTATCCTACAACCTCAGAATACTAACTGAGCTCATCTGCACAAGTCTGGTCACTGTGACAGGACTTCCAGGATTTTACTGCAGTAATAAAAAAGTGTGCTGCTCTAGAGAGACCATCACAAGCAAAATACAAGGCCTGTGTTTACCGTCTGAAACAGGCTGCATTGATCGCTTCATTGTCTTATGTATGCTATATTTATCAGAGTGTTCATCATTGAAAGGCAGAGTTTATTTAAAACCCATGTACACAAGACTGGAATGCATATTAACTGACTGCATGCTTACACACATATATTCTTCATTTATATGAATGCAAACAGCTGCTCAGGCTGTGAGAGGAGGAGGGTCTGATGACAGCTCCCTTGGTTCATGTAAAACAGATTAAAGATAAAACATAAAAGATAAAAATATGAATGCTTTTTACAGACGGGTCTCATTAACAGAGGTACAGTATATCAGGTGCAATTCCACAACGTACTGCACATTCTTCAGTCTTAAATAATTTGCTTGTGTGTCGTAATTTTAGTAGTAATAAAGTAGCTGCTCATTAATTAACACATGCACACAAACATAATACAGTAAGACATCCTTGAGATGCAGTATTATTGCACACTTACGAACGTCTCTTTTTCTGAAATAGCCATTCAATGTAATTCTGTAGTGACCTCTCTCTACAGTTTTTTTTTGTGGTGGACTCTGTCATTCCCGTGCTGGATTCAAACTGCCTTCACAATCACGTGGGATTCCCAGGAAATGATCCATACATGCAATCCAATGTTAATGTTAACCCCTAGATTTCTGGGACCTGTAATATTAATACCACCGTTACCACAAGTGTCACCAAATCAACCAGGACTGAAGTCTTAAACATTACATCCTTTAAGGACTTTCACCTCTGTGTGACGTGTAGAGTTCATGCACAGATTCCAACACAACAAAACCTAGCAAGCTAGCTTTAACAGCATTTTGATCTCCTATTTGACAGTCGATGCTATTGATAAGAAGTCACTGTTGAGTTACTGTCTCTCACTGAACACCCTAATAATCGTGCTCCAAGGATCAGTAACCCTGGAACACAGCAAGATCGTGATCCATCTTGCTAATTGTCTGGGTGCCAACGCTGCAAGATAACGAGCCATGAAGGTAGGCATCAAACCAGAAAAGAGATGACTGCCTTCACAGAGCAGTAGTAAAGGTGTCTCTTAAGTACTCTTAAGTTATGTGCATTAATATTTGAAAAATTAAAAATGATGAGCACATAGCAGGATCTGCAGAGGTTGACCCTGCCCTCTAACCCTCTTAAAAATGCATACCGTATGAGTAGGGACTAGGTGTGGTTGTAACTAGGGAGGGATGGAAGTAAAATGTCAACTGAGCACACTGACATGTTCTCAGAAACACAGGCACACTTCACTGAGAACTGATTATCAAAGTGATGTGGAATCTCATATGGTGGTGCGGTAGCACTGGTAGCTTTCTTATGCTGCTCTCCTCTTCTGTTTTTCACATATCCCAATTCCTGCTTAAAACTGGAGCACTGCCTTCATGACAGTGACAATGACATGGCTGTCAACCAGATATGATTGTTTGGGATGTGCATGCCTCCCAAGGTTCTCCATCATGGAGAGTTGCGACATTGTAAAGCATCTTATTATTCAGGCTGTTGTATTTGCTGTATTTTAAACAGTGGCCCAGTTGGAACAATGAGCTCTCCAATTTACTGAGCTGAAGTGGTTTCTACTGGCTCTGAGCCAACGATGAACTATTGTTAACTATTGTTACTGAACTCTGCCCAAGTCATTTACATTAAACTATGTTCTACCAAGAACTGTAATCTTTATTTTTAATTGGTACCAACGGAGGTTGGTGGGCTCTGATTTACACACACATAGTCAATCTTACTGTTAGCTTAGTTTAAAGTTTATCTTTACTTGTTAATTGATTTGTTAGTTGCAGTTACAGCTAAATTAACTAGTTGTTTATGGACACAATGAATACATGGATCTAGGAAAAAGCTATTTAGAAATCTTTACAATATAAATGATTGACCAACACCAGAACCTTGGTGATGTTCATATCAATTTCCCACAAAAGCGCCAAGTAAGAGTATTTAAAGGTCTCCCAACGTTTATAATGTAGGAGACAATTGACAAAAAGAAAGTGGCTGAGGGCGACTCATGTCATACATTTACATTAGTTACATTTACTCACATATCATGATTAAACACTCCTCTCTAATCCAAACCAGCTGATTGAGCTACTTTTTTGTGTAAACATGTATCAAAATGTCAATGTCCCAAACTCACATGTTGTATTAAAATACCTTAAATCCACATATGTAGCATGTCATATGTATTTTCTGCATTAATGTTGCAAGATTTGGGCAATACCAATATAAACTTTATACACAAGATCAAAGCACTTTCATATTTGAATATCACCACAGTTACATACAGGACGATCTTGTGAAGGCTTTTGATCTATCACATTATGTTGTGACACTATGAGAACAGCTAGTACGATTTCAGACTATTGGATCAAGAGTTCAGAGTTGTGATGTGTTGGTTCTGACTCACTCGTTTCTTGTGTAACTTAATCACATCCCAACATTCATATTGAAGAGAGTGTGCAGAAGCCTACTATGAAAAGTCTTAAAACAACACAGCCTACAGCACCTATGCCAAACTCATTTCAGTGAACAAACAGGGAAAGTGAGGAGACAGAGAGCCCGGGGCTTAAGAGCCCAGCTGTTCAACTCTACATTGTCCAACTCTGCCATAGGCAAGAAAACCATGGACGAAGTGAGAGAGGTCGAAAGATAGAAGAGGATGAGGCAGTGAGGGGACAAGGTGATGTGGAACACATTTCTTCATTGTTCTTCCAAAGGTAACGACATAATCATATACAGACACCATGAAGCACACTGTATAGGATGCTATTAAGCTGCCATGAGCAGTAATAGAATATTGATTTGTTCTGTGCAAGATCCTTTACTATTTGGACAACATGTTATGCAGGCTAGTAATGCCTGTGAGTGGACAGTGCAAAAATCCTATTAATCTGTAGTCCTTAGTGACTACCCTCACCACCCTACGACATTACATGTCCTGTTGTCACTTTACACTCAGGGACAGGTTCTAGGACCCTGGGATATACAGCAAGTCACATTTTACAGTTTCTGATGAAGTAATGAACTCTTCACACTTTAATATGCGACCACAGATGCGCGTTGCCTACACAACACGTAGGCCTGGCAGGCTCAGCTCATCCATATGCAAATGTGAGGTGGAGCAGGCGCAAAAGAAAAGAGAGGAAATGAAATGAGCAGCACGGCAGAAAAAAGGTAAAGAGGGAAGGAGACTGCATGCAGTGACGAGTGGAGGAGAGAGGACAGACTGATCTTTTTACAGCGTGAGGCGCTGCATTGCTGAGGGAGGCTGCAGAAATGTGAGCATCCATGGCGACAGATGAGACATGCCAGAGAGAGGAGGAAGACGGATGGAGGAATGACAGCTATCTCTCATACAGACATACGATGAGGAGGAGATAGCAGGATGAGGAAGGCTTTGTCGTTGGACAGATGGAGAGGAGTGTGACAGCTCCGTGCTCCTGTGTCATAGCTTTAGCCATAGCCGTACTGACCCTGGTTGAGTTTACTCAGGCAGCCTGAGTTGCAGAGGGAGCGGAGCGTCCCCGACTCCCAGCAGCTCCGGCCCTTCATCCCACTCTCTGCAGGCCTGATCCCCCTCCACGCTCCCTGGGACGCAACGCTGCCCTGGGCCCCTACATAATCCCAGTGCGGGGGGGGCTGAGGCAGCGACTTGCCCTGTTCGGCATTGCAGCGTGCACACACATACATGCACACTCACACACATACATGCAAGTACACAGACAGAGGAGCGATGACAGGCGCTCCCTCTTGTAATTCCTATGTCCTCTCCAGCACTGCTTCCCTTTGTTCCGGAAACATACACGCACTCGGGACGCACACATTCACAAAGCTCGGCAAATTTACAATTCTCCTCCACATGGTTCTCTCAGTGCAGTGCAGATTGGAGAAGGAGGGAGGGAGGGGAGGAGGGAGGGAGAGAGTGAGTGAAGCAGAGAGGAGATAGGACTCAGCAGCCAGCAGTCATCTACACAACTACGACCAGAATGCATTGCTTCCTCTCTGTAACCCACTGCTTTCACAGCTTGACAGAAAAAGTCAACTATTTCAGATAGCTAAATGGCAGAGATGGTATTAAGTAAAGGCTATGTTGCTTCAGAAAATGACACCATGAGAGGCTCATGTATGATGAGACATGGGGGACGAAAAGATTACAGATTAAGTTATGACAAATTAACTCCGAGGACCAAACACCAAGGGCGAAAGGTCAAATAAAACATCCTTCAATAAAACGTCTATTTCCTCTCCTACTGATTGATGTGTCCCTCCTCTATCAGAATCTCTTTATAGTGCTGATCACAAGCCGCTGATGGACCACTTCAAATGTGACCTCCCCCAGAGAGGTAAGTGTCAACACAATTCATACTGTAGTTAGCCCCGGGCTGCAATAACAAGCCTCACTCCCTGACTTTTCAAAGCAGGTGAAGGTTATCGTTTCAATATTACTGCCAGTGTACATATCACACTGTGCTGTGCCCCAAGGTCACCTTGGCCACCTGAACTAATTCTAGATTTAAATACTAATTCTAGAGTTAAATGTGGGCTCCTGTGAACACACGTTACAACGCTTCCAGGTAAGGCTGGCCAATAATTATTCAATATATCGTTAATTTGCTTGCAGTGGAATCACCTTATAATGTACACTATGACCATATCCTGTTCTGGTTTCACTAATTTCTCCTGGTCAAATTAAGGATTCATAGCAAGTTATAAAAAAAAATCTAAATTAGTTATTGAATTTTTTGTTTTACATTTACAGTATGAAGACTTTGGTTTCCTGTAGTCCATAACAACAATTTGATTGTTTTATAATGCATTTGATTGTGATGTATCAATATCTGAAAATAACCTTAATATTATTGTGATAACAATTTCAAGCATATCACCCAGACCTAAGGCTAGACGATAAACCAACTGTATCAAATTACTAGCATTGCGAGCCTCTTGCCAATCCAAATATACTGTAATTTCTGTTTTCAGTAAATAAAGAGTATAAAAATAAACAGTCTTCAGTCAGACTGAGAATAGCTACAACAACCAATGACATCTAATCCAAGTCCAAAATCTTTAACTAGTTTTACTGTAATTAATCCAAACAAACATATACAAAGTAAGCCAGGAAAGGAAATGTCATGTACTTAAGTATTTAAGAAATACTAGTGCCAAGCTTTGGTTTTAATGACCTCTAGTAATGAGGTCTGGTGCTTTGTAAACACAGCCTCTGGGGGACATTTTTAAATGTTAAGGCCATTGCCATCATTCAGAGTACACACTCTTTAGGGTGTTAATAGGTGATAACAATCAGCATATTTGAGTTGGCCAGGACACCCTACACCTTGGGTGCAATATCACATATAAATGTGTGATTAGGGAAAGGAAGGGAACCTCTCACTCATTTCAAATTTTTACACTGAAAACAGCTTACATGTATCAGTGATGCAATGAATATCTCTGGGCAATGGCTTCAAGAAAAGCATATATGCTGTGACAACACCAATTCTTTCTTCCCCGGGTAACGGCATGGATAAAATGCACAAAAACAGCAGTGCAAATTAGGCAGCAGAGCATACGGAGATCCTCCCTTGATTGAAAACAGTGCTACAGTATCGCATGAAGCTTGTCTACTGTAATATCGGTGTTGCAGTGATTCTGTAAAATATCTGATAACAGCAGAAACAGGTAACAGGGGATGGCTGCTGTGGACTGTGAGTGAGGTGAGGGAAGTGCTGACAGGGAAGGTTTGTTGGACTGTAAATAAATAACATCCCCTAAATGTCCCTGGGCATGTTTGAGGGACCGCTGAAGCATGAAACCTCAATTAATTTCATACTTGACCTTCATCATTTCTTTTCTACAGTACAGTGAAGTTTAACCATGCAGGAGAGCCAAACCTGACTGGTGAAAAAAGACGGCTTTGTGTCATGTATCTGCTCATTTTATTAACGCCCTTTAAAATACATAATCTTTTTGGGTGCATTTTACAGTCTGTTCTTTCTTCTATTTGGTTTTCAGTCATTACTCTTAATGTAAAGCACTTTGAGATGCAATCTGTGTATGAAAAGTGCTATTTAAATAAAGTTGATTATTGTGATTATCATTATCTATGGATTGAATTGAGATAAATGAAGTCACCGTTGAAGGTATTTGAATAATAACCTTTAAAAGCTAATATTTTCTCAAGCACTGTATTTGATTTCTGAAAAATGCTCTGGACTCAAGTGAAATCTAAGTTGCTCCAAATATCTCATGATATTCTTTTGAAATCCCGAAGTTCAGAAATTCAACCCCACATTACTCAGTTTATTTACTGGAGGAGAGACAGTTGAAGGCCAAACCATCTGAAAGATAAACTAAAGAGAAAGAAGGTGTTTAAAGAGCACCAGTTACAGTCTCATTAAGCCAATTTCTGCATTGAGATGCAGGAACCCAAACACTCCCCACGGCCTGAATGCACAAACACTGAGCTCATTAAAACCAGTTCAAACATCTCAGTTCAAGAAAACTGTTTCATCGTGGGAAGGAACTCATTTTAACAGGAAAATGACATTTTGAAAGTCACATTCCGTGTTCGAGACCATTAAAAACATTAAGCTGTGTCAGTTCCAGCAGCAGTAGCCATATCCAGTAAATGCTATTGATCCATGTCAAAAGACCACATTATGCCAGACACCGTGCTGCCTCACGCATGTAAGAACCAGAAAGACTCAAAATCGACCACAGTGAAATACAAGCCTGAAACTGAGGGCTTCTAAGACTGACGCTCCTCCTGTGGCGATAATAACCTGCTTATCCAAAGGAGGTGGAAGATCTTTAATTGACCACAAATGTAAGAGTTAAGAGTAATTGCTTCCTGCGTCAGCCTGCACTGGCTCATAGTAGAGAAACCATGCATCAACTTGATGATTTAGTAATCAGACACTTCATACCAACGCTCCACGCAGCCGAGTGAAATTACAGCTGACTCTCAATACGCTGGGGTAATGAATCATCCAGCCCTGCCTGCACTTAGTCATCACTGACAAATAAACTCAGGTCCAGGTAGCATCTTTGCATGGCAGCTGTTGGTGTTGGCACTGTAAGTACCTCTGTGAGCTGTGCCTTTAAAACTTTTATGTTCGACATCTCAAAAATGTCCCTGCACGTGTCTTGAAGATAAAGCCAAAATATTTTTGTCTTTCATATGCAAATACAGCTCCAAAATCTGATCAGATAATGGACACATACTGATATGGTATAATTTTCATTCTTCATAAAAGTTTAATAATAAAAATAAGAGTAAATAGTACTTTTCCTGAATAAAGAATAAAGATCTATCAACAGCCTTACTTTTTAAACAGTGTGTGAAACTTACATTGAAGAAGAGATAAATCATTCGCATGAGCAATGACCTCAGCCGAGTGTTTCCATGGCTGCTGACCAGAGCTGCAGAAATGAGCAGTGTATTGCTCATTAAAGAATAGTTTCAGTTCAGCGATATTTGCAGGATGTCTTGCATTTACAGTTTTAATAGGCTTAAGGTCAGGACTCCGACTTTCCAAATACTGTTGCAATATTCCAGCAATGAAAACCTGCTGTGGAAGACTTATTTCTGTGCTACTGTGAGTCATTATCACATTGACCTGTCATTAAGATTCAGATCTTAAACAGATACGTTTGAGGTATGCACTGGAGGTCCATGTTGTTGTAATGCATACGTGACAATACATAGACCAGACCCCTTTAATTAACACTCCTATCATAGAAATTGTTATCCTATTGGATTGCATACCTGCTACCTTGTAAATGTCTTAAATATAACCTGAAAAAATACAGTTGTTTATTTGTTATTTGTTTAGCGTTTTTTAACCATACAACCTAAAGAATGATTATGAGATTATGTTTTAAAAACATTGAAAAATAATGCCAAAGTGGAATGAGTGTACAATGGCTGGATTTTTCCATCAGAATTGTGTCTATTCAGACTTTGCTCAAAATATTGTGACAATATTGAACCATGTACCAAGTATCATTTAGTTCTGTTTTTTAATAGTTTATATGAATTAACGGAATTATCCACAAACCTGCTTCACATCACCTGTCCTCACCCACCAGAGTGACATCTTCTCCATCACTCCTACATTCTTCATCATCAAGTCAAACATGTCACAAACTCCAGTGGCATTCCTTTACCCATGAACAAGTATGTTTTTTATAAATTACCCAATTAGGGACAATGTTGAATGCTGCCATGGAGACATAACAGAAGGGTCTTTTCCAATCCCATGGCCGATGCTGCCTCATGCAGCCTGTTACAAACCCTGACTCTGCTCTTGCCAACAGAAAAGGCACACACGAGAATTAAAGGAAAGGAAATAAAGTGCAATTGAAACACAACTGAAAGAACATAAGATGACATAAAATAATTACAAAACATGTTTCCCTTTCCCTCTCTTTTCTTCACTATCAGTTATAGAGTCTGTAAGGCAAAGACCAGACCACATTATTCAAATGGTTACAAACAAAAATGAAACCATTCAGTCTCACAGTGTGCAGCAATATTGTAGCTTCTAATGTTAAGCTCAACTATTCTGTCATCCTGTTTACTGTACTGAACCAAAAGCTTGGCAGAGAGGAAGACATCATTAAAAAAAATTATGATTTTTGTTTTCATCTCTCACGGCTCTTAGTATGAAATGCCAGATGGAAAGTTTAAGCTAATATTGTCCACAGAGAATGGAGCTTCCAACAGTGGTGGCCTTTCAACAACAACAACAACAACAATATCCAGCCCACTCTGGCAGATTGCAGAGCTGTGGGAAAAACACTCTGAGCCGACTGTGGGGAAAAGAGCAGAATTGGCATAAAGAGCAACACCTGACCAGTGAAGAAGAGGTGTCACAACACAGAAATCCAATAAGAGGATGGAAAAGGAGGAAAATTGAAACCTGAACCTGAATACTGAACCACTATTGTCTAGTTGACCGCCTTGCACAATGTTTAACTAATTCATATTTTAATGACCTGCCTGTGTCAGCGTTCTCAATTTCTCAACTTCTCCTCGCTGCTGATAAAGCACAAAAGCTACAGAGTGAGCGACAGAGAGAAAATGTGGTCGTCGGCTGGGACACAATGTGAGCTTAATAACGAATTCAGTTTCATGCAGCATACAGCAGGTCATTGGACACACTGGAGCCATACAGAGCCGACAAATCCCAGTACAACAAAAGACAGCACAATAGTACCAGTTATGTAGTGTGGATTCTGTAACAATGTAGTACTTCAATAGCACTGTCCACCAACTGTGTGGAGTCATAATTCACATCATTTATAGATCCATTAAACTGAGTTAACTATGGTCTAATACCAAAACACCCATGTCAGAGACAAAAGGTGAGACTAATACAAGTACAATATTCAAACCTAATTGTCTAGCTTAGAAATATAGTACATAATCAAGCATAAAATAAACATTTTAAATCATAATATTCTGTTCTTAGACATGTGGCCTGTCTTTAAAGGATAATTCTTATTATATTATTATTTATAATTATGTTATTTAGAACTATATTCTCCTAGTTTTGGTCCGATCAACCCTGATCACCAAAAACAATGTCACACAACATTTCATCTAATCATTCTTTTTGGATACTTTTTGGCATCGTTGATTTGCTGACTGACAGTGTTCTGATCAAAACATCAAACAAGACTAAAAGTTAACTCACAGAAACTAGAATAAAATGTTTTTAGTAAAACTCTAAAACAATCAAATGACTATGGCATGACTAAGTCAATACACAATTTCGTAAAAAAAGACTACAACTAAATCAAAATCATGTGCCAAAATGAACACTTGCAGAACTTATGTTGCTATAATCTAAAAGTTTTCATATGTTTAACATCCAAAAATATTTGACTTTGAGTATGAAACACTGACCATTATAGGCTTAAAGGTTGACTGTAAAATGCTTATTGTTTGCTCTTTCACAGAGAGTGGGGGCTGTGGTCAAAACATCATAACTTCTCAGACCACTTCTGCAGCATAATAGCAGGAAGAGGTCTAAGATGCTCTAACATGCAGAAACCAACACATGTGATTTAACATCAGCAGGAGAGCCATTACAGTGTGTTTGGTCTTAGCATGATGAGATAAGAGGGAAGCGCCATCCCTATTCTGACCAGACAGCACTCCATTCAACATGGGGGGGGGGGGGCAGTTTGTGCGTGTGTGAGTTCAGACTTGTGAGTTACATTCACAACAGATTTAAGAGACAGAAAGGGGAGAAAGAAGTTAAATATGGCTGAAAAACACAAGAAAAACAAAAAGAGAAGACAGAAAAGCACCCAGAGGACGATTTTTGGCTGGTTGACTACTTAGACAGCTACAGTGTTTGTGATCTCTGTGAAGAGCTTGGCTTCATCTGGCTGATGATGCTGAGATGTTTGTCATGTTACAAGACTGAATGTAGCTCTGATCTCTTTGTCTCCGTCTCCCTCGTCATCTGGGACTGAGCTGATCTAGCAAATCGACCTCTGCCGGCACGCGCGTTTACATCCAAGACAAACAAGGACAAGCGATTGGATACACAGACGCTGCAGAACGAATTGACGAGGATGACAAGCATGCCATCTGTCATTTCATGACATCCTTTCATGAGCTCAGAAAGTAGTGCAGGTGATAAAACGCAGCACTTTAAAACACAGTTTAAAACACAGTTTTAAAGAGAGTGAGAGTGTCACAGACTTTACTTTATAGATCTGTCATCAGATAACATTTATCACTTTATTAGTAAATCATTAAAATCATTTTCCAGTTCCAAAGCGTAGTTTGTCTCCCAAATGAGCTCTAATAATTTCTGGGACAGATGTCTACTGTTTACAGCCTCTGTCTAACAATGGAAATTACAGATATTCTGGATTTATCTACTACAAATCAGCCAATATCCACCAATATACTGTAATATAAGCCACAACGTTTATACACATGTAATCATCTTAACCAGATACACATGTATGCACACAAACACGCACACACACACATTCCTGAGCACAATGTAAATGAAAGAAAAGCAGCATACTTACAAAAGAGAAACTGTGCCTTAGCCCGTTTCTATTTTTTCCCCAGACTTTGCAGGACAAAGCAACGTTTTAAGCAAAAAAAAAACAGTGAAGAGACTTGGAGAAAGCAGAGGGTCATTCCATTCAGGACTAAACCCCGCTGGATGAAAAGCAGAGTACACGGCTTACTGAGAGAGAGAGAGGAAGAGAGAGAGAGAAAGAGGGAGGGGGGCGGGAAAACCAGACAGCAAGGGAGAGGGTGACTGGAAGAGAGAGGAAGAGCGAGTGTCGGAGCGAATGGAGGGGGTAAAAAAAAAAAGGGAGACAGTCAGGAGATAGGAAGAGAGAAGGAGGGGTGGAAAAAACACAAATGAAGCCTGTTTAAGGAGGCAGTCCTAATCTGTCCTCAGGTAGTCCCCTTCGTTATTCCCACTGTTTCAGGACCACGGACAGAGCACCACCTTTTACTGTAAAGGGACAACGGCAGCTGGGATATGAAATAAAAGAATAAAATAGAAAGATACAGGAAAAGAATAAGAGAAAAATAACACAAGCAAGAGGATAAATGCAAATATCTGTGATAAGTGAACCACTAAAAGAAAATCATGTAACTACCAGTTTCCTCACACGCCAGAGTAACCAGAGTCAGTTAAGTAAAAAGGACTGTCGGATTGACGTAATGATCGAATGCTGATGCAGATCAATGCACTGTTATTTGAGAACTCAAGATACACATCAGCTTTTATTGTGCATGTGGATCTGTAGCTGCTGCTGTGACTCTCCTGCCTACCTCAGCTGCGTCTGTCTGAACTCAGCTACACCCACAGAAACCATTAATTGGATGGCTGGTTCCAGCATTTCTCAATTGTTTCCACCAACTTCCACTAAACCGTTCCAGTTTCCGCTAAAAATTCACCATCTAAGCACATTTTCACTTGTGTGAAATTGAAATAGGAGTGCATGCAGGGCTCACAAATTCAAGCCACCACTGGAACAAGTGATTCAACGGGCTGCGATCCCACTTTCACCAGCAGTGGCAAAAAACAACGCAGGCGAACTCAGAAGAGAGGTCATATTGAAGTGAGGGGAAACACTGCCACCTGCTGAACGTGCACCTCAGACTGCAGGCAATAGCTTCAATGAGCTGTAATCCAATCTAAACCTAAATTAGAAGAAGATGCACTCATGGAAGGACAGGCAATTTAGAGAAGAGAAGGCTTACAAATGGAACAGGCTGCAGATGTGACACCAGTACTAATGAGAAATTCAAGTAATTGATTTGAGGTTTAAGTCAGTTATACATAGAAGAGAATCTCATGGCTCTCAGACAAAGAGAGGCTTGAGATTCAAGTTGAGACAGGAGTCTTACATTGTATTACTGGATTTTAGATTTTAAAGAGTTCTTCTCAGGCTAAAATAAAAACAAATGAAACAACAAGCAAAATGATCTATACATTTTGGTGAGGACTGATAACATATATAGTCATTCACCGTGGTAGTGAAGCACCGCTCTCATTAACAGATACTTAATTTTCTCACACAGTGTCCTCTTTCTCACATTCTCTTAAATCCTCCTCCCACAGATAGATTAGCTGTGAAAGGAAATGTCAGAAAAACACAAAGACGCACACATTCTTTCTCCAAGCTTTAAAGCTGTTACCGAAGCTTAAACAAAGTACAAACAATTTACTGCTGCATAAATTAAAAGTCAAATTTTTCAGTCTAAATTATAGCACTGATGCAATAATTACTAGAGATTTAAAGTTTTGTGTTTTAAAGAAAGTATTTAGCAAAGAGCAAAAGAGGTTCTGAATGTGAAATGAAGGCAACAGTGAACCTTCATGCATTTAAATGTCAACAATTTGCTAAAATGATGGTATGAAAAGAAAGGTATTTTTAGCTCATTCTTGCATTCAATCATTTTTAAACAAGATCATGGGATCCTGAATGGGTCCATGAGGAAACACTGGTGTAAAATTGATTTATTTATTTTCAATATTTCTGTTTATTCCACTTTGAACTGCTCTATTCATAAAGCGCAAGTTTTGTTCAACACATAGGTTAGGTAAACAAAGTAATGAATTAAGAGGGGATTATATATGAAAAAGAACATGAAATTGCGGTGGGTGTACTGTAGCTGGACATCAGCATACTGTAGTTGAACGCACATCAAATATGTGGGTAGTTCAACAGCCTAACCTTCTCAAAACACAAATATACCAACATTTCTCTCCTGCTTACTAGAAGTGGTGAGCTAAAAAGCACTCACATTCTTTCCCAGTCTATATTTAGTGATCTGACTTTCAAATGGAGGCCACAGGAATATATAGCCTGTCTCAGTCTCTGTAGACCCTGTCTGCAAAAGACTGGGACAGAGAGGCTTTGGGATAATGCCAGGGAGAAATGTGAAGAAAAAAGGTCTTCCCAGGCTTTTCCCACAGCCTTTGACCCACAACACCTAATACAAGCATACAAGAATAAGTCCCCCTTGGAAAGGAGAGTGTTCTGTTGTCAGGAGGAGACTGAATGGAAGCCTGGTTTTGTTTTCCAACTCGGCTGAGGAGACGGCGCTGCCCTCTCCTGGCTGACATAGGAATCTGAATTACATTAAGGAAGGAGGGCGTGAGCTGAAACACCAACTGTCCTAAATATGAAATGTCAGGGTACACTGGAAAATCAAATATATCAAAATATCTGAGCTGGCCTGAGGAGCATGCTAAACATGCTGAACCAGTGTTAACACACCTTTAACCTTACAAGCATTAACTGAACTAACAGTAAGTAAATACACACTCTGGTATGTTTGCCCAAGACTGTATCAGCCCAGCTTTTATTTATCAAGGTTAAAGTCTGACCATTAATGACTTGCATTAGTGCCTCATGGGTGTATTGTTCTCTTACAGCTTGCACTTCGACTATAAGCAGTATACCATGCAGTTTAAATTTTCCATATAAGTAGGTACTTGCTCCAGCTGCCCTTACCAGACTGATCGTTCATCATGCGGATGGCTTTAGCTTTGGCCAGCTCCAGTGCTGTGACCCATCTCTGCCGCTCCACTTCTGTGCTAGCCTTCAGGTGGTAGGTGCGGCCGCCGCTGCTCAGGACGATATTGCAGGCGTCCTCTGTGTCGATGTGTGCCGTGGCCAAGTTGATTGTTCCACGACACGTATGGGCCATCTCTGCCTGCGTCCTGCAACAACATACCAGGTAGAAAAGGAGACAGAGAAAGACAGAGAGAGAGAGAAAGGCAAGCAGACACAAGAGAGAGCTGAAGACACTGGTCTAGGACCTCATTTGTCATCACTGCAGCTAGGACGGTACAATTAACATTCCTATGGCCAATAAGCACAAGCAGGGATGCAAGGAGGGACCGAGGAATGCCACAGATCATAGAAAGATTCCGTTTGAAAGTCAAGCAGCAATGGAAGTGGGTATTTCACTAAACACACACCATCTCTGTAGCACATTTATCTAGTCATGAAAGCTAAACCTGCATTAGCTAATGTTAAACAAATGGGAGAGTTTGCACTTCTAATTCACTCAGCGTGACCTGCCTGCCCTGCTGTGAGTGTGCTGAATTGTGGGTATTCTGTGTAGCCTCCACTAAGACCAACTGTTGCACATTCAGTGGGCCATAATACTCCAGATAACAAGGCCATTGTCTGGCTCAAAGCCTCTGTAGTGAACAAAACCAAACAATGAATAACAGCGCGAACAAAGAGAGAACAGAGTGTGAGAGCGGGTAAAAAAAAAAAAAAGAGAGTGATAGCAGGGGAAAGGGGCAAAGCAGCAGAGCAAGAGATTAGAACAAAGAGCAAAGGCAAGAGAGTGTTGTATGTATGTGCACTGTGCAAGTCTAAAGCCTCTTTCACACGTAGCTCCCGGTAAATTACTGGGATAAACTTTCAGGCACTGCTAGTGATTTTCACTATTCACACATGCAGCTACATTCAGGAACATTTCCCGCTTGCGCCTTTTCACACATGCCATGACGGAATAGATGGGGGACGGGACAGAGCAGCAGTTGGCGGTAATGCAACACTTATGGATGCCAACCGCCATCAAACTCAACAGAAGAAGAAGATGGTGCAAGGCCGGCTGTATGTGTACGCAGTGGAAGTCTCTTATTATTTTCAGGAACATGGCGGACGAGGAGGTGTTTTTGTCCATTGCCAATGTCGTTGTAATGTATCTAATATTCACCAAATCACCTGCGACAGTGTACACGACTGTGTAAAACAAAAATGTTAATACTGTTGTACCAAAACAGAAAAATGCTGTAGAATTTATTAAGTAGCATAATTACACAATTCAAGAGAAACAATCATTTACAGTTCTGTGGTGGAAAGCTGGCCGCCTGTCATTCTGTCACGGTTAAACAAGCTAAGCTGCAGGGAAGGACCATCATGTCCCTCAGAGAGCTGAGCGTATGCTTAGTCTTAACTCCGGCCACAGACAGCTGATTTTGCTGATTAACACCCTCGACCAGAGAGCAGCAACTAATCAGCAAAGTCACATGTTGTGGTGGTTGTTTACACAAACATACCCTCAACCCTCAGTGTCACACCATTGCCCATCCTTACTCTTGGAAACATCCACTTTGAAGCATGCAGCCATGCAATCATGTGTCTGTACTTGTCTGTGGATGCTAACATCCATTCATCCATTCTCAGCGAGCCCTCACTGCCATGAGCAGCTGCCTCGCAGCAGCACTAAGCTCCACACCAGCTCCAGTCTCTGACACTGACAAGGTGGCTGCCGCCTTATTAAGTCAGAGGTTGAAGTGTATTTATAAGTTCTACCAGGCAGTTATTTCCCTAACACTGCTTGTACTGCCTGAAGTCAAGTCTTGTTATAATGCCAATCCAGAACAAGCGCTTTAGTGTACCGCTCTTCTGCTGGCACTCGGTGCACATCAGTTGTGCAGACAAAACCGCACTGGGGCCATGCAAAGCCGTACCCAGTTTCCAGCCTCGCTCAGCTGCACAGTCCTGGCTGTAAGTGGGTCAACAATGAGTGTGCGGCTGATGAGTAAGATGAGATCCCCGTTGATCGCTTCTGCCCTGTGGGGAGGTGAGGCCATGCAAAGGCCATGAAATTATACAGTCAAGGAAACTACATAAGCTGGGAAAGAAAGATAAGGACTACAGGGGCATTAAGGCACTAGAAGGGGAGGGGGCGAAGGCGAGTGGGGGCAGCTGAGGGCATGAGAGAGGGTCCTGCATTTTGCGCTGCAGAGCAGGAGAGAATTGCAGTGCTTTACCTGTCAGTCCCATGTGCACACATCCTCATAAAACACAAATCCACCGATCTGGAGCATGTAATGACAGAACAACAACCAGTGAACAACACAGAACAGGCGGCCGTATGCATGAGGAGACATACACAGACAGGCAGAGCAAATAGGACACAGTACCAAGAGCATGAGAATGTCGCTAGGTTTTGTTGTGGCTGGGGCCTGAAATATCACAAGACATGGAGGGAGAGAGCCAGAGACACGCCGGGGAACATATCATGCTGAAGACAGGGAGGAAACATAAGACAAGAAAACCAAAAGCAGTGATACCGCAACATGGACAGCATGACATGACCTGCTGAAAGACTGAAACAATGAGATGGTGAGAATGTGGCCAGACTCCCTGCTCTCTTTCTCTCTGCTGCTCTCACCTTCACATTAAAACACAAAGACCACCCGGACAGGCACGCACACACAGACACTTACACACACACATTGTAACCTAGTGCTAAGACCAACGAGGAGCCCATTAACAAGATTACATCACAGCATCCACGTCTCTTGCTCCGGTCACACGCTGAATTGCCAGGCTAGTAAACAGGGTTCGGGCCCAAGGTTGCCTAGCTCACCACTGTCCCTCCCTGAACCCAGGGGCTGAGTCTGCCAGCAGTAACACCATAACCTGACTCTCCAAAGGGACGCGAATGGTGCCAAAACCCCCTCTGAGCACTTAAATTGCTTTACTATCTAGTTACTCTCCTGCAGCTGAGAAGGAAACGCGGCAGCCCTGCTCTACTATGAAAGACAGGGCCGGATTCACTGATACGGCAGCTCCAATAGCACTCGAAGCTTTAATGCCCTGTAATCTTCCCTAAAGCACCAAGCCAGATTTACTTTAAGAGGTGAGTAAGTAGCGCTGAGAGTATTAAAAGTGTGAGGAAAAGTCAATTAAGAAATTAAAAATGAAAGAAGTTCAGTGAGAGAGAGCTCGTCACATGGCCCCGGTGAGAATGGCACAACGAGGCTCTTTCTGTAATTTAAACTAAAACAGGCTGATGTGGAAAAAAAAAGACAGACAGCCTTGCAATGTCAGAGCCAAAAGTAATCAATAACAAGTGCAATGTTGAATCTCTACAAAAGCCATTACAGTTTAACAGGCGGAAGTGCTGAGTGTGTCAGTCCGTCCACAGACATTGCTCTTTGGCTTCTCAGCTACAAGTTAGAGGACTAAGCCTGTGCTTTGACAACAGCAGGCCTTGGGAATGAAAGCCATCCCTCAGGTTATTGGCTAGACCTCTAATTGGCAGTCACTCACTATTGATTTGAATATCAACTGGCCTTTTAAAAAGGGCAAACAAATATTGAACACTGAAAATCAAACAACTGATCAATGCAAGTTGGGCTGCATCTGATGTGATGTGAGTCTCTTGGGCTTTAAAGTGCATCCTCTTGTGACAGAGTTTAATCCATTATGAAATATCTATCCATCAAATTATATCATACATTTACCCAGTGACACCATTAAATCCTTAAAAATGGAGACTACGTGTATATTACAGTGCATCAACTTCAAAAATGACAATATTAGTGCAAGAGCAGCAACTGTAAACATAAGTGTTATTGAAACAGTGAGTGGCAGTATTAGAAGTCTATTTACAAGTGGCATATTTCTCTGTGTATCCGTCTCATAAATGTAGGACAAGAACAAAAATGTTCTGCAGAAAATGTACATCTGAGAAGCAACACAATTATCACTTGACACACAGTAAAGACACTTTAATTAACATGTTGTCACATTTGTCTGACTGATTCCCTTTTACTTCACGCACAATAGAAGTGCAGACAGTCAGCCAGAGAAGGCACAGACAGAGGCACACAAAGCCTGAAGTCAGAGACACACAATGCGGTCTGCCGGGAAGACATCAGTGGAGGGGACAACTCGTGCGCTTCACTGCCTCTGTGCTCAGATGTCGACAGGCTACCTTTACTTCAGGGACAGCAGTCACCTTACAACATAATGGACTATTAATAGAGGGTAGAGGCAACAGGCGTCTTTCCTTTCACCATGGAGTGGGGCTTTGGCTACCCTACCTTTGTGTCAAATAACAAAAGACAAGCAGGCTGCTTGAGAAAGTGTGGCACTAGGGTGTCGTGGCTGTGGCATGGGATGAAATGGGCCCCAAATGTGGTTTTGAAGCACAGTCAGAAGAGAATGTTCTCCATCCAATCTGAAGATTCATATTTATGAAGATTGCATGTATGAGTGTTGGAGCTGCAGGGAAGCATCGTGAGTCAAAATTTTGCCCTAAAGTCAGAAGGACCCAGGCGCAAACCCCCATACTGACCAGAATTCACTCTGCAGAAGAGCCTTTAAATAAAGCAGAGAATCCCGTCCTGCTTCATAGCCAATTTTGCACTCTAACCTCGCAGCAAAAGATGACATTTGAAAAGACAATTATCCTAGAGGGATCAGCTTTGTGTCACATTAATTATTTTTATTTCCGCAAGCAATTACAGTTTGCATTAATACAGTAAGCTAGAAGTTAGAGGGTTTTTTAAAATCATTTCCGATTAGTGAAGGCATTTAAACTTCACAGTCACAGCTTTGACTAATTGTTACTAATAGTACTGTTAGGAGAGGAAGGTTTACTCCAGTGGGTGCACATTCATTCTGCTGTGAACCATTTAATTAGGAAATCTGGGTCAGACAGGGTGAATAATTGTTGCAACAAATACTCCATCTCTCCTTTTATGAGGACCACACATGTACACACATGGTTCAGGGTTTCCCGGTGTGGCGTCATTAATTGCGTCATACCCATCCCATATTGCTCATGAATTTGGAAATCAATATTAAGTTTAAATTGGTAAAATCTTATTACTGCACCAAGGACAGTATGACCTAGAAGGTGATACAGCAGAGTATTTGAATGTTGACAAAAGCAGTCAAGTGGTAGCAAGCAAGCTGGTTAAACATGCAAAAGTACGGAAAGCAATGAAAAGTATCAAGCTCTAGTGTGACAAACTAACAGATTTTTCAGAGCTTTTAACCACATCTCACCGTCTTCATCAGCAAATGAAGCTCTGGAAATGCCAGAAAGCCGACCTTAAAGTTGAGACTATCTTGTCACACACACTGTTGCCAGGATCAAGACTGAACGTCCTAAGACTACACCATGTGACAGTTAATTTGTCTGTTAGTAAGGTTGTGTTATCAATAGACTGACAATGAGTTGTTGTTGGGGAAAACTGAGTTTGGATTTGGTTTAGTCAATCAATCACCAAGACTTGCTTAAATACTCTTTATGCTGCTCTTATGACCAAGTGCAGTCTAATCAGACCTTCATGAACCTCTACAATATACAAGACTCTTCTGTGTTGAAGCAAGTTGAATGTGTTCTGGCAGTGGGACTAAATATTTTGCTTTATGATCCTTTCATTGTTTCCTTGTGATGCCTCTACACACACACACACACACCTGTTGAAACATGACTCCTTTGCAAGAAGCACCTGAGCCACAGGTGTTGGGCTATTGTACAGCTAACGTTAGCTCACTCAGCTTGCAACTGCGTGATGAGTGAGTGAAGACAGAATGATAATGATAACGAGCATCTCTTGCAACGTATCTCGTTACAGTGATCATACTGAGGAGCTTGGCTCAGCAACGTCAGCTAACGTTAATGAAATGAGTGAATCAACTTCGCAGACTGATATGATGTTTATAAGAAATAAAACATTCAAACAGTGACATTAACATAAAAATAAATAATTAACACGGCGACTTTACGAACTAAACGTTTAGAGACCAGTTGTCGTGTTAGTATCAGTTAGGAGCGGACATCTGGATCAACTGTCATGAGCGCGCACACTGAGGTTAGCGGGCTAGCTTAGTTTGCTAACCAACGTCGGTACTTACTGTAGCCACATTTCTGACACTTTATTGAGTTAGAAAGCGTTCTGCTATTGCTGCTGCTGTGTGTGTGTGTCTGTGTTGGTGCCTCTCTGCAACATACAGTCAAAGTAAAGTAAAGTAAAACGTCTATGTTTTTGTCACTGTCAGCTTGAAGTAAACAGACAGCTGACTCTGTTCATTTGACAGCTAGCTTTAGCCCGCTGCTAGCCAGCTGAGGCAGCCAGCTGTAATGATGCGCTGACACAGAAATATGAGTCGCTGTGCGCCCAATTGGCGTTTATTTCGAGAAATCTTACACACTGTGAATGTGAAATTTACCTGTAATATGAAAGCAGTCCATTGCTGAGGACAAACCATCGCCGCTGGTACCCTTTCAAATAGTTGGTCCATTTAAAAAGCCAGCCTTTGTAAGTATCCGATCCTGGTGCCGGGGCCGCGGCAGAGGCAGATGCCGAGCCCTTCCCTTGCTCGCTCATCCTTCGCTCCGCTCCGCCGCACGCCGAGGGGTGCAGGATAAACCGGGGACAGCGGGGACAGGGATACTACCCCACCGGGTCTACCTGAGCGAGCACGTCTGCACTGACGAATGACCTCGACGGAGGTGTAAGGCGAGAGAGACCACCGAGAGCCCCTTTCACATGACGCCGGAATGGACAACGAAGGAAGGACGAGAAGTGATGCCAAGACACTTTGCTGATGCAGACTGCAGAGGATTCAGAGCACAGAGCTGGACCGGATAGAAGGGAAATTCCTTACATGGCCTCCATATACTCTGATAAGGCTGTCACCACACCAACAATGATTTCCATGACGACAGTGCCAGACAGTTTATGGCAGTAATTTCAGGAGGGAGCGGTTGCTGACAGGGCCATTCATGATGTGTGGATATGAATGGAAATGGCCGCTCTATCAATGTCTATGATTCAGACCTGCACCACGTGATGTTGTTATCTAAACATTTGACATGCGGTTTGGCCGCTGATTTCAGACCTGATACTTGTCAGGTGAGTAGACAGAAGTAGGAGAGACCCTTATATGTTATATGCAACAAGCACATACACAGACACACATGAATACACCCACTGATAACAGCGCCCACTAATGATACGACTCTGGCACTCTTTGTTTTACATTTGGGGCTTCAAATGTCCAGGGGCCCTACCTGATTTTTGGTAGTTTCCTGCCTTATTACTTAATATTAAAGCTCCATCTTGTAGAGGAGATTCTATGGTTAAGAACGTCACTATTTTAGTTTATATTGTGCCTGCATGGTGCATATTCCCAAATAAAATTGTGTTTAATCAAAATTACCACGAACTGACTGACACTTGTGCACCTAATCTGGAATTTGGAGGCAATAGGGTACATGCACAGTGCACAGGGCCGTCAAAATAATGGCCCAACAAAAAACTTTCACCCCATGGCTCCATGACAGGTTAATGTGGGGAGGGATGATCCAAAGAACCATCATGTTTTGAACCGCCATCAGCCAACCATCAATCAGGCTTCACATTCAGTCCAGCACCATGGACAGTGCTGAGATGATTACTCAATTAATTCATTAACTTGTTTATATAGTCACTATTATCACACTGCCACCTTAAAAGTAGGTCGGTTCTTATATCGGGGAGATCACCAGATGATCATCTATTTTTGTTGGCTACAATCAAGTATATAATTTTAAGCAAAAATCCAATAACTGGAGGAGGGTTCAGTGTGTGATGCCTGATCCCCTTGCCTGCCTCTGATTTGGCTCCTGATAACATCGCTTTACCACAAGGTGGCAATGTCGTCAAAATGATCTTAATGTGGTGTGATTGTTGCACAGGATTGAAAAGTGACCAGAGTAAGGTTGCTGTTCTCAAATGCATTTAATAATTCATCATGTGTCAAAAAAAAAAAATACTCACAGTACTAACACAGTAAAAATAAATACAAGTAACGTTTCTGATAAAAAACTGTAGCCCTTTTTATTTGGAAACGCGCAGCAGACAAACCGATGAGAACTCATGCTACACACAGTTGCTTTCTAGTGTATCTCTGCTACATATTTCTTTTTTTTTTACTAGAAAAACAAAAAAATAAACTACACACAGCCATCTGCCCTGATTGAAGGGTTCAACACAACATCTTGGAGAGAATCATGAGCTTGTGCTCTCACATGCCAGTGAAAAACGACCACATTCACTCCACTCAGCTGCTCATTACAGTGTCAGAAAACCATGTATTACAAAAATTAATCACAATATCAAATTTTCACATCAGTGCAATTAAACCCCTGACCAGTTGGCTCTACCAACAAAAGCATGCAAGTCAATTACTCTATGAATCATCACTCTTATATACAATAGGACTGCTTACTTCCAGTGCAGCCATATTCACAAACTACCTAGCTAGGCCTAATCAAAGGAAAAAGCAACTGTTAGTCTCACAACATTACCAATTAGATACGATTCAGATACTGATATGAAAGCTTTATTAAGGTTCCCTGTGTGTCTGTGATGCACTCATGGGGTGTTTTGTGGAAGCCATTGAGCTCCGCTTCCTTAATTCTGCAGGATATCTGAGCACGAGTGGATTACACCTATTGTACGTGAGGCATTTTTAATATAATATGATGGTACATATATAGTCAGGCAGGACATCCTGGCAGGAATTTATTGCTCCTTCCTAATCCAAAGCTTCAACATCTGTCTTTTATCTTTCTGTGTCTGTCCTTTGCTTGACTGAATGTCAGCTATCAAACCTACCTCTCTCTGCCACCCCCCCCCCCTCTCACACACACACACACACACACACACACACACATACACACACACACACACACACACACACAAATATCCACGTTGCACGCACAGGTTCATGTTTTAAGTTCTGCAGCCTCCTGCAGGTCCCCAGTTCCCTGGATTTAATGTATTCATCAGAAAGAGACACTGAGTGGGGGGGGGGGGCAGGGGGGGGGGGCAGATTAAAGCCCTACAGTATTTCATGATAAGGACTGCAGTATTTTCTGCTGCAAGACAACCTTAAAACACCCTCCGTCTGAACAAACAGCTTCTATCATAGGCCAAGTTTGAAACAGGTACAGGGAAAGAAAAATAATGCAGGCTACTTCTCTGAATCTAAAATTAAACACCATCTAATCTTATCTGTACATTTTGAGATAATCTTCCCAGAAATTGCTCTTTATTCTTCTTGCTGACCATTCACCGCACACCCTCAAAGAAATCCAAATATGTCTGGTATGAGCGCCTGCTGTTGACCTTACTGAATATGACAAATTCAAAAGGAAGACTCAATGATATTGCTGCCTCTCTGTTTTGAGTCCCACAAACACAGCTTCCATCCTGACAGGCCCAGCTACAGCCACAAGACAACCCTCAGTAACACCTGCTGCTGTGTGATTTGGGAAGCACAGCCTCAAATGCTTAAGTGTCTAGTTGATGTGAGGAAAAATAACTGTGCTATGCTAGTCATATTGGTTTTCACCTGCTTCCTCTTCTTCTACCTCCTTCCCTGCATCTACACATTTGGAATTCGACCAGGAAGAGGTCGGATGACCATGTGTGAAATTTTTGTGTCTTTTACAGCGCAAGAGTCTAATAAACCTCATTATGAAAAATCAGCTCAGTAAAGCAGGAGGCCACAGGGTATTTTTCCAGCCATTTAGATAAAAAGTCCTTTTCTCCACAGCCACTCCACTCCTGAGGGGTGGAGGGAGCTCTCAGGGTCACATGATGGTGCAGCGGTTCCTCTGTAGCGCCCCCTGCAAACGGATGGAGGTGTGGTTCTGGCGCATGCCCCGTGCCACAGCGATGCCCAGCAGCTCTTTGAAGAGCAGGACTACGTGCCAGTTAAACTTAGCAGAGCACTCCACATAGCCGCACTTCCACGTCTTCTTCACCAGGACTGACACTGCCCTGCGAGGCATGAAGCGCTGTCGCTGCAGATCTCTCTTGTTGCCCACCACCAGGATTGGCACCTCACTGCTGCTGCCTTCCCTGGAGGAGCATGTGAGAGGTAAAAAAAAAAGGAAAAGGTTCATTTCAAAAAGCACAGTTATCATCTTGGTGTTTGTCACAGTGGTTGGCTGGGCGTGCGCAAGATGTCTGTGTGCAGTTTTTCCTTCCCTCTGAGGTGTGCGGGGGTGGACTGGAGGATTACAGCTCACAGGCTCAAAGGGCCTCCCACCACACTCTGCAGCGACTGGTTTACAGCATTATGAAGTGTGAGAATGTATGGCAAGCCAGAGGTAGGCATGAATTAGTGATTTAAAACTTGTGTTTGTAATGCTCAGTCCTACAGTGTTGATGAAAAACATCAACATCCAGGGGAACGTCATCAAGTCCAGTAACACCTGATTGGTGGTGGTTTGGAAATCCAGTCTGACGCTCTGCTTAAAAAGGAGGGAACGATGTAAAAAGAAGTAGTTACTACAGGAAATCCTGGATTAGACTGTAGAGCAAATACTATGAAGGAAAGAAGGCTGATTATATAAATCGGATTTCGAACACTGTGATTAATTTTATTACTTCTAAGGCTTTCTGTTTGATTGGGTGGAGTGGAGCTGAAAGTTTTAATTATCGGTTTCCATGAAAAATAATAACATTATAAAAACCATAGTAGGTCAAGTTGAATTCACTGAGGACTATTATATCAGGTACATTATGAAACTTGAAGGCGCAGTGATGTGTGTAAGCACAAGACATCTGCTGACTTCATGAGCTCAGTGTCAGCTGAGGTTTAAATTGTTAAAGCTGCTGCGTTAACAATTTATCTCTCCCTCTTATAATGAATAAAGGTTTCTTTTTGTTACATCGTGCCTCATCTTCTGACAACGACTTGCACACTTGTGCATATTTGCATGTCTGCCTTGACAGATGGACAGATAGCTCGACAGAGAGGAAGACACACAAAGAGAGAGAGAGCGAAATGTACAGTGCAATTTTCAAGCCCTGAGGCGAAGTTCTTGAAGATGTAGGGTTGAAAAACACGGCGCAGTAATCATCTCACTTTTCTCCTTTTCACAGGTTGTGCTCACATAACAGACTTAAAAATATCTCCGAGCTTGAGTATTTTAGAAGAACGAGGTGTACTGTATGTGTGCGATCGTGTGTGAATGCATCTGTGTGTGTGGAAATTGGGGGAAACTAATAGAGGAGTGATAGACCCCACACTGTCATAGTCTTCCCTGAACTGAAGGTAGGCGTCTTTGTTAGAAGGCGTAGAAAAAACAAAGTTACTGTGCTTTTGAACAGATTTTGTCAGCAGAACTTTGCAGAGTATTTTAAGGATTTAGATTTTAAAATATAGTAAAATAAACAGACACATTCTTTATAGCTGACATCTAAAGTGCAGCCACCCTGTGCTGTAACAGCCTACATTATTCATGATTTCGGTTAACATACACTATCCTTCCCTCCTTCTGTATGACCTTAGATCTTTGTCCTACTGTATGATTACGCATCTCCTGTTTTCCGTTCCTCTTGCATTCACCCTCCTTATCCCCAGCTGCTGGTCATAATGGTTTTCTGTCATGGGCCATAAATATTCATGGTAACACATTCGGAGCTGCAGGAAGGAGTGCATGATCTGTGCTGTGGCAGTTTGGACATGTACAATATAGCAGAATAAATCAGGTCACTCATTGCACCTTTCAAAATGTAAATACATGCAGGTATACCAACAGCGAGGATGATAGAGCAGGTAATGCCTTTACATCTGTCTTTTTTCCCACTAGTGTTGGGTCCTTTTGTTGGTTAAAACCCAGCAGGGAGACCTTTACTGTATCTCCCCCTGGTTCTCAAGCCTCCTATCTTTTGCTGCTGTACCAATAAAAGGAGAATAATCTTTAAATCGCTAGTGACGTCTCAGGCGGCTATCATGCAGCAATGCTAGAATCAAATGTCATTACTAAACTGTCTGGATGCAGTGGGGGAGTGTTCTGGATTAAAAGATATCACCATAAGCGGACTATCTATCACTGTCACACTGTCACAAACGTGTAATGTGAGGCTTTGTGGCAGGGCTGTGAAATTGCATGCCATCTCCAGGCAGGAGAAGCTGTAGAAGAGTTAACAAGCTGTATGTCAGTGGTTGTATGTTCAATTACTGTCCGTCCAGCTGAGAGCGTGCAGTTGGCCATACTGTACCTGTGCTCCACTATCTGCTGTCTGATCATCTTGACGTATTCAAAGCTCTCCACGCAGCAGATGTCGTACACTAGGATGTAGGCGTTGGCATTGCGAACGCCTCTGCAGCGCAAATCCAGCCACTCCTAAAGGACAGACACAAAGAGAGAAAAACATAAATGTACTCACAAATAGAAAACAGTATGACATAGAGAATTATAGGCTATAGGGATGGCAATGACAGTCAGTTGGTCCACTACTTTGGTCCAGACTAAAATATCTAAACAACTATTGGATGGATTGCTATTAAATTTGGTACAGATATACATGGTGCCCAGAGGATGAATCGTACTGACTTTGGTGATCCTCTGACTTTTTATCTAGGGCCACCAGCAAGTCAAAATCTTCATTTATCCTGTGGATAGTCTCAACATCTACTTGACTGGCAAAACATTTTATACACTTTTAGACACTCCTGGTTCCCAGACTATGTATGACTTTGGTGATCTCCTGTATTTTCCTCTAGCGCCACCATGAGGGTGGCATTTGTGAAATATCTATAAATTATTGGATAGATTGCAGTGAGATTGGTACACACATTCATGTCCCCTTCAGAATGAATTCTAATGATTTTGCTGATCCTCTGACTTTTCATTTAGCACCACCATCATGTTAGCATTTTAATTTGTCCAATACAAAACGAATTACATTCCCATTAACCTGAGTATTTTGTGTTCAGCGCTAATTAGCAAATGTTAGCATGATAACACACTAAACTTAAACATTGTAAATATTGCCTGCTAAACATCATCATGAGAGTCAGTGGCGCATGTTAACATGCTGATGTTACCATTTAGCTCAAAGCACCGCCTCATAGATCCGCCAGTTTATAATGCACCTACTTATGGAATACAATAACTGTAGAGAGCAGCTAGCTGAACAGCATGTGGTATGTGTTTCTGTAATTACGCTAAGGCATTTGGCTCAAAGTCATAGCTCGCCTGCCTCTGCTGCTTAGTCCCTGTGAAAAAGATGCAGATTCAATGAAGGCATGGCTCTGGGAGTCTCACAGCCTAGAACAAAGTCATAAAACATGGTGACTGCTCAGCAGTAATCACTGAACAGTGTCCTAGCTACCATGTTCAAGGACAACGATAAGCTTATAAGAGATACGCAAATACAGAGCCTTCTGGCAGGAGAAGGAATGGGAACACATACTGTTAAACTTTCCTCCTGCTTTGCTAATCTTTGTGATGCAGTGTACATGCAGCGGGTCAAATAGCGGCGTTTGTTTGATGGTAATGAGTTTCAAACTGTAGTTAAAACACATGGCACAAGTGGGTACATTTGCACCTTACTGGGGGACATTTGCTTCAAGAGAAACAAAGTGACCCATTCTTCTATTCACGCTGTGTTTCCCAGAGCTCTCACCAACCCACCACCACCTCCGTCACCGCCTCTAACAGCATGCAATGAATTTATAAGCATTTGATCTGATAAAAGAGGGAGAGGAAAATAGAGGAACTTCAGGGGGTGGGAAGAAAAGATCTGCTGGGGGAGGGAAATGAGAAAACAAATGCAGCCCTGAGAGAATGTCGAAAAAGATGAAAAAAGCAGCAGTGGATCAAGGGATGAGCAGACAGGGTGTCAACATAATCTCTGGGGTGCACGCACACTGCTAATGAAGGGTCTGGAGACTGAGACTGTCAGGAACAGTGCACATTTCAGTTTAATGCAGTTCAATTCAATTCAGTATAATTTAGCTGGCAAATACTATACTCATAGCAAAAAACAATAATGTAAGACTTCAGTAATAACTGCTGTAATGTACAAACTATATGGCAGCACTTTTGAGATAAAGGGAGGTCAGACAGAGCGTAATCATTTCATCACAAAGTAGTGGTTTGACATTTTGGGAAATACGCTTACTCGCTTTCATAGCAGAGTTAGATGAGAAGATTGATACCACTCTCATATCTGTACACTAATTATGAAGCTGGAGCTAGCTGCCAGTTAGCTTAGCTTAGCATAAAGGCTGGAAATAGAGGGAAACAGCTAGCCTGGCTCTGTCCAAATGTAACAAAATCTGCTTACCAGCCCCTTTAAAGCTCACTAATTAACATGTCATATGTAATTTGTTTAATCAGTGCAAAAAACGAAGTGTAAAAATAGCAAGTTGTGGTTTTAGATGGGGTTATGTGCTTGACTATTTCTTGGCCGGGTGCAGTGATTTGTCATCACCGTGAAGTTACCAGGCAACCAGACTCCAGGAATTCACTCATCTAATTCTCGGTAAGAAAATGCATATTCCCCAAAACGTTGATCAATTCCTTTAACTTTGAAGTAGTTCCAGCATTTATCAGCTCTAAGTAGGTTTGTTTCACCTTGTGACTATGGCATTGTATTTGTGTCTAAATTCTGAGCACTACTGAAGTGGTTTATCTTTTCACATGTTGTTATGATTTTCAAAGCTGTCCTGCTTGACGTACTAAATCATTTGGCTTTGTGTTTTTTGACTGATGCACCTGCACCTCGGGCACATTTGATTTGGCCTCTTTGGAGTTCTGTTTGTTCCATCGTGTTGCTTTGAAAACTCAGATATCAGAGTGCTGATTATCAGACCTCTTTTAATTTTTATGCTTCTAATTTGCATCGTGCTACCATCACCCTTGTGTGTAGCAGTGTTTGCAATGATGATTGATTTGATGAAAATCATTTTCCATGTGGACATTATTTCTTCTACCTCCTGCGAGAGCTTGTGCAACTTTAAACAGGAGTGGGAGAAATCTAATTACATTGCCCTCAAGGTTGGAGAAAATATGCTTTTCATTTATTTTTCCTTATTTTTATTGCAAGACAAAAGGCAGAACTTTAGCAGGACAACACGAGGAAAACAAAACAATGAATACAGGACAATTAACAAAAGTTTAGTCACAGATCATGGTGATATTAGTTGTTGATGTAATGTTTGTGTGTGTGTGTGTGTGTGTGTGTGTGTGTGTGTGTGTGTGTGTGTGTGTGTGTGTGCCTGTGTTCCACATTGTTGGACTGGGAAGAAGTCTGCAAGGTGGATGGGAGAGGGAAAGCATTGGGGAGAGAAGATGAGGAGAGGAAATCAACACACTCTACAGGCAATCTGTACAAAGAAGATCAACTGATAATTTGTGACAGGGGAGGTTAAGGGAGCAGGTGATGATCAGTGAAACTTCTAATGATGATAACGCTAACACATCTGTGTCAGCGATGAATCATTTGCTTTCATTCAATTTGGAAGAAGGTGTTTGTGGGTTAGTGTGAGGAAGAAACAGCACACAGGGAGAAAATATGTGGCACGAAGATCGCTGTCATCAAAAGCAAAAGAGAAAGCAGGGGAAGAGAGGAAGTAAGGGGGCACAGTGTTGTGAAAACTGGTATAAATGTGATAATTTTTCTCTGTCTGTCTCCAGGTTGAATCAGATTTCTACTGTAATTTCTTCTCTATTGTAGAGCATCCAATGCAATTTAAATCCAAAGTCGTGTCAGGCAGGCAGGCCAACACCTCAGAAAATATTCACCTATTTTTGCCAAACAAACAGGACTCATTCCCCATCATAACACGGCGTATCATCACAGCTCACCCCTTTCTGATAATTGAGGCGATTGACGACGTTGAGATGCACACAGTGGCTTCAGTTGCAGCCTCACATCCCTGTGGGGCTAAAAATAGCAGCTTGTGTTCTCATCTCATATCTCTTTGTCATCCAAGTCCTGTTTTTAAATGTGGGGGAGGGGCTGGAAACAGCAACACTACCTCTCCAAACCCAAACAAGAGGCAAAAATAAATAAATGAAGAACAAGAGCTGGGAAGACAAGACAAAGCAGCATCACAAGGCTGATTTCAAACACGTTTAAAATGCATGTGTGGGCATGTTTATTTGTGTGTGTGCTTGCAGGATGGGAGAGTGTGCTTGTGGGAGCGTGGATGTGAAGTGTGGTGCCACTGTTTGTATCCTCCAGTCGATCTTCTTAGCACGGCGCTCAAAATGAGCATCTCATCCTTCGCTCCTCAAGAGCCAAACAGAACATGTCTCCCTGACAACCGCAGGCCATGGTCAGTTCTTAGCTGGCTATGACAAAGCTGTCGTGCCTCCTGATATTAACGGTGGCAGCTTAACTGTAATGAGTGGTTGTGACGGATCAATACGTGAGCCAGGAGGGAGGCCGGCGTAACCTGGTGGGGGAAGGGTGCTGAGCAGTTAGAGATAAATCACACATAGGCCACGCTGGCCGATCTACAATTAAAATCTGTAACATCCCCTGGGGATGAGACTCCCATTACTCAATGGTGACCTATACCAGGCAATCATTAAAATCTGTTTTTATTAGCCTTTTGAGTAATTCCATTGCTTGAGATGATATGGAGAGGATTCTCTGTTGCTGGTTAAATTACAGCTAAACTTGGGAAATGTAGTCATGAATTGTTGATTTTAAAACAGGAGCTGTCAATGATTTTACAAGTTGAAACAGCTTTATAATAGTTCAACATTTTCGGAAATGGGCTTTGAGTTTGGTGCGAAGAATGGTACCACTTTCATATCTGTAAGGTGAATGTGAAGCTACAGTGAGCAGCCAGCTAGCTTAGCTTAGCATAAGGACTGGAAACAACGGAAAGCCGAAGTCTCATTTGTTTAATGCGTGTAAAAAATGACTGACTGATGATTCATGTTTTTTCAGGAGGTTATGCATGCGGTCTATTTCTTGGAGCAGTGATAACTTTTTTTTTTTACGCTTTGGTTTTTGTATGGATTAAACAAACAAGAACTCATCTTACTCTCCGCAAGTAGGCAAATAAGCTGTACATAGTTTATAATTCATTTAAATGTTTCTATTGTAAGAACACAGAATTATTCATTTCACTTACATTAAGTTTTCTAATTTGTATTTACTTTGTTTAACAGACACAACCAAAACTTTCAACTCATGTAAGCAAAACCTTAAATAGTTTGTAGCTATACCTCATGCAGGCACACATCACATCTACCGTGTCTGTGAGAGTCAAAATGGCACAATGTGTAATAATTTCCACCTTGTTATCATAGACAGTATGGACAGATATAACTGAAGAAGAGAAAAATGTCCAGAAAGAGCAGGAAAGGGAGAGGGAGCATTATGTGTGGGAGGAAGTCATGGAGATACACGATGGCAAGAACAAAAAACAAAAGAAGAACAAGAAAATCATTTCCGAATCCGCTGTTAGGCTTAAATCCATCTGTCATCACATCCTATTGACACACAGTGACAGATGCTCTCTAAACGCAATGCTATCAGCAACAGACAGACATACCGCAAAGCAAACAAATCATTACACCATCACAGCCTCTCAGTAAGATAATAGAAATCTTGCCTGTCTACAGTATCAGAAAGAATAAAAATGGCTGTCTACGTGGTTAAAATGGGGTCACAAGTAGCCTGCCAGAACAGCACTGTTCTTCTTTCAAATATAATCTGAACTGATGAGAAATTGCCACGCTGCATAAGCATGGAGGCGTACTGACTCACTCCATTCTGCAGCTTATTCATCACAAATTTCAGAGGACATTATAAAACCTCATTTGGTAACCCTTACTTCGACTGTGTCCATTAAACTCTGTGCAACCATTCTAATTGACTGCAGCAAAGTCCTACTGTCTCCTCTGTTGGTCTTTTATTCCCAGCGGTATTCCAGCAGGGAACTGTGCTTTAATTCAATTTGCTGTGTACTGCAAGTAAATTTCAATCAGGTTTCTTTGTGCCGGCACTACCTGCCACTCATTGTGTCCACCGCCCCTGACCCAGGTTACATTTCTCTGCCCACAGGGGTAAATACAGAGCAGGGCGGTGAGCCCATAAAAAAAAGCCCTGTGTCTCATCGCTGTTCTCGCTGTGAATAGAGGACGTCACCAGACAAAGCAAGAGAGCAGGCTTCACAACACGCAGCACATGACAGGAGCGGAGAAGAAAAAGTACAGGAGGCCAAGAGGGGTCGTTCCTCAGCAAATGAGTAACCATAAATCTGTCTGATAGAAATGTTGTGGCAGCACTCGGCTAATGGTTTTCTCTGCCTGTATACCTTCTACGAAGGGTCCTGCCAAACAGGCGCCTTCTCACTGCACTACACCCTGAAATGAGCATGAAATGTTCACACTATGTGATACAACTTGATGATGAACGCTGCGTGTGCTTAAAAGCCTTCTCGTGTGACTCAACCTTTGGGACACACACTAACACTCCCACACTTAAACTCATGAGACTCATCCCGTCTTATTCCTGCTCTCTGCTCACACCTACCAACTTGTTCCCTAATGGGGGTTAAGCACCATTTAGCGGAAGAAAGAAGAAACTCAATCAGTCTTTACAGAGGGTCTCTGAGGGCAGGAAACAATGAAGCAATCTGCAGACCTCTAAACGCTCTCTAACAAAATGTTAAATCTAGTAGAACAGCCACATGTAATTCTGCAGCAGTCTGACAAGAAGATCGCTCTGGCCTCTCAGCCTGCCTGTCAGATGTTTTCTGTGTTAACGCCAGGCTTTCTGAACGCACAGCAAACCAACGCTTTGGGAGGCCTCTCGTCCAAGCTGCTCTTCTTTTCTTTTTTTTTTGTCTCCTCCTTGGCCTGATCTCATTTTCTCAGTGGCACCTCGTCTGTGTAGATAACCACAGCTGTTCTTGGGAGGGCTATATGTGTGACACCAAAGGGGAGAGAACGAGGGAAATGTTCAGCAGCAGCAGCAGCAGCAGCAGCAGCAGAGTCAGGTGTTGTGACCTTGGAGATTTCTATCTTGAAAGCGTCACAGCCTCTCCACAGAGGCAGCGATGGACAGGAGTTAAACACACACCTCGAGTCAACAGAGGCTTTGAGTCAGGCACGTTGTATCAATACCCAAGGACCTTTCACACTCATATACAGACACACACACACACACACACACCAAATCCATATATATGTTTTTGGAGGATATGATCATCTTTGCACATATGTACACTGAAACAGGTTCTGGTTGCTGTAAGTGTCTCCTTTTTACGCTGGCTGTGAAGAGATCCCTTCCTACAGCGATGTCAATGCAAGTGATGGGGAACAAACTCTGTATACGTTCAGCAAGAGTAATGTGAGGGTGCAGCTGTCTGAGTTAATCAAATCATGTATATATCTTCCAAAGTTACAGAATTTCTCCCTCTTTGTGTTCCCACAGCATTTCACTGCTGAGCTGCGGTGCAGAGACAGTAACACAAAGAGGGAATTTCTGAAAGGATTTTTGGAGTTTAGAAGATACCCAGTTAATAAGACTAACTCACACTGTTGAGGCCTCATATTGGCTTTGGCTGAACTTTAAAATACATATTTGCACAGAATGAGGACTGTGGATTTTGTCCCCCATCACTCACAATGGAATTGCTTTAGGAATGGATCTCTTCAAGGCCGCTATAGACAAGAGAAACGATTATAGCATCCATTAATAGTTTTAATGTACATATGAGCAAGACAGACTTGAACAAATGTGGACCTATTCTTAAAAGAAAAACTTCCAGAGATTAAAAAGTACAAGAAAGACTGAGATAATTCCTCAATTTCCTTCCTTCCACTTTGCAAAGTGACTCCAAACCTTTGGACATTTGGAGCTACAGTGCATTTCTGCTATATGATCCTGCCATCAGATGTGTCTCCAACTAATGAGGTGTGGCCTCATGACCTGTGGCCAGAATAAAAGGGCAGTCTGTTCTATTTTTAAATGGAGGGTTTGACCAGGTGCTGTGGTGATGACTGCAGCACAAATCCTGCTATCGTTTTCTGTGCATACAAACCAGATTTAACCCAAACAGCACTGCCAGCATTACAGTGTTACCAACTCATCTGAGTATATGTGAACACTGCTCTTAGTTAGGAGTATCTGTAGCAGACATGTTATGATTAATAAACTACAATATGCAAGCTGGCATTCCTTCCTCCTGAGGAGGGCTGAGAGAGAGACAGAGAGAGAGAGTTTACAACGTCAAAGTGAAGCTCTCCAAGGCTTTAAGTCAGTCGGGTCTCCATAGCAACTAGTAGACTAGGGACATCTGATAGTGATAGGAGAATAAATAAAATTGGTGTTTTGGTCTTTGAGGAATGCCATTGGCTGTGAACAGACGGGCAATTAAGTAGAGGTTTCATAAATGAGGCGTGTACTCAGGCGATCTGAGAATGGATCACCAGAGTTCCTCTAATAAAGTTGTATTTTGGGGGAGAGCGTCTACACACGTCCTCAGACAGAGACATTATACCTGACTGGAGCTCGATGGAAAGGAGGAGATTGGCGGGACGTCCAAAATCTTCAGCTCATACATGATGCCGTTCAGTATGACGGAGGGTCTGTACACATATCTGGTCCTGGTCGGCGTGTACACCTCCGAGAAATCGTTATAGATGAACTGGCGGATTATAGAAGTTTTCCCCACTCCGGGAGCACCGATGACTGCGATACTCAGCGTCTCCACCATTCCTGGAGCACGAGTTCAGCACCATGGACAACGACGACAACAACGACAGATGTGACCGTCCAGAGGCACAGCTGGCCGCCGCTGTTTGGTTTGCCGCTCTGATGGAATTCAATCCGCCGCTGCCCCCTTTTAACCAGCAGCCTCTAAATCACCTTAACCGGGTTCAACTGCGAGCAATTAGCGAATGAATGGCCGCACGGATCACCCACCCGTCGAGCAGAGCGAAGAAACTTTATCTCCGGGCTGAGGGTGAAAAGAGACGAGCCATGCAGCTCGGAGGGTTGTCAAAAACAAAGCTCAACCATCATCATGCAGATGGAGGGATTTTCGCCGCCTCTGCAATCCAACACGGAGGGAGAAACTCTTGGATTTCAGGGGACATCCCCAGGCGACCTCGTCCCCGGAGAGGAAGCGTAAAAGTCCGTCCTTGTTGTCCCCACATGGACATAATCTCACCCAGGCTAGACTCTGACCTTGTCCAAACGCACAGGAGCCCTCTGTGTCTTCATTGATTGTCTCCTCTGCACCTCTCACTCATTTCCACCGATGCACCACCGCCGCGCTCCTCCATCACAGGGAGGACGGGCGCACAGCCGCCAGCCTCACGAATAAGCTTCCCACGTGTTCTGAAAATGCACACAACCACATAATCTTCCTTTCGTGTCGACGGCGGAGAGACAGATTTACATGTGTGTGAAGGGAAGAGGCAGCACACACAGCCTGCAGACGTGCGTTTTCTGTAAAGGCATCTGGAGCCTATTAACGAGCATTGTGTGTGTGTGTCTGCTGCTGGAGAGACACGAGCTCTCTCCCTCTCCCTCTCTCCCTCATCACTTGCAATATCTCCTGCCCAGCTCATCCAATAGGATCATGTCGTGCGCAAGGCGTGTGAAGGCTGTGAGCTCCCATACGCCGCACATAAATGGCAGAGGAACAGGGCCACAGCACCATACATCATCTCAGTGCCTCAGTGTGAGGGTCATGGAGAAGGCTGAACATCATATCTCTGAGGGACACGACTTATTATTGGACAGGGTCCTCGGGGAGGGCAGGGGCGACGTGTCCCATCAATCACTGCTGGATGGCAGCTGCACACAATGGCCACCAGTCCACTCAGTGACAAGTCTGAGGAATAATAAACATGTTATGGTCCCTCAGAGATGAGCTTGTAGCCTCGGCTTCATCGTCTCAGGAACAGTTTCCCAATGCGGCACCACTTCCTAATAAGACACCGTTTATACAGGGTTTATAAACTGTAACTAATGGTTTATTAATAACCAATACATCGTTTAGTAATACCTTATACATTAGTTCTAATCTATTAATAACAATAATAACAACAACATGGTCGGTGTTTATCAAGGCTGGATTACCAACCAGGCAAAGTGGGCAAGTCCCCTGCAGGGTCCCCCAAACCCTCAGGGACCCTGAAGCCTACAGACTCAATATGTGGTAATTACTTTGTGGTAGTTTAATCAATTGCAATTAATAGGTAATTTGCACCACTAATGCTAAACATAAACTGGCTCAGGATGAGGGCCTTAGGATGATGATTAATATCTAGTCTCGAGACCCTAAATGTTGCCACAAAGCAAACATGGAGGCAGGTGGTGTTCAACTGTAGGAGCACCGTTTGGTTTCTGAGGCTACAGTCGATGGACTGGAGGGACCAGAAGGGGGACAAGTGGCTAAACGGGGCCTCATTTCAGACTCACTCTGCTGCCTAATGAGTACTTTTACTTTTGATACTTTAAATACATTTTGCTGCTCATACTTCTGTACTTCTACTTAAGTAAGATTTCGAATGCAAGACTTTTTACTTGTAGTGGAGTAATTCTACATTGAGGTATTGTTACTTTTATGTAAGTAAAAGATCTAAATACTTCTTCCACCACTGGTTATAAACCATTTATTAAACGTTTGAATGCTGCTTATAAATGCTAAATATTGGGTGGTGGGTGTTTGAATACATTTAATTCCTTTTAGGCCAACAAATAAATAAAACAGTATTTAGCCCTTCACGTTGGGAAATAAATTGCACTTATAATGGATTAACTTGATAAAATATGAAAATCCAAATAAAAAATGTAGGGCCTTTTAGGCATCTAAATAACTCACGGTGTACAAAAACAATGATCACTTTCATGGTATTAACAGTATTTTGAAGTCACTAAGCGTTCCTTTATACAGACAGCCTAAATTGCAGTGCAGTGGCGCCCCCTATTGGAATGCATTCATCACATAGGATCAATATTATAGATCACTCATTAACAGAAACTTGTCACAGCATCTGACTCGTTTCTGGTCAGTAAGTCTGCATCCTTGAATACAAATGTGACCTTTATCATTCACAGAGGAACACATCTGAGCCGAGAGGCGTTTGTCTTTCCAATTAGGTGATGCAGTTCAAATCCTGGTTAAGCTTTCCCAAGCAGCTCGCACTTTAAAGACTCTGCTGTCGCTTCAGAGGAGCCGCACTCGGCTGCGGGTAAGCCTCAGACTTCACTCATGGCTCAAGGTTGAACAACACTGAGACTCTGTATGCAACACTGGAGCAGAGCTAAGCAGCCCATGAGAAGAGACGCCTCAAAGGTCATCAATGATTGTAAAGTATGGTGGTAAAAACAACGCATGCTGGCTTCCAGGAACTTTGGGAATGTGAACTTTGCCAAGCAAATAAAACTGAGATAACGTTTTGCATCCTGTGACACACTGACAGAAAAACAAAGGGTCTCTCCACTGCATTTTTAACTTTTTGTCTAAACACTGAAGAAAAGACTGAACATGTGAATCTATCAAGACTTTTAATAGTTCTTTTTCAAATGATGTACACACAATGAACAAAACTAGTCAATCAAAAGCATCTGATTAAACATTTGATTTTTGTTTTTACAGCATTTCATATGAATCAGCCTTCACCACACACAAAGACACACACCTGGAATACACAGCCACCTCTGTTGTAATCTTTACAAGGTGTTAGCTTAGGTGCATACATCCCGCAGAGCCGATGAAAAGGGCTTCAGTGTAATGACTCGGAAAAAGGAATCCAATTAATCTAGTTGAGTCTGCAGGTAAAACAGGGACACTGGATGTTGTTGTAGCCGTCTTTCAGCTGGCAGTGTGCTACCTACATGTACACTTATTATTCAGAAGTGTCACAAACCATGACATCACAAGAGTTATCTCACCTGAACCTTCATCTCAGGTGGCCATGGTCCTCGAAAAGCTGCGATGAGGAAACAGAGAGAGCAAAGTGGCAGAGAGAGCCCAAGTGTGTGGGGGGAAGGGGGGGGGGGCAGCAAATACAAAATCCTCAACACCTGAGGCTCTCTCCCAGTTTGCCATGTGTACACAAACAAGACTGCAAACACAAATTAAACCATGGAATGACTAAGTAAGAGAGCAGGCAGTGGACAACTGCTGCTAGTCTAGAAAATGTCCAGAAATTGATGTGAAAATTAAAGAAACACACACCAAACAAACAGTTTCCAAGCACACGGCACACATCAGACATTCTGCTTCCGGGGACAGCAGAGGATCTGGTCCCACTGCTAAACACAGACACTAAAGAAAAGTCTACAAAATGACAACAATAATGTAGTTTGTAAGTATTTAAGCGTCTCGTCTCAGGCCCGGACGGCCACCTTCCACTTCACACAGGCAGAGGAGGGATAAGGAGAGTTAAAGCCTTTTTCTGCTGTATTTTAACTGAAAGTACCCCAAATAAATATGCCGACAGTGCTGATTCACCTGCTGATTGCAGCCGCTCAAAATAGACTCTAATTTGCAGAGAAGTGGGGCTAGATAATGATTAAAGAGTCTCATGCAGAGACAACAGTCACGGGAATACAAGTCGTACAGATGTCTCTCTCCAAAAGAATGAAGGTCATCACATGATGGCTCAGGTGGGGAAGAAACTGATACGTGTGTTATATAAACTACCAGGGGTCAAAGTGGGACAAAATCATTATTAACCATCCTAATTAAACAGCCGGATGACATACAGAGTGCAGCCTCCAGGCCCGACGCAGCAGGAAGTGGCTCCTGCACTGCGTGAGGTCATAATGTGGTTGGTGGGTCAGGTGAGGGAGAGCAGGAGAAGGTGCCAGGAGTCTGTGAGGGCAGCGGCTGGGTCGACATGGGGGTGTTTTTTCAGTTCTTCAGCATTGCCTCGTAGCTCTGGAAGACACACTGGGAAACCTCTGGAGCTCTGCACTTCAGAGAGACCTGAGGGAGAGAAGAGTCGAGCAGCGTTAGATATGAGTTGACACATCAACACAGAACAGGTTGCAGAAACGCCCGCTGTGGTTACCACAGGCAACAACAAGTCACATAAACCTTTAACAAGAAACAACTTACAAGCACACATACTGAATTTTACATTGCTCGTGTAGGTTCGTGTGGAGACAGTAGCTGTTTTAATGACAAGCCAAAATACAAAATCAAGAAAAAGCGTGAAGCAGATTCAAGTTAGTGTCAGTAGGATGGAGTAATAACAGGGTAAGCTGATGAAGCAACTTCATTTTTGGTCTTTAATATAAATGGCACAACTTCAAACAAAGGAAAAAGGAACAGGTACAAAAAGGTCTTCATGAGGCAAAAGTCAGACATGAGCGTTATTAATATTTCTCCAGTTTCATAAGCTTATGAGAACAAATGAGACCACGATAAAGAAGCAGAAGAAGACTCCTGGTCTTTTTTCCAGGAGACAAAATTCACTATTTTTCAGATGAGAAATATCAGACACATGGACGTACAGACAGAAATATAGATATATAAACACACTAGAGAAAATAGAGGCAGCCTCTCCACTCTTTGATGTTAGTCTCAGCTGGGAGCAGGTTTAGGATTTGATATAGCCTCACTGAAGTCAAACTGAGTCCCCCCCCACCCACCCACCCATCATACTGCAGATGTTATTTCCTCAGACCCAGAAGCACACTCTTTACAGGAAACACAAGGCAGCTGGAGTACTTGTATCAGGACAGATACTGCCATGGTGTTGCAGTAAACAGTTATTAATAAATACAAAAAGCAGTGACTCTGAATATTTCAAAATGTTTCACTAATTAATTACTACACAATGAAAAATGCATCCATCTCTGTCCACATGGAGCAGCTCCCTCCACCTGTCATTCACAGTGTTGTTCTTTCAGCTTTCATCACTGTCACTTCTTACATTTGTTTCACTGGAAAATAGTTCGGGGGGTCACAGCGTAACTTTGCCAAAGATAGCAAGTGCTGCGACTGGTTTTGAGTGTCAAATACAAACAACGCAGAAAGATAAGAAACTAAATCCAAGAATACTGTGTCCAGGGAACGTCCTGCTGAGTTTAAAAAATCTTCTAAAAATCAAAATTTTTTTGTTATTATTTGACAGCAGACAGTGGAGAGCTAGCAGGGAGAGATGGCGTTGTCTATGTATTCCACTCAGTATTACTCGTCAGCACTACCTCATGACAATTGCAAAGTACTGATTTCAGTCATGTTTGTTTTTAAGCCCTCAAATGGTATCTAATATCAATACTTTTAATTGTACAGTGTCTAAGTTTGAAACTCCCGTATTGCGACAACACTGTAATGTTTACTCTTTCAAACTGGCCCCATTATTATAATCACAACGATCAGCTATTCACCAGAGATTTGGTGACTGACGGACGAGTGTTCCTCACCTCCTCGAAGACCAAACAGAAAGGTGATGGCGTGTGTCGTGGAGCTGCAGTGGAATGAAGCAGTAACACTGCACAGCTCCTTAAGTGTTGCCTGTGTGCACTCAGGGCTCTTTACTAATGCATGCTGCTGGCAACATTTAGGCAGCCGCTCTCCTGTCAGCATGGGGTAAGGGATGTTAGGAAATGCGGATCCTCTAGCCACTGAGCTAGAAAACTGCGGCATTCATGTGTTCAGCTTAAGGCTTGCTGCTAAAACATTAGTATTATATCAGCGGTTGTTACTCACTGTCACACATTCACCTATGGGGGAATGTAACAGCAGTACACAGGCATGGAAATAAAAATGAACAGGGAGCAACAGTAATGATGAAGGAGGGTGTGTGGATTGAGAGACTGAATTCTTATTTCTATTTTTGTTTCATCATCATCCCAAGACAATGAACTTCAAGTATCAAGGTGTTTACGTAACTCTGTCTCTCGAATCCTTAGTTACAAAAAATGTCGTTATGTGTGACGCAGGTTTTACCTTTTCAGCCAAAATTCTCCAATGAGAGACCAACGCGTGGATTCACATTGCTGATAAACATGCAAGCAATTAACTGCAGGTCTCTAATGCAGCAATGTAGCACCGCAGTAGGACAAAGCTAAGAAAGGTAACCAGTCTTTTTTGCGACCAATGCTTGATCATGATTTTATAAAGGGATATTTATCTAATAAAGATAAATCTCTGATATCATGTCTGAATTGAGTCTAATGGTTTAGACCTTGTCCTACATCGAGTTATCCTTTAGCATGTCACCTGCATGTGCTAACTTGGGGTGGGCAATATGTATAAAATCCTCTGCAATAGTATATATAATTTTATATCGATTTACAGTATATTGTGATTTAGTACATTTTTATGGAAAATCCATTAAGAAACCTGTTTATGGATGAAATAACCGGACAGATGTGTCAGTCTTTTATCAATCCAGTTAAATTCATAAAGAAGAAATAAAAGGTATTTCATCATAATTTTACCCAATAATAGCACACAGCAGTCCTTCTCATTGATTTGTAACATTACCCACTCAGGTCTGAGATATTAAAAAGGGATAGATGCAATGGTATGATGATATTGCAAAACAGTAACTCTATGCTTGTGTAGAGGGACGGCAGATATATTTGTGCGTGGGGCGACACTTTGGAGTCCATTTCTGTGTTGAAACTCACGTTAACCAAACACCCCCCCAAAAATACCAGCTCAAGAGGTGGGGAGAGAAAATCAGCCAACATCACTGGTCACATAGTTGCCATGGGGACAGGAGATGGCAGATGAGAACACCATGCTTCATGTCAAAAAGATAATCAGTGTCCCAATTCTCCACTATAAAAACTATAAAGTATACATGAGCTCAGATGGAAGTCAGTCCAAATAAATTTGATTGCTATAATTTATATTTTTATAATAGCAATGTATCAAATGACAATGTGAGAACAATGTGACAATATGAAAGGTGTCACTCGTTGTGATGAACCTACAGAGAATTATCACCCGAATCTCTGCTTTACGGAGCTTTATAGTGACTTTCAGCTCATTGTTTAGCTGTCCGGCCCGCTAACTGGTACAATACATCAAAAGGCAACATTTATGTTTAATATTGTACATGGTCCCTTTACAAGTTAAATAAATAAATAAATAAATAAACAGTGTTGTTTTTGGCAGCAGCAGGCAGCTGTTTTCAGCGAAAAAACGTCCAATAAATCCACTGTACACTACCTGCTCAGCACCAAATGCAGACAGACACAGTTAGAGACTAGCTGGTGAACATAGTGGAGCGTTTAGCAGTTAAAGAGCCAGATATTTCCCTCAGGAGTTGGTAGAGACCAAAAACAGAGCTGAATGAATGATAATGTTGCTCCGTAACTGCTGGGTGTGTAAATAAACTGTTGGCTAACAAGTTCGCCATATCAACTTAAAAGGAGATGATATGTCAATGTAGTGTTCACAACTTGTTTCTGCTTACTCTTCCATTTTCGTTATACACTGCATAGTGGGGCAATGGTGTCCAGTGTGTAATTGGGACACAGCTATAAGTAGTGAGGCATCATGAGAGAGCTGAGGCAAGTAGTTTTGAGATACCAGAAAAGCCATAAAAACAGCACAGGTAATTAATTATAATTATTTTTATGTCTCGTCTTCGTAAGCATAATAAAAATGTGGCGGCAGGGCTTTACTTCTTCAGGTCTAAAAATAGCTGCTGACAAAAGGCTTTAGCAGCTTGGCTGTAATGTGCCGTGCCAAGAGAGTGCAGGCTCCATGCAGCAGCCAGCAGCTCAGAGAGACGAGCAGCAGACGAGTACGCACTGTACACGCAGCACAGTTAACTTGAAAGTCTAGTCTTCTCTTCACTAAACTATTTATGATCCATCTGCAAAAAAGTGGGGGAGCCTTTGTAGACTCACTGAGGAACAATTTGAATTTAAAAATGAACATGATGTCAAAATGACAGGAGGAGTGCAGAACAGAAACTGCTGAAGGTGGATGAGAAATACCTCTTGAATTAATGAGGTTACACCACAAATGGACGCACAGGGGAAATAAAAATGCAGCTAATCAAGAGCAAGAACATGAAAAATGCACACCCCCTCCAGCAGAAAAAAAATGACACACAATAAATGCTCTACAAGTAATTCAGTAAAAATCAGCTTTCACTTCAGTCAATTAATCTCATATTTTATCTGAGGGAAATACTCCATAAGTTGTATTTTTCATGTCAGGCTACATGCTGATGTACTAAACTGAGGAAGTGTAAAGCCATTCAACTTTCTGAATATTTGATGAGCGAGAGCTGGGTGACTGACAAATTGACTAGTCTAGACAGAAGAAGAGAAAAAGACAGTTAATAGCACCTTATAAAAGAAAACATGACGTGAAAGCAGAATGAGTGATGAGCGGTGTTACACCAAGGTCATCGTTCTGGACTAGTCATGCAGCCAAACACAATCCATCAAACTGTGGCACGCTGACAAAGCAGAGACACGCAACAACACAATGGAGAACACAAACAAATACATGTGTGTGCGTGCACACACACACACACACACACACACACACACACACACACACACACACACACACACACACACACTAGCGACACACTTCAATCACTGCACAATCAACAAGCCTCCCCCTTCAGCTAGGCTGGCCAAGGAGGCAGAACTCAAATAAGGAGTTATATACAATCACAGGGACATAACCGCATACCCACGTTGAACAGCCACACATTCCCAAAGCCAGGGTACAACTACAAATCAAGCGTCATAGACCAGCAGAAATAACAAAGGTCATCCTCAGCCGTCTTCAGGAAGCTGTAGACAATAGGCTCCGGGACCAGCGAGCAGGATTCAGGAGAGATCGCTCATGCACAGACCACATAGCAACACTACGCATCATCGTTGAACAGTCTATTGAATGGGACGCATCCCTGCACATCGGCTTTAAGAAAGCATTTCACAGCTTAAGACGGGACAACACTATGGCACCTAATGGACCACTATGGAATTCCCACCGAGATCATAAACTTAATCAAGAACTCATATGATGGAACTTCATGCAAAGTCATGCATGCAGGCCAGCTCTACCAGAGCTTTAAATGTCAAGACGACTGTCAACCAAAGATATTTCACCATTCCTGTTCCTCCTGGCAACTGACTGGATCATGATGGAAACAACTGAAGGGAAAAGAAATGAGATTCAGTGGACAATGTGGGAGCAGCTGGATGACCTTGACTTTGCGGATGAAATAACTCTTCTTTCACACACACGCACGCACGCACGCAGGAGAGGTGGACAGACTCTCACAAGCCGCAACAAAACTTGGTCTTGCACCAATACAGCCAACATACCCCTGTTTACACCTGACCACTTGTGATCGGTTCTCACTTCCCCACCTATATGCAAATAAACAATAAAGACCAAATGCCTTGTTGTTTTTAAGCTGAATTAAGACACAAGTGATGACTCCAAAACCAGTAACCCCATCTTCATGCACAGCACTGAGGTAGAAGCATTCACATACCTAGGCAGTGTTGTGGACACCACCACAGGGACAGATGCTGACATAAAAAGCAGGATCAATAAGGCTAGGGTGCTGTTTAACATGCTCAGGAAGACCTGGAGCTCAAAATACATCTCAACTAAAACCAAAATAAGCATCTTTAACTTCAACGTGAAGCAGGTGATGCTGTATGGATCAGGGACAGGGAGAACAACAAAACACTCAAACAAGCTGCAAACACTCATCAACACCTGCCTTGGGAGAACACTAAACGTCTGGTGGAGTAAACAATGTGGACCTGTGGAAAAGTACAAGTTCAAATTCGAAGGAGAAAGTGTAGAGTTGGATTGAACACACCCTCAGAAAACCTGCCACAAACATCACCCGCCAAACCCAAGGAGCAAGGAAAAGAGGTCGCCCCAGGAACAGCTGGAGAAGACGCGTCCAGGCAGAAATGTCTGGGAGTGGGTTCAACTGGGGAGATCTCCAAAGAACTTCCAACAACTGAGTGAGGTGGAGTACATTTGTCAATGGCCTATACTCCCTAGAGGAGTCATGACGTGCAGTGATGACAATATTTTGTTAACGGCATCATGCTGACTTCATTCAACGTCAGGCTCTACTTTGTGCTGAAGTGCAGAAGTGGTACATGGGAATGCACAGTAGTGAGACTATTCTGGATCACAGTTAAGGAAGTCCTGGGTGGATGGTTCGATTCAATAAACTTTGATTCCTGATTTATGTTTATTATGGGACAGATCTCCAATAGCAAACATATCAAGATGTGTGTTTTCAGTTATTATGGGGGGTATGATTGCAGCCTCTTCAAATAGCTAAGGCTCCAGATTTGAACATTTGGGTCAATGGTAGAGACATCATCAGTCTATGCGCAGTGGATTTTAAAAAGGCCGTTGGGACCTTTTTGGGACCTGTATAAAAACTGACAAAGTGCCCAATTAATTTCAAGCACTGAGAAGAACCTCTGGTGAAGAGGACTTATTTTAATTTATTAAACTACTTTTTTATTTCTTGTCCCATGTCTTAATATTTTCTACACCTGTAACGCTGAAATGATGTAAAGATCTACTTGCTGCCATGTAGCCTTTCTTTAAGATCAAATGCTTACATGTCAAAAGACAAAAAAAATTCATTAATGTTTATTTTGAATAAAAAAGGTAGTAAACATTGGAGAAAAACCTTCACTTATACAATAATCCTGGTGAAACGGAATTATAAAAATAAACACTTCAGATTTATCTACAGATAAACTTCAGTCATGTTATGATATAATAATCATTTTCAAAACTGTAATTCCAGTAAAACTTTTATGACATATGGACGTTCTGATCAATTTGAGCATTTCCCCCAGGACAGGTTAAATCAAGTTTAACATCAACACAAGTTGTTCCTGACAACATTATTACACCTGCCTATGCAGCAGGCATAATGATGTTGTCAACAATAATAATCAACAAATAGTTAACAAATTGTACATAAATACGCGTACATACAAAATATGTTGCCATGTCAAATTTCTCTGTGTTGGTGGGCAAATTTAACTCCTTAATCCTGATATTTTTTACAGTAATACACTAAAAGTCTTCATCAGCAGCAGCAGCAGCAGCGCCGGCACAACAGTGATGTGACTCAAACTTAAACTGAATTCAGCTAAAACACCTTGTACAGTACTCACTGTGTAGTTTGGGTTTCCTGCCTGCACCCTCAGCTCAGCCAGCACCCAGATGCCATTGGTGAGTTTCATCGACTGATACAGCATGTCCTGACCCTCCACTGTACGCTTGGCTATGGTGAAGACGTTGCTACCCTGCAGTTTGTTGGAAGCTGCATCTGTTGAGGGAAGAAAAAACTAAAATTAACACAACACAGTCAAGACTGTAACCGTTTAACTGAACTTGTACCGTCTTAACTATCTGAAGAAGCCACTGCTCATTTTTAGTATTCACGTTTCAGTCATTAAACAGTCATTAAATGTACCAGACCATGCAGGATTCCTTTTCCCCTTATCATCCACTACAATTTCACTCAAGGCTGTCTGTGCAGCAACGATACAGTCACTAATTTGGAATAATCTTTTCTCCTCAGCCTCGGTCTTGCTGCTGTGCCCCAGTAGGACGCGAAAAACCCTCTCTCATTGCTCATGAAGAAGAAATTTAATCTGTGGGGGGAAATCTCCATTAAGCTGTCATTAGGAATTCTTCTCCAGTTCAGCTGCTCTCACGCTTGTGTAAAACTAAATTATCACACGTAAATAGGGACTGCAGCTGATGAGTTCTCATCAAATACAATTTGCTTCATTAGCGAGGATGTGAATTTGAGATCGCCGCGGCTGTCAGGCTATTGTCACATATAAAGAAGCTGCAGGATATGGCTGCACAGTGTAGTGTTCTTCAGATACTGCACTCTCTGCTCTCTTTTCATTCTCCTCACCTGAGTTGAGATGGCAGTCTTTGATTTGAAACTGGGACTCATTGTCATTAGGAATGTCTTTCCATGTGGCGAGGAACACCTGTCGCTCTGTGGATGAAGAGACACAATCACTGGATGAGTCTAAAGACAGAGCACACGTGCGCAGTATGAGAATAACCATAGGATTTGTGGCAAAGGTAACTGTACACACTGCAGTGAATAAAAATGTCAAGTAGTTTGCGAGTGGTTTGATTCCACACTAGACACAAGGTTTCCTGCTGCGGCTTCGGAGCATTAGCTTGCAGCCTCTGGCAGCAGTCCTGCTGCTAGCCCCATCAGGAGGCTCCACAGGGAGAAATGCCAACACGTTTTCACAGAATAAATCAAACAGCAACACACAAAAAAAGGAAAAAAGGGCCCAAAAATGACTCTGTTGTACAATCTTGGTGCAACTGTGCAGCCCCAAGAGGTGAACAAGTCCAGGCAGGTCACACATCTATGTCACACACTTCTGCAAAAGCTCATAATGTGATGTCGCTGAAAGACTGACGTCTGTGTGTATTGCTGACGTCAGCAGGGTTTTGAAGCTTTTGAGTGAAGAGATTTAGCCAAGAGACACTCACCCATCTTCCCGTCCTCTACAAACAGCATGCTGATGGGGTACTGGCAGCTGAAGTAGAATACGTCAATGTTGTTCTTGACAGCCACCTGCGAGAGTGATTACATCCGAGGAAGGGGGGAAGCGGAGGACGACAGGAAGAGAAACAAGAAGCAATATATGGGTAATTACTTTTCAAGTGCCCTTCAAAGATGGACATTGCTGGTTTGTGTGCCGTTTACTGAACGTCAGAGGGCTACAGTCCTTTTGGGAATCTCACTCTCTCACACAGGCAATACTATATCCTACGTTCTCATCCATGTTCTTTACTGGCCTCCATCACTCTGTATATTACAGTAAGCATGAGGCTTTATTTGCTAAAGAATATCAGCAAACATTACTTACAAGCTTAATATGTCAAAAATAACTCTTTCTACAAACTGTGTTTAGAAAGTGCTTTACAAGAGGATAGAAGTAAAGATGAAAATATAAAAGGAGATAAGAATAGCCGAGAGCGGTAAAAAATAAAGTACCAAAGATAAAAGATAAAGACACAAACAAGAGTGACAGGTGAAGGAGAACCTAAATAGCAGTTAATAGCAGGTCCACATTTCAAAAAAAGAAAAAATCAATTTGTTGTTAACAGTCTATGGGCTCTGGTGGCAAAAGTACAAGACACTGAAACACGAGAACAACTGAAGTATAAATGGAGGTACCTGAAGTAACAAGCGGCAGCCTGTGATATTGATCAGACTGCTCAATAAAGAAGTGCTGAGAGAAGGAGAGCGAGTTCGTCCAGAGGATAGCAGAGGAAGGACTCGTGAATAATTCATTAGGGCGCCTTATTCTTGGGCGCAATGCAGGACTGCCAGTAACACGGCGAGTCATACACAAACTACACAGAGCTTCATTCTGTGTGTCTATAATAGAGCTCTTTTACTTATAGCAGGAGGTCAGACACCAAATCCAACTATAAAAGTTTACTGCATGATATCATTTTTGACGCATTATTTCAGGTCTCAAGTTAATCTAGAAGATAAGCGCTTCCTAAACCCCGCAAGGCCTCTCTTTTACACACAAAGACATTTTTGTGCTCCCCATTACTCTAAATAGGCTATTAGATCACATCCACAATGGACTTTGAACCAAAGCTGGAAGATTGGTAGATCAACAGAAAATTGATCTGCAACAATTTTTATACTTGTTTTTGTTCTAGCATCTCCTTTTTGAATATTTATTAAATATCTTTTGGACTGTTGCTTGGCATAAACAACCTATTTGAATTCATCCACTCGGCCTGTAGAAAATTGTGATGGACATTTTCAACATTTCACGACCAAATGCAATCGAGAAAATAACTGTCAGATTAATCAATAATGAAAATAATCCTTACCTGTGCCAGCCTTCACTTAACACCATTACAGTAACACCAGAAGAAATTATTATATTTTTATTTAACATTTCGCTTCAGGTACAAAGAGTAGAGGCGCTGGATCTCGCAGCAAAAGCCATCTATTTAATGAGAAGGCTGTGAACGCTGTCATCCAGTAACTAAACTCATCGATCTGTGATTTAGCTCAGCATGGGACAGGGATTTATTCATTGATTGATCACATTGAACGTTTACTTGAAAGACCTTTCACAAAATTCTCAATTCTTTGCTGTAGTACCAAAGCATTTATTTAACCTTCACCAATTTAGGAACCACTGTACTAGACTGCTTTTTCTTTACTACTGAATAACCATACTGTATATGTCAATGTATTTGTTTGATCTGTAACAAGCAAACCAGTTAAAAGTCACCACTTTGATGTCTTGATGTCTTTAAATGTAACTGCTGTGTCATTGCAGAACGCGACAAAGATCCTAAAGTGTGTGGATTTGTCACGAAAGGGTTTTATTTATTGACTGTGGTGGAGTACAAGAGTCACAAACTGCTACCACACATCAGTAGTTAAAAGAGCGCTCAAAATAATATTCTGGGACATCATCTTCCAACAAGACGAAAACAACGCAGATCCTCTCAAAATAAAATATCTGAGGAATTGTCAAAACAGACAACAACACCCATCAAAGCAGGGCCTAGAGGCAGCGGAGTAGAAAGGTTAGCAGGGCTACTGAGGCCAGGAGAAACAAAGGATCCATGTGCTGTGTGACCACTAATGACCACCCACACCTCTATCATCCCCCTCGACACTCTTATCTTCTCTCTCCAGCTGCAAACAGCACCCGACCCGTCCATTCTGCCCAGTTAAAAGAGCCACCCTGATCAAAAACAAGCCAGCCTCTGCCGCGCCTTTCATTTACAACTTATCACCACCGTTCTGAAGACTGTTTTATGTTTTAATTCTGTTTCATTCGCAACATGGGAATTCAACAGTATAGCTGAATAACAGTGAGGATGCATTACTAATCGGTTAAGACACATGGTCGTATTTTCAGGACAATGAATATTTCAACCATGTAGCAGTATAAGTTGTGTAAACTTGGGATATATAAAAGATAATTGAATAAGAAGTTGAAATACTGTCAACTTTTATTTGGAATTTAACAGATTTTAAAGTAATGTTTTTATTTAATTATGAAAAACGTGCATGTAACACGCAGCCATGTCTGCTAACTCTGTTTACATTACGATCCATCTCTGACAGAGTGCTGTCACGATGTTCGAGGCCCTGGGCCCAGTAGGAAGCCATGTTAGGACAGTAAACTTGAGGCATCAGTGTCCTGATAAGGCCAGAGTTGAAAACAGTTGGCATACATAACATTGTGCTTCTAGTCTGTACTTGTCATCTGACAATCATCTTGCTGACAAATCGCATCACTGTCACGAGCACAATGCTCAAAAATTGGAAGTAAAAGCAGGGAAGGAACACTACGACCAAAATAAAAACAAGTACAGTCACGTAAAATTCATGGGAAATAAATATATATATGAAGGTGTTACCTGCAGGTTGGTGAGAGGCTCCATCTTCATGACAGGTCCCACAGTACTGAGGGGAAGAGCCACTTCAATACTCTGGTTTGGGTTAAGAGGAGTGAGAATCTGGAGTGGACCAGCCGGAGCGAGACCAAAGCTACAGAGGAACACAGAGGAGAAAAAGTGTCACAAAATGTGAAAATCTACACAAATATCAGCACATTGCTGCTTGGTAGGTGGGTTTACCTGTTTCTGTTAAACTGGATGGCAAAATCAGTCATGACACTCATAGCTTTATTATTGAGGGTCATCTCCATTTGGATGACCCCAGCACGGCGGGCAAAAGTGCCTGTTATCTCCAGACCCTTGGCCTTCATGGCTGGAAGCCAAACCTGAACAGAGACAAGATCAGTTATTTTATTAAGGATCCAACCGCTGCTGTTACATCTTTCTATAGTATGTCTCATGCCAGCTTATTAAGACTCACTGTTTTGGGGGGGCTGTAGGCTCCCATAGGCATACCAACTCCACCTCCAAGATCAAACAGGTCATCCAGACCGCCGCTAACAGGGGCATTGAAAGAGGCTGGCATTACAGCTGCAGGAGCACCAAAAGCAGCACCCATCTGTGGGTCACAAAGTAACAAGTCACCCTAACACGTTCAATGTCACCTTGTATTGAGCAATCAGAGCCAAATAGAAACTCAGACAAAATGACTTACAGCAGGACTTCCTCCAAGGTCTCCGCCAAGCTGCGTAAGAGGGGGAAGCACAAAAAATTCAAGTTATCTATTGGTGCAGCATTAAAGAATATTATGGAGGGTTTGAAGAGCATGGATGGAGGGGCGTGAGGGTCTAAGACATGTGATTTCCGTGATTAATGACAGCTATGGAGTTTACACTATTAACAAGTAACAGCAAGAAGGATACACCAGAACAGGAGAATTTCTCCTCTTATGTAACTGACCTTTTACTGTCCACACAAGTCCGCCCAAGTGGCTATTGAAATCCAATAGGTTTTGTTCAAATGCTACTCACTAAATGTCTCTACTGCGGTGATGAAAAGGTTGAGGGTACAGTGAACAAAACCCGTGGTTAAAAATTATATAGTGATTCCACACAGTGACAAAGCTAAACTACCGTGTATGGAAGACAAAACGTTCACGAAACACACATAGGCGAGATTTACTAAAATCTCACCATTGTGAGGTGAGACACATAAACAATGTAATACAAAGTGCAAACAGGCACAGATGACTGCTGGGGAGGACTATTCAGAGGACACAGTGGTACAACAGGGGACAAGAGGGGGTTCTAGGCTGGTGCTGGCCTTTACTGGTCCAGCGTGGTCCCCTGGACCAACCTCAGTGGGGCTGTAATCTGGGGGCGATGGGGACTGATGAGGGAGTTGAGGTGACTGAGGAGTGTCCGTCCGCAGGGGAATAGGCGGCTGATTGAAACATGGAACACATCGCAGAGCCCAGAGATAAGAAAAGAGATGGACTCAAGGATTTAACAGCATGCTGACTGCAGATATCACCATAATAAAAGATGATGTATGAAAATGTCAGACTGATGCATGAGAACTACAGTAAAACAGCAGTGATTGAATGCATCCTCTAACATCCTCTGACATGGTTTATAAATGTTGTGCCCTCCCCCGCCATGTAGTTACCGGCTCAGACTCATCCCCCATCTGCAGGTGCAGCATTGAACGAAGGAAGGAAAACACACAGGGGTCAAAAGAAAAGAAAAGAAAAAGCACCAAAAGGAAGAAAAAAGACAAAATACAAAGATGCATTACCGTCACTAGGCCACTGATATTAAGCTTATTACTGAAATCAACTAAGACGTTTCATACCAGCCTCTCAGAACCTGACAGTTTCACTCAAACAGTAGTGTGCAGAAGACCTACCAGGCTGTCCAGTCCTCCTCCAAGAAGGTCCATAGCACCCATCTGCATGCCAGAGGAGGGGGGTGGTGTTGGTCCGGTGGTGGTAGTAGGTGTCAAGTCCAGATTAAGCAAATCTCCCAGGAGGTCACCCTGGGATGGGATGACTGCAGGGGGCGCCTCAGAAACTCCAGCAGCAGAACTTGTGTCTGGGCTCTCAACACTCTCCCCACTAGTAGAAATAAAACAAGAAGAAAAAAGAATTCATTAATTTAGGTTATGCATTTTATGTCATTACTATCTTGCAAACTAGATATTCCTGGTGATTTTCAAACACACAGTAAGCCTAATTTGTCATTAAACTGCTGATGACTGAGAACAATGACAAGAAGATGTACTGAGTTATATTCAAAAGGCAGGAAGGAAAAAGGAAGAACAGCTGCACATCTTGACACTGCTGGAAAGTGTGTTACTCAGCAGATTCCAAGGAAAATTCAAAAGCAGAATCAAGAAGCTAGGTCCACTTAAGCAAACAAGCTTTTTTTCCTGCAAAAGAAAAACAGAAAAAAAAATTGCATGACTCACGATCCAGCACTGCCAGGGAGTCTCTTGTGCTGAACACCGCGACTGCCCTCAACAAAGGCACTGGGAGGCTTGTGGTAGACAGAGGCCAGAGTACCAATGTGGCAGATGAGCTCCTCCAGCAGTGTGGGCTCAATCAGATCCGTCTCCTCAGAGATCAGGGGCTTCTCCGCCAGAACCACCTCCTTAGCAGCCACAGGGTCTGTGGAGAGCAGACGCCAGTAGATGTAGCCGCGGTCCCTGAGGTCTGGGTTATCAGAGTCCTGCAGAAAGAGATGGAGGCACAAAGAGGAAGGATTATTATTCATGGAGCTTGTTTAATAAATACTTAATGTTAGACTCTTTTCTGTCTTGGCCCCAATATGAGAAACTGAGCAGTGATTCAAAGATATAAAAACCTGAGTCAGCCTTGGTAGTGCAAGGATCCTGTACGTTTTAATACTGCAGAAAAAGTAGGAAGTTTTCAAGGTTTCAACAATCAAATAAGCTTAAAAAAACAACAAATTTTATGTATGCAGACACATTTTTAAAAATGCACTGCCTAGTGTGTTGTTGCACATACAGAATTACAAGTTTATTGTTGTAGAAAAATGCTAATATGACACAGTACACTAGCCCTGTAATAAATTCCATCTTTGTGAAGCTTATAATATAACATATACATATTTTTGTTGGCATTGGGTCAGCAAGATGTTGACTGACTCTATATGCTGACTCTATAGTTGTTATTGAAACCATAGCTGTCTGTGTTGTTGTATTACACTGCAGCATAATGAGGTGCTTCTCATGTTCTGTCATCTTCATGGACATAAATGATGGAGGACAAAAGAAAGACGCACAAACTCATTCTTTCTATGATGATAATATTTCTCCTCTGAAATAAATATAAAAGATAAATGAACAGTTTTATTTAAACACACGAACAATGTGCAGAGATATATAAATCAGCTCGCTACCTAAAACCATTAAAACACAATTAGTGTAACAGCAGAGTAAGCTCAAACCTCTGCAGTCATTACTGAGGAAAGTGCAAGGCTCAGATCCATACTGCCATTACAATTCTCCAGTGTCCCTAGAATGATTAAGTAATTTAGGACTCCTTGGAAAAGATACAAAAATAAAAGCCATGTCTGATGAGAGCAAATTACACAAACTAGAGGAGGAAGACATGGACAAACAGTTCAGTGTAGTAGAAAGTAGCTGAGGTTTGTCAAATATCTGTGGACAGAGATGATGGCAGGAACATAAAATGTATGTGTTGTTTTTTTCCCCCTCACCTGTGTGGCTAGGCTTAACACCTGCTGCACCAGCTCCTGGGTCTCGGTAGGCTTTTTCAGGAACAACTTGACAATTGCCGTCAGTAACTGCAGCTGCACCTGGAGGACACAGTGAACACATACAGTGCGTTACAGCTGCTCACACACTACTTGGAAATGTAGCTAGTGTAATTACAAGTTGGTCTAAAACTGTAATGCAGTGGCAAGGTGTATCTTAACAATGATCTTTTAACAATGACCTGTATGGAACCACACTAAACACATAAATAAACACAGTTAAACTCCTTGTACTTCTCAGGGCTCAGGTTTCCCGTGGATGCCACACCCTGCTAAATATTCCAACTACTAGTTTAATCTGCAGTTACCAAACAACAGCACAAAAGGGAACATTTTATCCATAAAGCATTTTTTACCTACCCACAAAACCACTTAATATAATCAGAAAAGCCTCGCTAAGCAATAATATGGCAATCGATCTATTACTAGGGGGAGCTGTCTAAGCAGGTAAAGCCTGGTGTAATCCCACAACAAACTGTGGCAGAACACTCTTCAGAGCGAAGGCTGGCTTCTCTACAAAATGCGTGTCTGCACCAGACATAAAAAGTGTTCCCATTATTGTAGTGTCTTCCCATTAAACACGGTAAGTCGTTTAGCCATGTAGGATTCTTTCATTTCTCTCATGGTTACCACACATTTTGTCAGTTAAATAAGACCAGTTCTCTGTAGTACTTCTGCATTTGCATATGGCATGTTACCTCCATTTTTAGTGCTTGGCAGCTGCTAACCAATAGCTTTAATTATTTCCAACTACAGAAACCAAAGTGTGCAACTTAGTGCCAGCACTAACAAGTAATTGGTGCCACTACCATTAAAAATGGGCTTCATATTTTTTAAATAACAACCTCCTTGCACTCTCTTAAACACACCTGAGTGCTTTCATCATGGAAACCCTCCAAAAAGCTCTCCAGCAGCTCATCGGCGTTGTCAATGCGCTCAGCATACTCTCCCACAATCCAGATCATGGCGGCACGTGCCTCCGGCTCATCCAGGGAGTCCAGGTTTTCACACAGAGTGGCAATCACACTCTCATACCTGGAAACAGTCACACAATATTACATTCACTCAAATGTTGCAAATGTAAATGAAAACACTCATACATCAAAGTAGCACAATAGAAGTAAAACTGCATTATTCTATTCATGGGACAGAGAAAAACAAAACAACAAGCTGACAGACAAACAGCCACCACATCACCTTATAAAACATGGCAGCAAACAACTACCTACTGTCACACCCAGCAGACACAGAGCAACATTAGCAATATTTTGGCATTGTGTGTTCTGGCAACCTGATTAATTCAAATCCAATATTCACCGTCCTTTTAGCTCAGGGTTGGACTTTGGGTCTTTCGCTTGCTAGATGCTCAATCAGCCAATGTTTTCAGCAGTTGATGAATTCCTGCGATTGAGGTATTTCTGATTTGCATAAAAAGCTTGATAATAACCAATACCATTTGCATAATGCTTTTATTACAAGATATGGCAAGGCTGAAAGATTTAGTTGATTTCTAATTAATAGAAAACTGAGTGGGTAGTGACTCATACAGCTAAAAGGCTTGAGCCATGCTGAGCTGGAAGCTTTGCAAAGCTGCTCCCTTGGAGACTCACGACTCCACGGTGATGCTTTGCTGCTATGTGGGAGAGGTTTCTGTCTGGCACATGAACCCACTCTGCTGGATTCACAGCAGAAGTCACACTCCTGCCGAATCTGACCTTTGACCAGGTGCAACCGAGGCAGGGTGTTAAATGCTGTCCACTACAAACACTCTCTGTGTTACTTAGGACTATTTTCTTGTCTGAAAGCTCTTTTGCATACCGTTTGGGATGAATGCCAATCTGAAAACCCTTTTTGTCTGTGTAATGAGCTTTCACTCTGCCAATTTAAAGACCAAGAGAAAATAATCTGCGGGTCAGTGAAGTGGAACAGTCCGGGTGTCTGCTTATGCATAACAGTATGTGTGAATAAATACTATAGACACACATAGTGCAAAGCATTTAATAGGTCATACAACGTGATACATCTAAATACTGACTGTCTCAATTTGAATGGCCAGCCTATAAATTGTGTGCCTAGTCAAACTTTGATAAAGGTGTAAGGTGGTCTATGAGAAATGTTTGCCCCTTATGTATTTGGCTGAAGATACTAAACAGCAGCCTCACAGCAAAATCTGCTTCCACAAGTGCCCAGTTATAATGAATGTATCATACAAAAGTTAAAGCACATACTCATCATTATGTATTCCTCAGCTCTTAAGGGCTGAATCTGGATAATGAAGCAACAAAGAATGAGCAAATGTCCACACTGATGCTGAAGAGGGCACCTACTTGTTGGGGTACTTGCGGAAGATGTCCTTGATGACCACAATGGCCTCCTGCACCACATAGTTGACCTTGGTTTGGATGAGGTCTAGCAGTGTGCTGACACAGCGCTCCGCTGATTGCTAATGAATGGAGAGAAGAAAATCTGTCATGATAGGCATGATAGAAAAACAGTATAGACATGCATAGAAAATGTGCACAATTAATATGTATAAAAGATATATGCCACAATATGGAACTAGTTTCAACTGTGGGTCATCAGGAAATAAAAATGATTAAGGAAACTCCACTTATATGTAAATTACTAGAAATAACAAAGCTACCTCGTATTCATTATGAAAACACTACAACTGTGTTTGACTGGTGGCCTTTTATCATTTACAGTGTTGTGATCTGATTGAGTTCAAGTAAATATGAACTAATGCTTTATTGTTGAACTACATAGATGACGTAAGAATTTGACCAACAAAGCATCAGGCGACAGCATGACATCATCTCCACCCACCTCTACTTTGATGGCACAGCGGCCAATGGCTCTGACCGCTTTACGGACAAAGTCCACATCCACCTCAGTGGCGTACTCCTTCAGCTCAGCCAGGACCTACAGCAAGTCAGACGAGCATATAGTGTCACTCAGATGATCTTGAGAACAGTATCTAGATACAAGATAATGTGTTACAACTTCTCCAACACAATAGTGTATTATATGTGTGGGTGTGTTACCTGGGCGATGTTGGCTTGAGATGCAAGGCGAATCATGATGTCCAGCTTCTCCAGTTTGACATAGATCGGGTCGTTGTACTTTACAAAGAAAACCTTCATCTCGTGTTTCAGGATCTCTGGGCTAAAAAGGGACATCAACATTTCTTGTTATTTGCTGCATTAATTTGGACTGTAACCGTGCTACAGTAAATGCAGCTTTTATTAGGGCCTGCTATTCTCAAAGTATAAAAAAAATAGTAAAGACTCCTCCCCAGGTCATGTTCCCACATTTACCGTCTCTGTACGATGAGGTTGATGTTTCTAAGGGCCACATATTGCAACTCGGGCTCAGCAGAGAGGAGAGTGACCAGTGGAGGGGCGAGCTTCTTCAGCAGGGTGCCATAGTAGTCCAAGTCTTTGGGCAGCATCTCCATGAACTTCATTAAGACTTTCACTGCTGACAGCACCACTGCAGAGTTGGCATGGGAGAGCCGTGGGGTCACACGCTCACAGATGCTAGTAGATGTTGATGATATTGGGAGAGAAAATTACACAGGGTTTATTGGGAGTATTTGCTGACTGACATGTGGTGTTAATGAAGGCAGCGTTTTCTCTTACCTTTGGGACTCGCGGTCATCTCGAGGTGTGTAATTGGCCAGGCAGTCCAGAATGAATATCTGTCCCCACTCTGTACACTCATTTAAAGCTGTCAGCAATTTGTTGATGGTCTGAGGGTTCAGGTCCAGTAGATTACTGTTGGGGTGAGACTCTGCTATCTCAGACAGAGCTGCCACTGCGTTTGCTACAACCTAAAGATGAAGACAAGAGTTCAGATAAATACTGACAGAAAAATAGTAGCCAACAGGCATTAGATAGAAAAGAGAGGTCGTTGTACTAACACAATTCTGGCTACATGCTGACATTTGTATGCCAGCACAGGGCTTATCGGTTAAAGGCAGAGTAAGACATCTGGCGGGCTCCATAGCCAGCTAGTAAGCTGCCAGAAAGAGTCATACCATGGGGTTGGAGTCAGAGATGAGGTCTTTAAGGGTGTCCAGGAAGCCTTGGTCCTCCACCAACTGGGCGTTGATATCATGAAGTTTTGCTACACACACAGCAGCCGTCTTCCTCACATATGGGTCTTCGTCCTTCAGACATTTCCTCAGTGGCTCACAGAGGTACTCAGTGATCTTGTCCACACGGATGCAGCCCATTGTACGAACAGCAAGGGCCCGGATTAGAGGGTTAGGGTCTTCACAGTCCTAGATGGTTTAGAGAGGTCATTCATTTTGTCACATGCTATTGTAGTATGATAAAAAAAATCTTCAAAGAACACTAATGGCTGTATTTAATTGATACCTTGAGATTTGGTAAATATCTCACTGAAGTCAGAGGGATTCAAAGGGAAATAATGCCAAGTCAGGTTACACAGCTGTACAGACAAGTGTTGCCCAACACAGCATGCATAAGTAGATTCAAATTAGCACGAGAATATTTATCCTCCCAATCATACAGTGCAATGCAAAAATGTCTATACCCCTGTTTATAACATGAGCAATTTCTGAAACTTCCTTTTCCTTTTTAATACTTTCTAAAATCATTCTGGCACAATAAGTTGAAAAACTCAAGGACTGCACACACCTTTTGTTAAGCTCTAATTGCACTTGAATGATAAATTATGAATAGATAATTTAATATATTTATGGCAGATTGAGCTTTACCTTTACAAAGGTGTTAACAGCCATGATAGCCATGTCTGGTTGACTCTTGGCATAGTTCATCAGGTAGAGGTAGACCAGCTTCTTCAGCTCCAGGTTGTCAGTCTGCATGCAGTTCACAACATCTGGGAACAGAGCGCTGAAGGAGGGACAAGGTGTTATGTGCCTGCTGTCTCAAAATGGAAGGTGATGTGTTACAGTACTTGTTTCTGACATTATGTCCCCTGGCTCACCTGACATCCTTGCCAACTGTCATAGATGCAATGACCTTCTTCACAGCCTCCTTCTTCTTCTCCTTCTTATCACTGTTTAGCTCTGCCTTGAGCTCAAAGATCTCCCCTGAACACACAAGAGACAAAAGGGAATCACACATCATGTAGTCCATTTGTGATGTAGGCCGTGGAAAAGAGGACTGTGAAGCATTGGCCTCTTTTCACAAATCACAATGTGCAAACTGAAAAGCGGATACACTGGCATACAATGTACAGTGTTCCCTTATCTAACCCCTCATAAACTACAGCATGGGGACATTGACAGCCGCAGCTATTTCTGATACTGGTGGGTGGTATTGGTTGTCAGGGGGCACATGCCACAAGCAGCCATCTTGATTAGAGAGCATGAGTGATTTAAAAAAAAAATAAAAAATCTAAAACAAAAACGTGTCCATATCTTGATGTTTTTATTTAGCAATGAGTTAGCACATAACTGATTTTGGTGACTAAGGAGAAATTTCCAATAGCTGCTGCACGCTATAAGCCTTCCAGAGGTCCAGTGACAGAAAGCTTTTATCATAAAGCTGCAGCAGGACGTCTTCTTCTGGCATTATTAGTAGCTGAACAGCAGCAGACTTACAGCTCCGATAACATGGCAAATGGGGGTGCGCAAGTCAGATTACACGACTGTTGATGAGTGGGGCTGGGCCATTATTCACTATGATCTTTAATCAACTTTCAAAAACAAAACTTTGTATTGGGGTTCTTGTTTTTTTTGTGGAAGTGGAACACAGCTCAATGCACTAAATATCAATTTGTTAACAGTATCGTATTGTGATATATATCAATAAAAAAAAATATTCTTATTAATACCATAAACTGATTTCAACCACAATGCCGAGCCAAACTTGTGGGTATTGTTGGACAGGTGGTAAAGATAAGTGAGCGTGTCACCTGCTGATCTCTATGGTTATGAGATGCCAATCATTTTCCGAGCATTGTGACTAAAACGTACAATGATATGTATACCTAGGTTTATTAAACTGTTATTAAACTTTATCCTGAATGTGTTAAACTGTGAGTGTAGGTATTGAGTAAAGCATCATGTCATCATGTGTGTCTCTCATGAAGGACGACAAAGAAGTTGTTTTTTTTGTTGCTTTGCACAAAACTGAAATAGACTCAACTTTATGCATTTTACTTTTCAGTGCAGTGTCACTATAAAAACACACACTGTCAACTTTGGGCTTAACTTTGAGTCTACCTACTTAGAGTTTCCCACGCATTACCAACCGCTAATCACTGCCAATCTCCTTCAAGATGTTAGCAACAGACTGCACACACCAACATCGGGCAGATGCACAGAAAAAAAAAAACAGATACCGAAAGAAGCATGCTCTTATGTCTCGAGCAATCTTAACAAACATAAGGAGTCTATACACTCATAAGCATCTATTTGCATCTTCCAAGCCTGGTGTGTGGGCACATGCACAGCTCTGGGTTGTGTGAGAAGGCACAGCAGCTCAATATGTTTCATCTGATTTACAATAACCAGAACTGTTCAGTTCTTGGCAACAATGTCGACTCGACGCAGGGTGATAACATCTTAGGTTCAATTTCTTTCAAGGTCAAGCTAGGTCAATAAGGTTTTGGTAATGTGTAAATACATGAAACAACTCAAACTTTAACATAATATGCATTCATGTCTCGAGGACCTCTAAAATCTTAATTGAGTAAGCATCTTTGGCTTCATAGAGTGAATGATAATGAACGTGCCTTGCATCATGCTTCTGTGAATATATCCAATTTAATTTTTCTGCAACCAAGCTGAACAGCTTTGAATTAATTGGACTACATTAACAACCTAAAAAACAAGTTCAGGTCTCCCTTTGCAGAGATAATAATTATGCACCACACAGTTTACCATCAATAAAGCACCTGCTTAAAAACAATGCATGGATGCAATCTTATGAATTAATAAAGAGTAAGCTATCAGACCTTTCTTGGTAGTGGTGAAGTACTTGGAGTCCGTCATCTTGGATCCAAATTGTCGATTCTCCTGCAAAAGGGTGAGAAAGATGATTGTGAAATATTTTCCTGAGTGGAAACTCTGAGCATCATGAGAGCAACAGGAAATACTAGAAGTGCAAGCACAGGGAAATAAAGGGAATTCCTGTCTTCTCCTGAACAAATGGCAGTGATCTATTGCAAAAGAAAACAATGGTTTTTGCTAAGAAAACAGACACTAATATCTCCTCTTTAAACATGAATCTTCTTGGTCAGCATGTATGTGGCCAACAATATCGCTTTTACTCAGTCAACTTCAAATGTTTTCTGCAGCATGTAACTACATGTATTTCCTGTAGCTGATTTCCACTCTTGACCCAGCACCTCTTGGTGAAAGATCTTCTACCATTTACACAACAATACTTCCTGCTATAAAATTTGAGCAATGGTGTTCAAGTTAAAGGGCATGCTGCTCAATTTAGCCCAAAAGAAAGGAACAGAAATTCAGATTAAGAAGTGAAACATTCTCCTGCTATAGGGAAAATAAAACCGAGATTTACTCAAAAACCTGACATTATGTTTCTTATGAACTGTAGTGTACTTTAAAGAAACATATGGCTTTTTAATGACAACACACCGATAGTGCTGAGAATTGTTTTTTTTACTGGGGGGTCATCATATCATGATTACGATACTTCATTACCATAATACAAATATTGACGTAGTCACTGGCAGTTGCCTATACTTAATGAAACAGACAATTATTATGGATAATAATGTCATTGGCCTTTCAATAATTCGACTGACTTCCCATTCAATTAGATAGTATTGTAAATAGCCCTTTGACAGATGAGAACTTTCCTTGATCATAACCTATACCTCAATATATCGCGAACAGTGTGTTAATAATAATGAACACTGCCTTTATCAGTCGGGATATAACATTAATACTGCTATTAGCTATATTTTAAATACCGTTTAATTTAATGAAACTTGATGCTAGCAGAGTTATCTGATACCAAGTCTAAATAATGGCAGAGGCCCATCAGTTATTAACGTTAACGTGCTATTAGTAACAATGAACCGAGTCGACAAAAATAACAGTTTCATTAATCGAAACATGTCAGTTTCATTCATCATTAAGCTTCTGGTAGCTGTCAACATCAGACACAGCTACAAGTTGAACAAATACGATGCGTTAACACAACCGACGATGTAGCTAGCAAGACGATTTATAGCTGATTACAGTACGTTTGTACGATAATTCACGCTGCTACCATGTCATACTGACACTGAACTAATAGTGTGTTCTTAACAGTTTCCACGCTAACAATATTAGTACTTCCCACTAGCCGGAATAGGAATAGCTTAGCTAAAAAGTAGAGGAAAGGTTCGCTAGATGGCTAGCATCAGGCTACCGTGACGTTAACGTTAGCATAACTGGCTCGAGTGTGTACACTTGAGCTGGCAGAAAACTAAAATATGTGACGGTAACGTCAAGTTGGTTAAATTAGTGCAGACAGTTCTGCCATTAACGATCGATCAATTACTCACGCATAACTGATTCGCCCATTCCTGCATGTTTGCAGCAGTTCGCTGAATGAAACTGGTGCTAAAGGCTAGCTGTCTGGTGCAGTGTGCCTGTCAGTGTCAGCTAGCGCCTGGCCACTTTTCTAGCTTGCACAGCTGAGACATGACCTTCTAAGTACAGGCTTAAGGAAGCCTTTGCCGGGATAGTTAAGCTCTTAATCTATCGGCCTGGTTTAAACCTTACCCAACGAATTAGCGTACCTTTTGGAGTTAAAATTAGACTCGCCACACAATGAATTTGGAGAGAAAATCTCCACAAACACCTTACCGTGACAGGCGTAGTAGGGACTGTGTTGGCCTTCGTCCCCTCCCACTTGATTTACTTCCGTCTTTCCACAAAATAACGTTTGCGAACAGACAAGCAACGTCAGCTTTCATTCAAAGAGGCTGGCTCATAATTATGGGAGCTAAAGCGGCTCAACTTTCAACAATATGTTCTTTTCAGCACTTTCCAGAAATGGTTGACTATTTCTTAAGCATAGCACTTGGATGCAGTAGGCTGCATAACAGATCTACTCACCTTTAAAAGTTGACAACATAAAGATAGTTTACAAAATATTAAATGTAATTTACAGAATAATTTGAATATAAAAGTATCAGTAAAAGTTGTCCAATACAGTTACAGAAAGCACAAATTAATCAGGTTGTGTAAATACATGGTAATATATTTAGATGCCAGTTTATTTGGTAATGCAGTCAGACACCCTGCAAGTGAATTGCTATTCTGAGAGGTGTTTCTAATATTTTGTCCATGCCTTGTATATGAATTTACATTGTGTTAAAATTAGAGGTGTTTCTTATATTTTGTCCAGGGTGGAATACATATTAGAAACACCTCTGAGTATGAGACAATACTCCACAGCACCACAAAGTACAGCCTCTAAAATGACCATAAAGTTAAATCAAGATTACATTTTTCAACAATAATTGAACACTATGACCTTCAAGAAGGAAGGATTTATCGTATGACTGTTGTATTAGACTCCATTCGTTTTAGCTAGGTTATTTTACCAAATAAACTGGCTAAGTGTAGGTCAAATTGCAAAAATTGCATTGTCTTCCCAACACATGGGCAGATGACCATTTCTCAAGAGAAACAACACCAGTATTTCCGCTCTGCATATGCTCAAAGACAGGGCAGAGTATATCACATTCAGTTTTGTTGTATTTTTTAACTTCAAACAGCAAAATCTGCACAAAGAGATCATCAGATATCAATCAACTGGCTGAATGGGATGATTACACACACAGTGTCTTACATCTTAAGCAAGACATTTTGTGTCAACTACAAAAAGTCAGTAAATCACATTGTGAATGAAGAATGTCATTATCCATGTTCTCCAACAGGCACTGCTGAACAAAACACCCCCAAATCCAAACCCAATCTGTTCTGCACACTGCTGTACTGCTATTTGAAAAACTGATCAGAGATCATTCACAAACCTCAGAGGAAAATATTTATTACAAGAACAACTTGACAGCATTTTCAACTTCAAAAAACAGTGAAATGTTGCAGTATTGCTATGTCATACATACAAATTCCACAATGTCAAGCAATCTGAACATTTAACTTAAGTTTTAGTGAAAACAACATTAGCAAACATGAAATTGTCTGATCATGAACATTCAGATTTCGCTGATTAGGGATAGAGAGAAGGAGAGAGAGTTTCATGAAATTTGCAAAGTTGTGCGGGACAAAGAGCAGATTATTAACGACAATCACTCTTTTTGTGATTGATAACCAAATGTAATGGCATGTATATATGAAGTCACAGTTCACATAACTGGTAGATTTTAAACGCCGGTTGCTCACAATGGAAATGTCTTCAAATAAGCCAAAACAAATTTAAATTTAAAACAATTAGAATACATGTAAAAATCTGTTTATACAGGAGAAACTGATAACCGACTACATATTGGATCAATGTAGCTCTAACAATACTGATACACCATAAATTATTTGTAGCAATGAGGAGTCAGTATTAAATCAAATTACTTTATCTCTGAATATTGCAAAACAGCCCAAATATGTTTAGTTTGTCTGTAGGGTCAACATATCTAACGGATTATGTCTCTTTACAGTGTACTGTTGAGGAAACTGAATCATCTTCTACATGTTCCCTAAAAACTTACAGCTCACTTAACAGTACCTGGGACACAGATGTCACTTGGGCCCAATGAGACTTAATTTCATAAATAAATAAATTAGACCAACATCCCTCCCCTCTTCACTCCAATTCTGTACATATTCTCATACAGTATGTACACAAAAATATGCACACTCTTTTTTTTTTTCTCTAGCCTATTCACTGTGTCAGTGTCCGGCAAAAAGATGTTATCCACAAATGCTGGGTCTTTCTTTTTTGCTGACATTGCCTCCACAGTCTCTCTGGGAGAGATGTATTGAAACAATCATAAACACGTCGAAAACAAATGTCCATCAACTTCTCTTAATTGACACCAGGATGTTTTTGGAGCTTTCTGCAGGGCACTGACACTACAATTCCCACTTTCAAATACATTTTACAAAGTCCACACCTGTTAAATACCAAAAACAGAAGTACTATAGCTGGGGTCTGGCCTCTCATACTCTTGACAACTGTGCAAGAGCCTCACAAGAGAACCCTAATATCCAGTTACAGTATCTATTATTCATGGAGACACTCAAGTCAAAATCATTCTTCATCCATCAAACTTCACCTCATAATACCTTTATTATTGGCTCTAATCAGCACCAGAACACGTCATTCAAAAAGTATGGAAGAAAGGGTACTGTGTCTGGAAAACAGTATCTCCCTTTACTGTGAATAAAACATGTCTTTCTTTAGCCACTAGGTGTCACCATAGATTGTGCCATGTCTTTGAAATCCATCTGCAAAGTAGGTTATCTGTTTCAAAACAACTAATAGGATTCAGAGGCAATAAATTATATATCTTCATCATGAGTTGCACACCTACATCAAGTATAATTTAATTAAATATAATTAAAATTGGCAATGTTCCTCACTTTTTTCCACATTCAGACTCAAACTCTCCAATTTCTATTATCATCAACAGTTAATGATGGCAATGTAGTGTTACCAAATAGATCTTAGTGATGTTGAGCGAAAACATTCAAAAACTAATCTGCGAATAAATCTTAAGGCAAAGGGAATTGTCAAGGCATTTCCAACACCAATATTGCATAGCTAAGGCAGCACAGAACTGATTACAGTGAATATGTACATTAAACTGTATAGTCAATGCCTCTTTATATACAAAATACCCACATCTATTAGTGAGCACATCAACATGTATTTACACATTCATCCCCCAAAGCGTTTGACTTTTGTATATATGTAGCATTGTATATTCCAGAGTACAGTTTGGTCAGAAGAAGAGCTCTCAACATTTCTGTTCAGTGACAATGACACAAAGTAATACAACCTTCACTGCTCCTCATATTTTTACACTTAATCCACTTAAAAGTTGAAATATAGTTAAAATGATTTACTGCATTAAACATAATCTTGAAAACCTGTAACACATTAAGCATTTAAAAACAAATGTTATCTATCTCGACTACATCAATTGTTGTGTAAAGGTGACATCAGACATTAATAACAGCAGACAACTGTACAGAGATTGGTAGTGCATGTAGTGTTCCTAAAGTCAAAGGAATGATGGGGGTACCTTTGTTACCTATTAGTATATTGTGAATATGAGTATAATGAGACATATATGAAGACAACTAATGTGGAGAGACTGAATATCACAGTCATACCAGTATTTTGACTATCAAGGCAAGCAGAGACGCTGTGGCAAACCACAAGAGGGAGCCAATCCATCTGACTAAAGGTTTAGTGTTTACGCTGTTTCTGGAGTTGCAGCTTTAAATCCCTGGCACTTTACCATGCCCCTCAGTGGGGCATATGGCATCACATATGCTCTCTCTCTATCTCTCTGTATCAACCATGAGAATTTCACAAGTGTCCTGCAAAACAAAAAACACCTTATGATTGGCAAAAGCATCCCCATGCACACATTAGAATTACAGTAAAAGTAATATTAAAGACCATTCCTTTGGTAATAAATAATTTGGCTTGAGTGCAAAGTAAAAGCAACGCGAACCCCCTGCAGTTATTCAGGGGAGAAACTAAGTGAAAAAGGAGTGTTAGACATGCAATGAAAACAGTCTATAGCCCAGTCTTTTCTCTTTTTTTTACACAGTAGTCAAAGTTCATGACAACAACCCCCTGTGCCATTTGTGCTACATCCAAGCTTCAGTGTCCAGGCTCCCTGACTGTCCAGGGTAGGAGCAATCTTTGTTGCCCATGGCTGGGGAACGTGGTTGAGGATGGATCATGTCTGCGAAGGCCTGGTGCAGGCTCTTGCATGTGGCTGGACGACCAGTAGAATGCGAGCTCTGAGGAGACAGCGGTGGGGTGTGGCATGGGGAAAGCGTGTCGTGAGCCTGTAGATCTCTGTAGCTGACTGGTGTGGGGATACGTGAGGGGCCGTTTTCTGGTCTGTTGTCAGTGCGAGGCCTGATCCTGCCTCTCAGTTTGTGCTTTGAGATAGGGCCTACCCTGTCTGACTTCTTTTGCCCTCTCTTAGTCTGCAGCACTTCTCCATCTGTGTCCCCATTGGCCAGGGGTGAAGATGGTGGGGGGGATTCAGAGCGGGATTCACTCAGGCTGAAGCACATGGAAGAGTTTTCACTAGAGGAATCCTGAAAGGAGCAGTCCTCAGAGGGGGGAAGGGGTACAGGTGATGGACAAGCCTCTGGGGGCGGGAGGTCATCACTGCCGTCACCATTTTCTAAGTCATAAGGTAAATTGGGCTGGTGATTCTCCAGAGGAACATCTCCTTCAGGCCCTGTGCCCCAACCAAGCTGACCCTGCTGACCTGTCAGCCCTCCTGTGGGAGGAAAACCACCGTGGTCTCCATTCATATTCCTACAGTTGAAAGCCGGTTGTGGCGGGACCTGATTCATCAATCTGTCTGACTCTGTCTCTCCAAGACTAGGCAGGGAAGATGGAAGTTCCTTCTCCTCTATGGAGCTAGAGATGGCTGGGAGCTTCTTGAGACCACGCTCCCCCCAGTGCTCAGGCTGTCCTTGACCAAAGTTGTGTGGTCCTCCAAAATTGTGTCCATAAAGTAAATTTATGGGGTCCTCCAGTGGGAAGTGACGAGGATTAGTTCTCTTGGATTCCCTGAGGTCAGGCAGAGTTCCGATCTTTGTCCCTACATTCAGGGAGGAGGAGGAGGAGTTAGAAGAGGAATAGGCAGAGTCAGTGACATTAGGATCAGTGGGTGCTGGTACTGAATGTGTCACGGCTCCCTGCAGGGTCACTCCTCCTGGGGCTCTGCTAGAGACTCCTCTGGCCTGCTGTGTATTGGCCAGAAACTCAGCCTCAAAGCTGCGATACAGGTCCTGCTCCCTCTGGGGGTCTAGCATTGGCAGCATCTGGAAGCCAAGGCCCAGTCCTTCCTCCTCGGACTCCTGGTGCTCCAGGCCAGACCAGTTCCTATGGTGGCCTCGCCCAGCAGAGCGAGGGCCTTGTATCGTCCGAGGGGAGCGGCCAGCATGATGGTGACGGGGAGATGAGTGCGGTGAACGTCGACCTCCTGAGGTGACTGGTGGCAGTAGTCTGCCTTTTCCTATGGAGGGTGAGCGAGGGGCAGGAGGTCTGGGAGTAGTTATAGTCTTCTTGCTGGGGCCGCTGTTGTTGTTCTGGACCCCTTTAATAGGTGAGTTAGAGCACGAGGACGACTGCCTCTTGGTGAACCCACCACCTAATCTGGGAGAGGATGGGGGTACTTGTTTGGCCCTAAGGTCCTCTCGTCTGTCTGGGGGTGGGGGCTGAGGTTCTCTGTAGCAGGAAGCGGGTCCTGGGCTGGCATCACTTGACCGTGTACGGCTCTGTAACTTACTCTGGCTGTGGGAACGTGGAGCATGGAGCCTCCTCGGGCCCTCATTTCCGAGGGAGCGGCCCCTCTCTGTGCGGGATGTTCGTGATCCATCAGAGGATCCTTGTGGTGGGTTGGGTTTGAGTATTGGAGCGAGAGCACGTTCCCGAGACTGGCTGCGTGCACGGGGCAGGGAGGGACGCAGGGATGGGGTCTGATTTCCAGCTCCGGTCCTCTCAATCAAATGCTTCCCCTCCTTGCGATTGACAAGCAGGACTACCTCTTCACCAGAGCGCCGTGAGGCACCACCAAGAGAGTACCGTGCCCCTCCTCCTCCTCCTCCTCCTCCCTTGGAGGAGGCTGTAGAGGAGTCACTGTCTCCAGACAGACGTCTTGTCACTGGCAACTTTGTCTCCTTATTCCTTCAATGTAGGGAGGAAACAAAGAGTCATTTATGTGTATAATAATATCATATACTTGGTGTTGTAGATTTTCTAACCCAACACGTAGCACTGCCCATTCTCAACCAGACACCTCGCCACTGTCACGCACCAGTAGCATTAGGTTTAACTGTATAATCAGCTCCTGGAGTGAACTCACTTACAGGAAGAACAAACCTTGAGTACAGATCAATAGAATGTGTATTGTAAATTGGACATTTACAGACCCTGTAGAGGCTGTGTTATTTGTTTAATTATGATGATTACACCTGATATCTCATAATTTTATGTGTAGAAAAGAAAATAGAATTTGGCCTGTTTTTCAACTTATCGTGATAGAGCATATTGGGACAAGGTTTTTACAAATATTTCTGTGGTAACTAAAACATTTAAAGCATCAGAAAACACTGTATAAGTTGTTGTCTAGAGTCGATGCATTACAAGACCCATCAGTCAATTTAGGAATGACAGCATGCCCACAGGTTTTGCCTTTAATTAGTGTTTTATTCCACAGGACTTCTAAAGTTATCCTCAGAAATTAGATTTGTATATATTCAGGCATGGTAATTTACCTGCTTGGAGACCACCTGTTGACCTACTTCCCAAGTTAGCTGTGACCAGTTGTCTAGGGATAGTTGTCAGATTAGTCTTTATCTAGTCTGGCGCACTTGAAAGGGGATGCCCCACCCACACAGGGTTAATGCGAATGAGCTGTTGCCTTGACGTCTGGTCTGATCCATCGCTCAGCACAGAAATGAGCCACACATTGGCTAGAAGCCAAAGTAAACCAAAATTCAGCTCCAAATTGTGTTAAACAATGGCGCCTTCACACTCTGACATATAGGGACGGTATGTGATGAACGAAACCTTTTACCGGAGCATAAGCAGATCTTATTGTCTTTATATCCCTTTGAAAGAGCCACGTATAACGGCCTTAACATGCCACTACTCTGGCTCTGATGCCACCAGCCTGATCGCTACTCTATCACTGACATGCCACTTCAGAAGCATATCAAACTGATGTGTGGTTTCATCTGTCACTGGCTTCATACTAATTGAGACCATCTGTTTGCTATGGCAATAGACGAAAGGCTTGAGCAACAGTTTGCACAGAGTCACAGCCATCTTTAGGCAGTGGACGGTCTAATTAACTGAACTGAGAGTAGAGGAGGGAACATGTTTGGTGTCTACCTTGTGACCACTAGGAGGTGCTGTAGGGTGGCTGTGTGAGACAGATTTACCAGAGCAATGTCACCTGAGATTAGACAAATCTGCTCTGGTCTAATCTGTGGTTTCCTGGCATGTGTATTTGTTGTGTATATTCCCAATTCTTTGTGTATGTGTGTGTGTGTGTGTTTGTGTGCCTTTCTGTCTGCCTGCTCGTCTGTGGGCACAAAAGAGCAAGCAGCAAAATCTGAATGTGGCCTGCCAGGCTACTTGAGAGAGATTAATTTCTTATCATGGTAACACACTTATCCCAACACTTATCCGCACACTAGCATAGACACACACACTAACCTGAGAGGATTAAAGTGGCGGGGTTCTGAGCGGTCTCGTGGCGGCCGTGGGAGTAGAGTACGTGCTGCACCGGAGTCCAGCTCAGTGGAGCCAGAAGGGTTCTGAGAGCGGCCGGGCCGTGTGGAGGAGGAGGCGGCACATGGAGCGGAGGGGGGTTCCAAGGAGCGTCTGTCAGGAGGTTTGTAAGGTGCGATGCCATCATTTCGCCAGTGTGGACCTGGGCTTGTTGAGCGGGAGGAGTGGGCACTCGAAGACTTGCTATGGCCTCCCTGGCCTTGGCCGCTGGCTTTAGCCTGGTGGTAGCGGTGGGCTGAGGAGACAGAACAAGTGTTAAGAGTGACCTCTAACCAACATCGTCACACAGCCTGGATAAAAGTAATTTAGAGGTCCAGAAATATATTATAGCTAACCACGTCAATGTCATCAAGCTCTCAGAAAGCAGCAGCAGATAACATATTCTATGCTTCCCTGAGAGATGGACCTTTACTTGTGAAACTAGCCAACCAGAGAAATGCTGATGATCCCACCATTTAGGGAGACCATTTATAGAACACAAAAGGCCTATTTCTGTAATCACTTAATACTCTGTGATCTTCAACATGGTCTCTTGTGGTTAAAAATGTAACAGCAATTATGATTTCAGCTAGTGTCAGCTGTCCAGGCCAGACGCTCAGCCCTTGACATCACCCCTTCAGCAGCAGTTACGGGTAAGGATAAGGAGGGATGGTCTCACCCAGCACCATTATGGGCATGTATCACTGTGCTCTGTGCTGCCAATCAAAGTGAGCGTAAACACTGAAAGGTTAGGGCGGGTGTCCAGTTTATAAGCAAAAAAAAAGGCTTTGTGTTGAGATGAGATGCTACACAGATGTGTTGTGGGATCAGGTAACAGTACGGAGTCAGAGTGACTGCACATTTTCCATTGCAAACATCATTTTGCAGACCTAAATTTCCTGGCTGGAAGTAATCTTTGTCCGGTTTCAGTATGAAACAGGCAGATTGTTGCTGGGCGATATAACAAATCAGTCAACTACAAAAATAGAATTTAGAATTGCATAAATCATAGTTATATGTCCAGGCTGAACACATCAGATGCAAATGATTTGTGTATAATCTTAAATGTCTTGTGAGTTATGCAACACCGAGACACAACAATGAAGTGTGTAAGGGGCTGATGGTGAATAGGAAGTGACCTCACCAAAAGCAGCACAGCGACACGGGTCATGCTTGTCCAAATAGTGCTCTAATGTGTCCCAGCCCCCTCCAACACGCACCATCACATGAGTACGAAGGACCTGAGGGAGGAAGAGAGAAAACAAGGCTTCAATAGATTAACAGTAACAGTAAGTAACATACATTAATCCAATATCTATCTATCTATCTATCTATCTATCTATCTGTCTGTCTGTCTGTCTGTCTATCTAAAATGGCTAAACCTTCTGATATGCTGCACTACCACACACACACTGCATAAGTCAATAGATATGCAAATTCCACAAGTGGGGCAGCTTGCTGAAGGCTGGCCGGCCTTCAGTGTTACGTAACATCTAGATGCACCCCTGCCTGTGCCCCTGCCTCTCCCTCCCCCACGCCTCCTCTTTCTCCCACATCACCCCCAGCTGCTGCCATTATGAGGGCTGTTCATTGCCATGCCAACTCACAATTAAACAGAGTATGGTAGCATAATAAAGAGCCAAAGTGCTGTGAAAGACTCTCTCTTTTTTGGCCTCTCTCTCTCTCTCTCTCTCTCTCTCTCTCTCTCTCTCTCATGCCTCTCAGCTAGCTTCCCCGTGTTTTCAGAGGGTAGCAGGGTGAATTAGCATGGTAACAACTCTCCCCCATGCTGTCCTCTCCACTCCTCAGCTGAGATTTCAGTTATCGGGGAGAGGAGCAGAGAGGAGAGGGTGCCTGGACAGCCATAACAGAGGGGGGGTGGTGGATATGTCACTTCCTACTCTCCTCTGCTCTTTGAGGCACACACACAGCCACAAGATGAGACCAAAGAGCCTCACTCCCTCCAGGCAGAAGCTGACATCACTGAAGCAACACAATTTGACTGATGCGTGAGCCCCGTGGATGCGTCCCCCTGCCTTGGGTTGTGTAACAGGGTTTGCCAGCCACATGTTTTAAAGGTTGTACCTGTGTCTCAGAGGGCAGGCAAGGCAAAGCCATAACGGTACATCTGTGTGGGCTGGCACAGAGTTTATTTCCACCAAATCACACGAGGCACAGCGCCTCATTACCGGGTCCATGACCCAGAGAGGCCACAGACATGGCATGAGCACCAAAGTCTGACCCCACCTTCTCTCTCTAACACAATCCCTGCCAATCCAATACAAGTCTTTCCATCGGCCTGGCTCCCCTACTACATCAAATCCGTCAAAACAGCTGATCTGCTTATCTCTATCAGACCTGAGAATATAAACTGCTTACTCTCCACTGCTCTGGCCGTATGTCAGTAACAGGTTTACTGTTCGTCTGATGCTGCGTGACCATCATGCGCCAGCAGTGAAAAGCAAGACCGCAGGAGTATTATATCATGTTTTTATCACGTCACTGATATACATTTCTACAATGAAAACACCATAAAGGCCCGCTAATGGGACATCCACATACTGTAGAGTAGAGTGAGTATGAAGATGCAACAGGAACAGACCTTTTTCAACACAGCTGACATTGTTTGTATGAACTTTGTCTGAGCAGTGTACAGAACAGATCTGCTGTCACTTCTTACTCTCTCTGTGATCACCTATTTTAGTTTTTGCATTGTGTACAGTATACTATAATAAGAGATGTTGTTGTGACATATATAGACATGGCTTCATGCCTCTATTTAATGAATCTGTTATTGTTTTTTTAACTGTGGAGGAGGAGTAGCTGTCGTGATGGTAACAGCTACTGGGAATCCAAATAAACAAATATCTTTGTGTAACTGGAGTGGGAGAATTGCATGACTATAAACAGAATTGTCGGGGGTCTTAAAATGCTAATTATGCAGTACTGATTTCCAGACTGTCAGCTCATCAATTAACTTTCTTCATAGTCTTGTAGTCATCTGACAACTGAATGCGATCACAGAGACAGTAGAGAGACATATAAATATTAAACATCGCTGACAAAGATGACAAAAATGATATATGCTACATTATACAGGCGCCACAACCTACTTATTTTTGGGTGTAAACAGTTATTAAATGATCAAAATTACAGTATAAACACTTGCATGATTAAATCTTGGTTTTGTTGGATTGTATCAATCACTTTCCATATCCAACAAGCTCATTACGCATTTCATATTTTATACATGATGCTGCAGAACTACTGAGGCTGAATAGATGTTTTGGGACCATGTTCCACTTTAGATCTGTGGCTTAGTTGCCTAATTTCCCAACCACTGAAGGGGTATCACAGTCTTCACCAGCATAGAGAGACCCAATCCCTGTTTCTATGGCAACAGCGAACAGAGAGACTTCTTGTCATCATTGCGGGGGCGTGTTGAACCAATTCCTTCTTAAATCTTGCTGGTGAGTTTATAAAATTAAGCCCATGGTTCATTTCAGCTGTTTGTGCCCCACGACTGAAGGCATCTCCTCCCTCCTGGGAGCGACCTCCCCGGGGACAAAGACGCCTTATTAACTCCCCCCCTCTGTTCATATGTCGCTTTCTCCACTTCATCCCCTCGTGCAGCCCAAGATCCTTGTCAGAGCTTTGGCATCTGAATAGGGGTTTGTTGGCTTTCAAAGCCTTTGCCCGCTTCCTCCCCTCAGGAGAATAAGGGAAGTGTGTTGGCTGCACTTGTAGCTGCTCGGGCATATGCATAATCACTGTCATCCCCAGTGAAGAATCGGAAGAGGGCGGAGACGAAGTGGAGAAGGCTAATCTGACAGGTCAACGGCTCACACACATCACAAACAGGCACATTTAAATATGTCTGTCATGTTAAAATGGCTGTTACAGGTAAACATGAGCTTCCATAGATCAAAGACTTCACACTTCTTAGGGAGTGTAAGAAAATTATTAGGAGGGAGGAGAGGTCAGAAAAGGGGGAGGGTTGTGTATTTTTATTTTTTTCCGAAGGAAGGGAGGTCTGATGTTTTTTGGGAGAGCAGTAAAAGGTCTTTTATTTTTTTGTCACCCCAAATTTATACCTCAGCCTTCCCTTGCAGGATTAATTATTGTGTAATGTGTCATAAATGTGCATTTATGGCAGGATGGAAAATGCAGAGGAGAGCAATCCTGTCCATATTTGAGGACTTTATTCATCACAGACATCTACTTTAGTCTGCATCAAAACATGAAGTAAAATCAGGTAATTGTGTCATACAAAGTTGGCCAACAATATAAGTTTGGTCTTTTATATATAAATATTAATCTTTGTTAATATTGTTCAGCTCACTTTGAACGTAGAAAAGGCTTTTTCCCAGATGGGGGGGTGCCTAACATTTCATCACAAAGTGTATATCACATATCCCCGTCTGGACCAGGTGGTGCCGCTAACAGTGAAGAAATATTGACATTACTGACATTTAGGCCGATAATGTAAATGCAGACAACTTGGAATGCCATCCAAAGAGTCCATTAATCTGGCCGGGGTACAGTTTAGGTAAGTGAGACCAAATCGATCCCTGGTATCCACCAGCCTTCCTGCCCAGTCCTGTGAGGCCTGATGTGGGTTCAGCTCTTAAACTGAAACTGAGACAAACAGTCCAGCAGAAACAGGCCGCAGCCAAGATAAGGGCCAACTCAGGAAATGACCTAAAGCTCTAATTGTGTCTCAGTGGGACAAAGTAGAGTCCTGGGAGTGGGCCAGATGAAGGCAGTTTGTAAACACTCACACGAGAGAGAGAAATCACAATGTTGCTACAGATATTGTACAGTTCTCTGAGCTCTGATGCAGCCAAGCAGCTGAGTGATTTATCTGTTGCTACCTTGTTCTCCTTGAAACAACATATGATGCCATATGCCCACACCTTATGGTTCCATGCAGTTACTGCCGGCCTCACAGTCTTCTGTGCTATGTGCCAAAGTAGCTTATATATATATATATATATATTCAGCTGAACATGTAGTGTAAAAGTGACTGAAAGGATAATTCAGTTTTTTTACGACTTAGGTAGGTCTACTTTTTTCTAGTTTTGGCCGTCATTTCTATCGGTTATGATAATCTTAACTCACAAAAGTGATTGCTGAGATCTGGCAACATGGCTACAACGAAGTCTGAGGGAGCAAGAAATCAGACTGTTTAGTCAGACGAACCACTTAATCTGGTTAGGGTTAGGGTTAGAACACGAAATTGAGAACACCAGAAATGTTGGTAATAATCCCTCATAGGACTGGAATGCACAATAACGGTGTGTTTGTTTAAAACTTGTACGATAGTCGTCCTTCTCGCCCCGTCTGACTTCTTTGTTGTGATGCTGCCTTGTTCCCAGATCTCAGCAATTAACATGGTGAGCAGCATGTTATAATTACTGATATGAATGATGACCAAAACTACTAAAATAAGACCCAAGAATTATCCTTTCTTATCTTTCATAATTTACACCATGAGTAATGTTATGTAGTCTAATCACAGAAAGTTTTAGTTTTCCAAGTTGTATTACTAATATTGCAGACACTAATTCTAAAGTGTTTCAAAGACTGGAATTTAGTTAATGAAAGCGATTAAGTTTCGTGCTTGTGTTTGACATTTAAAGCAACCACGAGGGTGATCAAAACATCTTGAAATCAACATTTTCTCTGACAATATTATGCACAATTATTTCCCTGTCTACTGAACTGCGGCGTAATCTATAAAAAGTAGACACAAAGACATGTCTCATGGTCCACAGTGACAGACAGTTCTGTGTATGGTGGTGAGGGCCTACCCTTATGAAGATCAATGCACTGGAGTCTCCCACTTTGTACTTCCCCTCAGACACCTTGATCATGGGAAACTGAGCTGGACAGGAACACCGGCCCAGAATCTCACGCACCTGAGGAGAACAAAAGAGAGCAGTTTAACACCCACAGCAGAAAGACATGGCACACACACACATCCGAGAGGAACCAAACAGTGATCCTTTCCTGTTCTTCAGGTCAGTGCCCTCACATGACATCATGTTTAGTCACATATCTGTAACAAAGCGCTGGTCCTGAGCTACGATGTGTCAACAACACAACAACTCTGTTTTATGGTGTCAGGAATGAGCAGTCTTGGCTGCGTGATGATATGAGGGTGCTGAGTGTGGAGTGTGTGTGTGTGTGTGTGTGCGTCATCTTCCTGCCAACCTTTCTCTCCAAGCACCTACTGGGTGCCCCGCCCGTCTCTCTCACCACATTAAAAAGCCCTGCCTCATCTCATCTCTCCAGAACATTTTGGTCAAGTTAGTTCACCTCAAAGTGTCACAAAAGCACAAAAATACATATGTGGAACATGCTAATGAATACTCTCCCTCTCTCGGCTGATACGTGACAATGTCTCTGGCTGTGACATCATAAACTGAGGAGAGAGAGAGCTCGGAAACCAGACTGGTGGTGATGATGTCAGCAGGCCTGTGCTGCCAGCTGGGGTTTGAATCGAGAGAGTCAGAGCCGGTGCCCTTGCTGTGGTCGGGGGTGCTTATTAGGCAACCGGAGTCAGACACAACTGCAGGGTGGAGCGAGATCCGCCTGTGTTGCACAGGCCTGGGCGCTCTCGCAGGATTGGCCAACTTTGATGTTTTTCTTGGCGTCTCTCTCAGACAAAAGGCGTATGCGCACTTGTCGACCATGAGGGAGAGAAAGTAAAGCAGCAAAGTGGACGGAGAGGAAGAGAAGAAGAATAAGTGCTCCATAATTGTGCGTGCAGGGGCAGCCATTACAGAGGGGAGGAGTGTATTTTATTGATATTTGAGAGATTAAATGACGTGTTAGAGGAAAATTTCAGGTTGTGAGCTCCCACCCTTTGGTTGTTTACAGTACCTTTCATGCTGTACACAGGGCTGAAGGGATATGGCTTGCGTGTGGTGTGTGTGTGAGCAGGTTGACCTATAACATACATTATGGTGCATTCAGAAGATTAAGGAGGCACCCTGTTGTTTTCTTGAAACAGCACCCTTCTTTCTTCCCCATGCTAATTAAAGAGGGTGGTATCAGTGCTAAGCCTCAGTATCTCACCTGTCCCTCCCTCTCACCTGCTTCTGTTTTCCCTTCTTTTCTCTCTCATCTGCTTCTTCATTGTCCTTTATTTTTAGCCTGCGCACTATCTGACCCGACATATATTTGTCTTTGCTTTCTTTGTTTTGCTTATATTTCTACATCTGCTTGCTCTCTCTCTCTCTCTCTCCGCTCTGTCACTCCGTCTTTCGTTCAGTCGGTAGGTGGACGAGCCCTGTTTGGAAAAACCCCAGCCAGTGAGTTAATGGAAAGATTGCTATGGCAACAGACACACACATAGCCTTACCCTTCCCTTTTATTACAGTACAGTTTGCCTTCTTTTTCTTTTTTTTCATTCTTGCTATAGTAAAGCCTTTCTCTCGCACCAAAACCTCCCCCAGAGCCGTTCTGCTGAGGTCATAAGTTTTCCTCCAGAGGGAAGGTGAAGGACTCGCACACAGTGTGTCATATGAAACACTGACCAGGACACACAATCGAACCACGAAGTGTTTTAATAATAACCTAATCAATAGCAGCACTGACACTTAAAATATTTACTCTGTGGAGCCTTTGGCATGAAATGTGTGCACTTCCCATGTCTTTGCTTTGTCAACAATGGGTACACTCAGACACACTGAAACCAAAACACACACGCTATCACACACACTATCACGCACACACACCAGAGTGAGATAGAAGGGGAGGGGAGAGACAAGGTCACGCAGGAAACATGCGGAAGTGGAGCAGGAACACTGCGAGAAACTGAAGGATGAAATATGGATGAATGCTGGTCGCTAGAGACGCTTTCAACAAGAGCTGCAGACGTTTGAGAGGGAAAAGAGAGAAAAACGAACAGCGACTGTTGAACAATCCTCAGCCTGCCCCTATACTGGGAATCTGCTGTGTCTATCTTAAGATAGGAATGCAGAGATGTTTTGACATGAACAGAGAGAGAAACGATTTCATTATTAAGAGACGGCTGTGGCATCCCCTTTTGAATTGAGCAGCTGAGTTTGTCTCCCAGCAGTTTCATGTAAAGAACATGTACAGTACATATTCCTTTAATGATACTGCTGCTCAGATCGCGTCATATCTGCTGAGTGTGAGTCAACAACCTCTTCATTCCTTTCCTTCCTGACCTGCAAACATCAGAAGGGCCACTCAGGCAAGAGATAGGCTGAGACTGAGGGCTGAGCAAACCCTGGGGATGAAGAGAGGAAATGTGAGGGGGGAGATAAAGATGTTAAAGTTTTACTCCTCATTTTCTTTACTGATTTGAAATGTGGACTAACATGCTACACTATACGTACTGTATACCGTAGCTTTACATAATGGTATCATAACAAAGGAATGTATAAAGTTGCCAATATTGTTCTACTCTAAAATGTATATTTGCTGTTGTGCGATTTGAGTTTATTGGTTTTTATTATGTGAAAACACAAAATGCAGTTCTGGTTTTCAGACTGAGATCCATATTTCATAAAAGTACTCAAAGAAGCCACACATCCATTCAAACATATGTCAGTTCTCCTCATGAGTCAACAAACAACGTGCGACCACACAGTTTGCTCTACTGCAGTCATCAAACATAGGTGTGCTGGCCTGCTGTAACTAGCTCCTTTTATGATTGCTATGCGAAGGATAATTACTGCCAAACTCCAACATTAAAACATTAAAACAAGCTGAACATTACAACAACTCACTCCGCAGGAATTTATGGGAGGGTGTTTCCAGGATCTGACTTCTGTACCGCCTGTACATTGGGGGGTTTATGACAAAATACATAGTATTTTCAAGTAAGTAATAAGAATGGGTTAAAAGATTATATGATGCAGCACATCAGTACTTTCAAGACTCTTCTCTTAGTGTATCTTGTTGCCCTGAGGATCTCCTGTCATGACTAGAACCTTCACCATCAGATAAGCACAGAGAGACAAGAAAACTATGCCACTGGGGGCGCCTGCTTGGCAGCAGGGAGATTTTTTGAAACTTGAGGGATTATTGCTCCACCACCCAGTAAGCATTCCTAAAGCCTGTGAACGCACACTGAAAACAGCTACAGATCAGAGTCTATCCTCTATTAAACCACTGGCCTGACAGCCTGTATAAACTACTCCTCTGTGGACAACCATGCAACACCCCATAAACATGGAACAGCCTCCTTTGCACAAATTATCTCTTTAAACAACCTGGGGGCTGCAGGGAGGTGACAAATGGCCACATTAATGATAACTATATTGGAGCTGAAGCCTGAGGGGAGAAACTGGAGAGATTATGAAAACACATGTATTTAGAGACCGTTAGCATGCTGGTCCAACAGGCCAGACCAGCAGAGATGAGACGGAAAAACAGAGTTGGATAAACGCCTCAGGGTCAGGCATGTCAGTTAAAGCCAGTAACCTTCCACTGGGAGAATACTATAGTAAGTTATGATAGCATATTTCACAAACTGTTAAACAATTTCTTTAGCTGTTACAATAATAATAGCAGTATGCCTTTATATATTTTATAACCTGCGCTGTGTATTTGATCAGGCTGAAAAATGTAATCATACTTGCTCCAGGCCTCATCCACCGCTTCAAGGAGACCATTCTCTGAAAATCGATGTCTATCTTCTGGCCACATGACAAACTGCCCATTGGGAGCTGGTAGGGAGAATACAGCAATCTAATAGACATTAAGTGCTGCAAGGTGAATAACTCATTATTCATCTGCTTCAGGTGAGACAGCAGTGTAATCGCCCAGTGCAGGAAGATAAATATCAAGCCAGTGTCTAAGTCATTTGCCATTTGTTTGTTTTGATGAGGCTCAAGAACACTCAGCACTTCTCCTCGAGACAGCCGAGGTTAGAGGGATTGATGTCCTACTGAGGACTCCTTCTGACGGTCTCCACCTGAATCCAGCTTGAGGAGGCTGCAGACAAGTGCAGGAAATAACCTGACAACTCACACAGACAGAAACCTACTCAGATAAACACCCAATTAAAATGATAACCATGCAAACGACCAGGTGATAGCATCAAACGCTGCAATAAAGATATAAAGCGGGCAACATGCAAAGTGCAGAGTCAGCTGTTTCCTCCTGCACCCTGCGGCATGGAAAATATGGAGGAGGAGCGAGATCTGATCTGTACTGTTACTGTGCAGTAAGTCTAGAGGGTAAAAAGAAAACAACCTATAAAATACTAAACCCCTAAAAACACGAGTGCATGTGACACAGGAGGGAGAAACACTGAAGGATGCCACGCTCTCTCAGCAAAGCGTACGAGTGCGACTCAATGCAAAGCATGATGACCTACTTTTCTCTTTCACTCTGGCTCCCTCTCTACTGTAGCTCTCCCTCCCAGAGTAACATTCATTGCAGTCAGGTTTAACAGAGTGTACAGTAAAGTCACTCCAGGCACACTATCTGTTGTCTACTCCCCTTTTTTATTCCCTGAATGCACCAATTGGACCATAAGGTTAATGGAGCAGACTGTCCATACAGGCATAACACACGCACTTCCTCTCTTTATTGCCCTCCCCCCTTTGCTCTGCTGGTGTCTCCATCTAAAATCTTTGATTGAGATGTCAGCCTGTGATTACCTCGCTGTCAGCGGTGGCAGTCTATTCATATCTTCTCTTCAATGCCACCAACAAGACATACCGTTGTGCTCTTTGCTTTATCATCTCTAGCTGAGACAGGGGTGGGGGATGGGAATGGGGGCTCGTACATACATGAACTAAGCATGGGCTGAATGTTGAAGCCCGGGGTGAGAAGAGACATGAACCAGTTTATATGACTGAGCAAGAAGAAGGAAAGATGCACGATGAAGGAAGGCGACAAAGGCTGTGACGCTCCTATGGTCTGTTGATTAGAAGCTCAAATATTGTACTGTATAGATGCCTATGCATGCAGTAAACATGTGAACAATTAGAGTGTGCATTAAGGGGTCAGTAGGTGTAATTTACATTGTTACATGTATGTCTGTGTGTATCTCATATCTAAGCCCTGGGCCTGATTGCAAAATACACGAAAAGGTCATTGTTTGTCGTAGATGACCATGTTTCTTTACCTCAGGCTGCTTGCAGCATATAGGAAAATACAGATTCAATGGAAGTTGCTGTCATAATCCGTATGAAATGGAGAAAATCCCTTAATGCAAAGGATAGACTTTATGTGGATGTATAGCAATGTGAACCAGCTGCTTTCTGTATCGCAACTGAAAACAACAAAAAAACGTCTCCAGGAGGAGGAAAAGGGAACATTTATCACTGACTCAAACTATGGCGAAGGAAATGAGACGCCGGTCACTTCCTCAACTTCAGAGTGGAAAGCCGTCCCACAGTGAGATGAGTAATAACGTGCGTAGTGGCAGATCAGTGGGAGACACAGTGGTGGTGAGTATTTACACGGCGGCATGTGTATAAATACTCGTAAGCAAAGCAAACTGGATAGACAACAGATTAAACACCTATTGCATCCAGCAGGGAGTTGATGTGACGCATCATCTGTTTGCATTAAGAGTCACTAGTTTACCATGTCACTTCACTGTTACATGAGCCGAGTTTACTGAGGACAAATCGTAACTGACACTATTTGGCGACTATGGGCATTTTCCTGTGATTATTGAAAGGCCAGATGTCCTTAAAGGGAATTGTATTTAAAATGATCCTGCTGTTTGTATGCAGACCGTTACACACACTGTTAGAATAATGACCTGTAATCCTATTATCACCACACTTGTATTGTCTTGTTGAACTCAACAAGATTAGTTTGATCATCCAACTAGTACACAGCGTATAGAAGGATAAACAGATAAACAAATCTCATTGAGATGCTTTGAGCTGCATGAGAAACAAATGCCAAGCTGCTGAAAAACAGTACATCAGATTTTAAAGTTGATATGTGATTCAGAATTATTTTTATAGAAGAGCAATAAATAAATACGATCCTGTATACCAGTCTCATTCAGAGCCACTCCACTATAAATATAGGTATAAAATACTTTCTGCTTGAGATTTAATTGGATTAAGGCATCGTAGTGCCGCATACATGTGCTGACAACATCATGTATAATGATGACATCTGTGGACTCACATTAAGGTTTTTGTAAAGAAAATATGATAACTAAATGAAAGCTGAACAGTTGTAGCATCTCAGTTTGCACACACATCTGAGGCTGCTGTGCACATCTCTGTGGGAGCTCATGGCCTGGTAATTAATTGATGACATTTCATCAATAATGTTATTGGGAGGAGGCAGTTCATAAATAGGTTGATAAATGATTTTTTTTTATTTTAAAAAGCAGCTTGAGAAGTATATATATATATCTTAATATGTTTTTAACAGAGAAAATCAGTAAATAAAAATGAAAACAACAGTCATTAAAAAAAAGAGCCAAACCATCCTGTGAAATACGATCCATCCTGGATGATGCGGGAACGTCGCCTCTGCCTGGATGAACCGAGGGGAGCAGACACACAGTCTGCTGTCACAGCTGTGGACCAATGAGACTAAGCCCTTTAACTTTCTTCCTCTCCCTCCCTGTCAGACACTCATGCCTACGAGCAATGAGGTTTCCAGTAACAACGAGACACTAATCTCCTGTTAGGCCACTACATCAGGCAGGAACACAAAGAAAAAGTGCACAAGTATTCTGCAGGATAAACTTGTGACTGATGTTATGGAGGCCTCGTGCCAAAACAGCAAAAACTAAGTGGGAAGCAAAATGAGCAGATATTGATCGCGCTATTTAAAGAAAATGTGGATTTCATTTTGATAGTTTCCTGGTAAAAACACCACAGTCCAGGAAATGAAGAGGTATTTCAGGGGAAACGTGTCTCACACAAAATGAGAAACTGACACTGTAACGCACCCTCGATAATACTGTACTATTTTAATATTACAGCCTCTCGTCTTAGTACCACTGTGGTCTCTCATTTGAAGAGCCTCATGTTGCTGATGTGGGCTCTTCTGCGCAGCTTGCATGCAAAGCAATTCTCTAAGGTTGACAGGGAGTGGGGAAGAGATGACACTTCCCAAATCAGTCAAATGTCAGTGTCCAACAGACGAGACACGTGTGTGCTGAGGCATGTGTCAGCACGGATGACAGAAAAGGAAAGACAGGCATACGCTCTGTGGCTTTCCTGTGATCTTTTTGTCCCGAAATGTAGTCGGCCTGTATAATCCTCAGTACTCAGTCATATGAGCGAGAGTGTGCGGACTCAGACAGTCTGGGATACGAACAGCGCACATCCTCCTCCACATGCTCTCCTATTTCTGTCTGTGGAGGTCACACCAGAGCCGCTCTGCTCTGCTGCCTGACCAGCATGAGTGTGACTGTCCACCCTCCTCCCTCTCTGCCGTCCCTCACAATCATCTTTTTGGTGCCAAAGACGGACATCGCTCTTCTCATCGTCAAAATGAAAACATTAGCTTCTTCTCCCCCGCTCACAACCCCGAGCACATGGTTGCACCGGTCTGTCAGCTCATTAGCTTTGCCCCGACAGGATCTTTGTCTCTCTAATGTGGTCATGTGCGGCAGGTCATGGCAAAGGTCAGCCAGTTCAACAAGACAAGTGACGAGAGAGCTGATGCTTTGGATTCCACAGGGACAGGAAATGCAAAAGAACCAAACTGCCAAAAGGGACGTTTTTTGAAGTGTTGGCAAAGGAGCTGCAGAAAACTCTTCCCTCATCTGCAGGATACTGTATTGACCTGATGGAAAAACTAAATGAAAGAGGCTGAATGTGTTTCAACCTCTTGTAGAGGCTGAGCTGACATTTCTACAAGAATGCAGGAGAAATGTCCCCGAGTTGACCTGTGACTTTTCAGAGCTCCCCTGTGGGAGAAAGCAAGAATTTGGGTGTCAAACACGCTGACCCTCTACAGGTGAGCGGGGATTTAACAGCAGTCTGAAACAATGTTATGCACACACACACACACACACACACACACCACAGGGAATCTATAAGGTGCCTGCCTTCTTCATAGCACTGACATGATATTTTCAGAGATGATGCTTCACTTTTGACACATTTCTGTGTTTTACTGTGGGAGAGATTGGCCTTCTATATATATCAGCGGCTACATACTGTTTAGCAACAGGGCACACTGGATATATACTTGATGTGTGGGAAGCTGTATGTTTACTGTGTATTTCACACTGATGTTATGAGTAGTGATGATTAAATTAGCTGTAAGATCATTACGCTGGTCTATGATGACTTTCATGAATCATAATGCAGTTATGACACATTTGGGGGGTTTATGGAGTCAACTAGGGTTATTCAAAGTAGTTCGATCAGGGTACTAATATACAGTGGCGTGTTTTTATCTTTTCAACTCACCAACTCATCCAAATTTCGCATGTCACATAAAACTCTCTTCGGCTGCCAGATGAACGGCTCTGGATCAGGTTCATCTTCATCCTCCACACTCTGACTGCTCTCCTTCCGACTGAAACACCTGCTGGGCGGGCTCTGCTCAGCTGGCTCTCCAACATCGATCCGTAGGCTCTCCTGGTCCCGGATCTCCTCCTCGATCTCCTCCTCCAGCTGGATCAACATGGGGGCCAACATGCCAAACTTGGACCCACGCCGCGCCACCTCAAGGAGACACAGAACAAAATTCTTCTCGTTGCATCTCTCCACCAAGTCGTTGGTCTCAAACATGAGGACGTCCTTGATCCAGAGCTCCTGCCTGCACCAGGTGATGAAATTGGACACGTTATCCCGCGCCAAGAACGAGCCGGGGACGACGTTGCGCGACTGAAAGCCAACATCTTTGGATGGCACCTTCATGGACTGTGCAGCCTCCGGGTACTCCAGCTGGAAGTCCTGCGCGGCGCGGTTCACGTTGTTGGCGTGCCGACAGAGGGCACAGCCCGTCCCCAGCCCATCCATAAAGGTGTCCGCAGAGATATCTAGGTCGTACAGGGTGTTCAGCCATTCAGCCAGATCCTCCTTCATGGCGTACAGGTATTCTTCGCTGGATTTAAAAGGCCGGATACTCTTAGAGGCGGCGGACTGGATGTTGCTCTGATCAGCCATATTGTCTGATAATGTAGCCTATCAATAAAGTCTACTTGAGAATTCCCCAATATCTCATTGCACAACTGCGCTCCAAAGCCTCACCCGCGTAAAAATACAGCGAAATAGCCGAGTTGACGCACCCATGCCGATTTGCATGTGCGGTTTCTTATCGGGGCTCCTTGAAACCAGGCTTTGTGTTGTCACAGGCATATCGGGATGCGGAGTGGCCGTGGCGCATGGATGCGTTTTCCGGATGTCTCTGCGAAACCCGTTTCCTTTAAAGAGCGCATCGCCGGGTCCCGGAGCGAGAATGAGAGCGGAGCAGTCCGGGACGCCGACACACACCCCTGCGACGACCCCGTTAATCCACCCGGTGGCCGGCGGGTCGTCTCGCCCACAAAAATCCACGTGTCACCATGTCTCTCTGAGTGCGTGTGTCTTCTCAGCTCCTCATCGATGAAATCACGACCGCTGAGCAGCGCCGAGTCCGCAGCTCATCCTCCCCGCAGATAGGCCCGCCTCCCGCGCTGAATATGTTGACCTGCTGTAGCTTAGACCAGCAGAGCGACTCGGTGGCACATCCCATTATGAGGGATCAACGCCCGGCAGAGGAGGAAAACTTAACCCCATGCTCACCAACATACACTCTTTCTCAACAGTGACAGAACTACTTTATACACAGCTGGCTTCATCTTTGACGATGCCCTTAATGTTGTATTTGTTGCTCAAATGTTAGTATGAAACATCTGCACAGAAACTATTCATTACAGCTGTCAAATCAATGCAGCAGAGTGCAAAGTACAATATTTCCCTCTTGAAATGACGTGTAAAGTATCATAAAATGGATCTCAAGCTGCAGCCATATATCTGCCTGGCCTTGACTGAACTCTATGGTGTTGCATTGTTTGCTGTTTTGTCCACTCCGTGAGAAAATGAGAACTATATATTTTTTTAGGACTCTTTTCATTTGGGTCAACACATACGCAGGCTTCTTCATAGTCTCTCGATAATGACGTCTTTGTGTGGTCTCTTTACCAAAGAGCCTGGAGTGATGAAGACCAATAAAGCTGGCATCTCAGCATCATGAGACACCAGCTCCCATTCCCTTCCCACTGTGTAATCTCACCAGTGACTGAAAGGATATGATGAAGAGGAAACTACTGCTATGTTGGTTAAGCTTTAACCGCCTAGTCTGAACCTCTTGTACGTTTTGTAATGAACGTGTGATTGTTGGTTTGCAGGAGGCACACTGCACGGATCAGAGATGTCACACCTGGTAGGACAGAGCCTGTAAAACCCTGAGACAGCAGGAGATTTGGGATTATAAAGGGAGATAGGGAGCGATATACAGTAGGTGGACAGTGTTATCCAGTCCAGTCAAGCAGGCAGTAAACAGAGCACAATTCAGGAGCACATGATCTACTGTGTGCATGATAGAAAATGTGTGTCTGTTACATTTGCACAAGATAAGGACAGAGGACTACTTTTGGGGGGCCATTAGATAGTAAGCTAAGTCCACTTTACTCTGGAAAACAGGATTTCTCTCCATCTACATCATCTAAAAAATATCAAAGATATGAGAATGCAAGACCAACAACGAAGTGACAAAAACAACAGACACACTGGTCTTGATGCTGTTGAGGACTGATCGGTTTACAGTTCAACGTAAAAGGTTTGAAAGTTGGGTCAAACTCTGGTGAAAGAGACCTGATTTTCAGGTTTTAATGGTATGTTAAAATTTTGAAAACATCAGGGAACTTGCTTGGGGCTTTAAAGAGACCGTCTGTGATCTAACTGCAAACCAAAGGGTAGCGTTACCACCAACTTTTGAAGCATGTGATTACAAACTGAAATGAATCTTAAGGGGCCTCTTAATACAAAGTCAACTAAAGGTTTTAATGTTTTCTGATGCTGTTGAAAACGTGTCAATTATATATGTGGGCTCTTATTCTGAAAGTTGTTGGGATACACAGAAACCCTTGTTTTTCATCTTAAAGTTCAACTCTTCAATAGTATGTAAATATACCTGGAATTTGCACATTCAAAAACTTTCCCCCTTTAAGAAGCTTTTAAAAATCGTGGGCTCTCCGCTATTGGAGCGGCTCATGTAGCTGGCTCTCCTTATGTGTGATTGTTTGAATTTAAGCAAAGCCCACTGCCAAGAAGGAGGGCTTGTTTTCATTTAAAAAGAGGGATGTGTCTGTTTAAGAAAGAGAGAGAGAGAGAAAGAAGGAAAGGAAGGAAGGGAGGGCATGGAAGAGAGAGAGAGATAGAGAGAGAAAGACAGAGAGAGGGGGAGGGAGAAGGTGGGGGTGGATGAGATCATTTTCTGGGCCTGGATGAATCAGCTTTTCTGTCAGTAAAGAGAGAGAGAGAGAGAGAGAGAGAGAGAGAGGGAGAGAGAGAGAGAGAGAGAGAGGGAGAATTCAGCACTCTATTAATCCACACCAACAACTGGCGAATGAGAAGCACTTCAAGATGTCAGCTGGGACAGGCTTTCCCCCGAGGGATAACTTAGAGGGCCTTCAGTTGAAAAAGAAACCCACACAGACATGAGCCTTGATTACTGTACCTCGTCAGTAACACACGATTGTGAGGTCAGACCGCTTCTAATGTACAAACCTGTTGGGCTATTCACAATCAAGAAAAAAGTATTTGATTCTTGGCTTTTACCAGAGGTCAGGATCAGAAACAGCCCAACAGTCCTGGAGCTGGGAAAGATTTTGCATCCAGCTTTAAAACACTTTCAGAAGGCGTAAACTTGAAAGAAAGCCAGCTGCTATATTCACAAAGACAGAAACACACAGATGTGTTCACTGCCTTTATTTTTAGATTGTTTGCCACAGCAGAGTGCAAGTTGAAGTGTTCGACTGAAGCAAATTTGGAGACAAACTAACTGCTAAACAGAAAAAACTGCAAAGGACGTCTCACCAAACGACTGTGAGTGAATCCTACAGGCAGGATCATCCAGTGGAAACCCAATAGGTGCATGAAGAGAAAACATCAAAGAGCTGCAGGATGGTCTTAATAGCCGTATGTTTGCCAGATGTTAAAAATAAAATGTGCCATGGATTGACATCTGTGATTAATAACAGCGCTTCATTTAACTCAACTGCCTTATAGGGAAGACGGCTCAATGAATTAAAATGGGAAACTTTGGGGGGAAAAAAAGAGAAAAAGGTTGAAGGTATTTGTGATATCTAAACTTCAGAGGCTCAGAGTTGATTTTGCCTCTGGTTGTAACATTTTGTTACAAGCCATTGAAGGCAGAAAATAAGTTACTGCCAGTTTGTTAAGACTGCAACTTAAATCTGAAGGAAATTGAATGAAATCACCCATAAGAAAAGGATTGAAGTCCTGTGTGCTACTGTTTCATCAAGTCAGTCGCTTCAGTCTTTTGAGTGTTCAAGGAGACAGAGTGTCATTGATGCAAAACACCAGAAACCAGGTCCAGCCAGTATCCTCTGAGTCAGAACTGCAGCACCAGAATGTTTCAGTCCAACTTGCGCCACCTATTGGCAAGACAAGGAACAGCAGCTGCCGCTTAGACCTGCAGATGTGCTCCATCTACCAAATGAATAGAGATACCAAAACAAAAGAGTGGAGCAATATTCTGGGTCTAAAAATGGCAGATAGCCGACGCACTCTCAACAAATATTAGTGCTCAGAAGAGCTCTTCAGGAGATGGTAACAGGAATACAGAAAACATATTCCAAGTCCATAACCTTGTGGGTGGCAGTCCAAGAAATGTGGTGGCACATTTCTTTTATCTAAGCAATGTAATGTGTTCTACAAGGAGAGATGATCAGATCAGAGAGGAATATGGCTTTAACAGAGCTAAATCATTATCTGTGGTGGAACAAGTATCCAGCTGACCAAGTCATGTGACAGGGAGGTGACTGCTTTCATCATCTCCACAGACACTGATGACCGCAATGGATGACTTACGAAACTGTGCAATTCAACATCTACTGTATCTATAAAGTATTTACCGCCTTCAGGACTTTGTGTTTTCTTGCAGCAACACTGAATCACTTTAAATGCAATTCAGAGCTTCATATGTCTTACCATGATCAGTTTTATCATTACTACTCTCCTTATACACCCAATAGTGACTCATTTATATTTTGATGGCAACCATAAGTTGAATTATTTTAAATTCTGTTTTGACTTAGATATTAATTGAAGATGTAACAACCATATTTCCTTTAAAGAACCACCTATCAAATATGACTTCAGCACCAACGTAATCACATATGCTGCCATTGGACACAATGGACAAAATCACAACCACTGTACACTCCCAATTCATTTTTAGGGTTAACACAACTTTGCATGAATAAATCTGTTATGGCTTTCCCTGTGTGACTTCATTTTGTAAAGTTGAGTAAAATCCTCAAATTCAAAATCATCAAATCAGTAAAATTTTATTTCCCAAATTTGTCATCATTACATTTGTCAGTTATGGGAAAGGGGAAGCAATTATGTTAACGAATGAAAAAAAAATAGCATTTTACAATACAACGTCAAACCTAACCTGCATATTTAAAAAAAGCAACAACAAAAAATAACAAACATGCAAAATACAAGATGTAGCATAAACATAGGTAAACTAAAAAAAAAAAAAAAAAAATGGAAACAAGTTGAATGAAACTGCACAGGATGTTTGAAAGCAGTTCTATAACCATCGAACTATGGAATCATAAATTAAAAATTCTTGTCTTAAAAATCAAATTCCACAAGAGGAACAGTCAAGAAGTTCTCCTTCAGTAGGGCCGGTCTCTGCGCTCCTGGCGATGGTCCCTAAAAACAAAAGAGCAAGAGAACAGAAAAGTAGTAAGTGACAGATCTCTGTATTCAGTGTCTGGTTTTCACACCAATATTGACAACAGTTCTGGTCACAGGTTTGCATTAATTAGCTTTTTTCAACAGCTTCAAAAATGATCATTTATAAATTATGGCCAGCAGGAATTACTCAGTGACAAAAGCATTAAAACATCTTTGGCTGAGGAGTCTTAATCCTACCTCATATCCATCTTGCCACCTGGTGGGCCCATTCCTCTTCCCCCTCTGCCACCCATGCGGTCCATGGGTGGTCCTCCACGCCCGGCCCCACGGAAACCTCCCCTGTCCATTCCACCACGTCCCCTGAATCCACCACGATCGCCTCCCCAGCCTCCGCGGAAACCTCCAGGGCCACCTGGACCTCCAGCTCCCGCCGGCCCACCGCGGTCCATGCCTCTGCCTCCCCGCATTCCCATTCCACCTCTGCCTCGGTCACCTCCAGGGGGAAATGGAGGGCCACCGCCTAACCCTTCTGGTTTGGGGGCTTTGCACTGGTTACACTCCATCCTCCAGGCAAAGTTCTGGTTGCCACAACCCCTGAAACAGACAATTAAAATCAATTACAAATGAATCTACAAGATACAAAAAAAAAAAGGCACCAAAGACGACACTGCGCTGTGACCTAATACATACGGGTTAGGACACTCCCAGTCGCCTGCTCTCTGCTGCATGTTGCCTCCTGTGGGTCCTCCTCTGCCCATGCCACGTGGACCACCTCGTGGGCCAAACCCACCACGGTCTCCTCCGCGGCCCATCATACCTGAAAATACAAGGAAATCCCAGCACTTTACTATGACTGTACTCCCACCAATTGTTTTGTTAAGCTGTGCCCAGCAACTAGGCTGCAGTTAACTGGAATCTTCCACTGTAGGACAGCTTCAATATGCTGCAGGGTCCAACTGTTCCGTCGCAAGAGACTGAGCTGCCAATATTTAAACTTTTTAGACAAGTGGCTTCTTGTGGACAGTGTAGAAAAGTATGAACTTGCCCTTAAATAGCCGAACACTAACAAACACTGCTGACATTTACCTCCACGCCCCATCATGCCATCTCGCATGGGCATGCCACCTCTCATTCCACCCATCATCGGTTTACGGCGGGCCATGGATACCTTAAGCCTTCGGCCTTGGAACTCCTTCCCTACAATTAAAAATATAAAAGTATTAGTTGGACAATTTTAACAGATTCATGCAATTCTGTTCAGGTCTGATGTGCGCAGTCAATAAAACACACCATCGAAATGCTCCACAGCTGCTTTGGCACAGATTGGCTCCTCATAGGACAGGGTGGCATCTCCCTTGGGCTTCCCTGTGTCCTTGTCTGTGTATATGTTAATGGCAGGCTGGCCCAGTCTGCGGTTAATCTTGACACACAAAGAGAATGAATGTTTAGTTTCCACATTCGTTCTGCTTACACCAACATTTAGAGTGTAGTGCCATCCTTACCCTGATTGGGCCGACGTGTTTAAAGAATTCAGCCATCTCCTCCAGGTTAGCCTTCTCAGTCAACCCTGTGATGTAGATCGTGCTGTTCTCAGAGTCATCCTGCTCTTCAGGACGTCCTACAACAAAATTATAAACAGTAAATATGCAGCAAAAAAATCTTTCCTAATTAACATCAAGAAAAGCATTCAGTGTTGTTCTACTCACCCATATCGCGCTCATCGCCGCCCATAGGTCCTGTAGTCCATCAGTCGAGGGGGACAGAAACAGATTGAGAAAAGTCAGTGTGTGCAACTGAAGTTCAGTGTACAACACCTGAGGAGTACTACAAAAGATAATCCAGACACTCCCTCATAAAAACATTGTCAGCCATATTAGGAAGTTGAAAATGGCACCTTATGGTACACCACAATTCTCGCAAGTGATATATTGAATTGAAAATAGAACACCTCAGACCCGTAGGCAAATAATTGTGTTAAAGCCTCTAAGACCAGTAAGAAATCCTCAAAAAACCCAGGAATTCAACTCAAGATATTTGTTAAAGTAGTAACAGACACATTTGAGTGGAAATTTGTCATTAACCTGTCAAAAACTCCTTGTCAAACCATAAGCAGAGACTGAATTATACCAAGTACCCCAGAGAAAATGGTCTCAGGCATTGAAAAAAATTTCCCAATATTTTCAGATGTGTTCATGTAAATAAATTTTGCATACCACAATGTAAGACACATCAATACTCGAAGCATATTTGCTCAAAAAGTTTAAGGCTTTGAAAGGACTAACCAGTGTAATACTCGTTAACTTACCACCAGGCTTACTGAAGCCACCTCTGTCTCCAGCGCTGCTATGGGGGAATAAATGGAGATATGAAGGCGATTTCCCTTTTACAGCCACTTCCATGGCTCGAGCAAAGTGGCTTGATTGAGGGAGTAATCAAAACATTCCAACTACCGAACAGAAACTAAAAACTCCCCAAAATTATAAATACACAATCTAATCGAGGGGATTAAGCGTATTAACTATGTGCCATTCCTTAGCTGAGTACAACTTCAGTGACAGTTTTCAGTAGTGGATACATTTTTGCAAAAAAAATAATAAAAAAAATCAATGTCTAACACATTTTCACTGCCTTTCAAAATGTTACAAAACCCAAACATTTGTACACAGGTAGAAAGATTTCAGATGCACTGATGGGATGTATTAGTTTTACCCAGAAAGACCAATAACAGTTCTAACAAAAGTTACAGCTGAATCAGATGTATAAAAGTGTAAAAATAGACACAATGCATCTGAAATTTCACAAGATGGTCAGGTGATCACATTCACCAGGTAGCAAAACAAATTAACAATTATACATTGTTGAAGACAAATAAACACTAAATAGAAATGTTTACAGCGTTTACCAGGGTTACTTTAAATGAAAAACAAAGATTTGGTCACTTAATAAACCCATCATGCTTATCAACACCACCATCCTCAGTTCTTGAAAAAAGGCAGCCCCCGAATCTTTGTTTAAGCTCCCTCCTGCTGCTTAAGCTGGCGGCTCTGCACTGAGTACAGATACTTTTTAGAGAAAAGATGGTTTTAAATGGCTCTCACTGTTACCTGTACGGTATAAATGTGACAAAGCATGTTAAAAAGTGCTCAAAAGAATGTGATCAAACATTTGTATTCCAAACCACAAAAACAATTTCAAACATTTCAAAATGACATAATGTGCCCCTCCCCCCAGAACACACAAATATACCTGTGCAAAGCTAAAATGAAACTATAAAATCATCTATGCTACACCTGAGTCTAAATGTATTTAAGGTTGTATTCCTGTTTATTTGTTTTTATGCATTCTTGTTTACCACTACTTGGTAACACTGCAGAGCTCAATTATTGTTTGATTGCTGTATTGTATGAAAATCACTGAAATGCCTAAACTGTTTGTGTTTGCTGCACCAAAAACCAGAAGAAACAAGTCATGCAGAACTCTGTTATCTTAAAAAAGGTTTACACTGGTGAACCAGTGGTAGGTGAACCTATACACAACAGCTGATGATACTCGTGCCATTTCTGAATCAAAACTGATCGTTCATGATTTTGAAAAAGCTCTTTCCCAAAACCAAATGCTAAAAATAAAAAACCTGTCATGCTATCAGGATTTATAGAGTAGCGCCTCTGTGGTATTTGAGAAACCAAATATGCTTTCAGCAGTTATACCCAATCTCAACCAAAACAATTACACAGTACAACCTCTGTTCACCTCAATACCCCTGGCCTCTCTCTTGTTAACCCTTTCAATTCTTTTTGAAAGGGGAGCTGAATGTCAGTTAATCTGATTTGGGGGTTTGTTCAAACCATTTCCAGCTACAGAGACTAGTTCAAATGCCCAATTTGCATCAAGAGCAAATTTGAGTTCAATGGGAGGTACCAGAATAAATGTGTTAAGGACCAGCTCAATTCAGTTCCAATTTCACTATCATGAGGGATACACATCCACGTAAGACATAAAATACAAAAAGGTCTAATACGCTTGGCCATGTTTTTGTAGCCAGGCTGAGATTAGACTTGATCACGCTACACCAACATCCATGGACTGAATGTATCAGCACTAAGAAAGTCTCACTTTTAAATATTGTTACAGTGAACAGATATAGTGTGTCTATGTACACAGCCTTAATAAACCCTGTGTTTTCCCATGTCTTGTAACATCACCAGACCTGTTTTCCCCTCTAACTTTGTCAAAAAAGTGACACCAGGAAACTCTGCCAGTACATGGCTGGCAAATAAAAATAGTGGGTGTGTTCAAAAATTTTGCGTGAAATTTGCTCTCAATGTGTTTTGACCTTAACGCAAGTTAACATGTTTCACTGATGAATTTTAGCTTGGATGTATACTGAAGCATTGACCACAAAAACCCATTTAAAAGACTCAACAGCTTCTTTCAATACAATAGATGGCATCAAGGGATAAATTCTGATTATCTTTTAGGAACAATGTTGGAGCTACTTGCAAAAATTGACTGGAGAAACTTGAGTGAAATAGTTCCTCATTTTCTTTGTCTCTGTAGTTGTTGCAATTTATTCAGGTCTTGCAGTACCATTAGCATCTTTGACTCTGCTGTTTCTATGGCGCCATTTTCCCGTTTTGGTATTACTGCTTTTGGCCAATCAAATGACAAATGCTTATTGCCAGCGACAGCCTTGCAAAAACCAACCACAAACTGAAGATACCAGTGAATGTATTTGTAAGTAAAAAAAGCAAAAAACTGAAATATATTGACCCAAATATTGCACTCGAGTATGCAAAAATATGTATTTGAAATGCAACAGAATGTACTGCATGAGGCCAGTGACGATTTATAAATTCCTTAAAATATCAATGTCATGTTGTATGGTCTTGCAGGACACTAAATTTTAGTTATGACTCCAGGTTTTGTGCAACTTCTAATTGCACTCTTCTTGTAGCAATTTTAAGTGTGGCCCCCTACAGGGAATGATGTACCATAGTGAGAACGGATTTAAAAAGGGTGCTGCTGAGATAGTGAGTGTGTTTGAACCTTCCTTAAGGAAACCCATTATACTTTTTTCATGTATTAAGATATTCTTGAAATATGATTCTACCATCACATTCCCTGACCAATCATGAAATATGCAACTTCTGTTACCCTAAATCTTTGATACTGGCTTATAATCAAATGATGTTCTAGGTTATAATCTGCTCAACCTAAATGTTTATGCACAGGTCTCTGATCAAAATCAATTTAGATTAAAAAGGGGACAAACCTTTCCTTACCTTTGGCCAAATGAGAGGCAGGGCTGAGAGAAACTGGAGAATATCCATAATTTTTATAATGTACTAAACCTACCAGCACGGGCCTTATAATATGTGAAAGTCAGCAATCAATTCTGATAAATTATGAGTATGTGCTATAATGCCCAAGAGAATAAAGTTGCATAAACTGCTGGATTATTCCAGCTGTTTGATGGTGACATGTCTTAGCCCTGCCAAGTGGCCACTGCACCTGTAGAGTCAAAATACACGTGAGGTTAAGCGCTAAGGAAAGACACTTACCCCATGCCACGGCCCATGCCTCCACGCCCACGATGCATCATTCCACCTCGATCAAAGCCGTCCCTGCCAGGGCCCCTGCTCTCCCCTGCCCCAGGGTACCTTGCAGAATCAGAGCCAGAGTAACCAGAACCTCCACCCTGGCCATCCTGTCTGTAATTATCTATGAAAGAGGAGTACAAATGCATCAAAACATAGTCAAAGCATATTTACAGAGACATTAAACTGAAATGAATCAATGAGGACTAGAAAACAGCAGTTAGGCAAGGGTGAAAAGCACAGCTTACTGTAATGGTTGGACTGGTTGTAACTGGGTGGTCCACCTTGCTGGCTGTACTGGTTGGCTGAAGCCTGCCCATAAGAACCAGAAGCCTGAGGAGGGTAAGCAGGGGGGGCCTGTTGCTGCTGCTGGGCCGGCTGCTGGTACCCCTGCTGCTGGCCATAGCTTGCCTGCTGGGCCTGGTAGCCAGGCTGTTGCTGGCCATATGCTGCTGGCTGGGAGTAGCTATTTTGGTTGTAACTGGCCGGTTGGCTGTTAGCATTGTAACTGAAAGAGAAAAAGCAAGACAGAGCATAAAGTTAAACAAAATAAGTATGTTCTTGTGGAATTCATTTCTTATTTGGTTCCTAGCTGAGGGGTACATACCTCTGTGGTGCAGTGGGAGCAGCCTGCTGGCCATAACCAGGGTAGGCAGACTGGGCAGTATAGCCTGGCTGAGAGCCATAAGACTGGGAGGCAGCTGGAGCAGCAGCAGCAGGAGTACTGTCATAACCACTGGCTCCATAACCCTGGGTTGACTGGGAGTAGCTATGAGTGGTAGACTGGGCAGCAGGATAGCCAGCTGTGATAATACATAAATAGCAAAAAAAAAAAAATCCTTTACTTGTGTTTTTAATTGTACCATTTCTGATTTGGTGTGGTTCAAATTTAGAGCGAAGGCAGTGTGTCAACCAGAAATTATGTTGGTTTAAATCAAATATCACTTTAACCCCAACTTGCTTGTGGCTCAATTTCAATCTGTCGAACTCAGACCATGGCATGAAGTTCCAATCAGAACCACATCAAGAGTCTTTAATAACTGACCTGCTGCTGGCTGGCCATATGAGGACCCATACTGTTGTTGCTGCTGGGGGTAGCTTCCAGCTGCAGGTGTTGTCTGGGTGTAACTGCCGTCAGCAGCAGCAGGTTGGGCATATGATCCATAACTCTGTTGACCATAGCTCTGCTGAAAGAAAAGAGCATGCTTTAGCTGCTAAGTAGAATAAGCACTGACTGCATCAAAAGTTTTGAGCAAATGTTTATTGCTTAAAAACTTACTAAAAAGATGAATATTGATTAATTCATTTATCATAATACTGAAATGTCCTAATCAGACAAACATCACAAGATGTCCTGTTGTGGGCTATCAGCTATGTTGGGACTTAATTACTTCCTGCCTCCAGTTTACCCTCATTGCAAATGTTGCATATATATATCTATATATAGATATCACTGGCCTGGCACAGAGTAATCCACAACAGTCAAATAACTACCTTGCTTTGTTAACTCTCACCTGTGCAGACTGCCCATAACTTTGTGAGGGCTGGGCAGCATAAGAGGCGTACCTGAAAAACACAAAACAGAGGTTTATTATATGGTCTCCCTTGAACCTGCAATCTTTGTTTACTAATGGAATTAATCTAAATTGTGTGTACAGGACATAAACAATAAGTTATACAATAATAATAATAATAATAATAATAATAATAGACCACTTCCGTGTATCGCATGTAAGAAACAATTTGATTCTAACATACCTCCTAAATTGAGTCTGATATTTCCAACAACCACCTCAATCATAGATTGATTTCCGTCACTCAACTCATCACTTCAGTGAGGCCGTGAACTCATTCGATACTCAAAAATACTCATGCACACACACAAATATAAATACGTATTACATCCAATCACTTTAGTAAGTTAAATGAAGACTCTTACCCCTGCTGAGCACCGGTCTGACTGTAGGAACTGTAATCTGCTAAACAAAAGTTACATGCTGGTTAGCTAACGTCTGAGCGAACAAAACATTTGTTTGGGCGCGAGCAGTGCTGCTAATGCTAGCACCACGTTACACAAACCAGACATTAATTTACACCTAAAATAAGTTCACTCGCATACGACATTCATTAAATGGGCCGAGGCTGCAAAACTAAGTAAGACATATCGGCGCATGCAGTTTTGCATAATTTGTAATTTGGCGTCCATTATCAAATCCGTATGCAGAAATAATCCATCCGGTAGAAAATACAGTAACGACTCAATGAGCTAACATGACTAGCTAGCCGTTAGGCCTTGTGCCTAGCGCTAGCTAACGCCTAACGATATTCGATCATTTAAATCGAAAAGACCGATTACGCCGAGGGAATCTCTTAGAAAACAAATACAACTACTTAAGTGTTTAAATTAAATAAGACAAATTCTTCAAAATCAGTATAAAAGGTCACAATTCTCCACTCACCTGGAGCCGACGCCATTTTAGTGTGCCTGTGTAAGACGACTGGACGGAGCTGGTTGCTGGAGAAATGTATTTGTCTACGCAGAAACCACAGAATCTCGCGAGATATACGCTCCCTTGCTCGAGCAGTGACTGAGCCCTCAAAAAACAACTAAATAAATAATAAGACGTCTAATATTTACTTTTTTGTAAAATATTGGATGATTTGACACACTTTCAAAAAATAATACACATTTTTGTGGCAGAACTTGTTTTTTCTTCTTTCCTACACCATCACATCATGTCACGCCCTGCGCTCATTGATGTTGAGTGTGGTATTTTATGATAATTTATTCATTTATTATCAAAACTGTTGGCAGTTTATTTTTCGTCCATTAACCTATGAATTATTTCAGCACTAGTAGTCATATGATTCATTTTTCAAAAGACAGGCCCAAAGATTTTGTAGTGTGACTTTGGCTATTTTTTATGCAAACCTATTGGCAGTGTGTCCAGTAGGTGGCGGCAGTGTACATTTGCTGCAGTTTGCCAACTGCCAAATACACAAAGAAGACATTGTGACGTAGTGCGGAAGTTGGCATCTAGCCTTCTCAAAATTTTTACGCAAGGATTTTTCTTATTACTCACGTGTAAACGCTACAGTTATTTTAGAATAGCAGTTCAATTCATTGGCTTGTCGGTGGCAGAGAGGATTTGATAATATAAATAGGAGTTTCTTTTGCAGTCAGTAACCACAGTTGTGAATTTATACCGTCATTATTAAGACTCCAGCTCGCACTCTCAATATTGTTAGAAATAAACAGGGCTATATATCTGTCCTCCTTTCATTTTTGCAAGGCGTTGTGTCTGTTATGGGCACAAGCAGGTGCTTGTTTGCCAGAATTATGCCACAAAAGGATAAGTGAGTGGAGAAACTACAGCTAATCCTGAATAATGCTTGATCGTATATTATCAGTATGGTTTTGTTTTGGATCAGATCGCCCTGGATTCTGCCTGGGAACATCTTTATTGATAGCACTCATGCTGCTGATGTATACTGGGGGCATCCAGGCAAGTCTCAGCTTAGGTCCAGGTGGAGACTTCCCAAGAGTCAGAGGTAACTACTCTATAATGATGCGTTTCATGGGATTACATGTAAATCTGATATTTTAGTGTTTGTGAGATCAAAGCATATAATTCAGTTTTCTCCCCCAACCCCTTTTCTCCTCCTCAGATGTGTTCCTGTATGCTGTCAGTCATGATGAGCTGCCCTCTCTGCTGGTCAGCGTTGCTCTCCTGCTGTTGGTTGGACCTTGTCAGGAGCGTCGCTGGGGAACGGTCGCCTTCCTCACCCTCTCCATCCTGACAATGACCATACTACCTCTTCTTTACGCCCTGGTCCTCTTTGTTGGTGGGGGTGAGGCAAGTCGGATCTGTGGTTACTCTGCCATCCAGCTGGCTCTGTTTACAGCGCAGTGTCGTCAGGTGTCACAGAGGAGGCTGCTGAGGTGTTTGCCAGTCTGGATTCTTCCCTGGCTTCTTCTGCTGATTGGTCTGCTGCTGCTGCCTGGGACACCTGCTCTGCTTCACTTCTGCACAATATGCATCGGACACAACTGTATCCTTTCCTGCTTCTGCAGTCAATTAATGCACGCACTAAAATATAATCTCCAACAAACACATATTCTGGTTTTTAGAGGTACAGGTAATTTTTACCAAAGCCCATTGTGTGTTCTTTCCTTTAGTTTTGATGGGTGCCTTAAAGCCCCTACACACCCATGGTAAATCCACACAGAGGTATCACTTATTTTGTATGATTAGACCTCAACTGAGGCTTGTTTGGGTGTGCGCAGACTACGCTTTATTGAGATCTGTCTCCCTTTGTTGTACTTGTTGGCGTGAGACAACTTGCACCTTTTTCATTCTTATTAGTACATAGAAATTGGTGACATCATGTAATTCCCAGCTGCCCCACTTCAATCTGAGCAGAGGTCTAATCCCGCACAGTAATCGCGAACACCTGTATAAGTGTGCAGGGCCGGTAAAAGGCATTTAATAACACATTTAAATGTTTCATATATTCAGGTTTTCCCCTTGGAGCAGCACTCTTTTTAAATATTTTTTAAAACTATATTTAACCATGATTAATAACTTTCCTAATTATCTTTTATTCATGGCCTTGTTTTTATGTGTCTTGTTTCAGGCTTTGTAATGAAATTAGGAAAAATCATGGTGTTTAAAATGTAATCGCCTAGTATAGGCTTGTGATTTGTGGCTGAGGGTTTGAGCCGAAGTGTGCCCTCCCCCATCAAATCTATAATGAAGCTTATTTCCATATAAATAACACAATAGTTCTGTCTCAAGTCTTTTTTATGATACTTAATATACCCCTCAGATCATCAGCCCTTCATTGGGACATTACAGGAGCTGGAGGAGGCCCGGGTTTTGGACTTCATTCCTGATTGGGCTTATGTTCCCACTTCAGCCAGGTTCAGATTGCCCACCCACACTACCTCACTGAGGTGAGATTCATCCCGTTTACATCAAAAGTCTCACTGAATATTCACACTCACCACCTGCATGCATGACAGTGGCAGATTTCACCATTTTAACTTCAGTTGTTGTCACAGATCTAGATCACTTTCTCAGAGGATGCCTGTAGGTCAGGCAGCTGCTCCCCCCATGAGGGATCCATCTGTTTTGAGCCACCGCCCATGGGTGGATCCAGCACCTGCCTGGATATTTAAAGAGTCTGCTGCACAGTCTGAGGCTGAGGTGTTGGAGGAGCAGATGCTGAGGGCAGGGATACTGGCCTCATTACAGGATGCTCCTGATGACCCTGATGCAAAAGTGGAGGTGCCCAAATCATCAGTTTCCTCTCTGCGGTTAGTAATTTAATATCATGTACATCATGTTGCATTTTATATGAATGATTTTATGTGATTTCAAGTAATCATTCACAGATTTCTAAAGGACCAATGTTTCCTCTCAGACTCCAGCAGCTGGAGAAGATGGGCTTCCCCACAGAGAAAGCTGTAGTTGCTTTAGCGGCCTCAAAACAGCTAGATGGCGCCATTTCTCTGCTCATTGATGACAGCGTCGGAGAACAGGCTGTGGTAATATCAAAAGGGAAGAGCCCTCTGCCTCCGCAGAGCGCCTAGACAACCTCATACTACTGGACTGACACAGTGTGTTTGCTCTTGTCCAGTAAACTGGACGTACATTATGCTTGGGTTTTTTCTGAGCTTCAATATTAGATTTCCCCTGCGGGCTGCTGGTAGAACTATTTTAATGATCAGAATTCCTGTGGAAAAGTGGGAGGAAAGACTGAGTTGCTCTTTTTCCACGAGTCTAATGAAGTGTAGATGCAAACTGGACTGCTTTGGAGACAATTTCTGTATCATAAAATGTACATGGGAGAGAGTGGATGTCATTTATTTATGTTGTAATCATGTTTAATGAACAAATGAAGAGAGGTGACATGTTGTAAAAAACAAACAAACAATGAACATCATTTTATTACACCAATCATCTAGACAGGATTATCTTAACACAATAACACATTTGCAAGAAAGAAAGTTTGAAATATGAAATGGTTACACAACAGCATACAAAATAAACTACAACTGATCATTTTAAATAGTTTCACAATAAGTTTCATATAAGATGAAGAAACAGTCTTCATCAGGACAGTTTAAACAGTCTAAGTTTACCAACACAACAGTGGTAAAAAAATATGTTCAAGTTCCATTAACAGTTTTGCTATTTCCTGTGTGTGTGTGTTAAAGATCTTGAAATGGAATCTGCCAGATTTGTTTTCCTTTCAACATGTTTTATTTCATATTTATTTCGTATATGTTTTGTATAACTTATGACTGTTTTCGTTGATATGCAACCAAACCCAAATGCAAATGTTTGTGCTTTTTGTTGCACAGATTAAATAAACTATTGTATATTAAATCACTTTTATCAGTCTGTACTTTTAAGTGGGGAAAACACTTACACCAGAAAACTACAAATCACCGTTAACAACATATATCTCAGTTAGAGTGGAGATGACTTCATCTTTTTAGTGCACTACATAACATTGAGTTAAACAATATGATAGAAGTATAACAAAATGAATACTAGAAGAAGAGGTTTGTTTGTGTACTTGTGTCCTGCAAACTGTACATGCGCAATATACTTAAATAGTGGAATCTCTTCAGATTGCAGTTACATTGTGAAAGCAATACACACTCATATCCAGTCTATTTCCTCACATCTGATTCCTCCTTTAATCGATTACTCTCAATGACCCTTATTGTCCAGAACAGTTTGTAGCTTGAAGGGAGCACCACAGAAGATTTTTCCTTTTTTTCAAACATGAACATCTTTATTCTGAGGCTTTAGTTCTGTAGCCAAAGAAATGAGACAAGGAAGGAGTTGCTGGGTGTGTTAATGTAAAGATAAGTGTTTGGTTATGGAGATGGGTGGGGGTCACACTAGTTCTCAGGTTCCCAGTGGAGGAGGACATTGTGGAGTATCAGTGGACTTTCCCTGAGGTGTCCCCCATCCTAAATCTGACAGTAAAGCCCAGAGAGGGTATCAGATAAGGTCTAAATCTGTTGAGTGCCGATGAGACCTATAGGAGGGGGAGTCAACCCAGTCTGTGATCCTCAGGGTGAGCGAGGGGGTGGGGGGGTAGGGGTTGGGGGGCTACTTCCCTCGAACCTTGGTGTCGGAGGACAGAGGAGAAGCAAGTCGATATGGAAGCGCACCTGCTCGCTTATCTCTGTAGAAACTAGGGGAGGCTGTGCCAAACGGTCCATCCCCAGACCCTAGATCAGGCTCTGTTGAAGAAAGACAGCAGTTGGAACGGGGCCTCCCTGTCCGTCAGTGTGTGTGGACATGCAGCTGTTAACCTGCAGGTGTCATGAGTGGGTTCTTATTGATCTTGATGGGACACCAGTCGCCCAGTTTTTATATTAAAATTATTAATCAACTAACTAATCAGAAGGTTCAAGGGGTTTATCAAATCCTTCTTTGCGTGATTCGGCTGTAAAGAAGATGCCTCTGGCCAGTAGGGTTGCAACAATTATTTTCCTTATCAATAAATGTTTCTATTTTTTTTTACTATTGATTAATTGTCTATTGTCTTTAATTAGTTATCTGTAAAATGTTGGAAAATTAGTTTTAAAAAAAGCCTTCAAATTGACTATTTTGTTTGACCAACACTTCATAACACAAAGATATGTAATTTCAGGATACAAAGCAGGAAGTCCTCACTTTTCAGAAGCCAAGACTGATTGGCATTTTTTCTTGATAAACGACTTAAACAATTAATCATTTGTCAAAATTGTGGTTTATTTTTCTTCTGTCATTTGACCTATTGTTTTATTGATTAATCATTGCAACACTACTGGCTAGACTTACATCCTTTACATGCATTTGGTTCAGATTTAACATACAAAGCACGATTATTACATAAAAGATTAAAGAGCCTGAAAACTACGTTTCAAATCTTAGTTTTTCTTAATAACATTCATGACTAAATAACAACAATCACAGTTAGAGTTTAACATTTTTTTTCAACAGTATTATTCATTTGATGAGTTTATCAAGAGTTTAACACTCAAAAACTAAGCTAATCTGCTTCAGCAGGACAGTGTGTTGATTGACAGTGCCGGTGACTTCAGCAACCAAACAAGTAAACTGTCATCTGAGCTTGATTCAAATGTTACTAAATCCCAATTGGTGCCTGACCACAGAAATATCTCATGTGAAACGACGAAAAATGTTAAAACTTTGGCAGGAAAATGTAGCACCACATCTCTCAAAGTAAGAAGCTGACTGAGTAAATATGTTTTCAGGGGCTTTACAGTAATATCTGTGCCTCCATCGTAGGATTGTCACAACCAAAACAATTCATACATAAGAATACATTTCTAAACAACATGTGGCTAGTTCAACATTCAGCAGTTCAGTGACAAGTGGTAATCTGAAATTTAATACGTCTAAAGCTTGATCAATGCTTTTCTGTCAAAAAACGTCAGTGAGGGCTGGCAGAGCTGTGGGTGAGGATGTCTCAGCGTTACCTGGCCAGATGATAGCCTCCAGCAGCGTCACCCTGCGAGCCAGAAGCTCAAGGTCTGCCTGCAAGTCGTGGAACATCTGCAAGCTAATGTCCTATCAGAGAGCAGTGACAGGGGGGACTGTGTGAAGGGGGTGGAAACACCAGCCTCAGTCCTGGGGCTGCTCGCGACTGTTCCCACTCCCTGTCCCCGCTGTGAGGTATGGTGGGAGTTTGAGACCCCCCCCCCCCTCACCTTTGACCCCTGCCTAAAGCTGACCCTGCCTCAGGCCTCCTACTCACCATGAATACCGATCATAGTCTCAAGGATTAAAACCCTCTCGGCTAAGATCTTCAGCGCCTCTCTGATCTGATGTATCCCGTCCCCCTGTGAAGATAGATACAGCCGTCAAGGTAAGGAGCACAAGCCAAAGAATTGCTCGCCAAGATGCAAGTCATTTTCTCTCTCAGTACAGTTCAGCAGTTAGAAGGTTAAAACAGTCCACATATCTGCCCAGCACACTCTCAAACGTATCTGGTCCCTGCATCTCTGTGTATCTCCCTCATTCTCTGGCCATGCTGCTATATGAGGTCAGTCTCTGCCATGCTGGGCTGGGCAACATCAGCATGCACATTACAGACCAGCCTCATGTTGGTGACATAGCACAGCTGGATTACACTCTCCCAGGATTTAGATTTGATCATGCCATCTGCATTCCTTTTCAGCGCCACAGCTTTCATTCTTAACGCTGTGGTCACAACAGTTACTCACTGTTACCTGACAGAATGAAGCCAGCGTAGATTTATGTTGAAATCTAATTTATTTGTCTTTTTTTAAGACAAAGACTGAGGATGAGTCATACCTTCAAGAATAACATAAGTAGATGAACAGGAGAAGCAAAGCAGACAGAGACCACCACAAAAGTAAGGCATGCAGAGGATAGCTGAAGCTTTTGATGCCCAGATGAGTGACTCCCACTATGAAATGCTCCGATTAGTAAGACAAACCAAGGACATACTTTATGCCTGAAGAAAAAAGGCAAAGTTTCATTAAGCCATACAGTTACTGATTACATTTTATTTTTAGCCACCCTAAATACCACTGAGAGGATTTGTGGCTTTTTGGTGAAATGTCTGACTTTTCATCAGCTCAAAATGTTAATTCTGGGGAAGTTTTTGGTTTATGACCAAATATGCAAAACTAGAGACATTCCCTGCTGTACTTCGTGTTTAGTGCCTATCAGCAAATGTTAGCATGCTAACACGCCAAACTAAGATGGTGAACGTGGTAAACGTATTTGTTAAACACCAGCAAGTGGAAGCACGTTAGCATGCTGACGTTACAGAACAGACTCACAGAGCCGCTAACATGGCCGCAGACTCGAAGTCTTCTTAACAGAGAATGAATCCCCAAATAAAGGAGCTGCTTTGCCTTGTTTCTATTTTAACGGCACCGTGTTATTTCACTCATTAGATCACATCCAGAAAAGAAAGTTTATGTAGTGAGGTACTTAAAGATGATATCATGCAAGGTTGCATTATGGGATAAAAGAGGATAGCTGTATCCACTCCACTCACATCAGAGCACAACACCTCTAAACCCAACAGGATCCACCACTGACACATAATGGAGCGATTTGGCATATACATTTCACATGTTTTCTTTGTGGCTCATTGAAACATTTTAAAGTCGGTAAAATCAAACAAATTAATTCATGATTATGAATTTGCTTCCAGAAGGATTTTACATTCTTTCACTCAGTCAGAGCTGGTGCATGCTGTTGCTACAGGATTGACATTGCGTGTTGTATTTTGTATATTTATATGCATATGCCAAAGTCAGATGCTGAAAAGGTGACTGTGAAAGGTAGCCATGGGGACAGTAGCTTGCAGAGGGAGTCAGACAGCTTTAGGGTCAAGAGGACAGTGTCGTGACAGGGGACAGCAGTCCAGAGCACACCCCAAGGACCAACAAAAACAAAAACACATTAACACCAAAAGATTTCACGCACAAAGTCAAACAGATCAACGGCTAAAATCATATATATACTCGAACAAAAACAACAACGTAACACCGACACTTTATGACTATCAACAGGGAGGAAAGTATGGAGAGAAAAAGAGATGCCGCTGAACGCCACAAAGATCATAACCATAACCTGAGATGTGGGTCATGGTTAGACGTAATTTAGGTTACTGAATAGATACACTGCATTGCAAAGTGAACACATGATGACATAAATAAAAAGATCTTACATTTAGATTGCTCTTGTAAAATGAGAAAGAGGTAAAAGGAAAATAAGGGTTAGACAGACACAGAAAATATTTAATGCTCAGCAAAGGAATCTTAAAACGTATTATTTTTTTTAATCTTCAAACTAAAGGCAAAACCCTCCTGTCCAGGCCCTCTGCCACCGTGGGAACTGTGAACTACTGCTAACTACTTTCTTACCGGCAAGCCCTTCTCTCCTGGCTCTCCCTTGGGACCTGGTGTTCCCTGTGAAGACATTTTTAAAAAAGAAAGAGTCTGACTTCAAAACATTAATGAGCGTTGCAGCAGTTTACTTCAACAGAAGGAGCTCGTTCTCTCCCAGACTGTGTTGTCACTGTTCAGTGTGGTTTGTAGTGCTGCTGGTTAGTGTAGTTTACAGTAATATAACCAGCTGTGACATGTGTTGATGTTTCCCCCCATACACTCAGGCCATACTCCTCAAGGCAGCAGGGTGGAGGTGGCTTACCGGCTCGCCTCTGAAGCCCCTCTCTCCTGGGTAACCTAAAGGACCCTGAAAAACCAAAGACACGTCACAGAGAGTTTCAGGATGTAGATGCAGAGTACATGAAGAAAAGCTGGTGAATGTTATCGAGCTCTGAGTGTACTCACTCTCTCCCCACGTTCTCCCTTTGGCCCCACAGGGCCCAGCGTTCCAGGGGCTCCAGGTTTCCCCTGTATTGAGTCAGAAAGGAAATTTAAAATGACAATGATACATTTGTACTGCAACAGATCGGACAGTGCTGAACTCAGTAAGTGACTGCAGTGCAGCACTATGCTGTGAGCGAGCTTACGTTCTGTCCTGATGGGCCAGGAGGTCCTACTGGGCCTTTGGGACCTGGGGGACCTGCGTAATAGATAGAAAGATTCATATCAAGTACCATTACCCTTTGGGAGGAGATGCTGCTGGTTTGTGTTTTCCCTTATGTTTTGCATATACAATTACATTTTGACGGAGGCAAAATGAGTCTTAAATTAGAAACCAAATAATGTCTGATTGGGAGAACTGAATGAAATTGATATTATTTACAAGTCTGTGTTGTAAAAACAACAGTATACAGTAGATATACCTAGTGTCAGACAATGTACACTGTGCATCTGCTGTATTTGTGTATGTAAAATATTTGCATCTTTCAGCGTAGCAACAGAGTTTCACAAATACAACACAAACACACTCACAGGAATAAACACAATATGGATAGTGATAAACACTCACCGATAGGCCCGGGGGGACCCTGAGGTCCTGGAACAGGCAACCCTCGTGAGTCTTGGAAAGTGTTGGTGAAGAAGGGGTCTTTTCCACGATCTGGAGGTGAAACAAAATGTGTGTGTTTGATGGGAGCTATTTTGCAGGCTGAGGACAGTATTTATAAACAGAAAGAAACCTGATAACAACATCTACAATAATAATCAGTTTCACCTTTACATAGCATAGCGCTGCTTCACTGACAGTGACTGAAAATCTGATTCTGTAGCGTCACTATCCGAACACGTTTTTATTACTGTACGAGGTATGTATTACTGTATTATGTGTGGTTTTATTTTGCCTTTAAGGGAATGACTAGGACTCAAACCTGGTTCTAGTTCTGGGTTTCAATAATTGTTTTTAATGATTGTCAACAAAGTCTGCACCGCCATAACATGAAGATTTAATGTTATTCTGTATGTGAATGCAGGTTTGTACTGTGCTCCGCCAGCAATGTGTTGTTCCCACAGTTGCACTTGTGATTTAATAAATATGAACTAGTGAAGAATACTGATGCAAGCTTTTCTGTGTGTGATGTTTTGCTTTCGTTTTGGTTATCATACTATGTTGGTGCTGCCTGAGAAGCTCAACTCAGGGCAATGAAAGCCCTTTTAGTACATGAGAGTAACCTCCAGAGGGCAGTGTTTTCCAACAATACTCAAACTTCACCTAATGACTTCAACAGGGTAGTAAACTACACTAAAATGTGTTCAAAAGCACTGTCAGTAGTAGATCAGTGTTTCACAATTATTAAAATAAGTTATGTAATATTGCATGAAAAACTTTCCATATCCACTGACGGTACATGTACAACTAAATGAGTCTGCAGAGAAAGGACAAGAGGAAGAGAGTGGTGAACGTGTGAGCAATAGAGGAAGTGTGCGGCCACAGATCCAATCACAGCATGAGACTTCAGGAGATCCAGAGAGGAGGAGGAGGAGGAGGAGGAGGAGGGCTGACAGCCAGGAACATCCTCCAGCTGCCAGAACGTTGCACACCACAGATGACGACCAGAGGTGACATCCAAAGCAGGGCCGCTCTCTCTCTGTCTATTTCTACACACTCTCTTTCCTACAAAGAACACACTGGGATCTGTGGCTTAACGTGACATATAAACTACAAACACTGAACTTTTGAACGCCACTCAACAACTCTTCTCTACTTCACCTTCTGGCTGCTGGTTTAGGAGCTCTCGTGTTCTGCAGAAGGGAATTCCAACCTCCAGATGCAGACGTAAAAGCCAAATAAACCAGTGTTTTCCAAAGGAAGCTCAGCACAGAGCCCCCCCCCCCCCCCCCCCCCCCCCCCCCTTCCCCCCGCCCCCTGCCCCACGTTCCCTACTGTTACTTTGATGTGAAAGAAATAGCTCACAGTCTCTGCAATCATCATGCCAACCTCAACGTACCCACAGTTTTCTCCACACAGGAACCCGGAGCTTACAAATCTGTGTGCTGCATACTTTGTTTTACCACTAAATCCGCACATAAAACCCGCAGATACGTTGACCTTGAAAGAGCCGGTGAAGGCCCCCATCCGTCTCTCACACTCCCCCTCAGCTGTCTGAGCGGCGGCCTACATCTGGAAGTTGTTGAGTGACATCAGTGATGGACAGGTTCTCATCCCAGCATGTGAAGTCTGTGTCAACCTCAGAGACTGTCTCTGCCTCCATTTAAAACTCTTTGATTCTGTTCTACTTGGCTTGCAGACAATAAGGAGCAAGTAGCAGTTAAAGGATTACTACCATCCTGTCTGTTTCTCATTCTCTGCTTTTCTTTTGTTTATCATTAGTCTTAAACCTGTGAGAGCTCTGGGGCAGCAGGAGAGAACATGTCTGTGTGGCTGCTGAAGACTCATGAATATCATCAGTGCTGAGTTCATGGGAAACTGATTTTGTTACGTTAAAATGAAACATATAGCAATTAAAGGGAAAGTGCGCTGATTTTACCCATCAAAGTCTGTTTACAGGACTTTGTGAATCCAGGGGGAGCTGTGTGAAGTGATAAATTGCCTCAAGTGATGTCACTTGAGTCAGCGCTGGTTGGGGCTGAAGACTACGAGTTTGAAAAAGAAAAAAATCTGTTGGTGTGAAGTGAGTGTACCAGAGGCTGCTCATCTCAGCTCGAGGCTACATTAGCCGCTACTAGCATAACACACCTAAATCTCGGACTGAACTTTCGGCGGTCGAGTTGCATTGTGGGTGATGTAGGCGATGTAAACTTTTTTTAAACTGTCCATTGAGAGTTCAACAAAGTCAAAGGAGTGCAAAGAAAAATCGGTGGAGTACTCTTTTAAGACATGTATTCTTAACAAATACTAAATAAATTGTCCAGGGTCTTACTGTGGTCTGGTTCTGGGATGTGGGCACTGGCCGGCGCTGGAGGCCCAGGAGGGCCAGGAGGGCCCGGTAGACCCCTTTCCCCTGGGAGTCCTGGTGGACCACGGGGGCCTGAGAGGAGGGAGGACAGAAACAGATAATTGAGGTGGTGGAGACAGACATGAGGTATGTCACAGCAAAATATGATCTTAAAGTTACTTCTGGAGAGGCACAGTAATGATAAATGACTGTGGGTGATGTGATGATGGGAGGATAAACTATGACAAAGACCAGAAAGGAAATAGATTAGATAAAGTGCTGAATGATACAACATAATAGTGTCTGGCAGGAGTGTGTGTGTGTGTGTGTGTGTGTGTGTGTGTGTGTGTGTGTGTGTGTGTGTGTGTGTGTGTGTATGTGTGTGTGTGTGTGTGTGTGTGTGTATGTGTGTGTGTGTGTGTGTGCCTTTATATCTGTGCATGTGCACATGTGGAGTAAAATCAGCAGTTGGACAGAGGAGGAGAAGTGTGTGAACTGGCCGACTCTCTTTCTCTGTAATTAACAGAGGGAGGGTGTGTAATGGTCCGGTACTGGGAACTTACTCAGGGAAAACTCAAATAAACACCTTTAAACTCTTCAAAGTGTTACTGGCGCTGGTTGACAGTAAATCAAATGTCCCCTGCATACACACCGCTAGCTTTCGTATATGTGTGTGTGTATCAGTAACGGCCTGTAAAAAAAGCACCACCACAGCTACATCTGACCTAATTGTTTGGACTCTCCTGAGGTAATGCTGCCCCCTAAACACCACCTCCTGCCCTCCGACGGACCCAGACTCACCACCTCTCTGTTTATGTACAGATGCAACTGACAATGACAGTCCACTAATTGCTGCTTTGCGAGGTGATGTTGTTACAGCTCTGATTTGACACCTCTGTGGGCCGTTTAGCCTTGGTAAACACTGCAGCATGACCGGCTGTGTTTTGGCTGCACGTGTAAGCTGTAATCTGCGGCACAGTGGTTCGAATGGCCAATCAAAGTGGCCCTTTAGAGTCTGTGTGACATATTGGGGAAAACAATTTTCGTTTTTTCCAGCAGAGTAATGGTTCCCTAGAGTAGCTGGGGGATGCTGCGTCAAAATATCAGTCAAAGTTTGCAATACAATTCTCTTGTAACTCAATAGGACTCGTCATAACGTACAATATCACTTCTCCCGACAACACAAGTTCACTTTTCTCCCATCTTTCCCATAGCCTCTGGCTCAAAAAACATATATGTCTACATTTCCCATGACATTGGACACATTCCAGTCCCGTGTTTACCTTTCTCTTTAAAATGAAAAAAGAAAATCAGCACAATAAGGAAATCGGATGCAAGACACAGCACACAGGTTTTGGGTACTTATGAAGTAATGGAGATAGAAAAAACAATAACACTGCAGGCATATGGAAATCATAAGGACCTGGGATTTGTGTATATATAGCTCATGTTCATTTCAGATTGAAGTCACATGGCGCTTCTCGGAAAGTGGGTCTGTAGTTTAACTTTTGCTCTAAATCCCATCTTTACCCAGCAGCAGGCAAAGAGCAGGGGTCATGTGTGAGCCTGAAAGGAGAGGCACTCCCTTCATGAGCCAGAGCCGAGAAATAACAGCCTATAGCGAGAGCAGATGTTGTGACACACTTACACCGCCATTTACTTTATTATCATTCAAGTCACAGATGCCTGTGGATTTACTTTTTTTCCCCCAACACGTCATTTATTATGTGAACATAATAGATCTGAATACATAGAGCAGATTTATGATTCATTCTCTGTTCTGGTTGGTGACCAGGAGTCGCAGCACATGTTTATATGTAGTCTGAAAACAAATGCTTTCGCTGCCCACTGAAGCAACACTTTTAGAAACATATGATTTTGAAAGCCGCCCAACAAAATGCTCAAATTCCAGCAGGTTCCCAGCAGGACTCATGGGCCGCTGGAATGCCCTGACATTTACTGCTGGAGGGTCTGTGGGACGACCGAATGGTTTAAGAGAGAGACAAATACTCTGGAGCAGGACATCACCGGTCATTCTTATGTGGGACATCTCTCTTATTTTTCCACTGGTGTTTCCACAGGCCTTTGGTCAATTGTGAGCCACTCAACTGTCTTGTTCTACAGACAATAGGTTAAGTGGATAGGCAAGTATGCAACTGCCCTGCAACACCCTCCGTCTCTCAATGACACACATAAATCTTTACAACAAACTGTGTCAACACTAACTAAGACAAGGTTCATTTGTTTCTCTCAGCTCACAACTGTCTGCTAACAGGGAGCTGTGTGTATTTCTACTTTCAGTCCTCTCTTACCTGCAGGTCCTGACGATCCCTTTGATCCAGGGGTTCCAGATGTGCCCCTTGTCCCGGCATCCCCCCGAGGCCCACTGGGACCTGGCAGCCCTCGAGACCCTGACTTGCCTAAGAAGAGGAAACACTCATGAGTAATCACGAAAGCCTTCACAGGTTTACATCTTAAATGGTTTTACATCCACTGGAAGGCAACTATGGTTACAATTTACCATCTCTGCCAGGAAGCCCATCTCTCCCCTTTTCACCCTGAGGACCTGTAATGAAAACAGAGGGGTGGCTTAATTGAGAGGTGTAGCTCTGTGAAGAAATCTGTGCTCAGACCACCTGGAGAAGAGGGATGAGGTGAAACTCTGTCTAAGTAATAGAGCAGAAAGACTTGTCCTCATCATTAGGCTGCCAGAATATTTCCTACTGTATATAGTGCACTATATTTACCCTCCGCCATTTTATTTGAGTGTTTAAATTCTCAGTGTGAATACTATAGCATTTTACAGATGCAAAAATGTTGTGCTACTTGCCACCTGTCACTCATGAGGGAAAATGACAAAGCAAGTATCCAAAGTCTCAATCTACAGCTCACCACTGAATAAACTATTGGGTGTCTATCATAAAGGGAGTAGTGAACGAGTGAATGAGGGTGCGATGTTGGACACAGCCATAGACAGTGCCCATTTTCACCGGGATTGTCTCATTTTTATACAAATGAAAACTTGAAAGATTCTACAATCACATGAAATTCCTTCATGTCGTGGCTATAACTGGGTACAACTTTTGGCTAAACACATTTTATTATAACTGATACACGTTTCAAACTTCTTCTGACAGTGCGGCAGGGTTAGTGAACTCTGTTGTGTTTTTAGCTGCAGCCGGTGCTGGGCTCGACTCCAAGACAGGAGAAGTCGTCTCCTGAATGCTCTGAAGTGTTCGCTTTCCACACAGCCACAGAGCGCTGGAACTGAGCAGCAGAGACTACTGGGCTCCTACTTTTGCTAAAGGAAATGAGTGTATGTGTGTGCAGTGGAGGAAATAGGATATGTGCAGAGGTGAGCAGGTAGACGGCAGAAAAAAAAGGTGCAGCTCGCGGAGAAAAGCTGCAAGGAGTGATTTCTGACTCAATTATCAAAACACAAAACTGGACTCCACTGTATGGAAACATGCAGTGTCTTTTAACTTGAAACGTATACATGCATGACAGCGTGATATACCTACCTGCAGGTCCCTGCTCACCAGGAGCTCCCTGAGCGGGCACAGCCCCCATCAGTAATGAGGCCTCTGGTGCAGTTCCTCCTTTACCCTGAAGGTGGCGATGTGATACGGAGGCCGGGGCACTGAGTAATTGGACCTGGTACAGGGGGACATAAAACAAGTGTGGGCAATCAAACAACATGCTTGTTTAATGTAGGCCTATCATACCTGTGGCTGAATAAGTACGGTCCAAACCTTCGTCTCCAGTGAGTTCAGCCTGTCACTCAAAGCTGTGATTCGACTGCAGTTGAGACAATCTAAAAAAACAGAAAATTGCTTTTTACCTTCAGGAATCAGACACTTAAACATGCAGTACACCTTTGCCACTGTGTTGTATAGTCAAAGTAGTAACATGTTGACAGCTCTTACTCGAGACGGACTCTCCTGTGCGTGCAGGCGGGCAGCGTAGCGTGGAGGGTTTCCTTACTGCCTCTTGAGCTACAAGCTGGTTTCCTGCTTCTGTCACAGAAGATAAAGAGAGAGAAAGATGTCACCGCTGTGGCTTGGACTTGAAGTTATACTGACTTCTTAAACTTGATTTGTTTGATGTCCCAATACTAATATCTGTAAAACAAGTTTAATGGAAATCAGTTCAAATGTTTTTTGCAGTATGCTGCTGACATTAGAGCTGAGAGGATTAGTGGATTTATTGAATCATTATTTAAGCAAAATCACCAAAGATTCTCTGGTTTTAGCTACTCAAATGTGAGGATTTGCTGTTTTTCTCTATTTTAAATCATTGAAAATTGAACATCTTTGGGTTTTGGACTGAAAATGAGACAACTGAAGACATCGCCCTGGGTTCTGGGAAATTATAATGGTCATTTTTCACTATTTTATAAATCGATAATGAAAATGATCATCGAAAGTCACCATGACAGACAGACAAACATGGGTGAAACATATAGCATGTTCATTAAAGTACTGAGGTGATGCAAACACATGAATCATCCAGGATATATGTCCTAGGATTCAATGCAGAAAGTAGTATGTATTCTCAACTGACCCAACTTCCAAATACTATAATAATATTAATAGGCTGCAGGTGCAATATGTCATTTTGTGTTTAATCTAATCACTCCAATGATATGGAAGTTACACAGGCTGTGAGGTGCTACTGCATCCTCCAGGTGAGCTTCTTACTATCAGCCAGAAAGAGCTGACAAGAAGTCAACAGGGGTGTAGAGAAGACAGAAATGGAAATCACCACAGACAGTTGCAGCTTTCGTCTCTGTTAGATTTCCAAGAGACAAACAGTGTGCATGCTGCGTCTCTGCCAAGTTGCTTTCCTTTTGCCTTTTTTCTTTATGGAGTATAAAATCGCAAAGCCTGGGAGAGAGGGCGTGTAAAGACAAACAATAGTTTCCTTGTGCAGAGAGAATGGGTCTCGGCTCGCATTCTGTCTTGCCTTCATTTTATGAAGTGTGGGAGTTTGTGTCCCTGGGTTCTGGATGTTTTGAATGGGCAGACCTTTGTGGAAATGCTAGACTGACTCCTTTGTCTGGCCTGGTCTGGCTCTGGTCGGCCCAGGTGCCCCTGATACAAACAAGAGGCTGGGTTCAGCACCTCATTAGCCACCAGGAAGCACGTCTTTGCCATTCAGTGGCCAGCAACCAGAGTCAACGCCAAGTGCTAAACTAAAAGAAGCCATGAAACAGCACCTGCAGCACCGAGCTGGAGCAGGAGAACCGTATTCTTCTTTAACAGCCTCCCTTATTGTAACATCAGATCTGTCTCCATCCACTGCAGACCCAGGGAAGGAAAACGGAGAGCTTATTGTCATGAAGAAAAATAAACGTTTGGGAACTTAAGAAAGCATAACGGGTTTAGTGATTACCCAAAGAGGGGAGAGAGAGGGCAAAGGAGGAGTATGAAAAGTACACAGAACACATGGTTTTGGGTAAACTGAGACTGCTCCAATAATTCCCCCTCCTCAACCTCTGCGCTCATGATTTGACTGTTTTGGGTTCTGGGTATTTCTCAAAGGATTACAAGTGTAGATGGATTTAAACCATGTAAGACCTGAGACTGAAATGTTATGGCATGCACTCTAGATTGCAGAAAACTCTTCCACATTTTTGATAACAATATATAAACCTCGAGCAGAGACGAGGAGAACACACACTTTGATCTGCTCTTCACTCGTCTGCACCGCACTTCAGTCCACATGGAGAAGACTGCGGAGACAAAGAGAGGTGTGTGTGTGTGTGTGTGTGTGTGTGTGTGTGTGTGTGAGTGCATGTACATGCACATGCCGGGGACGTTTTCTCTGGAGCTCGGCTCATGTAGATGGCTGGCGAGGCTGCATTCAATTACAAAAGGGGCTCTGGATAGGAAATCTAGCCCTCGCCCCTAACGGCACCTCTTCTCTCTCTAGAGTAAAGAACATTCAAGCGCCAAGATCCCCCTCACCCACACTCGAGCTATTGTATGAAGCATTAAGCCGGCTTTGGCTCAAGGACAACTGTCTCCCACACACACCTCTTACACACTTTCTCAGTCTCTGTCTTGCAACAACAAATTTAAAATCCTGCAAGACCCCTCTTTTCTTCTGCATCTCCTGTGACAGCGTCTGTTAACTAAAAGGCCTGAAGACAGAGGATGACTTGGACGCCTCGAGTGCGATCCATCGCTCTGTTGGCCAACAATAACATCATCACAGCTAATGAATACCCCCCCCCAATGGACACGGCTCATTGTATCCACTCTTTGTTCTCAGTGGGCTAATTGCCCCAGTGGGGGGGGTCAAAGAAATGTGTGAATGTATTTGACCTTTTGCCCCCCTGTTGCACTGGGCCCAAATCAGTGACTGAGTCAGAGCTCTTCATTAGAGGAATCCCCCCGCAGAGAGTTCAGCAGACCAGAGGCTGTCCTGACATCAGTTCTGCCTCTTGCTTCGCTTTCCTCTCTCACACACACACATATATATGCAGAGTTTAGTCATTTGTTTACAAACACTCTTTGAATAATCTTTGCTGGTGCAATAATCTCATTGGAGAAGGAGGAAGATATGAGTGAAGGTCACAGCGAGAAGGTTATCTTTTCTTATTTTATAATGAGTGTATTCAGGTGGTTGTGAAGGATGGCCTGTAGGATTGTTTATGCTCAAGGACATGATGATATCCACTGTATACTGTGTATGAAGGTATTTTGTAGCAGCAGGAAAAGGCGATAGGACTCTGGCAGTGAGGAGAAGCCGCTAAAAAGCAAATCAGATTTTGCAGAACACTCATTTCAGACTGAATTGATCTAAATGAAAGTTTATTAAGGAGCTCTGAAGCCATCCAAAAGTCGAGGGGAGCTCTCGCAGCATACAGTCTTTCTAAGCTCGTAGCTGGGGGCTAAGGTTAGACAGACCAATGAAATTGCTTGTTGAAATCCGAGCAATGGGTCTGCCAAGCCACACATGTAGCCCCGTGGGCCTCAGATGAAACCCTGACAGGACTCTCTCTCCTGTTTCCTCTGCTGCACATCACTCGCTGCTTGAATAAATGAAAAACACTGAAGGTGAGTAAACTGAACACTAGCCTGTCAAATGAAAAGACAATATTGACTTGACAGTGTAATCCAACAACAATATAATGGATATAAGTTTGTTTAAATGACATGCTTGCATACTGGATAAAACTTAAAAAAAAACATAAAAAACATAAAAAAAAGTTTGAAACAAAAGTGAGACATGACAATGCAGACAGAAACAGGGTGAATGGTAGCTTGCTTTTGTAACAGACTGTGTTTGACGCATTTACGCCAAGTGTGAACATGGCTGAAGGGAGAAGCTCTCAGTCTGAACGGACATCATTTTCAATTTGGCATTAACAACTTGCTGCTACTATTATATCATTATATAATTGTTATGGCAGCTTCCAAAGCTATTATTATTATTGGCCTTAAAGACTCACTTGGAGCTGCTGGTACCACCAGAGTGAGAGGAAGGGCACAATGACCAGGACTGCAGCTGCACCTCTCACTCTACAAACTAAGGTGTGTGTATGTGTGTGCATGTGCTCTTGTGTAGGGTTTGGTCTGTGTGTGTGTGTGTGTGTGTGTGTGTGTGTGTGTGTGTGAAAGTGCACGAGTGACAAACACACACATAAGAACACACACACTGGCTGTATTATTAATGGGCCAAGGTCATTCCTTCAGTGATACTCTCCCAGTGAAAATAAACCAGAGCCCTCATGCTAAGAGCCCAGTTAGTGCTGCCAACCAGAGCCCTTAAACACACATCTCACACTCAGCTGCACTGACTGTCTGATCCTCCAAGCTCATCACCAACTGAGGTTTATTTGTTCTCTGCTTCTGCAGAAAGATTCAGCAGCTTGTAGGCAGACAGGCCCTACAGAGCTTTTTGAATGTACGAGTGGGACTTTTGCTGTCCTCTCATATGGTCTGCAGCAGACAGCAGAGGGTGGATGAACACATGAAGGCTCGGTTGAAGCAGAACTTGTGTTGCACAGCCGAAAAAGGCTTGTCTCTGCTGTTTCCTTGAGTCTAACTCTGTGTTATCTCAAAGTTTGAAGTTCCTGTGGGGAGATACAGTACAGGTCCTGGCAGCAGCTGTGAATGCAAACATCAAAACACACACACACACATACACACACACACACACACACACACACACACACACTGTAGCGAGCACAGCAGAGTGCAAGGTCCTGATCCATCTCTGTCTGTTCAATTAGCTGAGCTCAGCGCTGCAGCGTCATTAGTGACCGGGTGCTGACAGCCAACCAGTGGAGGCGTTTGTCTCTGTCTCTGCACTGCCTCGGACAGACTGAAGACTGCTGCTGCTGCCTTTAGATCACACACACACACACACACACACACACACATAGTCTACTCAAAGAGAAAACTGTACTTCTTAAAATAAGCTAGGCTGAACAAGTTGGCCACTTGGAACATATGTTTGCTGAGCAAGCAGTTTCTTTTGTCTATTTTTGAAACCAAAAGAGACAAACTGAGGTGATGTGATTTTGGTATTGTTTAATTCGGCTCTTTTTCCTCTCACTCTCTCTCTCTGTCCTTGTCTAATACTCATTTTCCAAAAGTAATAAGTAAGGAATATGTAAGATAATAAATTTGACATGTTGTTATCAGAGAAGAAGGTTCTTTATGTGTTTAAATTATCATGTGGCAGCCGAGAATCAGCCATTTTTATATCAGGCTGTCTGATCTCACAACATGCATTCAGTCACTGTACCACAGCACATGTACATTACTGTGCTGTAAAAACTATTGCAATGAGTTCCTCGCAGTGAGGTATTCAGATTTTAAATTTGGAAAAAGAGAGCACTGGTGTCGGATCAGTACTATGTATCAGCAGATGAGTCGAGGTATTTCAATCAGTCTCAGGAGAGAGAAAGATGGATCAGCGTATCCCTCTCAGGTTGCTGGACCAACCCTGGTTGACTCAAATCAATGTCAGCCAGTACTAAAGTACTTAAAGCAGACCCATCAGCAGCTTCCACCTCCCACACAGCTGACGGGTCTCAGTCATCAGGGCTTGGTGCTCTGCCCAGCGCAAACCTGCATCTGAACCCCAGTGTTTACTGCGCTTTCCCAGGGTCGCAGGTTTCTTTTATTAGGTGACTGACTTAAAGGGTGGGACACACTTCATCATTTCCTTCCTTTGGAGAGCGGAGCAGCCCACACACTGGACAGGTTCAACTATAATTACAGGTGAGAAGGAAGTGCGGCCTTGCTGTAACAATTGATCCGCTAAGCGATGCCAGAGGGAAAGGTAAGCTGAGCGGGACTGAGTCCTCACCTCCACGCTGTGTTTAGGTTGAAAACAAGTGCGTTGAGGCAGCCGGTCTACATCTGCTCTGGTTTACAAGTCTAGGTGAGGTGTCGCAAAGACCTGCTGCAAATGAAACCATGCTATAGCCTCCAGGACCCTGAGGTGAGAGCGTGCAGGGTCAGAGAGGTTCTCACCTCATGGACACACGTCTCACCTCATCAATCAGCACAGACACTTAAGCCAAAGCAGTGCAAGGCAGCACACACTCGCCACACCAGAGCGAGACCTCCATCACTACAAGGGGTGAGAATAATTAGTTTTGTCTGGTTGCTGCACCTGAGGAGATGATTTATGTACTTGTACTTTTTGTAGTAGTTTTATAGTAAGTAATTTTACTTTTTATAGAAGTAGTATACTTCAATGACATCCCCTATATTGAGTAGGAATATTGCCAGCTTTCTGATTTTATGTTGTGCCCTTTACAGTTAGTTAGTTCCAACCAATCTGGATTGAACGTTATCCTATTTTCAAAATATGCATTACTTGGTTTGTTTTGTTTCTGTTATAAATAAGATACACACCAAACAACTTGTGACTTACTAGTTGATATTTAAGGTTCTAGATGCAAGATTCAAAGTTTTATTGTCATGTGCACAGAGAATAAGTTACAGTGCATTGTAAAATTCTTAGTTTGCTGTCTTTTCTGACAGGCATATGGAGAAAAAATGACATAAAAACTTAAAATAATAAGTATAAAAATGACAGAACTGTACAGTAAAAGTCTGTTGTGCAGAAGAAGTGCAGTCCAGTTGCAACAGTTGTCATAATCTATACCTCTGTGCAAAACTGTACTACTTTGATTTCTACTTGAATAATATATATATATATATATATATATATATATATATATATATATATATATATATATATATATATAAGTAACTGCACTTCCACTTGAGAAGAACATTGTTGTATTTTGGGTCACAGACCTTATTGTCACTGTTCAAAACTGACAATGAGGTCTGTGATCAGATGCCTCCTTCAGCTGTTAACTAGTGGTATTTAAAAAGCATGTGTGTAAAGATATTTTCAGGCATGTTGCACAAACACAAACACACAACCGGAGATAAATGCTGCAGAGGTCGGTTCACTGTGACCAGCAGTGTTGTTGACTGATCTTCTTCAGTTTGGCTCTGTCCATTCTCACATCAGTCCTTTCAGCTCTTCCAGCCCATCCAGATGTGCTCGCACACACAACCTCTAATCTTTCGCAGGAAGTAGGAGGGTCTCCCGCCTCTCTGTCCTAGATGGAGCTGTCCGTATCTCACCTTCCCTCTCACTCTCCCTCCTATCTCTCTTACTCTCTCTGTTTTTCCAGCACATGCCTGTAGTGATGCTGATGGCAGTGATGGGGTCTGTCCCCACCCCCACAGCAGGCGGTGGTGTGTAATTACAGAGCAGCGCCGGGCTGAATGGTCTGACTGGTGGGGTGACTGCGGTCTGCTGACAGAGGTGTTTGTCTGGCCTAAAGACATGTGCTCCTATTGGCATTCTGGGACAGGAGACTGGCCTTACTGGGCACAGACAGCTGCAGGGTAGACCTCTCTGCACAGGATGCAGCACTCACCTTCTATAACCTCCCACCCGTCAGGCTTCCTGCTCATTGTATTTTCCAGAAGGTTTCATCATGAGAGATCCACAACTATCCACCCCACAGAGGTTTGGTCCAGACTGTCAAGAATACCTGCAAGGCACTCGAAGATACTAATTACAGGAAAATTGAGCTTTGTTTCACAATCACTCACCACCTTTGCCTCTGATGACTGAGCAGAGCAGACAGACTCCAGTGTTTGTTCACCACTTGTTTTGGGGTGTAGCAGCGTGGTGGTGTTCTGAATGAGTAACTGCTGGCGATCTCAGTGGGCAACATGATGCCTGAATGTCCACAGCAGGAAGAGAGGCACTTTGTGTTCACAGAGATAGCCACAAAAAGGAAAGAGGATCTGGTGCTGACACAAACTTGAGAGAATAAAAACACAAGAATTTTAAGTGAGTTTAAAAATGGAATAACTCAAATTATACCAAAAAAACAACAACCCTGAAACATATGGCAAAATGGAAACAATCTTCTCGGTGCCATGAAAGAAAACAATGCTGCGGTCTGTGTAAAGTGGCTAAAATTAGTGGTGGGCACATCTGTCGTACTGCAGCGTGCTGATTTGAGATAGTATGCGGTCAGGACAGGCAGCACTAATCCACCCACCAGCCTTTAAACATTTCCTCCACTTGAAAGCAGCAGATGTCTAATAAAAGTGTGTGGCAGAGGCTGACGATCCAGCTCACACCCTACACTTTTTATTAAGAGAGACACAATAACACAGAAGCCCGATGAAACCCGGCTCCTCCCTCATGACCCTGGTCGACCTGAATAAAAGCTGCTCTGTAAACTTTTCCTTGGCGTCACTCTCCCTTTCAATGACCTCGGTTGGCATCTTATCCAATGATGTGCAACCTTTTTTCCCCCATTTCTCCATCTCTGTCTCTCCAGTGGTCACCACGGAAACCAGAGAAAACACATGCTCCTCTGCTGCTGCGTTAGTGTGGCTGGGAGGGGTCCATCTTGTCTTTGACCTCTCCATATAAAACACTCCCTACACCCCGCAGTAATTACACACCACTCCTCTCAGCCAAGACACTGCAGCAAGTGGCCGACAAACAACAGCTCTAAAAACAGCCAGGACCAGAATTAGACCTCCACACACGCATGTACTGTAACACGTTAACTGCAAGTTATTGCTGTTGACGACAGAAGCTTTAAATATCATGCATGCTGCACTGAGCTGTTGAACAGTGTGCACTTTATGAGCCTTTGTGACTCAAAGAAGAAAACCCCATCAGTATGTGGCTGTCGTTTCAATAGGTTATGAAAGTAACTGCTGAGATCTGAGAACACTGACGACATTGTTACAGTAAAGTCTGACGGGGCAAGAAACACAAGCAGACAAGTTGTAAAGATGCAAGCAGTTAAAACAGATTATCAAACCTTTGAACTTTATTCAAAGGTAAAAAAGCAAAAAGAGCGCACCCAAAATGTCAGTAATAATCCCTAAACAAGACTCAACAGGACCAACTTAGTACAATAGGTCATAGCTGGGTAATAATTTTACAGTTAGCCTTAACTAAGCCTTCCAACAAGTTCAAGACCCAACACGTAAAGTAGATAACCTTTGTATTTCTCTGTCTTTGAGAGGAGGCTAACTGCCTCTCCCAACTTGGAGCCACTGCACCAAGCTAACGTGCCCCGGACCAATTTCTCCACTGAACGCACCCTCTATCCAACTCCTGTCAAGACAGCGAACAAGCCGACCTCTAAAATGTCTAACAGTAATCAACTTAATCGCTGAATTTCAAATTGTAATCCCGTAATCATTATCAAAACAAGTTTCCAAGTAACCAAGTACCATGTTACTGCCCAACACTGAGACCCACATTGTAATAAAATGGAAGATGAACTGTTACAGAAAGAAATATCCAAATAGGTTGCAAAGACTACGCAATAAAAAGACGTTGAATCGACTAGCTGCAATAGAAACAGCAGTGGAGAAGTCGAGTTTACACACTGCTGCTCTCTGCAAAAACATGCTGCTAAATTCCTGGCCAGCGGACCCTTTACTCTGACCCTGTTCATTACCATACAGAGGCTGACAAGCGCTCCAGCTCTCTGCCCACAGCTGCAGCCAAGCAGAGCGCAGGCCAATCCACAAACCTTCAGCTAAACATCCTGCCCCACGTCCTCTGCTATACACACTCTCGCTGGGTGAGTAAATCTTTTGCCCCAAGTGTTTGAAGGACACGTCCAGTCAAACATGCAGTTTATTTGTCCAAGGTTGGTCTGAACGCCCGCTTATTATGGCTTAGAGGCCCGTTGCCACACCAGCCACATGTAATTTCCCTCATGTGGTGTGATTTGTGTGTGAGTACACATGAGAGCAAGTCTCGTTAAGAGGAAAGGTTTCAATAACCTACACTTTTCCTTAACCACCCATGTAAACAATAAAAACAATCGAGTCCCCTCTGACAACCATGCAGCAGGATCCATGACAACCAAACAGAGAAGCTTGAACACAAGGACTGTGTGATAGTGACTGTGCTCGTCCATCCAGAGCCAAGACATGATTGCCAGACTGTAGCCATTCCAACTCCCCTTAGGATGATATTCTGCTTCAATAGCAAACTATAAACCTGCCTCACTCTGCATGGCTATAAATGAACTGAGAGCAGCAGACATGTGTGGTAAAAGAAGTAGGCCAAATCTTTCTACACTATTGTTTAAAATTTCCTCATGATTCAGCTCCTCTCAGAGAGCATTGTCCATTTCCTCCACCATAACAAATCATTTGATTTGTCAGTTTCCTTTGGGACATCTCATATAACAGCCTAATCTCCATTTTGCCTTCACAAGCTTGGATCATTTTACTGTGGAGGTATTCGGCCCTGCTCAGAGGTTTGTTAGGGTGAAAAATGTTGGATGTAACATACTAAAATAGCTAAAGACCACTGTTTCAACACATACTTTTAAATGGGACAGAGGCAGAGGAGTCGGTGAGAAGAAATTTTATTTGCAACATCTTCTCATCAGATATTCCCCTCTTCATTGTAAATATGCGTGACTGCCAATATAAACAGTCTGTAGAAACAAATTGTTGAGTAAAACTCCTCTATCTAGAGTGTTGCAGGTTCAAGAATGACTTGTTTATTTTCATTTTTAACTGTTGTTAAAAATGAAGGAATTGTGTGAAACGTTCTCTGTGATGTGATTTTGAAACGGTTTCAGAAATTAATCACTCTCTGTTCAAAGTCAACCATATCACCCTTTAATGCTAGAAGAACCATGAAACCCACCAAAATTTAAGGCCTCAGTATGCTTCAAACGAGGCGTGTCTGAAACCCCCTCCCCACACACCTATGTAACATCGGAGTTAAGGGGGCTTTCTGACACCAACAATAGGACAAGTGTTCCCATTCAAAGGAACGCTGTGGAGTTTTTGACCACTAGTTGCACTCTGGAGCAACTTTTTTAAAAGCAAGTCCCTGTTTTGTATCTCATGCACGTGGGCGACGTCATACACAATTCTTACGGACGTTTTCTCACTACTCCACAGATCAACAGTTGGTGGCAGTAATGTGCCAAGAAATGTAGCAATGCTCCAGCAAAAGGCACAAAAGAAGAAGACTGCAAGCTAGCAAACATCAATGTAAACAAAGCTGGCTCCAAAATATAAAACAAATCTGCCTTGCAAATGTTTAATGAGGAAGAATATTCATTCAACGTATTTGTTAGACTGTAAGGATACATACAATATGTTTTGGTGAGAAAAAGTGAATGTAAAGATACGTCAGCGATTCTTTAATGCAGCATTCAGCAGGGTGTTTTAAGCATACTGAACCCTTTAGAGTTCATCGGTTCTCATGATGTACCACTGCAGACACACGGTACCATATCTGCACTTTGAGTGTTCAGGGCCATAATAGGTTCCCTGACAGCAGATACGTTCATGCATGAGTGGAGAGCAGACATGGAAGTCTTTTGTTGTGGACCAGGCTGAGTCGCATACAGTCTATTAGTGTAGCTACAGGCCTGACTCAACAGCAGGTCCTCAAAGCCCCTGATTTAGATTTAGGCTCATAATTTCTCCTCAAATAAAAACTTCACTGAGATTGTAGAACAACAGTAATATCTCAGGAAACCACAGGAAGGTGCGGTTACCAAGAATACTCCTAGGTACGAGAGCAGAAGAAATCATAAACTAAACTGACCTCAGACACACATCTCTTCCATTAGATCATATGAAATCCACCAACTGATGCTCCATTGCTCTATCACATACAGTCACATATGGGTAAACTCTCAAAGCAGTGGCGGAGTGCCAGGATCAACATCACTCCCTCCACACTGCAGGTTCAGCGTAAGATTGATGAGTCTGCAGCACACTGCTGCCTCACTGTCTTCACCATCATCTGAGCATCACTCTTTACATCATTATACATTTCTGTGCAACTGTTCACCTGTTAAAAGTTTGAATAACACAGTCATCCGCCTGATACCTCCTCTCCGTGTGCTGCTGACAGACGGGGCCTCCACACTCAGTGCTTCTTGTGGACACACGTAATCCTGCTGCTGCAGAAAATGAAACTATAATTAAAGGCAGCAGGTTCGCATTTTCAGCTCTCAGCTTTCTCCATCGAGGATCAATAGAGTATCAAAAAAACCTCTTCAGGGGAGTGTTGGTGTGATCAAACCGGATGGTGATCAGCTGCTGTTGATTTCTGGGCTACAGATGTTACAGATGATACTGACGAACTAACAGACAGCTGTTTCATTACTGAGGAAACAGGGATTAACTCAGACATAAGTGATATCCTTGTTCCTCCTTATAAGCGTTTGGCTTATATTGTCAGCATTTGCAATAGGGCTGGTTTCATTCAATAACATTATAATTTATCGGCTTTGAGCGTATCGTGTTATCATTTTACAAAATGTTGTTTTCCAAATAAATAATTGTGAGTTACACACTAACAAATGAGTAATTGACGGTTTTGTTTTACAAGTATTTCGTCTGATTTAATGAAACAGTCGAACACATTCATTAATTTTCTTATTTTATATGTGATTTGCGTACATTTGTCATATCGCGAGCTACAGATGGGTGAAACGTTACAGGAAAAAAGTGTCTATGTAAAGTGTTGGGACTGTCTGTATATTGATATTGGAAACCTTATAAATAACCAAATATATTGACTTTTTTATACACATTTAGAAGCAGACCAGTGCATCCTCAAGCCTTGACACAGATACTTTGGCCTCTTTGGAGCTCCTGCTGCTTTGAAAACTCACATAGGCCTGAAGTATCAAACAGCTGATTGCCAAACCTCTTTTATTACAAGAGGTTGTAATAAAACAACTGCTACTAATTAGCATTCAACCTAATATGACCTCGTTTTCTGGCAGTCTTAGTAAAGTCCTCTTGAGGTTTTTAGATTATTTTGTCCAACCCCTGCATGCATGCATGCGTGCAGAATTTGCATACATGTACACATGCACGCACACACCACAAACCCACACATTGAAACTCACACAGAGTGGGTGGAGTAAATGACTGTGTGAAGCTGAGCTCCTCTCAGTCTAATCCCTGGGTGAATGGTGTGCTGTGTGCCAGGCATTCCTCTGTGTCTTTCTAAGGCTTTTTGGGGATTAGACCCCACTTACTTCCAGGGGCCGCAGGGTGGGATCAAAGCTGATTGGGCTTTTTGGGTTTAGGATGATAGCGTGTGGAACAGCGAGCCTCTACTCAGGTAGATCCACAGGGAGGCACCGGCGAACACGACACCACAGCTGAGATGTGAGACAGCAACACAGGTCGCCCACACCTGGTGGGGGTCAAACCTGCGCTAATCCAGCACAGAGCTAACCGGCACTGTGCTGATTGATGGCCAGCCTGCAGGAGGAAAGGCTTTAACTCCAGCAATAATGCAGGTGTGCCGGACCTCGGCTCGCTGAGGTTACACAAACAAGACGTAAATCACAAACGAGGGAGATTTTAATCATGACTCTCTTCTGTCATGCGCACAGTTTACACAGTATAAGGAGCCTTTCATGATGGAGACATAAATGAACATGCATGTGACAGAATCTGGATCTCATTCTCCTGATCGCTTGCACCGCACCACAGGCTTTACACTGGCTAAACTTACATCCAGCAAAACAGAAGACAGACTAAACAAACATGATGACTGATCTGCAGTGACCTCAGAACACATCCATACAGCGTCTGACCTTTACCCCAAAGAAAAAACAGGAGGTTTTCTTTAATCCATTTAAGACAACACAGAAGAAGTAGAGGAAGTCTTCAGCGTCACACTACAATGTGTAAAGTATGTGAATTACCAAAATAGCCCACAGCAAGACAAATACACGGAGATGGCAAAGAGCTCCGGTCTTCTGTCAGAGATACAACAGCAGGATTAACAAGGCTAACATGAGGAGACTCTCTCGGCACACTGAAAATAAACTATTTGAGTATATCCTCAAATATTAATGGGAAATTGGTGGGTTGAGCATGTGCAGTATTCAGAGAGAAAACCCACACAGTGAGCAAACACACAGTGCATGCAGTGGATGACACTAATTACTGGATGTAGGAATTTCAAAGGCTAATCCATGTATAGCCAGAGCTATCTGTAGCATCTCAGTCCCACTGACAAACTGCATGTTTTGGAAACTCCCTAGGAAATAAACAAAATGACCTTCAGAAGATTTCAGCTCCCTGCAGATAAGCATAATGATGACAGGCATGGTCTGGCAAACAAAACACAACGTTGATTGTGTGCACACAGCACTTCAGCTACAGTAAGTTATCTTGATGTTATGTTTCTGCTCTTCATTTCATCAGCACAGATGGAAGATTATTACTCATGAAGGCCCGTTGTGCGCCTCATGCGCCCTCTGCACAGGTGTCTTTTTGCATCTACATGTTCTATCTCTAGCTCTGTCTGGGGTAACACCGACCCGCACGACCCACCCAACCAAACCCAGCGACGACACGTCAGGTCTGGGCAGCGTTACTCCAACATGTGGTTCTGCCTCATGTCCTCTTCCTCTGACAGATGGATATAAAGTGGGCCCTCAAGCGCGAGGGGGCTACGGCTTGTTTGTGTTTTGCACCATTGGAGATAAGTATGCATGCTCTGTGTGCTCTACAAAGGGATGATAAGCTAAAGAGGGGCGTCCAGAGCTGAGCAGTACAGAGGACAAAAATACAGACACAGGGGGCAGCGGGTGATCAGTCTCCAGATCAGGGTCCTGGAGTGTTTTTAGCCATGGGAGCAAAAGAAAAGGCAAGACAAGAAAAGAAGGAAGAAAGGGGAGGGCTGTTTGTTGTCACACCTGTGTTTATGAATTATGTTGAGTAGGAATTTCTGGCACAACTTCACCTACTTCCAAGGTGCATGCAGAAGGGAAAAAATCTGAAGAGCTCAAAACTCCAGCAAAACTTAGCTTAGCATAAAGAACAACCCGACACATTTCGGCTTGTGTCCTTCAAGAATTCAAAAATGTTAAATAAATATAAAAGCACATATACACACGCAAACCAGCCGACGGAGCATTCTCACATGGATGTGTAAAATGGTAAATGCTCATGCGGTTTTAGGTCAATCATAGTTCTAAACTGGTGAGGGAGGTCTTTTATGTATGGCATACTATGAAAACACTGTACAAAGTGCTGTTTATACTGAGTGGAAGCTAAAAGTTTGTCTACTTCAAGTGTTGCTGAACTTTTGTGTGTGTGAATTATGTTTTTATCTAAAAAGACATGAAAAACCTAAACGACATTCACGACCATGTGTTAAATACAAGCCCTGCTGCTATTTCATTGGTTTAAAAGTTCAACATGAACAAAATAGTTTGAATTATCATACATTGTGTGTCAATAAAAATCATTTTACGGGCTGTTTTTACTGCTGTTTGTTTTTCACCATCAGCAAGCATTTCATACCAGACATAATGAAAAGGATTTTATCCTAAATTCTACCATGAAATATGTACAGCAACTACGGATAATGTAAAAATTTGTTAGAAATGAGCCCAAACATTAAAGTCAAGAGTAGTTTACTTGAGGGTATTTTATGCTTTTTTTGGCTAAGACACACCAGAGGGGGCCCGCTGGATGATTCAGTCTAGGAAAGCTCTCAGTGATGCACTTTTCCTCCCTCAGTGTTTATATCCAACTCTTTCTCGATTTGCCAAGGCAGAGATGCTGCTAGGTGATGGAGTAGCCCAGTGTTAATGTGTCATCCATTCTCCGTCGCTCTCAGGCTAAACACTGTGACGAGGACACAGAAACTCTCCCACAGTTTGCAAGTGAACTGCAATTTACTGCCTTTGCTACAGATCACACAGAGAGAGAAATGAGAAAACTGCTGGGGAAAAAAATGACAGAGGAGTTAAAGATAAGAGAGGAGAAGATAGAGGGAGGAAGATGGGATGCTTCTATTCACAGTGTTCTCACTCCCTTCATCCTCTACCCTTCTGCCATCACACCAGAATGAGGGTCTTATCTCTGAAAAGCACTTCAACACAACATGCCCACAGACAGAGCTGACTGTGTGAAGACATGCACACTCGGGTGAAAGCACACACACATGCAGGGGAGTGGAGGCAGATTACAGGATCAGAGGAGCGGGGAAACACAGATCAAAACCTGGCAGATCCCTCACTGCCTTAACAGCAGAGAGAAACAACAGGCCAAACGAGAAGCGAAACAATGCCGAGCCATCAATCACGTTGCTCCTGTCAGCTAATAAAACAGACCGTGTGATCACAGTTCCAGGTCAACAGGGGTCCGCCAAAACCCTGCGGGGCTCCAGCAGGGGCTGACGTGGTGGATGCTGCCCTTATCTCAGCACTACATTACAAAGGAACACAAGCTCCCCTTCAAACTCCTCCCTGCTGGCATTCACAAAGTTTTTCAACAACAGCCTCCCCTGCACGCCCTCACAGCCACAGTGAGAAACTGCTGATCGACGAAGAGAAAAAACTTCAAGACAAACTCCACAGTCGACGCTTCAGTAACATCAATGCATACTGTAGTAGTGCCTCTAGAAGGGCTGCAAACACCAATTACTTTTCATGACTGATTAATTGATTAATCGTTATTTGGTCTATAATATGAAAGTAGTGAAAGAAAAAACATTCATCAGTTATTCATTTCACCATCATAGACGTCTAAGAAAAAACACAAATATTGACATCTGAGAAGCAGGGAATTGTTGGCATTTTTTTGTTTACAAATTATGATTAATGTGTTAACAAAATTGTTAATTTGATAGCTCAAGTAATCGACAAAAGACTAAACCATAAAACTATATAGAACCATAAAGAACCAATCTTATTCAAATCACAAAACTAGGGCTGCAACTAACAGCGATTATCTTGTCAGTCGTTTTTTTGATGAACCAATTCCTTCAGTCTATGTCATGCCAGAAAATAGTGAAAAATGTCCATCACAATTTTTCAAATGGTTGTTTTGTCCAACTGACTTTTGTCCAAAACTCAAAGATTTATGATGCTACAAAACTGAGAAAAGCAGCAAACTCTTCACATTTGAAGGGTTGTTTTTCTTGATAAATTATGTAACAGATTCATCATCAACGTGATGAATCAATTACTCAACTAATCGTTTCAGCCCTTCAAGAGAAATGCATAGACACATATTACAAAATGACAGACACTGCCTATTAGAGGTCTATGAGTACTAGCATAAGAAAAATTATACAGGAGTAGGATGCAAATAGTAGTAGGATCTGAGATGTGGGTTATTATTCCCAAATTACAGCATCATTTACCAGTTTACATGTTGTGACACATTTAAAAAGTCTTGAGTAAGACTAAAAAGATGTTCAGGAGTTGACAGCATCATTAAACTACATGCAGACAGAGTAAAATGATGAATTTGATTATGATTAATAACAATTATACTGTTTGGCGTGTTAATCACATACAGTAATCACCAGCACAGTATTAATCATCACATGAACCTCATTGTGTTATTTCAGCTACAACTATATCATCATTACACCAGAATAAAAGTAATTTAGAGATGAGTGGTCATATTTAGACAGCCAGAGAGGTGAAGATAAAGTTTCATTATCGAGTTTCAGAAAGAGAGTCACAAGGGGAGAAGTCACACTGCGTCGTTCAGAGACTTCTGGTGTACAGGGTCTTTTGTTGCTTTTCAGGTGTAAATCACATACAGCCCCCCCCCCACCCCACCCCGTGGTCAGCGTGTGTGTGTAATTTATCAGAGCGGTCCTGGTCCCAGCAGCCGTGGCGGCGTGCCGAGCTCCCAGCTCCAGAGATTAACACTCCTCCGTCAGAGGGAGTCGAGCGCTCTGACACATACATACTGAGATAAAACATCTGGCCTGTCTCAACTAAATATGTCTCCTGTGTGTGTGTGTGTGTGTGTGTGTGTGTGTGTGTGTTTGTGTGTGTGTGTGTATGTTTGCAGTGTCTGTCTGTCCAGAGTGTACATATATATGTGTGTGTGTGTGTAGTGCAGACATGATGTGTGTATCCTCTCTGTCCTCCCCTCTTCATCGCTGATATCTGGCAGTGTGAGTTGTGCTCGGGAGCAGACCTGGAGGTCTTGGCTGACAATGACCTGAACTCTCTCCAGGCTTTTGGTGCTACAGTAAAAATGGATGGATGTGTCCCACTGTCTGACTCTGAGCCCAAAAATGTCTTGACGTATATCAAACTGTGGCACTCCAAGATATGGAGAGAGCATTTGTGAGGGAAACAAGTGCTCCTTCTTCATCTCCTCCTCTCGCAGTAGTCGAACACCAACAGGTTAAAGTACAGAGTGGCTGCTGCTTGTTAAGGACTTCAAGATGCAGTGGTCAACCACAAACCATCAAACGGCACCTCTCGTGAGCTCTTAATCCTCTTACTCACCCTCTGTCACTGCTATTTATCGCATTTTAATTGATTCATAAAAGTCACTCTTGAGAAATTAAGTTTCACCATCTACATATGAAACATGAAGGCTAATTGTGCTGACTCAGTGGGCTGTTTCTGTTTTAGCTGCAGAGTGTTAAACTACTTATGAAAGTGCAAAAATCACAAGTGGCAATTTAGGACAAACCAACCTTTAAAAGTCATTATACACCCATCTACATAAACTATACACCAGACCACTATAAAAAAGTATTTCAGTTTAAAGCTTTATGAAAGCTGCAGAATTACACATGACATCACTCGGCGGTGAGATGATAAGACTCCACACAAGTGGAAAATTAAGTACTTTCATACTGTTTTAGCACTTTAGTCCTCCTACCTATTTCTGAGCAGTTGTGAGGGTGAAAGCTCAAAGAGTGCAGTTTCATCTGAACCTATATCCTCTTGATTTCTTACATCCATTTGTCTCTGTACTTGTGTTTTTCAGGAAGGAATCAGTGACATGACAATGCGCAAAACGGATTTTCGAACTTCAGGGTTCAAAATGGCCGCTGTTAGCAGTGGACTACCAGCAAAGTTTGAGCATAAAGCATCAAACAACTTTCCTCTCATACAAGTCCTAAACTGTTCATGGGATACTGAAACATTGTGCAAAAGAGACGACGCACACACATATAAACTTTGTGCTTCAATGATGTTTAGATTTTGTGAAGAAAAAGTATTTAGCCTATGGCATGAACCTGGTCCTCTAAAACAGCCGCCCCATTCGTTGGCCCTGTTTCCATTCCCTCTGCACAGTCAACTGTACCACATTATGCCATTCCCTTTCAAGAGGAACACTTTTCATCAACAATTCTACCCCAACTTTCATTCAAACAACATTAGCAGAGGAAGCGAGTGAAGTGAAAGTGCTGATGACAGCCACCCACGCTCCACCCGCCTGCTGCACAGCCTCTCAGATCGATCCTTCAAGGAAACTTCCAGAGAGAAGGGCAGCAGCTTGCTGCTGACAGAAGCTGCCTCGGTCTTGACGGAGAACCTCCTAAAAAGCTCCAGCAAACTCAGCTGCACTTTTGGAACAAAAAGTGAACTGGCGGCAGCCCGGGCTGAGGTTTCTGCACTGTCAGGTGCAGCCAGGGGAAAGGAATTCCAGCTTGGCGAAAGGAGCTGCTCTGACGGATGAATGATCCTGAGCAGTGTTTGTAATTCATCTCCCAGCGTGCCCTCTCCTGTCCCTATGCGGATCAGGGGGTGTGTGAGGCCTCCATCACAATTACGCCTCCACAGTGAGGCTTAACTGTCACTCATAATGACCTTTGGGGTCTCTGTATCTCAGGCAGGTATATCCACGCTGGCCACAGGTTTCAGTCTAACAGTGTAGATGACGAGAATACAGGGGATTAAACACTAAAGAAAAAATAACGTAATTCTCAATTTTCCCTGGCTGTCCCAGTCAATCATCTTCCTAAACCTTGAGGCACTTGTACGGCGCTCTCTTTGGCTTTAAACATCCTTTTGCTTTACTGATACTACTAGGCGCAAAAAGGGACACATTGTACTCCCTTAGCATGACCAGCTCACAACATACAGCTCCGAAGTGTCTCAGAAATTTAAGACCGAGTCCGAATGAGTGTCAAGAAATTTCCTGCGATAGTCTTGATACAGTGCTGCCACTTAAGGAACAATACTTGCCATTATTCTGCAGAAAAAAGCACAAACCACTGCACCCCTCAATTCTCTGCCCTTTCACCCCTTTGGCGTCCCTATGGCTACCCACCCACACCCAGGGGGTAGTGGTGCATGGACTGTGAGAGGGTCAGACAGCATACGAAGACGAGGGAGCCTCAAATCTAATTTTACTTCTAAAGTTCAGTTACATTACGAAAAGATAAATTACCTCAAAGGAACATTGTGGTTATGGCTCGTAGAGAAATTATGAATGATGCTCATAGTGGTTATTACTTCAGTCTGTTCTTTGTCCTTTTAACAGTAACATGAACAGACCTTTCCAGTTAAGAAAACCCCTCCATTTCCCCCTCTCTCCATGTTCCTTATAATATTTTTCCTTCTTCTTGCTTAAAACAACAGTGCCATCCCATTCCTTTGCAAGTGTCAGCTTATGACAACAAGAGAGGAGGAAAAACACATCCTCTTTTCCGTTTTCTACCTGGCAGCACTTGGAGAAACGTGTCCCGCTGGAGCCATGCCACTCTTTCACTAGTACAGCCATTCTCATTTTACACACTCATCTCTTTCTCCCTCTAGGAGAGAGGGAATAGATTATCCCCCCCTCTGAGCGAGGCCAGAGGGAAGAGAGAGGGAGGCGAGAGCTGGGCTTGGACTTTCAGGACAAACTGTAATTCTCCACTTTGTCTCGGGGTCGAGAACCCATCTGGCCGCAGATTCAGTAACTCTGCTTCAATAGGGCTCTGTTTACTCGAGTAGCTAGGTTTACACAGGCAAAGTGAAGGGTTCATATAAAACGCATTAACTGAGAATAATCCTTTTGGTCTTTTGTAAATAGGATGTAATGATGGGGGATGTCCAAAGAGGGTAACCATTTTGAAAAGGCTCAGAAAGGCCAATTTGTGTGCAGGCAGAGGCTCAGTACCAGATCCCCTGAACTGTACAACTGTGGTTTCTGACATATCAGTTCCAGCGATATATAACTATAATTTCATATAGAAAATGACTTATTCGGGCAATATACACATATGAGAAAAACTACAAATATGTAACCGCTGTGAGCATCCGAAGAATGTCCACAGTGAAACTGAACCTCTACTTTTCCTCCTAATTTTCTTGAGTTTTGTAATGTGTAAAATGAGAAGCACATGTCATGTTTTTATCCAAACTACTTTACAGTCTCAGGCATGCACACATTAGTTGACCCAATGAGACTTGAACATCTGAAACCAGATTTATTGTTCACTGTTAAGGTGTAGCAACAGAACCTATGCATGTAGCCTTTGTAGCTAAATGTTTTTCCTCTATAGGGATGCAACCAACAATTATTTACATCACTGATTAACCTGCCAATTATTTTCTTGATTAATCGATTAATTGTTTGGTCAATAAAAACAATAAAATCAATAAAATCGGAAAATCAGTCAGAAAATAGTGAAAATGCCTGGTACGATGCATTTTAAAACCCCAAGCTGATGTCATCAAATAGCTTGTTTTGTCCAATCAAAAGACCAAAAGCCAAAAACTATGCATTTATTATCACATGAGACAATGAAAAACATCAAACCCTCACAAGAGAGAAGCTGGAACGTGGGAATGTTTGCTATATTTTGCTTGACAAATTGCTTAAATGATTAATGGATAGGTACAGATGAGAGAGTCAGGAAAGGTGGGAGATAAAGAGGGGATGACATGCAGCAAAGGGCCCGGGTCAGAAACAAACCTCGGCCGTTGCGGTAAGGACTGAGCCTTTGTACATGGGACACCAGCTCTACCAGGTAAGCTACCAGGGCACCCCAACTCTCTTATAGTGAAGACAACATGAAACAAGTTGATAAACGGCTCAGTAATCTTCATCTTTTCAGTATCACACACCTAACAAAGCCATTTCTACTTTGACCCTTCTGCTTGCTAGGACCGTCGCTCCCTATAGCAGCGAATGAAAAACCTCACAATATGACCTGATAATGTACGATCCGTCTAGTGTTGCCATTGTGCTACCAACAAGTGAAAGCCTTGCATATGTCAGTTCCTCTGCAGGAGACACCAACAGAAACACTGCTGCACAAGTGTGTGTTACTGCCACTAAAATACAGTATAGCAGTAGAACTTTAAAAAGGTTTGATGGTTGTCCTATCTGGCTGTCAGCCCTGGTGTCTCCACAAAGCTGAGCAGACATGGTCTCATGGGGCCACATGCAGTCCACATCAGGTGGAGGACCACATGGAGGGCAGCCAGCATAAAATAAAAGGGCCATGACATCATCCTCTGTCCCTCAACCCCCAGTGAATGATAGCAGCAGATAGAGCTCTGACTCTGGCACAGTGGCATTGATTTACAGCCCTGTCAGTCTGTCTGTCACAAGGCACACATGCAACTGATATTCAGTGTGTATGCGTGCAGAAACAGAGGGAGCGTGTGTCCGTGTCCTGTATCAAGTTTATTGATTACAGCGACTCTCATGTTTGTGTGACCCCCGAGTCATCTGTGGTGTAAAAATGTACGTTTAATTTTAGTCTGAGTCACGAGTCTGTCTGTACATACAAACTTGATATATGTGTCTGTGCTTGCGAGAGCAGGTGTTTTTGTTGCCTTAAACATGTCTGCATGTGTGCGAGCATGAGTGTTTGTGTGCTGCCAGGCCCTGGCTGTGAGCTCAGCATGAATGAGTGAGAGAACCATAAACACCTGAGGAAGCAGGAACACACAGACACCCTCTCTGGACCATATTTATGGTCCTGATTGAGGCGGGGGGAGGGGAGGGAGTCGTCATGCACAGCTCGGCTCTGGCTGTGGCGAGGGTCCAACCAAAACACCGGGGCTGTTAAAGCCCCTCTGGATGAGTCCCAGGGGGCAGTGGAGCGGGCGGAATGCAGGCCTGGGTTTAGAGGTTCAGGGGTACGTCCTGTTGTTAATGAGCTCACCCCGCTGGGCCTCTCTGGCTCTGAGCCCCTGACGCTGCCCCACCAGCCACACCGGCACTGCCACAACCTCTTCCTCCAGCCACAAAGACTGGACCTGAACCACTGAAGCATACCACACTTCCTGAACAATGTGGGCATCACTCCATGAACCTGAGATGATCTCAAAACGATGCGTGTCTCCAAGTGCACAAGAAGACGGTAAAGTGCTATGTTGAAATGGTCTGTGCAGCGCTGTAGAATGAACATGCCTGAATGTGTGTGCAGGCCCATGTGTGAGTGGATATTAAGAGAAGCCCCTGAGACGTGACCCCAGACGATGGAGATACGAGCACTTTCCTAAATGATGCATGTCTTACATGCTCTATTAGTGCAGGGTAAACAGCACTCCGCATACACACTTTCTGTGAACGCTGCCCTGCAAGTTTATTTTAAATAGCACATTTTTGTGCACAAATCAAGTGAGGTCAACGTGCTTTACAAAATGTATCAAAAATATTAAATAAGAAATACCACGTGAGACATTTAACCATATGTTACGTTTATAGAAGGGAGCTCAGAATGTAAGTGAAAGGTGGATAATGATGCATACTTAAGGTTCAGATGAAAGTTTTAAACTAGTTTTGAGGATAAACTAACATCTACATGATCTACTGCTTCAGTGTTAACGATAATTATCATATTTGTATGATAATTTCGACATTCGGATGGTTGACATGTCTTAATTTTACTTTGTTCCATACTGTAATAGTGAAATGGTACGGAACTGGTTTGGAGCTAGCTTGATAAATGACCATACATTGACTATGCCTATAATTTATTACAGAAAACTGACCCTGGATCTGCAATAAATTAGAGTATCTAATCACTGCTGATCTAATCACTATCTAATTTCTGTGAGATAGCCATTGTCGCCACCTGTCACAACCCTCTATAAACTCTTTGCGGCTGTATTTCACGTTCTAACTTTTGATTAGTATGGTTTACCTGTAACATATTTGCTATCTAGAAGTGTGTGTTGTAGTCCACATGATAAACACCGGCCTGAAGTTGGAAGGAGCCCATTGCAGTCTACAGGGTTAACCGATGGATGTACCACGACACAGACAGTTGCTATAGATTTATGTTTCAAACTCAGTTCTGGCTGCTCCGCAGTCTGGATTTGAATGTACAATAGTTTGCCCTGAATTATGATAATTCTGTATTAATTCTGAGTATTTGTAGACACCAAGCTGAAAACACACAAACATAACACGTGCACTTCTAGCGTGATTTCTCACATCTTTCTTGTCTGTAACTCTAAAACCAATAAAGCTCGTATAGTTTCAGCTTATATATCAGACATTTGATCTCTAAAGGCAAGTTCTATTATGCTCTACTCTTTCACCTTCTGGCCAATCAAGTGAGGTCATTTCTCTTTGGTCAAGACAATTGGCTCCTCGAGGGGAATGCCTGCACCTCTGTCAGGTTTGAGCTCCAAGAGTCAACCAGAAATGTCTCTAATTTGGCAAAACTGCTGGTGCAGTTCATCCAAACCTCGTCTTCAGTCCAGAACTAATCACAACCATCAGCACCACCCCCCTCATCCCCACATGAGCAAATGGAAATATGTGCAAAGACCAGCTCAAAATAGAGCTCAAGAGTCAGACAGGGGCAATGACTGTAGAAATGATCATTTCTACACGTTATCCGTGAGTGCAGCATTTTAGTGGCTGGGAAACTGAGACCGAACCAGAGGAGGTGGGGGGGGGGGATTGTTTGGGAGGTCTGTGATATGAGAGGCCATAAATGATGTCACCACAACACACCACAGCGAGATCTCTGTGATGTGGTGGTCTGTTTGTGGTTTAGTATACATGGGAGTGGAGGAGGTTTGAAGGTCGGCTTCATAAAATCCCCACCCACTGAGCCACAACACTTGAGCCTCTCTTATGTGGTGTTGTATATGTTTATGAAGTCATAACTGTGACAAATGAGCAGCTAGATCACCAGGACTACTGGGAGGGTACAAAAACCACATACGATACAGTGTAAGAGAAGAATATCTGATCTAAAAGCAACTTCATTGTATTCTTATGTTTTTGTGGTCCAGAATGTGGATCTAACCGGGGGCCGGGGGTGAGACAGCGGTAAGAAGGAGACATGACTGGATTTTACAGCGATTCATAAGACTGATGGAAAAAGGGGAGCAAGAGAATGAAACAGTCGAAAGAATCAATCGATTAATTGTTTACGTTTCCTTCTCAAATGTGAAGATTTGCTGTTTTTCTTTGAAATCGAATTGAATATCTTTGGAATTGAATACATTATATCTTAAGTTATTTTCAGACATTTCATTGACTAAACAATCAATGGAATAATCTTTCTTCAAGCCTAAAATGTATCACCTCGAGCGGATCTTTGAAGTGGCTTTAAAATGAAGCTTTTTCAGTAACTTGTATTTATATTATGAAGAGGACTTGGAGCGTGTAGGCAGTGCCACTCCGCCATTGTATGTATGTTTTGTCTCGACTGGGGTTTATGTTTTATGTTTTTGTTGTATGTTGGAGGACCCCAATGGAAATAAGCCTTTATGGAAATAATGGAATGAAAATAAGGCTTTCTTGCGTTTTAATCCTTGGTGATTGTAACTACTGCTGTCCAGAGCTATCCTGTCATTCGGTTATCAAGAAAATAGTCATCAGGATACAAAAAATGAAAATAATCCATAGTTGCAGCCCTATGTAAAAGAGTGAAAGTAGGTAAAAAAAAATGCACTGCAGCTTTATGAAGCTAAACAAAGAGGGAGAAGTAAGATTAAGACAGGTACTGGAATGCTGACAAATTAGTCGAGAGATGGTGATTTGCAATCGGTCCGGGATCGTGACAGAGATTACCAGCCTTCCAAGTGGGCTGCAGACATTGCGTCCGTTGAACTCATCACAGCTGTATGGAACCAACGGGACCCCGAGCGTACCCGCTCCATCAATGCTGCCATTGTCTCAGCACTGACGTCAAAATGGCAAATATGCTTCATTACCTTCTCAGAGCCCACCTAAAGACAGTGGCGCTGTGTTATACAGAGCCTACATCACGCCACTCTATACCTGCAAGCTGAGAGACGGTGATCTGTTGAAGGGCAGGGAGCAGACGAGGTTAATGCAGCTTTAATGACATCAGTCGCCGAGTGGATCAGGGATGAGAGAAAGGAGGTAGAGCCGACACCTCCACTCGTGAGGAGGATTTCAAAAAGGGCAGGATTTCTAAAGGTTTTGTCTTTTCTTCATCTTTCTACATGATACCAGTTCACTTGGTCTTATCTTGGCAGGAAGAGAGTGTCTTTCTTTGTCTCTCTGCTCCCGATTGCGTGATCTGTCGGTCACTCAGTCAGCGCACCAGTCCACTTAAACTACTGGGTGAGGGGAAATGCCTCTGCTTTATTGGGGACAGAAGAATACTCCAGCTGCCATGGCGTGCGTGTGTGTGTGTATTTGTGCGTGTGTGTGTCTATTTTCATCCCTAAAAGTTTTTTTGCACTGCTGACTCAGCCCACTTTATTTCTTTCTGACTGCAGGAAAAACAGTTTTCAATGCACTCTCAGGGGAAGTCTTGGGAAATAATAAATAAATCAGTAAGCAGAAGAGGCATTTCCAGTCCAGGAGCCAGATACATAAAACTTAACTCAGAATCAAGGCTAAGTATGTATGAAACTTTAAAAAAGATTCATCTGCCATGCATCTGTAGTTCTTGAACTTCACTGCCATTTATTTTAGATTTAAGAACAGACTAAACACAAGAAGATGCAGGTAGATAAATGGAGCGTAATGCATTAAACCAAATGTGGTTCTTTATGTAAAGACATAATATCAAATAAATAAAATAGACGTTACAATAAATAAAATGTATAATCTTATCTCCTGTAACCCTAAATGAACCTGGCTGTAATACAAACATATTCTAGCATTACTGTGCCTGTTATTTGCCTTTGGTCTTACAATAGTACAGTCAAACATAAATCATAGAGACATAGGGAGTCATAACTATAACTCTTATAAGTCTATCATTATTATTCCACAGCCTGCATGGTTTGTGCTATACAGTATGTGTTCTGTATGTGGTTTGCATGGAACATTTCAAAATGTCATAATAATATTATCATAATTATTAGTATATATTCCAATTTAAATACCTGAACCCCTCTATGAAGTATAATTTTGGGGGGGTTTCATAAACCTGATGCATATACCAGCACACACTTACATAAGAAGAAGACAGTATGGAAAGAAAGGCAGACAGGAGAAGAGAAAAAAACTTCCCTCCACAGCTTGGTTTAGTTAATTTTAGGTTGGCTGGTCTGTGTTTTCAGTGGTGTTGTTTGTTAATTAATGACTATAATGACAATTCCCCTGAGCGGAGCAGCGTTGGCTGAAAGGCCTGGACGCTCCCATGTCTAATCTCATCTGGGGCTCTCAGCCCAGTCCGCCTTCACTTCAGCTGCTTCCAATTTGGGATCAGCACTTGTGCTGCGCTGGCCATTTACATAACCATGAATATCAGCTGCTGTGGCCTTTTCTGCACGCTGGCTGCAGCCTGCCTCCCTGTATGTATGTGATTTATGTGTCCTTGTAGATCTCTGTTCATGATTGCATACGTACTCTGGATGCGGGTGTGAATGCAGCGAATCAGTATTTTGTGAATGAACTGGAGCAAGAGATAATGTTTAACACGTGCTAATGTAAACAGAAGGGGATCCAGGAATGTGACTAAAAGAAAAGAGGAGGGCTGGATGTAGAGGTGACTCTGTTTTGTCAGCGTAATGACTTTGATCGTGCTGCTCTGTGTGGTCTGAGAGGAGTGGGAGTGGAGGTCACCTGCTCTCGTTCAGCTCCCTCCCCTCTGACCTCAGGCTGGGGTCGCTCCACTCACAGCTACTAAAGCCCGCTGCCATTAAAGCAGCTAATCACACTGAACAGCTGCATCCCTCACTGTACAAATCCTCGACACCTTGCTCTCCCACCCACACATTCACTCTGGCAGTCAGACAGACACATATACCGTTGACTCCCACTCTTCTTTTGCTAATGGCAAGCTGCAGCCGACTGATGTTTAAAGCAAGGGGTTTAGCGTGTGGGCCTGTGATAAGCCGCGCTGAGCTGTGAAAACACAGATTACATTTCTGTGGCTTATTAGAGATAGCGCACCTCTGCCTCCCAGCCATACCATAATTGCGGCCCAAAAACCGCAGCCTCCGCTTGGCTGTGAGAAACGGCTTGATGGGGACCCCCACGGCAGAGCCTTGACAAGCGTGCTAATTCAAGTCTACGTTCCCCCATATGTTTTGCTGCACGGCGGCCCCCTCCTGTGATAAGCTGCAGCCATATTTCTTTTAAGTGCTGTCCTCCATAAATCAAATCAGGTCTGAGATATCAACTGCTTTCTCTCTGTGTCATCTTTTAAGGCTCCATCACAATTAGCAGATTAAGGGCAAAAGTCCTATGATATAATACCTATGAATTTTACTGGTTTCCACGACTGCTGAGTATGCAATCACCCTTCACTACTGTAGTGTATGTTGACGCTGATGCAACCTGTATGGGATAGAGGCTCTGAGGGCCAGCTCTAATGTAATAATTCTGCTTTTATAGGTTACATTTGATATTCATCATATCACAAAATTGCCTCTAAATGAGGTATAATTTTGATATTTGTGCTTGATGCAGCATAAGTTGGGATATCCCCATCTGAAAACAAGCATTTACTTACTTGGAATGCCAAAGCCAACCAGGCATACATTAAATCCCTGTTTCTGGCAGGCTATGAAAGTGCCTCCATCTGCAAATACTTAGCCTCTTTTTTTTTTCTCAGGCTCAATCAGAGATAAAGACCATTGTGTTCCAGGTCCAGAAGTAAGACAATATCTCCCAAACCTCATAGAAAACAATTAGGACCCAGTAATTACACCACTGCCCTGGAATTCCAGCCAAGTCCTGAGGTCGGAGTGAGGAAATAAGAAAAAGAGAGCGAATGTGAAAGGTGCCTGTCTGATCTAGTGTTATCTTACTCTGATTGGACTCTGATGGAGTGAGTTTGTTTATCGGCCCGTGTGATGTAATGTTTTGCTTTTGGAGCCCTCAGTTTGAACGTGATAGGACAAATATGCTCATAAGCCTGCGTATGACTGGATGACAGCATGGCGTGAACTCTTCCCATAATGTTCTCTTGTTTATCTCAGCGCTCCGCTGCTTTGTTTTTGGAAACGCGTAATCCAAAACTTAAACAGAGACACGTTATCTTTACTTCAGACTGGACCTGTTGATTTATGTATATTGACCAATTGGTTGGCAGGCCGAGGGGTGAGAACGGAGAGACACAAGAGAAAACAACTCTCTCATCTCCATTTGAAATATAACCATATCCATGGCCATACTCTCAGCTTATAATGCACTTCCTTTCCTCTCTTGCACCTTAAAACAGCCCCCAGCCCAACAGTCCTGCTGGTATGGACATTGTTGAGATCTGCTGTAATGCAGACCGGCCTTGGGAGTCAGACGTGGCCGGGGGCTTTCGGGGTGGCCTGGTGAGAGAACAGTAAAAGCAGGGCAGCGTGAGTAAATGAGCGGATCATACACATTTTCCACAGTCTGTGAAAAGCAGACAAGCTGAATGATGGGAGCAAAGGTATATAACCAACACTGAAAGGTCTTTAAAGATATATGTATCCGGTATTAGTTATTTATGAGATTTATGAGATCAAAGGCAATATGTTTTTAATGTCTGACCTAGACAGTAGATGATAGTTGTTTGTTCTTTTATATAACAGCGGTGCTGCGCTTACGGAACCTTTTTAATTCAGCCTAACTCAAGGTCAAACAAGGGCTCCCAGCCGTCTGGAAATCCACAAAGAAATGTGTGGAGATTTGCAGATGGAGCCACACACAGGTATTAAGGGCCTGGATTTGAAACTTGCACCCACTGAACTACGAGTGCAGCTTTAACTTCACTTGGCAACACTATGGCAACAGATTTAAGCACAATCCGGTCTCCAGCTTTGCCTGTGCAGCAAGCTTTTATTTCTCCTTAAAGCGGCGAATGAGGCAGACAGCAGCGAGGTGTCAGGTTCTGCGCTGGCAAGAGGTTCTGCTCACGCGGCAGGAGCAGAACAAAGCGCCGGTGGCCCTGGATAGCGTCCATGGTGCCGGAGAGTAAAGGCCCTGTGAATGGGACCTGTCACTTCCACTCAGCGGCGCCTGTGATCTGAGCCACCCGGAACGACGCTCAGATAAGTGGCTAATCCCAGCATCCCTGCTGGCTCGACAGCCCCCTACTGCCATGACAACCGGAGGGGAATCTCCTCCAGCAACAACTTAATTGGATAATTTCCTCCCTGTTTGACTGTGTGTTCCTCTGCTTTTGTTAAGTAAAGTCTGGGTTGTCTGAATGCGAGTGTGTTTTTGACTTTGAGAGTGGGGAAGGTCTAAAACAAGCACGACATTCAGGCAGTTTTTGATGTGTGCCATGTGTAAGCAAGCAGCAAAAGTTGAAGCCACACTGCAGCAGACTACAGGCCACAGGGAGGCCTGAGAGTTGCTCTTAGCTCACCTGGGAGTGGGGAGCATAAACGGGAAAAACAGCCTCTGCTTTCAGTACCACAAAAAAGTCACCACTTTAACCACTCTAAACATTTATTGTCCTTTGTGTCGTAAAGCCTGACGATTTATGTTACACCCAGTCAAGTCCTGGGTCCCGGCATAAACAGTCGCTCCACCCTTCTCCCCAGACGGCAGAGACACAGGGGCCAGTGCCAGGGGATGTCATTATACACTGGGAGTGTGTGTGTGTGTGTGTGTGGTGGGCAGCTACTGTCGTCGAAAAATGAAAACAGCAGCGTGCTAGCATGGCACTTTAAGAGGATGAAGGCTTGGTTTCGGCAGGACCATAAAACCACACAAAAGAATCAACCCTTACGTAGCACGACAACTCTCACACATTAAAACTGATTAATAAAGTGGAGTAATCTGACTCACCCTGAAGAGGCTGAGGGATCTTATTTCTTAACTTCATTTAGAAGACAGAAGCAGCCTTATGTAAGCCTAATGGAAATCACTCCTGTTTTAAAGTATTACTCACAGGCTACAAGGCAGCAATGCAAAACAGAGGGTGATAAAAGAATGATAAAAAGAGGAAACGGAGGAGCAGGTAAAGGAAAGGGGACACAGTGAAAGAGGCAGCTGAGAAAGAAAAGAGAAAACTGACAGAAGTCAAACTTGTTTCTCTAAACCATCTCTCTGTGCCAGATTGCGATGTTGGCCCCCTTCGAGAGTCCTGACTGTTGTTCATTTCTATCAGCTGCTGTATAACGAATGTGTGCGCGTGTCTTTCCGACTTGACTGACCTTCTTCACAGGCGGTGCCGCTGAATCTTGGACAGCATTTCCACTCCAGAGAGGTCACAGTGCGGTACACCACTTTATAGGAAGGCCTGACCACGGTCCTGTAGCTGCAAAACACACACACACAAAATCTGAAGCCATCACATACACACACATAACGACAGGTGTCTGTGTATGCACTGTGACTGTGCTAACCCACTTTCCTCTTTGGCATGTGAATGAGTTATTTTTGATGCCTTTATTTATTTTCAACTGGTGTAAATTTGATTTCTAGGTGCATCCGCTAAACCTGCCTCATTTACATGTTTTATTTCCTTTGTTTCCCAGAATGCCTTTTGTCTACCCCCAGGGACAGGTGTGAATTTGTTGTATGAAATGCTTCAGGCGTTCTTTACTCAGAACACAACATGTGGTGAAGCTGTGTTGCATTTTGATCTACTGCGAATGATTTTGGGTGGAGAAATTGGTATTTCATACAAAAGATTTCCTCATGAACTACTGATGACGCTGCGTTCACTCACGGTCAGCTAATGGGAAGAACTAGAAAACCAGCTGTTATTCTAACACAGTAGTGTTCAAGCATAGTTACCCCATACTGCTAGGCTTGTACCCACGTCATTAAAATAGCCTAAATTAGCTACTTTTGCAGTGTTACGTATTTGGAGCTGTTCATTCAACCAAATACAAACAAACTGTATCGTAACTGCATCGATTGAATTAGTGTTAATTTTGGATTTTATTTAGATGTAACTGCCAGTGATGGTGGCTCAGCAGCCATTTTACAAATGGTTATTTATATACATTATGACTTGAACATGGCACGAACTGTAGTAACAAATGGTGAAGCTAAAAAAAACCTCTGAGTCAACAAACAAGAAGAATGACTATAAACCATTCATTTTGAGAAAGAGGAGACTTTTTCTGCTATTAAACTCCACTGCAGTTAAAGTCTAGAAAAGGAACCAAATAACAGAAATGTAACTTCCACAGTTGTTGTTTTATGTATTTTAAGGTGAGTTCTTCTTCTCTTTAAGGGGTTCAAATCTCAGTGTACAGCAGTAGCAGTAGTGGTAAGGTCTCTTCGTTTCTTACCTCCCTCCTGTGCATCCCTGCGGCCAGCGGCATGTCTGGTAGACGCGCTGGAGGATTGTCCCATTCTGCACCTGGCAAGTCACTGTCTTAGTGACCGTATGAGGACACCAGTTCCTGAAGGGAGAAACAGAGTGAAAGTCAGAAATGTGCAGAATAAAAGTTGTTGCTTTTAGATACAGAAGAAAATCACATTCTCAAAGTAAATAAATCGGGAAAGACCCGTGTATATTTTCAAAACACCCTCAGTTAAGTGCACTTAAACACACTTAAAACAGGCTCACAAAAGGAAATTAGCCATGCAGTCACATTCAATACACTGTTGTCTTCCCGCAGGTTTAGATTCTTCCCTCCCTTCCCCCACCCTTTTGTTTTGAAACTTCTTTATGGTGTTTACACGGTTTTAATCAGCCACGAGATTTGCAGGAGTGCCATTGTGGGCTGTATTTACACTGCGTTCTCTCCTCTATCAATACACATCCGTTTGCATTCAGCTCTCAGGGGAGGTAAAGTCCCTCTGGAGGCAATGAAGGACGAGGTCCCACACTGAGATTAGAGTTTTTCAACACGGGTTAAAGCTGGGTCACGAGTCCACTCCCTTTCCACATTATCAGGATCCACTCAGGCTGTTATAAAAATGGACCTGCTAGGGGAAAAAAAGCTTATGCAAAGGTCAGAGGTTAAGATCTGATAGTGAGGATATGATCACTTACAGCAGTAAGAGTCAAGTGTACTCACTTACATCCACCTCCAAGATATTTCTAAGCAAAATTTAATATTTTCACCCAGTAAAAGGGTCCAGTTATAGCACTCGACGCCACCATGAGACTAAAAGCACCATATTATGTAAAGGGGTTTGGTTTGGTTTAATCCTCACGGAGAGCTCATTTACCCTTCTAACAGGAGCAGATATCTGTTCCTGATAGCGCAATGAGAAAAGTTTAGCTTGAGAGGCCAGTTTCATCTCATCTCTCAGTGTCAAGAAAAGACTGAAGGGCGGTTACTCGGCTTTAATGTATGGAAAACACACTGAGGCTGTTTGAGCTGGCATATGTTACTATTATTTTATTAACAATGAAGGGTACAAATCCCTTGATTACCTTCATATGGCTACAGCTGGAGGAGAAACAAGGAAAACAATTACTATAGCCTGTGTTTACACTATCAATAGATGTATAGAAAGGGGGCTCTGTGTGGAAACCACAAAGTAGGCCGTGTGGCTCGTAGCACAAAGCTTCACTTTGTGTGTTCTGCTGCCAATGTGTTTGCAAGAGTGGGAGTGTATTCCCACCAAAGTCTGTTTGTCAATATGTGAGACCATATGTTCGTGTGTGCGAGAGACAGTTTACGCTAAAGGAAACTGCCAAAGGCGGAGGATGCGAAGCAGCCCTGAACCAGCTCCCATTAACAATCCCCACATGTTGTGGTGGCCGCACACACAGACCTGAGCCAGCGAGCAGGGGCACCTCTACTGCAGCACTTCAAAGATAGTGATATTTTCATATGACTATGTCTATGTTTTTCTCTGGATTATTGATTACTGTTGATGTTTTCCATTCATGTAATAATCATTTAGCCTATAGAATGATAGCATTCTGTATTCTTTGCTGCGTTTTGCTGCCAGATTAAGTTACAAATGAAAAATAGCTTGAGTCTGAGACAACATATCCCAGGGACTATTAAGAAGTAAAAGGAACTGCAAGTAAGACACAGTTTGAATTCATCCTAAACTTCTCGAGTAGAGCGAGTAGGGAATTCATCTGCCACACATGTTATTTGAGTACAGGCCCACCCTTCCTGTATCTTAGTGTATCCATCAGCCGTGAGGCTACAAAAATGAACATGGATCTATATGATTACCCCGTGATTGCTTTCCCTTGTCCAGAAAAAAAATTGCTCTAATCATCGGTGGAAAATTGAAGGAGCTGTGGTCAGGTAGAGCTGGGAGTAAGGGGAAGGGGGGGGTACTAACCCTCCTAACTCCTCCCCACCACTTATCCTCCAGACCCAACAGATAAACATCTGAGTTTCCCAGGCTAAGAGGAGGTTTCACCTGGGAACAGCTAAGATTGTCAACAGGGGGTACGAGAAGGGAAGTGGGGGTGGGTTTTATGGTCTCCCCCTCTCTCTTTGCATTGTACTTATGCAATTACTAAAAAGGAAATGCCAACTGCTGCTGCTTCAGTGAATGAAATAACAAAAGCAGTTGGCATAACAGAGTTTACAATTTCCCAAATGGCTTGAAACCAATACCTGCATTACTTACATAACCTGCTAAAAGTGATTCACACACTACATAATGAGTACAAGACAGCCAGAACAATACTTTCTCCACTGCAGAGAGGATGGAGATGTGAGGATATTGTCCTTTGATGCCTAAAGATAATTATATTAACTGGGTACAGGTAACATCATCTCATCTGGGATGTAAAGACTAAAGATTAAGTCTTACTTACAAGCTCTACAGCAAATAACGTTCCTCATTTTGTTGCTGAGAGCTACTATACAATGGTCCATTGAACTTTTTCTGGCTTTATTCATAAAGGGACGCAGGTGCTTGGTGTCGTCAGTCTTTCACTCTGAAATATTTCATAGTCAACACCTTCCTCTTACTGGAGGCGTCCATGTGTTATTAAGTGTGAAACCCACCAGCACCACGCTGCTTCACTGGCAAAAGCACCAGGTAGGCCCTCAGTGAGTATCAGGTCTCTAAGCACACATGGCACACTCTGAATGCCGGGCCCAAGCTAAATAAATCATCAACCGTCTCACACCGTCACAGTCGCACACAGCCAACCGTTAAGAAAGAAATCCATGATTTTTTAAGGGACAGAAAAATCACAGCTTTGGCCCATCTGTTCCTCGACGCCACAGACGCCAAGACAGTAAAACAAAGGGAAACAAAAACGTGCTGAACCCTAAACGAAAGTAAAAGCTGCCAGAGAACTCATAAACTTGTCAACAAAGACTATATGCTGTGTGCCCTCATTGTACGCTATGCAGTCTGCACCTTTCATGATCACACTACTGAGTTAGTGCACTTTCTGCAGCAGACTGCGTGGGGAGGACGAAGCTAGGAGTTAAACCGTGTGAACTGACAAGAGGGCTGATAAGGGCAAAAACGCTGGTGAGACTCAGCAACTCCCTCTCCATCCAACCATCCATTCACATGCTGTGGGAGGAGGAGGGCCGAACACTCGAAGATATGTTTGAAATGCAGCATGGATAGAAATCTGGAGGAATTTCTCTAGATTTCTGTCTGTGGGAAAAATACTTTGGGAGAACAAAGGACAAATGGCAGATGTGGCAAACGGCCAGACAGGGGAGAGGAGAGGAGGAGACAAAGGTCATTTTATCATAAGGGTCACACAAGGGAGCTTCCGATGGGAGCAGGGAAGTGGAAGGAAAGACAATTATGAAGCATTGTTGGTCCCCACGGGATATAGAAGAGGCATAAGATAAATGTGGTGCCACAACACATGACAAAGAGAGAAATATAGAGTACAGTCACAGCGACATTAATGCCGCCAGAGCAATACGACATTCCTGGAGTCATAATCTGCAGCTTCTGGGAAAGAAACAGAAAGAACCAGAGTAGCCAATTAGAGAATCGTGTAAAACAAAGTTTTGCATTTGAAGAATTATTAAATCATGATAACAGATAGTATTAGGGCTGGAGGGCTATCATATTGCAGGTTCAAAGCTGCTGTGTGCTTTCCATGTGCAGAGGACAGTGAAGATCATCAAAGCACCGCAGCGAGGCCTTGAAGGTCAGGGCTAAGTGACTATTCACAGCAGCCTCAGAGGAACAAGGAAAACTCTCATTTGTCTTTGTCTGTTTTGAGCTTTGAGGTCTGGACACCTGCGAGCTTTGAGCGGTGTCTCTGGGTGTGACGGGGTGGATGCATCTTTAAGTGTTGGCAGCTGAAAGTAAAAAGGGAATTTCGCTAAACTGAAGAATTCACATCTATCACAGCTATGGCTCCATACAGCCTGATTACACGTCATGAACAACATGATTGGGATTGTAACTGTGATTTATTATTTTCTTGATTAATCGATTATTCGTTATGTTTATAAAATGTCAGAAAATGGTGAAAAATCGCCCTCACAATTTCCCAAAGCCTAAGGTGAAGTCTTCAAATGTCTTTGTCTGTCAAAAACCCAAAGAACCAGATTATTTTGTCTTTTTCTTTCTTAATAAATGTAGGGCTCCAACTAACGCTTACTTTTGTTATCAATTAATCTGTTTATTATTTCTTTGATTAATCATTTGGTCTGTAAAACAAAATGCCCACCATAGTTTCGTAAGAGTCCAATGTGTTGTCTTAAGATGTTTATGATTATTTTGTCCAGCCACTAGTCTGAAAGCCAAAGATAATTAGATTACAATGATATAAAGCAGAAAATCCTCACATTGGAGAAGATGGAACCATCACATTTTAGTCATTCTTGCTGAGAAAGTGACAAAAACAATTAATCAATTGTCGGAATAGTTGCAGATTAATTTTTGATGATAATCGACTAATGATTGCAGCTCTACACTGGTATACGATCTCATTCCCTGAAAATAATCCTGGTTAATGTATCAGCCACCGCTGATTAGTAATGGAGCTGTGCAATTGGTGACTGCTTCCTAATATCCGTAAAAAATACATTATTTGAAGTTCTTTGAATGGTGAAATCTAAAGCCACTCTGCTTTTAAGCCACACAGAGCTCAGCCTCCTGGGATCTCTGTCATCTTCATTCCCATGCTGAAAGAAAAAGGTGGATATGGTTAAGACGGGTGAGGAATGAGGGCGGCCACAGGGTTCAGACTGCCTGTCAGACCGTGACATAAAGACGGATAAAGAAGTGGGCTAGACAAGAAATAAAGAAGCAGCTCCCTCCGTAACCCCTCAGTGTACTGAGCTCATATAGTTGTTAAGAACGACAAGGGTGAGCAAACACTTTATCAGCTCCTCTGCAGAGCGACCACACCAGTCAAGAAACTACTCAAGAGTTGTTAATCCCCTTTGATTTGGGTAATCACTGTGTGAAGACAGGACCGGTGCGGGAAGACATTCTTAGTGAAGGTTTTCCTGTGACAGAAAGCTTTCCCTGTCTAAAATTTATATTTACTTCTGTTTGAAGTTCCTGAATCCCAACAACAAGTTTCTGTCATTGAATGTCAAGTTGTTAATACCCATGAGGGATCCCTCTGCTCTCTGAAATCCCCCTGCCACTGTTTGGCTTTGTTGACACACTATAAACTGCTGCTTTCACAGATCTGGCCAGACAGCAGGTGGACTGAGACTGTCAGCTCCCCTCTCATGTCACCTCAAACCCGCCGACCTCTCTGCGGTGGCTGACTCACACCAACAGCAGCTTCCTCTCCCGTCTATCCTGTCCTTCCACTGACAAACAGACAGCGAAGTGACCGTAAACTCATCTCCCCTTCCCACGACGAGCCCAGATGCGGTGGAGACCCAGCTGCACGTGTGTTTAGTAAACATGTCCACAAACCTCTGAGCCATGAGTGACAGGGGAGCTGAGCAGAGAGGTGAGCCGGTGGAGCAAGGCTGAGAGCCACCTGGACACACCCAGAGGGAAAAGGCCTCATCGGAGAGACAGGGGCTTTCAGCCTCCGGCCACGTTCAGCCCACACACACACACACACACACACACACACACACACTTGCAACCTGACAGCACAAATATTTGTAAGATAGGAAACGTCCTCTCATCATTAAGCCCTGGCTAGTCTCCGAGCTAAACATTGTCTCAGTCCAGGAGGGAAGCAGAGCTGGTTAGCGCTCTTGCCTGTCTGTTTAGTCTAGTCTCTCCTTCAGAGACGCCCTTGTCAACAACTGAATCGTTGTATGACACCATCTCATCTCTTCAATCTTGTCTTTATTACAGACATGAAAATCATCGCTCCCTTGTTCACTGTCTGTAACACTTATTCAAGGTGCGTCCACATGGGAGCAGGTTTTATGTGGACAGATCTGAGGATCTAAAAGGTGCCGCTGTGAAGAGCACCCTGACAGCTGAGAGGGAGCAGATGTTGTTGCTGCTCCTACTTCTCAGTGGAGGTGCTCTCAGGGAGGTGGGTGAGCCGGGACAACAATGAGGATGGGAGTCAGCAGAGCAATGTGTGCTGCCAGGACAGGAAAAAGGAAACCGACTGTCAGGAAGACAATAGGACCTGGTAGATGGATGGAGATGGGAGTAGCTCTGTGGAGCCATGCATTGACAAGAAGAAACAAAAAGGGAGGCTAAAAGGCTTAAAAATAGGTTATTATGTGCATATAACAAGACATACTTGAGCATTAACACACAGCACAGTGTGTGTAGGGAATATAATAATAGAAAGTGGATGCTCTCCGTACCTTTTCTGATAGACTGAGGTGTGAGAGGCTGCTGTCTGGTCTCGGCTCAGCTGCGTCCCGGCTGAGTAGGTTTTGTAAAGTCCCGTCTTCCAGGTCCCGTCCACAAACGTGGTCAGCCAGAGGACCAGCACGGTCCAAAGCAAACTTTCTCTGCAAAGCGCGGACACGCTCTCCTGTTGGCGCGGTCCCATTTCCGTGGCATCAAAAGTACAGCCAGAAAAGTTGAAATGAGCCCAACTTCCCCCGGTTAGAAAGCAGACCGGGTAGTGAATCCAGCTCGGGGAGGAAGGGGTGTGTGTGTGTGTGTGTGTGTGTGTGTGTGTGTGTGTGTGTGTGTGTCAAACAGCACCGGGTCGGCTGGAGAAGACGCGCATCCTCTTCACTAAAAGTAGCAAACACGCTCTTCTGTGACACACACACCAAGTCTGACACGCGGTTAAGTGTCAGATAGGCTTAGTCTTAAAATCCTAAGTGAATTAAAGGAAAATGCCGCCCCGCAAACTCCCGCTTCTCGCTCGTGTCTACCTGTGACAGAGAGCAGACACTTGAAAATAAACCTTGAACACTGTGTGTGTGAGAAGTGTGTGTCGTCCTCCTCTCTGCTCTGCCTACCTCTGTGCGCGTGTCGAGCCGAGCCTTCACTGCAGCGGGCATGAAGCCACTTTTATAGCCTCCTCGGGTCTTTTAAAAAGCACAGCCTGCTGGGTCTTTTTTACCCTGCCCCGTTTCAACCCCTTCACGGAGGACAATGCGCGCTCGAGGCGACGGCACATTACGCATTGCATTTGTTCTAAATGAATTATGGGCCGCTGCTTCTCCGAGGATCCTCTGAAATCACTGGAGCTGTGCCGGGGATGAGTAATAGTTGTTTTCTTTGGTGAACACAACTGGATGTAAAACAAATTATGACTAAGTTCCGGTACTATTAGATTTGAAAGGTTATCTTTAAAAGCCCATAAAATAAGATTCATCACTGTATTGTTACCATCATATATGCTTCAACATTTATATTATCTATCTTTCTAAGATGTTTGCCTTTAGCAGCTGTGGTCTGTTGCCTCTCTGTCAAAGCCATCAGTGCCAAGGCGGACAGTGGCAGGATAGAATAGTTGAGGTTTATGTGGGCCATGTAGGTTTACAGTGCAAGCAGCCAGTAACCACAGGTCTGCGGCCCTGCTCCAAACTAAACACCTGGCACTGCAACCAAAAACTGGAGCCCAAGATGTATATCTGTGGTCGGGGTGACTACACCCCTCGGGCCCCTTGGGCTGAGCTGCAAGTCTCACCAGCTGCAGAAGATGCTGCAAAAAGCACTCGTGCAACTGGCTGGTGCACTGTAGATCTGGTGACACTCTCAGCTAATGAGAGATGGTGTTATCACTATGACACTCACAGAGGGGCATTCAGGCTGGCACTAATCACCCCCTATACTACAGGGAGAAAAAGCAGGCAAACAGTACATGCACTTAATGGGACTGAGTAAGCCCACCTGCTCCCAATCACAACAAACAGAAACGGTTTGGGATTTGGGGGGTGGGGGGTTGGGGATGCCTGGAGAATGATGTGTCAGAGTTTTTTGGTTTCAGGGCACTTTGGCATTTTACGAAGCCACTCTGCGCAGGCGATGGTGCCAAGCAGGAACTGGAGCAGTTTAGGGTTCATATAAATCCCTCCAGTCACAAGCAGCTGAAAAACGTTTGACCTCTGAGGAGGGAGACTTTGAGAGGATTTTTTTTCTTATTTCTTGAGTAGTTACTCTCCTGCCTCCATAATTTCCTTCCCCTTTTACCGTGCAAACAGAAAGAGCTGCGACATCTATTGTCTGTGTGAGGTGCGCATCCACTCAAATGAAGTGTAGGTTCATTAAACGACACACCATTCTTTCCCCTCTTTTCAACATGGAAACACAATTCCTCCCCTCCTGTGTTTGGTCATAAATGTGTCCTGATCTTCACTCTTCATGATGGTTGTACCAGTTAAAAGAGAAGGGGCCTGTCTGACCTTTACCCTCTGCCATTCAAAGGGGGCCAGTTTAGGCTACACAATACAGTAATGAGAAGCATGGCTTGATCTCATGTGAGGGTAGAGACTTAAGAGATTTAAGTAAATGTGACATATTTTCATGTTGCAGGTTGTTTGCCATATGATGATTTGCATCTACAGTTAGTCACAGTTTGGTCTAACCAGCACATCCCTCATTACAGCTACACTCTCACACCTCAAGCTACATGTAATGTATGTTGATCACATTATGGCTCCAAACTGTTGGCAGTTTTTATTTCTGTGTTTCTGTGACCTCACTGCCACACCAGCTGCCAGATCCTCCAGGGCGGTCTGATGTTTAGAGCAAACTTCACCTGCTTTGGCATGCTGACCTCAGCAGCCTCGATTACTCAGCGTTGCGCTAGATCTGTTCGTTAAATGTTACAATAAAGCACACGCTGCTACCTATACTGCAGAGAACAGCTGAAAAGCTACTTGGGCAAAGTGGAAAACTTTAGCAGCCTTTGGTCAGTGGTACATTTTCCACTGTATGCAGCAGCTTACGCTCCCCTTACAACCTCAGCAGAACTATTCAGCCTCTGCTGTCCTCTTTATGAATTCTGAAATATTTTGTTTAAGAAAGAGAAAGATTAAACACGATTTAACTGGATTGTAAACATTTATTCATTCACAAACAGCAGTATAAACTTTTACACCTGAAAGATCCTGACTCACTGTAACCTCTTGGCACTTTAGTCCACTATAACACCACGAAGAAATTCCTGGAGCTACCCTCCAGGTTGAGGAGTTCAGCACTGTTGTGTGCTGCCATCTAGTGAGAAAATAATGAAAGCTACCAAGTAGACAATGAGCCAAACATCCCATCTTATGTGTCCCTATTAATATATATTTAAAACCATGTGCAATCTTTCATAATAATTTAGTTTCCCTGTAATCTGCCCAGAAGTATCGCTTTTTTTCTGTAAAACGGCAGACTGGGTGAAATCTAACCAGCTCAGTGAGGCTGAGGGCTTTTCTTTAGTCAGCGTTGAGGCATAAACAGACTCCCTGGAGCACCCAGTGGGAGATGTGCATGGTGGTGAACAGGTCTGCCTCAAACACCAACCCCACACCCATTGCATTCCTCCGCAAGGACGTGGTGTACACTGGTGTCCGCAGCGTATTCTGCAGTACAAAACACACAAAAAGTACACACGACAGTTAGGAAAAAAATAACAAAATAGTGAACTTGAGTATTGTATGGAGGCCCATAGTGCCTGTGGTCCACACCTGTAACCTGAGGCGGCGTGTCTCTATGGGGATGACTTTGAGAATGGGCAGTTCAACAACCAGAGCTTTTGGTTTACTCCTCACTAGGCAGCCCTTCTCCGTGTCCCAGTCTGCTCCCTCCAGATACAGGCCAGACACAAAGCAGCCTGCAGGGGAAAAGACTATCAGTCTGTATAACTCATCACTAATCATGCTGCAAGTGGTGAGTGTCATTTCATTACCCTGTCCAGGCCTGTCGCTGACTTCATCCTCACTGCGATACTGGGTCACCTGTGTGAACAGTGTTGAAAGATCCAGAGGCCAGCCATTTTTCCTGCATGCAGCTTGAACCAGGGCAGTCAGGTAGGACTCTGGGATGTGGAGTCCTGATAGCCACATAACATTTGGCTCTCCCTCATTCACCTGGTGGACACAAGACGTCAGACGAAAAGATATATTAGTTTATTAACCAACCTGTAATGCCAAAATAATGCAGAAGGCTACATATAAGAGGTCATCTATGTGTGTGTGTCTGTACACACCCAGTAATTATACTGTTCATAACGCCTCTTGAAGTGGCTCATCCAGTTGCCGAGGGACTTCAGGGTGTCAGGTGCCAACTTCTTCCAAATGGCAGGGATGTGACCATTAAAAAGGGCCCAAGCGACCTCATCCAACTCACTGCTCATACCCACCTCACCAGCCAAGGCCTAGGGGACACAGGAGAATCAGAAATCTAAATCTAAACCTGTGAGAAGCACAAAGATGTTTTCCCCCCCAATATCTTGTTGTCCTCTGCCCCTCCTCACCCTCTGCAGCTCAGCCAGAGAGCGCTGCATGCGGACCACTAGTTTGTTGAAGCGCTCCAGTTCTTGAAGCAGCACCACTGAAGTCGGGGAAATGTCCGTGCCAAACTTTTTCCGGATCAGGTCCATGTCGAATAACTTGGGCAGCTTGTTCTGAATGTCCTGGGCCACCTGGCTGATGTACTCATCCCTACTGATGCTTCCACCAGACTCACCTGAGGCATTAGAGAGTGTGTAAAGGACATAAGAGAGGAAGCACTTGGCAGCGTGGTGGCAAAGAGAGTAAAGCAAACATCATTCAACAGTAGGGAACAGCTTCTCCTTCTGGAAAATAGTAAATATTACTTCCAGGGATGCTCTCCGGCATTTAGAAGTCAATGTGGAGGCGGACAAGCAACGGTAGAATTTCTTCTTTTGAGATTCACTAAGAGGAGAGATGAAAGACAATCATACCAGTCTGAGGCTGCAGGTCTATCAGGTGGGTCCACATGTCTTTAGCTGCCTGCGTGTAGTATCCTATCTCCGCGTTGGAATGAAGACCCATGACCTCTGGAGTGTTTGCCAGTGGCAGTGTCTCAATCTCATCTGTGCCAGATAAAAGGGTAAAGGTATGAGTGATGGCAGGAAATGCTTGTTTTAAAGCAAGAGAACGTGAAGTAATGAAAGTAACAACTGACCAACATATATTTTCTTGGGCCCATTTGGAGGGACTTTGTAATCTACATCCTTGTTGCTGAAGAAGTGGAAGCGCCGGAAGTTGTAGAAGAGGAAGTCTCCGAGGTACTCATCCATGTAGACAGTCAGGATCCTTCGGTCAAAGCTATCTATGGCTCGCCCACCATACATCACCTATAAAACATTATACACACATGCTAAACTTACAGCATCGGCTAGAAAGATAATGGATATACATTTTATTTAAACACAATTAATTTAGTCTCACCTCTCCAATAAGGTATTTAAGACTGCCCCAGGGAAGATTGCTGTCTCCTTGGTTGTGAGCTTTAGTCAGGTAGGTGTCCAGGATCTCCATACACACCTGTTGAGCACATTTACATTGTTTAAACCATTAAAAAGTGAAATATAACTGATATTGTACCACTTACATAGAGACTAAAAATCCAACAAAAAATTACTCCTGCGCAACTTACGAAGAAGTCAGACTCGTTGAAGTCGTAGGGGACATTCCAGCCAATCTTGCCATACTTGCGTCTTTCTTGAACCACAGCATGGAAGAAGGTCAGCACGTACACCAGGCTGCGGAAGGCAGGGTGTGGGCACGCAGTCAAGGTCTCATGGGAGATTTTAGAGTACGTGGCTCTCATGTTCAGCTTGAGACCGTTGGGAGGCTCTGTCACTACCTGCACACAATATTAAAAGTACATGTAAACACGCTGATTCATTATTATTGTAGCTTCTTAACAAGCCATTTGGTCTCATATTCAGCTTTTAAAACTTTTGTTTCTTAACAAAATATGGATAAAAATAACTAAAATCTTCACTAAAATGTTCCTAGCACAGTTTCCCTTGTTTTGAGATTTTTTACAAATGAGTATCAATATGTTAAAACAAGACAGATTAAAGGAGATGACACTAGTTTCACAAAACAATTTGATATGTATTGGAAGTATGTGACTGTTTCTTCCATGCTCATTGAATGTGGTTATCCCGTATCACCTTGCTGCAACAATGTCATATTCCCAATTTACAGATTAAAAACATTCAAATACAACACCTATTTGAGTAAATCCTTGCGCCCACTACTGGATCTTGGAAAGTTAACGCTGCCGTCGACAAAAAAATCTAAAGAAAGCGCTACTGAAGGCGAAGAGAAAATGTTTCACCTTTAGAGACTTTTGCAGTATGCCGATGGGGAAATCCTTAATGGGGTTGGTGGTGACCCACAAGCGGAAGTTGGGGTTGGGCTTGGTGATCCTCTCTAAGGACTTCTCAAGTTCCTTAAGCCACTTTACCAGCAGGTGGCAGTTCTGTAGCATCAACCACTGACCACGAGATGCCGCCTTCTCCAGCAACTGCAGTGCCACCTTTATCACAGGTACAGAAGACAATTACCCTCAACTTCTTTACTTTTTACTGTTACTTAGTGTGGTGACTTAGTGATCCCTATACTCATTTCACTGGAACACACTTAAAGCTTCATGGCTGTGATATGGAAAAGAAGTCTTCAGCACCTTCTCTTGGCCTTGGCCCATGGCAAGGAACTTGAACTTGCTGCCTCCAAAGCCTGACCTCTCTGCTAGTTTCATGAGGTCACTGCCTGGGTCAGAGCCGGGGCTCAGGATGAAGACGATGGGGGAGGAAGGTGTGCTCTGCTCATAAATGGCATCAAAGCTGATCACAGGGGGCTGTACATATCTGCACAGAAATACAAAAAACGTGGAAACTCAGGGCTTGATTTCTCTCCGTTAACTTTGTCAAATAATTGTGTTTAGTCAACTTAATCTACACCACAGTGGTGTTTATACATACACTGTATATACTTTATATACACATATATATATAGATTTAACTGCATTACTGCAATAGAAACAGTCTCACTTCTCGCCCATGGTGAGAGTGACGTAGTCAGTCACAGCTCTGTAGACTCTATCCACACGGAAGCAGCGCAGCAACAGCAGCTTCTGAAAGGCCGACAGGTTCTCCTCATATTTCATGGGGAATGGAGCCTGTTCTGGTCCATCTAAGTCATACCACTGAGGAGAAAGTGAGTGAGGGTTAAACTCTCAATTAACTCAATAAACTCTCTCGATTAAGTAAAATGCCTATGATGACTCCTGTCACTGTGGTCACTTACAGACTTCCAGTCAGTGGAATTTTTCTCTACGTCATCAGGCAGAGAGCCAAACTGCTCAGGAAATAGCTCTGCGAGTTTCACTATGTCCTCCCAGCCCTGGTCTGGAAGCCAGTCACAAGGCTTTTTGCACTTGCTCTTTTCCAGGGATAGATTACCTTTACACATGAGAAAAATAAGATTTACTTTGAACATTGTGTGCATACACGTTTGTGATCACTGTAATTTACTTGAATATTTTCAACTTCTCTGGATATCTCACCCTTGATAAAGAACTCCAGCTCGTCCTGAGGTGCCCTCCCTTCTGCCTGCTCAATCTTGATGGTCATGTTGAAAGAAAAGAGCAGCTTGTGTCTCTCAAACAGACCTAAGGATATGCAGACAGTTCAGGTTATAACATCTGCAAGGTAATCATAAATACTGTGATTTATCTTGAGAAAGAGAAACTTTTTCCATCTATTATGTTATTCAATCATTATTATTGTACCTGTGCAGCCATAGTTATAAACACTGTATGTCAGCGTGTTCATGATGTTCTTCAGTCTTTGGAGCAGGACAGAATCAGGCAGAGATTTACGCAGTGAAAAGTCAAACACGCCCAGGTAGGAGGCTAGAGAGTACTGGTACATGCTGTTCACCAGAGCCATTTCTGTCAGTACGAAGAACAGGATAGCACCGCGCTTGGCAGCAGGTCGGTAGCCGTCTCTGAGTTTATCAATGTCCACAGATGTCTTCTGAGCCAACTTTAGTTTCTCAAATACCTGATGATCACAACATCGAATAACAAAAAATAGGATTAATGACTTCAGTGAAATTGCTATTCTTCCATGAGTTCACTGATGCTTGCTGTAGTCAAACTGACCTCACGGGCTTTTGACTTTGTTTCCTCTAACGTGTGAACCAGCTCTGTGTTATCCAACATGTTGCCTGTAGATGTGGCCAGCTCTCTGAGCAGGGAGTCCCCGAGGTTCTTCAGCAGCTTCTTATTGTTGCTCGTCTCTTGGATCAAGTGCTCACGCTGCTCCTCCAGCTCCTTCTTCTCAAAGCCCATGATGACACTCAGCAGCTGGTCCTCCAGACCCTTAAGGGTCACTACACGTAACATAGATACAATAAATGGACAGACACAGGCAGACAAAGCATTTAGTACATGCTGTTCAAATGTTACAGACAAAAACTATGGTTGCCATGCCAATGGATCTTACCAGTGTAGTTAATGACCATGGCTTTTCCAAACACTGATGGTGAATATTTGGGGTTGGCCAATTTAGTGTTGAGATACAGTTTAAAGTTGGGGTCATAGTCAACTTCCTTGTCACCCAGCATGATGACCTGTCTGCCCTCTGCTCCTTTTACATTCTTCTCCAGGACATTGTCAATCACAGGGTCGATATACTCATCCACATCTTGGAAAAGGAATGGGAAGCCATATTTGATGGCCATCTCTAGCTGCTTCAGGAAGTCTGGATCATTGAAAGATGAGATCTGGGGAAAAACAGATACAGGACAAGCACGTCGTGACTCTTTCTAATGTGTTGATTCTGGTGCTGTCAGCGGTGGGAGGCTGTGGGACCTGTGAGCAGTATTGACACATAACTTGTACAAGCTTTTTGTACCTTGAGGTTATTGTTTTCTTCCTTCTTCTTAATCCAGTTGAGGGCTTGCTGTTGAGGGTCAATACACATGGGAAATCGGCTCCCTCTGGTCGTGAGGATTCCATTCTGCACTGACAGCTCATCTGGAGGCAAGCCCTCTGAGCCCCATCTGTCACACAGGGTTCACATACACACATAGTTAGCCCCATAGTCAGTGTTGAGTACAGCCGAAATAAAGACAAATCCACATATTTGCAACAAGCACCTGCTCCACAACACCTAATTCCTATCAAATCATTTGATAGGACAAATTGTTATGTCTTCTCAAATCAGTCGTGAACACACACTCCTCACCTGCTGATTTCTACTTCATCCGTCAGAAGGTTTTCCATTTTGAACCGTTGGCTCAAGGGGATGCCTCTTTCCTGCACATCCTTAAGCCATATTTGGTATACCATTTCATTCCTGAAGTCCCAGCTGAAGGCCCCTTCGTAGCTCAGGAAAGCAGCAGAGATCAGACAGTCACCCAGGAGACGCACGCGCCGCTGCTTCAACTCCTCCAAATCTTGTGTCCACCTGAGTGGGAATAGTTGAAAAGAGGGAGTAGTAAGGAGAAACAGGACAAAGAAAGGAATAAAATAAAATAATAAAATAAAATTAGCAAATAAGCAACTCTTAGCAGGGTTAGCTCATAGTTGTGTTTGAAGTGTTGTGACTCCATGTGTTTTTTACAGCCTCACCGTTCGTTCTCAGAGCTCAGGCCAGAGATGAGTTTGTCAGCGGCTATCAGCCTCCTCTCCATAAGCTCAGCCTCCTCTTGTAGCAGCTGTTTCTCCTCGATAGCGGCTTGGTACTTCTCTCCAAGAGCCTGCAACTCTTTCTGAATATCGCTTAGCTCGCTCTGAATGTGCTCCAGCTCCCGCTTACTCTGAAAGAAGTTCTTCTCTAGACGTGCCACCTAAGAAAAATATGGCTGTTTAATCTGAGTTCCTTCTTATAGAGCATAATGTTATAACTTACAAACCTTACATTACCTTCTCTCTCTTGGGTTTTATCTCCCTTGCAACATCACAGTAACCCATGATAGCCTCGACAAACTTGAGCATTCCTGAGCCAGCCTTACTGATGGTTTGCATCTCCTCAAAGGTCGTCTGGAGGTTCTTTAGGAAGCCTAAGCATGGGGAAATTGCAAAGAACTGTGGCATACTTACACAAATGCAGTTTATAATCATATACTAATCATATACAGCATATTGGTATTATTATTACCAAGGTTTCCATAGATAATGAAGCCGACTTACCTTTGACCGTCCTGACCTGGTTGTTGTTTATGGAATCACAGTCCATCTCCATCAGCGAGCGCAGGAAGTTAGCCTCTGACATCATCCCCTTGGCTGACTGCCAACTGATCTCCTTGTAGCCACGCATCACCAGGATGCACTCACAGACCACCTGCACCTGTTTGGGTGGCTTGGCAAAGGATCTGCACAATGGACCAGCAGGAAGAGGCAGATAGAGGGAGAGGATAGATTAACAGATGGGAACAGATGTTTTGGGTTATCATCTGTTCTTTACAGAGGTTTAGTATGGGTGTCTACATTGCAGAATGAATTGGATGAATTTGGCCCTCATCGCTAGCTTTTTCAATAACAGAAGGAAGATGATGCTCTGAGTAAGGAGGAGAAATTACCGGATCTCTGTGACATCAGACTTTTCCAGGTCTTGCAGGGCGTTGCGAGCTGCCGCTAATGCCGGCAGAGCCTCAGCCAGGGAACTTTCAGCTTCTTTCTTCTCAACGGCTATCACTTTGTTCTGCTCTTCAATCTCTTTGGCTTTGTCTTCTGCAAGAGTCTTTTTCTCCTCAGCTAGAAGGAAAAGTTATTGATAAGTGGTTTATAACAGCTGTGTTTAGTTTCCCAAGCCTACAGCACACTGTGTTTATCATATAAGAGATGCAGGTACTCACTGACCTACAGTCGTGTTTGTGGTGATCTCATCCAGAAGGGCCTCACAAGCGGTGGACTTTTCAGCAAGGACCACCTTCTGCTCTGCTAGCTTAACATTCAGCTCAGCCAGCTGCTCACTGGCCTCCTTTAGTTTATCCAAACCTCCCTCTAGACGCTTGCACTGAGCTGGAACAGGAGAGAACAAGTGGACAAAAAAACATCAGTCTCACAAAACATCAGAAAGATATTAAAGCACAGTTGCCGTGTGGCACCAGTCTAACTCTCCCAACAGAGCCACCAAATCTATAACATGTTCCATCTTCTCACCCAGGATATATTGGTCCTTCTCCTCCAAGAGGTTAGAATAGGTGCTAATAAAGTCCAAGTAGTTTTTTGGAGTAACATAGTTACAACGCCTGAGTTTCTGCTGGAACAGCTTGCTATAGTCTTCCACAGAGTTATGGACCATGCATACATGAGCTATCACTGCTGCAGAGTGTGCCTCAGGAATCATTGGACTTTCACCTGTATAAAAACAAAAGACACAAAACTTGGTGAATTCTTTAAAAAAATGATATTATAGAGATAGTATTACAGCTATGGGTCTCATCACAGCTAAATAAAGTAAAGAAAGCCCTTACATGGCTGTCTGAAAACAAACCTTTCCATAACACATGCATTTGAAAAATGTATAAACATTTGTAATTACGCACCGAGGAAAGACTGAGCCACTGCAAGTAACGCCTGTGGAGGCCATGGCAGGAACCAGTCTATCACAGTGTTGTTCATCAGTCCTGAGAAAAACGTACACAGTAAGTAACATCAAGTCAGAAATGTTATTAAAATCAAGATGCCTGACACCGTATTTCACCTGGGAAGTTCCTGCAGCGTGTCCTCAGGGTGTCTCCCACTGGAGACATGCCTAAAACAATGTGCAGATTGTTGGCGCTCTTGTTGACGAAGTACTGCCACACACTCTCTTTAGAAGGACTTGCTCCCATCTTAAGAGCCTCATCGCGAAGCTGGTTGAGAACTGACTCCTTCTCATCATCAGGGAACAATGCAGGAACAATGCCTATAAAGAGAGAGCACGACCAGAGTACTACAGCTGTAGCTTTTAAGAAAGATAAATGTAGTGTGAGCCGGAGGGTAGAGTGATATCCAACCTGAGGTGAGCATGTTGTTAATGAGTTCCAAGAAGCCTTCCTCAGCAACATGGGCATCAGTAAAGAGGAACACCATCTTCTTATTTTCAATGCCAAGCTTCAAGTACAGTGTTTTCAGGTCTTCACGGAGGTTTGACTCACTGTATCCTCTGCTTAGTGTTATCTCAAAGACCTGGGAAAAGCAGATGCCATTACTAGAAGCTGGAGATTTCTTTGCAATAATATCTCCATACGTGATGTTTGACAACATAGAAATCAAAGTTAAAAAGATCACGATGAAGGTATGGTTTAATGCTTCATAACCTCTCTAACCCTAATTTACCCTTTCAAATTCTCCTTTAGCCGCTTTAAAGTTAGAAGACTGCTGTTTCCACATTGGAAGACAGTGTCCCCTATAACTATATTCCAAATCTTCTTGTTCCAATGCTTCACTGAAGTTATAGTCAAATATTCAAAACTCAGATGCCACATATGTAAATCGAAATGTTATAACATATTCCCCAATTACTTGGCATGACTCATTGGTGTCCAGTGGTGAAAACAAATAAACACACATTAATAAAAAGTCTATTTGCTCTGCTTTAAGTGTAATTGTAGCATACATGACTTTTATCTCTATAACCCTAAGCCATCATTTGCCCTTCACCACACCCATCATGGTTCTTGTGTTTTATCACCTCACAACCGGCAGTGAAGGCAGCGAGCTTGGTGAGGGACTGCTTGCCAGAGCCCCCCACACCGACGAGCAGTGCATGGCCACGATCAATGCGGATGATGCGGTGCACCCGGGTCAGATGCTCCAGAGCGTCATCAAACAGTACTAGGTTCATGCTTGACTTGTTCTCATTGTATTGCTCTAGAATTTCCTGCAGAATGCAAAAACACAGCGGTCTTTCAGTATATTTAAAGACAGAATGGCAGAAAATAATTGAAACAAATGTCAAAAACTATTGTCACATAATTATACTATTACATTCCAAAAAGAACATTAGACTGAGGCCCCAGGCACAGGTAATAACACAGTTAATAACTTGACATTACCTGAAACAGGGCTTTTGAAGCATCATAGTCCTGTATGTCCTCATAGACCCTTGGTTCATTCTCACTGAGGGCTGTCCTGTAGTCTCCAAAAAGAATTGGGTCCCTCATGACTGCCTCCATGTCTGACTTGAAATGCTCCTCAATCAGGTTCTTTAAGTGGCCTTGGACCTGGTGGCAAAAAACACATTGGGTACATTTGAAACTGAAATAGAACACTATTTAGTACACAGTAGATTGTGAGCCTACATTTGTAATTAAAGTTGGAGGAACAATTACACATATTGTATTTGTCCCTGCAGTCAATACAAAGGAGAATCTACAGTAAATATTTACTACTATTATTAATAATTATTACCAAGGCTTTGTCAGTTTCATCAATGAGTCTGTCATGGAAAATTCTCAGGCACTCATTTCTCCAGACACGCACAAATTGGGTAACAGTCAAAAACCTGTTAGAGAGAAATCAGGTGAAGCAAGACGTTCAGAAACATAGACCTCTAACTGTTTTAATGTGTTAATAAAGTGACTTGATCAGACCTGTCAGGTTTGGTGAGGGTCAGTCCATTGTAGACTCTCGACAGGTCCCTCAGGTTGAAGATGTAGTGGAACTTGGAGGGAGTGGGTGGCAGATCTTTGATGATGTTGTTGTACAGTTCCAGAGTGCAGAAGGTGACTTTATCACAAACCTTCTGAAGGGCGTCCTCGAATAGCTAAAATGTTTGATCAAGTTTATTAAATCTGAGTGATGTGGATGACTGAGATTCTGATTTGCATTGCTTTATGTGGAAAGAGATACTCACTCTAGTGTGGCCTTTGAGAATGGAAGCATAGATAAGGTTGAGAGACTCCACTGCAGGGAAGGGGATGCTGAAGACACTGAAGAGCGAGATAAAGCGGGGATCCACCTCGTTCCTCCCACCTCCTGCCTTTCCCATGGCAGCAACAAAGCCAAGGTCCTTGAGGATTTTGCAGTTAAGCTCCTTCCCTCTGTCATATATGCCTCCTCGGTCCAATAACAGCTTCAGAAGTGCGATAGGCTGTTGTGTGCCGTAATTATCCACCTGGATGAGCATAGAGTATATTACAATAATGTCAAACATACAAGTGCTGTCCCTCACCACAGTAAAGGAGAGACTCGGTTGAGAGCTTGGAGCAGGTACCTTTGGCATATTCATGTCATCCATAAAGACCAGCAGTCTCTTCCCCATAGGAGGCCCGTAGGTCTCTTTGGTCCTTTTCTCCACATTGGCCTCCAGGTTCCTCTGCAGGTCCATTGAAGTCGTTCTGGATGAGAAGTTGATGATCAGAGTAATCTAGAGACAAAAGGGAAGAAATTTAAAGAATTCAAACTCAAGTGACATAACAAATGTACACATGCATGGTTAGATGGTAAACTCACCCTTGTATCTGCATTGAGGTTCTTCAGAAAGTTATGAATGGTGGCAGTCTTGGAGGTGCCAGACTCTCCGACCAGAAGCACTGGCCTCTTTATCTTCACCATCTGCTCCAGGATCCAGCTGGCTCTCATGGTGTCAATAGTTGGCACTAAAGCAAAGATGGAGGATGAGGGAATCAAAGTGGAAGAAGGAGCTTGGGAGGGCCAAAAAGTTTAAATCCATATGTATGTATGCAGGACACTTCATTTGCCCTCCCCTCCCTGCTTTACCTAGAATATCAGCAAACTTTATTTCAGGGTTGTGGATGTATTTGGTGACCAGGGAACTCCAGGGAACCCACTTCTCCTGTGTCCCATCAAAATGGAAATCATACAAAGTCGGGAGGTATCCTGTATGGATGCAGACATTTTCTTATCAATAATAAGAAAATTGATACAACAAAACACACAAAAAATAAAAGTAAAACTGGGTTTCTTTTCACCCTGATATTTATTAATGCATTTATTTATTAAACCATAAAGCAATCCTCTTTATTGATTTTCACAAGTGTTTGCAATGATGGACAGCCATTTTTTTTATAATCCCATATTATATAGAGTCATATCTCCCAACCCTGCTCTCTAGTATTCAATATTAAAAGTAACTCACTATCAAACTGTACCTAAAAGGGTATACCAATAAACGCATAATCTTGATAAAGTATGCTAATTTCATAATCATCTAAGTCCACATTCTTGCTTTTTACCTGGGATCTCACCAGGTCCAGCCAGGGCTTTCTCATCATGCACTGAGGTTAAGCAGGAAATCCTTTTGATAAACTCATCAAACTTGGTCCTGCAGCTCTCCAGCAACGTGGCCCCTAGTGAGCAGTAAAGAGCTTCCAGGAAGTAACATTCCAGGACTTCAGCACTGCTGCTCTCACTCTCAAGCAGCGCATCCAGTGTCAAGCACAGCTGAGTCACCTGAACACACAGTCAACACAAATCGTAGTCTAAATAGGGGACTATACTAATCTTCATTCATTTCATCATGCATAAATACAACAATACCAGTACTGGAGTACATTCGAGATGGATCAGATTAACCTACCATGTTCAGATCTGTCTGAGGGACGACAGTCTTCAGTTTCTGGCCCTGTTTGCCATCAACAATACCATCCACAATCATGTCAATAGAGCTGTGCACATATTTCTCAAACAGTTTGTTGAGCACCTCTTGTTCCTAGAAAGAAAAAAACATATATATTGTGATGTTTTTTAATTATAACGAAGTACAATGAATACATAGTGTATATGTTTTTTTCTCATACCTTGCCAGGTCTGTTGTTCACCCATCTCTGCCAAAATGGGGTGTAACGCAGGTTTTTGGGATCAACAAAAACCATCCCACAGCGGGAGACAGTAGCAGGCGAAGCATACTGCAGATCTCCAACCTGTGACAGTGAAGTTATCTTAAATTATTCTTTCAAAGTTACTTTGCAGAAAAAAAGCTGACAGCAATCTTGAAATTCAGACAGACCTCAAACAGCAGGGCGCAGTGACTCTGTAAACGGATCCGTTCTCCATTGGCTAAAGTGAGGAGCTTATTGTCATCCATCACTGAGTTCATATTCTCGACCCACAGAGCGTCCACATCCCCATCAAACAGGATGTACCTGTGGGTCAAAGTTCACGTCTTTATGTAGCATTCCACAGAAATTCTTCCTCTTTTCAATGTATGAATGAATGAATGACATCATCTTAATCTTAATCCTTAATTTACCTCCGCTCTTTTTTGTCAGTAGGCTTGTTGATGTCACGGAAGATGTTGGATAAGATCCCATCAGTCCAGTCTCGAGTGTCAGGGTCCAGAACACCGTAAAGTTCAATGACACTCATGGCTTTAGGGTTCAGAGGATACATCTTGGTTTGCAATCCTAATCTAATGATGAGATAAAATAAAGGTTACTATTGTCCACACAAAAGTTCAGGATGGTGGTGTAAACCTAGGTGATGTAAACTGACACTGACTTGGTCTGAGCTTGACATAATGTGCTGATCACAACCGATTTCCCTCCACCTGTTGGGCCTACAATCATAGTAGTGTGTCTGGTCATCATCGTCTCATACATCTGCACCACTTTATCCGCCTGAAACCAGAGACAGCATAGAGAATAGGGTGTATCATCATCTAAACACTCACATGCTTGTTGTGTTGTGTTCTGCCTGTATCTCAAAGAATCAAATCTAAGACCCAGATGAGACACCTGGTTAGGAAGTATGACATAATTGTTCTCTTGCAGGATCTGTTCCACGGCATCATTGAAATTGGGATAGCGAACACGAGGGCAGTCCAGCCCAGGGAACAGGTCTGAGATCAGCCCGAGGAACAGAGGCACGTCCTCAAACACAAACTTTGGCAGGTTCATGTCCCTGAGAGCACGCATCAACACCACATCCTGTGGAGAGGAAAGATGTAAAAAAAACAGCAAATAAGTGACAAGAGACCACAAAGCATTACAGAATCTTTATCAAATCTCTTCAGCAAAATTCACTCAATTACAATGTAAGATCTGTGTGACGTCTCACTAGTTTTTCTCTTTCAATGTTTCTTAAACCTACGGTTCTTTTGAAAAAAAAGAAAAAAAGGTTTTTATGTAGATTTGCATACGAGTGTTTTTCAAAATGGGGCTGTGTGTAATTTTACTAGAGACAGTTTTTTAAGCCAGACTGCAGCCCCTACTTAAAGCCTCTAATAAAGTGCTCTAATACCAGATTTCAAAGTGTCTCTTTTTCATATTCTCTGTGACATCTACAACATGTCTTGTTGCAAGATGCTAGGTGGATACTGCCTGAATGTAAATTGCATTGTGTAATAACAAATTCCCAACCGCAACCAAGCTTCAGTCTGTACAGCTAAGGGATCACAAATACACAACTCCTTTGTTCCATATTGAATGTAAGCAAATAGGAGAAGTTTTCTATTCAGTATATGAAAATGAAACATGAAAAATGTTCTGGGGTCTCTACCTCACTGAGCTCCGGTGAGCCTCTCTTCAGCTCTCCTGCCATCACCAGGACAGACTTCAGAGCTCGCAGCCCAAAATCATAATGAGACTGCTTGGACAGCTGTTCACGAGCCAGCTTATACAGTACTGTCATCTTCTTTGCCAGCACCTGAGATTAACAAAAGTGAAGAGATAAGATCAATAAGAAATTGACCTGTGTAGGTAAGCAGTGTAGAGTTACATGTTTTTCTAAATGTATATGAAAAACTTTCATCTGTCCAAAAAATATCACAAAATCTTCAAAGTAATTAATTAAACATGATCCTTGCATTTCATAATTATCTGAGAACACTAATATAAATATTGTACATTATAGTAATATTGCATATACATGGCTCATACATTGCTCAGGGTGACAGCATCAGCTAAATAGTCACAATGCAATTTGTGTTTTGCGTGTGCAACACTCACCTTGGCCATTAGGAAGCCCTCAGAGAAGAGCATGATCTCACAAATCTGCTGCAGGTCCGGCACAATGACCACCACAGGCCTGAAGAGGGCTTTGACTGATTCTGGCAGCTCTGTGCGTCCTGCATAACCTGGGTTCATGGTGATGAAGATCCCCATGCGGCCGTCCAGGCTGATCTCTTGCCCTTCAAACTGGTGTGCATAGTGAAGGAGGTGGTTTCGGGGGAATAAAGGTCAACAGCTATTCTATCAAACAAGCTATCAACATAAATTATCACAAGTGAAATAACCTTCAATTTGTGAAATATCCTTGAATTCATATGAAAACTATGAATTATTTTTGATGTATTCATTACTGGTTCTGCATAACCACAGCAGACTTACATGAAACTTTTCAAGGTGCAGAATGAGAGCATTGCGGATAGTCTGGATTTGGGAGGAGATAACTGACAACACTGAGGCATCGATACGATTGAACTCATCAAAGCAGCCCCAAGCTCCACACTGGGCAAGGCCAGAGAAGATCTTACCCACAGCCTGAACACAAAGAGGAAAATAATTAAAAAAATAATTAAAAAAAACCCAGAGTGGCTACTGTCCAACAGAGTAAAGTTTGCACACTCCATACAAATGATTAGTGCAACTTTTGAGACTGATGCAAGTGAGCACATTGGCAACAAGGAAACAAATTATACAGTTATATGTGTGTGCCCTGTATTTCTTTAAAATGAAGATATGTATGTATCATTTAGGCACACAGTAGCATCTTAAATGTGAATTATAATGTAAACAAATTGATACCCTTCCTCAGGAAAACGTCACACATCAGGTTTAAATGATATTTTTCAGTAGCTGTTGACTCTGCAAGTGTGGGCTTCTTACCATGTAGTCCATGCCCTCCCCGCAGTTTGTAACCACACAGAGAAGGCCTAAAGCCTTGGCCAGATCTTTAGTGGACTCTGTCTTTCCTGTACCAGCCGGTCCAGCAGGAGCTCCACCCAGGTACATGGAGAGGGCCTTCATCACAAATACACACCCACATACAGACATCCTGTTTTCAAAACAAGCTTTACATGTGTCTGCTTGAGCGTTTTATACATTTGTTTGGTTAATACTAATTAGCAAAACTTCTCAGACCTGCGTGAGGGTGAGGTAGATCCTGTCTGTCAGTGGGGTTATAACCAATCGGCCGTTCAACCCCATGTATTCATAGCCGTAAGAGAACGAAGCACTGCACTGATGTACAAATAGGTTGTCATGTTCCCGGATCCAGTAGAATCTCAGTTGGCTTTCCCACTCAAACTCTCGTGCGTCCATTATACTGAAAAGATATTTACATATTTAATTATATTTAAGTTCACCTTCAAACACAAGAGTTACAGTGTCATGTGCAATGGAAAAAGTTGAAAGTGACAACAGTTAACTTTACCTGTTTAGTACAAAGTTGTCTACAATATCTCTTGCATGGACATCGATGATAAGCACGGTGTTTATCTTTCGCCTGTCATTTTTCTTCATAGGTTGTGTAATGCGTGTTACCAGCTCATCAATCTGCTGGTGCATTTTCTTAGCATAGTTCTTCAGTGCATGCTTCTCTCCTTTCTCCACATTTTTGAACACATCCTCTACCTCCCAGGTCCACCACACTTGATTTGCAGCCAGCACCACCATGCCCTGGTACAGCAGCATCCAATCCACCCTGAGAGACATGTAAATGACAAATCTACAGTGGCTCATTTGCACACACAGACGCCGGCAAAACTGCTCAGACACATGTAGTATCCACACACACCTGCTCCTGTCTTCACCGTAGTGGAACACTGCTTCCTTGGTGATGACTCTATTAGTCCTCCTCATCTCCAGTAGTACTCCCATCATCCACTCCTCCACCCTGCCCTCCACTGGGATGGGCTTTTTCAGCTCCATCACCTCACCCTCAGCAGACACCATGGCTCCAGCTACTGTCTCCCCATTGCTTTCCACATCAAACCTCAGAGATGCTATGTTGTCATACATCTTGTGGAACAAAAAAAAGAAAGAAAAATGTTTCAGGAAAATGTTTCACACACATGGCAAGCAGTGATCCTCCTCATCCCTGATACCTTGATCATGTGCTCCTGGACACAGGCAGGGTCACTACTCCCCAGAATGCTGAGCAGTTCATCATCAGAGATGAAGAAGAAGCGAGGAAACATGTTCCGCTTGGAGTCCAGGTAATCATTAAGACTCTTCTGGCACCTCTCAAGACCATCACTCAGAGCCTGCAGGTCTGTTAGCCGGTTGGGAACCAGGCAACACCTCTTAATGTTTGGACCCTTCACTGTGTCACTCATTATCTACACAAAACAATGAAGGGGACGATATTACTTTGACAAGTCCGGAAACAGAGTACTTTGCTTTCATCAGGCTAATATTATGTTTGTATGTGTATATTAACACTCACTTCTTTAAACCTTTTGTCGATGTTGTCAAATTTCTTGGCTTCCTCGGGTAACTGCGAGCGAATGTCTCCATCAATGAATATGCTCTCCAGGTACATCCATTTTCGTTGTACCAGCAACCACACCTGTGCAAGACATATTTTTTCAGTAGGGATTTTACGGATCAGCAAGTGTGACGAGAGATGTGGCCGCTCTCACTGACCTCTATGGCCTCACTGATAAGGGACAGGTCTTTTTCCCATTGCTGTATGGTGCCAAGGAAAGGTCCAACAAAGCGGCTGCCTGCCATGCTCTGTAAGTTCATGGCATCGTTGTCCACATTCAGCAGGATATCGTCCACTGTACCCAGAATGGAACCACGTTCCTGGGTACCTTTAAAATACGGCAGCACACCGAACTTCATGCTTTCCCAAGTCTCCACCACCTCCTTCACTCCCTGGAAGCACACAGATAATATGTTTTATGATTTCACTGATAAACTGATGCAACTGATCCCTAACTCCAGTTTGAGATAATTCACAATGACGGAAACTTGCCTTCTCAATACTGAGCTCTTTTACAGCAGAGGTGACAATGTCACCAATGACATTTGCATGTTTGTGCAACTCCATAGCAAACATGTTCTCCAGAGTGAAGCTGTCAGGGTTCATCTCAAAGCTAGTGTCGGTCCTGTCCATCAGGTCCTTCCAGTGTCTGTGGCCCGCAATATAAACACATGTTCATTTTTATTATTAGAGTTTCATTTGATCTTGTCATATTTACATATTTACATATTTATATCCTGGTCCATGTAATAAATAAATCAGCTTTTTTTTGGGTGTCAGATTTATTAGGTTCTGGTGTCAATCTGCAGACTGGCCTGTCTCTGAGGGCCTCATTCTTCAGGTCCAGCAGAAGAGGCAGAGACTCTCTGAACTCCTTCAGGCGTCCTTCTAGGAAGAAGGCCACAGGTAACGCCCGCACATCTTTGGGCAGCTGCCTCAAACTTTTGATGAAACCTTCAACACCCTCCTGTAGAAGCTGGACGTTTAAATCCACCCACAAGGTCTGAGACCACTCTGTCTTTGCGTCCTGAAAGAGACAAACACATGAAATACGTGACCATGTTGACCAGAAATATATGTAATGTGTCCCAATATGTAATTTTTAATTTGCCTCCAAATCTGACCTTCTGAGCTTTATAGACATTGTATATCTGTCTCAAGCCATTCATGTCCTTCTGCATGCTGATAACCTCTGGGTACACGGTGACTGGTAGGTCCAACAGCTTCTCAGCATTAGCTAGCTCCTGCCGTGCTGACACTACCTTGGCAAGGTCAGCCTCATATGTTCCCATAATGGTCAGTCCTGCAAAGAACAAAAGAGACAGACTGGTCCTTCCACTACGTTTCTACGTTTCAAGATTTAACACCATATATTATTGTTCTGGATGTAACAACTAAACACAGGGTTCCAGTACACAAGCACCTTTCTCCAAATCATCTCCCACAGCTCCAGGACCATGCATGTTGAAGCTTTCAGCAAAGATAGACAACTCCTGCTTAAACTCTTCAGTCTTCTCCTTTGTAATCTTTGGGTGTAATGGAGGGAGAATAGCAAGAGCACTGTAAATGTACATTTCTAAAAAAAACTGTACATTTGCTTTTCTGTTTGGGTTTGGTGTCTTACCTCAGTAAATGATTTCTTGACGTCTGTCAGACTTCGATCCACTTGTCTGGATTCTGTAAACAGGTCACTCCACATCTGGCCAATATTGGCCAACAGCTCAAGTTCATCTTCTCCAACCTACACACAGAAAATAGGGCACAAGAAGTTCAACAAGGGAGACAATATAAACTGTACAATAATTTAACATTAAACACACAGTACCTCCATTTTGTACATGGCCAGTGTTCTGTATCTTTCCTGGATATCAATGTATCTCATCTCCACATCTAGAGACATATCCCTGATGTCTGAGATGGTGCTGAGGACAGACTTTAGCTCTTCAAAAGTATCAGGGCTCTGTTTCAGCTTCGTAGAGAGTTGCTGTTGTATAAAATAACCAAAGTGATAAATCACATATAAAAATCAAAGAATATTTACGATAAAAACAATACACAAAAAGTGTAGCATGATTCAATACCATGAGTTCATCCCTCAAGTTGAAGAGATCCTCTTTGGTAGGCTTGTTGAGCAGACTACCTAGTGAACTGATCCAGGACTCAGCGGCCTCGCGCACTGTGTGAGCCAGAGGCTCCAGGTTTAGGTGGATGATGTGCTCATTCTTAAACAAAGGCTCCAGCATTACCTCCTGATTGATACGAGAAAGGTTCTGCAGCCGGTCATCATACTTGACACAGGATGGTTTTCTTGCAGCAAACTTTTCATTGACGATGGTTTTGTTTTTTTCCCAAAGGGACCGATGGCGTTTCCAGTGGTCGAGGTACCGATCCACAGAGAGGAGAAGCCGCTGGATGTTCTGGGACACTGTCATGGCGCTCTCATTTATCTGAGGATGCTGCCACACATCACTGTAGAAGCTAAATGTCACCAACTCCTCTTCACCACCCACACGTTGTGGCGGGCACTCAATGCAGGTCTGACACATCCAACGCACAAATTGCTGAAACACAAAAATATGGGCAGAATCAAGTCACACATTTTAATTTAAATATTGTGATACATAAGAAAATCATGGTGATCCCACCTTGGTGCTCTCTACACAATCTCTGACACACTGCATGATCAGCCAGTAGATCTCATTGCTTTGGGGCTGCAACACAATCTTAGGGGCAGACAGAATGGCATCAATTTGGAAAAGAGCGGTACTTCCCATCAGCGCCATGTTGAAGGCCTGAATGCTCCTACAATATGAAAGTCAACAAGTGGGATGTTACAATGGCTGAGACAGATATTGTGCTGCATTTCAAAGGAGCAGTGATTATTACTGCTCACGAAGTAAATCACTTCAAAAACATAATGTAATTACCTCAGCACCATCTTTATTAGGGATTCTAGCACCTTGCGTTCCCAGTATATGTAATAATCTGCCATACATTTGGCTTTGCCACTGCTGGTTTCCAAGATCAAATGTTCTGTCTTAGTGATGAGGGGTCCAATGTCGGCATACTTCCTACTCAGCAAATTCACAGTCTTGACCCGCTCTCGCTCAATACGTTCACAGAACTCCTTGACACCTAGAAACAAATTGTGATTAAGTCAATGAAAATACATTTGAATTCTTAGAATATAATTATTATATCCAATAAATAACATCCTTCTGTTAATTCTACCTGGTAAGTCGTTGGATTTATCTGGGACAGGACATTTCAGTAAGTTGGCCATCACCATGGATTGCAACTTGGAATCAATATCTCTCTCATTCTTCTGAATCTGACTGACAACTGACTCAAGCTTAGAGACAGCCTGAATTCCTCGGTTGATGAACTCTGTGATATCTAAAACCAAACACGTCATCTGATTTAGATCTTGCAGACAATATTAATTTCATCAGACCACGAGTGTGCATAGATCAGATTATCATAGCATCTTTAGCATCATACCCAAGGAATTCCAGTTGAGTCTTGTGCATCCAAAATGTATCTCTTTTTTGACCGCTTTGATCTGTTGAGCCAGCATCACGAACTTTGCCCCACTCAGGCGGTCCATTACAGAGTGGTAGCAGTTGACAAGGTTGTGCAGATCATCAACATACCTAAAACCAATGTTGAAACAGGTCAAGCCAGAGATGACATCAATCAGTAGTTTTGTGGTTTAGTACAAACTCTGTATTCAGTTACTGGTGAGTGATCATTACCTGATGAATTTGTGCTCCTGTAGAGCAATATTTTGAGCAAGGTACGGCACAGAGTAGCCCAGTGACACAAGGTTGTTTGTCTCAGAAATGATTTCCTTGACCTCGGGAGCAAAGTTCACAATGTATCGCACACCCATCTGTAGGCTGCTTTCAGTTGGTGGGACATCCTTAAAATGAGAAAAATGCAGGGGATTTGAGAGAATAGTAGTTACTGTGTCTGTATTTTGCACAATACTGAGTAACAGTTGTAAGTAAGTAAATAGTGAGAGATACGTATCACTTCTACCTGGATTTGGTTTTTACTGGTAGTTGTGGCCAATAGGGTTTTTTTCATGAGCAATGGCAAGTTGTGTTCTGTCTCATCCATCCAGTACTCATACTTCTTCCCCTCATAGTCCCTGATCTGCATTGCCATTTCCACGTACCTGTCCTTGGCCTCAAAAGTCACATGAAGGCTTTCAATAACATTTAAGTGAATTAACAGTTTAATATTTACATTATACAGCTGTGCAACAGTGAAAATACTCACCGCTTTGCTCTGTTCACTCTCCAGCATCTGTGGCTCTTTCAGGAAGGGAAGGATGGTGTGTTTGATGCTGTGGAAAAGAGATCGGACCCATCGGATCGCTCCTGCCACAGGAGGCTCATTCTTATTTAGCGGTGGTTTGTCCTTCTTTGCCTCAAAGAGTTCATTTATGCTGTCCACCTACAACGAAGACAAAAATACTTTGGCTTCTTATGTTCACTCTATTCAAAATCCTAATTATAAACTGGTTCAGCAGCACAGCATGAAATATTGTTAAGTTGTATATATTTTCTAAATACAACAGTGTTGAGTGATGAGGCAGCGTGCAATGTAACTTCCAGGTTTTGTATGGATTAATAAACTGAACCTTGATGTAGCAAAGGTATATGGAATACGTTTCATAGGTAACTACTACATTTAGTTGGATGCAAAGGTTTGTATTCTTGTTTACAGTACAATGTAAGTCACATTCCAAAACACTTGCATGGACTCACTGTTCCTCCACTGAAGCTTTGTATTGATCTGATATTATCACATCATTTGATAGTCATTCACATTTAACTGCAAAGATAAATATCAACCAGCGCCTTTTCTTGCTTTCACAGTACAGTACCTCTTTGCAATACTGAGCCAGGATGTCATTAAACTTTCTCATCAAATGGTTGTTGATGGCCTCTCTGGAGCGGATGTGTTTGAATTTCAGGAGCATGTCAAAGGCAGCAGCTGAAGAGCGCAGTGTCTTAAAAGACTGATCAATGAAGTGGATGGCCTCTCCCTCAATAGCCTGAGCAGACACATGTAGGGAGTGGATCAGTTTGATAACTTAGGTACAACACACAGAGAACGCTGTAATTTTATTGGTGCAAAGTGACAAGATACCATGCTTATTTAAATTGTTGTGTTGGTCCAGAACATTTTCACAACTCCTGCATTCTAGATCCTAAACTCACCTGAACCGTAGTGTCGAAGTCTTGCATGATCATTTTCCAGCTGCTCAACTTGCAGATATTGAAAGGATTGAAACTGATATCCTCTATAGGCAAAACCAGACTATCCACTCTGCACAGCACTTCATCAATGCGTTTTGGGTCACCGGTCACGCCTTTTAGCTCTGGACCAAAGATGTTAGAGAACTCCTCCAAAATCTGCACAACACAAATGCTTTTATATACGTTGCTTTTTATACGTTCACATTCAGTTATTGAGTGAGAGGTCAGTATTTATGGAGGGTATGTACACTGACCTGCAAAACATTGTACAGGTCCTGGCAGACGGAAGCCATGTAATCAGTCCTCTCAAACAGTCTCTTACGGTCAAATTCCCAGCGTGGATCCCTGCCTGATTCTTCAATTTCAGCGCGCACCTCAAAGTAGGATGACTTCCACTGGTCCAGAACCTGCTTAGCATCATGCACTTTGGATTTGGCCACTTCCCTCTTATCTCTGTCCAAGGCACAGCACATTGTTAACTTATACTGAAACCACAAAGCAACCTGTACACATAAAGGATTCTGACTGACTACTGAACAATATTGGCATCATAAAACATAGTTAAATGTAAACTCTAGCTGAATCTGAACATCCAATGTAAAAATTGAAATGTATCCACACTTACTTGAATAGTGTGTGGACATCAATTACTTGATCCACACGTTCACACAGCTGCCAGGCAATACGCTCCATTAGAGGGACCATACGCTCATTTGTGTTATAGTGGCAAGAGATAATCCACACAATTTGCAGGCTGTTCATCAGAGGAGGGATGGTCTCCAGGATCACACCAAAATCTGCTCCAGTAGCCAGATTCTACAACAGACAATGGTAACTTTGATAGCAGAACAATTGCTGGAGTCACTATTTTGATGGAAAAAAAAATTCTTGGCAAGTGTGCTTTTGTAACTGTCAAGTCTTGGTAGTTACACTGTTCATTGTTAACTGAGAAAAGAGTAAGTCAGTGTAAAGAATATTGTGCAATAATGCTTTTATAAAAGGTTCACCATGAAGTATCTTTCCAGTGTGCTGAGGAAGCGTAAATTATCGTCTGACTCCACGCGGTATTTAGTGAGTTCAGCAACCGTTCCTTCCAGGGTCTGAACAATGCCTGCATCTGCTTTGGTCATCACCTCCAAGATCTTCTTTACCACAGGCTGTTTCAGTTGCTCACTCAGAGCGCTCAGGATGGATGCACGCTCCTGCCAAAAAACTATCTCGGCCATGGGGCCAGGTGCCTGGAGGAAAATGGAGAGTGAATGTTTCACATTGATCTATGGATATCACTGTGTATGTTTTATGCTTTCTTCTACCTAATAATTTCATTTTTCATTTCTTGACATTTCAGCAGCAACTACACATGTGAATGCTGGGCTTGAGCCCAAGTCCTTCAGCTGAAGTTTAAGTTCTTTAACTGTGACACCACCGAGCCTGCCCGGGTTGAAACTCAATATATGGAGAGAGTCGCAAACCTGTGGCTTTTTGTTTTGCTGCTCCTCAATAACAATGGTAATCTGAGTCTGCCAGTTCATCGCGCACTGCTCCAACTTCTCTACCAACTCTGGATTAGAAAGCAGTACGTCCACCTCCGGCTCCAGGTCGAGCTCAGGGATGTGCAGCGCAATCTCATCTGTGATGAAGAGACTGATCTTTAGATTGTACTGTTTATTCTGAAATGTTATCCAATTAGCATTAAAAATAAGCATGAATAAGCAACATTTTGACTTGTTTTTTCGAAGTCAAATACTGATAAACTCCTGAAATTAAAAATAGCCCTTGGTATATCTAGTAAAACAAACCTTGAATCTGAAGGTGTTGGAGAGTTGTGTTGATCACTCCCAAAAACTTGTGCGTCCTGTTGAGCAATTCATCACGGATCGTGAATTGTCCACTCGACTTCACTGGACTCTCCTCTTCACCCTCCCCACTGGTATCTTCCTGATGAGAAACGTCCCCACTTTGATATCCTGCACCAGTTATCTTCATCTGGTGGGCAGTGAGCAGGGGTATATACACCTGACCAGAGACACAGTGAAAATAGACATCCTGTATTTATTCAGAAAATCTGAAATGTTTGATATGCGTGGTTGATGTTGACAGTTTTTCTGCTGCTGTAGTTTTTGTCTGACTGTTAGTAGTTGGTGTGGTTGTTTATGACATGCTTTTCATTTTATTTACTTGGGCAAGTTTGTTTCGCAGGACAAGAAGAGGGTGTCCATTATGCAGGCCAATGTCAAATAGCCTGGGCATCAGGACTCTGGCCTCATTCATGTCCAGTGGTTCAACAATGGTCTCTATTTAAAACACAAATAATAATCTCTTGGTTAATCCTTTTTATGTGCAATAGAAGCTTGTTTTATTGTAATGTTACTGAACTGTCATCTTACCCTTCGTATTCCTGAGAAAGTAGAAGACACGGGATTTCAAAAATCTCTCTGGGTACTGGTTTACTGCAACATGAAGCTCAATGTGATAGACCACTTGAACCTCAGTCCTCTGAAAATACAAAACCAGACATGGGTTTCAAAAATGGTATAATCTCTATCCTCTCCATGACTATATGATTTCAAACACAGCCACAGGTTGAAAGACACAATTCAGACGAGATGGTTCGAGTTTGATCTTACATGGCCGAGACTTTGTTCATTTGTCTCCTCTGAGTCTGAAGTTATCTCTGTTCCCCTTCCAGTCCTGGACTTCTTGTCAGGATCTGAGGAATCTCCATCTGTCCTGCTTTCTAGGTTTAAAACTGTAGTTAGATGCAGTCTTATTATCCACGTTAACACAAATCAAAATATGAAGATAATGATAATTAACCTTCAGACATCGCCGGTTTAGTTAGCTAATTATCTTTTAGACGGCTCAAATGTATGCTAATAGCACACATTGGGGCAACACTTTTGCCAACTTACCGACTGGAATTTCAACTTCAATTTCTTCCTCTCTAATAGTTTTGAAAAACAGAAGACATGACGGCGAGTCTTCCTCGGAGACAAAGTTCAAATAACGGATAATTTTCGCTTCTTCTTCTCCATCTCCCCGACTGAGGAGTTCGTCGAAACAGTCGGGGCAGTCCGGTAAATTGAAACCGGCAGATACGCACTGTCGGATCCACTCCACTCGTAAATCGTCGTGGACCATTTTTAAAAAAATCAAATATCATTTAACATTTGGAGAATTAAAAACGACTTCCTAGTTAACCTGTCGCCATTCGAAACGTTGTCAACACTAACTTGCGGTTGTCAGTAGCTTCAACAACTACCGTAGCAATCGTGTTGTAGTTTAGCGGTCTTACGTTGCCATGACAACCATCGAATGTCTCGGCTGCCACAATAGTTTGGAGATAATTGGTGGAAACTTGTTCCCAGAGTGTTGACTGGAAGGCAGCTGTCTGTGCAGCTTTATGGTCAAGGATCTGAAAACCTTTATAGTATATTGGAAACATCATGTGGGAAAATTATGTTAAAATTCAGTATTTTAAAAAGCATGATGGCGATAGGTCGATCGACAATCATGATGACTAAAATAAATAAATAAATAAATAAATAAAAACAAAGTACAAATAACTGGAAATTTTAGGAAGTTAGCTTATGAACAATTTGATAATAAGATGAGGTTACACAATAAAAACAATTGTAAAATGTCTAAGAGATTAATACATGATAATGAATACATGTGCACTCACATTTTTGATTTGTCACTTGCTTTATCTAGTACATTCCTTATTACATTACTTTTCTTTTTATATATTTTTGCTTTTTACCTTGCCAAAAATGAGCCCATCTTAAAACAAAATAATTGTTTGTATTTCTTTCAATATCTTATTGAGTTAAGTTGGATCAATACAGAGACTGTTAATAATGGGGTGCTATTTCAGTGATGAATCAAAAACTGATGAATCAAATGACAAATCACTTGATCAGCTGGTTTAACTGACATATCAATGATCAATTAATGAATCAGAAATGTAGGTGATTAATCGTTTCAGACAACTGATTTGATAAAAAATTATACAAAATGTATCTTTCTCACAGTCCCTCTCCTGTATACTGCACTTAGGCTTCCATAGATAGTCAAAGTAAGAGTGTGTGTGTATTAAATACAAATCATCAAAATAAAACGTTTTGGAAAAAAAAGGTCACCTTCCCAGAATTACAGATTGTACCTTTAAAAAGGTTTACTATACATAATGTGTGCTGTTTCTGTGCTGAACGTCCTCAAACATATCTAAAACGTCTTGGTATTGACTTCCACGTAGCTTGTCCAAACTCAGATACAGTAAGAAATGCAGTTATGGGCTTTGAGGAAAAACAAACCAAATCAAACAAATACAATTTATTACTGACATGAGGATGATTTTTTTCAAAAGAAGAGCATGGAGTGTTTGTCAGTGGAAAAAAAAGATAATTAATGGCAACATTAGGGCTGCATTAGAGGAGATTACAATACCCCTTCAACCAATAACTGCTAATCAAACATGACTTACCCCAATAAAACAGTGACTGCCACTGTTAAAACCTGACATACAAAGTGACGACTTTCAAAAAGGTGTAGCAGTATCTTACTGTAGCACACTGTGTTGCCAGTGAAAAAGTGCAGACATTTCAATAATGCGACAATAACGACAATTAAGTCTCCTTCCCTTAGAAAAAATACCAATTCCATACAATACTAACAAATTCACAAAATTAGCAAGTACTTCTACAGCCTAATATTAGTACGTAATTCAATCTTCTTCTAATAAGATGTAATACAGCCCAACCACTGTGTTGAATATGGATATAGGATCTTTCAAAGTAAAGGGCTACCGAAAAAGTTTTCCATGCATGGAATGTTAAATTGTGGCAGACGCACAGGCAACACTGTGAATGCATAAAAGTAAAAATCATACCCCATTAACATTCATCTTTAATTCTTATGCAACATTTTAAAATATAATAAATTAAAAAATAATTCTGTAAAAGTATATACACATCTCATCAGACACCTGCCCGAGCACTTTTCAATACTGAAAATGTCAAAGATCCTTCGCAGTGTTTGTATACGGGAAACTGAGGAATTATACAGTATGCTGTCATTTGGTTGTATATCTGTAAGGCAGTCAGTGCAACAAAAAGTTGAGCAAGAATTATGTAACCGAAAGGTGGCTCACTACCCAGTGTATGGAAACCAGACCTGCCGAAACTGAAGCTCAGTGAGAGAAAGTCAAAATAACTGCATGAATACACACAAAAAACGTATGACAAAAAAACAACTAGATGCAGAAGAGAAGAAATGTATTGAAGACTGACAGAAATTAATATATTATTTTTAAAGGAAAAAGTGGATGTAATTTTATCTGTAATTTTATTTAAATCATCAAATCCCACAAAAAAGACCAAAATCAGCAACAAAGTGTCGTCTGTGTAGCCAAACCTAAAGGTTATCCGTTTACTTATTACTGTTAAGTTATCTCATACTAAATTTTTTTTTACTTATTTATTAAGTTTGGCAGATGTGGTTCTCCATACAGGTGACATCAACAACTGTTAAGAATGATGCCTCATGAGAAAAGTTGATTGTTTTAAGTATATGAGTTACATTTCAAAGTTGAGCCTCACAAAATGTTCTGCAGTGAAGCTTACTGATTCTGGTACGAAAGGTATCCCCTTTGTTACGTACATTTGCATTAAGAAAAACAACAAAACTCTGTATTGTCTGTGTTCTTGAAACTGTTGGGAGGGCAGCGTGTTTCAGTCCAAAGTCTGTGAAGCTCACCATACAATTTCGTTGCATGACAAATTGCTAAAAGATGACAAGAAAAGAATGTAAATCACCTCATGACATCTCTGAAATAAGTCTTTATAAGCATGGAACACTGCTGGCTTGTTTTGGCTCTGTTTACCAACTGACAGTATTACCAGACAGCCCCTTCAAAGTAAGCCATCATGCTCAAAGCTGGAGGGCAGGAGAGAGAAGGAAAAGGGGCAAAACTTGACTCCAGTCCCACTGTAGAATTTATTCTGAAACTCCACCCTGAGGAAGAAACAAACAGCTGCTATGAATATAAAACACAGAGATAATTCAGAGCACTTTGGCCCTGTCAATGACACGTGTGCTTTAGTGGTTAATCGTTATCTTACCAGTGCAGACGGAGGGCATGAAGGAATGCAGACAGACCCTCCATTACCAGGAGGATGGACACAGTGAGAACAGCAAACAGGCCAAACACAGGCACCAGGAATAAAACCCCGAGACTGGTGTCCATTCGAAGTCCTACTCGCATCACCATGGCCCACAGCACCTCTGATAGCTCTGTTAAAGCAGAGAAAACAGCATGTGCACCAACCATTTAAGGGACTACAACAAACAGAGAGAAAGGGTATACGCCAGTTACTAATATTCAAGCTGATCTCTGTCAATGGTGTACATTTGTTGGGGACTAACCAACTCTTCAGTCTCTTTCAGACACACACCTCACTCCCAAATTTGTTGTCAATTTTAAGTGTCAGAGTTATGTTTGAGAAGAACACGGAGTAGTTTTTTTTCTGACTGGATGCGACCTATTAAGATTTCTGCAACACTTCCGTCATATTAACAGAATGGCTGCGCGCGCACGCGCACACACAGTTATATACACATATTAGAGAAATTAAATGGCCATTTGGCTCTGCCTTCTTAAGACAGCCCTGTCATTAATTTTCCATTTAATTATAATTTGTTATGCAAAATGAATTAACAATAAACCATGAAAGGCTGTGCATAACCACATTTCCAGATGTTCTCACATTGGGTCAAAATGTGATTTCATTGAGGATTTTTGCAGTGCAGCAAAAGAAAGAACAACCTGAAGATAACTTCAATTATCCACCAACATTTTTGATATATATTCTTACACGTTGAGAATGTAGAGAACTATTTCATACATATAACATTCAGTGCTATACATTATGAAACATCAGCCAGCTGCAGTGTGAAGGGGCACACTGTATTACTCTGTGCATGCTGTAATGCCACTTACTACTGTGCATTACAGATAATGTTATATACTGTGTATTTATGAGTGAACAAAGGAACAAACACACAGTGGCTATTATCTCTCATTATAATGATGGTTGGCATCTGGTACACACACACAAGAACCAAAGTAAATTGTTTTATCGTGGAGGAGGGAATAAAATGTGACGCGGCTCTTTGATTTGGAACAAAACCTCTTGAGTTATTTATAATTTTATAAGCTCACTTTGCGTTCAGTGTGTGCTTGTACAGATTTGAAGTGTGTTGTGCTGCAAATCATCATACTCACGGGCATGTGCCAGGCTCAGAGCCCAGAGTCTCAGGTAGGAGGCTGTGTTGGAGACGCAGCCAAGGCAATACTCTATGGTGTGGATGGCCTGATGCAGCAACTCATCTGCAAGGTCGAACTATTGCAACAAAACAAAACTCAGCGTCACTGACACACACCAGTAGAAATAACAATGGTTGCTTATAAGGAAGTTTAAGATGAATGGGTAAGAATCCCGTTGTTTTGCTGTGCTGACCTCCTCTGTCTGGCGCTCTCCGCTAGTGGAGAGATCACTGTGACTGCTGCCCTCCTCCATGTCATGAGCCCTCATCAGGCAGAGCTCCTCTTCACTGTTACGCCGCACACGCTCATATCCCTAACAACACACAGGGAAACGAATCAGATTTGTATATACACACAGTCAGAGAACAAATATTTGGAGAGGTTTTTCTCTATGCACACATTCACAGGAAGGCATGAATTTCAAACCCTCACCCTGTACATTCCTAAGCGGTGGCTTCCATTGTGAAGCCAATAAAGGTAGATGGGTTTCCCCAGGAGTAAGACAGGCACTGAGAGAAGAGCAATGACCACCAGAAACACCTGGAAGCCAGTCTGGAATGAAGCAAAACAACGTTGAACTGTCTCAGTGACATCTGTAGTGTATTTTTAATGACATTAGATTTAATCTGTTCAGCAAGAACAGGGAACTAAGTTACACTGTAGCAGGAATGGAGCTTTACATTAGCTTCTGACCTGTCCTGGGTAGAGGGGCTGCACTGCATCACCCTGCATGAGGAACATGTTTATGAAGTGGATGAGGATGCTCGGGGCGTGTCTGGAGTCCTTAGCAGAGAAGACCAGCCACTTGTATATTATCATGAACACCAGGTAGCCAAACAGACACAGCAGGAACAGGAGCTCAGGGAGAAATACCAAGTACAGGTTGTACTTCTTCCTAAAGTGCCTGTTTTTATTGAGAGACACAATGCAGCGTATTAAAAACTATAACATCTGACATTATGGGCTTTACAGGGTAATAACAAACTGGTACTTACAAGTGATTATAAGTACTGAGGATGACCCCGAAGCTCATGTGTATGATGCCCAATATCACTGACATCTTCATCTTATAGGAGTTCAGAAATGTAAGGCGGTTGGATGCCAAGTTCCAAATCTTTGCAAAGGAGAGATGACATGTACTGTATTATACAATGGGTGGTTTTGACTAAAAGATGAACTCCAGCATTGATATTTCACAGCAGTGTTTTGCCTAAGCCATGTAAGGATGGCATTTGGCACAATTCCAAGAATGCAACTTCAATTTTTTTTAACCACACAATGTGTAACCCACCTGTGTGAGTAACATTACCGCTAATCAAGCAAATAACCTACTGTTTTTGCAGTGATGCACAAATCCAATTTACTGTCAGCACCAGACATGGCAGCTCCATATTGTTGGCTGTTTCACAGTCCTTATTAATATACTAACATAATTATATTATACTAATACAATTTTATAAACCTCCTAGAATAATATGATTAAAATTGCACAAGCCTATATAGAACATTATGGTATGAACGTCTCACCTCTTAATTACACCCATGTTGCCTTATTAATCAGTTCCACACAGTTATATATAAAGATTTTAACCTGCAATGTAGCGGATCGTTAATTGGTTGGAGTTTGGGAATCAGTGTCACCACAATGAGACGCAATGATAAAGTCTGTGTATATGAGGTGTTATACGACAAATCATGTCATTTGTGATGACAAGTCTTCAATATTCTGTACTCACCGGGTCAATTCCCAGAGGGTACGGTCTTCTGAAAACTCCTGTAACGTTTGGATCCAGAGTCAGAAAACGATTCCCAAAGATATCTTCTTTCCTGTTCAGCACAAATACAACCACCAGTTTACATGTATGTCATTATGAAACAAATACATAACCTCATCTTATCTTTATATCTTCAAACACATATAAGACGTTTTTTCATTAAATATACAGTATACAGTAAAAATAATACTTGTGCACTTCTGGGCCTGCTTAGCTGTTTTTACTGTCACAATGAAGTCCTTCTCGTCATGAAGTACTCACTTCCACACCTTCTCTGTGAACATGGCATTCACACTCCATCCAGAACCAAAGATGTTGAGGGACTTTGAGAAACAGTCATTGTATATCAAGCCAGTATAGATGGAGAACAGGCCCATCATCAGGATTATATAACGCCCCTCAAAGAATGTGTTCCAGATCTGCACACACACATCGAATCACTGTGTTACACGTCAGACACACTGTATGCCTTTCGTTATGTTACTTGAGTGAGCTTTCAAATGAGTATTAGGTAAGGAGTGCTCGCTCACCTCATTCCTTGTGTTTTTAAGTTTGCGGTTGTTCTCGTACAGCACCATCCAGAAAGCAAACACAGCCATGATAACTCCATGACCCAGGTCCCCAAACATCACAGCAAACAGGAATGGGAAAGTGATGATTGTGAAAGGAGCTTAAAAAATAAAAATAAAAAAAAGAGAGGGAGAAAAAAGAAAATTCAAGACTACTGAACATAAAGAAACATTTATATACTGTAGTACTTCCATATATAAAATAAAATAAAATATTAAAGATATAAAGACAACAGGATATTAAAATCTAGACACAAAAATAATTGTAATTAAAACTAAACTAAAAGTTAGCATAAGTTGAAATAGAAAAAGATGTAGAAAATGAAAATGATATGCAAAATTTAAGTATTATAGAAAGACTTTTCCATTAAAGGCCATTTGAAGCAGTTAGTCTAAGCTCTTCAGATAGACTTCTGACATGACACCTTCAAAATCCAAATCTCCAAACTGATAAATTAAGTGCTGTCTTTGCATTTTATTTTTGGAGCCTTATCTGATGATTCAAGCGTGCAAACAAATAAAAGTCTCAGAAAGACAAAAGATCTCACTCACCAGGGTTAACCTCCCTGTAATTGCCCACTCCATAGGCATCCACAATGTTCTGGAAGCCAGAGGTAAATTTGTTGGTCCTTATCAGGGTGGGGGGAGTGTCGTTAGTGGGGATACGATTGACAAAGGAAGGAACTGTCGCTCCGCTTTTTCTCTGAAATATAAATGTCAAATCAAAATGTCAGCATGTTGCTATAAACTAATTCCACCATAATGTCTTGAAACAAATGAATTAGAACTGCCAAAAGTAGACAGCACATGCAAATTAAAAAAAGAGAAGTCAAGTTTTGGCATAATGTAATCATTAGATAGGCAGTTGTGGCAAAATGATAAATAAACCTCTGTAGGAACAGTTCTACCCATTCGTGCATCTTTGAATGTCCTTATCCCAAATACACACTCTGTCCTCCTCAGCCTGCAAACTGAAAGAACACTGGCCTTTCAGTACCCTCGCCCAGTCATGTAAAATGTCTTTGTCTTATACTAAAGAGGGCAAAATAAATGCAATGGCTCATATAGTACTTGCTTTTATGATTCCAATACCCCAGTTCATGAAGCAACTGCCCGGGTTAAATAAACAGAAAAACAAAGCCTGCAGTGAGGCCAAAGTCAAAAACAGAGCAACTTTGTAAAGAGTTTCCTCACCGATCCTTCTTCTAGGGCCCTCTGCAGGGTGGGAATGTCATCGACAGGACACCACACCTCAGCGATCAGACACTTGTTAGTAACATCAAAACTACACAGGTTCAGAATATAGTAGATGGCCTTCATCTTCTTGACCTGGATGACCCAGGTGTAGACAGATTCTGAAGCCTTAATCAGGACCTGTCTCAGGTAGTCCTCAGTCCTGTGAAGTACCTGGACACAGCAAGAGATAAACAGGACTCATATAAGATAAAAAATATTGAAGATTTTTTTATTTTTATTTCTATGACTATCTATGGAACATGAACTGAGAGAAATAAACATTAAAATTTTAAACAAGAGGCATTTGTGTGTGTGTGAATAAGAGGCAGACAAGAGAAACGGGAGGGGAGGAAAATAAGCATCCACAAAAATGAGAAAAAACTGTTCAGGTTTCAGCTGAGGCCTCATGTTGATCATGTGCTACAGGGGGTGAATGCAATTTTTTGTCACAGTGGGTTAAAGCTACCAAATGATTCACGGTGAAATGGCTCTAGATGGGAACTTAACTGACTCTCTAACTGAGAAAAATTGGGTTAATCTTTTAGAAAATAAATCAACCATTTAATTCAGTTCTTGAAAGACTGGTTGGAAAGGGAAATTCTTACTGGATGTAATGTGATTCACTGAACACAAGATTGTCTGTAAGCTTGTTTTGGAAAATGTTGTATTCCCTCAATTTAAAACCCACTACCAGGAACAAAAAAGTTCATATTTCAAATGATCTGGGTTATATTTTAACAGGGACATGAGAGCAATCACATTTACAAGTAAACCTTTTGTGAGTGGCACACATAATAACTGCTTTTACTGTCACTAATTAAACATCTACATAATTAGATAATTTTAAAAAGAAAATGTAAGACATACCGTGTGCAGGTCCTGAATGCGAGTTTTCAGTCCTTCCACAACATCATTCCTCTCCTCATTGCTACTGGGATAGGGATACAAGTGACAGTGGTAGCTAAGGAGAGAAAAAGTATGTTAAACAATACTCACTTCTACTAGCAAAAAAAACAAACAGAGCAACCATAGGAAACAGTATTGTGGAATAACTACCAGTCACAGATCTTCTTCACTTTCTGGCCAATTTGGTCTCCCCAGTAAGAGATCAGGAACACGACACTTTTGGTAGGCTCACCCTGCAGATAGAAAACAGTGTTGTACATCAATAATAAGACCCAGAAGTGTCATCCTGGGCCAAGAGTAGGTTTTAAAGCTCTGCTTCCATTTTCTGTTCAAAAACTGTATATTTCATAAAAATGAACAGTAAATGTCTATATTTATTTGTAAAAATCAAGCTGCTCATTACCAAAACAAAACTGAGAAGTTCATTCTTGACCTTGGAAACATCAGCTGAAAAGAACTGCTTTCTCTACACAATTTTTGAAAAAGCATGACTGCCATTTTTTTTTTTTTTTTGCAGACTGTCAAGTCTGCTCTTTTCACACAATTCAGCAACACGTTAACATTGCTAGGAAATCTTATCGATTTTCCATAAGTATGTCCTGACATGCCTCTACTGATCAGTCGCAGCTCTGCATGCCTGCCTTGTGGTCAAGCAGAGGACATGGATAAATGGATTAGTGCTGTCCCTCAGTATGAATAGACAAGATCACAGCGCTCATTGTTTGAGAGCAGCAAGAAAGACTAGAACAGACTTCACAACAGCTTCACCAGTGTCATTTTCAATTTTGTCCCATTATTTAACAGATATACATTTGGTCACAGTTTCAAGATTTTCCTTTACTTTTTGTCATTTGCAACGCTTTATAATTCTCCTCTGCTCTGTTTCTTAATAACTGTGGCGACACAACACAGACAACAGGAAGTGACTGATATTTTTACTGAAATCTGACACCATGTAATACTAAACAAATGTGTGTTCTTTTTTTCCTATAATACTAAAATATAAACTGTGTTGGAATATTTACATTTATATATTTTAACAACATTCTTATTATATTTTCCAGAAATAAATTATGGTTTCTTTGCAATGTCATGGCCTTGAACATGGAACAAAACATGACAAGGATTTATATGTATCAGCTTATAAATGGTTGCTATTGCATCAGTTTTGATCTTGACAAAGATTATGGAAATACAGAATATTATTCATAATATATCATAGTATATTCATATTAATATATAGTCCCACAGAAGTCCAGACGTTAAGACCCAATCTGTCCTTACAGGCATTTCTTGGATGAGGCCTGCCTTCCCTGTTGATATTTTAATCTCACCCTGTAATGTAGGGGAGACATAACAAAACTAATTGAACTTTAGCACAAATCGTGGACAAAGTTAGCTTTGAGAACCTACCGTGTCAGGATCTTCCAGATACTCCTCGACCTCAGCATAGCTGAGGATGGTGTAGCCTTTACATACTCTCCAAAGCATCCGCTCAAAGGCCTCGATCTTCACCCTCTGAAGAAGCCCAGAAATGAAACTGCAAGAGAATGAGGAGAACATTCACAAAGAGCACACAAACTTTTCATCTAAAAATATCACAATAACATCATGATAAACAATGACCTTCAATAAAATAATATAATTCAAAACTCATCTTATACATTGTTTATATTGCTTTCAAAAGATGTGCGATTGCGTCACAAAAAAAAAAACTTTCCCCCACCATGTCACTATGAACTGCTGCTTACACTAACACCTTCACATTGATATTTCAATTCTGAAGCTCACAGCTTCAAAAGTATCAATACTTTCTGTGTTGCAGAGTCATCCCTATCTCTCAAATTAATTTACCCAGATAACCACTGGTTGTGGCTGATAATTATTTGGAGCGGCGTAGTGACTGCAGAGATATGCAGCTGTGAGGTTAGCTGTGTTTCCTTTGACTTTTCCTTTAAGAATAAGGTTTCATGTGAGCAACATGTGGTTGGCAAAGAGCCAGAGTTGCATAAAAGTGCAGCTTGCCTCATTTTAATTTCCTTTAAATGTGTAGCAGCAGCTGTGCACCCCATTTACTTTTTCCTCGTGATTATTAATTGAGGCTTGAAAATCATATATATATATACATATATATGTAAAATAAATCAAACTCCAAGTCCAAACACTAACAGATGCTGATATGCAGAATCTTCATGCCTCACCCCAGTTTGGCTCCTAGCCTCTGCATGCTGCTGTAGTCCATCATTGTGTCTTTTTCAAGGAAAGGAAACTCCTCGTATTGTACTTGTAGGGGCTCTCGCTGAAAGTAAAGACAAGATGCAGGCGGGTAAAGAAGAAAATTAAAATCAAAGGGCAGATTCTAATTAACATATTGTGAAAATAATTCTTTGCAAGACAACACGTATGAAAATGTGGGTGTAAAGACTCAAGCTACATTATGGGATGACACACTAACCTCAGCAGTTCTCTGTACAAAGTTGCGGGTGATGCGCAGCATGTGTGTGTACTCTGTCAGCTCCAGCAGATTTCTCTGCAGCTTCTCTTTATTCCTGGTGACTTCACCTAACTCCACTTCTAGCCTCTGCAGCTGATCCTGTGAACACGCACAGACACAGAGTAATATAATGATAATATAATTATAATAATTACATTTAAAAAAGTTTGAAAAAATATTTTGGATGTAATCTACCAGTTTTACACACACTACAGCAGAACACACTAAGGTCCAGTGTTGCATTGAGAAAATACTCAACTACATTCATTTAGTTGCAGTAGCATTAACTCAACACTGTCCAGGAATACCACCATCAACATATTAAATTCAAAAATGATAAATGATGATACATCAGCAAGTAACTAACCATTATAGCCATGACATGCTTGGGTAAAGGAGCCACTGGGTTCACGTCTCCTTCTGGCAGTGAAATGTCTGCTTTCTTGACTTCCCTAAGAAGGTATCCTGTTAAAAAATAAAGAGCAATCTTTTTAAAAAACATTTACAAAAAACCACACTGGAATTGGAGCAAAACCTGTGTTAGTCTCTTCTCTTAATCTAATAAGAAAGGTTAGTTAATCAAGGATGGCATTTCATTCAGCTAAATCTACAACCAGCTGACATTTCTCATGACTGTAGGGTCACTGGCTCTCAATTCAAATCCATGAGAAGGTCCTCTGTGGCTTCATGTATTCCTGCCTTGCTTCTACACTCCCATCACAGCTTTGCCTTAACCCTGACAAAATACTTGTATTTCCTGCCCAAAGCCCGACTACAAGAACAACTCACTGAACAGATGTCAAGCCTTGCTGATAAACTGTATATTAAAGATCAATATATGCTTACCAAGGATCCTCTCCATCTCTTCACATTTTTTGATCTCATTGACATGTTTTCGCTGGAATGCGTTAACGCTGGGATTGAGCTGAAACAGGTGCAAGAGACAAATTTAGTCAAGAATTGAATGACTAACAATCCTCAGCCCCACTCATCACTGAGGCAGTGTTGAACACACCACTATCTTCTGGACAAACCACCATAAACCTGCTGTAAGTACCTGTACGAACCACTTTACAGCGGCATTTTACAACAGCTCTGATCTAAATATCGAATATCGAGGACTTCCTTCTGTAACTTAAAACAAGAACTGCCACGTCTGCTTTGAAAGTAAAAGTCAGTATGGTATGTATGACAAACAAACAGCACTTTGTCGAGTGCTTTCGGTGTTAGCAAACTCAGCAGTAACTTTCAAAGTGAAACATTACTGTTTCATGAGATTAAAACCGGTCTATTTTGGGACTTACGTCTCTGAACTCCACAAGCCCCAGTTCTCCAAGTTCACTGATGCAGTCGTATGCTGATCCAGACTGTAGAAACAGTTGGGCCAGACACATCTCTTCACCTCGGAGCAGAGAGCTCATTTTGACAGTTCGCTTTGATACTTGCCTGCTCAGAAAACGGGCCAATATTAGCAAGCTAACTGCGGTTTCTGTAAATTACACGTCAACAGCGGTCAGTCAAGTCCTTCTCAGTGGTTTTCATGTTTTGGCTTGGGCGTTAGTACAATATTTGACTAGCATAACGGACACTTTAGATAACTATCGTTACAGCAGAGGCTGTTCCTGTTAGCTAACAGGCTAGCTGGTGAGCGCCGTGTTGATAATTCTTGGAAGAAAAACTTGTTTCATCAAAGCTGAACCTGAAAATGTGACGAAACCATATTACGACCGTAAACGTGGCATATCCAAAGACAACAACACAACTCTTCTCATAGTTTATGAAGTTTTCGCAGACGTCCGCTTGCAATATCCATAGTACTACACGTCACTTCACTTTACACTGTTGAATACAATCAACTTCCACAGCAGTCGATGTACCTCTGACCAATGACCAGCGCCGCCTGGAGTCTGCGCACTACGCACTCACTGTTAAGTAGTTTCTCTTTACGCCCTCAACGCTGTCTGAAGGCGAATGTATGCACATACACGAACAGACATAAATTTGTACATTTTATTCATTCATAGATAGGCAGCTTAATATAGCTTAATAGTATTACAAAAAAGTCTTAATGGTCCAGTGACTTCTTACCATAATCCTACAGTATAAAACACTTTGCCCAAGTGTTTGGAATATTTGGAATTAGTGCAATCATTTTCTTTGGGATTATGTTAGTTGTCATGAACCACACAATGTTTATTGTGTAAATATTAATGTTACTTAGGGTTACAACCTGTTTTACAAAAATTTGCTGACCCAGGTTATGAAAACAGGTTTTTTTCTTTAGGTAAAGGGCACAAAGAAAAAGATGCAAATGAGGGGAACCAAGGAGACAAGACAAATGAGATACATCTTAGTTCCTCTTTGTTAGTCTTTTGGAACAACTAGCACCTTTGACTTGATTCAGGTAGATTAAATATTGGGTCATCCATACAGCGAGGTCAGAGGCAGTCAATGGGTAAATCACAGGGAGCAGCAGCTATGTTACATTTGGTGTCATCTGCATAACACTGAAACAATACTATGCTTGTGGATGATGACCCCTTGTGGGAACATTTAAAACCTGATAAACATCGAACCAGAAGACCCTGCAGCAGTGCATAGGAAACAAATTGATAGGTGGGACTTAAATCATATTAGAGGATTGCACAAGAGGTGCCTACCAACTTCACTATCAATAAGAATCTAGTGATAAGAAAAAAGTCATAGAAAAAATATCTTTATTACAAAATGGTGCACCAACACAACTATTTACATTCCCACAAACATATTGTATACATATAAAAACTATGACATTATAAACAATGTCTAATAGAAAAGGGTGTAATTTCATTTCAGTGACATTTAAATACACCATCTTGTTTAGCCGTTCTCACTCCATCTGTGTGTCTCCCTCTCAGTTCCACGCCTGTCGGATTTGTCTCCATGGAGTCCCAAGAATCGAGGCGGTGATAAAGAAGAAAACCAAGATAAGGCCCTTAGCCAGTGACTGAGAATATGGCTCACCTGGGGAGGGTAAAGGTCAATCAACTACAGAACAATCACATTGAATATTGATGTAATTTAGAGTTCAGGCTGCTTTGCTGTTATTTAACACATTTGTAAGGATGTCAGCTCTTCTGATGGAATTGTGGATATAATGATCTTGATACAGACTTAAGCTCCAAGGATGGATTTTCACAGTAATTACATTTTTCTTAGCATGAAGACAATTTACAGAAACAATAAAATACTGGACAGATTCCCTAGACTAGATAAATTCCCACCTGTGTAATACTTGGTGATGGGGAAGGCAAGCTCAGGCCAACACACATCATTCCTGTTACAGTCATACTCTGTGAAGTTGATCTGAAACCTGGGGAAAAAAGTAAAAAAAAAAACATCACTCTCTAGGTTAGAATCAGTCAAGCAGCTCATATGTAAAGTAATTCATTTGGCTCAAGTTAACAACCCTCTTTATGAGGGCAATCTTGCTGTTTGAGGAAGCACCTGGTCTTTGGTGGTCCTGTGTTGATAGGAGTGTCAGTGAAGGTGACTGAGGAGGTGATGGGGAACAACTGAGACTCCATTGGGTCCACACATGGAGAGACGTCACCTCCTCCACAATCCAGAGCCCAGGTGGACGGGCTGTAGCTAAAAATGACCAAAATAAGGTTCTTGATTCACAATGACTTATAACACTAATGAGAATTAGTACATATGGTGACGTATAATGATTAACAGCTCCTTCTGAATTGAGAATATAATTTACACTGTGCATTGAATGAGTATGCACCTGATACACACCTGACTTGCAAAGCACGGATATCCCTTTGAGGTATGCCATCTACCATGCCAGTGATAAGACTCCAAACATGGATATGCTGCTGGGATGGAATCCCATAGCATGAACTTGTGGTGTCTTCCACAGTTGTGCTTGAGTTCAGTGTCACAACTGGAAGTTAAATGTTGTGTGTAACATTTAGTTAGAAAAGAATTTGGCAGAAAGTTGAACAATTTGCTTTACAAGTTAAAGTATAGCCAAAATGAAGTTAATATTATTAACAAATGCACAATCTCATTACACAAACATACGCATGCACAAATTGTTTCTTTGCACCATCTACTTACAGCTGATGTTCACCCAGTCTGACATAGTTAGAGGATCTGGATTTCCACTCTTTGCTACATATGGGGCTGTAATCAAAGCTGCCTGGAGAGAATAAACAGTCTCTCTAAAAGGAGAAAAACATTATATTTTACTTCAGCGCAAACACATATAGATGGAGATCAAACATGAACTCTGAGCTACTGACCTCAGGAGATTACACTGAGTCAGACTCTGTCGACTGACAGGTAGCAGACATCCTGATGTTGAATTCTCCCCAAACAGAACCGGATTCTTCTCAGCAGTGGAGCAGAGTCCATCACTCTCTGTTAGCCAGTTCAGAAAGGGGTGTTGTGTCTTGTTTTGATTGAATTATACAGAATTCACTCTTATGCTACAAGCAGTGAGCCAGTAATCAACAACATGAATTAATGGCTTTTACCTGGTTTCCAAAGATTGATTGACGTCCTCTGTATTGAGCCTGTGTTATTGTCCAAAGTGTCCACATTTCCAGCAATAACAGGCCTTCCCACCTGATAACCTGTCATTTAAAATATGTGTGTGTTACCCACAGTAACAGCTAGTGTGAAGTATACAGTTCACTTCCACAACCAAAGTATTGTATCTTGCTCTCACCTGGGTTCCCTGAGTTGGGCTCACCCATGAATTCTCCATTTAGAAACACGGCAGAATACCTTGTAATTAACGCCACTGTTCAGGAGACAGAATAGCAAAAATTAGCCCAGACTACATCAAACATATCCATCAAATATAAATGGTGATAAACCAAGTTGTGAGCAAGTGTTACAGGCACTTACCACTACTATTTAACACGATGGTCCCAACTGTGTGTGTCAGTGTGATACTTGTGATGCCATTTCCTTTCCAGTAGAATTTGTAATCCAGCGCTAAGGTCACATTCTCACATACCAGCCTCTCATCTTCAGAGAAATGTGAACAAATTTCAACATTAAATGTAATTGTCAGTTTAAGTTGTTTTAGTAATGGTATGTTGTAATCTCCATACCTGAAGGGGCAGCATCTGAGCTTGAAATGAAATGACTCAAGTCAAAGGCCACTTCATCAATTACATCCACTATAACTTCACCTGGAATACACCCAAAAAAAAGAAAGCAAAAATTAAAGACACATAGATTCAAAGATCTCCAGAACGTATCAAAGCATTGCTACAGTATGTTTAGCATATAAAACATACCCCCTTGCCCACTCTTCACTTTAATGCTTAAATCTGTTGGTAGTGTCTGTAAGGGAGATCCAGTTGGACAGGAGCGCAGCAGAGTTACACACTTGACTTTGAAATTTTTCAAAAATGCTACAGGAGCATTGTTTACACACCGCCCAAGCACCTTCTGTAGAACAAAAATATACAAGGCATTAGTAGTTACAGCTTTGGCAACACATGCAATGCAAAACATAATCTAGAACTGTATCAAAAAACAACAACTAACCTGGGGAATAGTGAAGTACTGGTCATTTAATGTGAAAATGGGACTTCCTTGAATATAAACATTAACTGGCACTGGAGCTGACAAAACAGGCTTTTGGAAGGACAGCCCCGGCTTTGATGTACTAGACATGTTGAAGGGCAAAAGATAAATGATGAAAAAAACATGGCACAAAAATGAATAAATGAATCACACAATCAAGAAAAACAAAAAATATATTCAATCATTTCTCACATTGTGTCTCCCTTGTAAAAGAGCCCAAGGTAAGGGTTGTTTTCAGGTGGAGAATTGACACATAAAAATGGAAACCAATCTGGGGAGTTTTCAGAGGACTGCACAGAGCATTGGTAATCTGGAGCAGGAGAGACCTGTCCACCAAAGGGCCCTGGGAGACAGTGGGACACAAACAGCCTCAAATCTTCAGTGGAACAGTCCTGTTAGAGCGAAAGACAAATAAATCATTGTTGATTAATACAGAAAGAAATACATTTGCCTAAAATGCATTGTTCTCTTTACAAAAGAATAATAATGTGAGAGATATAAATACCTTGTCACAGCAGCAGCGTACATCACATGCTCTGAATATGAGGTCACAGGGACAAGATCCCAGTGGTTGGTACACTTGGTTTGGAATGACTGTGTTATTATCTGAAATGAAGAGAAGAATCGTATTTATTAGAAACGTGGCACTCTCTTAAGTGCTTACATCCTTAGCATGAAGGCCTATTATGACATGTTTCATTTGAATTACCAGATCCAGCACCGGCAGGAACCAACAGGGCATGTATCTTGACCTGGATCAGCAGTGATGCCTGAGGTGTGCCACCCACACAGGCAGACACCTGAAGGGTCTCCAGGACACACAGTGGCTTTGGACAACAATCTGTATCTGTCTCATTCTCACCACACAGACGCAGACTTCTATCCAGTCTCAGCTGAACTCGAACTGCAGTCTGGGGCACGAAATGAAACAAACATGAGGCATATGAAAAATGGATGTTCATTCTATAATTTCAGCTCCATTAAATTAATTGTGGGAGGTTTTTATCACTATAAACCCTGTCTAATTGCCTCTAACTTCAGTATTATTTCAACATTATTTGTAAATATGAAGAAAATTGTTGTCCACTTTAAGATTGGCTTTTTACCTTTGCAACCTGCTCCCTTGTGAGCACCCACTGTGTTACCTCAGCTACACATGATGGAGAACCAATGCTTCCTGTAAAGGGAATCAGACCATCATCAACCACCAAATCTGTCCAAAATCACAACAGACTACATAATCACAAGGTAGCCACATCGTTGCCTTCCTTCTCTCTTTTTGTGAGCCTTTTTGGCTCCTAGATATTTCCAAACACCACTCATTTCAATAAAAAGCATCACAAGTTCATCAAGTCATTTTCTAGTAGATATTAGACTAAGAAAACAGAGTAAGATGAAAACATAGCGGCAAAAAAACATGGCAAACTGCTAACTTAGAGGACAAGTCCCATACAAGGAGCTGCTTAAGGCAGAGCATCAGGAAGTCTTTATAGGTTTTACCTGTTGTATTGGATGGAGATACTGTTCTCAGATTCAGAGAGATGTCCGAGGTGTTTCCGAGTACAAGTGCGGTGACCGTTGGTCCAATTGCAGTGAGATATGACGGCTGGAAAACTGTTCAACACAACAGCAATATTTTGTCTACTGCTTCACGTATCAGCATCATAAAATGATTTAATAAGTAATTAAACTGACGTAACTTTTAACGTTAGCACGGTGATCTCTTGGCTAGTTCTTCAGCGTTAGCTAGCTAGGTTTGTTTAGGTAACGTTAGCTATATCAATGCAACGTTAAAACTGGTTGAATCGTGCGTAATATATATTTTATACTTACCGACAATGTTTTGAGTGTGAGCCAAGGAAATGAACAGTAAAACATATGTGACCTGGCGTGAAATGGACGGAGGAAAGCTTATATCAGCAACGTTAGCCATTTGGTTCTCTTCAGATTATAAAGTCGACATATTTGTAAACTGACGCTGATGTCTTGGCAACGCAGATTTTAAACGAATCACAGCCGAGAAAAGTTCTTCTTCTGGGGAAACAGCAGAAACAAAGTTATACTTAAACGCACAAGAGCGACCTCATTTGGCCTGGAGTGGTAGATGCACGTAGCTACAGCATGTGTCAATGGTGAGATTATGATTTAGAAACTTCAAGTAAACTTCAAATAAAACTATTTAAGAAGGCAGTATTGGGGGGGGGGGGGGCATAATCATAACATCAGAACCAGTGAGGCATTCTTACATTTTTATAGATTCACACAATATACATACACATATGGTACCACCTTTATTTAATGGGTCAAATCAGTCTGCCTGTAAAGCAAAGGCTAAATAGTTAGATAGTATTCACTAATAGAATATGTAGTTCTTAATAAGATAAGATAAGATAAGATAGATAATCCTTTATTAATCCCTCAGTGGGGAAATTTGCATTGTTACAGCAACAAACAGGATAGTACAATAGAAAAATCAACATATAATAAATAAAAACAATAAAGACCGTTATAAAAAAATCTACTAAAAATAAAAAACAACTATAATTTATAAATTTACAAGTTCATATAACGAAAGAAATAGAGGTAAAGGAATTATATCATATGTTATACATATAGTGCAATATTTCAGTATGTGTGGTCTACTGGGAGCACTGCTGATTGTAGATCCTGACAGCAGCCGGGATGAAAGACCTGTGGTATCTCAGCCTATCACTGAAAGAGCTGCCCAGTGCTGCCAGAGTGTCCTGCATGGGGTGGGACATGTTCTCCATCAGGGATGATAGTTTAGCCATCATCCGCCTTTCTCCCACCACTTCCACTGAGTCTCAGGGGCATCCCAGAACAGAGCTGGCCTTCTTAATCAGTTTGTTCAATTTCTTCCTCTCAGCAGCTGAGATGCTGCTGCCCCAGCAGACCACTCCATAAAAGATGGCTGATGTCACCACAGTCAAAGAAGGTCTTCAGGAGTGCCCCCTGCACTCCAAAGGACCTGAGTCTCCTGAGCAGATAGAGTCTGCTCTTGCCCTTCTTGTACAGTGCAATTGTGTTGTCAGTCCAGTCCAGTTTATTGTTCAGGTGAACACCCAGGTACTTGTAAGATTTCAGCTTCTCAATGTCCATTCCCTGGATGTTCACTGGTGTGGGAAGGGTGTGCTTGCACCAGCAGGAGTCCACCACCATCTCTTTGGTTTTCCCTGCGTTGATGTGGAGGCGGTTCCGCCGACATCAGTCCACAAAGTCCGGGGTCAGTTCTCTGTATTCCCTGTCATCCCCATCTGTGATGAGGCCGACAAGTGCAGAGTCATCAGAGTAATATCTTTTCATTATCTGATTTAATAATTCATTAAAATACCGTATACTTCACTGATAGCTGCATCTTGAATGTGTTTTCTTTTATGATTTGTTTTTACTTTGCTGATACTTAAAAACACATTTTAATTTGGAAGCCTGCCTCTAGGTGGCAGCATGTCACTATAATGCCACGATGACCACTGGTCTAAGAATAGTAGAATTAGAGTTGAATCACGTGACCTGAGTGCCAACGTGCTGTCACTGTATCTGACAACATCTGTAGTCTGTAACGTTACAGTGAAGTTAGTAAAACGATGTTGTCGTTTGATGACCTGATGACAAGTCTGCAAGAGTGTGTGGTCACCGAGGATCGAGCACCTGAACATGTCAGCCAAACTCTCAGGCTCTTTGTTGATAAACTGTCTGAATCGTCCAGGTTGGTACATGTAACCGCAGCATGTTTGAGAACAACATGGTGTGATAGCGACTGAATTATTGTGCTTGCATGAACAGGAGTAGTGTGAAAAGATGTAAGGAGCGCTGTCTAGAGGAGGCTGTCCAGCTGCTGAGACACGTTTCAGAGACACAGCTTCGTGCTTTAGAGGAGAGCCACCTCCTGCTTCTCGTCAGACTCCTCATCTCCACGCAGCTGCAGATGGTCAACATCTCCACAGCCTGTCGTAAAGTGGACCAGGTGAACCATACAGTATGTCTGTCCACTGTACGATGCTTAAAACACAACGGAATCTCATTGAAACATGTTTGACTTGACAGATGTTGCAACATTTGGCAAAGGTGGACCACCCATTGGTCTTTAGAGAAACCCGTCACTGTTTGCACTCCATCGTCCATACTGACCAGGTACAGAGCTCTCTCCTCACTTGTGTTTGTCATATATTTCTGTAACTGCACTGCAGATCACTTTTACCGTGTCTTCTTTTCAGATACTGTCTTTTGAGGACCTGCAGAGAGGTTGGTGCTGGATAAAGATGATGTGTTATTACAGTGTTTATATTTTATTTTATCAACTGATTCTTCTTGTAAAAAAACTTTTTTTAGCCTGTATGTTCCTGGAGGACAGCACTGCTGGTCGTGAGGTGTGGCGAGAATCATTCCTGTCCTTGCTGACTAAAGTATCCGAGTTATTCCCTGTTGTATTGCAACAGGAATCCCTGAGAGACGGACCGCTGTGTTACATTGCTGTCAAGGTACATGAAGAGCAGTGTCTTTCATGAATCAGCTTATTGCATTCATCACAGACTTGTTGTGTGATGTTTGTTACCGACCTGAGAACTGTGATCTCTGCAGGTGTGTTTGCAAATATTCCAGCTGTTGTCCAGTGAAGTGGCTCCTCTAGTGTGGGACAAGGAGCACGGGGGCCCAACAGTGCAGCCGATCCTGCAGGCTCTTATGGACATAATACTTGGACAGGTTTTCTTATTAATTTTAATTAATTCAGAGTCACCTATTCAAAAGAGAGACACGTGTTCGGCTGTTGGCTTTGCTTCGTCTTATCGGTCAGTGCGTCCTGTCTTGCAGGTCTGCAACAGGGACACTCGTCTTTTGGCAGGCACTGCTGTGGCCATGCTGATCAACACCGCATCAGAGAGCAGAGCTGGAGAAGCTGCTGCCTGGAGTCTGCTACAGGTCTCCCGCTTAGGTAGGTAACCACCAACACTGCTGGACAAATGGCATGAGCCAGGTATGTACCCATGTGGGTAAAATTAAAATGGATTTAGTGTTTCTTTTATCCAAAAATGCATAAAAGCTATATATACTACAAATTCATTCTACTGTGAATGCCTGGAGGATCCTGACAGGATAGCTGTTATTCCTGTTATTCCTCAGAGCCCTGGCTGCTGACTGTCGGTGCTCTCCAGATACAGTGCAGCCCTACAGGGAAGGACGGAGTGGACAGGCTGGCTGTGAGCAGAGGCCTCCTGACCTGCTGTCGACCTCCCATCTTGCTCAGTTCACACGTGGACGCCACAGAGGTAAATCTAGTTAAAGCTCCTGTCAAAAACATGTTTTACTCACCGCTGTGCTTGCTTTCATTTCCAAATCCATCATTTCCTTCTTTTCAGATGTGTTTACTGCTGAAAGGTTTGTTTCCTCTGGTCTACGCTTTGTGCAAGGAGAAGCTGGATTGTCACTACTTTTCCTTTGAAGGTGAGTGATGTCCAGGTTGTTTATTCATGTGCTGTAGTGGCAATATCACCTGTTCAAATATGACATGTTGTTGCAGTATTAACACTATGGCTGAAGAAAGTTAAAGAATGTCTGGCTGATATCTGGAAGATGACGGGCGTTCGCCTTCTGCCTGATGGCGGCAGCCTGCAGCAAGAGCTCATTCATATTATCTGGACCAATGCAGAAAGCCCAGTGAGTCAAATTAACATCATTATACTATTGCAATTCAAAACCCTGAAAAAACATTTAAGTTAAAGGGGGTTTTACTTTTTATATTTTACGGCCAAAAAATGCAGGATATAGTATGCTGCTTGACATTATTCTGATCTGACCGCATACCGTTACTGAACAATGCAGTTTTAGCTTTATTAACATTAGCATGTTAGCTAACTTACTTACTTACTGCACTTTGGCAGGTGGAAGGTGTGTCAGACTTTGTGCGCAGTGCCTTCAGTCTGCTGCTGGACATCTATGAGATGGACTGTGAGCAGTTTTGTGACACAGAGAAGACTCTTTATTTCACTCTACTTCAGCGAATAATCAAACTTCCTTGGGAAGCCAAAGCCAAATATCATCGTCTTTGTGCCCTACTGCCGTATCTGGGTACTGACATGGTGAGGATGTAACAGTTATTACAGTGTTAATATATATTATAATGTAGTCAGTAGTCATGATGACTTTGATGTTGCTTTAATCAATCAGGTGCTGGAGCAATATGCTGAGATACCCAGTCATCTCCTGAAGTGCTTGGCGACCAATCACCTGTCACCATGTGGATCGGAGCTTTACAAGTGTCTGGTCCAGCAGCAGAGGCGGGAGCTGTGTGAAGGCTCACAAAAGTCTGCCTCACACACTGAGCTGGATCTGGCCAATCAGTGGGCGAGACGTTGGCGGCCCGTCCTTCATGAGGCGCTGACGTCTGATGTGACTCTTCTACAGAACAACAGCTCAACACACTTGTTACCTTGCACCTTTCAAGTCTTCCCCTCCGCCGTGGATCCTCTGCTGGCCTCTCTGGACCCATTCGCCCCGGGTCACCTCCACGCCTGGGCCTGCATCATGAGCTCCTATCGAGCCACGACTGGAGTCTCTCCTTGGGCTCTGCAGGGGAGCTCAACTCTCAAAACCCTCCAGCTGGCTCTCGGATCTGCAGATGACAAAGTCCGTCTTGCTGCTCTCAACCTCCTCTGCTGCAGCCCAAAGACCAAAGACACTCCGACCACGGAGGAGATGTCAATAATGAGGATGTTTATTCCTCAGAACCTGAACTGTGAGTCCTCGCCTTTTCGCCAACATTTTCAGGCCGCAGTGAAGAAGTTTCTGGTTCGTATCAGAGACGGCTGCTTGGCACATGTCAGAGGACAGAAGGGCAAAAAGAAGGGAGACGCCTCCCAATCAGAGCCGGCACAGGACATACTGGAGCAGGGAATAGGTGAGATAACTGACAGCTGCTGTTTTATATTCACAACAATAAACGGTTCTACTGTACAGACAGATTTACATTCATCATGCTGTATTTTGTGGTTTCTTTGAAACTTTATACTATAAATGACTTAAACTCTTAAACTGAAGGTATACATTCCTGTATTCCTTACTAATGCTACTAATGCAATGCTTGAATGTTGAGTTATCGATGGAGATATAATTACTAATAATTATGTCAATAATAGATACCTACACGGAATACCCAACATTTTGTGGTAATACTACAGTGACACACATAGCTTAAACGAGTCCTGCAATCAGCACTTATATATACTTATATATAAGCAAAATGACAACAAACAACTCTCCGAGGAGGCTTAATCACATGTACCCAAACTGAATTTGCACTAAAATGATGAATCATTTAACATGTTAAGGGGAACAGTCTCAAGAATCAGGACACGTATAACAGATAATGCCACTTATTATCTGCCTTTGTTGCATTATTTGTATTTGTAATGTTTGTTTCCAGTAAATCTTTCCTTTATTTTGTCTATTTTCTGGGTTTTTTGTATATCATGTAGGGTTTGTGGAATGGTTGGGTCAACTTCCATACAGCTATCTGGCACCAGGACACAGTTATCAGAGGAAGAAGACTGCGTTGTTGTTGCTGTCTGCGGTGCTGGAGACCTGCACAGACACCTGGAGCCCAGACAAAAAGAAGGGACAACCTCCAGGTCAGTTTGGGAAACCAGTGATTGGAAAATGTAGACCAAAAGTACCCAAACAAATGTATTCTATAAACTACTATATTATGCTAGTATTATGTATATTATATTACATTATTATATATTATTTTTGCTTGGACTTTTAGTGAGCTTCATGCAATCATTTTTGCAGCGAATATGGGCTCTCTTATTAACCGTGCCAGACAAAGAGGACAGTGGGATTTCATCTGCAGGACAAAACAGCTGGTCCTTATCAGCTGTTTAGAAGATTCTACAAATGAGGTAGAGTTGCCTTAACCTGCCTCATAGGTTGGAGATATATTTTTTATATTTTTTTAATATTTTTAGAGAATAGATAAAGGATTTTTTTTTCTGTTACAGATTCGGGAGCTCTCAGCTGGGTTATTGTTGAGATTTTTCCCACCCAGTTTTCCAGGTGATATCGCTGCAGTGCTGCTCACGCGAACCAAAGAGCTTCTGTGCAGTCCTCGGGTTCAGGAGGCTCAGATGGGAGCACTGATGATGAAGGTCCTCCTTCAGAAGTAAGCCTTGCCTCCTACATACGCTTGTTTAGAATTATAAAAGGATTAGCAATGATCAGTTGTTGTTCTACCTGTAGATCACAAGACCGGCCTGAGGACCCCGAGGCCTCCTGCATGGTCAAATTCCTGGTGAAGGAGCTGGAGGAGCACTACCTGACAGCCCAGGCTGACATGATGCTTGCTGCCAGAACCAAGCCTGTACATGGTGAGACTTAAGAACACCAACATTTACCATAAATTATGTTTAGCTTTAGAAAATGTTGTTCGGTTCTTTATGTCCTATCACAAATTATGTTCCAGGTGTGCTAACTGCCCTCCAGAGGTGTTTGCTTGAGACGCCCAGCAGCGTCTATGACACACTTGACCACAGTCTGACCACTGAGGTGCTAGGCCTGCTGGAGAACATCTCTCTGCTGCTGCTGGGGGTTCTGTATGGAGACCAGGAATCTTGTGCCACTGAAAAGGGTAATGGAGCAATCCGCAGAAACATTACTGATTTGGCGATGAAGTACACGACATTTCAGATTCATTCATGACACCACACTGTAAATCGCTCTCTTCGGTCTTAGATGCACCCCCTTCTTTTTGTGATATGGGAAACGCCATCACCTCTCTGATAGCCCAAGAGTCTGGAGGAGGCCAAGGGGATGGAGAGGAGTGTGTCCTGCTATCTGAGGAGCACAGCCTCGTTCTCACCTGCTGCTGGGTCTCCCTCAAGGTAAAACAGAACCTGAAATTACATTTCAGCTTAGCATATTTGGTGCATGTACATTTTTTCTCGGTATTACTTGCTTTCATGTGTTCTTATTAGGAAATAGGCATCTTTTTAGGTTCTCTGGTGGAGACAATTCTCACCGAATCCAAACTCAGCAAGTGCCTTCTAACAAAAGAGGATCTAATGAGAGCATCAAAAGTATTCAAGAATATTCTTCTCAAATGCCGTCACTGGGTACGTTTTATGAATCCATTTTGAGGCGTTAAGTCTGAATCACCTCAACTCTCGTGTTCTTTTCTGAAAAACATATTTCTCTTCACCAGGGGGCAGTAGAGGGATGCTGTGTAGGCTTCACCAAGTTCTGTGCCTCTCTACTGAGCAGCAATGATCCAGAGCTTAGGGATATCCCGGCCCACATGCTGAAACAAGTGAGTGGTGATACGCGTTTTTCATTAATAAATGGAGATGCTGGACTACTGGTTTTAGATGTATTTCCCCTCCTATCGCTTTCTAGGGACTGCAGGTTGTGCAGTCCCCTCGCTCTACATCTGTGACCCGGCGGGCTGCAGGGTTGCCTATGCTCATCCTGTGTGTCGTGTCAGCAGAGGAGGCCAGTAAAGCAAGACCACTGTTAGCCCACAGTATGCAAATCTTACTGGAGACAGCCAAAACCCCTCTACCTGAGAACTGGGACCAAACATTGGACCTGCCACAGGTTTGTAGAAACAGCAACAACAATGAGGATATTGGGCTTCATGACAAACAAAGACAGATGCGGTCACATGATTGTCCTCTCCCTTACAGGTGTGTGCGGTTCACACTCTGCAGGCCCTGGTGAGGGGTTCAGGTCTGGGAGTAGCTGTCCTTCAGTTTGCTCCTGCTGTAGCCATCTTGTCACTCACTCTGCTCAGCTCTCCCTGCTGGGCCATGAGGAATGCTGCTCTGCAACTTTACAGTAAGGCTGGGCACATTTAGAGCTTTACGTTTGGTCTGTATTTGTAATATAAAGCATTGCATTAGGACTAGGTCTTATCGATCGTTTAGTCTATAAAATGGCAGAAAATGATAAAAAACACCCATTGCAATTTCACAAAGCCAAATTAACGTAATCAAATTGCATGTTTTGTCAGACCGACAGTCAAAACCCAAATATTCAGTTATTAGTCATTCAGAGAATCTATTACGATCATAGAAGACAAAGAAATCTAGCAAATACGCACATTTACGTGCTGGAACCAGTGAATTTTTGACATTTTTGCTTAAAAAATTGAAATGATTTCACGATTATCAAATTAGAAAATAATAATAATTGTCTGTCTTTTGACTAATCGATTAATCGACTATTTGGTTCAGCTCTGATTAATACCCCTGATACTACAGTAATTAAAATCTGTTTCCAGGTTCTCTGTGCTCACGAATGCTTGGCCAGAGGCCCAGCAGTGAAGAGGGTGGCATGTCCCCCCTTTCCTTCTTCTTCCACTACCCTGCGCTCCAGCCCTTCCTCCTGGGCGAGCTGAGAGGGGCAGCACAAGACCTCCAGGGTCCACCTAATGAGGCCAAGCTACACCTCCAACCCTCGCTCTACCCAGTCCTCACTCTGTTAGCCCAGCTCCAGCCTGGAGTCCAAGACTCAACAGAGTGATTACTGTTTACTTATCACTTGACAGTTTGGTCAGATTAGCTCTTATGATTCTTAATAGAAGTGGTTTTGATCAAGGCCTAAAGTATGTAAGTTCTTATTCCAACCAAATGCAAGACCTGTGTATTCAGTAAGAGGCTCACCTTCACCAGTGAAGAAGGAGCTAAGCAAAGAAAGTAACGAACAGATTGCTTGACCACTGGTTAAAGGAGTAGTTTGACATTTTGGGAAATGCGCTTTATCGCTTTCTTGCCGAGAGTTGGATAAGAAGACCGATACCACTCTCACGTCTGTACAGTAAATATTTAGGTGGAGCAAGCTGGCAATTAATAAAGACTGGAAACAGCTAGCATGTCTCTGTCCAAAAGTAACAAAATCCACCACGTTAGTGCGGTGAATTGTCATTTTTACACTTCTTACACTACACTACACTAAACAAACACAATAATGTGTTAATTAGTGAGCTTTAGAGTTGGCGGCAGGCAGATTTTGTTACCTTTTGAGAGTGGTATAAATCTTCTCATCTAATTCTACTGAATATTGTTTGACCAAGTGAATGTCTTCTCTGGTTTTCCTCTGCCAGAACGTTGTCAGACTTCCTGCCTCCTTTACTCCAGCTGTCTGCCAGTCCTATTTACAGTGTGAGAGTGATGGCCTCTAAGGCTTTGGTTGCCATGACTCCCCCCTCAGAGTACACGGACATCCTCATCAAACTGTCTGCTCAACTGCCCAGTCCACAGGAGCGCTGCTGTCACAACCGGCTCCACGGACAGCTGCTGCAGATCAAAGCTATCCTGGAGAGAGCCCTCTGCACAGACAGGTGAGACTTAAAGGAGCTGTTTAATCATTCATCAAACACTTTCAGGCTTTGAAATCCCGTTTCTATTCCCAGTGCCCCTTCGGCAGACCTGTGTGAGGTGCTGAGCAGGGTGGAGGCCTCGCTGTGGCTGGTGACTGAAGCCCAACGCTGCCCCCTAGTGAGAGCGGCCTACCTTGGAGTGGCAGACTCACTAAGAAGATTCTGCTGTGAGACCTACCTGTCAAAGCTCAGTGACGCACTCATGCATGACCTCCGAACACCTCAACGGGAGCTTCAGGTGTGTGACACACAAGCTGACGCATTCACATAGAAAAGATTTAGGGGGACATTTTAGCTCTTTATTGATAATATAGATATACATAGATAGACAGAAAACATGGGGAAAGGGTTGATATGCAGCAAAGGAACCAGGGACGTTGCGTTTATATGGTATGTGTCTTAAAGACGCTGAAACCTATTTACTCAATCATAATTTTACTATAAGCAACGGGTCCATACGCAAACACAACATTTTCTGCCAAAGTTTGAACAGTTTAGATTATTTCACATGAGACATTTCTGCCTGTGAGGTTTTTTCTGTGTCAAATATTTCTGTGCACCAATTGTTAATAAAAGTTTATCAAACCACATCATCCACACAGTCCTGATTAAGCAGATTAGCTGAGTTTTACAGCATTAAACTCACGTTAAATAAAACTTGTTTACAGAAATGCTCAAGAAAAAATCCCTAAAATCTAAAGTATTTTTCTACAGCATTGACTATTCATGACTAAAAAAGTAACATCAAATGAATGCAATAGTATTGCAGGGGAACACAAAAGTAGTCTCTCTTCCGGGGCTCCATGTACAAAACTGTTCTAACTTTGACAGAAAATAGTGCATTCATGTAGGACACCATCCCTCATAGTAAGAAGCTTGAGAAGATTGAGAAAATTAGTTTTCAGGACCTATGAACCAAGTTCTCAGGAGCTACCAGGATGCCCCAACAGAAGTCTTTTTTCCTAAAGCTTTATCTATGTCTTCTCTGCAGGTTGGGCTGCCATCCTTCCATCAACAAGCCATCCACTTTCTCTGTGCAAATCTAAATTGGGCACGTCAAATCTGGGACATCTTCTCTGCAGTGAGCCCTGATCTGAGGCTTTCATTGGTTACGTGGGTGGTGGATGGGCGGGGTTCGCAGCAGACCAGTTTCAAAGAGGTGATCCAGAGGGTGTTGCAGGTGAGACGTGATCTGCTCGCTAGATTCAGCATGAAGAAAAAAACCTTTCCAAAAACCTGTCTTACAGCTTTCAGCATAACAACCTTCTTAGAGCACAATGTGAGGAAATTGGGGAAGCAAAGATAGGCTTAAATATAATGTCATCTGCGGCTGAAATCTGGCTGGACAGACAGGGTGTGTCTATAAGCTATTATATTCAGTAATCAAGGAGACTTAAGTACAGTCAGGCTGAGGATATCTGTCCTTTTATTATTATCCTGTTCATGTAGGTCATTAAGATTAACTCTCAGCATGTAACATTATCTAGACCACCTAGTGGTGCCTTCCCATGTACATCCTGTTCAGTGTTTCATTGACTCTTGAAGCCTGATAAGATATGATACTGCATAACTACAGACAAAGACAGGGACTACTGTTAATTTATGTTACAGCACTTGTTTAGGCCTTTTAGTAGAGGACCCTGTTTTCATGTATCTGATTTAGTTTTACTATAGTAATGGTAAATGTAAAGTTGTTGGTATTTTGTTGAGAACCTAATACACTGGCACTGTGCACATTTTAAACAAGGTGCTCGGATTATTTGAAGAATTGAACTAATAAAAACCACTGATGTGGTTGTACTCCTTGTTGTTCATATTTTCAAAAGCGTCATTCTTCACATCTTAAATTTTATTCCATAAATATCAGATTTTTCTTGTTTTTTGTGACTTGCACTGATAAAAAGAAATATATTCTACATCTCTTATATGATGATGTGAGAGCCAGTCGGCGTATAGCTGGTTTTAAAAGCATTTTGATCATTTGACAAGTAGCTCAAAGGACTATACTAATGCTCTCTATCTCCAGTCAAACCTGAGGGAGGTGTTGTTGAGCCACAGGGTGGAGTACCGCAGGACCTACCTCGCAGCCCTGGTAGCAGTGATGGGCGGAGGTGATTCTACTTTGCCCCAACATCTTCCTCAGTCAGCCCCACTAGAGGAGCCGGTTCTACCTGAGTGTCTGGATTTGTTGCTCAGGGACCTGGAGGACCAGCAAGGTGGGCCAGAGTTTCTGTCCCAGGCCCTGTATGCTGCTAGTCTGCTGCTTCCCCACTCGTCAGACTCCAGGTTTTACATGTTTTATTTTACTTATTATTTTTTAAGTATAGAGTCACATACTGGAACACTTCTACCTGCAGCTCTGATTTTCTCCTTTTCTTTGTGCAAATCAGTCTAAAGATATCCATGTTCCAGCGCTGGTGTCGCGTCTTGGAGTGCCACCGGTCTCCAGACGCCCCTGAAGTGCTCAGGATGGCGTGTGCTGAAGCTCTGTGTGTGGCTGCAGTTCCATTAATGAGCCCGAGAGGACGCAGCACTCTGCCTGCCATCATGATCAGGTATGAAGGAAGTCGAGCAGCGTTGTGGATCGAACGATGAACTCTGGTGAACAAGAATGAAAAATGTTGAATCCTTCTGGTTTAGGTTGATCAGCACAGGCCTGTACTTGCTGCAGGACCAAAGCCAGCAGGTGAGGATGAAAACGGCCTGTTTCACCTCCGTGCTGCACCATGCGAGAAGAGGGGGAAGCCAGAAGAGCGTCTACCTCATGCAGGTCAACCAGGCTCTGCTGCTGCTGCTGGACCTGCTGCTGGAGGAATGCTGGGACACTCCCGGCACGTTGGAGGTGCTGCTGTGTAACCTGCCTCAGTCTGACCTCAGATCTGTGCTGAGAGAGGCCTCAGAGACAGGGTACGTTACCTCACTGAATCAATATACTTGTACAAACAGAGCAACCTTGATTGAGTGATTATTGCTCTCTTATTCAGGTGTTCCAGTCTGTATGAGCAAGATGAGGCCAATGTGTTTGCAGAGCCCTCCGTGATGTCTGCGCATGTGCTGCCTCACCTGCTGCAGATGGCTGGTAAATACTCTGAATCTTCGGCTTTGGCACAGAGCCTGAGTGCATGGGCAGAGGAGAGTGCTGCACAGGTGCTAGACAGCCTTGCAGTCTGCAAAGAGCTCAAGCCAGGTACCACATTAGTCTGAGAATAAGAACATGTTTGATAAATTCATATGTGATCTCGACATTATCTGTGTTACAGTGAGATTATGTATTCTCTCTCTAGCTGAGACATTGACCCCGGCCTGGCTGGCTCTCCTCATGGACCCCCGTCTCCACAGCACCCTGTGTGGCCTGCTCACCAGGGCTGCCTTTCTCCTCCGGCTGTTGAAAACATCTGATGATGTACGACACCTCTGTGATCCTTCATCCCTGCACATGAGTTTACAGGAAGTTTGTAGTCTTCTCAGTCAGAACGGTATCCACTTTCCTCCTACTGTGACAGCTGCTGTGGCTGGAGAGCTGCCGCTTTGACGGACTTGGGGGGCCTTTTTCTGTACACTCAATGAGCAAAGCCTTTTGGCCGATGAGGCCCGGGATGAAATTACCTATGGATATTTCGGGAATGCTTATGCCATCTAAATGTGCAGCCTTAGTCTTGAATGAGTATTGCAACTGCTGATGCTGCAGTACACCAGCACTTGGCAGGCTGACAAAGTTATGTAAGAGCTCAGTGGCTTCAGTCAGTTGTATCCATCATCATATTACCAACACAGAGAAGAAACCCACAGGGCATTAGGTGCACATTAGGAGGACAGTGTAGCGAAACAGTTCCAGAGGCCTTTTACACTTTTAAATACATTTATAACATTTTCTGAAGCTTTATTCATTTCTAGAATAAAGCTTTTTACATGCAGAGGTACAGCCAGCAGAATAGTCCCAGTTCAGTCTTTGAAATCATCATCACCCCAAACTATACGCTCATTCTTATTCCTAGAGCAGTGCTCCTGTCCTGTTGTTCTAAGTTGTATGTTTGCCATGTTTCAGCAGCAACAGTAGCAGTGCTCAGACTAATGCGGTGATGTAATGCAACAGCATCTGGAGAAATGGGCTGCTTGGTGCCCAGCAGGGGAATATGGTGTATGTTTTAATGCTCCATTAGAGGCCTTCTGCCTGGATAAGTGTCCATTTTCCAACCACATGAGGGCTGAAGATGATTGACTGGATCTGATAGAGAGCTGGCAGTTGCTTCGCAACGGACCGCACACTAAAGCAGTCTTACATCATCAGATAGCCCACTGCTTTTGTTTGAGATGGGCGGCTCTCAGTATTACACAAACACTGACATGAAAGAGTTTGTACATGCTATGGTTGGCCATGTTAGGCTATTAATTAAATGGACATGGAAGTTTTTCCTTCCTTTCCTTTGGAGGTGTTATTGTCAGGTGATTAAATTCTCAGAATAGAATAAACAATTTAAAAACATCCGACTATAAACCAGCAGAGTCACACGTTTGTTCGTACATAAGGTACCTCTATTTCAGCTAAGGTTTCCATTGTGTGTGTGCATGAAGCATTGTGCTTGTCAGCATCTAGATTATGCAACAGCTATGACATCAAGCTTGTATTATTGATTCATACATAAAGCTTATGCAATGTACTTCCCTACGACCCACGCCAAAATTAACACCTGGTGTGCAGAGCTCTATGAGATTAACGTGCCTCAAAGGAAGCTACAGGTGGTTCTTGTCATGTTCTTGACGCATTCTGCATCAGAACATGACGGAGAACGTGACGCAGTTGTGGAGAAAAACTGCGACATCAACATTTTTGGACAAACCTTGAATCATCTTATCAAGAATTCTCTTAAAGTTTGAATTATGCCACAAAATTAGGACAAAGCTTCATAGCAGAGACCCTTTAGAACACAAGTGGGGGCTTGAACTTCAAGACAAAGGTAAGAAAAACATGTAGTTTGAGCTCTTCACAGCTTGTCAATATGGCTGAAAACAAAGGCATCAAAAGACAGTCATTTTATTTTTTATTCATCTATCAGACTTTGCTTGAACAATGTGTGCAATATTGTGTCTTCTGCCTCGACCTTGAAAACAAAGTTTGAGAAGTGAGTTTAAAAGCAAGGTTGGAAAGTGTGTATAAAACTGGAAAATAGCCATGTGGCTTAATGAAAGCGTGTGCTATCGTTTCTGAGAGAGCGGAGTCTCTCAGTAAGTCTGGGTCCTGATAATTACATGATGAACTATGGCAACAGGGAACAAGGCCAAGTAGGTACAGCCACTCTTACTGGGTGTGTGTACATGCATACAGACGTGTGCACCATTTGGAGCATGAAAGATTGTTTTTCCGCTGTTGTATCACAAGAAGCCTGTGGGTCCTAGCTCTTCAGGTTAAAAATCTGGCAAGAGTCAAATGTTTTTTATTCCACAAATGAAATTACAGTAACAATCTTAAAAAGAAGGGTTTTGTCCGTTTAACTGTGTTTTGATTTTTAAAAAGAACCATTTATACTGAATATAATAAAGTAAACTATTGAGGTTGTTATTCTGCAAAAGTGTTTGTCTTTCATATGATCAGTGCTGCTTGGTTTCATTTTCCAAAGCTTTTGTAAAGCTTGAAATCCCCAGTAGAGTGTATTGCAAACGAAGGCTCTTGTAACTCTTTCCCTACAAGCACTGCTCCCTTGAAGTAGTGGAGACTGTAAATAATGGGGCATATACAACATGAAGCCTGTAATGACAAAGCAAAACAGGTTTTAGCTGTTAGTCTATTATGGTATATTAAGGTGAGCTAACAAGACGTACAGTGCTTTGAGCATATCAAAATAATCTTCAGCTGTGTCCTCAGATTTTAGCAGTTGCTTCCACTGCTGACAAAAAGTCTCCAATCTAATTGTTGAAATATTTCCCAAGTGATTTCACTGAATCAGCCGACATCAACTCAGTTTTAGCTTCCAGTTATGGAAGTCCGTTTCTGAAAAGTTAGTCATGATAAATTAGTCAGATTTATGAGACAGTCCATTCAAAGTGATGAGATAGTAAGTCAGAATTATGATTGTAATTAAATCATATAAATTATCTTCAGCAACTTCACTGAATCTCTCAATTTAGGTAGTTATGGAGGTCAACATCTGCCAAGAAAAAAAACAAACATGAAAAGTTACCAATAATAAACTTAATAAGTCAAACTTTTCACTTTTTATCTCATAATTTTGACTTATCATGAGCATTTTCAGCATGACTAACTATTCATCTAATTTTTGCTTCCTTTTTTGTAGCTTCCATAGATTTTAATTGGCTCAGTCTCAGATGTGTTCACCCTATAATGGTTTGGTGACTTGTGGTTTCACCCAGTGCATGCTGGGAGAGGCTCCTGGCCCCCGTAACCATGAATGAGCAGAGTGTGATGGAAAGTGCAGGACAGATGCTGTGTGTTTGCTCTAGTAATTGCCTGAAAACTGGGTAAGCATCTATTTGAAAAGTGGCTTAGTGAACATTGACTGACTCACGCGCTGGCTGCCCTCTTTACCAGCCGGCCAACAATGACACACACAGGACTTCTCTGCTGTGAGTGCACAGCTCCCCGTGCTCAGGCTAATACTACTGGCAGCTGTCCTTTATCAGCCTCTGTAGAGTCCCCTTCTGACCAAGGCCAGCGGAAAAACAGGCCTCATGGGGTGGAGAGGAAGCCTGGGAAGCAGGAAGACTGGGGTCTGGACAGATGCACTGAACGCACTGATAAGACTCTGCAGTCGGACGGGGATTATAAATGGAAAGTAATGACCCAGTGCATTTTAGAATGAAAATGGAAAGCAGAGCAGCTATTTATAGACGACCACTGAAAATGTAAAAAGCTTGGAAATTGTTGTTGGACAGGGAGAAGGAAAAAGAAAAAGTTTGAGGATGGGTTATAGAAGTGACCATAAAAATCTGTTTTTTGCAGCTTGAACAAAAATGTGGTTTATTCTCACAAGGCTGCATGCCGTGATACACTGCCAGACTATTTTTCAGACGCTTTCCTGTGTGTGTGTGTGTGTGAAGCTGGGGAGGCTTTAGGACCTTGAGGTTTGTACTGCAAAGGGCAGCCCTCCTCCTCCTCTCACTGAAGGCTGTTTATGAAGAAAGCTGAGCTCCTCTGACAAAAACGAGGGCTGGAGCAGTGTGTCTGAAGCACATTCAGCACAGGCTCTTCGTTCCATATTGTATATTGTTTTTAATTAGTTGTTTTTCTTTAGAGAAAAAGCACATCGGCGCACCATGTTGTCGGTGAATTCAGCCCGTCAGCTCCGCAAGATGTTTTTCTCTTTGCACGTTGTTTTCCTGAGCGTGGCCATAGTGGAGAGCAGTGCTTCAAATGGAAATCAGAAAGGTAAAATGATGCATGACTGACTGTATTTTTTTCGTATTGAATTAATAATCTGGTGTAAAAACTGTATGGAGTGCAGCCTGATTTATTTCAAATCTCATGCATTATAATATTTATAATTTTTTTTTTTTCTTGGATTGCACAATCCCTCTTATGTGTTGTGCTCACGTTATGTTGTTATTCTCAGACTGCATGAGGTCCAGTGGTGTGGAGTACAGAGGGGAACGACAGAGCTCCTCCTCAGGTCTGACCTGTCTAAACTGGACCAACACTTCCAGAGACTATGATGTTAACGTCCATCCTGATTCACAGACAGGTAAACATCTTCCACCCATGTGTCTTTTAATGCAGAGTGATTCCTCTGCTGTCTTTTGACTGTTGGAGTCATGCTGAAGACGGGAGACTTAATTTAAAATGTCACTGAACAAACAACTCTAACATCTTTGTTGAGATGTTGATAACAGTGTAATAATACAGCTTCCATGCAGAGCAATGAACCCAGGGATGATATTCACAGCCCACACTTCAGCTGCTGCGCCACTGATTTGCCTGTGTATGTTGTTAAATGGCTTCTTTCACACAGTAGCTGCAGTTTCCTTCCTTTGTGCTCATGGCGGGCCTGTTCATTGCAGTGTGATGAAGTATTGTTAATGATTCATGAATCCAGTGGTTTACCCACACAGCAGGACAGACAGACAGAGACAGGCCTGTATTCCCCATGAGGCATCAGTAACAGACGTGTGCTGTTTTTATCGTTCCTCCTGTAGGTGTGGGAGATCACAATTACTGCCGAAACCCAGACTCCTCTGAGAGGCCTTGGTGCTACATTGCTGGCCCAGATGGGACGGTCCAGAGACAATTCTGTGCAATTGACACATGCAGAGGTAGGTAAAACACAGTACACAACAATAATCATTAAGAGCTGTGTGGATAGTGTAGTTGGCATTGGCACAAAGAGATTGGACATCCCGAACAACAGCTGCAAATGTCCAATCTGTCAAATAAATTGCATACTCCAGATTAATAATAACAAAACAACTTTCCTCTCAGAATACAGAATGTTCTCTCGATGCTGCCCGCAATTACTCTCTCTTCCCTACAAAGCTCTCATTATTTTAAAAAGTGGGCTATGCAAGGGAAAAATAATGAGGTGAAATGTTTTAGCTATGCAAATGTTCTAATTAGTCAACACAATAAAAGATAGCTTGATGAGAGAGGATGCAGCCAAATCTTATACTTTAATGGGTCAAAAAGTTGTGCAGGTCACTGTTGGGAGATGGATTCCTGACAATTCTCTTTTTCCCATTTAAGAGTATTAGTCTGCAGCAGGTCAGTTGGTCAGGGTGAACCACTGTGAGAAGTCTCGTCTACTTATCACAATAACAAAGCCCTGCAGTCACATGTCAGAAAGTTCAGTTTCAAGAAAGCCGTTGACCACGCCCAAGACTGAGCTCATTGGCAGAGAGGAACAGTCTTCCCTTGGAGACAGCAGCTAATTGGCTGCTTCAATTTATGACTTCATGCCCTTTAACTCCAGTTCATAAACAACAACTCCTATGGAGGACGAAGAGTTAAAGAGCGGATGTTGACATCTGCAGCAGCTGAACCTTCCCGTCTCTTTAAACAGAGTCGAGCATGCAGAGCCTGTTTATGTCGGACACATATGAAAAAAGAAAGTGAAATGAAAAAAGCATGCCAATCCTCCTAATTGATTTACGTTCCAACAACTTCATGAGAGGGAGGTTGTTGTGTCAGTGGTAATGTTAATGGAACAGCAGTAATTGGAAACCACACAGTGTCTTCACATACTATACAATAAAACAACAGAAATAAAACACTAAAAGATAAGGATAAATCAAATAAACCATTATTCGTATAAATATAAAGAATGAACTGTGTGTTAAGGCTTTATAGAGTCCCTTCTTTTTATTGTGTTTGAAAGGGTAAAGAGGTAAAAATTAAACAAAACAATCAAAATCAATTGTGATCAAAGTGTTTATGGACAAAATAACCGGACATACACAACCACAACAAGCAAATTCAACAACAAATAAAGTTACTTCATGACATTGATGCAAAAAAATAAAGCAGCCATAAAGTACTTCTGCTCATTGATGATGGTCAAATACACCCTAAGATATTAAAGGAAGAGACACCACGGTACAAATGATGTCACAAAATCTCTGATGATGTACTAATTAACACATTTATATTGGCCTACATTATATTCTTCATTTCACCCAACTGTGTGTGGTTAAACTTTCTAGTGGTGGTTACAGGTGTGGAGAGAGCTTTTGGTGGCTGAATGAGGTTGACCAGAGAAACGGAAAATTGTCACTCTAGTCACTGTTCTTGAAAAAAATTATCTTGTGTACATATTTTACTTTGACATGATTTAGCTTCCATTGACAGTACAACTTAGAGCATCTCCAATTAAAAGTCATCTAACACTTTTGTTTAACACTGACGTTGTTTATTGTTTCTTTAGAACCAGGCTCAACTGTGCCAGCGGAGGCCGAATCCTTCAACCCGTCAGGAACCGCTCCCTCCACAGAGAGCTTTCAGCTGGCCAAGTCAGGAGCTTCTCAGGGGGAAGTGGCTGCTGTGCAGCCGGTGATGGGGATCAGCCAGCGAGTGCGCACGGGACCCAAAAAGAAAAAAGACCTTGGCCCGCTCGGTATGTTGGGGTTGTTGTTACTCTGAAAACGTGTGCTGTTGGTGGCACACACTGACCTGCAGTTTGAATTTGTGATGTGTTTGTATGTTGACTTCTTAACCTTTTATGTTCTCCTTTTGTATTTCAGGCTACGTCCTCGGCATCCTCATGATGGCGATTATAATCATCCTCGGAGTTGGCATCACATTGGGCTACTTCTATAAGAGGTCAGTATCTAAATTACAGCAAGGTCATCAAACATTGTTTCAGTATTAGAGGAATTTTATGAAAGAGGACCCAATGTAGAGCACTTACTTATTTTTCTCTCTTTGAAGAAGCATTTGACTTGTTTCCAGGAGATCATTATTACATTGCATCTGCTGTAAGTGTGACCTAAGGCCTAAATGTGATGCTTCAGAGCTTTATTTCATCTTCCTGTTTCCACTGGCACACCTCATGTTGTTGATAACTTTAAGATGCACAGGAGAGAAATGCCAGCATGCTTAGTTAAACACACCTGACAGCATGCGTGTCAATGGTCTCTTGGGTTTAGGGCATCAGCTGTTGTTCACATTCCCCAACGATGTTCTCTGTTGTTCCACTTTGATGTAACGCTGCCATTTTATTGCCTTTATCACGGCAACCACAACAGAACATGAGGAGGTACACGGCAGGAAATGAAATGCCTGTAGTCTATTTTAAGCATTCGCATTTTGTATTCTTGAAAGAGAGGAGGCGTCGGATTGGATAGAGAAACACATCTGCTGCAGTTATGTAAAATGCAAAATGACGGCCCCGATGTCGTGAAAGAGGAGACTCTGATTCCCTTTGGCACAGCACAAAATGCCCTTACAAATCTGTCTTTGGCTCTCAAATCTGATTAGCAGTGCCCCTGTCTTTGTTTTCTATTTTAGGAGGTGATTATTAGGAGCAGCATATTATGTCAGAGGCTTTATACCTGCCCTCAGTGTACAATGACATCACCCACAGTAATGGGATAGTTGTGTGGCAGGCATGCCCATAGTTTTTGCAAGTCAACTGCCCCTTCACTGGCCCTGGAGAGGCTGTAGACTCCAACAGTATAAATTAAGTCGACTCTTTTCACTCTAGGCTAGAGGTTCATACTATACCCTCACTGGGAACTGTCTTTCCAACAACCAGCAGGAGTAGGTAGTGTACTGACAAGGACACTGATCCCTTGCAGGCTACCCACACACGAGCACTGCAAATAGCACCCTGAAAAGCCTGACGCTCTGCCGTGATTGGCAAGTGTTTTGACTCTATGCAACGTGGATGCCCCCAAGAATGCACCGCTTATATCAGATTGTCAGATTGATATCTGACCGTGAAATATGTATAAATCACAAAGGCTGGAAACAAACAACACACAACATTTTAATTAGTGAGCTTTCAGAGGTGCTGATAGGTTAGATACAGGTAGATTAGATTACCTTTGGACAGAGCCAGGCAAGCTGTTTCCCCCTGTTTCCATTCTTTGTGCTAAGCTAAGCTAAGCTAACTAGCTGCTGGCTCTTGCTTGTTAAATGTTGAAAACCCCCAGATATGCTTTAAACTACAATGAACCATACGTAAGTGTAAAGAATAGGTGGTGATGTATAGTGTTTCTGTGCAGAGCTGCACAATATGCTGCACTGAAGCAGACAGGATGGAAGTGTTTTGATGCATGAGTACATTGCCCTGTTTTGGCTCCAGATCAGTAGAAAGCAGCCTCATGCTGCTTCCCATCACTGTGTTGCCTCTGAGTAGATAAACTCCTCGCCAGCTCGTCAGTTCTCTGTTCCGTTTCACCATCTGTCCCTTGTGTTTGCTGCACTTGTTATAACAGGCTCTGTTATCTACATACAGTATGTTATCTGAAGCTCCTTATCATGAATATTTAGCTTGGGTGGCCCTCCAAAAATAGTGCTGTACATAGTATCAGCTACAAGACTACTTCAGTCATCACTATAACAGCTATTTTTACTATAACAACAGCAAAATAAGACTTGACACTGATTTCTAATTTGCATGATAGCTTTGATCTTTAGCTCGGAGGAATAATTAAAGCGGCTATAATCAAAATTATTTTACTAACATTGGATCACACTTGGATGACTACTTGTATGTGAGGAGTCGCTCGTATTGATGAACACTTATCACCAGATTCTGCAGTTCCTCTCAGCTTTACAGAGCGTTTCAGCTTTCAGCTCATTGTTTTGATTTTCTACAACTCTACTGTTTTAGTTCACTCTCATTGCTCTCATAACATAATTTTCGTCCACAACAGGCAGCTGTTTTCAGCGGAAAGTCTCTGATAAGCCCTCTGTGTGCTACCTGCCAGCTCCAAACAGCAGACAGACACAGTTAGCGACTAGCTGGTGAACATAGTGGAGTGTTTAGCAGCTAAAGAGCCAGACATTTCCCTCAGGAGTTGGTGGAGACCAAAATAGAGTTCTCCAAATGAATGATAATGTTGCTTTGTAACTGCTATATGTGTTATTAGCTATGTTATTAGTTTATTGCTGGTTAAAACTTTTGCTGTAGCAGCATAATGAATCTCTGTTCTGTTTTTGTGTTTAGGGGTCAGGACTTAAAGAAGCAGCATGAGCAGCGGGTGTATGAGCGCGAGATGCAGAGGATCACCCTGCCCCTGTCAGCTTTCTCCAACCCCACCTGTGAGCTGGTAGATGAGAACACCATCGTAATCACAGCAGAGCATGAGACGACCCCCGTCCAGGAGGGCGTGGAGGGCGGGGACCCCCTCATGGGCCTGCAAGCCGGTACCCCCGGAGCCTGAGTGGGCGTGTTGTCCTCAAACAGGACTGTGATACGTTTTTGTGGACCAAAACACTCCCGTCTTCATTTTCTCCCCTCTGCCTCCCTGAGTAACCTCTGTTTTAAAAGGAGTAGGGGAGCAGTGTTCGAATGTGCTGAATGCTGTGTGCTTTGTGTCCCCTTTCCTTTTGGTTTTATACATCTGAGGCACAAAGCTAAGCTGGCACACAGTCTTAACAACTAGAAACCATTAAGGTGAATCTATTGATAATGGAGATGTCTCATGAGGTCTTTAATATTCATATTTGATACATTTGATAGGCAAGAAAATAAGATCTTGGGCTGCCCCCCTAAAGAACAGTATGAATCTCTAGTCAAATGGATGTTGACTGGTCAGTGTTTATAATGTGTGATGAAACCAATTCTTCATGAAGAGACGGTGTTTTGAATGTGGGAATGTTTATAACCTTTGTTTTTTTTCAGTATGTTTCCATGTGGAGGAGGTGCTCTCCACAGGAGGTGTGTGGTTACATGATGAATATGTGATTGATTTTTTTTTGTATTGACCCGCTGGCTGTGCCGAGGGAGACGCGGCAAGGAAGGTGTATGTATAAAGACTGCTTTGTCTCAGAGACACACTGGTGACACAAATGTGAGTGTCCAAAAATAGTCATCCTTCTCTGAGACAGGAAGATGAGGTAAAACAGGCCCACTAAAGACAAGGGAAATTGCCTTAGCATGATACTTCTGAATGTATTTGTTCATCTTTTCCCGGATGATTATTTTCTCTTTGTACTTGACTGACAGGGCCAAAGCGGTTGCAAAGCATGATGGCGGTCATTGGCAGACATGAAAGAGGACTTGCCCTTTTCTTCCACAGGTTAAGGAGTGACAGGAAACACATAGAGTGCTCTCAGGAAGCACAAGAGACAGTAGTTAGTCCTCAGGACAAAATAGCACTGCCACAACACAGAGCAGATGGCACCAGACAAAGAAAAAGCCTAAAGTCTGTGTCTGCAGAGCAGGAGAGTGAGTGTGTTGAAGTGCTGAAGGAGCCCGATCCCTAAATTAGATTCAGACATTTGAGTTATGCACTTGTTGCTTCAGGGTAGAGACATGAATGGAGTAGAAAAGAAACAGTCTAGAGTTTGGTGTTGTTCATTCAAAAACATTCAAAAACATGAATGCATGCACATGGCTGCCTGCTGTATGTTTGTATCCAGGGGCCATTTCTTTGCATCTTAGAACTACTGATTGATGAAGACATGTAGAAAATACCTGCCTGAAAATAGAAACCATCGTACACAAAAGATTTTTGTTACACATGCTAGTTTGTCTGTTCTCTCCATCACTCCAGATGATTATTGCTGGATCCACATCACTGATAATCTTTGGTTACTGCTGCTCCATTTTAAGTGTCTGTGTGCTGGTTGTAATTATTATTTTCTTCATATAAGCAACGTGTTCAAAATACTGTTGTTGAGCATTTGAATTTAGTACTTGTATTTGTATGAATGCAGATTTTCACTGCTGAGACTGAAATAAAACATCAAACACAGACACTGTGATGTGATGTGTTCTGTGTATTTGAAATGATGTAGCTAGAACAACATACTACAGCAGGAATGTTTGAACTGTGTCTTGTTATTCAAGGTTTGTTCACGGTAGGAACCTTTTTTGCACCAGCTCCCTCTGTTGGCAATTCTTAAATACATCACTTCAGTCATTGGAGTCACCTGAGAGAAGTAGGTTAAGATGATACGGTAAGAAGTACAAGTGGGACAAAGATTTGAAGAGGCTTGTAAAAACATTTGAACTGAAAAAAAAACAGCTGTCACAAGGACGTTTGGATGTTATTCAGCACATACACTTAGATGGTGACACACTTTTGATTTCTTTCAAATGTTTTAAAGTTGGATATGAAACAGTAACTTTGAAGCTAAAGATCTCAATTGACAATGTTCATTGTTATTGATGATCTTATCCAGGGGCTTAAAGTAGCAGATATAAATTACAGTCAATGACAATCATTTTTAAGACTGCAAGTAATAATTATTAAAGTTAATGCTAAATGTTACTAGGGTGAAACGTGAAGTTTTAAAACTGCTTTAGTCTGACCAACAGTCAAATATACATGTATTTAAACATTTACAGTATGTTCGGAAACAAACTAAAGCAAGAAATAAATAAATAAATTCCCTGACAAATTATAAAATACGATCATTTCAGTCATTTTTTGCTGAGAATGGATTCCTTGTAGGAAAACATAAAGAAAACTCTTGTTCATCTCAGGTCTGATGACCAGTGCCCTGCAGTGTGTGTTTTGAGGAAAACAAAAAATGATTTAACTTCAGCTCCTGATTTGTAACAGAAGGGCTGATTCTTAGCAACAGTTTTACTGACATGCAAAACAATGAAAGAATTAATATTGACAACAAAAAGGCAACTTTCAGACAGTTTATTTACGAAACACTACTGTGATATAAATAATAGTGGTTACAACTGGTCGTCAGTACCTTGCATGATGATAGCAAAAAGGCAAAAAACGTCCATCGTCGACGAAATGTCTAAAAATCTACAAATCTAGTTCCCATTACAAAATGACATCCAAGTAGAGGTGTAATATGTACATATTTATATACACTGCTGAAGAAAAAAATCCAGTTCTTCTGTACAAAGCAACTTTTTATGATCAACTCTTGCATGATTAGGTATTATTAATAACAGCCCTATTTTCCTAAATGTTTTTAAAAAAAATAGGCATCAGGTGTTTGATACTTGGAACAAAATGTCAGTGTGGTAAACAGGAAAAATCTAAATAGTGTTCATTCATCACTTCAAGAAATGAATTAAAATCATTAGACTATAAAATACAGACGCAAGAAAATCAAAACATTCATTCGCCATCTTGTGCCAAATCTCAGCACGATGAAACTATTCGGGGTCAGTGAGTGTTTTGCTTCCACTGCTGCTTTAAGTCACACCTGTTTTCTTCGAGCCCTGTCCTCTGTTTACTTGGACATGTCAATCAGCCAGACCGTCAAGCGCCTTTGTTTTCTTTGCTGCTGCAGTGAAGTGAGTCCACTTTTGGGCGAGGACTGGTCTATGCATTCCACACATAGCAAACAACAACCTCAGAACCAGAAAAACAAAACCGCTGTCACACGTGAACTCATCGAGGTGTTCCACCTTTTAAAAAGATGCTCGTCTTCTGTCAGGGAAAGGACCACAGAAAGTTGCACATTGCCTTTATATACACAGTAAACATTAGTAAAACCCTGTATGTGTTGAGAGGGGACCGAGTAGGGTTAAAAAAACAGAAAGAAAAAAAGTAACTAACACTTGTCTTTTTGAAATGTGTCTTTCCACTCTTGCAGTTCACTGCCACTCTCAAGACTTAAGGTCCCACACAGGGAGATTGGTCCAGCTACCTCAGGTTATCCAGTTCTAATATGGCTCGGGTTCAATGCAGTTTTCCTCTTTTTCTCATCCACAGTATTAGTGCAGCAGTTCAGAGGGGTCAGAACCGAGAGGCCCAGGTCCTAGGTGCCATTGTCTGTCTGGCTGGAAGAGTCTGGAGAGGCCGCCGTTGGGGTTGCTGACTGATCTGTGCTCTGGGCTGAGGAGCCGTCTTTAGGCCAGTGGAGTCGACTCAGACTGTGATGCAGTTCATCCAGTTCGGCTGGCAGGGGGATCCCCAGCTCCTGGTTGAGGGACAGAGCTTCAAACCAGTCCTCCAGTTTCTGGAAAGGTGGACTGAGGGAGAGCGCACACAGAGGGGTTTGAGGTTAAAACCAGACTGACGAGGTTGAGAGAAAACATGAGGAAGCAATCTGGCAGCAGAGGCGTGTTGTGCAGGCAGGTCGAGGTGGCATCTGAAAGTAGTTGTTTTTCCCCCCAACTGCTTCTACAGACTCTTGAGATCAAATAACTGGCCGTCTCTCAGGGTGAAGGTGGACACATTTGAGTGAGTGATAAACACATATTTCTTTAAATGCTTGCTATGCAGCTGTTGCATTTCTCCTGATTTTGCCTTGTTCAGGTTATTAAGAAACAGTATTTTTCATAACAAATAAAGTGTCAGCTATATACATTACAATAACAGCAGGTACTCACCGGTTGTCTGGTGTGAGATCACAGCAGGCCACAGCCAGTGGAAAGAAAGCTGGTGGACAGTCTTCAGGGAGGAACTTCTCCACAAACTTGCCAACATTCAGACCAAAGTCCTGGGTCCTGGGGAGGCACTCGGGGTCTGCATAGACTTTTCCAATGATCTGGACCATGAGACAGAGGAGGCGTCAATGCATTAATAGATAGAGACACACACTTTAGAAATATCATGTTTCAGCCCATTAACTACAAGGGTGTCGACTTTGCCTGACGTCCTAGCATTTTCTAAAGAATACATATGCATTTTAGATGTGTAGAGACTTGAAACTTGCTTGGTAATCTGATATTTTGTCAAGGTTGTGTTGTCATGATCTAATAATACAGCTGGAAAGAAAAGCTGTTTTTATTATCTATTATTGCTGTTTCCCCGGAGGCTCCCACATCCAGGATTTTAGAATTGCAAAAAAGCATTGCAATCAAAAGCAGAAAATCAAAGCAGATAATCTGGTTAACATCAGCATGTTCTTACCTCACAAAGCACAATGCCAAAGGAGAAAATGTCCACCTTCTCATCATAGCGTTTACCTGAAATAACATCAAGGATAAAGTAAATGCACTCATAGACCCAAAGAATGAATAGTCCTCTGTAAAGAAAGTTGGGAATTTATTTTTTTTCTCAGTGGCTCACCATTTAGCATCTCTGGAGCCATCCAGTACGGGTTTCCCACCACAGTGTACCGCTTCTTTCGGTCGATTCGTCTCAACACCCTCTTCTTGGTGGAAGGTTTTTCAGGTGGAGGCTTAACTTTGTCCTCTACTATGAGTCGGGACAGTCCAAAGTCAGCAACGACCACAGTGTTGTCCTATTGAAAGATGACACTTAATGGTTCACTTTGAACTTGATTTAGAGCCACAGTACTTAAATGAATACGTTTCATATATAACAAAGCCTAGACTAATGTCAAGGAAATAAATATAGTAAAAGCTTGTGGAGGCTCTACTAGAATCTGCTTAAATAATGCAGTTCACATTAAACTGTAAAAAAAGATTTACAACTACTCTTGTTTATACAGACACAACTGTCTCGGCGGATCGACGGGGCAGGAAACTACTGTTACTCATAACTGAATGCATGCCAACTTTTACTCGGTTCACGAAACGCACAAATTGTTCCCACCCTTCATTCTCATTGTTGATGTATAATGGCTGGTAACATGCCATGTCACCTACCAGTTTCACCAGGCAGTTGTGAGAATTGAGGTCTCTGTGTATGATGCTCATTGTGTGAAGGTAGGCCTGAAACAAAGAGGGAAGTCAAGGAGGGTAAAATTCACACGTGAAAGAAAATTCAATTTTAGAAAGTAAAACTTTTCAGCACTATCTACACATCTTCCACGACTGATGCCATCTTTAAGCTTTCCCCTCTATGAGGTAGAATTTGGTTAAATTCATCTCATCAAATGTATTTAAAATGTTGCACTGTGCCTTTAAAATGCATGATGGTACTCTACATCAGTGTTTCCCACACTTGTTTGCTTGTGACCCAACTTATGAACACCCATAAGAGGTTGTAAGAGGTACAATTTTGTAGTATTATTATAGTATTACTTTAATACAAAATAAAACATAGTTTGTGTCACAAAACGTTGTCTTTGATCATTTACTATCCCAGTAATCCTAATGCCCACAAGGGGTCCTGTGTGTCACAGATCACATTTACACACATTTAGGCAGCTGAAAATAGCTGAAAATGTCTTTGCAAGAGCCCGACTCACCATGCCAGAAGCGATGCTCTTTGCAAAGCTCACCCTTTGCTCCCATGGAAACGGGTCCTGTTAGTCCAGAGTGAAGAAAAAAAAACAAAACAAAAGAGAGAAATGAATAGAAGCTCCCTCAGAGGCCATAATGCATAACAGGGGTGAATTCAGGATGATTGAGACATGAAAACAGTATTCAAAAGTAACAGTAAACAAAATTAAACTTCTACAAATGAAATTCAAAACTGGCCCTCCCCAACATACTTTAAACATAATTAGAGGAAAAAAACAACACTCTCCCTCTCTTCACTGGGCCGTCAGCTGTGGGAGGAGGAGAGCACAGCTCTTTAAATTTCACCTGGGAACACTTTCTACAACTTTTCTCATTCCACGTCTTGGCCAGTTGACATGCACGCTAGCCCTCTATCAATGTAGAGTTTACTTCAGGTCAGCCCCCTCCCACACCGCAAACAGCTCTTTCTGTGGCCACTGAAGGCTTTTTTTGTGCTCTACTGTGGACGAGGAAATGGAGAGGGTTAAGTGAATCAACTAGTTTAACTCACCATGTCTCTGATGAAGTCCTTCAGGGTGCCTCCCTCAATAAACTCAGTTATCAAATTGAGCCTCTTGTCCTTGTATAGCACACCGATGAACCTCAAAACGTGGGGATGATCAAGGCACCGCATTACTTTGACCTGAAGATTAGGCAGAAAGAGAGGTAGAGTAAAAAACAAGTTGACCATTACGATTGCAAGCTGATAATCTCTAATCAGTTCCCACATAGAAATTGAATCCATGAAAAAAACATTAAATACAATAAAAATCAGACTAATGTTTTCCCACAAGACTGGGGAAAAACCTCAAACTAACAAGATACAAAGAGGTAATTGTGGGAGCATGTGGCATGCTTTCAGTTGGGAGTATAATAAATCACAGCTCCATGCAGAGCCGGATGACTCTGTTTTGTCTGTGAGGAAGTGCAGGCGTCCAGCTGCAGATCACCAACCTCCTTCAGGAAAGTTTTCTGTGTCTCCTCATCACAACGGATCAGCTCCTTCATCACCATCACCTCTCCTGTGGCTTTATGAGTCACCTGTCAGTGGGATAAAAGCAACATAAGTATTACTTGAAGCCCATTGCACGAGGAAGTAAAATACATGGTGAAGAGCTGATGGCAGCTGGAGGCCGACCTTGATAGCCTGTCCGAAGAAGCCTTTTCCTAAGATCTCTCCATGGATGAGATCACATGGCCGGAAGATGCGATGAGAGCAGCTACTGGAGGATCTCAAGGATTCAGAGCGCCCAATGTCTCGTGTAATAAAAGACGGCTCTTTAGGAGAATTTGGCCCGGGTGACTTACATATGCTGTTACTGCGCCTGGAAAAGAGAGAATATGGTTAATTAAAAATTACAAAAATGATGTACACGCATCTCCTGTCATCACAGACCACAATATGTAAGCTGTAACATACCTCAAAGACCTCCTTTTCAGTGTGCCGTCATCAACCACGTCAGCTCTCTCCACAACTGCATCAGAAGGTGAGGACAGACGCATGCGGGAGGTGGCTGGGACACCCAGTTGGGTTCTTGGTGATCCCAGCCTGAGCCGGTCTAAACGCTGCCTGACTGGGTCATACTCTATGAGCAGCTGCAGCGTGTGGCTGGTGCGGTGAATGAGATCGTCCACCTAAACAACCCGAAGACAGTTAGGGCTAAAGGTTATTAAAAAGCATGACTTTTTTGCAGCAAATGTAATGCAACCTGTGTGTGAAATAATATTGAAATGCGTTAACGGAGAAACAGGATGCAGTAGGTGGGAACTTAAGAACTTAAACAATTAAAAAAAATGATGAGAGTTGGTATGCATGTAACAGTGTGAGGGTGAGGTTATGGGAATGAGCCTTTAAGTGCAGTCATTCCACATACCGTCCTCTCCCAGCTGAAGAATGTATAAATGATGGAGGTATGTGAGGAATGCCAAAAATCACATGTGCAGTTGCTGTATAATGAGAACACAGCTTTGCAAATTGCACTCAAGGAATGGACTTGCCCTTAATAGCAACGCTAATTAGCTTCATTTGAAGAATTTCCGATCACATATTCAGAGATGGGTGCAAGGTTTAAACCCACCTCCTCCTCCAGCAGCGTCCCGACAGGAAGGCCATTGATCTCCAGGATCCTGTCCCCAACATGGATGGCATTTCGCACCTCTGGACTAATAAGCATCCCTCTGACTCTGGAACAACACAGTACCAGCACTGATGTGTGAGTATTAGCACTATAGACGGAAAATACTGCTTTAAAGACAGTAGGTTGAGGAGAACTGGGCCACACTCTTACATCATATATCAATAACCACCTTTTCGTGATGTGGGACACACACACACACACACACACACACACACACACACACACACACACACACACACACACACACACACACACACACACACACACACACACACACACACACACACACACACTCACACACACTCACACACACACACACTCACAGCAGTGCCCTGCTATTTAGCAAACCTACAATCAGTCCTACGTAAAGCATTACTCATGCTGAACAGAGATCAGCCTCCATCAGGTCCCACTTACTCTTTGACTTGAACACTGGCCGAGCCGTTGACGTCCCTCAACACTGAGACGGAGAGGCCCCTCTTGCCGTTGGCCGCAGAGGGCATCGAGATGAGGGTCACCGTGTGGGGCAGGGAGTCTAGGACTGAGTCGTGTGAACGCTTTTCCAACATGGGTGTAAGGACCACCTGCTTGTAGCACTTTCCACTGCACGCAACAGAACAGGGGGTGAATCATGCATGTGCTTGTTGTTAAGTTACTGTTCAAAAAATGATAATAACGAACATTTATGACTGAACTTGAGGACATGTTGTACAATTACTTATTTTATTTTGATGGTGTATAAACAACTTTACGACTTTTAATATCACAAATAATTAGCCTACATGTTGAGACTAGCGTTTAAAGTATGTTAACCCAACAAGTGTTACGGCAAAAAGTGGTGCATGTGCTCCCAACGCCTTCAAAGCCAACAGTGTCAATATTGCAAAATTGTTAAAAAATCCTTTGTTGGTGACTTACCAGTAGAGTTTTGATCGCTCGACTAAAGCGTAGGTATCCCTGTCCTCGATCACCACCTTGCAGCTCAGACAGACAAAGCACTCAGGGTGATACTTGTGTTCTCCAGCCACCTGGAACCACAAACGTGTGCTGATCTTCAAAACATTCAAGCGACTCGAAGCAGAGAAAAGTGATGTGCTGACGGCAAGGCTGCTGTCCTGTTCTGTTCTGCTTTGCTCGTCAGAGATGAGTGTGTTGTTTTCTACCCTCCTCCTGCTGTGAGCGGTGACACAGTTGTAACACCTGCTTTACTCTCACACTGTCTGGAATCTGCTATGATGTCACCTGCCTCTACAGGTCTGAGCCACTCGTCTCGCTGATGTTCTTGCTTTGAACCATCTGAAACCAGCTCACAGTCTGTCAAGTGCTTTCTCTCTCATTAACACTGCCTCACTGATTTCCCTTTCTGAGATTTGACTTACACTCCCACTCCTGCTTTTTACTTCTCATGCAAGATGAGATAATGTGTCCGTCTCTTCAGCAAACAGGCCATCTAATTATGCACAAAAAAATTTGACTTCAGGATCAATTATGAACTTCAAATGTTAAGACTACATTTTAAATGTGGTTCAGTGGAAATTCTACTCATGCACTTGAGTGATGTGTTGCGATAAAGTGCGGCAGGAAAAAAATGCATAATTACAAGAAGGTTTTCTTTAATAGAGATTGCAATAGCATTGACCCAGGAATTATTTTGAAATATAGTATGTGTGCCAATTCCATAAGACATACCAACAGTATAATATAGTAATCTTAATGGTATACAGTATTTTCAGTTTGTAAATAAGACATTAAAATACTTAACCGTTTAATACCAACAGAAAATTATGCCAATTAAAAGAGTTATTTTCTTTTTCTGAAATGATCCCGAAGCCGTTTTATCCATTTATCATTCGATCATTTCAGATCTGATTTCGAATCCCAAATCAGAAAACAAATAACGGGCTGTTTTTCCTTGTTTTGTTTTTGTTCTGAAGTAAAAAATAGAACATGAGAAAATGGGATATTTGTCGTCTTCCAAGTTATTGACTTTTTTTCCTGCATGAGCCTGTGAGAAGGTCTGATGCACTTACACTCATTAGTTTCCTCCTCCATTTCCTTTGTGCATAGCATTGTGGGAGAATGTCCATCAACAGCACACTTAAAATGTTTTGTTATCAAACGAGCTGTTTTGAGTATACTTAATTTAGTCACTCTGCTGTGAATACATAACATACTCACAACCTGCTTAGAGTCAGTATGTAGTATGGATTTGGGACACAGCTACAGAATCACTCTTTAGTTATCTGCAATTTAAAGACATGTTGAATCCCATATTTTTTTCCCACATTTGCCACAGCCCTGACTCAGTGAGTCAATGCCGGGAAAGGGTTCCCTGCTGTTACAGAGAAATTAGACCTGTGTGACATCTCCAGAGTCTGTCTGTAACTCCCTGCCTTCAAGCCAAGAACTGAACCTTCACCACTGAGCGCAGTCACAACCTGCCTCGAGCTTCAACAGCTTCAATAGAGCTGTACAAACTTGTCAAAACAAGATCAACGTGAAAAACAATTCAGAAGGTCTCATTTTGGAGAGGTAGAAACTGTAAAACTGGGCAGCAAAAGCAGATGAATTACATGAAATGCTCATCAAAAGCAATGCATTAAAATACAACAACCATGTTCAACCAATCAATAAACTAACAAATAATTAAAACCAGGACAAAAACAATAGTGTTCTGGACTTGAATGCCTAACAAGCAGCAGCAGCTCTGCATGACCCTCCTCTGCTGATGGCCCACAATGATTCTCTTTCTGGCTGAGAGGCTGCGGTGCCAAATCAGCTCTGCCAAAAACACTTGGCTTCACTGGCTGATGAAGCAGGATGCCAATACTAAATAGAAGGAGTCCATTGTGTGTGTTGCTTGGTGGCAAAAAGAAAAACTTCAGTCTGGCTCCATGTTAGACAAGTGACCCCGGTCGTGAGCAGCAAGAGCTGCTGCCACTCTGAATTTCATGTTTCAACTTGTAGATACTAAATCAAAGCTGGCTGACGTTTGGATTAAATTCAGCATACACCAGTTTCTCTGCTGCCAGATTTGACTTTTACTGTTATTTCTTGGTTACTTTAAATCTATCTTGACTCAGTGTATCATTGTTACATTATAAGATATGGTTCAAAGGTGTATTGCCCTCTACATTTGACTGAACCCTGTTTAAAGAAGTTTCTTTAGAAAATCTGACAGCATGTGTCAGTAAAATTACACTTTGAAATTGACAGCTAACTTGCCAAAACCTGACAAAGACAAAAGGTGAGATTTCCTTTAAAGTAACTTTTGCTGAACTGTGGCTACCATTAGGGCATAATGGTAAATGCTAAAATATAGTGTAACATTAGCACAAGTACAAAAGAGTCTGAGTGAACTGGCTCAGTAATGTCAGTTACATGGCAATATCTGGCTACGGTTTACTAACATTAGCTGATAAGCTAGGCTGTAGCAGCAAAATCCCTGACAGTACTGAATTGATCAAGGTTGCATCAAACTTTTAATTTGTAGAGGAAAGAATGTGTTATTTCTTCTTTCTAAAGTGACATAGTATTATTTCAACAACAGACACTTGATGTCTGAAAACCCATCAGTACAGTTGATGATATGAGTGGTGGACTGTGGGTAACATCTACAGAGCCACCTCACCACAGAGGACTGAACATGACAGGCTCCAAAACCACCTCATGTTCTAGCGTCTTCCCACTAGATCCTCTGTGTACTTGGGGAAGTGAACTGTGGAGAACTTCTGTATAGAGAGGGAACATAAAGGGGCCTCAAGGGGGGAATTCACAAGTGAGGTCTAGAGCCCAATGTGCAATGTTCAGCAGCAGCCAATGTAAAGTATCACTCATCTGTAAATGTAATAATCGGCACAACCCCCCCCCCCCCCCCACCTTTTAATGCATGTTAGTATTAATCTGGAGCAGTGGGGAGAGAGTATTGACACGCTCTGTGGGCATTCTGGTATTATTTAAGTAGAGGAGGAAATTGTTGGCAATTGTTGTAATACGATCACGACAAGGCAGACTTTGAAAGCCTGGCTTCACATGTAGCAACAGTGGTCTAATAGTCTTAACCCAGTGTTGGGCTTTGTTAGACTGAAACCTCACGCAAGCTGAAAAACAACAAGTCTAAAAGAAAATAGCCGGCTAACAGCCTGGTAGGTTGTAATGCTCAAAATAAAAAATCTTAAATAGAAGGAAACTGCAGGGACAACTCTGGTATTTTTACATCTTTAACACTAGTGGGGCAAAAAAAACAGCATGCCATGTTAGCATTAAGAAAGTCCTTCAGCATTTGAATATAGCACTTCCATAAAGTTGGGAGACTTGCAAGAGATGAATGGTCATAATAGAATATCGATAACAAAGATATCGAAGACATGCTGACTTTTAGTCCCTTGTATGGCTAAGAAACCCTGGATCCTACATTTCCCATAATGCTTGACAGTGCCTTTTGTTACATCATTGCCGCCTGGTAAATGCCCACATCTTACACATGCTACGCTCCCAGTTTGTAACTGTCTGTTCTAAACATGTAGTCTTCAGGCCAAGAAGGTCACATGTCACATGTTTATAAAGATGGACGACATGACAGCTCCCTAAAAAGTGGTGGCTGACAGCAGTATAGGTCCTAAACTCCGCCCCTCCATGTTAGCGGATGGGACATGTGCCAAACTAAAAACTCAAAGTACACGTCACATTTTTCTCAAAGATGGTTTCTGTTATTTTAGGTATCTGGTGTTTATGTTCGTTTTTCTGATAAGTTTGGTTTTAATTAGTTATTTGATGCTACAGAAATGGGGAGAAATGTCATGATTGACAGCTGAGATTAACTGTGGTGTGCTCACGATTGGGTCGGGCGGGTGTATGGGCGGGACCTTGCACCGCGGCTCCACTCAACAATCACCACTGCGCAGACTCTGGCTCCAAATGAAATCAGCAGCGGAAGATGGCAGCCCCCGTATCCTGGATATTTTGGCTCATTTTTGTACAGTGGGAGGAAGTGGAGACGCGTCGTCCATCTTTATATACAGTCTATGGTTTTCACAGGCTGGATGGTACTTTGACAACAAAACTCAGTAAGGTTCCCCTTTAATCTTAATTAACAATTGCAGTTGATTAGGGTTTGGTTCGGATGGAACTAGTTTATAAACCTTTATGTCAATCCATCCAACAGTCCAAAGTTTTGGACCGACGGACTGACATTGCCTATAAATCTTGTGACAAAGGGTAAAAAGTGTTGAACATTACGTGCAGCAGACTTACCATGGCAGGTCCAGTCATGAGCAGAGAGCAACCATGACAGAGCTCTCCAAACTTCTCCCAGTAGTGTTTGCGACAGTACAGCTTGCCATCCTTCTCGTAGTACCAGTTAGTCAGGTGGTCACAGCACACAGAACACCTGAGAGGACAAAAACAGTCTTGGTCACGTTTGCACAGAATAAAGTGGATGAAGAGAGAAGAATGAAGAGATGAAGGCTTTTTCAACTGGAAAGCAATCATCTTCAAGGCAGAGGCTCTAAAGCCTGGCGCATTATTTCAAAGACCTGTTGATAATGTGAGAGGTATGTGGGTCAGCTCAGAAAGATCCTACTCTGTGTCGCCACTCTGTCTCGTACAGGTTAACATGAGCAACTTGCATGTGAAGCAAGTGCTGAAACAAAATGAAGACAGAATGAGATAAGAGCTAAGAGCCACACACACACACTGAGGGAAAAAAAAGACTTTTATAGTATGGTAAGACTTAAAGACTTAAATTTGAACCATCACCCAAACTAGGTAACCTATCTGTAAATTTTTTCTAAACCCATTCCTCATATTACATACAGTACATTACATGCCAGCGTCAAATAATTAAAGAGAGCTCGTCTGGAAACTATAAATCATACTGCTGAACACAACACTTTCAACTCTGGGGGAACACTAGCTGGGGGCATGTTCCCGACAACAATGACAACGTGTACTTTTCTCTTAACAAGTAACAAGTGTAGGGCACAGTAAATACCTTTTTCCTGAGATGTTCCAGGTCTTGCACATGTGCTGTTTTTTGTGCAGTGTTATAGTGTAAGAAAAGATAGCACAAAGAGTTGTTCTTCTTTTTAGAAATCTGGCAGGCCTTTGCAGATGGTGGATACAGGGAACGTTTGGGTATAAGCCTCGGTGCACTACCAATTAGGCGGCCAAATACTTTGCCAATTTTCAGCACCTTAATAGGATCCAGTTGTTTGAGGGAGAACTGCACTACCACTTTGACAACAACCTATAGAGCCTGTTAAAACAGGGGCAAAGTCCTCGGATCATCTGGTTGTTTATTGTGCTTGCAGTTTTTTTTTTGCTTGCAGTTACTTAACAAAATTCTCATTGTGCATTTTCTTGTCTAGACTCATAATCAGATTCAGAAATACTTAATTGATCCCCGGGGTGAATGTAAATAATGACAAGGCATCCTGTTAGCCTTGTGGTCAAAGGTGGAAACCATATAACTAACATCCTCGGCTCAGTCAAGGACCTTGATCACATTGTATGCCATCAATCTTTCTCCCCTTTTTCACCTACTGTCGACTGTCTAAGGTGAAATGCTACAAAAATAACAGATTTTAAAAAGGCAAATATTAAGAAATTGTCATACATAATTCCACCTTCTTGCATAATAATACTCCAACCGCTGATCGATCCAAGCTGTAACCTCAGAGGATGATTGGTAAATTAAGGGGACATTTCTGGCTGCTACTTCGGGACAAAATGTTCAGAGTGAGGAATGCTAAAGTTGCTAGCAGACTGGAAAGCACCTGCAGGCTATGAGCGTTCCCTGAACAAGCTGCACTGGTTCTGCAAAATGGTGGCAGCAGGTTCGACTGCCAGAATACAATCAAGGATGAACTGCTCTGTCAGAGATTAGGTTACTGAAACGTCTGCAGCCCTGGGTTTTTTTTTTCTGCTGTTGCTGTGTTCAGACTTTGCAAATCCTCTGACTGTTTTGTTTTGGTTTCAAAGTAATTTGAGTGAGGATGCTGAAAGAGACTTAAGACTGAGGCAAAGAAGTGCAGACAAATGAATCATAATAGATGACGTGTGTTGCTACTGTTTGGATGTTATTTTGCAATTGAATAAGAGCACCTTTTCACAGGACTGATTTCAGGAATAAACAAGAGTAACATAGCAGGTGTGATGCAATACACAGGTTGCTTTCAGGAATGACTGCAATAATAAACTTTCAACTGACACTGTACTGACTTCCTGGTTAACAACTGCTGATGCTTTTGCCTTTCTGGAAAATGATCTCTGAATGCTCACATTCTTATGTGTATGATGATATTAAGAATATCACGCTTACATCTTATGCAACATATTCAAGCATGGAAGATTAAATGACAAGTGAGAAATATTACTTTGAGTGGGAATGTGGTTTTTATGCACTTTTAATCTTTGGGTGAAGCGCTGGCAGCAGCCTTCAGCTGAGCCTCATGCATCACGTTGCTCTCCACACTGCAGGTAGAGTTGATCCAGGCTTATTGACTTTGGCGAAGATTCCACATATTTCAGAGTTTTCTGGCATTAGTTAAGAAGGAGTCGTCTTATAGAGGGAAGACCACATGTTTGTGTCTTTTGTGGGGAGAAAAGTGGAAAGCGGGGGGAGCACTGGTTGTGACGCAGGGGATACGTTCCATCTTTAACATCCATGTTACTGCACTTATAACATGAATAATGTGAGGACACAAGCAGTCTGTTCTACAGGCCAGTTCAGACCAAAGATTCACAACGAGACAAAACTGTTGCAGTGGTGTAAACTGTCCCGTTTCAGCTCGACTCAAGCCGGCTGATGAAGTTGCCAGTGGCCGGTTTTAGAACGTAAGGCACGTCACCTGTTTCAACAGCCAATCAGTTTGTAGCAAAGTCAACTGGTCAAGTCAGTTACAAACTGTCAGCTGGTCGAGTTTTGGACGGATAAAAGAGAAGATCACCTCAACAATTTTTTTGAGGAACAGCTGTATCAGTATGACAGAAAGCTTAAAATTAGATCAAGCAACACAAAAAGCCTGCAGTCAGAAGTACAGAGAGTCGATGCTATGGAGACGATACACTGTCCAATCTAGTTGCATTGGTGTAAACAGGCAGGTTTCAAAACGTTGCACACCAGCGGACTGCAAGCAGTTTCAAGTTTAAACTTGTCTGGTTGCAAAACTTCTGAACTGGCTTTAAGAATGAACATGAGGTCAGTGTGATAATGACTCAACCTGACTCATCACACTGTGACATGATGAGGGGAAGCAGAGCTGAAAGTTTGCTGAGGTAAAGATGGCATGAGTGATGGTAGCTGTGCTGCTGTGGCCACACGTCTGATCTGTGTGTGAAAGATGTCACACAGTCTTGGATGCAGAACTACACTAAAGTTTTTTTTATGTTTATGATTCTGTTTTAAAAACGGGGCCCTATTGTTTAAATAATTTGTAAAGCTTTGTAAAATTTTGCTATTGGCCTGTGCCTCAAAAATCAAGCTACAGCACACACAACAGTACTGGTAAGGTCAGTATCAATATTACCTTGCTATACCATTGCACAAGGAAGAGAAAGACTTGTGAGAAGTGCAACTGGTATGACATTCAGTATCTGTCCAGGTGTGGCAGGAAAAACAAAAACTTCCACCGTGTCCGCTTTACTCTGAACAAAAAGCATTCCAAGACAAAACCAGCTGATAAACGATAATTATTGTCCATTATGTCCCTGTAATATATCAAGATTGAGTGATGTAAGGGTGCTTATAAAAACACCTGACTTCCTTCTGTGCGTGCTGGTGAATGGGGGGCGGGCACGCTCAGGTGGTTCTTCAATGAACAATGCAATGGTCCTGCCTGCACAAACACTACAAAGTAAACATTACTCATTTCCTTAAATCCACATTCCTGCTGGAGTGTATTCCTTTTTGGAGTCTGGAGTGAAGACAGTAAGAGAGGGACCTTAAGTTGTGGCTTTTAAGACCTGAAGAGGGAGTGTTTCACTTTTAAAAGGGACCTTATCTGAGGGTGTGTGACCAAATGTTCTCCACAACACCCTTTCAAAAAGGAGCGGAGAGTGACGGTTATTTCTCCATTCATATCATAACAACAGTGCATTATTAATGTAATAAGGCTCAGACCACATGCCAATAATAATAACTTAAGACAAGACAAAGAACTATTGGACCAGAGCAGCAAAACACAATTATTTTCATTCTGCAGATTATTTTCTCAGTTTGATTAGTTGTTTGTTTATGATGAAATTTAGTGTATTGAAACAGCTCATTTTATCCAACACACAGTTCAAAACCCAAAATATTCAGTTAACTATCAGAATAGCTGTAGATTCAGGTCAATTTATCAATGAATCAACTTTACGTTTTTTCTGTACTGCATTCGATTTAAGATTTAGGATACACAGGACATAAGAGGTGGCACCAAAAAGTAAAAGAAGCAAATTTCTCATGTGTTTGCAATTTCATATTTCACTGCAGAAAAATGAAATGAGGGTAGATCAAGGACACTAAATATAACAGCATCCTGTATTGTAAAAAGATATGAAACATAATCCTCTTTTTGTGGCCAAGTATGATAATAATATCTGCAGCTCTTCCAGTAACGTACAAGATAAGAAATATCCAGCTTTCTTTTGGGGGGAAAAACAAAGGATTCAGCAGTCAGTGTCTGAGACAGCGGACTCACACCTCTGAATCGTCGTCTAGGAATGCAGAACACAGCAGCAGAGTGGAACGTGCCACTACCTATAGGCCTCAATAACACTGCCAGGTTTACTGGAACAAGAGCGACGTCAGCTTGTAAGAATGTTACATAAGGTGGAGGTACATGGAGGGCAGACTGGCAGCATGTGGACAATAGACAATAGGAACACCACAGGGGGTCTCGCATTAACGAGGACATTTTATTTTTGCTGTACTATTTTCTTTAGGAGTTGCGAGATTTATGCCTTAAAGCAACATAACTATATCGTAAAAAATGTGAGTGTCAAATTACTGCAGTGTGGAGATACAGATGGGTGACAAATTAAAAGGAAAACCCAACATGAAGTGTCTTAGTATGGAGTCAGGCCACCACAAGCCTCCAGAACAGCTTCAGTGCTCCTTGCCAAGTCTGTGGAACTCTACTGGACTGATGAACACCAATCCTCCACAAGTTATTCCCTCATTTATATATACCACCTTTATTTAATCAGGTAGTCTCATTGAGCAGATAGACAGAAAAACAAAAATAGCCAGACATGACAAAAGGACAAACAGCATCAACATTACTAAATAAATTTGAAGGTTGTCTTCAGTGAGCCCTGGTGCACTGAAGTTTTTCCTTTAATTTTTCCCCTGTCTCTATCTCAAGCTGCAGCACATTGAGATGACAATGACAACACTGCAGTCTTCCTACACACACAAATATCTAATATCTCCAATTTACATAGAGTGTAACTGAAGACGTTTCAGACAAAGGTTACGCAAGGAAGGAGGAAGCTAAATGAATGTGAGGGAGTATAAAAGTACAAAGGGAGGGAGAGGATCAGTAACACAGCTGTGTCAGGAACTTTGCCTCGGAGATGATACAAGGAGCTGCATGCGTTACTGAAGAGTCAGTGTTTGGAAAGAGTGAAATCCCAGGTCATGTAAGGACAATGTGCTGCTGCATACTGAAAACTTCAAGAGAGCTATTTCAGTTGTCAGACACAGTCAGCATTAAATGTATTCTATTCTTAAGGCTTTCTGGACATGCCAGAAGTCATCCAGAGCCAGACTCCAGTCATAAAAACCAAAGGATTTTTGGATATACTCTACAGTATGTGGCTTCTGAGAAAAAGCCACATTCACATATTCGGGCACACGGTTCTTAATCATCTGTGTTATTAAGTTAGTGTCAAATTAGGCAGAGTGACTATTGAACGCACACTCTTTTCATTAAAAATGCAGCTGTGATCCTGCGGTCAGTTCAAACCTCACGTGACAAAAATCTGAGCCATCTTTTCTCCCCTGAGAACAAGTGAATGTTATAGTTAACCAAGGGGAAACCCTATGAGTGTTATATCATGCTGGCATGTACAGTATGCGGGTCTCCAGCCACAGGTTCACTGCCCCACACAGAGATATCTCACTATGGGGCAGTGACCTGTGAAAGGCAGGGAGCTCACATTAACTCCAGTGTGGCAATCATTAAGCCTCAGAGCAGAGGCAGAGAGAGCCTGGACAAAGTCCTCCAGGACTGTCGGACCATCACACTGACCAATCTGTATTCAAGGACCTGGACCGTCCCCACGCAGGGGTCTGTCAGCTGTAACAGTGGCAGGAATGACATCCTACATGGTGCACTTTGCAGCAGAGAGGCACGAAAACAATGGTGAATTGTTAAAAACAGATCTAAGCCCATGTTTAGGCTACAAGACAGAAGCTTCTGGGATGATCCACAAGGTCATTTGTAAGTTCACCCAAACAGAGAAAGCAGCCAGCATGTTGACCAACAGAAAAAACATGTGACAATGTCAATGCAAACTGTTCCCCCTCTTCTTTCTATGAAAACAAAGCATTCACTTATCAGACTGTGACTGACAAAACTGTGCTCGGTACAGTACAGAGGGTGCTTGCAGGCGCGTGTAAAGTCATAAACTGGAACACTTACTGAAAGCAGGCGTTGTGCCAGGTGTCCTTGAGGACTTTCGTGTGAAACGAGTCCTGGATTTTCTCTCCACATCCCGCACAGTAACAATCACCTGTACCTGTAAGAAATGAGAGTCTGCTCTTAAAACTGGAGCCGCACTGGAGGTTTAAAATGGGTAAAACCGTTCAAGCTGAGTCAAACTGAGGCAACAACAGGTCTACTCGACGTTACACTGAAACTGTGAAAACGTATGTTGTATTAACGATAAGACCACAGCGGACACAATGTAAACTCTCCTCGATATTAAGTTACAAACTGAGATATTCCTCACCTTCTGGTCCCTCCATCTGCTTTCCGAGAGTGTCGTCGATATTCAAACCCCGTTTACAAACTCTTCATAGTGGAGCAGGAGAGCTGAGATGCGCCGCTTCAGAGTTTCATTCCTCCCCCGTCGTCCAACCAGGACTCCCGACTATGAATACGATAGGGACAAAAAACACACACACACACAAATCCCTTTAATTCTCCACAGAGAAAAAAAAAAAGAAACCACACTCCTCCTGGACGACAGAGCTGCTTTCTTGCCGCTGGCAGGATAACTGACGTAATGCAGGCTACAAATTCCTGTACGGAGAGCGGAAGGGCTCAACTGCAGCACCTGGAAGCAGGAGAAAACTGAGGTTTGGCCCCAAACTGGAAGAGAACAACAGTGGCGCCACCTGCTGCCAGAATGACCGCACTGCACACTCTCTGTAGTAAACAGCATGCGTTATCAATAATAACGTCTTAAGGTCTTACAGAGCACATTTAAATAATAATAATTTTTTTATCATTATATATCTTTAACGCTGTGAATATTGTTTTATTTAGGTAGAGGTTATCAATAGTTTTCCCCTAGACAGTGACAGCTTGAAGAGTGTCAGAAAATGTGGAAGAGAGAGAGCGAGGGGATGACATGCAACACATGTCATGAAGACTCAGCCTTAATGGCACTAATAGCTACTATATATATATATATATATATATATATAATACCAGGTGAGCTAACGGGGCGCCCCAAGTTGGGAAAATCTATGAAGAAGCAACAGCTGGACACCATAGTGCAGCAGTTCGAGAGAAGTTTCAAGCTCACCCATGAATATTAAGCTGCGTTTCCACTGCAGGAACTCTCCCCAGGGACTAGGAACCTTTGGAGAAACTCAATGTGTTTCCACTGCAGGGCCTAGGGTCTAAATTAAGTACCTGGTAGGCCTAAATCCAACCACTCCCTCCTATAACCCCTTTCTATTCCCCGCCCATCTCCTCACCTGTTCCCTCATCGGCCCTGCAGTTCCTGATCTTTCTCACTCATCTGTTTCCCTTTTCCCCAAGTCAGCCCAGCACTACATATATCGATTCATTTCCACTAGTACTCTGCCGGATCGTCAAAGTTGCTTTGTAGCTTTGTGCCTTTGCCTTCAAGCCCCTGATCCCTGATCCCTAGAACCTGCCCCTGAACCTGAACCTACATGCTGAACCCTTCACCCTGAAATTTGGGACCTGTACCTGCCTACCTACTTTAGCTGTATTACAGTAGGTGTGATGCGGGAGAAAATCCTGATGTGTATTTAAGGTAAAATATGGACTATTAAACAGACTTTGCTACATTTTACAGAATGTAATGTATTTTTTTTTAATTAACACTAAATAACTGCAGGTTTAGGTTATGGTTTGAGGTACTGGGTTGGTAAAGAAGTTTTTTGTTAGCACAGTTTTTAAATGTTATTATGTATGTTATTTTGTGGAAGTGTCTTCCAACCTGTAACCTCACAATAGATAAGAATAATGGGGAAGAGTGAACAGAGCAGAGTACAGGTGCTGTAATGAGGATATTACTGATGACCGTGTTGTTCATCCTTTGTTTCCTTGTTTGTGGAGAGTCTGTGAGAGAGCCCTCTCATAACGCACAGATGGTCTCTTCTTTAGACAAAGAACAATACTGTAAATATTTGATTTGTTGAGAGGGATTTGTTGGTACAGTGTATTTACTGATTTAGTCATGATGCCACATTTGACCTCTCCCCCGACAAACCTAAACATGACCTGACGTACTGCAATACCAGTTGTAACTACACCGGTCCGATGAAATAACGGCCACGCATCATACAGATGTCTTTTGAAGATTTATTTCTCTCTCTCACTCGACAGCAGACACCGTGAAAACTACAAAACAAAGACAAAGTTTCAAACATACATCTCTCCGTCATTTCAAGCTAGTGCTCGCTAATAAACAGGTCCGACCACATTACTACAACAGAAATGTAAAGTAATAAGCAAACCGCTGAAACGTATTACATCTTCTTATACAAAGGCAAATATCACGTGCAAGGTAAATCACTCAAAAACAGTTACCGCGTATAGATTATGTTTACTTTGGGGCCGTATTGTTTACTCTTTTTCTGCAACCACGTTAGATGCTTACCCATAATGCTTTAGCTGAGTCCTTCAAAATAAAACACATTTTCTCACTTTGGTCACTTAAAGAGCACTACATTTTAACATTTACATTACAGTATGAACTCTTGAATTTATAACATATATACATACATACACATATATTGCAATAAACAACTCAATAAACCATGTCTCTAAGACAGTTACACCTGTGTTGAGCCACTTCTTCTGGCAGTGACGTGCAGTTTTCTCAGTTGAGAGCTCTGTCAGCTGTCTGTCCTCAAACCACAGCTTTTACTGTAAGGCCATTCACATTTCCAAAGTCAAATTTGTGGTTTCTAGTTTTGCCTGCCTTGCTTCTCCTCTTCTTTATTTTTCTTCTCAGCTCACAACCCTCTATGTGCACATAAAACAGAATCAAATTCTGCTTAGTAACTGAAACAAAAATACCTATGTTAGTGATAGCTGTTGATTGGCACGAAGAAGAACTCCTTATTTATTAGCTTATAAATCATAGTATCAGCAGTCTTTGTATTTGCCATACCAACTATGAATACACTTGTTCAACCTCTGAACTCTTACAGTTCATACAATAATAAAGGCAGAGCTCAATTTCTAATCAAATGCTACACAATGAGCAGCATGGTTCATGGGGTAGTCATAAGCTCAGCTACACCTCAAGGACGCTTTTTACAATACCGTCTGACATCTATATAACCTCTGCTTCAATTAGTAAAAGCAAATGAAATAGAATTGGTTCATTCAGTTTTATGCCATTTGTTGTGTCTTGTATTGCTTTCAGACCTGTAATATTTATTTCTTACGCTGGCAGGATTCATGGAGGATCCCGTGTTTCCAGCACGCTCTGTTAAATTTTTTTATCGTAACATTTGGCTCAAGAGTATACTGTATACCCTGTACTCTTACAGTAATAATGGTCCATATTTATGTCTACAAACAGATGTTAAGAGCCAACAAGTTGCATTTTCACACAGCTGAGGCCCTCCCTCAATCCATTGCAAGTCTCCTTATGAGCCAACGCACATGAAATTAGAGAAAGGGGCCACTTCCACATGAAGATATCCTGGTGAGTGATTATGATCCCATGTCCCTGTCATACATATGTCATCCAGCCAGCTGCTACTGTGGCACCTGGTAGAAGATCAGTTGTGGTGTTCCAGTCCCTGCCAGGTGATCTGGTTTCTCTTTCCCTTTCAACACCACAAAACAGCAGGTCGAGGTCTTTTAAAAACACACATGATATGTGTCTATGTTATTGGCAGTTGGGAATTAAAGAAAAGACTAATTAAAGGAGTAATGCAGTGGTGGAAAAACATCAGTACAAGTAAAAGTCCTGCATTCTGTGACTAATATATTATTATATAAGACATCATTAATGTGTAAGCAGCATTTTACTGTTTTAGCTGGTCATGGTGAAGACTACTGCTTCATATGCAGGTTTTATATACATATTATGTATAATATATACAGGTGTTTAGTCCAGTTGTTGGCATCCTAGATTGCTCTGTTTAGTTCAGTCAAGATGAAGACTGGTGTGGGCTGGCCAGCAGACAGTAAGAGCTTGTTTTCTTGGGCTGGAGGGATGCAAGGTCATCTGTAAATGTGTTGATTTAGCACTGGAGTCTGTGGGAGACTACATACCAACACACGGTAAGTGAGGCTGGAAGATGAGATGCACAACACACCTCTCATTCTAAAAGTTTTTCTACGGTTTCTATGTTGGATCCTGTGATGCTGACTGTCTGTTCAGCGGTGTCTTCTTTGTTCTACAGCTCCTCAAAAGCTTGATATTTACAGGCATCCAGGTTTTGACAGACATTCTGTCTGAGGCCAAATGGAGTGTGATGACAAGGCTGATGGGCCCCGTGATGTGTGCGACCTGTGATTTCCAGTTAGTAGCAAATACATTGTTGTATATGAACTGCGACAATACCGCACACTCAACATTAGTGCAGAGTTTAATTCAGATTGTTAGTATATTAGTTGGGACCCACTTCCACAGAGGCCATCAGACAGATATCATAAAGCAGTAGAGAGAGGTTGTGTTGTCTCTTGCATCCAACCGCTGACTTCAACAAGGTGGCAGCAGCAGATGAGTAAACGTCTAACATTCAAACAATCATCTCTGTCTTTTCTTACAGATAAGGCTGATTGTTCATGAAACTCCATTTGGAAATGTGTTATTTGTTATTTGTTAGTTCACCACAGGGGGGCTATGGGAAACTATGAAGTCACTATTTTGGAGTGAACATGAAAAATGACGTATCTGACTCAAAAAAACAAACCGTATTTTTATAAAGTAGATTTTCACTGAGATCCTTACTTAGTTCCTAGTGAAGTGCTCTCCAACTTTAGTGGGTCTGTCAACAACTTGTCTATAATTATGTGTCTTCTGCTGATATCTACTGTACATCTTTACAGCACAATCAGAGCATTTCAGGAGAATCTTTAGCACTGATGGCAGAAAGGTTCATCTTGGTAATTGGTTAGTGGTCACCAGATGTGTGAGAT